>NC_060061.1:45938413-47273238 GCF_020283565.1 Trifolium pratense
CAACAATTTTTGGATTTTTAAAAACGAAAAGAAATTAGAGATGATTTTGTGTTTCAATAGAAATTACTCATACACTTTAAACTATCTATGACTTTGGATGAGTTTGAATGAAAACCCAAAAATTGTTTTAAGTTTGAAGTTTAATTATAGATTGGTTTTATATAAAGTTGGATGATGATGAAAGTTGAAGGTTCTTGAAACACAAAACTTGCTTTCAATATGCAATTGTTTGATATGAATCAAAGATGATCATGTCCATGTTGTGATTGTTTGTTTTTTCTTAGGTTTAATAAATTAGAGGTTGTGAATTTTTGGATTTTTTATTTTAATGAACTTTCTTAGGTTTAATTAAATTATTTTATAAAATAAGTTCTATTGAATTAAAAACAAATAATGACATAGATATTAAATTTGTCCACGTGGACGCTGATATGCATTAGTGACAATGTCACATCAACAAAATTAACCTTAAAATGCAATAGGGGATCAAAACTCAAAAAAAATTAAAATTTGGGGACTAAAAAGTTGGTTTTTAAAATAAGGGTACCAAAACTTCATTTTTTTGAAAATAGGGGGATCAAAAGTGCATTTAAGCCAAAGATTTAATATATATTTGAAAAACTAAAGATTTTTTTTACATAACATTTTGTGATGTTTTTTGATATGATATGATTATAATTGTTTGTAAATTATTGACATTGTCGGTGACTAAGTATAGTATTGTCTAAAAAAAAAAAGATCACTAAGTATAGTATTGTCTCAAAAAAAAAAGAAAGTATTGTTGAGGCAAAATGCAAAATCCCAATTTGATGTTTTAAAGATAACAAACATCTTAATAATATTTTAAATGTAATTCTGATCTCATTGTTATCTAACAAGTGCTCTTGAGTGTTTTAATTAGTCAGGAACAATTAAGCTTCTAATCTCAATGATATTCATTATGTTTTGGCAAAAAGAGAAGCTTCAGGATCAGTCTGAGAATGATCTCTGGTTTAATTGCAACATTCTTCTTATGAACAAGAATAAATGCAAAAGCACTTATTTCATTAAGTCAACCATATACAAGACAAAGAAGCACTTTATCTTGGTTTTAACTCACAAGATCACAACAGTTCATGAACATTTAAGGCAAGGAATAAGTTGGAAAGAAAGTGACTTTCCTCTTTGGACAAAGTTAATGATCAAGCATGTGCAACATGATAATTTCTCAAGGCATCATCTAATCAGGTGTATCAAGAATATTTGGACAAGAATTACATAGACCAATAAGGATGAGACAACACACATTCAACTCATAGTTGTCATGTACCTTCAATGTCATTATTTAATGAACATTCTCCAAGAGATTAATTCTTAATCAAGAAAAAGAAGTACATGGAAAGGACAAGTGAATAGTTATGCAAGGACATCACAGCTGCATTCCCTTCACACTACAGCTGGCCACAGGTCTGCATCATTCTCCATTTGAAGATCAAGTGCAAAATTCGCCCAGATTAGAGAACGATCTCAGAATGATGCTGAGAATGACTGTCCTTTGCTTTTGAAGTTGCAAGCTCATCTACAGCTGGCCAAAACGTGCCTAAATGATCTATAACGGATATACTTGGTGAGGAAGCAATGAACAACTATCTACAGCCCATTGCAAGCTGTCATTTTGGCCCTTTTAAGTGAAAATATGAAGAACAGCAGGGAGAACGTTCTGAGAAAGATCAGTTTGAGCTTATCCACTCAACAATTCAGCATGAGCTGTCTATTTTGAATCAACTAGCCGTTGGAGAACTTCCTTTGGGACCAAGGAACTGAAGACTCAAGGTTCAACTATAAAAGGAAGGCTTTGGCAACATTGAAGAGCAAGAGTTTTAGCTACAACAATCAATCTACTTGTCTTTGTGATACAAGTTTTCAAGCTCTTCTTTGAAGATCTCTTTCACTCCATATATTGTAATATCATACTAGGATCAGTATCCATTTTGAGTGAACAAAGAGAGATTTTATTGTAACTAGCTTTTCAACTTAGTTTGAGTGAGAAAGCTTTAAGATCCAAACCATTATCAATATTGTAAAGATTGGCTCAAGTCAATACGTAACTATTGATTGAGTGACACCTCATAAAGTCTAGGAAAGACTTAGGTAGATCAAGCAAGTGAAGCTTGGAAGATTGTGATCTTGGATTAGATCAAAGAAGAAGTGTATCTTGAGATCGGTAGAATCTCTTAGTGGACAATCTCACAGGAGCGTGGGGACTGGAGTAGCCCATACTATTAAGGGGTGAACCAGGATAAAATTATTGTGTCTCTTCTCTCCCTTAAACTCGTATTAATTTTGTGCAAACACTAACACACACAAATCACTTATTGTTTTTGTTTGCAGCTCAGAGATCGTTCTAAGATCATTCTCCTAACTTATGTTATTTATTCTGAGATCATTCTAACGTATGTTTTGATATCTAATTTTTAAAAAGGACAATTTTTAAAGGTTCACAATTCAAACCCCCCTTTCTTGTGAAAAACTTTGCTACTTCAAGTATAGTATTGTTGAAGGTGGTTGTAACCTTTACCGATATATTTTTTATAGTGACGGAAATTGTCCATCACTAAATATCAATTAATTTACATTATAAAAAAAATATCGTGGCTGCCAACCATAATTTTATAACTTCTACAACTTACTCCATTTGTGTATATAATCGTTTTGAAAAGTGCACTTGTTGTTTATTAAAATAGTGTCAAAAAATGCACCTATTTAGTAAAAAAAAAAAAAAAACTTGTCATTGGATGTTATTTTTATGTACAGTTTGAACCCGTTTTTTTTAAGTGTAAAAACTCTTTTAATCATAAAGTTAGAAATAATAGCTTTAAAACTAAAATTAAAGTTGTTTGGTAAATCTTTCTTTTTTATTAAAAAAAGATTAAAAGTTTTATTTTATTTTATTATATTAAAGTTAAAATATATGTCTGATAATATATTATAATTTTTCTGAAAATATGGTGTCTTTTTTAAAAATTGTTATTTGACCTATCTTCTTACTTCGAGGAAAAATAAGAGAAAAAAAGTTAGGTCAAACAGTTATTAGTCATTCTATAGAGCTTGTGATATTGGGAAATGGATCCTCAGCACCAAGTTTATCTGTCGCTATCTCTGCTGCAAGAGGTAGACCGTTAGATGGGATTTACGGTGCTGACTTTTGCTGTGTAACTTAGGGTCCGTTTGCTTTGCAAAATATAAATACTGGACATAATAGTCCAAGACAGAACAACACAGGACAAACGTTTAAGGTATTGATCAAATTTTGTGTTGTACGATATTTCTTGGATAAAATGTTATTTTGGTATCTTAGGCAAATTGTGGGGAGCACAAAAAGTTGTCACGTGGTTCTGTGGTGACAATAATTTCAGTTTTTGTCCGGTCCCTTGTCGTTAGTTTGTCCATCACCTGGAACAGTTTTAAAATCAAACACAATACAACAAAAGTTGTCTTGTCTAGTTCTTATTTTTTAGCATATCAAACGCACTCTTGGTATTTTCTGAAATCACTTTGGCATCATATGCATTCTATCTAGTAAATGAGATTTTTTTAGATAGTTACCTGTGATTAAAAAAATTACATTTCATCACTCTCACTAAAACATAAACAGGTAAAAAATCTAGTTTTGATCGCCAGTGTTGGCTAAACTAACGTAGAGTTTTTGTGTTTGTTGTTAGATAATCAAGTATTGCTAAGTTAGAGATCAAACTTGAATATTTTGATTGAAAATTTAATTTTGGAACAAATTTATAATTGAGAATTTCATTTTTAATTTAAAAGTTGCAAATTTTAATAAAAGAGATTAGGGTAAGCACCCTAATATATAATGACATTTAAATATTTTTAAAATATATTTTGAATATTAAATAAATAATACGCAAGTGATTTTCTCTTTAATATAGAAATTTAGACGTTATTTAATGATGCAACATTATTTGAATGTTAATGATCTATAAATTTTCAGATTTAATTTATCTTTTTTTTGAAAAAAATTTCACCAATCAATACTTTGGTATCTAGAGGACTAAGTTGTGGCCCACCCCAATATGTTAGTCTAGCTCTGCCACCGGAAACAAATAAAAGCAACACATTTGATATGGTTTATAAGCTTCTGAAGTTGGCTTTACTCTTACCGGTAACAACTGCGAGCATGTAACGTGTTTTTTAGTTATGAAGTTTGTGAAGAGTCAGCTATATATGTAAAAAAATAAGTGATCAGTGGTTAATTGACCGTTTGTGAAGATCATGCATAACAATGTTGTCTCTCCTTAGGTGTGAATGTAGTTTTCAAAATGATTGGTTTTGTCATCCATAAAGGATTAATGGTGCAGCTTATTTACCTTTTGCACTGTATATGTATAAGAGAACATCTTTTAACTGAAATTGTGTGATCTTACAGCAAATAGTGCCTGCGGCTGGATAACAAGTGACAGGGGTAAGAAAAATTTGGACATATTACTCGAATTGCTAATAAACTCATTCACTTGGCTCATAACCAAAGCCACATTCTGGCACGTCTTCAGGTTAGTTTTCTATTCATTCATGGAACTAGGTTCATGGTTTTCATAGCACGTACCAAGTAACTTTAATGGATTATACATAAATTCAAGTAACTTTTATTGTAGGGTTGTTCGAATTTCGATACCTGTAGCGACTTTGAGGGATGCGGTTGCGTATACTGAACATGGATTTTTGGAAATTTTAAAAAGGATCCAAATCAAAATTTTACTAATTTATAAGCTTGGGCCCAACTAGTAAAATTTGGATTTCGATCCTTTTTACAAATTCGAAAAATCCATGTTCAGTATCCGAAACCGCATCCCTCGAAGTCGTAGCATATTTCAGAATTCAAACAACCCTATAATAAAAGTTATTTGAATTTATATATAATCAATAAAAGTTACTTAGTACTTGCTATGAAAACCATGAACCTTGTTCCATATAAATGTATAGAAAACCAACCTAAAGACATGTCAGAATGTGACTTTGTTTATGAGCCAAGTGAATGATTTTATTACCAATTCGAGTAATATGTCCAATATTTCTTACTCCTGTCGCGTATTTTCTAACAGAATATTACTTTCTGAACGCATGGTTCAACCAGTATTAACTATTAGATAGCTTTTGTATTATATATTGTTATTTATTTCTAATTGTACTAAAATTAAGGAACAATGTTAGTTAGTGCTAGTGAGATATCTACTAAAATTAAGGAAATGTGATTGTTATATTCTATTTAAAAATAGAATAAAATGTAATTTATAGATATATCCTTTTGTTCAAAACATATATTAATAAATACAAATGATTTTTTTGTCAATATATAATGGGAGAAGGTTCGCTAACTTACTTCCACATGTTTTTATGTGGAAGTAAATTAACAATCCACATACGCACACAAATGTGTGTGCGCACGGGTGTGTGCATCCGATAAAAAATGATATTAACATGCAGAGATAACATTTTGTTGAAGTGTAAACAAAAGGATTCAAACATATGACTTTTTTTAGTCTATGTGAGATATTAATTATGATAACGCAAGTACCTATAGAGATTCCTCTTTGCCCGCTCAGCTTTTCTCACTAGCTCTTTGTAGTGACCATGGCTTTGACATGTTATACTTGACCAAGTATACTCCCTAATGGTAGCTCCACAACACAGCCAACTGTACACACAAAGGGAAATTATTATAGTAAACACATAAATTATTACATTTGTAGAAGTGTAATAACCTAGGAGAAAGTTAAAAGAGAAGATATAATGCAAGAAGAAGGAATACTGACCAAAATGTTAGCCTGTAAATACAGCTACCCAAATTGCAACCACCATTCTTCTGCACCGGTTTGTGGCACTTTGGACAAAGTTATGAATGAACAATTATCCAATTAACAATTTCTGATTCATCTCAACATTTCTTTTCCTAAAGTTTCCACATCAAATATGAATAGGGAGAGTGTGCTTCAAATAAAATGGTGTTCGAGATCACTCTCCCTGTTCATGTTTGATGTGGCAACTTTGGGAAAAGAAGTGTCGGGATGAATCAAAAACTGTTAATTAGAAAATTGTTCATACAAAACCATGTTCAAAGTGCCAAAAACCGATAAAGAAGATAATGATTGTTGTAATTAATTTGGTTAGTTGTAGTTGGCGAAGCATTTTGGTGAGTTTTCATTCTTGCATTTAAACTTCTCTTAGGTTATTAAACAACAATAATTATTCATAGAGGCTACCCTTATGTCCATGAACTAAACTGGTAACATTTAAGACATTATTTATACAAATCAAATATCAAGTTTTTTTAAAATATTCCTGTCATTGATAGCATCTCGACATGCCACGCAACATGGAAGAACCATGCGTCTTATCTTCTACTAAAATAAAATGGTCCCTAAACGAATACTTTAGTTGGGATTGTAGAAAGGCATTAACTAAATTATCAGGACAGACATTGAATTGTTTCTCATAGGTGTAATGCTAAAATTCACATTATACTCATTTATGGACCATTTTTACTTTAGTAGCGGCTAAGACATATGATTCTTCCATGTTGCCTGATGAGCCTAGATGCTATCAGCGACTGAAATATTTCTAAAACTCAGTACTAGATTATCTCATTACTATGCATTTGTATAAATAATATCTTAAATGTCACCGTGTAATTCACTGACACGAGTGTAGCTTCAATGAATAATTATTGTTGTGCATTGTCTACCATAAAGGTTCAATTACATATGCATGTACTGTATACCTCTCAGAGTTATATAAATATTTTTTTTTTTTAAATAAGAAAAATACACATGTCTTCTTAGGGGAGGAGTTCAAATATTATTTGAGATGAGTGCAAAATAGTCTTTAGTAGGTTTAGATATCAATTCCGGTTGGATCGGGTTCATGTCAAAATTGTGGAATCGGTCAAAATAACGACAATTCGAACTGGTGTGTTAATCTTGTGGTTTAGTGTGGGTTGGGACAATTACGGGGTTGGTTTAATTTTTTTGGCCCAATAAGATTTCAAGTTAGTTTTTTTGTCGATGTTTTCTCTCCCCACCCCCCGTGATTCTTTTATACCCCCTGAATTTCCAATTTTACCCTTGCAAAAATCTTCGGTTTATAGAAACCGAAGTTTTTTTTGCCTTGAAAACCGAAATTTACTTTGAATTTGTACTAGAAAAATTCGGTTTTTGCGAACCGAAGTTTTTTGCAAGGGCAAAATCGGAATATTGGGGGGTATAAAAGAATCACGGGGGGTGGGGAGAGAAAACATCTTTGTCAACGTTTTTCTCCAAACCTATATTTTATTTTTTCAATTTATGGGCTATCATACCTAGCCACATAAAATTTTCACCCCCACCCCTAAAAACTATACTTAATATTCCGGTTTGTAATTCCAAAAAACCTTGAACATTTCTAAAAAAAATAATGAAGGATTTTAACATATATGAGTGAGTTTTCAAAAAAAAAAAAAAAACAAAACATATATATGAGTGTAAAATGGATAGTTCACATAAAAATAAGAGTGAGAGCATAATTTTAGCGGAGAGGAAAATGTTGGGCCATTGTTTCAATTTTTTTTTTTGTCCAAATATCTTTTGTCTAAATTTTTTATGACTATTTTTCTAAAATGTTTATGCTTATGGTCATTATTTTCTATTATTTTATAGTTGCTTAAATTCAAAATGATAATGATATATTATCTATTTTTATGCCAAATTAATAATTTAATCAAAAACATTATTTGATGATGAATGGCAAAATAAACTTTTGGGGGAAAAAAATACAATAAACGGAAAAATATAACCTTTTTGTTATTGCTCCAAGGTTCTTTGCACCATCATTCTTTCCCGCCATCGACTATACTGCAACAACCAAATCAATAACAAATCCAAAAGTGAGTTGGAACATAAAAAACATAGATCTAAAATTAACATAACCGGAAAAAACCCGGTGAGAGAGAGAGGGAGAGAGATTTGTACCACAACTAGATTAAAAGGAATGGAACGAACAACAATGGTAGAGAGGATGTTGTCGTAGTTTGCTTTGCTATGCTATGCTATGCTAGTTTTATGAATGGAAGAGTAAGGGTGAGGTTGCCGCCGTTTGCTATGCTAGGGTTAGGGTGTAAGTGTATGAAAGATGCTGAAGTGAGCCTTTATAAAGAAAAGAAAAATGGTTTTGGTTTGGGCCAGGTATACTTTGGACTAGTATAATTGGGCTTTGTTCAGAATAGGAAAAATTTGCTTTCTACCCCTGCACTTATATCTTTACCCTTACAAATAATTTAATATTCCAATTTTATCCTCCTTTGCCATTTCATTTTGTTCATCTCCACATTAAGTGTTTAGATATGTAAGAATGTTCCGATTTTTATAAAATTTACCAAAAAAAATTTTAAAAATATTCCGGATTATGTCACTAGAATACTTATATATCATGTTATCAGATTACTTATATCGATCCGTTTTTTGTCAAGTAATCTAATGGTTATAAATTTTATCCTTAAGGTGAATAAGTGGAGTGTTCGGAGCTCAAACCCGGCCATACATATATAATGTGATTTCCTCATCACCTGAACTAAGCTTACGGTAACCATCAATTCACATTTTTATGTAGTCATATAGGTATAGCACTATCATGGACATGGTCGAATGTCTTGCAAAAAAAGCACGTAGTTTTATATGTTAGCTATTAAATAAAAAGTGGATATTAAATTACTAGATGTGTTAACACATTTACTGCTATAAAAAGTGATTAATTAAATTACTACTATTCAAGATCTCAGAGGTTAATTTCAAATTGAACTCAGCTCATATAGTAGCTGTATTTAATTTCATATAGTAACTAATATTAAAAAATTATAAAAAGAAAACTTTATGTGTATAACTACGTTGTATATGTCTCAATACTTTTTATAAATTATAAATTTTCAAGTTAAATTTTTACACAAATTTTGTCCCATTTTAAAAGCCTTTTATAAAACATTCATGATTTTTGTTTCTGTTTTTAATCACTATAATAGAAAAATATTGACTAGAAATGGATAAAATTTAAGCATCGACTGTAATTTTTTTATTTTTTTTTATAATTAGAAGTACTGTAATTGAAAAATTTGTTCTGTCTTTTTTTGGTATATAAATTTGTTTCGGTTTGTAATCAATATAATAGAAAAAATATTGACTAGAATTGGATAAAATTTATAAGCTTGGACTATAGTAATTGAAAGAATAAACATTTGATCCTTATTTAATTTAGAATTTTGTAATTCTCTACTTAATTTTTGTCAAAATATTACTTTTTAGTCAGTTAAATTATTAAATATTTTATATGTATTTAATGATCAATTTTTCTTTTAAATATTTTTTTGACCAAAAAATTCATTATATTTGTATATACCAGATTCTTTAACCAATAATATTTTCTTGGTCAAAGAAAATATTTAAAGAAAAATTGACTAATAAATTTTTAATAAAACATTGACTACTCTTTTTTATTCTAAAGTGCATTAATTTTTAAATATAAACAAAAAATCCAATGTACTTGATTCAAATATTGACCAAATACATCTGATTTCTTAATTACCTTGACCAAAAAATCAAATGTAATTTCTTTTTTTGACGCGCAAATGTACTTTATTTATGTTCAATGAAAATGGTATAATATTAAAAATTGTCATTATTTATAACCCTCTGCAGAATCACATTCTTCTTCATCTCTGTTCTTCTAATATCATATTCTCAACTAAATGGTTTCAAGAATTCATTTCACGTTCAAATATTTCATAAATCAAACCTCCTTATTAGCTTGTTCCTACACTAGTTTTCATCTTTCAGGTACCTTCTAATTTTTCACTTTTAATTTCACATTTTATTGTATTGAATTGATTATTTATGCAAACAATAAAACCATGATATCATGCATGTAGCTTATGTGTTTGTGTTTAATTCACTAAAATTTCCCTTGTGTTGATTGGGAGGGGAAAGTAGAATAAAGCGTTGCTTTGAGTGGTGGCAGCTTGGCAAGGGTTGATGTTGAAAAGAGAAAAAGATGGGAGTGAGATTGTGGAGGGGAAATTATGCAAATTGTGATGAAAATTTGAGATTATTGAGGTTCCAATAGTGGAGACAAGTGATAACATTAACGTTGAAGTGGGTGAGAAAGAGAATGAGGATGGAAAAAATAAAAATTGTAAAAGAAAAGTTGGGACTTTTGAGGTTCTAGTGGAGACAAGTGAAAATATTGACGGTGAAGCGAATGATAAGGAGAATGAAGAGAGAGAAAAAATATGAAGATTATGGTGAGTTGTGACTAGATCAAAGTTCCAACATTGGAGACAAGTGAGAGTATCAAAGTTGAATTCAAGGATTTGATTAATGAAAGGTATGATTTTTCTGCAGGTGATTTTGTTTGGGAAAAAATTAAGAATCATGGTCAGATCTAGTTTATGATTATAAGGATAGGTCTGATTACCCTCCTAATCATAAACTAGATCTGATGGATGATTCTTAATTTTTCCCCAAACAAAATCACCAACAAAAACATCAGACATTTCATCAATCAAATCATCGAATTCAACATCGATGCTCTCACCTGACTCCACTGTTGGAACCTGGATAGTCACAATTTTTCCAACACAACTTTCATGTTTTTGCCCTCTTCATTCTTCTTGTCATTCACTTCACCATTGGTGTTTTCACTTGTCTCCGTTGGAATAACACTAGCATCAATTTTTCTTTCACAATTTTTCTTTTTTTTTTCCGTCTCATCCACTTCAACGTCAACGTTCTCACTTGTCTCCACTATTGAAGCCTTAACGGTCTCAATTTTTCATCACAACTGAATCTTCTTTTGCTCTCTACACTCATTTTCCTTCCCATTCCCATCTTTTCGCTATTCACCATCAACACCGACCAAACTACCCACCACAACCACCACCATCACTCAAAAACATTAGACTACGTACTTTTCTATTGAAATCAAATTTTTTTAGAACGACTGCATTTTCTAGGATTAAGGTTTTTTACCTTCAAATTCTACATTTTTACATTTATATTATTATTTAGGATGGTTTTAATCTTTTCAACACTTGATATTTCTCTCTAAATTTTAGTCTTTTGAAAAAAAAAAACTTTCTCTATAAAATTTACACTAAATATAAATGAATTTAGGAAATTTAAAATGTAAAGAATCCAAACCGATAGCATTTTTTCCAATTTTCAGCAGAGACACCTCATTATTTCGATATAGAAAACACTTACAAACAACTTAATTTTATAAAAGGTATAGTATTAAATTAAAACAACCGGTTGTTTTAAAATGTTACAGTTTGGTGTGCCTTTTTGTATAACTATGTGTTTTTTAAAGTTCGTTCGGTGTTGATTGACGGAATGTACTTCTGATATCCTTTTATATTATGATATTTGTCTTGTTCATATTACGTGTTATATATAATATATTTTGTCATTAAAAAAAAAATAAGAGCAACTAAAGGAACCTCCTTTCCTGGATTATATACGACACACTAAAATGTAGTCTATTGTTTTAGTTTATGAAGCCTTAATAATCATAGTCAAAAAGCATATAGTTTATGGACCTAGTTGGAGTGAATGTTCTGAGGCTTATCAGTATTAAGCATTGCTGAGAACCAACATTAAGTAGGAGGGCAGGTTGAATTGGACTCATACTTCTGCATAAGTTTTTGAATGATAAGGATAAAGTTATACCATTCATTCGTAATAATAAGAGTCCTGCGAAACAATTAGCTATGTTGTAAAAAAAAGTACATTGCCATTAGAAAAGCCGACAAAATCATGAGAAACTAAATATTTCCAAACATTAGATATTTTTATGTTTAGAAGTAATTTGTTTCTCATGATTTTTGTTACTTTTTTAATGGCAAGGTATTGTTTTTCCACTTAGTTTTTTTTTTGAAGAAAATTTTTTTTCCCACTTAGTTAGTTGTCCAACATAATTGTTATTATTACCAATTAAATGATAGAACTTTCTCAATGTCATTTAATTTTAGTAGCTTATGAAAAAATCTGATTCTAATTTAATATGAGAGTGTGCTCCTCTTTATGGTTTACTGCTCTTTAAGGTTTCAGGTTCGATTCTCTCTGGTGCCAATTTGAGTGGATTAATTTAGCTTAAAAAAATATTCCTGTTAATTGAGTTATGCGTACACTTTAAAAAATATTCTTGTTATATGTAATATGCCTGTACTTACATGCCTGTACTTTTTAGGTGGGTTTAACTTAGCAAGCCCCATATTTAGAAAACTAAAATTTCTTACGAGAGAAAGATAACATATTAATTTTATTTTTTTAACACATAACATATTAAATTTATTGAAAATAAAAAATGTATGCAAAAAAATAATAATATATTGGTGAATTAAAATGTGGGTATAATAGAAAGAAAAAAAAAGTTAAAAAACACATTTCGTTAATTTGATGTTACAATTCCAAAACGATACTTAAAAAGATATATACGGAGGGAGTATATAGAAATATTAAATAAAAATTACTCCTATGTTAATTTTAATTTATAAAAAGTATGTTAATTTTAGGATTTTTTCTTTGTCTATAATATAATGAAAGGCTATAAAATAAAAATAAACAATATTATAATAAAGGCTTAAATATGTAATCAGTCCCTGCAGTTACACCAACTTTTGATATTAGTCCTTGTAGTTTTCTTTGTTAGCTTTTGGTCCTTGCAGTTTGAAAGCATTTTGGTTTTAGTCCCTCTGTTACTCAAAACGTTAAAAAATTGGAAGCAATTAACGGAGTGCCACTTCTTCAACCTACACACGCCTCTCTTCGTCCAAATTTGCTTCGATTTAGGACAGTGGATATTTATAATTGACTGGGTTTGCAGTGGGTTTAGAGAGGTTCTGTCATGCCGGCGGAAGTCATAGTCGTTTCCTGCTTGCAAAAAAACTAGTAATATTTTTAGGGATTTTCATACATAAAACACAATTTTGTGTCTTCTTGATCCATCTTCTTCATGTGAATGAGATCAACATTTATTCAACTTTGAGTGCTCAAACTGAAAAAATCAAAACCATCACCGGTGTTGTTGAGCAGGAGGGAGATGAACTTTTGTTGTTGTTTTTTTACTAAATTTTTCATTTAAAAAACCTTCACTTGTTTTTTTAAAAAGTGATGCTTTTTACTGGGCCACGTGGCTTATATTGATTGGGCCACGTGGCACTCCGTTAATTGCTTCCAATTTTTAACGTTTTGAGTAACAGAGGGACTAAAACCAAAATGCTTTCAAACTGCAAGGATCAAAAGCTAACAAAAAAACTACAAGGACTAATATCAAAAGTTGGTGTAACTGCAGGGACTGATTACATATTTAAACCTATAATAAATTATAATGAAAATGTAGTTAACTTTGAAGATCATTAAAAAATTTATATGTGGTATTTACTAAAGTTTACAAGACCCACTCGGTGAGCTTAAGAGATAAACTTGACCTATCGACGTATCTTAGAGGCAATTTACAGAATTTCCAATTTTATGATTGCTTCTTTTAACATGAAAGTGCTAAAATCTATTTAAAGTGATCGGCCAACCAATTTTCAATATATTAGGTAAAGAGTAGGAAAAATATGCCACAAAATCATAAGTTTGTTTATATTTTGATAATCTTTCTTTCTTTATCTCTTGGTGTAATTGGTGCTAAACATATTCTTAAGAAATGCCAAAAAAATGCAGATTGTCCAAAACATATGTGTGCCCCAGAGAAAGTGAAGTGCATTTATTTTACTTGTACATGCATGGGACCGACAGGGCTTTCCCTAGATCTCTAAAAATTAAGGGTACAAAATAATTTATTTTAGGGGTATATTAGTATTATATATGTCAAAAAAAATTCGTCATTGTAAGATTATTCTCTTGTGTATGATAGTTCCTATCCATGAAATATTATTAAAACAAATGTGTTTGTTTGTAATTATAAATAACAAATATGTATCCTTTGTTATTTTTATATATCAATGACCAATATAGTTCATTAGTGTTGTATTTGTTTGTGTAAAATTATATTGTAGTTTTTTTAAATAAAACATTAATAATTTAAACAAATTTTTTCGAGGCTTTATTTTCTTTGACAACTCAAATTCGTGATTATATTAGTATATGAGTTAAATAATTCTGGGCATTATAAATATCTAAGTTTTACTTTTAGTCACTTCAAATAAATTCATTAAGTTTTAATCCTCCAAATATATCTGATGTCACAACTTCTAGTACCTGCTTTTAAGCGGTCCGTGTGTGTTTTTCACATTTTTTAATGAGTTTTGTATTCATATTCATAATATTGTGTTCACGCGTTATTTTTATATATCAATTATGAATATCGTTCATCAGTGTTGTATTTGCTTGTATCTATCAAATCACATTGCACCAGGGACGGAGCCATGTATATGGCTGTGTGGGCTGGAGCCCCCACTTCAGTTTGAATTTGCTACTACTACTATGTAATATGTACATGTGCCTGGGACTTGCAATGCTTAGATTTGTCAAAAAAAATTAATTATTACCACAACAACGTACTTGTGTAAAATTTAATATCTAAAAGTTGATATTTTTGCACAATTTTCTTTTTTACATTTTAAATAAGGGTATTGCTAACAAGTATCCATTATTAAGAATCTAAAAAAGAAAATAGAAGAGGATTTTCTCTTGAAATTTTTTTTTTTTTTTTACTTTTAAGGTGTTAGAATACACACTTTTTTAAAGGATTTTTTTTATATTTAGTTTCTTAATAAATATCTCTATGGTACTTATTAGCATTTTCCTTTAAATAATAACAATAAAATAAAAATTGGCGGAACAATTATTAGTCAGACTTTAGTTACATCGCAACCGAATGACTCCTTCTCCCGAGAATCAAAGGATTAATTAAAAAAAATTATTGTTAATATATTTTTGAAACACTTATTTAATTTTGGTAATGTTTGGAATAATAAAACTAAAAAAGATATTTACGATACATATTAGTGTATACATATTAAAAATAATAGGTTATATTTTTAATATTGTATTTTTATTTTCTTAAGTATTGCCTCCACTTCTCAAAGTTTCTGGCTCCGTCACTGCATTGCACTACCTTTTTTATTTTAAAGAAAGTACTAATTTAAACAAATTTTTGTCCATGCTTTTAAGCGTAAATACCATTATAAGTTTTTCTTTTTTTAACAGCAACAAACGAGATATATATTATAAATTACAAAGTATAAATAGTACTAATATAAATAGTACTACCAATCTAAATACAATATTGTATGCCCCCAACCAAAAATTACATAATGCCCCAATCATAATACAAGCATAGGTGGCGAGATTTCTTTGCCAATAGCCATTACCAAGAAACTCGTTTAATCTTTTCGACCGCCTCTTACACGTCATGGGAATTTTGAGCAAAAATGATATCATTCCTTGTTTTCCAAATCACCCAAAGAACACTTGCCAAATCATCACTACCCATTGTGGATCTTCTTTGATGACATGAAAGCCCCAAAAAAGAAGAGAAAAATTGCCCCCGCCTTATCTGACAATACCTCCACTAACCCAAACCAATTATACACCTCCAACCACACCACCCAAGCAAACGAGCAAAGCAAGAATAAGTGATCTTCCGATTCGTAGCGACCGTTTCAACAAAGCCCACAAGATTGCGCCTCAATAGGTATAACGCTTCCTGTAGCCAAATTCACTCTAGTCGGTAGGCGTCCAAGTAAGGCTTGCCAACAGAATACCACCACCTTTGATGGAGCCAAACTATCCCAAACACCCTCCATTACCCGACAAGTGACTGAATCCCAGGAAGAGATAGAAGAAGAGGCAAGTCTTTGGCATAAGTATAAGTAACCGAGTACATACCTCCTCTATCCGGTCGAAACTCCCATGAATCATCATTATGAGATAAGGATATAGACTCCAAGGCACACACTAGTTGGCCGTAAAGATTTCCTCCCACACAAAGAAAGGTCTTGACCACTCTAAATACCATTATAAGTCTCATCGTTAGATTAAAAAAAATGAGATAGTCTCATCGTTAGATAAAAAAAAAAAGATATAATAATGTACTAAACACGACCGCGAAAAAAATTATTATATATTAACACCTAACATATTTTATAGGAACTAAACAATAAATTTGAGATATATACCACAATTATATTTGCCTTTTAGGATTTAATTAAATTTGAGATATTTACCACAATTATATTTGCGTATAGGAACTAAACAATTTATTTAATTTACCACAATTATATTTGCCTTTTAGGATTTTTCTTTGTCTATAATGAAAGGCTAAAAGAAAAAAAAAACTATATAATAAAATTATAATGAAAATGCAGTTAACTTTGATTATCATCAAAAAAATTATATTTAATATTTACTAAAGTTGACCTGATCTACTCGATGAGCTTAAGAGATAAACATGGCCTATTGTCGTATCTAGAGGCAATTTACAGAATTTCCAATTTTATGATTGCTTCTTTCAACATGAAAGTGCTAATATTTAAAGTGATCAAACAAATTTCAATATATATATTACATAAAGAGTAGGAAAAATATGCCACAAAATCATAAGTTTGTTTATATTTTGATAATCTTTCTTTCTTTATCTCTTGGTGTAGTTCGTGCTGGTAAGCAACATCAATTTATCAGATGCAAAAAAAATGCTGATTGTCCAAAATATATGTGTGCACCGATGAAAGTGAAGTGCAACATTGATTTATATTGTAAGTGCATGGCTCTGGGCCTGGATCGCGCAGGAACACATTGTTTTTCGCTGTAATCGATCTCGATTTGTTGTTAAAAATAAAATTAAATTTAAACAATATCAACCGTACGTCGATTGTTGATCGGACAGTTCCAATCTATTACAGCATGACATTGTAATAACGGGAAATCCAGAGACACAAGTGCATGCGTATGTTTTGAAAAACAATTTTATAATACTTATAAGTTTAAATTTAACCCGTATGTACTTTTATAGTTTCATTATGTTTCTCTATAGTATGGAAGGCAAATAATACTTTTGTTATTGTAATTTGTTGAGTATAGTGGATTAATTTTTATATTTGTTTTTTTGACATGTCTCCTTAAGATATAAATGCACTTTTTTTTTTTTTCAAACTCTTAAATCACATGTTAAGATTCTGCCTAACAATTTTAGTTGTGATATTGAATTTTTTGTTATTGGCAAAATATTTTATATATTATATATAAAATGCAATATAAACAAGAAAAAGTTCAAAGGTACTAAAAGTACATCCTGCCATCACCGAACAACCTCGGCATCACCGAACAATCTCTAAAAACACACAAGCTATATAAGAAAGCATTCCAAAAGCTATATTATAGTAGTAATTTTGAGTTCGATTGAATGTAAGTAATGACCGATCAAAATTTATTTTAGTTAGAATACAACTATAATATTCTTCAAAATTGATTGATCGTCCTTAATTGAAGTTTCATCAATGTATGAGGATATTGAGGAGTCTCATAACATATCATTGTCCATAACTATATACTATTTTCCTACATATTATATTATATGTAATATTCTTATTAACTGAGTTATGCGTAATGAGACAATTTTCTCTTTCTATCCATTATTATATAGAAGTATTGCATAAATGTTGCTCCTATACTTTTCTCCAAGAAAATAATTTATTCTATGTTAATTTTAATTTATAAAAAGTTTGTTTCCACCTCTTCAATGCATTATTTTTACAACTGATTCATTTTTCTTCATAATTTATCACAATTAAATTCGCCTTTTAGGATTTTTCTTTGTCTATAATGAAAGGCCAAAAGAGAAATAAAAATATAATGTGAATGTAGTTAACTTTGATGATCATCAAAAACTTTGCATGTAATATTTACTAAAGTTTACTTGATCCATTCGGTGAGCTTAAGAGATAAACATGACCTATTGACATATCTTGGAGTCAACTTCCAGAATTTCGAATTTTATGAACATGAAAGTACTAAGATCTATTTAAAGTGAACGATCAAACAATTTTCCATATATTACGTAAAGAGTAGGAAAAATATGCCACAAAATCATAAGTCTGTTTATATTTTGATAATCTTTCTTTCTTTATTTCTTGTTGTAGTCTATGCTGGTCATAAGGAACATTTGTATTCCCAATGCAAAAAAAAAGCTGATTGTCCAAAATATATGTGTGCACCGTTTAAAGTGAAGTGCGTTGAATTCTATTGTAAGTGCATGGACCTCAGCTACATGGATCGCCTCCAATAGCAGGAACACATTGTTTTTCGCGGTAATTGATCTCAGTTGTTAATGACAGATTAAACGATTCAAATTAGATATAATAAAATTAAGTATAGATGTTCTCAACTATCGATTGTTGATCGAACAGTTCCAATCCATTACAGTAGGGCAATGTAATAGCGGAAAATCCAAATCCGTAAGTGCATGGGAAATCCAAATGTTCCGATCTGTTACAACCTCAAAATTGTCTTATTATCTATATATATAATTCCTAGATAGTTCTCCTACTATCCATCTTAACCCTAATCCACATCACTCATTTACATCCAATTAAATCACACAATAATGCCACATCACTTCCTTATATTATATCATTTTCATCTCTATTTTTTTTGTTTCCACATCACTTCCTTATATATTTTTTCAATATAATCAATATTATATCATTCTCATCTTTATTTTTTTTTATATTATATCAGTCTCATAATAAATAATAAAGAATTATGCTTCTCCAATTATCCAAAAATTGATGTCACAAGATGTTACAATTTTCTACATTATTATTGAATTATACCTCTCCAATTATCCAAAAATTGATGTTGTGATGTTACATTTTTCTACATTATTATAACATTTCTTAGTGACAATGAAGATGAACATGGTTGGATTCTCTTTCAATATTTATCTCATTTAAATATCAACCGTTTTCATAGAAACAACAAATAGTTTATAATTTAGTCACACAAAAAAAATACGAAGATATACATTATTGACTTAATTACATTATAATTTTTGAGAAGACTGAAGGTTATGCAAAAAGTTAGGTTATGAGATTGAAATATATAATAACCATTATCATTATCATATTTCATTCAATTTTAGTGTGTCGTCTATGCGTTGCACTATTGCATTGGCTGGCACACCCCACCAAAAAAATAAATACATTTCATTCAATTTTGATGGTCCGTACTCATTCTCTATACATATAGGTATATATATTGGTTGGAGGAAGTGATAAGTACAACACTTTTATATTATTATTATTATTATTATTATTATAATTTTCATTTTATAATACTTATTGTTACAATTTATACAAATAATTTTTCAACATTATAATATAAAATACCACATAACACCTGTGCATCGCACGGGTGTGGGACTAGTAATTTATATCATAATATATACTACCTCCGTATTATTTTAATAATATATCAATGTAAATACTAGCATATAAGATCTTGTTCAATTTATTTTGATGAGTATCTTTAAAATATTAAATTTTTATAATTTTTACTAATAAACAATTAAATATATTAACGATCAAAATTGTGCATTGACGTACATGCAACCAATTAAGCATGTTATTGTAGAAATGGAATGTAATTGAAATTTTTGATATTAGGATAGTAGTTTGTGATCGTGAAATGGATATAATTTTAATTTTTTGAGTTTAAAATTTCAATGATTAAATTAACATTTTAATATTGTTAAGGATCTTGATCCCCTTAAGCATATGGTCAGGGGTTCGATTTCTGGCTCATTCATATGGAGAAACTTCGGTTGGAAGGAGGGAACTCACCTTGTGTGCCCCACAGGTTCCTTGATGGAGATTAGTCATCATTAATGACGGTGGAATCTTCGTAAAAAAAAATAACATTTTAATATCAATGTATAGCTCACATAAGTTCCTTTTTCGTCCATTAACCGGTCATACCGATCATTTCCATTAATTTTTGGCCAAAACGTTAACTTAAACAAAAAAAAATGAAGAAAAATATCTTCATCTTCCCCGCTCTCTTACCCAGAACAAACAACAACCTAATTCCATTGTCATGATCATCAATCAACACGCATAAAAATTAAAAATGAAAAAAATAAATGGTTTGAATCCACAATTAGATATCCAAAAATTTTGGGCAGAGACCATTGTGACTAATGATATCATAATTAACGAACCAAAATAAAACTTTTTTTTAAGGACTCGATGTGAAATAAAAAAAAAAACTTTTTAGGCCTTAATTTTATTTAATAAAATTGTGTTAGAGTGCTCCTTTCAGTAGGTTTATGAGCCCTCAGCCCTTTCACCCTAAATAGCTTTTTTTTTTGGCAATGATGAAGTTTTATGTGACTCATAATCCTTGAACATGTTGTAAGACAACATTAGAAAATCACTGATGTCGAAATAAAATGTAATTTTTCATGAGTGATCCAATAAACACGTTACATATTTTAGCCTCATAAAACGACATGTGGTGATTTTATCTCAAACATTAAACAAGTGGAGCTTACCGTTATAATATTCTAATCTTTTTTTTTTCTACGATAAATAGAAATTTATTGAGTACGTCTAACCAAAAGATTAACTGAAAAGTCTTCAAAAAAAAAAAAAAAAAAAAACTGAAAAAGTAAAGCATCAAACCAAAACAACAAATCAAAACAAACACCAAAAAGGATTCTCATATTTTAAAAAACGAAGCGAGCAACTCCTAAACGAAAAGAAACACCTAAGCTTGTAGATAAAAAGAAAGAAAAGAAAAAGTGTCTATATTCACGCCTAAAATAAAAGAACACCTATGGAAGTTTTTTTTTTTTTTTTTGAAACAACACCTATGGAAGTTAAAGAGTTGAGATCCTCTCCATTTCTTATGTTTTCCATTTCTTCCATTACCAAAGTTTTTAAATATTTTGGGGTGTATAAATGACATTTGGACCCACTTGATGTCACATTTTTGCATTTATATTCCCAAAACTATATAATAATGGAGGAAATGGAAAGAATTGGAAATGGAGAGGATCCTAACTCGAAGTTAAAATACTATAACAACAAGAAAAAATCAATTTGTGTAAAAAAATAAGCAAGAAAAAATCAATTAAAACTAGGCTAAATTGCAGTTTTGGCCCCCCACGTTTCATAATTGTGCGATTTTGGCCCCCACGTTTCATAAATGTGCGATTTTGGCCCCCCACATTTTATAATTGTGCGATTTTGGCCCCCTACATTTCAAATGTGCGATTTTGGCCCCCCACGTTTGCCCCCTTTTGCCTTTGTTGGTCCCCGTTGACTATTTTGACCAAAATTTGCTGACATGGAATTTTGTTTACACGTGTCTTAATTGTATTGGTCAACCAAAATTTATTATTATTTTTTTAAAAAAAAAATCAAGGAAAGGGTTTAATTTAATTTTTTTGACAAATTATAAAAAACAACAATAAAAAGCGTTAATTTAGCAACCAACAATAAAAAGCGTTAATTTAACAATAATAAATTTTGGTTGGCCAATACAATTAAGACACGTGTAAAAAAAAATCATGTCAGCAAATTTTTGTCAAAATAGTCAACGGGGACCAAGAAATGCAAAAGGGGGCAAACATGGGGGGCCAAAATCGCACATTTGAAACATGGGGGGCCAAAATCGCACAATTATGAAACGTGGGGGGCCAAAATCACACATTTGAAACGTGAGGGGCCAAAATCACACAATTATGAAACGTGGAGGGCCAAAACTGCAATTTAGCCTTAAAACTACTAGAGTGGATCTTTTCCTTTTTTGCCGAAGTTTTGTTATGTTTTGAATTGCTTTAAAATGAAGACAATAGACTATGTTTTAAACTGAGATATATCATTAGCCTATGTTTTAAAATGAAGATATAATATGAAGAAAATGTACAAAAATTCGTTAATTTGGTGTTACTATTTCAAAATGAAATTTAAAAAGGAATAATGGAGTATGCAGAAGTATAGCATAAATTTTACTCCTATACTTTTAGGATTTTTTTCTTTGTCTATAATGAAAGGTTAAAAGAGAAATAAAAAATATAATAAAATTATAATGAAAATGTAGTTAACTTTAATGATCATAAAAAAAATTATATGTAATATTTACTAAATTTAGCTGATATCCACTCGGTGAACCTAAGAGATAAACACATATTAACGTATCTTAGAGACAACTTACAAAATTTCCAATTTTATTATTATTTTCTTTCAACATGAAAGTGTTAAGATCTATTTAAAGTGATCGATCAAAGAATTTTCAATATAATTAGAAAAAATATGCCACAAAATCATAAGCTTGTTTATATTTTGATAATCTTTCTTTCTTTATCTCTTGGTGTAATCGGTGTTCAAACAAATCTTTTTATAAAATGCAAAAAAAATGCTGATTGTCCAAAATATAAATGTGCATCAAACAAAGTGAAGTGCATTATTTTTACTTGTATGTGCATGGGCCTGGATAGCATACAGTAGTAGGAACACACTATTTCCTTTTGTCTTTTAAAGACTAATTTTCCTGTAAAAATGAACGGTTAGTTAATGATGAAATTATTTAGCAAATTTGAATTATATTTTTGGAGGTGCTACAAAGGATTGATATATGAGCCATCAATTTGTTCATTTTTAATTATTATATCAGTGTAACAATTGTCCGTTTTGAATTAAATTTTTGTGTGTATATTTTTTATGGCTATTTGTGTAGTTGTCTTATTTAGATGTTGGATCTCTAGTTTTCTTTACTTCTAGTATATGTACTCTAATTTTATTTTATTTTTATATATAAATATTATATTTGTCATTAAAAATATAAAATATCCATTTTGAATTATTGTGAGAGACCTATTCTCTTTAGAAATTATACCATCATAAAAATATAAATTTTTCTTATAATGGTGGGGATTAAATTGTCGTAATGTTAATGACTATTATGAATCTTCGATCTTTGTATTTTATTTATCTGTATTTTATTGATTTATATATAAAGAAGGTTAAAAAGTTAACGGAAATAGTGGACATATATAGGAGTATTTTTGGAAGACTAAGCAAAGGAGCCCATTAAACAATCTTGCGGTTAACTCAACTCTATAAAACTGATTTGTACCCGTGGTGCCTCCGCCCCTGCTTATAAATTCATGTTGAGTAATCTCAATCCATTGTAAGAGTTTTAACAAATTTTATACTGAATTATGTGCTATTTGATGAAATATAATTAGTTTGTGCCGCTATACAAAATCAGGGTCATTTCATACATAAGTCAATAACACTCTTTTTCTCTCTTTAGATTAATATTCTTATGTTGAGAAAGTTTTCTGAATTTTTCAAAGGAAATAGGGCCAAAGGGGGCCTAAGTCAATAACACACACTACAACATTTTGAAGATTAGGCAGCGGTCAAAAACCATGTAAAGCCAAAAAAACGTACCTATATCCTATGGCAACGGTTTAGCAACGGTTTTCGTAGCGCACTCTATATGGCCGTGCCCTTTGCTATAGGCAGCGGTTTTTGAGTTTTCGCCCACAGTAATACATAACCGCTGCTTAAATCTTTAAAAGGCAGCGGTTTGTTGTGATCCAGTTGCAACAGTTTTTATACATTAAGGGACAGTTTTGGATTGTTGCTTACTTTTTGTTTAGCAACGGTTTCACATATAAGTCTAGGCAACAGTTTATTCTTGTTGCTTATCTTTACCGGGAACGGATTTTTAACATACTATTGTGGCAACAGTTATAGTAATAGCAATGGTTATTGACTCGTTGTTAGTTCTGCATTTAATTTTACACAACGGTTATTTCGTGTTGCTTATCTGTTAGCAACACTTTTTTTTTCAATAATTATTTTTGGTTACTTTTAAATAATTTTTTTTATAATAACAATTCTTTTTTATTTTGAAAAAACAATAAATAAATAGCATAATTGATGTAAAATAAAATAAATAAAAACTCAATTTTAAAAGCCTAAAGAAAATAGATAACATTGTTGCATCATTTAATATTCCAAGTTTGGAATATTAAAATAGATAACTTGTTCAAAAATATTCCAAGTTTGGATATCCAAAATATACAAAATTAAAATAACACATGATATGAGACCAAAAAAATAAAATAACACGTGATAGTTTGTTTTAAAAATAACCAAAAAGTATTAGTTTTTACATAAACTTGATTCATAACTCATCATCTTTATCAACTTCAAGCTCACCTTCCTCAAATGTTGGAAGAATGTCCTGCATTTATATAAAAAAAAATGATAAGTCCTTGCAAATTCTTCCTCAATAGTGTGTGTTAATGCATAATTATGTTTTTGAAAAGCCAAGAAAATTTTATTAAAATAGGCATGAGACATGACTTAAATAAGTCTAATACAACAGAGCTACCCTGGTTATTCACAAGTTACCTACTAAATCTACACAACTCCAACATACTAAGCTATTCTCCCAATACCCATAGTATGTTGGAAAGAATCTTCAAAGCGAGGTACTTTCCCCATTCCTCTCTTATTGATTATAAACTTGGTAATAATCCTAGTTTTGTGTGGCGAAGCATTTGGAAGTCTAGGCAAGTTTTGCATGATGGATGTAGATGGCAAATAGGTGATGGTAGCAACATTAGAATTATGAATGAACCGTGGTTAAGGGTAGACAATGAACATTGGGTTAGAGCTCCTCAAAAGCAAGAAGTGTACAATTTAACTGTCCAACAACTTATGCTACCTAACATAAAACAATGGGACAGTCGAAAAATTAATTCTTTATTTTCTGAGGATGTTGCTAAATCTATTCTTGCTGTCCCGTTGTTAGAAGTAGTGAAAGATGATAAGTTAATTTGGGAAGGGTAAAGAGATGGGGTGTACTCGGTTAGATCGGGATACCGGAAATTAATAAAGAGGAGGGGGGTAGAACAAAGGCCAATAGATAGAGAAAATTGGATGGAAGATACAAGCCCCACCAAAAGCCGCTTTGGAGAATTTGTAAGGAATGTCTACCGATGCGAACGCGCTTGAGAAGTCGTTATGTTCAAAGTCCGGTGGAATGTCCCTTATGTCAAAATGATAATGAGGATGATTGGCACTTATTATTTGATTGTGAACCTACTTTGGAAGATTGGAATACTATGGGAATGTATCAAAAAATACATTCACGAAAGCAACAGTTTCATAATGCTAGAGATTTGATTTTTGATATTTGCAGGAATGAAAGTATACAAACAGCAGGCAAGATGGCAGTTTTGATTTGGTCTTTGTGGCAAAATCAAAACAACTATGTGTGGAATGAAAGCAAATTAAGTGCACAACAAGTAGCTAGGAATGCAAGCGGCACAACTGTGGCATGATTGGGCTATGATACAAGGCATCCTTGAGGACGAACAACTGCTGCAACACCAGCAATCAGCAGCCGAACCAGCAGTCCATTGGCAGCAACCACCTCCGGGATTCATGAAATGTAATGTTGACGCAAGCTTTTATGACACGGCTGAAGCAACCGGATGGGGATGGTGTTTACGTGACTACCGTGGACGATTTATACTTGCCGGAACTAATCTCATGCATACCAAGCTCAAGACTTTGGAGGGTGAAGCCATGGGAAATAAAGAAGCAATAGAAGAAATGATGCAAAGAGGTTTATCCTATGTTATCTTTGAAAGTGACTCAAAAGTAGTAGTTGATGCTATTCATTCTAGGCAAGATGGATTATCCGAGTTTAGTATTTTAATTTCTCATATTAAGAATTTACTTATGTCGAATAACAACTTTGAGGTCAAGTTTGTAAAGCGACAAGCGAATAGAGTTGCTCACTCCTTAGCAAGGGCGGCCTATTCTATGTTCAGTCGCCGTCTTTTTTAGTCGATTCCTCGTTGTATTGAAAACTATTTGATTAATGAAATGAATTGAGTTTCCTTTTGTCAAAAAAAAAAAATAGATAAAACATACCTTAAAATATTGATGGCTGGTGAATTTATATGGAAGTTATGTGCTTCATTGGTATAGAAGTACAATACTTCATTTTTGTTTGTCTCACAAAAAGTTGAGTGTCTATCTCCACTCAAAAGTCTTGAGCATCTTATCTTATATAACAAACTAATGATACGATTTTGGTAACCATAGTAGTTTGAGTCTTTGGAGGTTTGTATTTTTCTTGTCAAGAGAACGCTTTTGTTAAGGTAACAAAGTTAATTCAAAATGACCAATATATTTTGTTACCATAGATCACTTTTTTTCTAACTTTCTCAACCTATGGGAACATTTTTGATCTACTGTGAAGAGATCATTTTCATCTTGTTTACGTAGTGAATAGATTTCGATCTTTTCTTAATCAAAGAAATTTGTAGTTGCTCCCTTTAGTTGCTCCCTTGACCCCTTGGTTATTGATTAATATATAAAGATAACATAGATCAAAATTAATAGAAAAAATAGAACAAAATTATTTTAAACCTTAGACACCATTGATGAGATGCATACGTTTTGCGCTGTTTTTTTTTTTTTTTGCTGTTTTTTTATATGATTATAATTGTTTGTAAATTATTGACATTGTCGGTCACCAAGTATATTGTTGAAGGTGGTTGTACCCTTTACCGATATATTTTTAATGAGAAATGTTATCTAGACACATTTTTTTAGACAAAAATACAATATTTAGGAGTAATTATTGTTGGGGAATTAATCCCAAAACAAAGAACCCAAAAGAATGAAAGATGAATGAAGAATGAAGAATAAAATTTGAGAGAAAAGATGAATTGAATAAGCAAAAATTGAATAAAAAAAAAATAAAATCTTATTCTTCCACAAAGGGCCTAGATTGTTTATATACAATAGGTCGTTACTTCAAATGCAAGTAACTGCATAACTACCTAAGACAAACAAAAAATTAACTGAATTACAACTGTACAAACAATTAACTAACAGAGTGCATTGTATGGTAGAGACATCCCAACTAGGTTGGCACCCCTCAAATCCATCAAATGTCATTTGTAGTACTCTATATATAAAACAATCTTGGGTGACTATGCCAAAACCCAAGGATACGAAGCGGCTACTGCCTCGTTAAAAACCTTACCAGAAAAACCTAAAAGGATAAAATCATGGTGAAGGAGAAAAGAGTGCAGTGCAATATATTCATTTCTTTTATCTGCTTCTAATAGCTTGACTTGATGACGACTGAAGCCAAACTTTAAGTGCTCCTGGTCTAACGTCCTCAAATTGATACCTGTATAATAACAAATAAATAAAGTAATGAAAATCAAAGTATTAATTATAATGTTCTCACTAATACATTATTATATATTAATTTTAATTTTGTACCAAAATATATTAATTTTAATTACTTACTTCTTTTGGTTAAGGAAACTTCTAATAATTGTTGGGAGTACCGGTTTCCCGCGACTGTGTTTGCCAACTCCTATAAAAATTCAAAAAGTAAAATGTTTAAATGACTGATAACATATTAATTTCTTATTTTTTGCAAAAAAAATAAAATATATATATATAAAATAATCCCCCTTTGTTCTTAAAGATTAATTAGCACTCATTCAACAAAAAATTCTCTCACAAAATAAACTCAGTTTCAAAATCTACTATAGATTGTTTCTTTTCAAAATAAACTCCTAATTAATATCACTAATTGTCTTGAAATATTGAAAATTAAGATTAACTATACAAAGAGTATGTTAGCTAGATTAACATACAAAAAGAGTAAAATATGCGATAAGTATTTACCTGTTATAACTTCCAATGAGTTTAACTTTCTGGAAATAGTGATGTCGATTTTATCCAATTCAAGTTCATTTAATCTACTTTGAAGAGCTTGAACAGCTTCTGATCCATGGAGACCATGCAAATCTACCCTCCAGATTTTGTTTTTGCGATTATTGAATTTAAAAATTTCTTCAGCTGCCTTCTGGTTTTGTTCTTGAGCAACACGAAGATTCTCTCTTCCAGCTAGAGAATGTTGTTGTGCTGACAGATGATCATGTGTTTGATAAGCTTCTGCTGCAGCCTTAAAGTGCTGTGTTGCTAGGCTACAAAATAAAAACACAAAACAATATTATTATTATTATTATTATTATTATTATTATTATTATTATTATTATTATTATTATTTAAACATCAAAGGTTACCACTAAAATCATGCAAAAAAGAGATATTTTAGGAATTCGAACTAAGGACATTGCACTCAAAACATTATAGGTTACCACTAATCGATTGTTACATATTTGATATTCTATAAATATTTAAAATATATAATTATTATTATTATAAGGCCTAAACATTTTGAGCCCTCAAATGACCTTAAAAGTTTGAAGAGTCCAATTCCACCACACACCGGACACGTGGGTGTGGACCGGCCCTGTTCAACTATTGACATCTCATCAAATGAATACTTAATTTTCAAATTTTCATTTTCTGTTTTCAATAAAATACACGTATAAGAATATATGCATACAGTATATTTAAAGAAATGCTATCAAAAATAGATATCAGTGGTGCAAGGAGCAATAACATATTTGAAAAGGGTGAAAACAACTTTGTAGCATTTTCACCATTTCCAACTATTTGTAAATCATATCTTTGATTATTCTTTGATTAGAAAACATGTTTTTACTGACCAAACTTATTGAGGGCTAAAAGCCCTCAGTAATGCATTTGTGCAATATTGAAGGTCCCAGGCCGTCATAATGTAGTCTTGGAGAACGGAATTTAATTAAAAATGAACTATTAAGAATTACTGACGGTCCTGAGCCGTCAGTAAAGCAATTGGTATTGCAGACGGTCCCAGGCCGTCAGTATGTTGCTAGCCGTTAACCATTTCTGACGGTCCTGGGCCGTCAGTAAAGCATGTTAATTATGACGGTCCCAGGCCGTCAGTATGTACATAACCGTTGGGCAATTTTGACGGTCCTGGGCCGTCTGTAATTGGTCAATTTTGAATTTTAAACTTTAACGGTCAATAAAACTACTCCTATATATTACTACTCCTTCACTTCATTTTTTCATTTCCATTCTCTCTCTAAATTTTCTCTAACTTCTCTCTTAAATTTTCTCTAATTTCATACTTTCAACTTTTTTTTTTTGACGAAATACTTTCAACTTAATCTCCAATTTCTCTAATTTTCTCTCTTAAGTGGTAAGTGTTTGTGTTTTACTTTTACGAATTTAAAATTTTTGTTTTGTTATTTAAATGTATATGTTCTAATATTTGTTGTTTACCATTATTAATAGCAAGTCTTATTCTCGTGAGGAGCGGAGTTCGTGGGCTAGGTGCGCGCCAAGTAAGAATCTACTCGGCACCCAAGTAAGTAACGTAATTTTAATCTATATAGTGATAGTTTTTTTTTATCATATACTTAGTAATATTTATATTTATAAACAGTATATTTATATTATTTTTTAAAAAAACGAAATTTTTTTAAAAAAAATTTATAAAAGAAATTTTTTAACAGTTTGTGTATTTTAAAAAAAGTGATGTAATTTTCATATTTCCATCTAAAAAGTGGTAAGTGTTTGTGTTTTACTTTTAAAGTTAAAATTTTTACTTTGTTATTTAAATGTATGTGTTCTAATATTTTTGTTTATTTCGAAAACAGAATTATTTTTTTTAAATAAGTATTTTTTTTTTCAAAAAAACAGTATATTTATATTATTTTTTAAAAAAACGAAATTTTTTTTAAAAAAATTTATAAAAGAAATTTTTTAACAGTTTGTGTATTTTTAAAAAAGTGATGTAATTTTCATATCTCCATCTAAACAGTGGTTAGTGTTTGTGTTTTACTTTTAAAGTTAAAATTTTTACTTTGTTATTTAAATGTATATGTTCTAATAATTTGTTATTTACAATTTTTATTAGCAAATTCTCGTGGTCATCGGAGGTCGTGGGTTAGGAGCGGAGTTTGTGGTTAGGAGCGCGCGCCAAGTAAGACTCTACCCGGCACCCAAGTAAGTAATATATGTAATTTTAATTTATAATATTTAGTGATAGTTTTATTTTTACCGTACACTTAGAAATAGTTACTAGCATTTTATTATTACTATGTATTTAAAAAAAGAAAAACAATTATATTTTAAAAAATTATAATATATATGTTAAAAAGTCGGTAGTTTTGTCAACTAAAAAACTTAGTATTTTTTAGATTTAATAAACCATAAACTTTAAAAATAAAATGTTAAAAGTTTATATGTTATTGTTGAGTAGACATATATATATGTCCAAAATACTTTTGAAAAATAAAGTAATAAATTTAATACATATATCGATCTAATTATATATTAATTAAACTACACAGATATGGATTTTAGCAATCGTAATTGGATGTACGATAGACATAATCCTGGAAAGAGGGGCCGGGTTAAAGAGGAATTTAAAATAGGGGTCGAAATGTTTATCAATACAGTAAAATATAATGACATTGTGATACGTGAAGGGGGAATTAGATGTCCGTGTGTACTTTGTCGATGTACAAGAATACAGAGCGAAGATGAAATTAGGTCTCATTTATATAAAAAGGGATTCCAACCTAATTATTGGGTTTGGTCAAGTCATGGCGAAGGATGTTCCACGACTGTTCCCGTGAATCAAAATTGTGCTTCAAGCAGTGTTTTTCAGCCCGTTGTTGTTCCCCAATATTATCATCAGCATTATGATCCGTTTAATGAGATGGACAATATGATAACTAATGCCCTTGGGTTTAATACGCCGATTTATGTGCCAAATGATGTCGACGACCCTGCTGATGATGAATATGACGCTGATGTTAACGTCGAGAGACCAAATGAGGAAGCCCAGCGATTTTTTGATCTTTTGAAAGAGACAAATACACCGTTGTGTGAAGGCTCTCGAGACTCAAAGTTAACGGTGTGTATTAGACTTTTGGGTATCAAGTCTGAATGTCTTGTTTCAGAATACACAATGGACTTGATAACAAAACTGATGTTGGATATAACAATAGACCATCCTCTTGATTTGCCAAAAAATTATTACGAAGCAAGACAATTGGTTGCAAAGTTAGGACTCGGAGCGAAGAGAATTGACTGTTGTGTTAACGGGTGTATGTTGTACTATAGCAACGAATTTGGTGTAGATGACGGTGCATTACTTGAATGTAAATTTTGTCAAGAACCAAGATATCGTGTAACAAGAAATTCACGGTCAGTCAGAAGGAAGCCAATCCCAAGAAAGGCGATGTTCTATTTACACATAATACCAAGGTTGCAAAGGTTGTATGCATCGATGCAAACAGCCAGTAAAATGACATGGCATCGTGAAAACTATGAAAGGAGAAAAATGTCAGGTGAGTTGCGACATCCTTCTGATGGAATGGCTTGGAAGCATTTTGATCAAGTTTATCCTGAATTTGCTTCGGAGCCACGGAATGTCCGACTTGGGTTATGCTCAGATGGATTTACACCATATACTCAAGTATCAGCCACTCCATATTCATGTTGGCCTGTTCTGGTTACCCCGTACAATCTTCCTCCTGATATGTGCATGTCAAAACCTTACATGTTTTTAGCCGCTGTAATACCAGGCCCATCTAGTCCAACTGTTGGTATTGATATCTATTTACAACCTTTGATTGATGATTTGAAGAGATTGTGGAACGGTGTTGCGACGTATGATATCAACCAAAAACGAAATTTCAATATGAGAGGAGCTTTGATGTGGACCATTAATGATTTTCCTGCATATGGGATGTTGTCTGGATGGGGGACACATGGTAAACTAGGATGTCCTATTTGCATGATGGACACCAAAGCGTTTTGGTTAGAAAACGGTGGGAAGGCTACTTGGTTTGACTGTCATCGTCGGTTCTTGCCTACTGATCATCCGTTTAGAAGAAATAAAAATGCTTTTGTTCATGGTGACACCGAGACTCGTGATCCACCAGATTATTTGACATCCCGACAAGTCTGGAACAAAGTGAAAGATATTCCAAAGGTTGAGGTTGTAGGTGGTGTTGCATCTAAACCGCGTGGTTATGAACAAACACACAACTGGACAAAAAGAAGTATCTTTTGGGATCTGCCGTATTGGAAAGACAACCTTTTACGTCACAACCTTGATGTTATGCATATTGAGAAAAATGTGTTTGAAAATATTTTTAACACTGTCATGAATGTCAAAGGAAAAACGAAAGATAATGACAACGCGAGGAGAGACATAGGGTTGTATTGCAAACGTAACGAACTGTTGTTGGTGGAGACATCTAACGGCAAACTTCTTAAACCTCGTGCAAACTATACTTTATCTCCTGAAGAAGCAAAATCTGTTTGTCGATGGGTAAAAGAAGTGAAGATGCCGGACGGTTATTCGTCGAATTTGGCGAGATGCGCTGATGTTGACCATGGAAGGATGCGTGGGATGAAAAGTCATGATTGTCATGTTTTTTTCCAGACTTTACTTCCGATTGCATTTAGTTCTTTACCCCAACATGTATTGAATCCGCTTATTGAAATCAGTCAATTTTTCAAGAATTTGTGTTCGACAACGCTAAGAGAGGCTGATCTCATCAAGATGGAAAATGACATTCCACTGATCTTGTGTAAGTTGGAGAGAATATTTCCTCCTGCCTTGTTTGATTCTATGGAGCATGTTGTGGTGCATCTTGCATACGAGGCTAGGCTTGGTGGGCCGGTTCAATATAGATGGATGTACCCGTTCGAAAGGTTCATGGGTTATGCAAAACGTGCCGTGAAAAACAAAGCTAGGGTCGAAGGCTCAATTTGTGCAACATACTTACACCGCGAAACAATTTACTTTTGTTCGCATTACTTCAAAGACACGTTGTCATCAAGCCATATTCGCAATGAAACTGAAACATCTCGGCCTGTGAGAATTCACCCATTAAACATGTCAATATTCAGCTTGCCTGGTCGTAATGGTGGTGGTGAGAAAGTGTTGTATCCTGGTGACAAAGTTCTCTATTCGGCGCATGTTCACTTGCTGATTAATTGCAATGAAGTCGAGCCATATTTACAGTGAGTATTTTTAATTAGTTAATAAATAATTATTTATTCCAATTAAGTTCGCTTATAACTAACGATATTTAATAACTTAGGATGTTTTTAACACAACATACTTCTGCTCAAATCAATTCGCAATTTCCAGCATGGTTCAAAGAATACATGTACCAACAAACACCCGCAACTCGTGTCATACAACACTTGAGAAACTTATCTGATGGCCCAAAGTCAACCGTTAAACAATGGCACACCTACTTTGTCAATGGTTACAGATTTGAGACACACAGTTGGAGTGAAGGAAAAACAACAGTAAACAGTGGAGTGTGTATGAAAGGTGTGACTGAAAATGGTGAAGGAGATTTTTACGGTGTCATTGAGAACATATTTGAAATCGAATACAATTACCTTGATTACAAGAAAACAGTCGTGTTGTTTTACTGTAAATGGTTTGATCCTTCAAATAGAGGTACCAGATATGATTCAAAGACTAATACCGTGGACATAAAAATGAACAAACATTATCCATTGTATGATCCGTTTGCTATGGCTCATAACGTCAGACAAGTTCACTATGTCCCTTATCCATCGACTACAAGGGATAAGCGAGGTTGGTGTGCCGCAATAACATCAAAACCAAGGGGTCTGATTGAAAAAAATGAGATAGATGAACGTGAAGATGAACCATATCAGGAAGATGAGATGTCCAATGTTGATGATGTCATTGCAGTTGAAACTTTTAATCAACTTTGTGTACAAGAAGAAGCCGAAGAAGTACCTTCTGATGGTGATGTTGATGAAGAGGACGTCGAAGCTAATGGTGATGATGAAGGCAGTGATGATGAAGATGTATCAGATTGGGATGACAATTAATTTTATAATATAGTTATCCGCGTTGTAATAATATTAATCGTTGTACTTGAATATTTGTTTTTGGTTGCATTTGTTTATCGTTTAATGATGATGAATTATAAAACAATATATGTCATGTATTTCTTAATTAATTATATATATATTTGTCATGTATTTCTTAATTATATATATATTTGTCATGTATTTCTTAATTATATATATATTTGTCATGTATTTCTTAATTATATATATATTTGTCATGTATTTCTTAATTATATATATATTTGTCATGTATTTCTTAATTATATAAATATATTTATCATATTTTTTTTTATTATAGATGAATCCAGATGAAGAAAATTTTGATGATGACAATGTCGATGATGACATTGATGATATTCCACCAGCACCGGGTGTCGGACGCGGACGCGGACGCGCTCCACGTAGACGTGCTTTACCCCGCCGCGTTGTTCGGAATCGATGGTTGGAGGGTATGCCCAAGTCTCGAACCGTAGACGGTGTGGAAGAGGAGTACGACTCCTACGACGACGATGATGACCACGAGGACGAGGAAATAGCCGATATTGCACTTTTAGCTCCTCAAAATGAATTGTTGATTGACCGGCATGGTAGACCCATCATCATGCCATATACCGCCACAGAGTAAGTTAATTATTATTAAGAATTTGTGTTTAATAAATTAATTGGATATATATGATAATTATTCTTAACTAATATATATATATTGTGCAGTTTGCAACCCCAAAATCCGGCGAATAAGGCAATCAATAATGCATTGAAATCCAAATTCCAGGCTCCATATCTCAACTGGACGGAGGTCAGGGCAGATGAGCGTGGATATCAACAATTTTGGAATGGCTTCAGGGTACGTTTTTATTTATAATTACTTTTTTATCCAATCAATTTTGTTACTAAACATATATTTACTAATTTATTAACAATTTTTCTTTATTTTTCGTAGTCGCAAGTAACTTGGTTGAATCACCACACAGCGGCTATTGAGCGTATATTCAACAAAAAAGCCACCAAGCGTCTGTCGACCTTACTTTTTGAAGCGCGGAAAAAGATTAAAAAGGATCCTTCAAAACCACCACTTTGGCTCGCTGGCAATTCATACCCTATGCTCTGCCGCAGATGGGAAGAGGAAGAGTATATTGCAAAGTGTATAAAGAACAAAGCCAACAGAAATACTGATGAAGCCAATCGTGCGTGCGTACACTCTGGAGGGTCTAAATCTGCCGGAACGCTTCGTCTTGAGTTCATCCAACAATTTGGTCGTCCACCCACCTTTATGGAGATGAATGACATGATGCACCGGTATGCAGATTCCGGTGAGTGGACGGGGGCAAGGGCGCAAGAAGTGTCGGTAAGTATTTAATTATATATATTATTTATTATTTATTTCGTATAACATTATTTTTTAAACATTATATAATTATATCTAAACATTATAATTAATTAATTATAATTTTTTTTTAATTTATTGTAGAGGTTGACGCAAATTTGGGTTGAAGAATATAATGCAAGCCAACTACGACTACCACCTCATAGGCGAGATAATGAGGATGTTCGTCGAAACAAGATGTCGTTGGCTTTTGTTAAGAATGCTGGTGGTGCGACTCGAGGTCGCAAATTCGCTGCTGGGTGTACATCTTCTCTATATGCAAGTGACCCAACTGGTTTGAGAGATGTCACTTACACATCTTCATCTTCATCGAGTACAGGACGCTCTCGTCCAACTCAAAGAGAGGAAACCGATGATGAGTATGAAGCGCGAATGAGGGCCACGTATAGAGAAGAATTCCGCGATGAGTTCGAAGCATCATTTGATGACCGGGTGGACGTACGGGTCCAACATATATTGCAGGAATTCTTTTCACAGCAGAGGGCGCCGGCGCCGGCGGGGGGAGGGGTTGGATCATCATCTCAGGCTTCGGCACGACAAAATCAAAATGCCGGTGAACAAGAATATCGACCGGATTTGAGTAGCATGGTTAATTTGAATCAGCTGCCGGAGTACCGAGAGGGTGATCCAGTACTGAGTATGAGCATAGAGGATATGAGTCAGATGCTTAATGACCCAGTTCATTTACAATTTTTTGATCCTACTGGGCAAACAAGTGGAAGCAGTAGTGACGGAAGCGGTAGAAATAATCAACAAACTGCTTTCACCGAATACCAGAGATCATTAAATCCACAACAAGACTTCATAATCCCACATCCAAATCAACCCCAAGGCAACTTCTTCCCAAATCAAGCCCCAATTAACTTCGTTCATAGGCCTGTGGCACGACCTCCTTTGCGAACGTCACTCCCCGGAGTCATAATACACGAGGAAGGTAGAGGTAGAGGCCGAGGCCGAGGAAGGTCGCGTCAGCCAACAGACACTGGCAAGGGGAAGCGACCACTATATCAGCCGCCTGACCAACGTTGATGTGTAATTTTAATAATCTGTTGTTGATTATTATTTGTTTAATTGTTTTCTTTTTGTAATGACAATATTATCATTATATTTAATTATGCTTATGTTAAGTATTTTTATTATGCTTTTTATTAAATTTTAATTTTAATATTTTTTTAATTATTTATTATGCAGTATATTTTTTGTTTTAAAAAATTAATATTAATTTTTTTAAAAAAAAATTAATAATTTAATTATTTAAAAATCAAATACTGATTTTTAAATAATTAAATTATTAATTTTTTTTTTAATCGTTCACCATTACTGACGGCTCTAGGCCGTCACAATGCGCGAAAAGAACAAAGCATACTGACGGCTCCAGGCCGTCACAAATGCGTGGCCTTTTGAATTGACCGGTGTGTATTATTGACGGCTCCAGGCCGTCAGTAACGTTATTGACGGTCCTGGGCCGTCAGTAACCATTACTGGCGAGCTAATTACAGAGGGCCCAAGGCCGTCAGTAATGCATGCATTTTAGACGAAATTTGTGCATTACTGAGGGCCTTTGGCCCTCAGTAAATGCATGTTTTCTTGTAGTGAATTATTTGTACACTAGTATATATGTGTATCTTAGTATTAAAAAAAAACGACAATATTATAGGAGAAATAGATTTTATTAATGAACTATATCAAAATATATATATATATATTTTTTTTATTTATTTTTTTTTTCGCCTGTGCAACTATTTTTTTTTTTTTGGATAGTGTGCAACTATTTTTTTTTTAAGGAAGTGTGCAAGTGCAACTATATATTTATATTTTATTGGCATTACTATACATAATTAGTTAGGTAAAAGACATTTATTACGTGTCTCATAAATGTAACTTAAATAGTAGCTACCAGAGACATTATTAGAGTGGTCGGGGTTTGAACCCCGGATTTCATACTTCTCCACATTTAAATATGTGAGAATTTAACTACTAGGTTACTTAACAAAAAAAAAAGACATTTATTGCGTAAAAAAAAAAGGTAAAAAACACATTTATTTAAAAGATAAATCTCTTATATTGGAACTCAAACTAAAGTGTCTAACCTAATAATTGGTGCGTTTGATTCGTAAAACAGCAAGAACGGGACAGAACAGTACAGGACAGAACAAGATAATACAGGACAGGACAAAACTGTACTGGAGAGATATATGACGATAATATTTTTATATTCGAAATTAAAATGGGTATTTTCGTATTTTTTATAGTTACAAAAAGTTGTCCTGTGGTTCAGTGAGCGACAAAAAATCTTGTTTTTGTCCTGTCCATTGCTACCTAATTTGTCCAGTCCCATAACCAATTTCAAATCAAACAGGGTACAACAAAAGTTGTCCTGTCAAGTCCCCTGATTTTTAGCAGATCAAACGCACCCATAAATTAATTAAATTAAGATAACAATAACACAAATATATTACTTCAATATCAAATCAGATTAAAGAAGGAAAGGATTCATGGACACATGTAATAACTCTTTCATATTGTTTTTGATAAAGTTTTTTAGCTAGCTTACCTTTGCATCTCGAACGCTTCTTTTCTAAACATGAGGTATGTTTTTTCTGATTTTGATACTTTCATTTTTTCTTTAGAGGTGACATTTTGTCGACCGATGTTTCTAATTGAATTCTCTCCCATGTTATCTTTTCTTTAAATTACTTATCTTTTGATAATTTAAAGTTATATTTTATCTATTATATACTTATATAAATTCCAAAAGTTTAGGAAATATTGTTAAAACCATAAAAGATTTAATATATATTTGAAAAACTAAAGATTTTTTTTACATAACATTTTGTGATGTTTTTTGGATATGATATGATTATAATTGTTTGTAAATTATTGACATTGTCGGTCACTAAGTATAGTATTGTTGAAGGTGGTTGTAACCTTTACCGATATATTTTTTATAGTGACGGAAATTGTCAATCACTAAATATCAATTAATTTACATTATAAAAAAAATATCGTGGCTGCCAACCATAATTTAATAACTTCTACAACTTACTCCATTTGTGTATATAATCGTTTTGAAAAGTGCACTTGTTGTTTATTAAAATAGTGTCAAAAAATGCACCTATTTAGTAAAAAAAAAAAAAAACTTGTCATGTTATTTTTATGTACAGTTTGAACCCGTTTTTTTAGGTGTAAAAACTCTTTTAATCATAAAGTTAGAAATAATAACTTTAAAACTAAAATTAAAGTTGTTTGGTAATCTTACTTTTTTATTAAAAAAAGGTTAAAACTTTTATTTTATTTTATTATAATAAGGTTAAAATATATGTTTGATAATATATTATAATTTTTCTAAAAATATAGAAGGTGTCTTTTTTCTTATTAGAGTTTTTAAAAATTGTTATTTGACCTAGCTTCTTACTTCGAGGAAAAATAAGAGAAAAAAAGTTAGGTCAAACAGTTATTAGTCATTCTATAGAGCTTGTGATATTGGGAAATGGATCCTCGACACCAAGTTTATCTGCCGCTATCTCTGCTGCAAGAGGTAGACCGTTAGATGAGATTTACGGTGCTGACTTTTGCTGTGTAACTTAGGGTCCGTTTGATTTGCAAAATATAAATACTGGACATAATAGTACAAGACAGAACAACACAGGACAAACGTTTAAGGTATTGAACAAATTTTGTGTTGTACGATATTTCGTGGATAAAATGTTATTTTGGTATCTTAGGCAAATTGTGCAGAGCATAAAAAGTTGTCATGTGGTTCTGTGGGGACAATAATTTCAGTTTTGTCCCGTCCCTTGTCGTTCAGTTTGTCCAGCACCTGGAACAGTTTTAAAATCAAACACAGTACAACAAAAGTTGTCTTGTCCAGTTCTTATTTTTTAGCATATCAAACGCACTCTTGGTATTTTCTGAAATCACTTTGGCATCATATGCATTCTATCTAGTAAATGAGATTTTTTTAGATAGTTACCTGTGATTAAAAAAATTACATTTCATCACTCTCACTAAAACATAAACAGGTAAAAAATCTAGTTTTGATTGCCAATGTTGGCTAAACTAACGTAGAGTTTTTGTGTTTGTTGTTGGATAATCAAGTATTGCTAAGTTAGAGATCAAACTTGAATATTTTGATTGAAAATTTAATTTTGGAACAAATTTATAATTGAGAATTTCATTTTTAATTTAAAAGTTGCAAATTTTAATTAAAGAGATTAGGTTTGTTATTTGTGCCTAACATTGACATGTTGGGTTTGTGCTTAAGTTAGACTTTCTCTATTTTTAATGTAAATTTTAATAAAATGTCTTATTATTATTAATATTACAAAATAAATTTCTTACTAAAAATTGTAAAAGTACATCTCGTAGAAATTATAAATGTACCGTTTAAATCGTATCCATTTTTTTTTTACACAAAATCTTATGCATTCTTATTTGAAGAAAAACTTGGACATTTCTTCTTCTTTCTTTTCTTTTAAAATTTGAAGACTTTTTTGTTATTTTTTACTTCTCCATATTTATAATAAATGAATTTAACCATTAGACTATTGTACTAAAAAATAAGTTACATCTCATTAAAAAAAATGGTAAATATCATGGTAATTAAAACCGGACTGAACTGGTCGCTTCAAAAAGGAAAAACCTTAGACGACCTTTTCCTTCTTCTTTCTTGAAAAAAGCTATGAACTTTTTCATTCTTAACTTTTCCTTGTCTTAAAATAATTAATTTAAAAGGTCAAATACATATCATAATGGATTTTTTAATTCTATGTATTTGTATTTCTCTATAATGGATTTTTAAGTTACGCGAAACCCTTCTCCTCGTATTGAACCACTGCCACCCTTACCCTTGTCTCTCCAATTTCTGTCACCGGCAGCCTTTCCCTCACCACCTCATCTTATGTCACGCCGCCTTCCTTAACCTGTTTGCCTTCACTCGTGCTTCTCACGATGTAGCACCGGATTCAGGTGGTGCGAAGCCTCCAATGGCCGCTCCACCCTTTCCCTTGTCAAGGATCACTGAGTTGTCGACGCTGGACCTCCACGACTGGTTCTACAAAGTGGTTGCTCTGCAATTCTATTTCTTCACCGCGAGAGGTTGTGGCTCGTCTCTCTTGGTAGTTCAATCAGCTTACGTACATCCCATCTCCCATTTATTTGGATTTGGATACTCTCAATCAGCTTTTCCCTCAATCTCTCTCAACCATAAATATTGGCTCTTTGATTGATCTAAAGGCAAGATTATAAAAGAGGATTGATTAAATTAACCACACTATAACAAAATAGTTCATACGACAAAATGAAAAAAATGCAGAGGTGAAGCAATTAGATGAAGAAAAAAAAATCCAAAAATTTTATTTTTTTCTCTTAAACAGAAAATCACAAAAAAGTGGAAATGGATCCTCGACAGCAAGTTTATCTGCCGTTATCTCTACTACAAGAGGTAGACTGTTAGATGAGATTTACGTTGAGGACTCCCTATTCCAATTCGTTCATTAGTGCACCCTTACATAGTTTTTTTTTCATTACATTCACAGTCACTTTTATTGTGCAACTTAGTATTTTCTGAAATCACTTTGGCATCATATGCATTCTATCTAGTAAATGAGATTTTTTTAGATAGTTACGTGATAAAAAAAATTACGTTTGATCGCTCTCACTAAAAGATAAACAGGTACAGAATTTAATTTTGATTGTCATTTTTTTTTTTTGACTAATTGATTGTCTGTGTTGGCTAAACTAATGTAGTGTTTTTGTGTCTGTTGTTGGATAATCAAGTATTGCTAAGTTAGAGATCAAACTTGAATATTTTGATTGAAAATTTAATTTTGGAACAAATTTATAATTGAGAATTTCATTTTTAATTTAAAAATTTAAAAGTTGTAAGTTTTAATTAAAGAGATTATAGTGTAAACACACTAATATATAATGACATTTAAATATTTTTAAAATATAGAATACGTCGAGCTGGCCGAAAATGTATGGATGTTGTTAGAGCTATATTCACACATCTTTTATTTTGTAAACTAACGATACTTCTCTTAAAAAAATGGTTTCAACAACTTTTGGAGAGGTTTTTTTTTTTAAACGGCAAAGCTATATTATATATATTAAGGTTGAAATAAGTACAAGAGATATTATAGCCACAGTTGTAGGATAAGTATAGGTCATACTCATCACACTAAACTAAACAAAACTATAACGGAAAACAAACAAAAATCATCTAATTAACTAATCCAAAGGATTAACACACCATTCATAAAATAAGCAAGGTGAGTTATAGACTTTTAGCTAATTAGCTAACAACCATTTCCAAGACACAAGTTGGATTCTACCAAAAATGTCAACATATTTAGCTCTTTAGCAGAAAATATCCTCTCATTTCAAGATCGTCAAACTTCTCAAACCACTGCATGCCAAACTAGAAGCACACCAGACCTTGCTTCCCCTTTCGACATGCCACTAAGAATCTATCCAACAAGGAGGAGATAGTAGCCGGGACCACCGAAATAATACCAAACCAACGATGAACCAAAGTTCAAACTTTCCAAGTCAAGGGACAAGAAACGAAGAGATGATTTTCCGATTCAATTTCTCCGGAACAACATGAGCACAAGGCGACCACACCACTCCCTATAATTCCTCTATGCAATAAATTAGATCTTGTTGGTAGCCGACTAAGGTAAGGAGCGCAATTGCCAAGAAAAACAAGAACTTTTGATGGAACCCAACTACCCCAAACTTGAGGGACAACCCGATACACTTCCAAATCAAAAGAAGTAGACAAAGAGAATTTTGTATATTTAAATAATTCGTACTAACCATATAAACTCCACCGTTTGTATAGCACCGTGAATCCTTATCACGCATGGAGGGGCATTTAGAACGACTTTGTGGGCTAGGATGTACAATACTTCATTTAGAACGACCGGTGAATTCATATGGAAGTTATGTGCTTCATCGGTATAGAAGTACAATACTTCATTTTTGTTTGTCTCACAAGAAGTTGAGTCTATCTCCACCCAAAAGTCTTGAGCATCTTATCTTATACTACCTCCGTTTCAAATTACTTCAGGTTTTAGAAAATTTTATTTTTTTCAAATTACTTGTCATTTTGATAATTTAAGATTATATTTTATCTATTATACACTTATGTAAATTTCAAATATTTAGAGTTGTTGTTGAAACCGTAAAAGATTTAATATATATTTAAAAAACTAAATTTTTTTTGTACATAACATTTTTTTTTGTACATGATATATTAAATTTATTGGAAAGAAAAAGTGTGTGCAAAAGAAAAATATTGGTGAAAAAATAAGGGTATAATAGAAAAATAAGGTGCAAAAATACACTAAGTAATTTGAAACGGATGGATTTTTTTTTGGTACATGAGCTAATCAACACAAGAAAACAGAGAACAAAAAGAAAAATAAGAGAACACTACAAACGAGGGACGGGGTTCCTCAAAGAATCATTGTTGAGAATGGCTATCAAGTCCTTTGGAAGAGAGTTCGATTGTTTCCATTTGATGTCATTATTAGAGCCCCACTTTGCAAGAAAGTCAGCGCTTGCATTTCCTTCTCTAAGAGTGTGACAAAGTCTAACTTCCCAATCAAAGTTCAATAAGTCCATGATATTAGCAATCAAAGATGCATAACAGTGGTACCTGTTCAAAGGTTTGGTAATAAGATCAATGACAACCTTGGAATCAGAATAACAAGTCACAAGAGTGCAGCTTGTTCCCTTTGCAAGACACAAGTTAATTCAAAATGACCAATTTTGTTACAATAAGATCACTTTTTTTGTAACTTTCTCAACCTTATGGGAACATTTTTGATCTACTGTGAAGAGATCATTTTCATCTTGTTTACGTAGTGAATAGATTCCGATCATTTTTTAATCAGAGAAATTTGTAGTTGCTCCCTTGACCCCCCTTGGTTATTGATTAATATATAAAGAAAACATAGATCAAAATTAAAAGAAAAAATAGAACAAAATTATTTTAAACCTTAGACACCATTGATAAGATGCATACGTTTTGTGATGTTTTTTGATATGATATGATTATAATTGTTTGTAAATTATTGACATTGTCGGTCACTCAGTATAGTATTGTTGAAGGTGGTTTTAACCTTTACCGATATATTTTTAAAAAATTGTTATTTGACCTAACTTCTTACTTCGAGGAAAAATAAGAGAAAAAAAAGTTAGGTCAAATAGTTATTAGTCATTCTATAGAGCTTGTGAAATTGGGAAATGGATCATCGGCACAAGTTTATCTGCCGCTATCTCTGCTGCAAGAGGTAGACCGTTAGATGAGATTTATGGTGTTGACTCCCTATTCCAATTCGTTCATTAGTGCACCCTTACATAACGATCACTTTTGCTGTGTAACTTAGGGTCCGTTTGATTTGCAAAATATAAATACTTGACATAATAGTACAAGACAGAACAGCACAGGACTAACGTTTAAGGTATTGAACAAATTTTGTGTTGTACGATATTTCGTGGATAAAATGTTATTTTGGTATCTTAGGAAAATTGTGCGGAGCACAAAAAGTTGTCACGTGGTTCTGTGGGGACAAGAATTTCAGTTTTGTCCCGTCCCTTGTCGCCCAGTTTGTCCAGCATCTGAAACAGTTTTAAAATCAAACACAGTATAACAAAAATTATCTTGTCCAGTTCTTATTTTTTAGCAGATCAAACGTATTCTTGGTATTTTCTGAAATCATTTTGGCATCATATGCATTCTATCTAGTAAATGAGATTTTTTTAGATAGTTATCTGTGGTTAAAAAATTTACATTTCATCACTCTCACTAAAACATAAATAGGTAAAAAATCTAGTTTTGATTGCCAGTATTGGCTAAACTAACGAAGAGTTTTTGTGTTTGTTGTTGGATAATCAAGTATTACTAAGTTAGAGATCAAACTTGAATATTTTGATTGAAAATTTAATTTTGGAACAAATTTATAATTGAGAATTTCATTTTTAATTTAAAAGTTGCAAGTTTTAATTAAAGAGATTAGAGTAAGCACACTAATATATAATGACATTTAAATATTTTTAAAATATATTTTGAATATTAAATAAATAATACGCAATTGATTTTCTCTTTTTCATATGATATGTTAAATACATGATTTTTAGAGTCATAAATATCAATATAATCACCAAGTATGTCACCGCTAATAACTCATGACACTACCAATAATATTATGAAGTTTAAAATTTTAAAAAATAAAACATGAATATTAACAAATCATTTGCAATTGAGGTACCTCTTTCTAATGCATCATATGTGACACTTGAGGTCACACTTTTTAAAAGAATGCATTCTCCTTAATTATTTTCGCTTAGCAAAAAAAAATTGTTCATGTGATAAATTACTCTAAGTCATGCATATCATGTAATAATAAATATTATACTCCTTCCCGTCCTTTTTGAAATGAGCACTTTGACAAAATTACACAGACCAAAAAAAACGCATTGTACATAGTTATTTTCATTTAATACTCTTACAAATTTAAATTTTTTTCATGTATACTCTTATTTAATTACTCGCAATTCATCTAATTAACTTATTTTTAATATTCTCTCAAAATAAATATCGGAAGAAGTGAAATTAAGCATTTTGAAACATTTAAAAATCGGTCAAAGTTTCTTACAAAAATGACAAAAAAAAAAATTCACTTTTGTTTCTTATGAAAAGGACAAAAAGAAATATTTGTTAATAATTTTAAAAAATAATTATAAATTGTAACCTTGTTACCTTTATTTATGTGTTCTTCCCATCCTTATTTATTTATTTATAGGACTGCACATTTTTTGCCTTAATATAAGATACTATAGATAAAATTTTTTATGATAACAAACTATTAAAAGAATAAATTGGATACGCTAATATATGTATAAGTGTGCAGGATCATAAAATAAAATTCAAATGAAAATATACAAGAGTACATGTCATTTTGAAGAGAAATTGAAGTTTTTGGTCAGAAGTTAGAAGTTAGAAGTCAGATTCTGGTGTAGAGTACTAGAATCTGAAGAAAGTAAGAAGCTAGAATGCCAGATTCCGGAGAGTCAGAATCTAAAGTGCAGCTTCTGAAGGTCTTAGACTCTGAAGGACATGTCAGCATCAGAAGACTCTGAAAGGTTACTATCAAGCTCAGAGTCAACTTTGTCTTCTTCTGATCACATGCAGAAAAAAACTTCACGGATAAAAGGAATTGAAATGGGTTGAAACGATAAATTTCAGCACAATCATCTTTTCTTTAGAGATGATATTCTGTTAATTGAATTCTCTTGATCAATGTTATCTCCCATGTTATCTCTTTTTTCTTTAATTCAATGATTGGTATTATGAAAAGTTATGTATCCTCTTTATACTCCCTCCGCTCCTTTTTATTTGTCGTTTTAGAAAATAATTTTGTTTCAAATTACTTGTCGTTTTGCTAATTTAAGGTTATACTTTTTCTATTATACCCTCATGTAAATTCCAAATATTTGGGAATAGTTTGTTGAAACTATAAAAGATTTAATATATATTTGGAAAACTAAAGTTTTTTTTTGTACATAACATATTATTATTTTTTTACATAATATATTAAATTTATTGGAAAGAGAGGGTGTGCAAAAAAAATTTATTGGTGAATTAAAATAAGGGTATAATAGGAAGATAAGGTGCAAAAATATACTTTCTTAGTTTTTTTTTTCTTCTAAAAACGACAAATAAAAAGAAAAGGATGGAGTATATAGGTATATATATATATATTATCTAAAATTTTTAGGTATATATATATTACCTCAGTCTCATTTTATAAGAACCACTTTTCTAAAATTATATAACTATAAATATTAATTATCATATAAGATATTGTTTAATTAGTTTCGATGATTATTTTCAAAATATCAAATTTTTATAATTTTTACTTATTCAGAATTAAAGATATTCGTAATCAAAATTATATCTTGGCATACGTGCAATAGTGAATGAGATGTTATATTTTGGGATGGAGGGAGTATATATTATCCAAAAGAATCTCAAAGAAGAAGAGGCTTAAAAATAGAAAGAAAAAAAAAATTACCCAAATAAACTTTTTGTTATTTGTGCCTAATATTGACGTGTTGGGCTTGTGCCTATAGGTTAGACTTTTTTTATTTTTAATGTAAATTTTAATAAAATATCTTATTATTATTGTTCTGGACTGGGCCAAGGGCTGGCCCAATCCCTTATGCCCGACATTTGGGGCACATCCCACTAAGGGGAGACCTCCCCGACACGTCAGCCAATGACGTGCCCTGCTCGACATAATGGGTAAGCAGCACGTTAAACACGTGCTCGTCTATCCATGCATGTTGACTCATTCCGCCTTAGCTTAACAGCTAAGCAGCACGTTTAGCACGTGCTCCTTTATCCAACCACAGTTGTCACGGAGTCTATCCCTTATCCGCGAATAGCGGAACGGCTCCAACCAAGATAGAGGCAAATAACGGCCTTCCCCTACGATACAGGGACTATCTTGGCAGTTGAGTCTATTGGGCCGGTTATCCCGGCCCAATAGACCAACCTTTGGCCCAGCGCTGGGGGCACTATATAAGCTCTCCTAGACAGGAGAGCCAGGTATTCTGATTCATTACTCACTATACTTTCTCTCTCTGCTCTTGTATCTCCCTTGTTCTCTTTGCTGACTTAGGCATCGGAGCACCTGCAGGTACAAACCCCCCCTTCGGTGTGGAAGCTTGCTCAACGGACCGGCCTCAACCTTTCTGATCATCAGGTTAGATCAATTATTAATATTACAAAATAAATTTCTTACTAGAAATCGTAAAAGTGCATCTCATAAAAATTATGAATATACCATTTAAATCTTATCCATTCTTTTTTGTTACACAAAATCTTATCTATTCTTATTTGAAGAAAAACTTGGACATTTTTTCTTCTTTCTTTTCTTTTAAAATTTGAAGAATTTTTTGTTATTGTTTACTTCTCCATATATATATTTATAGTAAATGAATTTAACCATTAGACTATTGTACTAAAAAAGAAGTTACATCTCATTAAAAATAAAAATAAAATGGTAAATTTCATGGTAATTAAAACCGAACCTGAGCGGTCGCTTCAAAAAGGAAAAACCTTAGACGACCTTTTCCTTCTTCTTTCTTGAAAAAATCTAAGAACTTTTTCATTCTTAACTTTTTCTTGTCTTAAAATAGGCTTAACTACACATTTGGTCTTTTGCGTTTATTTTAGGTTTCAATTTGGTCTCTTACGTTTAAAAAGTATCATTTTGGTCCCTTACGTTTCCATTAGGTTTCGATTTGGTCCTTTCCGTCAGTTTTGTCACATGTGGCAGTCAGTTCACATATGTGGACAGACACGTAGACACTTTGACACACTGACACTTATATAGTTCAAACGGTATTAGTGACAAAACTGACGGAAAGGACCAAATTGAAACCTAATGGAAACGTAAGGGACCAAATTGATACTTTTTTAACGTAAGAGACCAAATTGAAACCTAAAATAAACGTAAGGGACCAAATGTATAGTTAAGCCCTTAATTTAAAAGGTCAAATACATATCATAATAGATTTTTTAATTCTATGTATTTGTATTTCTCTATAATGAATTTTTAAGTTACGCGAAACCCTTATCCTCTATATTGAACCAATGCCACCCTCACATTGAAGTTAATTTAGGAAGTTAATTAGCAGGATTCTATATGGAGTAGATAATGATTCTCCATGTACTGTACAATTATTTGTGTATTTTAAGAAAAATCTAAGATTGTATGTGTATTCTCTCCGGTCCGCTATTTATCTCTCCCTCCATCTATCTATCTCTCTCGAACTAATTTGAATATTTTACAATGTTGTAATTAAGGTTATTTTCCTGTTGTTGTTGTAATTATTCTCTCTTTGTCTCCCACTTAAGCTTTTCTCTCATATTTCTTCCCCTCTCTCTATCTCTCTCTCCCTCCCTCCCTCTCTCTCTCTAATTCTTCTTCTTCTTCTTCTTCTTCTCTCTCTCCCTCTCTCTCTAAGTTTTATCCTTCCTTTATTTCTCTCTCTAGATCTCTATCTCCCTCTCTCTTTCTTACCCCCTCTCTTTTTATGTAAATTTAAGTCAATTACCGACCTATTTATGCATATTTTTGTCAATTACTCCATGTGACTTGGAGTCACGTTGGCATGTGTTACGTAGACAGCTAACATACATGTCATCACCGGAGTAAATGGAGGTAGCGACAATTTGACAGACACGACTTAATTTTAGGGGACATTTGACATTTCAAAATGATATACTTGACGATTTTCGCAGTTTAAGGTGGAGTTGACCAAGTCAAAGACTACATACTCCATCTCCATCCTTAATTATAAGCAAAAGTCAATGTTTTAGATTTATTGAATAACCGAAGTATCTAATCTATATTAAACGATATGTAGGCATGGGCATACAAAACATCATGTATCAACTTGATACTATCAAAATGAGGTTTAACAAGCCTAATTGGTAGCTACAACTATTTATCTTTCAAATATATTATGGGTCCGTTCTGACTTATTTTTAAGCTTATTGAAATAGTTTATGCAAATAAATAAAGTTTTATTTTAGTTTATAAGTTTTTTCACTAACAAAATTGTATCTTTATAAGCTGTTTTTTCATAAACTACATTGAAAAACTTATAATAATAGACAAAAACTTATTTATTCGCATAAGTTGTTTCACATACACTCAATTTCAATTTTATTCGGAGACAATTTATAAACGAAAAATATCATAACAAATCTAAATAATAATAAACATATTTAAATATTTTCTTTAAGTTGTTTTCTCTGTGGCCGGCTCCGACAATTTAGAGGTCCGATTTGAATATAAAAAGCGACCCATAGTAAAAAAACCTTAAATTTTATAAAAGAATCATTCTCAATTTAAATTTAAATTGTAACTAGATTGAATTTAACTATTTTCATTTAATTTGAATTCATTAGAATTAAAAGTATGCAAAAAAATTTACTATGTTGCGATTTTAACCAAGAACTTTGCACCCACAAACATCATAGTCTACAATTAATCTATTGATACACATTTCTGATATTTAATTAAGATTAACAATATATAACTATTAATGCAGGAGAATCTCGGCTTTAAAATTCCCCTAAAATTTATAGGTCTGATGCCGTCACACATGGTCGGCCTGGTCTTCTCCAACTGTTTCTAAATTTTATTTTTTCTTTAATAAATAATAACCATATTTTTCTATTGATTAAAATTATAAATATTATATAATAAAAAATACTATGGATTGTTGAACCTTGAAAGTTGATTCCTAAAAAGAAAGGGTTTCCAAGATCCACATATTCCTTCATATATGCTGTCTTATGCAAAAAGACACATAACAACAAGACCCAATCACGATTCACAACCACATTCACACACACCTAAATCCAAATCTTCCACAACTCAAACTCAACCTCTTTCTCTCACTTATTTTAAATTTATTCATTACTTTACTTTATCTTATCTTATTTTGTGATTTTTCATTAATTATAAAATAAAATATTCCATAAATAAAAAAGAGTTAAATAGATATAGACACTCTAATATAGATTAATTTAGCTTAATTTTACACTATAACATTTAATAAAAAGATTTAATTTTTTATATCATCATATAAAAAAGAAAAAATATATTACATTAATAATATAAAATAATTTTACATGTCAACTAATAATAATCATGTTTTGTGTCATAAATTCCCTTTATATTCCATGTTTTGTAAAATTATTTTACAGATAAAAATTCATTTTTTTTCTTTTTTTTTGATACATTTCATCTTTATTAAACTAATCAAGAAAGTGAATGATTTGCAAAATATAAAATTGTTATTACAAATATAACAGAAAATTGTTACTACAAAATCTATATTTTTTTCTTCATATAAATATTCCCCAAAACAAAGTAAACAACAACCCCCAATTCCAAATTAATCTCTTCTCTCACCCCAATTCCTCATCCAGCTTCTCTTCTCCACAAAGTTCCCAAATTTTCTCTCTTTTCTTCATTTCTTGTGGTGGGTCAAATTCTATTTTGTGTTTAGAATACAAATCTTTTGTGGGTTGTTAAGAACCCGAAAGGGTGTTGTAGCATTGTAGAAATCATCACGGCTATTCAAAGGGTTTCACGGTTTCTGTCTCATGCCCGTCGTTGTTTACGACGCAAGGGTTGTGTGATTGAAACCAACCCTTCGCCGCACGGCGGGCGTGGTGCTTTACCTTCTGAAGGCGGCAGCCCATCTGATCTCCTTTTTCTTGCTGGTGGTGGTGTTCTTCTTGTTTAAATTTTAGATTTAGGATTTAGATTAAGTCAATTAATTTTTGTTTTTTTTGAAGAAAAAAAGGTTCTTTTTTGTTCTTAGTATTTTGGTTTGGTAGCTTTTGTTGTTTGTTGCTGGTTTTGGATTTGGTTAGTGAGAGATAGAGACAGAGAAGATGTTGAGTATTAAGAGGGTTCCTACTGTAGTTTCCAATTATCAAAAAGATGAGGATGCTCCTGTTAGTGGTTGTGGTAGAAATTGTCTCAAGAGTTGTTGTATTAAAGGTAGTGTTTTATTTCTGATTGAATTTTATGTTTTGTTTATGTTATTGGTTTTGAATTATGCATGATTATGATGTTTTTGTTGTTATTGTGTTTTTTTTTTTTTTATAATAGAGGCGAAGCTACCTTTGTATGGTTTCAAACGGGTTGGTAAGGATGAGAGAAAGGACTTGACTCTCCTTGCATGCCATGAACGTCCCGCGGCTTTTCTAGATTCAATTATTCTTGGACAGGTAGTTATGGAATTTATATGTTTTTAGACGGATACAATGTTGAAGTGCAGATACGGTTAATAGTTTAAGAAAATAGAAATAAATGATTGAATGTATTTATACTACAATATTGATGCGCAGATACGGTTAATAGTTTAAGAAAATAGAAATAAATGATTGAATGTATTTATACTACAATATTGATGCGCAGATACGGTTAATAGTTTAAGAAAATAGAAATAAATGATTGAATGTATTTATACTGTTTAGCACCGACACTTATGATTATAGGCGTCTCATGGTGTCTGACATGTGTCAATGTCCGGTACTACACATGTGATTACATAGAATTATATCATTTGCTCAAAATTTCATTGGTGTCAACATATCCATGTCTTTGTCCGTGTTTCATAGTTTATATGTCGTCCAAATTGACATGCCTTCAATCTGAAATGTCAATATTATATAGATAGTTATGAACAGGTTTTACTTATTTACGTATTTAGTGTTGTATAATTTATTATGTTATGTGTTTGAGTTTTGAATTTTTGATGGTGTAGTGGGAAGATCGCATGCAGAGAGGGCTTTTCCGTTATGATGTTACAGCCTGTGAAACCAAGGTTTTAATTTGTTTCTCTATTATTGTTCTTATCCTTATTTTCTTCTGGTTATGTTTTTGTTTATATTGTTGCCAGTGGACTTGGTTTCATTTATGTGTGCTTTTTTTGGGGATAGGTGATTCCGGGTGAGCATGGTTTCATTGCTCAGCTGAATGAGGGTCGTCACCTCAAAAAGAGGCCAACCGAGTTCCGTGTTGACAAGGTTCTCCAGCCCTTTGATGAAACCAAATTTAACTTCACCAAAGTTGGACAAGAAGAGATCTTGTTTCAATTTGAGGCTAGCACTGAAGGGGACCCCCAATTCTTTCCCAATGCGCCTATTGATGTTGAGAATTCTCCTAGTTTTGTTGCCATCAATGTATGTTTATCGGACTTTATTTTATTTGCGGTACCTTTTTGTCGTTTAGGGTGTGGTTTTAAATTGCAGTAATTTTTGCCGTTACCATTCTGATCCTTCATATTGTGGCAAATTTGGGGGCAAATGCGGCCATAATTTTTGTCGCAATGTGATTGCGGAGATCTCCAAACCCTTTACATTGCGACCGCAATTTGCAGTTGCATACTAAAATTTAAAAACATGCCTGAGGTTTCAATTGAATACGTGTTTCTATGATGCTTTTTGTTTATGTGCTCTTTTGACAGGTTAGTCCTATTGAATATGGGCATGTGCTGCTGATTCCTCGAATTTTCGAGTGTTTGCCCCAAAGGATTGATCATGCAAGCTTTTTACTTGCGCTTCACATGGCAGCTGAAGCCGGAAATCCATATTTTCGATTGGGTTACAACAGCTTGGGAGCATTCGCTACTATTAACCATCTTCACTTCCAGGTACTCATTGCCGAACAACTTGAGAATAGATTTGATTACCACATTATTGTTCGCATCGGTTATTGGTTATTGCATTCCTTATCTAGTGTTTCTGCGGTAATGAAAACATGATTCTCTGATTTTTGACAAATTCAGGCATATTATTTGGCCCTTCCTTTTCCAATTGAGAAGGCTCCTACTAAGAAAATTGCTGGAATAAACGGTGGTGTGAAAATATCTAAATTGTTGAACTATCCAGTCAGAGGTCTTGTCTTTGAGGGTGGTCATACACTTGATGATTTATCGAACACTGTTTCTGAAGCCTGTATCTGCCTTCAACACAACAACATACCTTACAATGTACTTATTTCTGACTGTGGAAGGCGCGTATTTCTCTTACCACAGGTAAATTGGCTTTCCAGTCTATCTTTAAAATTTTAATTTGAGATCGTCTTGTGATCCTTCATAATGTGGGGAAATGCAGCCTCAAACACAATCGCAGAGACATAAAAAACCTTTATGTCACCAATGTTGTCAATATCCGCAAAAAAGAAGCGGTTTATCAAAATTCTGCTACACAATATTCCTATACCGTTGCTATTTCCGTTTATTTAGATTCCACTAGCGACGTACCGCTGCTATAGGTGCTATTTAACAACGCTGGATGTCACGGCTCAAATTGCTGCAGATTCTGTTTTAAACCCTCTTACGTTGCTTGAAATCTCATTCCTTTGTTTTCAAATATGATATTTTCTGCAACTAATGTAAATTGTGAAACAGTGCTATGCAGAGAAACAAGCTCTTGGAGACGTGAGTGCTGAGCTTCTTGACACACAAGTTAATCCAGCCGTCTGGGAAATTAGCGGACACATGGTGTTAAAAAGGAAGAAGGACTTTGATGAGGCATCTGAAGCCAATGCATGGAGACTTCTTGCCGAGGTTTCTCTCTCTGAAGAGAGGTTTGAAGAAGTCAATGCCCTTATTTTTCAAGCCATTACATCGGTTGAGATCGATGTCACTGTCATGCCTCAGTGCCTAGAGGAAAATGTTGATGCAGTTAGCTCAAGCACTCAACCTTCTATTGTGGCTGGTTCACATGAATGCCTTGTTCATCATTAACAAACAAGGCTATAATAAATAAATTCCTAGTGATTTTAATTTTGTGGTTTTCTGCTATGAATTTCAAGTCTGAAGTGTAAACTAGCTATTATGATTACTTCATGAACTTGATAGAATAAGTGGTTTGTAATTGATATCTACTAATTCTCTATATGAGTGCTTGATTATGTTTCATTTTTGCTATTATCATGTACTTCTACTAACTAACCACTTTTACTTTTGAATAGTATAATCATTTTTTTTGTGTTAACCTTCTCTGGTTCTCAGCAGAGGGGGCTCTAGTAATTTAGAATTCGGCTGAGAGGTAAGTAAAATTCGGTTAATAATTGTTTCCGTCAAGAATCGAACTCAGGTTCTTCTAAACAATTTGTTTTTAGGGGAGCTTATTAATCTCTTGAGTCTAATGTCTTGTTTAACGGTCTAATCATTTTATTATGGTATAAGTATAACACTTCAATCTTGCTACATAATCCCATACTAGTGGAAAGTAAAACACATGGATGTGTATATAATATTTTTTGTTTCAAAATAATTGTTGGAAAGGAGAAAGCTGTGGGTATCATGATCTAATCTAGGACTCTTGAGCAAAAAGAATGCTGGTTTTTTTATGTTGTATAATTAAAAAGAAATTGAAGTGAAGACTTCTTTTGTCTTTTAGGACAACTTGGTCATGCAAAAGAATGGGTATTGAAAATGAAGTGTGTTATTTGAAATTTTGAACAATTATTTTTTGGCAAATTATGGGACAATTAAAAATAGATGCCAATGTGAGTATTGCCAAGAAAATCAAGATGAATAAAAAATTATTAAAAAAACTAAAATAATTATTGTGTTAGTATTTAAATTGGACAATTCTTTATACAATCATACAAAATTATTTTAGTTTTGTTAATGATCTCGAGACAAATTATTTAAAAAAAAAAAATTATTTTAGTTATAATACATCAGCAAAAAGAAAGAATCTAGGGGTTTTAAAATAGGGAGAAGCTAAAATATGTCGTAAGAAAAATATTTTGTAATAATTAATGCATTTACTTTACTTTTTAATCTTGATCACAAATTAATTACACAAAATTTAAGAAAATATTTCTACGTTTGAATTCTTAATTTAGCAAGCCCCTTTAAAATATTATGTGTTTGATGTGGAAGTAATCTCAGCAGTCTTTGAATCTGTGGTCAACAATGATTGCTTATTGTTGTGTTATTTTATGGATCCTATTTTTTAAAAATGAGTGATATGTGTGGTCAACATGATTATCGGTGAATATAGTACCATGTCTTAACTGCCTATGACCATTTCTTGTCGGACATGATGGATATTTAGCTTCTTTTCACCATTTCTACAATGAAGAACCTTTCTCTATGTACTAATGTACTAACGATCCTTAAGTGCTACATGTATGCTTTCTTCTTTTTTTTTTCTTTTTCAAACAATTAAATATTTGCTCCAACCTAAACTATAATATTCAACCTTTGTCCTTACTTTGAATATTATAATATTCACTTTCATTATTTTCAATCTCATTATGGTATTAGTAGAACCTAAACTCACTATTTTGTCATTTCACCAATGCTCCAACCTAGTTTCAATTAAACTATCCACCACAAACTTCTTGTTGTGGAAATCACATATCCTATCATTGATTCGTGGCCTTGAGCATCACATCACAAACTCTGAAAAACTGATTCAGTTGGAAACAAAACAAACCCTAACAAAGATCAATGGGTGTTTAATGATGGACTACTCATATCATGGCTCCTTAGTAATATGAAGGAAGATACTCTTAATTTAATCTATGGTGGGGATACAACCTATTCAATTTGGAGTGCAATCAATGATCAATTGCTACCCAATAGTGAAGACAACGAGGCTCAACTTAAAATTAATCTCTAGAGGAGTACATTAGAAAATTCAAAGATATCTGTGACAAACTTGCAGCCATTGGAAAGTCACTTTCAGATATGGACAAAGTATTTCAAATCTCAAAGGGACTTGGAAACAAATATAAAGAGTTCAAAATTGCGGTTTTATCAAAACCTCCATATCCTTCATTTCATCAATTTCTTATGTCATTGCAAAATTTTGAACAGGCTTATCTTGCCGAAGAAAAGTCATCAATTGATCATAATCAAGCCTTCTTTAGCCTTAGAGGAAAAGCTAGTCATATGCGTGGAGTTAGAGGCAACTTACTAATGATGTTTGTATTTATGAATTTAACTCTGATGGTTTTGTTATTAAGAAACGAAAACAAAGGATCTTAGCCGAAGGATATAAACAAGGCAACCTCTATGCTCTAAAAGGGGGAAATTTTGAAGCTCTTTCTACTTTTAAAGAAGTATCTTATGAGATTTGTCATGCTCGCTTAGGACATTCGAATTTTAAATTCTTGCAAAATTTAGAAAATAAGCAAATCATCAATATTTCAAATTGGTTAACTAAAAATACTTGATGTACGTACTAGTTGTCAATTTGGACAACGTTGTAAACTTTCCTTTATTATATTTAATTCAAGCTCTCATTTTCCTTTAGAAAAAAATGATAGTGATTTATGGGGACTTGCTCCTACAATTTCCTCGCAAAGTTTCAATACTATAATATTCACCTTCACTATTTTCAATTTCATTTTTGAATTGTATTGTGAGAAATATTATGAGATTAAGTGGGATTCATTTTAGACTATTTAGTGGATTATATGAATATTTAGAAAATATAGTTGAATTATTTAAATAATTAAAAATTATAAAATATTGAATGAGACCAATTTAAAAAATCCAAATAAATTTGATGGATGAGGGTGCTCATTTCACTTTTTTTCTTACTTTAGTTTATGTGCACACCCAATTTGATGTTGAAGTGCACACACCATTATACATCTGACACCGTATAACCATACTACCATAGTCTCATCTCATATACCTTTTGGTCATTTTTTAATATTTTTTTCACATATGCAGTGCGTGCATAGACTAATCAACTTGGAATGAAAGGTAAGCTGTACATATACGAGAGAAGATTATCCGATAGAAAAATAAATTGAGGAAATAATATTGATAATAAACAATTAGATTATAAATATAAGATTATATTTAAATTTAATAGAATTAGAGAAAAGCTGATTGATGGTTGAGATGTGAAAATTAAAAAAAATTGAGGGGAAAAATATTGAGAGATCCATTCTTGTATAATGGTGTAGGAAAAAATGTGTTCCTATAGCAGCACTCGAAAAAAAGATTAAAGAGGCAAGTAAAATTGTATTCTAACTGTTAAATACGGGTGTTGATTTTTGTGTGCACAAATTATTTTCTCGGATTCTTTCTAATATATCCTTTCTAAGGAAAATTTATTAACCATTTGAGTTTAATATTTAGATTAAAATGATGCTTTTTTTATTGTATATATAATGATGAAGATGCATGAATGTTCTTCTATTCTTGTTTATTTTTTATACAAAAGAGGCCAAAAGCCTATTTTATTTTATTTTATAGGGTCAAATGATGCATGAATCTTCGGTTGGCAACTTGACATAGGTTGTATTTTGGATAGGTATGGTAATAGAACATGTATTTGTGGATATTTGTTTAAATTTGATAGAAAAAAATTAAATTGACTGAGTTTTTTTTAAGCATAAATTGACCGAGTTTGTGTGTTTGAATTTTTTCCATTTTCATAGGACGGAGGCATGGATAATGAGAACACACACATCTCAAACCTGCCCTCCAACTATGGTTGGGAATAGGCTAGGCGGCCTACAGGCGTCTTCGGCCTGGCCTGTGTAAGTCTGGCCTGGTCTGGCCTGTTTATTAAAAATGTCAGGCTTAAGCTTTGAAAAAAGTCTGTTTACATAAATAGGTCATGCTCATGCTTTTAAAAAAGCCTACAAAGCCTGATAGGCCGGCCTGTTTATATTTAATTATTATTATTTTTTTTGCCAAAGAAAAAATATATTATTATTTAATCATATTTGTTATTTTATTAACTTTTAATTATTGTGCTAATCATTTTATTAGTTTTTTCTTAATGTTGAAAAAATTATAAAAATTTAAATGTGAAATAGGCTTTTAAGACCTGTTTAGCCTATGTAAAAAGACTATATAGAGACATTTATGTAACACAAGCTTTTAAATAGGCTACAAGGTCAGACCAAACTTTAAAAAGGCTCAGGCCAGACCAAAATAAATAACATTTGATAGGCCGTAGGCCAGGCCCAGGCCTGAAGAAAAATCGTAGGCCAGACTCATGCTTATCGAGGTCTGGCCTGGCTTGTTCCAAACCCTACCTCCAACCCACGTTGCTTGTATCAAAACAAACTTATATTTTTATTTATTTTAACTTTGAAACTCTTAAATTTTTAAATTATATTTAGCTGTTTATTTCATTTTAAAAAAGTCGATTTCTCTATTTTTATTATTTTTAAAAAATCATATTGTTGAAATAACGTAGTTTTGAGTTTTTATTTTATTTTTTATAATAAAAAATATCAAAACAAAATACAATTTAATGCAGAGATGGGGCGGGACTGAATACCCGAATCCCATCGAGTATAGGATTGAGGTTTTATTTTTCATATTTGAAGGTGATCGAAGTGGTACGTATGAGGGTAACCGAACCCCTTCAAGTTCAGGAACAAGGAATACAAAAATCGTCATTGCCCTGTTGCCATGCCTAGTGTTAAGATATTGAATTGACTGATTTTACAATTGTAAATGAGGTTATTTTATTTTGAACAAGCAAAAATGAATTTCATTAATAAGAGAAAAAAAAAGAAGTCCTACCTAGCACAAGGAGTGCCAAGCAGAACAACAAGCGTTTACATCAACAAAACACTAATCAACCAATACCTAGACAAACAAAGGGGCTCGATCACCACATATGAGAATTTATACTGAGATTTACATTAGAAGATTTTATCCACCAGAGCGAATGAGCTTTGACTTTGTCGAGCAGCTGATGGATGGTGGAATCCTTTGCCTTAAAGATTCTACTATTTTGTTCATGCCACTACACCACCCAAATACAACACAACCACAATAGCTGCAAGAATGAGCGGCGGGCACGAAAGCCTCCAGCAGAGTGAGTGAACTAAACAAAATGATCTTGAAGGATAAACAGGGTAAATGAGGTTATTTTGTATCACGGTAAGTATTGTGTTTAATAAAATTAACGGTTAAATTAACCCATAAATATGAAATGATATAAAAAAATATGTTTAATTAATATTTAATTTTTTAAGTAAGATGATAGGGGTAAAATTAAAAAAATAAGTAAATAAACTATAAACTTTAACTTATAAGATAATTAAATTAACTTGTCAAAATAAGATATAAGATAGTAAAACAAAAGATATAAGCTCGTTATTTAAAAAAAAAGAAAAAGATATAACTTGTTAGAAAAAGTTGTTACTGTAACAAACATATCTCTCTCTTTTTTTTTGGTAGAGGTCATTTTATTTTATTTTATTTTAATATATGCTTATAAATTATAGGTCATAAGCCAAAAATTTGGCATAAAGCCTAGATATTTTAATTAGAGCTTTGTTTTTGTTTTTTTTTTTTAGCAAATTGTGTAAAGATAATAGGAGTATGTGTGGAGTACTAGAAGGGTTCTCTTATGCTAGAAGGTTAAGGTTCAATAGAATTGAGCTTCACGTGGATTTCATGATTCTGGCTTAAGTGATTCGTACCTGGTTGACAGATAGTATTATGACTTATGAGACGTACACTTGTAAAGAAACTTTAAAATTTACTCGAGTTAAATTGAGAGGTGGATGTTTATCATTCATACCATAAGATAAATTAATGTGCAGATGCGTTAATAAATATTAGTTGTGTGATATGAAATCCTCCAGCTCAAGTTCATAGTATTGTTGTGTTAGCTGATATTTTGTGGATGAGTCCTTAACAAACTCCTAAATTTACTACGATGTTTTCTCTTTCCGTGAATCTTTTATCTCCTGAATTTCCAATTTTGCCCTTGAAAAAACTTCGGTTCGTAAAAATCGAAGTTTTTTTTTGCCTTGAAAACAAATTTTGGTTTCTAAAAACCGAAATTTACTCTGAATTTGCACTAGTAAAAATTCGGTTTCTGCGAACCGGATTTTTTTGCAAGGGCAAAATTGGAATATTGGGGTATAAAAGATTCACGGTAGGTGAGATTATAGAGCTGGGTATGCGGGCTAGACCGTCCCGTTTAACCCGCCCCGCATAAACCCGCATATTAAACGGGGCGAACAAGCCCGTCGGCAAATATAAACGAGTTATAATATTAAGCCCGAGTCCGGTCCGCATAAGTCCGCGGGTTAAACGGTTAACCCGCGGACTATTACCAAAAAAAAATAAAAAATCATTTTTTTCAAAAAATAAACTAAATTAATAAAATCTTGATATAATGAAAGCTTAAAAAAAATATTATTAATAATTTTATGTTATAACATATAAATTGTAACAAACAAATAAAAATAAATATAGTTTGTGATATCATTGAGTTTATCTATCTCTCTTTGTAAGTAATGCAACTAAAATCAAATTCAACTGATTCTTATCGTCATTTTTGTACCGTCCATTAGTGAGAAAAACTTTCTACATGTACCTAAAAAAGCATACAAAGATTAACAGATTCAACTTAACTAAATCACATCAAGGTAACAAAATTATTCGAAACATAATAGCGGAAAATACCCCCAAGAAAAATAACTACCCATTTGGACATGTATCTTTTAAATACTAGCAAATGTATATACAGCTAAGACAAAGTAAAAGATAGTGAAAAAGAACAAAAGATTATAAGTAGAAGAACATGCTTAAATCCTGATGTTTTGTGTTGTTGTTTACTTGATTAAAATTGGAGGGTGTTGTTGCTTTTTATAATTAGGGTTTAGACTAAGTTTTTTTTTTGTGGTTAAAAAATTTGAATTTGGACATGGAACAAGTTATTTATATCTGATAAATTTTGTAATTAATTATATAAAAAAAAAAAGGCGGGCCACAGGCTAACCCGCGAACCCGCAGATTTAACCCGCATAATCCGCGGTTTTAACAGTCCAACCCACACGGGCAAAAATGTAAACGAGCCAAAAAAAATTGGTCTTAAGTCCGTGCAGGCTGCGGGTTAAACGGGTCGGCCCGCGGACCTTGGTCCGTATACCCAGCTCTAGGTGAGAAGAGAAAACATCATTTACTATTCCAAAACAAACTCCTAAATTTAATTCAATTTCACGTTTTTTTTATAAGCAATGTTAGTGATTAATATTAATTACAATGTTAGTTTTTTTTTTCTCGATCTAAGACATGAACTATGAACCTCCTTCTCCTTAACCCTTGACTCAACTAGTTTAATCAGTTGAGCTTTCAATTTCGCATCTTATTTAATATAATAAAAAAAGCTATCCAACAATATACGTTTCCATTCGAGTACAATAAAAAAAAACTACAAGTTATTAATATTATTTTAATTTTTTTGTGTGAAAGGAAACAAGTTATATTGTTGTTTCTTTTTTTCTGACAGTAGTTACAAGTTATTGTTTTATGAGATTTGATACGCTTTTGAATTGCTTACGTGAAAATAAACAAGTCTCAAACGTGATACCTCAAGGGTCCAATGATGAGGATTAAGAGTAACACACAAAACCTTGATTTGTAAACAACACTACTCACTCAAATTTGATGAATGATTACTATAAAACACACGTTAAACCTAAAGCATATTTGTTAACAAAAATCAATTGGAGCATTTTCACAATACTAGCATGAGATCAATGTTCACCACCCATGGCATGAGCCCACATAGTTGTCAATAAAAACATGATGAGCATTTCAAATCATTACTCCTTTTGATTGTAGAAAAATCAAAAGTTTATTGTCATAATTAATCTCTATATATCTCTCTCTAAATCCATGCCCTTATACAATACCTTGTCGCTTGAAAAATATATATTGAGGTTAAGTACTACTTATTATACTCTCATTTTAATTCTCACTCTTAATAATTTGCCTCATATGTTCATCATGAGTATAATTCAAGTACATGGTTTACCATTTGTGACGTTTCTAATGTTGCTTTTGATCAATATAAATGGAGATTCAACACCAAATGTTTTACACCAAAATGTCACTAAGGTTTCATCATCATATTCACCATGGCTAAAAAAAGCTATGGAGCAAAGGCCTTACGGGTGCCGTGGGAGACCATGGGTGTGCAGCAATGGAGAATTTTCACCTAGAAGTATATGTTGTAGAAACCGTTGTGTCAATGTGACATCTGATAGAAACAATTGTGGATTTTGTAATATTAAATGTCCTTTTAATCGGCAGTGTTGTAGAGGTTTTTGTAGAGATATAAATTGGAGTATTTTTAATTGTGGTAGGTGCGGACATAGATGCGCTTTTGGTGAATTCTGCTTCTTTGGTATGTGTGGTTATGGGATGGGATCTTCTCCATTTCGTCCTAGGTTACCAGAGCAAAAACAACCTAAGCCGCCAAAAATACAATACATTCCATCTTATCATCATCCCCAGACACCACCAGATGCACGAAAGGAGGAATTTTAATCAATAAATTGTTTGGGTTTAATATATAAAAATTATTGTTAATTACGGAGAATTAGAATTTCATTTGTTTATTTGATGTGATATTCAATTTGTGGAATATGGGATAATTTGAAACAAATTAAATGAGTATATTTTCTTCAATAGTGTCTCCATAATAGAAGAAATTAAGTTATTGTCTTAGATATTGGTCTTAGTTAGGACTAAGTGTAATTTTTTTGTTGAGAAAGGTCCGATCATTGTTTTTTTATCATTTATGAGTAGTGTGTAAATCTATTGGAGTGTATTACTATGTAGGTATCTTTTGTGTGTTGATTGTGTGGAGGAGTTTTCTTAATTTTATATATATTATTTTCGTCTTTTTTATTGTGGTTATTTGATTCTTTAGTATATTGGCTTGGAGAATCCTTATTTCGGCCTCTTTTTAAATATATTTGATTTTCGTTACTATTTTTTTAAGAAGCCAAAGAACAAACATTAAATAAGACACAATATATGCCTAATAATAAAATATCTATTCATTATTTCGATTCATTCTACTTTATTTATAAAGAGTTTAAACAAAATTGGATCACAAGAAGGTAACAAAGCTCAAGGGAAGAAAGAAAATAGTACGATCCATGAGAAATTTCTAGTCACACCACAAAACATCCTAATTTTTGAAGAAAAATAATACAACAATCTGTACCAAGAATAAGAGCATAGAAGATTGAAATCCCCGAGACACTGCCTTCCTTTCTCCACTAAATAACATCCAACTAATAGATGTCCAGGCAACCAACATGTTTCGACCACCACTGATGACAATCAAAACTAAAAAAATTTCCCCTAGTTTTAAGCCACTACCAAGAGACCATTTTAATACTTTCCATCAATTGATCTTTAGATAAAACTTTAACCTTAAAAATACCATTGTTGCGTTCCTTCCAAACAGACCAACAACATGTCACCCAAATCAAGCAAAGAAGATTTCTAACAACATAATCGAGGGAGGAGATCCTCTCCCGTGACATTTTTCTCATGTGGCATCTCATCCATCTATTTTTTATTTTTTACATTTAATTTATATTATTACAAAATTATGGAAGACATAGATTAACACTTGAGGCCCTCCGGTCAAAATTTCAATGGAGAAGATCCTCACCCCATAATCGATAGGCAACAAATTTCCAATTGCAGGATATGAGTCGTGGCTTCACATGGAGGCACAAGAGAGGAACCCAACCAACTTGTCACCTCATACCAAATAACCCCAAAGAAATCACAATCAAAGAACAAATGTGAGAGAATTTCTTCCATATCACGAGTACGCGAGCACAAGACGAAATCTCCGTTTAAAATCCTATGTCGAATTAAATTATCTTTATTTTTTTTGTTTTCACCACCAGTTTAATTTGGTTTGGGGGTCAGTTCTGACATCAAATAGTTCCAGCCCCCTCCCGATCACAGTTGCGGGGGATCGAACCGCGATCGTCCATACCAAATTCAGCGCCAATCAATTAAACCAACTAACGATTGATTGAATTAAATTATCTTTAATAATCTTATTATCGAGAAGCCGCCACGTGAAGAGAGAAACTCTGACTAGCTTATATGTGAAAAACTGAAAATGGATTGTATGTGTATGTATGTTCACCGCCTCTACCACCGCCACGACGAGTAACATTTCCACAGAATTTTCACCGCTAAATTCTCCCATGCCATCGAATGCTCAACTCTTTCACCACCCTCCGCCGCCACTACCCAAATCTTCTCTCTTCTCTTCACCACCTCTCCACCAAAACATTAACAACAAACACTTCTTCCCTTTCAAACAATACACCCCCCAATTCTTCTCTCAAACCCCACCTTCTAGAACTTTCCACTGTTATCCCCGAAATCACGCGCCAATTTTGGAGAGTTCCAATTTTGAAACCCCAACATGTTCTTCAAATTTTACTTGGTTTTCAATCTGAGTGTACAAAAGTTGGTATTCGCGTCAAAAAGGTTCAATCTTTGTATGAAATTTTCAAATGGGGTGTTGAAAAAAATGACCCCCATTTTCTGAAATCTTATGAGGTTATGTCATTGCTTCTTGTTCATGTTGGGTTGTTTTCAGAAGCTGAGAATTTGATTACTTCATTAGAGGGTCAAGGAGTTTCTTTCGGTGAATTTGGTAATGAGATTTTTGATAAATTAATTGAAGGCTATGTTTGTGCGAAGGAATTGGAAAAAGCAGTTTTTATGTATGACGGTATGAAGGAACGAGGAATGGTTCCTTCGAGCTTGTGTTATCGGGTTTTGGTTGATTACTTGGTGAAGATGAAGAGAACACAGATTGCGTTTCGTGTGGCGTTTGATTTGGTGGATTTGGGTGAAAATTTGAGTGGTGATGAGATGAATAATGTGGAGGATGTTATGGTTTTGCTTTGCATTGATGGGAAGATTCAGGAAGCCAGAAGCTTGATTCGGAAAGTTTTGCATTTGAAAAACTATGAGGTTAGTAGCTTTGTTTTTGATGAAATTGCATTTGGATATTGTGAGAAGAAGGATTTTAAAGATTTGATTAGTTTCTTTGTTGAAGTAAATTGTGCTCCTAGTGTAATAGCTGGTAATAGAGTTATGAATTCTATGTGCAAAAGCTATGGTGTAGAAAGAGCAAGTTTGTTTTTGAAGGAACTAGAAAGTGTAGGTTTTAGTCCTAATGAAGTAACCTATGGAATATTAATTGGTTGGAGTTGTCATGAAGGGAAAATGAGAAATGCATTGAGTTATTTATCGGTCATGTTATCGAAAAACTTTGTGCCGTGTTTATGTACTTATAATGCTCTTATAAGTGGGTTGTTTAAAGTAGGTATGTTAGAGCATGCTAGGGAAATTCTTGATGAGATGATTGATAGAGGAACAACACCCGACATTTCGAGTTTTAGGGTTCTTATAGCAGGGTATTGTAAGTCTGGACGGTTTGATAAAGTGAAAAGTTTGGTTGGTGAGATGGAGAGCCTTGGTTTGGTTAAACTTTCTTCGATAGAGAGTCCACTTTCCAAGGCATTTCAGATTTTGGGCTTGAACCCTTTGAGCGTGAGGTTGAAACGAGACAATGACAAGAAACTTTTCAAAGCAGAGTTCTTTGACGAAATGGGAAATGCACTTTATTTGGATACTGATGTTGACGAGTTTGAGAATCATGTTACTTCGGTTCTTGAAGAATCCATATTACCAAACTTCAATTCTTCTGTCAGAAAGGAATGCAACAGTAATAACCTAAAACATGCATTGACTTTGGTTGAAGAAATGCTTTGTTGGGGCCAAGAATTGCTTATGCCCGAATTATTGAAGTTAGTGAGACAACTCTGTTCGTCGCGATCACAAATCACATCAGTGATCAGACTTTTGGAGAAAATGCCACGGTCTGCACGTGAACTTGATGAGGAAACCCTCAATTTGATTGTACGGGCATACAGCAAGAAGGGTTTACTGTGCCGAGCAAAATCTTTACTCGATGAAATGCTTCAAAACAAATTTCATATTGAAAATGAGACATTTACCTCGTTACTCATACCTTTATGTAAGAAAGGAAACATGATGGACTTTAATTATTACTGGAACATTGCTTGTAGAAGTAAATGGTCACCAAAGTTGGAGGAATTTAAACATCTTCTTGGTCATATCTGCCATTGGAAAATTCTTCCTGAAGCATTACAGCTTCTTGAAATCATGATTTTATCATACCCTCACCTAAGGTTAGATATATATCATATATTTCTAGAAGTACTTTCTGCTAACGGTCTTACAGAAACTGTGCTTGTAGTTTTAAAACAACTACAACATTGTTCATTCTTGGATCATGCTGGTTATAACAATCTTATAAGGGGTTTATGTAATGAGGGTAAATTTTCTCTAGCTTTTACAATATTGGAGGATATGCTGGATAGAAATTTGACACCTTGTTTGGATGTTTCAGTTTTATTAATCCCTCAATTATGCAAGGCTCAAAGATATGACAAAGCTATTGCATTAGAAGAGATCATTTTGAAAGAACAGCCTTCATTTCCTCATGCTGCTTATCATGCACTTATATGCGGATTTTGCAATACAGGGAACATTGAGAAAGCGGACTCTCTGTTCCGAGATATGTTATCTAAAGGATTAAGTTTCGATGATAATCTGTGTAACATGCTCATTCAGGGCTACTGCAAAGCTAATGACTTGAGAAAAGTGGGAGAGCTACTTGGTGTTGCAATAAGAAAGAGTTATGAGCTGTCGCTCTCAAGTTACAGGAACTTGGTGCGATCGATGTGTATGAAAGGTAGAGCCGCGTTCGCTCTGAACTTAAAGAATCTTATGCTCGCACAATGTCAATTTGATGACGTTATCATATATAACATTCTTATTTTCTATCTTTTGTCAAGTGGAAACCGTTTGGATGTTAAGAAGATACTAACTGAAATGGAAGAGAAGAAAGTTATACTTGACGAAGTTGGTCAAAACTTTCTTGTCTATGGTTTCTTGCAATGTAAAGATTTATCCGGTTCTTTGCATTATCTTACTACCATGATTTCAAAGGGACTCAAACCGAGTAACCGTAGCTTAAGGAAGGTAATCAATAGTCTGTGTGATGTTGGGGAGCTACAAAAAGCCTTGGGACTGAGTCGAGAAATGGGATTAAGACAATGGACACATGATTCTGTCATCCAAACAACTATTGCCGAAAGCCTTCTTTCCTGTGGTCTGGTAAAAGAAGCAGAAAGTTTTTTGGACAGGGTGGAAGATGAATCTCTAACTCCTGATAATATCAATTACGATTACCTGATTAAGCGTTTTTGCCAGTACGGAAGATTGAAGAAATCAGTTCATCTTATGAACATAATGCTAAAGAAATCCAACATTCCGATTTCAACCAGCTATGATTTTCTCATTCATGGACTGTGTGCACAAAATGAGTTAGACATAGCTTCAGATTTTTATTCTGAGATGCTAAACTGGAATCTCAAACCAAGAATCAGTACCCTGGAAATGCTTGTGTTTAGCTTCTGTGAACGTCAGAGGACAGAACAAGCAGAACAATTCCTAGTGGACATGATTCGCGGAGGTGCAACTCCAACCAGAAAAATGTATTGCACTGTAATTAAAAGTTATCACACAGAAAATAATCTTCGGAAGGCGTCAGAGCTCGTGCAAGCCATGCAGGAAAAGGGCTACCAGCCTGACTTTGATATACATTGGTCTCTCGTAAGCAACTTAAGCAATGCCAAAGAAAAGGACACTACTGATAATGGTAGCAAGGGATTTTTATCAAGGCTTCTTTCTAAAACAGGCTTTCTTCGAAAGAGATAATGTCTAAGGTATTTTGTAGAGTATGCAAGGTGAAGCTAAAGGCCACTAGCATTTCATGTTACATTCATCTTCTTCATTATTGATGATCCTCCTGCTCAAATGGTATCGACTTTAGAATCTTGCATCTTCGATTTCTGCATTCATCAAATGGTATCGACTTTAGAATCTTGCACCTTCGATTTCTGCATTCAATTTGCAAGTCTAACATTATCCTTGTCAAGAACTGAGAAGTTGGTTCTAAGAAACAGTATGATCGCCATCTGTGCGCATTAGCAACGTGATATCAATCAATGGAATTGCAAAAAATCCGAATTTTCATTCATTTTCTTGACCATATTCCTCCATATAGCCATCATCATTTACATCAATTTTAAGCTTGTTTTTATCATTACCCTCATCCATCTCAAGACTTATAACTAGAAGTGTATGATATTACTTGTTTTCAAGACTATATATATATATATATATATATATATATATATAAGCCTTTAATGTTTTTATCAAATCAACATCAATCGTATCACCGTCTGAAGCATAAGGATATTATATATGGATAATGATTTTTTACGAGTGAAATGCCAAATACCTCTGAAATTTCAAAATTCATCAAATATCTTGTGAAATTTGGAAATATGCAAATACCTCATGAAATTGTAAAACGTCAATCAAATACACTCCTCGTCTGTTAATTCCATTAACTCCGGTCAAACTTCACATCATAGGGGGGTATTTGATCGATTTTTTTTTTTTTAAACAAACCTGGAAAAAAAACTACAAGAAATCTCCATGTGATCTTATGAACTTGGTGTAGAGATGGATGATGAAATTGAAAGTGATTTTTTCCAGCAAGCAAAACCCACATCTTTTTATAATAAATCTATCCCATCTTCATAATAAAATTCATCATAAAATTATTAAATCAAAACCCACCTCTTTATCATCGATTTTGAAGTCATGAAAAAGGGTTTGGAGCTTTGCTTCTCCTCATCACCTTAATTAACAACAACACTCTATGCTCCTTCAACAACAAAAACCCACCTCAACTCAAGCAAAACCCAACAAAGCAAGACCCCAAATTGATCCAAAATTTTGTTCTTTCTTTATGGGTTTGGAGCAATTTTTTCTTTTTCTTTCTTTATGGGTTGTTATCCATTAATTTTGGGGACTGATTTAGGGAAGAATTTTTGAATTTCAGAGTTTTGTTTTTTGTGCCATGAATTGTCACGAATGTTTGAATTTTTAGATTCAATTAATGAATGTTGTTCTTGTTGATGTTGGTGGTGGTGTTGATGTTGTTCTTGTTGTGAAGAAGAACTTATGTCATGGTTTGCTTTTGATGGAAAAAATCCATTTCAATCGCATCATCTAGCTCTACCCCAAGTTCATAAGATCATGTCACATGGTAGAGATTTATCGTAGTTTTTTTTTTCCAGATTTTTTTACCTTTTTAAATTTTTTTTTTTTTTTGAAATTTCGGTCAAATACCCCCTATGATGTGTAGTCAGACCGGAGTTAATGAAGTTAACAAACGAGGGGTATTTGATTGATGTTTTACAATTTCATGGAGTATTTGCCTATTTTCAAATTGGACAAAACTTACGTGCATTTCCATACATGCATTTCTTACTTTTCCACTCACAAAGAGGTGGTTATTTGTGTTTTTTCATTTTGAAAAAATAAAAGAAAATTATTTTTTAATAAAAAAAACTACCTCTTTGTGAGAGGAAAAGTAAGAAATGCATGTATGGAAATGCATGTAAGTTTTGTCCTTTCAAATTTTATGAGGTATTTGATGAATTTTAAAATTTTAGGGGGTATTTAACATTTCACTCGATTTTTTACTCAAAGATCCAATGTCAATTGTCATCAAATTGAACTCAAATATAGTGGATTTCAACTCAAATTTTCTTGTAAACTTGATATCAATTGTGAGTTTTATATTCGATTTCGATGAATTACTCTTAATAATGATCAAAATAAAGACCATTTTTTTCATTATCAGTATCAAGTCTACTAGACCGTAAAAGTAAATATTTTTTTTTTCAAAAGTAAATACTACCTTTATATCAAAGGAAAATGATAAAAAAATTTAATTTGGAAATTGGTGTAAAAAAAAAAGTCTATAGAGTAATTAAATAGTAACTAAAATCATTGAGAAAATGCGTACTACTATCAAACTCAAACACATGCTGACTTTGTGCCTACAGTAGTACTTGTCACTTGAATTTCATTTGACGCACGAACACATTGTTGTTTGTATTGTCAGGTTACATTCTGAGCGAAAACATCATCAACAACAATGGAGGCGCCGCCATTGACGCCATCATATTCCCCTACTTCTCTTCTCATCCGTCACAAAAATCCATCATCCGTCACTACATTTTCTCGCTCCCCCAATGTCAAAAACCGAACCAACTTCTCAATTCATGCTTCATCTTCTGCTGATTCTGGTTTGTTTTCTCATTCTAACAATACCCTTTTGAAAAAAATTATTTTTTTCTTCTGGGGTTTCGGTTTTGTTTTAAACCCTCTCATTTTTCTGTTTTGGTTTTAGTTGTGACTTTGCTTGATTATGGTGCTGGCAATGTTAGGAGTGTTAGGAATGCTATCAAATTCCTCGGATTTGAAATCAAAGATGTAAGATTTTTATTTATTTGTTAGTGTTTATGTGGTTCTGCTGTGACAAAAATTGATTTTGAACTAATTGATTTTAGTTAAAAATGAGTTGAATGGAAATGTTTATGTTTGGATTCAGACACATAAAATTGAGTTGAACAATAAATTTAAGTCTGTGTTTGGTTCCACGTTTGGGGCAGCTAGAATTGATTATGGTGTATAATTGATTTTCACATATTTGTTCGCTCTCTATTAAAATTGTTTTTGCCTCCAGAATTGATTCTAACTTAAGCTAGAATTTTTGGCTTTTGAGTTTAAACGTAATCTTTACACTGAAATTTATTGTTAGACTCACTTTAATGTAAAAGTATCCCAACATAAATCACTTTACATTCTACGTTAAGCTATGTTTGAAGTAAAAATCAAGTTTGGAGTCAAAAACTAAGCTACATATCCTAAGAATCTATTATAGAGGCAAAATCAATTTCAATCAACATCTCCTGAACATGTTATAATCAATTTTATGAGTGTGGAAACAATTTGGCACTCCCTACCATGAAACCGTTGCTTTTTTATGATGTGTTTTTAAATTTGAAAGAACTATGTTATTGATAGGTTCAAACACCAGAAGATATTTTGAATGCAAGCCGTTTAGTCTTTCCGGGTGTTGGAGCATTTGCACCTGCTATGGAGGTGTTAAGTAAAACTGGGTAATTTTTATTTTGTATTTTTTTCCTCCTCAATTCATTTATTATTGATTTAATAATTGGTAGCAATACTATGCCTGTGGGGAGATACATCTGCTGGGTTAGAGTAGTAGGCTTCATGGTTTTAAACAGTGGTTGCACAGTAATGGTTGCAGTCGTGCCGCAATCGTTGATATGGTGGAGAATCACAGTCAAATACTGCCTATGCTGCCTTAATCACAATTACATTGTGGTTTTTGAAACATCAGAAACCGGTATATTGTAGCTTAGATTGCAACGAAGGACCTTTATTTAAAACTATTTAAAACCCTAATAGTAGGCTTGTTAAGGAAAACAAAGGATAGGACAGGGTATTGTTATATGTATTGGAATTTTCAGCTACTGTACTAGTATTTTCTAAGTAAGATGTGGTTTTGAGAATTTGGAGATAGCCAAGTTTGAAAAGGTTGGAGATTGTTGAATAATGTATAGATCAAACTCATTTTGTACATCTAATGTGCTGGTCAAATAGCAGTGTGTTTCATTGTCTATGTACTCTTTAATTCTGCTGAATTTACTCTAGGCATTGTCATGTATAAGTTCAACGTCTTTTTTTTTTTAATATACATTTTTTTTAGTCTTGATCTTCGAGAGTTTATACTCTAAATGTTAGGCTTTTTGCTTGAGTCAAATGTTTAATGTTGTCTTTCATTTTAGTACCAATCTTCAAGCACTGTCATAATTTTTGCAGGATGGGTGAAGCACTATGTTCATATATTGAAAAGGATCGCCCATTTTTAGGCATTTGTCTTGGACTTCAATTGCTTTTTGAATCCAGTGAGGAGAATGGACCAAGTCAGTTATATATCCTCTTTAATTAATATTGTTACTATTTTTTATATATTTGATAATCCTTTAATTCGGTTCTGAACATTTTAGTAGTATTATGTCATAAATGGTTACCAAGATTTTCATCCAAGTAGATGTGAAGTTAAACATATATGAGTACTGAGATGAATGAATTGAGTGGATATACATGAAAATACAAGGTTATCGACAAAATTTAATTTTTGGAGTTGCATCATCAATTGATGAGAAGATGATGGAAACTCGGTTAAGATGATTTGATCATCTGATATTAATTTTTTTAAGAGTAAGTTACCTTTATATTCACACTTAATTGAAGTATTGAATTGAGAAATATGCTTGTGAATCAGTAAAAGGTCTTGGCTTAATACCTGGAACCGTTGGGCGATTTGATTCATCAAATGGTTTTAGAGTGCCACATATTGGATGGAACGCTTTACAAATCGCAAAGGAGTCAGAAATTTTGGATGATGTTGGAAACCACCATGTCTATTTTGTGCACTCTTACCGTGCCATGCCTGTATGTTTCCATTTTTCTCTTAAAACATCCGTGTTACTTTGGCTGTCACATTCATATTCTATGTTTTTATCATTCTGAAATTAAAATAATCTGATTGGTTTCATTTCTCAGTCAGATGATAACAAAGAGTGGATATCCTCCACCTGTGACTATGGTGATAAATTTATAGCATCTATTAAAAGAGGAAATGTGCATGCAGTTCAGTTCCATCCAGAGAAGAGTGGAGGCAAGTTTTACCTTCGTTACCGATCTCTGAGTTTGTTTGGTATTTTTTTTTTTTTTTTTCATATTAAGATATACCCAGTGTTGCCAAATATGAAATATCGGCCATGGCAAATTTTTTTATAACCTCCATGGCCACTTTTGGAAGGATGGCAGCGTCATGGCAGATGAAATTGGCATTTTTTTTTTTGCTTTCTTCCATCTGCAATCCATAACACTGGATATACCTAACCCTAAATCACGGAGATCACCATCTTCATTGAAACTTTTACTCTTTATTAGTAATCAGTGTTGTTTAATAGTGGAAACCACTATGAAAACCGTGTTGCAATCCTAGTTTTTCCCTTAGGGCAATAGCGGCCGCTAGTTTCTTCTAGCTCGTGTAGCGACAATAGTTGAAAACAGAGATTTAAGGGTGTTTTGAAATAATAAAACTGAAGAATCTGATTGTGTGCCAAGACCTATTTTTAAAATTGAAAAACTGAAGAGTCAATGAGCATTACTTTTATATTCACTGTAATAAGTAAACCTTTCAATATGTAAGCTAATGCTCTACCCTATGAAGCACAAACTCCGACACGGACACCTGACATGAACACCGACATGTTGACATTGCTAATGTAAAAAATATAGGACACCAGTTTATGCAACATGCCTTTTCTAATGTAACCTTAATTCAGTTCAAAATAATATTTTTAATATTATCCATAAAATTTGAGTATCCGATCCTTATTGGCTCTTGGTAGCTACTGACATCCCAAACCATGTCGGCACCCCGACAACTAACAATCATTTGCTGGTCTTGGTAGAATGCTGAAATATTCACTGCTTCAAATTCTACGTTATTTTTTTTTTGGGAGGAATACAACAGTTCTTTCAGATTTATTTATTTATATGTAGGGCCAAAAAGAAAAACTTTTTTCCTGCTTTTCTTGGCTGGTTTATTCTTTTTCTGATTTGTGAAATGAAATTTTGCAGATGTTGGTCTTTCTATTTTGAGAAGATTCTTGTATCCGAAATCAAATGTGGCAAAGGTGTCCTTCATGCCTTTCTATGAATGTCTTATATATCATATTATTATGATCATTTTGACTTATGGTAACTAACCATTTGTGATATTCACTTGAAGACAGAAGACTGGTGAAGGCAAAGCTTCAAAACTTGCAAAAAGGGTAATAGTTATGGAAACCCCTTTCTAGTTTAAACTAGTTTATATGTATACTCGGTCTCATCAATGTTTTCATTATTTTATTTGCTAACAATGCATTCTCTATGAAGGTGATTGCATGTCTTGATGTGAGAGCAAATGATAACGGGGACCTTGTTGTAACCAAAGGAGACCAGTATGATGTAAGAGAAAATACAAAAGAGAATGAGGTAACCGAGACAATACTCATATTTCAATAATATTTACAATTTTTTGGGTTTTTCTGATGGTGCATATGTCAAAATATAGATGCCAACTACTCTTTGGTGCAGATATGAAACTGTTTGGGTTTATCATCTTATGAAACTGTTTTAATTGTCAGGTTAGGAATCTTGGCAAGCCAGTTGAGCTTGCTGAACAGTACTATAAAGATGGAGCTGATGAGGTAACACCTTTGACAATTTGGTTGTTTTCACATATATTATGAAGCTTGTTCTTTCCAACTAACATTCAACCTTGGATGCAGGTCAGCTTTCTAAACATAACTGGATTTCGCGACTTCCCTCTTGGCGATTTACCGATGTTGCAGGTTTGTGAGATGTGCCAAAATAATAGTTTTTATTAATTGTTGCTTATTTTATTTTATCCAATATATCTGTCGGTGTTTCATGATCACTATGGTTCTTGATAGGTATTGCGATACACATCAGAAAATGTTTTTGTACCCTTAACAGTTGGTGGCGGAATTAGAGATTTTACAGATTCGCAAGGAAGGTATTATTATTATTACTAACTTTTATGCTGAATAGTGAATTGTTGATTACGCTTTTGTCTTTTTTGCTACACTCTTTTTAATTAAATTTGTCCACTTTTAATTTTCTATCTAAGTGTTCTTGCTCGGACGATTTATAATTGTTTCATTCAAATACCTATATTCTAGGCACTATTCTAGTTTGGAAGTAGCTGCCGAATATTTTAGGTCTGGTGCTGACAAGATATCCATTGGAAGTGATGCGGTTTATGCTGCTGAAGAATATTTAAGAACTGGAGTATGAAATTCAATCTATTGCTTGTTTCTATTGATATCCTCTAAAAGACTGTGTTATTTCTGATGTTGCCATGGCTATCACATTCAGGTAAAGACAGGAAAGACCAGTTTAGAGCAGATATCAAGAGTTTATGGGAATCAGGTAATCTAAGAGATAGTCACGTCTACTTCTATATTTTCCCTCTTATTTGTGTATGTATAAGTACTTGATGAGCCAGCCTTTATATGCATGTACCGTAAACCTCTCCTTCTCCTTTGCGCAGAAGGACATTGAATTATTACCGTGTTCTTTAAAATTAATGTATATCAGTAATATGCTGCTGCATATTTCATAACAATTACTCTATATGTGTTTTTGTTCTGTGTGATACTTGATATTTAGATTCAATTGACTATATACCAATCGATTTTCAATTTGCAGGCAGTGGTTGTTAGTATTGATCCCCGTAGAGTTTACATAAACAATCCAAATGACGTGCAATTCCAGACCATAAAGGTTTCAAGTCCAGGTGCAATTTTTTCTTCCTGATTTTATATTTTTATGCAAGAATTTTCTAAATTGATTCTGTCATACCTTAGCAATCAATGAGATACATAGGTCAATTGCAAGTAGGATTAGGAAGATCTGGCCTCTTTAGGTTTGGTCCTGAAGAATTATGCCTAGTACTTGTTGAAGTATGATTGTCATATGGATGTATTCTATTCTCTTCTATTGTTATTTCTCCCTCTTTACCTTTTGATAGCACTTTAATATGAAAAACTAAGATGACGTTTCATGCAAATAATATTCATAATCATTTTATGTCGGTTTCAGGTCCAAATGGAGAAGAATACGCCTGGTATCAGTGTACAGTAAGTTCATTATCTCTCTTCACTATATTTTTGAACACTAAGCTAGATATCTTAATCTTGTATTTCTTTCCTTTAAACACTGCACTATTAACGGTTTTACAAGAATTAAAACTATAAAATGTTATAAGAAATACAAAATGTAAATGCTATTAAATGGGAGTCATCTAATATTAAAGAAATATGAAAGTAACATCAATGAAAGCATATGGTAAAGTGGTTTAGATGTGGTAGAACACATTTTGATATAATGATTAACAAGAATAGTAACTCCCACCTTTGGTCAGTGTGTCATCGCAAGATTGTAATTCACGCTTCTCTTAGAATTTCATCGAAGGGAAAGAATGAAAATAAATTCATTTGACTACTTTCTTCCTGATATTCTTGTCTCACAATACCTCTTTTGTCTATTGTAAGGTTAATGGTGGGCGTGAAGGCCGACCTATTGGTGCTTATGAACTAGCAAAAGCTGTTGAAGAACTTGGTGCTGGAGAAATACTATTAAACTGCATTGATTGTGATGGTCAGTCTCATTCTCTATCTTTATATTTAATAATATGCTGCTTTTATTCTTTATAATTTTTTAATCTCTATTGTTATCAATATTTCAGGTCAAGGAAAAGGATTTGATGTAGATTTAATTAAGTTAATATCAGATGCTGTAAGTATCCCCGTGATTGCTAGTAGTGGTGCTGGCGTTCCTGACCACTTTTCCGACGTGTTTACTAAAACCAATGCATCTGCCGCACTTGCTGCAGGCATTTTTCACAGGAAGGAGGTATAACATCTGGTTTATTAATTTATTAATTCCGAGGGAAATAGTTGTTGTCATAGTTCAATTCATATTGTCATATTACTCTTGATCATTGTTTCGTAAACTGCAGGTACCTATTCAGTCTGTGAAAGAACATTTGTTGAAGGAAGGCATAGAAGTCAGAATCTGATCTTCACATTATATTGACAATTTTCCAGATAGACAATGTTATAAGCAAAGCATGCTGTATTTTATTTAAAATCTCAATTTTCAGAATGTCACATCTTACATGTATGATCTCTCATTACCATACCATGTTTACTACTTCTATATTTGGCCATTTATTTTACCAACCCCAAGATACAGGTTTTGATGTTTTTCATATATGTCTGATATTGGTTCCATATGTTTATGACGAGACACGGTTGAAGATATTCTTGAAAGTCTCAAAGTTTAAAGAGCATTATAATGCTCGATATGATCCTAACGCATTATAATTTTAGGCGTCAATGGTAGGTTTCCAATGCAGTATTCATAGTTGGTTGAAGTTGATTACGCTTCTTTTCCCTAATTTGTTTGTCTTGTTTTTTGGGGGGAGTATGAAGCACAAAAGGGCTTAAGTTTTGGCATATAACATTGCAATATGGGTTCACTATTGCGATGTTTTTTCATAGTTTGACGTTGTAATAGATTTCTACCGTTGATTTAAGTTCCGACAGTTTTACAATGCATGTAACTTTCTTAAAAGAAAAATGTTAACATATTAGATAAATATGGAAACATTCTCTTGAGAATTGTATATTCAACTTTTTAAATATTAAATATTTTACGTTATTAACCTTGATATCACATATTAAACAAATCTCGGCTGCTTACCTTGTATATTCAATTGTATATTCAACTTCCATAATATTGTGGGAGTTAGTAAACTACCCTTTATTTCTAAACAAGTAATTATATTTTTGACACTTATATCATGTCATCTAAATATTAATCATTAAAAGTGTCCAAAGTTGGAAGGTCCACAAAATCCTTTTTTCTCTTTCATGTTTCTTTTCTCAACTAATCACACCAAAAGTGATCATGGCATTTCATTGAGTTTAATGGTTACCTAAGGAGAGACATGTCCTATATTTTCGGTGATGAGTTAATGAATCCATCGATCATATTCTATTATTTCAATAATTCATTCTTTACATTTATGATGGTTAGGTAATGTTGAAGTACATTAATAAATAATTTTGATCAATATGGTTTCACATCAATACTTTCACATTTGCGACTGAGTGAATTATTCTTGCCATTTGCATCAATATGGTTTCACATTAATGCCTTCACATTTGCGGCTATGTCATTCTAGTGTATCTGTGCATGCTACAGATATTGAGCCCCTACTGCTTTTTAAAATAAGTTACATGCATTGGTAAAAAAAAGTTACATGAATATTATTACCTGAATAGCGACCGGAGTGCCACAATCCCATTCATTATTTTTATCTACATAAATGCAAGGAGGATGTATAGCTGATATAGGATCACCCCGTCCTTTCTAGCTCTCGGTCCCACTCAGTGCCGCTACCCACCTCTACTCTGATCTATTCATATAGCTGTCACCGTGAAAATTGATTTGATCGGAGAACATTATGTTGGTGTTGAAAAATGGGATGTGGTAGGGGCGTTGGCAAATTAATTAAGTATCAACTGATAAATATTAGTTTTTAATTAAATTTTAAATATCTAATCCATTTTGCTAGTTATTGAGTAAAAATAACCTATTCGTCCATTGAAATTGTAGTGGTCGGATATTTTTCCTTCTAAAATTTGTGAATAGACAAAATAGTTCATGTAATCGAAACCATTTTATTACTTCAACCATCTCATTTTGATGTGTGTGTATATATATTGTTTAAATATAATCACTTCAATATAATATTAATTATCTTTTATAATTATACTTTCTAATCCTAGTATTTCATTTTTTCATACATGATAATAATGGACACATCAATATTTGCTAAGATTAATTTCTAGTTTTAGTTGTGTGGCATATATAGTTTACTTTGTATATGATAAGTTGTACACCGATTTTGGAGTTGCTTGCACATCTTGTGCTAGTTTGTTCATTTTTAATAATTATTTGCTTTGCACATCTTGTCAATAGATTCGTTTGAACAAGTAATTCTATTTGAAATGTATGAGACATTAAATGTGCGGGTAGTATATCTTTAATTTGGTCGAAATTTTTAGTTCGTCATATATATTGTAAAAATCTTTCATTCTTTCACTTTCTTTCTATCACACAATTGCTCTCTATTTCTCTCTTTCAAAATGTAAAATGAGTATATGATATTGTGTCTTTCTACACTATAGTAGTCTCATAGCGTACAATATAATGGACTAGCTCGGAAATGCAATAGTATATAGCATATAGCAAACAAGAAGCTAGATTGAACAAAAAGATAAAGTAGTAAACAAGAAGACCTTAAAACAAGGATACAATTAATAATCAAATTAAGAATTATTTTCATTTTGACGAGTAATTGAGAAGCATAATAGAATAAGCTTGAAGCAAATTACAAGTGAAACTATACGTAAACACATAACGTCACATGATATTAATACCAAAAGCATGCATAAATAGGGAACATTAATTTTCTTCTTTATATTTATGGAAATCCACTTCCAACTCCACCTCCAGCTCCACCACCAAATCCTCCACCGGATCCAGCACCGCCAAGTCCACCTCCTCCTCCACTACCACCTCCACCACCAAAACCACCACCTCCTCCAAGTCCACTACCAGCACCTGCACCACCACCAAATCCCGATCCTCCTCCAAACCCTGATCCTCCACCAGCACCACCGCCTCCACCAAATCCACCACCTCCACCACCACCAAAACCGCCTCCACCTCCTAGTCCACTTCCAGCTCCTCCACCAGCACCGGCACCAAATCCACCTCCTGAACCACCACCTAACCCTCCTCCACTACCACCTCCACCACCAAAACCACCGCCGCCTCCTCCTCCTGCACCTCCACCGAACCCTGGACGACGAAAGAAAGTCTTCTCATCCCTTAAACCCTTATCACTCCCAAGCTTCCTTGCATCAATGCTACTACAAACAAGAACACCAAGAACCACAAAAAGAAGAACCCTAGAACTTGAAGCCATTTTGTGCTAAAGATAGAAATATGAAAAAACAACTTCAAGTTATTTGGTGTGGAGCAAAAGAAGTGATGCTAGGGTTTATATAGCAATGAAAAAGGCAAGGTTTAACCACAAAAATTAATTAAGAACTTTGAAATTACTATGAGAACACTTTAAATTATAGGGACAACTTCTTAACCATGCAATAACGCGTTGCATACATAAATGCTTTCAACTGTTTCTGTTTGAAAAAGAGAGAGTATAATTCCCAACTGCATGTTAATGTCTTAAAAGGTCCCACCCATTATACTCTTACTCACGTTGCTTATACTCTTTTGATCTGTTTATGCATGGGCTTTCAGCCTTTCACCAATAGCTAATACTTTTCATGTTTCAATTTTTAACATTATTTTTTTTTGGTAAGCCAATTTTTAAAATTATAAATTCAAAACAACTTGTACCAAAAAATAAAAAAAAAATTCTAAACAACTTGTACCAAAAATAAAATAAAATAAAATTCAAAACAACTGCGGATTCCGTGCATTTTTTTCTTACACATGATAACTGGGACACAGGTGTGTCTAGATGTTGAGAGTCCACATGTTCATACAAACACTTATATGTAGAGCGTTCCTCCTGACTATAACTTGGCCTTATCGTCGCACCTTTTGGCGTACCTATAATTTTGACTTGATCTGAATGTGGACACATACAAACTGTCTAAACTGTTCTTTCATATGAACCTTTCATCGACATTATGAGAAGAATCTTTAACTAGACCCAACTTCTAATGATTTTAAGAAAAAAATCAACGTTCTCGGGCACAAACATTGCGGATTCCGTGCTATTACTGGCCTAGTTGATATTCTGTTGATGATTACCAAATGATCCGGCTTGAACTGACAATATAATTGAGCTGAACATGCACAAGTAGCGCGATATCTAGCAGTGTTTGATAGTCAAACAAGATTATAAATGAGGTCAAGCACATGCTCTTCCTGCATGTATCGGCTCATAACATGAGGACGCGAATGGATGATTATGCCTGATATGGGGTTTCTACTGGCACAAAAATACAAACACACTATTGTCCAACTAACCGACAACAAGTCTCTAAAATTTATTTCCCGTTAGAGGGTGAACCTTCAGGGAGAGAGACTGATGTGCCTTGGATCAATGGATGGGTGAATGATAACCATTTTACGATGATACATTTGAAGTCGGATTGTCCGTTACCTGAAACGAGTTAGTTGTGGGAAAAACACCGTTTGGAAAGTGCTGTAAATTGGGCCACAGGATATGGTCATTGGATGACTAAGTACAATAGTCTCAAACGTGCTCACAGTGGTATTGTAGTTGGAGATTCGGTCACACCTCAAACTGATAAGAATGTTATAGACCTTGAGGCAAATAGCCACAGTTCAAAAGTTGTTGAAGATGATAGTTTTGGGGAAGAAACGGTGGATCTTGGTACAAGATTAGATTAGATATTAGTTTAGTTAAAAAGCGTATATCGTTAGACTAGCAACTTTAACCACTTTTAAATTTTTTGATGTAAAATGGTTAGAACCCAAAATATTGTTCATAATTATGTGCGCGAAGAATTGGCATATTGTTCATAATTTGATATTATCTATTTTTTTTTATCTATTAACTATGAGCGCGAAGAATTGGCATATTGTTCATAATTTGGACACAAAAAGTCTTTCGTCGATTACCACATTGCTCCCAACCATATTGGTGACTAAAGAACACCTGTAGGAGCAATATATGACCAACCGACGACGGACAATGTGGCCGTTTACAAACGAAACAATGAACGAATAACACAAAAATTGAAGAAAATAAATGCAAGAATTATAATGAGAGAATGAGTGTGATTTTTTTTCACACAAAAGACGTATGATGTAAACTCTTTTGTGTGAAAAAAAAATCACACTTATAGAATTCACCAAGTAATTTGAGCGTACGGGAGACTAGTTTTTTTACTGCCAACATGTTCGCAATTCTATAAAAGAGGATCCCAAATCCCAACCCAATTCTCAAATGTGTATATTTAGGTCTTTTTGAATAAACAACGTTATGGAAATGTTTATTGTTAGAGTTTACATCATAAGCTTTTATATGTTACAAAAGAAATTCTTAGATAAATTGAAGTATTTGGATGTGTCATTATATAAGAAATTATAAATTTAAGATTGACTCAACAAGAAAAATAAGATATTTTTAAAAAGATAAGTGTGAAGAAGAAAAAGATAACCTATAAAAACAAAAAGATAATTTAAGATTGAGTAAAAAATAAATTTTAAAAAAATACTAATATTATGTTGAATGGAGCCGCAAAATTTGAAGTGAAATATTTTTTCATAAGCTCCATATTAAGCCCAATAATAAACATATTATGAGTGTTTGTTAAAATATAGCATAAGTAGCTTATGAAATTGTAAAGTCACTTAAATAATTCGGATATATATTGAATGGTTTTAATTATTCGATAATATCATAGAAATACTTAGATAAACACTTTTATTAATTTATCTAAACACTTATTAGATAATGTCGGATAAATATATTCAGATATATATTGTAGGGATTTAATTGGTTAATTTCGACTAGCCCAAATTAAATCTCTTCTCATAAACTTAAAATAAGACAATCTAATTAAACCGGACTTTTAATCATTTTTTGGGTAGCGATTGGATATCTTCTATTCCAAATAAAATTTCAACCTCTATTTTTAATATTCATCTTGAATTAGATAATTATATAAATGTCAACATAATTGACTTTGCTTCTGACTTCGATTGATTGAGATTTGAAGAGAGGATATAGCCGGTTTGTCTCATTTATAATTGGTGGAAAATAAACTGTGGGACATATAGTATACTCCCTCCGGTCCTTTTTATAAGGAACACTTTGAAAAAATCACACAGACCAATGAAGCACATTTAACATAGTTATTTTCATTTAATACTCTTAAAAATTTTAATTTATTCCATGTATACCCTTATTTAATTACTCTTTATTCAACTAACTTACTTATTTTTAAATTCTCTCTCATAATAAATAAGGGCATAAGTGAAATTGAACATTTAAAATATTTGAAAATTGGTCAAAGTTTCTTATAAAAAGGACCAAATTTTTTGCCCTATGTGTTCCTTATAAAAAGGACCGGAGGGAGTATTAAATGTAATCTATATGCCAGAGTGGAATTGAGAGCAATCGTGGAAAAATTCTTTGATAAACATAAATATAAATATGAGGTGTTAGGCACACTCACATAAACAAGCAAAAATTAAAGAGAAAAGAAATAAAATGATGTTAATTGATGTGATTATATTACTTTTGATTTAAATTTTTGAATTAGTGTGTGTTCTGGACTGGGCCAAAAGCTGGCCGAATTACGCTTCTGCCCGACATTTGGGGCACAACCCAATAAGGGGAGACCTCCCCGACATGTCAGCCAATGACGTGTCCTCCACGACGTAACGGCTAAGCAGCACGTTAAGCACATGCTCATCCATCCAGCCACGCCTTCGTCAAGGAGCCTATCCATTACCCACATATCGTGGAACGGCTCCAACCAAGATAGGGCGAATAACCGTCTCCCCTACGATACAGGGACTATCTTGACAGTTGAGTCTATTGGGCCGGTTATTCCAGCCCATTAGACCAACCTTTGGCCCAGCGTCGGGGGCAACTATATAAGTTCTCCTATACAGGAGAGCCAGGTATTTTATTCTTTACTCTCTCTCAATCTTCTCTCTTGTATCTCTCGTACTCTTTGCTGACTTAAGCATCGGAGCACCTGCAGGTACAAACCCCCCCTCCGGTGGACGAATTGCTCAACGGACCGACCATCTCTATTCTGATCAACAAATACGATCAGTGTGTGTGCACCCAAATAAAATATTATTTAGGTTTGTGCCTATCCAAATCTTTCTCCAATATAGTGATCATAAGGTTTGGAGAAAAAAGGATTGTGATGATGGAGATAGTTATACACGGATATAAAAGTCCACACAAGTGGGAGTTTGTTGGGAGATAACTTCATATCCTGCATTCAATGAATATATACCAACAAAAAAAAATGCTATGATAGTTCAAAAGAGAAGATGAGGCAATATACACCTTTTTTTTGGGGGGGGGGGGGGGGGGGGGGGGGGGGGGGGGGCGGGTGATGAAATATAGATAATTTTGCATGCCTAAGTCTATATTCGTATTTGGAATTTTGGTTTTACTAAAAAAAAGTCTATATTCAGGTTTAAACTAGGCAAAACCTCGGCATGTGAAGAGTGTTAATTGGGATCACTGATTTCTTTAGTGTGTTTTGTGAGGCGACTGAGGAGTCGGTCGATCATCTTTTTGTTTCCTGTGACCGGGTTTCTCCGATTTGGTATCGTATTACTAGGTGGCTAGTGATCTAGTATGTGTGCCCAAATAGAATAATGCAAGTTTTTGAGAGATTCTTTGGGATGGGTGTGGGGCGTCGGGACGGTCAGGTATGGTTCTAATATGACATGTTGTTGTGTGGTCTATGTGGACCTCCCAGAACGATATTATCTTTGTCGGTGGGTCTTCAACATTTGATATTCTTGTGGATAAGGTGAAACTTTCCTCTTGAAAATGGTTTCTAGGTAAAAATCATGTATTTTGACCATTTTATTTATTATATATAATTTTCTATTTGCCATTAAAAAACTAATATTTTTTGGAGTTTTAGTACTTTTATTAAATAAATAAAAATTAATTATGTGACTAAATTTCTCTAATTACACGATCCGTGACAACTTTAGGCCCTAAGCCCAAAGTTAACTCTAGAGACTACAATCTACATCCTTATGTTATGGTTGCTACTTGCTACCTAAAAGCAAGCCATCACAAGTCGCAACATATTTTTCACCTGTCAACTTAATTAGCAAGAGTATTCATAAAATCGAATTAATGATTATCAAGATTTTCCTTGAATTCAGGCATAATATTCTTCTCGTTAAGTTGTTCAATTCGATCTTTTCCGATTTTTTTCTGCATTTTTTGTACTAAGTTATTTTACAATAAAAAATAGAAAAAGTGAAGTTGTATCTTCCAAGTACGATTTTACTTTAAAAGATAAAAAGACAAGTCGTTGTTGGCAGATACAACTTACCCCATTTGTATAATTGTTTTGAAAAGTACACTCGTTTGATAAATAATGTGAAAAATATATTTGGTATAACCTCATATTTTCCCAGTAGTTGTGAATGTGTTTTAAGGGGTATGCCATCCATAAATAGCATAAAAAATATGATCAATAGCAAAAAAAGCTAAATTGAATGAAAATGGTAACAGTAAATAGTTTTATTGGTAATTAATCTTTATGGTCAAGTTCCTTATTTTTTTGTTTTAGAAAAATAAGCTCAGCACCACAAGGACATGCAAGTAACAATGGACATATTTATTGGGCATGAAAGGTAGCTTGGAGATTTTCAATATAGAGCCTAGAACCCTGCTTCAGGTGAAGGAAGAGGAGCATGGAATTGGATTCTCCGTTGTAAACTTGTAATTGCATATGTAATACGGTTAAACCTCTCAACCATCCAATTTAAATCGACCGTTGTGCAATTTAACTGTGATCTATACTGTTCGATTTCAAATCAACAGCTAGAATTTATTACTAATCTTGATCCAAAAGTGTGGCCATGTGTTGATTTTCAGGTTTTCCAATTAAGTTAATCAAGAAAGAAATTGAACTCTCAGTAATCGTAATCATAGTTCAACAAACAAAAATATTTTATTATTTCTAATGATTTATCATTTCGTCTATCTAAAGAAAAATAAAACTAATTTCTTGGTAATATTACAGGAGAGTGCCCAATTGTCGTAACCAGGCTTGGGTCGAACACCCAACTTGCATATTTAATGCAAGACTCGACCAATCCTCATTAGTCATTTCCCATTACTGCCTGAAGGATCATGCTTTTTCATTTCTTAATCATCTATTCTTATAGTACCCAATTATTCTCCATATCCCCATTTCACTCGATGTGGGACTATATAATATATAATGTAACGCACATTGTTGTCTACTTAGAACTCAAATATAACATCGCCACCACTCCCTCTATTTCTTGCTTTAGCTTCTGTCTATTGAAATTGTATTGGAGCAAAATTAAGCTACCAAAACCTAAATTGAAAACCATGGCGTTAATAAACAGAAGCAAAGAGCAAGTAAAAAATTCTCTAGCATCATAATGGCAGAAAACCTTTGATAAATAATGTTAATACTAATTAATAGCTAGCCTTCCTCTGATATTATATGGACAGAAAATCACACAACCAAGCACCCCTTCTTCCTCCACCTTTTCAATACTTAGGAACTTGAGTGATCACAACTTACATTTTTTTTGCATAATGAAGGGGAAAAGCCAAAAAAAAAAAAGGATTACAAGGTTATATTACGGGGAGTAGAAACTCCCATAACATCATCTAAACACATGCGTTCTAAATTCGCCGGAGGCATATTAAAATAAGAGAAACCTTGTGTAGTGCATCCCAATGAAGCTATAGCATCGGCTACATTGTTTGCTTCACGGTAAACATGAGAGATGCGTACATTCCAATCCATATTCATCGACTATCGAATTCTATTTAGGAGAATACGTCCACTTACATATTTAAGGATCAGAATCACTATTTCTTCATTTTTTATATTAAGATATACATTTATACAAGAAAAACAATATTCCAGACTTCCAAGTCTTTATTATTGGCATCTTTAGGACAAGAAAAAGAAGAGGATATACTAAAAACAATATTCAACAATTCAATTCTACCACTCAAGCTGACAAACTTGTTGGACTAGGAGACCAATCTTAATTAGACAAAGAATGTCCAACATTCACCACGCCAAAAAAAGGCCTTAAAAAGGTAATCATTGATGGTGCTATTCCAACAATTGCTGTTAGGTAGTTTTTAAAAGTTCTTTTTCAAAAAGTACTTTTATGAGTTTATCAGGAAATTTGTGACATCGCTTTCTTCATGAAGAGTAGGCAAAACTTTTATTTTTGGCATGGACTAACTAAAACAAGAATTGATTCAAAAATGGTGCTTACTATATTTTTTGGTAACCTATTTTAGAAGTTTACTTCATATATATGACTGAGAACAAGTTTTTATAACCGGTTTAAGAATATGTTTAAAATTCGACAAATAATTAAGAAATACAATAATGGTTGAAACAAATCAATAGTGAAACTAGGTAAACACATAAAGACACATGTTATTAATACTAGTGCTTGATAAACATTAGTTTCCTTCTTTATAATCATGGAAAACCACTTCCAACTCCACCTCCAGCTCCACCACCAAATCCACCACCGGATCCACCACCGCCAAGTCCACCACCACCACCACCTCCAAATCCTCCTCCGCCACCTCCTCCAAGTCCACTACCAGCACCCGCACCTGCACCACCTCCAAATCCTGATCCTCCTCCAAACCCTGATCCTCCACCAACACCACCGCCTCCACCACCACCGAAACCTCCTCCACCTCCAAGTCCACTTCCGGCCCCTCCACCTGCACCTGCACCAAATCCACCTCCTGAACCACCACCTATCCCTCCTCCACTACCACCTCCACCACCAAAACCACCACCTCCTCCTGCACCTCCACCGTATCCTGGACGATGAAAGAAAGTCTTCTCATCGCTTAAACCCTTATCACTCCCAAGCTTCCTTGCATCAATGTTACTACAAACAAGAACACCAAGAAGCACAAAAAGAAGAACCTTAGAACTTGAAGCCATTTTGTGATATAGCTAAGAAATATTAAAAACAACACGTTGTTATTTGGTGTGTAGCAAAAGAAGTGATGCTAGGGTTTATATAGCAATGCCAAAGGCAAGGTTTAACCACAAAAATTAATTAAGAACTTTGAAATTACTATGAGAACGCTTTAAATTAGAGGGACAACTTCTTAACCATATGCAGTAGCGCGTTGTTTCAACTTTCAACTGTTTCCGTTTGAAAAGTAGTTCCCAACTGTTAAGGCCTTATAATTAAGGTCCCACCACACTTTAATTATATGGCAATTGTCAGAAAAATGGATATTCACGTTGCTTTTAAACTTTTCATCTGTTTCTGTATGGGCTTTCACCCTTTCATTTTTTTTAATTGCAAATATATTGTTCTACAGAAAAAGATAGTACTAATGATGTATTTTAGAATATTAATGATATCTTTAGGATAATGTTTTGCTGATTATTTTTTTTTTAGAAATATAATGTTTTGGTCGTAAAGCAGCAATAAAAGACCTTTTGAATCTGATAAACGCAACAAGCAGTGGTAAAACTCTCTCATTTCCAAAATAATTGTTGTATTTGATCTTGTACATTTGTCATGTACACTTTTGATATTTAATATATTTAGTTGTATATTATTAAAAATAAGTATGTAAAAAAAAGGAGTTGGATAGGATAGAGACATGATATGATAAGGAGCTGGATACGACGAATAGTATAAAAATATCACATTTATATAATGTTAATATTTGTCTTTTTTTAGATTGTTAATATTTGTCTTTATATATTAGTAAAAAAAAATATTGTCAAAGTAGCTTATATGAATATTGCATACGGTCAAATTGTGATCATTAATGTATTGGTTACCATTTTTATTAGAAAAAGAAAAGTTGTTATCTGTTAAATTCAGTTTCTACTTAGAATTGACCCCCGAACCAGATTCAATTGGTGATGAAAATTAAAAAATTCAGTTTCTACGGTTATATGTCAAAGTAGTTTTTTTTTAGCAGAAAAATTTCTTTATTAACAAACTCACCATAACATAAGACATATTTTTTTTTTACATAAGTTAGTGTCTGCCTGATCCGCTAGTATAGAATAAATTATTTGAAGTTATTAGATTTAGTTCCTATTTTTATAGATTGATGTTTTTTTTTATAAACTAACTTATTTGATGTTATTAATTAGATTTGGTTTATATTTTTATGTGTAGATTTTTTCCTCAGGAAGAAATTGTGTAAAATCACATTTAGGAGTAAAAGATTTGATAATTAAAATGTGAGGCATATCTATGAATTTGTAATGAGCTATGATGCATATCTATTGTTATTGCAACAAATAGTTGATTTTATATATGTTAATTTTTTGAACTCTCAAAACCGTTGTATATCATTTTTTTTTTTTTACATTGAGCTGGGATCGAATCCATTTTTTTAGACTAAACCTAGTGGTTTTATATCATCTTATTGTTTTATGTCCCAAAAAATATCTTATTGTTTGTGACTACATTATTATTTAGAGGAAAATTAAGTGTGAAATTGTTGAATAATTTTAATAAAATAATAGCAATAATAATAATATATTAAAATAAAAGTTAAATAAATTCGATAGAATCAATATGTAGAAAGTATCGATTTTACATTTCTTTTCATTATTTTTTTAATGGCATTTATTTCCATTATTTTATTACATATTATTATAAAATTAAATCAATTTTTTTTGGTTTTTCACCACCAGTTTAATCTGGTTCGGGGGTCAGTTTTGGCATCAAGTGGTTCCAGCCCCCTCCCGATCGCAGTTGCGGGGGATCGAACCGCAGTCCTCCCTACCAAGTTCAGCGCCAATCACCAGTTTAAATTAAATTTTTATTAAACTGTTAAGTGTCTATCATATAATTAAAAAAAAAAAATAGATGATTTAGATTTGATGTCAAATAAAAATTTGATATTTTTGTTTCAATTGCGCATGTATGTTTACGACTATTCAAGTTTTCGCAAGTGTTGCGTCAAAAAAAAAATTCGCAAGTGTTTTCTTGAAAATATTTCAATCATGCAAGCAAAAGTAAAAAACTGTGAAGTAAAAAACTATAAAATTTGTTTGAGAAGGGAGGAAACACATGTGATTTTGATTGATCATCCTTCTACAATATAATAATGCCTCATCAATAAGTTAAGCTAAGTAATAGTTGGTGTACTCCATAATAATAAAAGATTTAAGGACTATACATAATACATGTAAAAATGTTTTACATAGTCATCTAATCACATCACAACATTTAAATATTTCACTAAATAATATGAAAAATATGACTTCATGACTATGTAAAACATTTCTATACTATGTGTCCCTGTCGGTGTATAGTCCTTAAACTCATTAAAGTTTGCAATTCACTAATTAATTTTTGAAAAAAAATAAAGAAAATAATTTACGGTTTTAGAGAAAGATTGCTTATCCTAAATATGAATTATTGTCCAATCATCTTCCATAGAGGGAGTTGTCTCCGTAGGGGACAACTTTCCTTCTTTGGGAGGCTTCTTTGAGAATAAGGTCGACTTCTTGTCAAAGAAACTCGAAAAAGATTGTCGAATCTTCTTTTCTTCATTGTTGATCTTATCTTTCAGAAAAGACCTTGACAAAAGTTTATCTTTGCCAGCAAAGATATGGCTAAGCTTCTTGAACCGACGCTTTGTTTCACCGGTAGTTGCAGTTGATTCTTCTGAAGGGTTCATCATCTTTAGTGCCTCCTCAGGATTCAGCAACATTGTCTCCACTGTTTCATATACCTACATTGGGACATGACATGACCATCAATGTTTTCCTTAGGATTGAAGTTACTACTATTGCAAGTTAAAATTTTCAAGTCCTTAGAGTTTCAAAATGGTGAAGAGTTACAAAATATTGATCAGTCCTTAGAGTTTCCCTCGGTGTTTGCCAATCGCCGATAACTGTTTGTTCAAATTCTGTTATGCAACAGTGCTATAGTGCCACTATTTGACAACACTTTATACTAAATAACTTATTGCAGAACAATAGCGGTTTCTTTAAATTCAGCATCATTGGAGTTTATTTCACCGGTAACATTTTGACAATTTCATTAAAAATCGATACTAATATGCAGCAAAAGGATTTGGTGAACTAAATTAGTCATTTTAGTCTACTAGTACTCACCTGAACAAGTTCACCAACTTTCTCGCTGAATCTGATGCTTTGACAAGAAGTAATAGCATACTCTTTGCAGTCATTGAACAACTTCGAGAAGTCTTCGTTACCAGAAAGCAATGGTTCAGCAATTGTAAATCCTAAACCAAGCTGTATAATTAAGACAAAAAAATATGATTAGAAATGCAATGAAAATTTCACAGTATAGATCAATAGTATATTCATTTCACAACCAGCTACCTTTGAACTCTCGTCGAATAATTCAAGAAAGTGCAAAATTTAAAACAATTGAAGGATCATAATGATAATTCATTACTTAATCATTCCACTTATTATGTACTATATATCTTCTTGAAGTTTAAATGTTTACAAGTTATGAGAAATTATGATTATACCAAAATTGATAAAACAAAAGCACTAATGGTATTGTATTAATCACTGATCAGAATAAATTTCAAAATAAATAACATATGCTTCTTGTGTCCACATATAATTTACAAAGATCGATTATGGAGGTGCGTAGAATGAAATTTTCTCGTCATATAAACATAACAAAATTGAAGAAGAACTTACTAGTGAAACAAACAGCTGCCCAAAAAGCTCAACTGGTTGAATGTCCTCAAATGCATGAAGAATCCCTTCCCTAAGAAAAATGTAAAATGCCGTTGAAGTGAGACGATTTTAAGGATGAAAATCCAAGTCCGTAACAAAAATCGTTATATAAACTTACACTGCCAAATCCTCATCATAGAGAGGTGCCTGTTTCACAGCAGGTACCGGCTGAGATGTTTCCCAAAATTCGCGCCACAAATTACCTGACATAAACATGTAATGATATTTAGAGAAACATGTTGGAAATGTATCAAAGACTTAGTACTACCATCGTCGACAAGCGTACCTTCTTTCCGCATCCGTCGACTTAGACGACCTCTGGTAGACAATGACTCGCTACCACTACCATCAGAAGAACAACTATCTTCAGTACTTGCTTCGCTTTCGATCCAATCAGGAGGAGAGTACCATCTCACAAAGTCTTCCCAAATACAACCAGGATTTGCAGCCTAAAACATGATCATAAATAAAATTAACTCGGATAGAACATCGCTGCAATAGGCACATCCTAAAATCATTAAGAATGTCGGCGACAGTAAAGAAGTTCTTGTCAAGAGCGAGTCTTACCTTGAAAGCCTGCATATCGGACAGGAGTTGAGAGCACCCGGCACCGAGACTGACCAAAAAGGTAAAGAAAATTGTCAAGAAATAGTAACTATAACTTCATAAAGGCAAACATGCCGCGAAACAAAGATATAAGATATTGAATCTCAGTTAGTGTACAGACCTCCCTGTCTGCAGCACAAATTCCTCGTTCGCTTTGATCATATCTTCGGTAAGCAACACTCCTTGCTACATGAAATAGACACTAATGTTTAAGTATTGAAAATTTGGAACAAGCATAAGTCATGATTTTGTAGTAACAAATATATGTCAAATTCAAACCTGGGTGATAGGAGAGTACGCAGGCTCGCCAGTTTCCAATAACATCATATTTCCAGATGGAGAATGAGCACCAAGTCGAAGAACAAGCTCTCCAGTACTTACTCGAGCATATAACAAACGACTTGCAGAAGTATCATTGCCACAGTTTGTTGATTCTAATTCATTTGAATTTGCCTTCATCATCATAGAATCAAGCAATTCAGTTGCAATGACATGGCGCTGTTTCCGAGAGACGCAACAATTGATTACTTGAAAATGTTGATAGAGAAGACATGACTTCAAATCTGGAATGTCATCAAGAGGGATTCCAGGTAAATGTTTTTCTTTCGACCAAAGTTTTCTCAGCTGCATAAGTAAAATAAAATCAAATGAGAGTAAATCAAATCGAAAATTCAAGATTCTTAACAAAAGGATTATTATGTAATAATAAGATCAAAACATACTTCAGCAACAAACCAGCACCAAAAAAATGCCATTTCTCGAAGGGTCTTAAAGCTTCCGATTACTTCAGCTAGCTTAACAACAAGGCTTTCAGGAGGAGCACCATGAATATCTTTTACAAAAGATGTTATGTCAATTTCCTCCAAATTGGAGTTGATCTTCCTTCTAAGGAAATCTCCCTCTGAGAACCAAATACCGAAAAAATGTATTAACATAAAATGGTTCGTTGATGCAATTATATTATACGAGAGCCGTCTAAAATACACATACCTGGATCAAAAAGAGAACAAATCAAACACACAACTTTCTCATTGCTACTAAACTCAGAGGCAAGTTTGTACTCTTTCCCGCGTAACACTAAAGCCTTCACCGCAGAGAGACTTAAGCCTACCCTCTCTTTGGAGGGTGAAGAACCTCCTGATGAAGCTGCAAAATCTTTCATTGAATTTGCTTTCCTTCCAGCCCTAGTAAAAAAGAAAACATTTTGAGATTGTTATGCGAAAATTATTTTTGAATAACAAGAACGAGACTCTTAAACATTAATGCTGCTCTTTCAAAGTTTCACTGAGAGGTAAGCAAAGTCTGATCAATGATTATTTCAGTCAGGATTTGAATTCAGATTCTCCTGAACGATTCGTCCTTAACTGAAGTTCATGGAATAGATAAGAAAAAGCTGAGCATAACTTACTCAACAGCTATAGCCAATTGCTTCAGGACAGAAGATGGAGGAATAGGCCTTTTAGCCGCAGCAGTTAAGCCTTCAACCGAGAGAAATCCTTCTGAAACCTAGCGTCATTAAAGCAATCCATTTGAATACTTGAATAAGAAAATTATTGAAACAATGTCAATCTTATGTTCAATTTACTGAAAAGATTTTGCAGACAATTATCCTTGCGATTAATAGTAAGTATGCATTAATAATGAAAATGTGCATCATTGGCATTTATAATCGGATTTTTCACATAGTTGGAAGATTAAATTCTTGGTTTAGATTTCATATCTTCTTACATTGGCATCAAGATCCTTTTTCACATGAACAATGCACATATCTTCATCATTAAGTGGAACAGCAGCCATGCTTGCATCTCCAACCTTTTCTGTAACTTCATTTTCTTTACGCCCTTTCCGTATGTTGTTAATTCTATCTTTCCATTCCTGCTTTGTTCCTCCTATATTTCGAGGTTTCCACTTAATTTGCTTCAATTCACTCAGAAACTGCACAATTCCATCACATTCACAAATATCAATTGTATAAGTACTAAGTAATAAGTGAATTTGTAGTTATCATCTTTAGGCCAAGAGGTATTTTGGACTATAAATTTTGCAAATTCTCATTCGTAGAACCAAACATGCATGCGTTAATCCAAACACGCAATTCTATCAAGATTTTCACTTCCATATTAGAATTTCAATTAAAACTAAACAAATTTATTTACATTTGGTAATTTAATTTAACTTAAGTTCATTTTTTATAATTCACACACAATGGAATTGGAATAGGAGCGTTCAAAGAACCATAAGTCACTACAGTTAGAAGACTATGGTTTTAAACACGACCATGATCTTCTGACTTCAGTGACTACATGGTGCTTTGATCGCAACCAATCCAAATCTCACACACAACACCGACAAGTGAATATTTTAGTTTCACATTTCCATCCTACAATTGCAACTATTCAAATACTTCAAATCAAATTCAACTCTTTATTTTTTTGTAAAAACACAAATTACCCAAAATTCATAGAAAACAAGTAAATGTAAATGCTTCTTCAAACCTTTGACTCATTCTCATTCTTAGCAGATTCAGCTCCCTCATGTCTTTGCCTTCCACAATCGTCACGCAATTGCTTTTCAGAATCTTCACCAATTATTAAAAACAAAACCAAGGTCAATGCACATTCCACAAAAACTAAAACTACAAAACAAAGGTTAAAATATAAACAATAAATCAGCATTTGAGTCCTTAAAATTGTAAGTTCAGTCAATCTAGCCCCTATACAAAATTTAGGACCACAATATCAAATGTTTGATGATTATCTTGATTGTGAAATAGGCTAATCAAGTAAATAAGCATTGCATTGGTTTTGATCATTGATGTTTACATAAGACATATTTTAGAGTGAATAGACAATTTGGTCTCTGAATTTGTAATCATCGTTAAATTTAGTCTCTATATTTTTCGAAATAACAAATTAGTCTATGAATTTGTTCTGTGTCGGTCAATTTCATCCCTTCGTCAACTTCAAACTTTTTTTTATCAGAGAGACTAAATTAATTGACGTTTTTTAATCTAATAGACTAATTTTCCATTACGTAAATTTAAAAGACTAAATTGTTCGACCCTTACAATTTCGAGTATCAAAACACTAATTCACCAACAACAACAAAAAACTCCATTTAGAAAAAATGAAGCATTTGTGAGCAAGAAAAAAAAACAAGATTTTAACATAAAATTCAAAAGGGTAACCGAAAAATAGAAGAAAGAAGCAAACCAAGATCAGATTTAAAGTCCTTGATAACACGTTCAGCTTTGGCAGCAGCAGAATGGATAACAGTTTTTGCTTTCGACACGAAGGAATTATTACCACCTTGATCATCCATTACCCTGGATTCAAGGTGCATAAGTTAAGAATAAGTTTTGAATATCATAAGAAAACTAAGAATTAACATGCATGAAAAATGAAGATATATTATATAGTGTATTTGTAGAATGAAAAAATGAACTAGTCCAAATAATTATGCATAACATAACACGTAAATCGATAAAAGATAAAGAACAAGTAGAGGAGAAAAAGTACACAGAAATTCAAGAAGATGGTGAAGACTGAAGACCAAGTAGATGGTGATGCTGAGTCCTATGGAGTTGGTAGTATTATGGTGGTAAAGGGAGAAAAGAAAACATCAAACAAAATTAATTTTTTATTTTTTTTAGAATTTAAAGAATGAATTTTTTTTCTTTATAGGAAAAGAATTAATTTCTTTTGACTAAAATATAATTGGTTTAAATATATATTCATTGAGGGAAAATATTTTTTATATAGTCAAACAACCGTTGCATCATTAAAAAATTTGATTATATATATTATTAAAACTACATATATTATTGTGTCAAAAAAAATTACATATATTATATGACTCCTAATGTTTTCATAATCTAAAGTTTTTATGCTATAATGAAATTAGCTTCTAAATTTTTTTTTGACAATAATGAAATTAACTTTCTATTTTTTGACAAATGAAATTAACTTTTTTAAAGATATATGAAATTTTGGGATTTGGATATTGTACAATTATTTTCTCATGTTTTCTCTCCTTTTATTAATTTGATGGTTGACAAATGAGAAAAATTAACATTTGAGAAGAGAGAGAAAAAACACCTTTTTCATTTGTCAACCATTAAATTAAAAAAATGAGATAATAATTGGAGATGATCCAAATCCAAAATTTTGGGGTTTTCCACCGACATTTAATTAAAAAGAAATCCATACGTCAATCTTATAACTACATTTAATGACATGGTCAAAAAGGACTGATATTGAATTTTAACATTAAATTAATTACTTTATACTTATACATAGTCTATACGTGTTTTTTTTTTTTACAATATACTTTTTAATTCTTTTTATAATTAATGTATTTAGTCTATAATATAAATCAAATACATTAATTATTGAATGAACTTGAAAAGTCAAAAGTTTCTTAGAAAAAGAACGGGAGGGAGTATAACAAAACTAATTAAAATTGCTTTTCTATTTTGACTTTTGCTATTAAAAATATGTTTGAATTTTTTTTCAAATAATTTAATGACCAGACTTACACATCTTAAATGTAAAGACGTACGTATCTTAATATTTTTTACTATTAAAATATGAATAAAAAATTCATAAAGGTAGTTAATTCATGGTTTAACGAATACTTTATTTTATATAGTGTTATTTTAAAATTGATATTGTTAGGGAGTTCATGGAAGCCTGAGAGAAACATTGAGTCAACTCCAAGACTAAAAGAGAGGGAGACGCCACATCTCCACCCAAAATCTTAAGATATTAGGTTAGTGTGTCACCTTTTTTATAAATCGAACATTCTTCTCATACATAATTGATGTGAGATTTAACCACTCACATTTAAAATCCAACAAATATCTTCGATCAAATATCTTCAAGACAATGTGTCTGTGATTTTTTTTTTTAATAATGATATTTTCGTGATTATACTTAAATTGATAAGAACATTACAAAATACAAAAGAGATTAATTGTTACTCCCTCCGATCTTAAATATAAGCAAAAATCAAAATGTATTTGGCTCAAAAATTTAGACTAAATACATTTTGACTTTTACTTATATTTAAAACCAGAGAGAGTATTCATTAACACATAAATCCAAAATGTTTGTTCCTAAAGTATAACCTCAAATAACTACATGTCAAGTTCCCACAATCGTTATAGATGACTAATCTCTGTCGAAAAATTTGTAGGGTACACAAAATAAATTTTTTTCCTTTCAACCGAATTTTCTCCATACTAATGAGACGTGACTGACCACATGTTTAAGTGGGTCAAAATTTTTACCGATTGAACCAATTATTTTAAATCCATATTTAAATAAATAAGCACAGTTAGATAATTTCAGCGCCGTCACAACTTGTATAAATCAATTATTATCAATCATAAGATAATTTTGCGCGTTTAAATATTAAAAGCGTTTTTTGAAAGATACACGGCTAAACAAGTAGTAGTACTACGTTTCAACCTTTAGTAAAAAAATAAAATAATAAGTAAACGTTGTGCATGCTAACGTAAACATATGAAAAAATATATATATATATAAATTGGCCAAAACGTCCACACTTAAAACATTTAATATCAGATTTATCACTCTGAAATGTTTTCTTCTTTCCTTTAGATTTTTTATAAGATTTGTCTTCAAAGGGTTCTTTATTTTTCCTGTAATGATTTTTTCGTTTTTTATAAGGTTTATATATATATATATATATATATATATATATATATATATATATATATATATATATATATATATATATATTTATATTTATATTTATAAGTTACTAAGTATAATTTAGTGGTGGGGGATTTGTGTAGTACGCTCCCGAGTTCGATTCTCAGCTCATCGTAAAACAAAAAAAAATAAAGTAAACATATTTATAACATTATTTCTTGTCGAATCGAAATAAAAATAGAAAATGAGCAAAGTAAACGAGGCCTTTTATGTTGAATCAAAATGAGTTTAAAAAATTTGTCAAAAAAAAAAGAGTTTAAAAATAATTCTCTCTATTTTTTTATGATAATAATATTTGTGAAAATAATTTGATATTCTAATGTGTTAGATCGTGTGGTGGCCATTTGCTTCAAATATAGGAACAAGAAGAAGATGAAAAAGAATTTGATAATAGATTGTATATCACATTAATAGATTGTACTCCTTTCGTCCCAAATTGATTGATATAGTTGACTGTTGTGCACTATTCACACATGTTGTTTTGACCTTATTTTTTTATTAATAAATAAAAATAAATATTAGCATATAAGATATTGTTTGATCCGTCTCGATGAGTATTTTCAAAATATCAAATTTTTATCATTTTTACTATTATACAATTAAAAATATTAATCATCAAAGTTATGCATTGACATACGTGAAACAGTCAACTGTGTATCAATTGATTTCTATTCATCCACCTCTCTTCATCCTTTTTTCATCATGATTCTCTCTTCGTCCATCTCTTTCTCTATCCATCTCTCTCCATCAGTCTTTCTCCATCCAACTCTCTCCATCGCTTTCTCCATCCAATTCTCTCCATCGGTCTCTCTCCATCGATTTCTCTTCATCCCTCTCGTTGCATCCATCTCTCTCGCCATCCAATATCTCCATTTGTCCCTCCCCTTCCACTTCTGTCCATTCATCTCTCTCCATCAATTATTAGATTAACTTATTAATAACTAATTAGAAAGTCAGTGTTAGAGAGAGCGAAAACTTAAAAGAGATGGGGAGTTATATCATCTTATAAGGTAGTGTGTGTTATGTATATTTTGATCCAACTACTAAGAGTGTAAATAAAAAAAAAAACTTTTTTTTTTCATCATCATTATCTGGCATATTGGACCGCCTAATTTAATTTGGGGTCAGTTTTGGTATCAAGTGGTTACAACCTCCTCTCGATTGCAGTTGCGGGGGATCAAACCATGATATTCCCTACCAATAATCACTGAACCAACTAACTAATTGCGTGAAATTACTCATGTGGTTTCTCACCACTTCATATGTATCTATTATTTCTAAAGTGAGAGAACCATTAATTTTAACTTATTAGGTGGAGAATAGCCGACATCTTCCCGTCGATGTAAGCTCTTGGGGAAGATCAACCTGTTATCCCTAGAGTAACTTTTATCCGTTGAGCTACGACGCTTCCACTCGTCACAGTGGGAGCTAAATCATCTTCTAAGCTAGTGTGTTATGTTATCTATCATAATTCGATCCAATTGCTAAGAGTGTAAATAAAAAAATAAAGTTTTTTTAGTTTGTTTTTGTTTTCACCATTAATATTCGGCCCACTAGACTGTCAAATTTAGTTTGGAGAGCCCTCTTTCGATCGCATTTGTGGGGTATCGAACCGTAATCCTCTTTATCAAAATCGCGGATTTAGATCATCTTTAATTCTCCCTCATGTTTTCTCTCTTTTTTATTAATCTAAGGGTTGGTAAATTACAAAGAATAAAAAGGAGAGAAAATCAACCCTTAAATCAGAAAAATGAGACAAAACATGAAGAAAAATTGGAGAGAATCTAAATCCCGCTAATCATTACCAAACCAACTATTAATTAAAAATACATAAATAAATACAAATAATATGCAAGACAAAGCAAGAATCCAAAGTAGTGAAGAAATCCCCTATGTTGTACTAGTACTCCCTCCGTCCTAAAATATAAGTAAAAATTGATCAACAAAAATGAATGTATTTAGTCCAAATCTTTAACCAAATACATTAAAAAATTGACTCATTTTTGCTTATATCTTGAGACGGAACGGACTTTGTGAAAATAAATAGAAAGGTCAAGGGAAATTAAACCATAGGGGCCTGTTCGGTGCGCATGATATGATAGTGATAAGATAGGATATAAAACAGGATAAAGATAGGATATGATATCAACAAGATAACAGTTATCCTCAGTTATCATATCTTGTGTTTGGTGTACACAAGATAACAACTATTATATCATGTTTTTAATACATACTTGCTCATAATAATATGATAAGATATATACAATATTTAAATGACAAAATTACCCTTGTAAATCAATTGTTATTTTTTAAAAATTATTTTGTAATACTTTGAATTTTTTAAATAAAAAATATGAATAAGTAATCAAATATATTTATATAGTTTTAAATAAAAAACATGAGAAAATAATAAAGTTTAATTTTTTATATGAATCATGATCAAATAAATAACCCAATGATATATACATGTTAGATAAGCTAAATAAATATATGATATATCTCATACAAAAATAATAAAAATACCATTGCAAAATAATTATATTTAATTTCTTATAAAATTTAAATTAATATCCATATTTTACGATTTTTTAATAATTAGTTTACTTTAAAATGTTGTAATCTTAGTATAATTTTGATTTTTTTAGATTATGTAAATTACAAAATTACTCTTATGAGAAAATCACATGTATATTTAAAAATTAATTATTTTATTATTAATTTATTATCAAATTATTTTATTATTTATATTTTATTAATTTTCATTTTAAAATATATTTTATAGAATAAATTAGTAAAAAAAATAAAATTACCCTATCATGCTGGTAACCCAGCTCAAATTCAGGATAAGAATTTTAACTTGAGTGACAGGATATGATAAGCTACAGGATTAACTTATCATATCTTGATGTGTCACCAAACACTGGATTGAAACAGGATATGATACCGTTATAATATCTGTCTTTTATTCTGTGCACCAAACGGGTCCAGAAGTCAATAAAAACAGTGTGTCAGCAAAATCCTAAGGTTTTCCACGTGTCAAGTTCTAATAGGATACTCTGTCGTGGTTCGTCACAGGGTTTCTGGTACCAACCAAACCGAGTCTGTGCAAGCAAGCAAGCTAGCATCTTCAATTTCTTTCTTTCGTTTGTCAAAGTTTCAATCTTTTCTTTTCTTTTTTGTTCGGAAATGGTTCATGATTCTTCGAAAAAGGAAGAAGAAAATCTACAAGAAGAATGAATAAGATTTTTGTTTGGTATCATCGGGTTGTCGTGTTCTTGTTGCTTACAAGGGTTTGTTTAACGTCACCACTTCCACACACTGATAATGTAATTATTATAGTTGAAATAAAAATTCAATTTTTATTTATTTTTTGCAGTTTTTATGAATTATTGTAAATACCCTTTTGTCTTTTGGTGATATATTTGCTGAATTTAATCATGGGCTGTTTGGATTTTATGAATTTGGATTACAATTGGGTGGAAATTTAGTTCTTCAATGATTTTTTTGTTGATTAGTCAATAGCTTATTGTGTGATTTTTGTACCTAAGAATTGTGTTTTAGTTTTTATTATTTAGTGATTAAGTTCACTTTGTTTTTTTGAACAAATTAAGTTCACTTTGTTGTTCACATTAATCTTTGGTTTGAATGAAATAGGATTATCATAGAATTGAGTTGAAGTTGTGCAATGACTTGGTTTTATCAATCAAATTGTGTGAATTTTCTATTGAAAAAAATGAAAATTTCATCCTTTGTTCTTTCAATTATTGTTATATAGATGCTTCCTTTCAAATTATAATAATGATCTGAGTACTTTTTTTTAGGGGATCTCAATACAACTAGTAGCATTTTAAAGACCCTATTTTGAAAAAATTTGTGTTTTGTTTCATGACATGACTGTAAAAATAAACCTTTGATTGTTTCTTTGTTTCAGGGTCAAGTAGATTCAAATGCTGCAAGGTGAGTCAATTTTAATGTCTGATAGGAAGTTTTTGGATTGTGAGAACAGCATTATTAGTTTGTATTTCGGAGTTAACCACTTCTTGTCTTGGTGATCCTATTATCAGTAATAAATAATAATTCATTTATATGCTTTGTTCATTTTTCTCGTTCTTTTTACTATGAAACACCGACAAAGACACTACACTAGACACTACTAATAATTTAAGAAAATGAAAGTGATTGAATGTAACTACATGTGTCCGTGTTGGACACTGACACACCTTTTATTTGAAGTGTCGGTGCTATATCGATTCTTTTCTTGGTCTATATAGTTGTGCCTTTCCTGCTTCTTGTTTACCGGAATTGGTATGGCTAATAGATAATGTCACTTTTCAGAAATCTGAATCAGGAGCAGGGTGATCATCAAATACATTGCTCTAGAGAAAGAAGTAGAATAGCTTGGAAGATAATTCAAGAGGTATTCAAATAATTCCAACAATGAAATGACTCAAATGAGTGAATCACTTAATGCTACTCTATAACCTACTTGCATCAATATTGCATAACTGATAAATGTGCATTCTTTTCATAAATGATTCTGCAGTATTTAACGCCATTTGTGGAGAAAGAAAAATATAATATCTCAAGAAAGTGCAGGCTTCATCCTGACAATGATATATACAGAGATCAGGAACAACATAAATCTCATATAGATATAAATGAATGGAAGTGTGGATACTGTAAGAAAACTTTCTATGAAGAGAAGAATCTTGATCAGCATTTTGACAACAGACACTCCAATTTACTTAATTTGGTATGATGCTTTGTCTTCAATAGAATAAAATGTATATTTATGTTTTCTTTCATTGATGAACAAATAACTAGTTAGCGAAAAAATGTAAAAAACCAGTTCGGATTAGAGTGAAATAATTAGAGTTCCTTCAGTCATGACAACATTAATATGGTCATTTTATGAGGAACTTTGTGTTGTAAATTTGTAATAGATGACACTGAAACTTGTAATTATATACTATCACTTCTATTTTCTACAATTATTATTGGTATCTATGTACCCATTTGGTATCGTGTCCGGTGTCTGTGACAATGCTTCATAGTTGATAGCTGATAGTGCTAACTTGTTAAGTGCTAACCTTTCCCTTGAGAAGGTACCGTCACAGACTTTTCTGAGCTTTAGCAGCAGCCAAGCCTAATATTAATGACATACTTAAGTCATGTCTGGACAAAAACATAAAAACAAAAGAGGAATGTTAAGGACACATCGTTTCACACACTCTGATTCATTGGACCACGTCATCCAGTAGATTATGTGGACCAATAGTAGATTAGAGTGTGTAAGAGAGTGTGTCATTAGCATTTCTCAAAACAAAGATACTGAAACAATTTTTGAATTGGTAGGAAAGCTGAAATAGTTCATTTAGTGATCCAAATCTGGAAGAAAAAAACTTTTTTTGAGAAAACCTTCAAATTTTACTTCCCCTAAAGTAACACCACTTTCATATTTTGTATCATCTTTGAAGTTTTAAGACTCATTATTTAGGGTAAAACACCTGTTGGAGTGATTTGTGTGGTGCTTCAGTTCATTAACTTTCATAAACATGATTAACAGTTACATGTTGTAAATGATGTTTTGCATAATTCAGTAAGATGTAAAGTTGTTAAACCTTCTGAAAAATTTGGTATCTTTCTCTACCCGGATTGTTGTATTGTAGCATTAATAACTGAAATGAGATAATTGTGCGCAACACAGAATGAAAGCAAATGCTTGGCAGATATATGTGGAGCACTGCACTGTGACCATGAGATTAATTCCGGATCAAAAAAATCTAAGTGCAATCCTGCTGCTGCTGCTAGAAATAAACATTTGTGTGAGGTGTGCTTTTGTATTTTTTGTCTATTCATTTGTGTTAAACCCATATTTATGTTCTAAAAATTTCCCTATTTGTTGTAGAACTTAGCCGATAGCTGTTTTCCTGTTAGCCATGGTCCTGCAGCAAGCCGGCTTCATGGTATTACAATATTTTCTTCATTATTACAAAATTTGTGTATTTATGGAAATTTTGATATTGCATTCTAACATCAACAAATTTGACAGAATTCTTCTTGCATCAATTCTGTGACGCTCACAGCTGCACTGGAAGTAAGCCTTTCTCCAGAGGGCGCAGGGTAATTTGACTGTATTATAAAACTAAATTGCTTCTTTTTTTTCCCATCATTTTTATGTCATTGTTGTTAAATAGCCTAGTGGCACTATAGTGTCAGAATTTGTACAAATCGCTATTGTTCTGCAATACGCTATGTAGTGCAAAATGTTAGCGGCACTAAAGCAATGTTGATGACACTATGTGAAAAGAAGACAATAAAGCCAAAGTAGTTTTGTGCAACTTCTTGGTGGATGTTAAACGTTAATACAATTTCTATGAAGTCATTTTGCACTTGTCTGCTATTGCTTACTTGAGCTGTAAGGAAATATTCATTAACAAGTTTCTTTATGATTGCAGAAAAAGACAAATGTGTTCTACATAGTTGCCTCTATTTTTCTTGTGACACTGCTGTTACTTTACTATCTCTACATTTATTTATATCAGAGGTATTTGTTTCAAAAATTTCTCTGCGATAACCATACTTAGTAATAACCATTATAATGGCTCCATCAAGGTTTGGTCTTTTGTATTTCAGAGGATTAAAAAGGGAAACTCAAATGCTGAAGCGGATATCACAAGCCGGCCGAAAAAAGAAGCCATCATAATCAAAAGATCTTCCCTTTAGAAGTTCTCAACCTGGTTTTTGAGAAAGTAAAAGGTGTACCTAATGGTTTCAGCAAGAAATGTACTGCATTTGAATTTCCAGTTTACACCTTTTCTGCTATATGCAAGTGAAAGTTTGACGAAGAAAGTGGTCTCAGGCGTCTTTCTGTTTTGTGAGTCGTAAGCTGAATTATGTAAACTTAGTGCTTATTTTAGATACACGTTTCCTTCACTTTCGTGAATTTTGTAAAGCTACAAATTCAAGCTTTGAATTAATCACACGTTAGGAATAGAACTTTCCGACATGGATCCAAACAGAGGCTTAGACTTTGTTAACACAACAGTGAAATGTATGCATAACATGACTAACAAGGGAAATAGCATGAAACTTTATACTGTATTTCCCAAATTTGTTTACTGAATTTGATTAGAAAATCAGTTGTTAACATTTTCATATTCTACCTGTATGTTTACATCACATCTTCTGTTATTAGTTTTAACTAAATTTCGAATGTCAGCAAAGTTAGGTAGAGGAACACAATCTCATTTTGTTTCATCTTAGAAATTAGATAACAAAAACTGAATGTAGCTGTGAACTAACCCAATTTTATCACAACCTTACAAATAGTGTCTATGAAACACTACACACACACCAAACATGACATTGATACTGGCACATTAACAATGGCAATAATTTGAAAATTGAAACAAAGTGTTGGTGCTACAGAGATTATTGAACATCTATGCCAATTACTTTTGAACTGGCTTTTGCTTTAGGGATTGTTATGTAAAGAACACCATCTCTAACTTGTGCCTTAATTTTCTCAAACTCGATATTTTCCGGAAGCGAAATCCTCTGATTATACCTACCATAGCTATTCGCAGGCCAATCATCATGCTCCGGACTTAATTCTCCGCCTCCATTTGCTTGACCTTCATGGTGTTGTGTGGCAACTTTTTCTGCCTTCACTACCAACATGTTTTCTTCAATCCATACCTTAACATCATTCTTGCTCATACCAGGCATGTTGAATCTCAATTTGTAATCTTTTTGTTCCTCTTTTATTAGCCATGGAATTTTTGCCTTACTGTGTTCACCATTCTCCACAACTATCCAAGGTGAATTGTTACTGTACACCAATGGATCTTCCACAATCCTATCCATTGTATCCATCATTTGTTGCACAGTCCTGGCCACTGGAAACTGGTTCAACAACACTGTAAAAAAAAGTGTCATTTGTCAGTATCACTTAAATCAATGTTTAATGAAGTAATAAAAAGATTTTCTTTTCTCGAGTAACCTAGTAGCTAGACTGAGACTCACAAACTTTAGTTATGGAGAAATAAAAAACTGAAAATGTCTACTCTAATAATATTTCTGATAGCTACCAACTGACTAAGCTACCAAAAGTCGGAACATAAAAAGAAGATTTAAATATATTCAACCTAAGAATCATTCTTCAAATACCTCTAGGTGAAGCTTGTGACACCTTCATCTTTGGTGGCAATTGCTGCTGTTTTGCTCTCTGCAATCTTGCTTCATCTCCTGCCATAGCCTTTACATTGGTACAGAAAGATCTATTCATTGTTCTTGACAATGGTGTCAATTTGACATTGGAAAGTTTGTTCATTTTACTAGATGAAGTGGGAGCATAGAAGCTCATATTTGATAGAGTTGTGGCCATTGTTTTGTGTTGCTAAGATGATGCTAGAAGAGTGTTAAAAATGCTTTGTAAAGGTAATTAAAGATATAAAAAAATTGATGTTTGCATGGAGATTTATAGGGATTAATTGGATATTTCTAGATGGTTGATAAGATTTTATCACGTGATTGTGACTTGAGTATGTTCTAGACTTCTCTATACATTTCCTTTTTTTGGCCAATCCTATTTCAACATTGGATTGGGATTTGGGATAAATGAATGTCACACATTATTTGTCCTTATGTAGCATACTTTTGTGTGTGTGTGTGTGTGTGTGTCTTGTGACCAAACAAGTACGGTACTTTTATTTTTAGTACATATTTAGCAAGTCCCTTTTATTTTTGGTACTTGTAATATATCAACATAGACATTGAATTCTAACAATTATTTTGTCAAATTAAAAACTTATATAGTAGATTAACGATAGAAATTTTCAAAGTTCAAAAAGTAACTTCAACTGAAAGTATAATACATTTCAAAAATAGAATTAAATATTAACTATTATATTGTCTAATGTCCAATATATCTGGAATTTCTTTATTAAAAAAAAAACAATATATCTGAAATTTAGTGCACATAATCGTTCATATAATATGAAAATATTGAATACTTGGATTGATAAAATTCAATATCTATATTGAGTTATTAAGCGCGGAGTAACTGTAGAAAATTATTTTCATAGTAAGTTCATCCTTGTTCATTTTAAATGTAGATATATCCAAAAAATATCTAAAATCTTTTGACAGTGAATCCTTAATCTTGAAGCCTATTTGAAGTAATTTAGTCTTAAAAAAAAATAAATAAATAAATAAATAAATAAATGAGAATTGATGTTTTCTCTTCTCAATCATGTTCATTGTCCTTAACATAGTGGACAATACAGGTTTTGATAGCTGCACAAGATGAGAATTATAACAGTTATTATGTAAGAGCAGTATTAATTAAGAGCACTGTTGCAGTTAATATATGAATATTTATAATACAAAAAGCCACTGTATAATGATTAAAATTAAAATAAAACCTGATCCAAAATGAAATCAAGAGCTGTAAAGAAAATAGAGAACTGACTTAGCAGATAATGAGATGATTTTGTTCTCATCCTAGCCAATGAAGAGATACAGTTAAAAAAAAAGAATGCAAAACACTTTATTCTAAGTTTTCCCTTCTCTTCTAAGTTCTAAGTTTAGACTTATTATATTGATGTTCATCATTCAAATTTCATTCAATACAATCTTCAATATCACAAGTTTCAGTTACAACAAATCAAGTTACCAGAAGGTCATTTTGTTAAGTGACGACAAACAACACATTCTCAAACTATGTTTTGGGTAATCAAACAGAAGTCTGCATCATTTTCTTCCTCGAGGATCTCGACTAAGATTGTGTTTCTTCAATGTTTTAATGTAATTTCTCATGAGGGTAAACTTGTTGCTTCCAAGATGATAGAAATAATCCCAGGAATAAATACCGGTTTTATGCAAATCATCAAAATTGAGCCTGGATCATCCAATTCAACAATCAGGTTTTAGTTGAGAGAGCGTATTAAATTTAGGCCACGAATTTTATTTATAATGTCTGAAATTGTTGTACCTTACCCCATAGATTCCTACTGGTTCTGCCGACATAATTCCCACATGGCGTCTTCCAGATATCACCTAGATCAATAAGATCATAAATAAAAGAAGTATCATTAGAAAGGAATCAACTGAATTCAAATCAAAATTTCAGATGCCGAGTGATTTGGAAGTATAACGTTGCTAGTTCTAATATAGAGTGCTAAATAGTTGTACATAGTATCTTGTTAATGTTATCTTAGAATATGGGTTGCACCTAACTTTACACTACGTAACCAACTTATAAGCTGAGAGATGCCTCCCACTTATACACACATTTTTAGGTCAGATAACACTCACACCTATGATTGGGCATATGGAACGTGATCCGAATGGACCGATTGTGGATGGTCTAACGAATCTTGGGTTGTGCATAAGTTAACCATACAAAACCGGCTAATAAGATGATAGATGTTTACCACTTTGAAATGTTGAAGTTACCTTTTCACCTCCAATTGATCTGATTTTTCCATCAACTGCAGGGCTATTTATTCTGAGAAATTCAGCAGACAACTTGAATACACTACCATTGGCAAATTCCACTTCTACCTGAAACAATTATGTTCGAGGATTGAAGAAAAGCAATAGATGAATTAACATTTCCATCAACTCTAATTTCCAACTTAAAACCAATTGAAATTTTACCCTAAATATATAGGTTTCTATAGACATGTTGGTATTTAATATTTCCAACGACTTCTTTATGTATTGCAAACTAAACATGTGTTTGTTTAATTGAATCAATAAGAGGGAAGAAGCTCACGTGTTTTGGGGGTTGAAGAGAGAATCTGGTTAGTCGTGCAGTTTGTTCTGCCACTGTGTTGAATCTCCGAATGGCTGCAAACATAGCTTTCGTTTTTCTATTATCCAAGAATACTGGCCAAATTTGGTTTTCTCTAGACATTGGGCTGACACTGCCTCATACATGTACCCCTTTTTTCATAATGAGTCTGATGTGTGGATATAGTGGATCATAAGATGTGATTATAAGTTGTGATTTAAACTTACCCATTTACATAATTCAGTTTGATTTAGCATATTATAAAAAATACTATTGGTCTCTATGAGCATGATCAAACTATAAAAAAATACTATTGGTCTCTATGAGCATGATCAAACAAACCTGCTAAATACATAAAGTTACAAAATCAATCGCTTCTAGCATTAAAACAGCATGTATAGTATGAACTTGATATTTGATTATGTAGCATATATACGTATAATAGGCCCTGTTATTTGTCAATGATTTGAGAAACTGTTTTGTCTCTCTTGACTAGAATGTAAGTATACTCCTCAAAGTAGCAATAATAAACTAGAACACCAATTATATATAAGATGAACTTTTGTCTCTGTGATTCTTTAAGATTCATGTATTTGGTTGGGACTATTGTCATGTCACAACTCACAAACCAAAGTTTTCTTTGATAAAAAATACGAAGTTGGAAAAATAAACAATACAAGGCTATGGTTGGGACTGAACTGCACTTAAATGAACTGAATGCATAGACTGTATTGTTGCAGTAGCCTAATTTTATGCGAATGCATGGTCATATGTGCTAAGTTTGGTTAGTTATATACTATGTTGTTAATCTCGGATAGCGGCATGTAGCGCCGACCCTAAAAAATGCTATTGCGGTATAGCGGGTAGCATTATACACCGCAATAGCATTTTTTAGGGTCGGCGCTACACGCCGCTATCCGAGATTAACAACATAGTATATAACTAACCAAACTTAGCACATATGACCATGCATTCGCATAAAATTAGGCTACTGCAACAATACAGTCTATGCATTCAGTTCATTTAAGTGCAGTTCAGTCCCAACCATAGCCTTGTATTGTTTATTTTTCCAACTTCGTATTTTTTATCAAAGAAAACTTTGGTTTGTGAGTTGTGACATGGCAATAGTCCTAACCAAATACATGAATCTTAAAGAATCACAGAGACAAAAGTTCATCTTATATATAATTGGTGTTCTAGTTTATTATTGCTACTTTGAGGAGTACTTTGAGGAGTATACTTACATTCTAGTCAAGAGAGACAAAACAGTTTCTCAAATCATTGACAAATAACAGGGCCTATTATACGTATATATGCTACATAATCAAATATCAAGTACATGTACTCAAATCTAAAACACAATTTTATCTATGAAACAGACAATTGTTATAACCAAAATCATAACTCAGATGCAAGATGAACCCTAATTTCAAAAACGATAAAATCAGAGAGGAATACGAATCAGAGAGGATAAAATGGTAACAAATCAGAGAGGAATACGAGCTTACTTGAGTGAGATTCCGAGAGAGGAAGCTTGAGATTCCGAACAGACTTTACGATTCAGAGAGGAACGCGATTGCTTTGACAAACTGGAGCTTTAAATCAGAGAGGAATACGAATCAGAGAAGATAAAATGATAACAAATCAGAGAGGATAAAAGAGTAACAAATCAGAGAAGAATACGAGCTTACTTGAGATTCCGAGAGAGGAAGCTTGAGATTCCGAGAGAGGAAAAAGAGCTTACTTGTAATGACCCTTTTTCTACTGTTTCACCCTAATTCATTTTTGGCTAAATTGCACTTTTCACCTTTTAAGATTCAAACAATTGGGATTTTGACCTTCTATGTTTTAAAATAGCAACTTTTCATTGAAAAACAATAATTATTTATTAAAAAATTATAACATTTAATATAAAATATTCAAGTTTAAATATAAAATTATTATTTTAAACTTCTTAACATGTGCATATGATAGAAAAAACTCTAAATATTATAAGGTGTCCCAATATAAAAAATTTGTATTTAATAATATAAGAAATTTAATGTTAAAAAAGTAAAAACGATTGATTTGATATTTTACAGTTTACTTCGTCACCTAAAAAGTAAAGTCTTTCTTCGTAATAAAAATGCACCTTCGAAGATGCGGTTGTCCGAAATAATTTCTATATAACATGTGCATGTGTTACTTAACATAACATTCTGCTTTTAAAATCTCATGTTTGGAAGCACAAGCTGATACTAGTCAATATAAATCTGGGGTTGCTATTACGAACGAAAATTTTTGAATTCTTTTGGCTAACAATAAATGTAACACCTTATCAATAGCAATATAACAATAATTATCTTTTTTGGTGGAATGAAATAAACAAACTTTTTCTTACTCGTTGAGAAGACAAATACAAATTAAAAAAAAAAAAAAACTAACATGCATGTTTCATTTGATGTTGTCGATCCCATTGAACGGTGGAAGAACCCAAAGTGGAGGTGGATTACGTGTAAACCACGTTTGGTAAGAGCAATGTTTACTAAAGCTTCCATCATTTACATTGTAGATTCCCATGTCAAATGGCCCCTTAGAGTAAGGAAACGGATAGTCTTCAAAATAATTATCGGTATAATAAATTGACTCCTTTTGTAGGTAATTAGAGAAATATGAAGCCGACATAGATATCGAATCATTATCACTCAAAAATAAAACATATAATATAATATTCGAGCTTTTACAAAAAAATTATATATATAGTATATAATATATATTAGATAAATTCTAATCGAATGCGACCTAAACAACTTAAGAAAGAATGCACTCCGTAAGAATCTCGTAAAGATCTCTTTCTCCAATATTATAAGAAAATATCTATTTTCTCGTATTATAAAAAAAAAACTATTTTCTCAATATTATAAAAAAAGAAAGATATATTTTCCCATAAACTCTAATTAAATATCACCTAAGCAGTCCCATAAGTCCTAGCTCAACTGGCAAAATTGTCGAAATTATTAGGCCGGACGTTGTGGCCCGAATTCGAATCCGGGATCTCACAATTATATGTGAGTTTAATTTCAGTGAATTATCACTTCATCTAAGACAAAAAAAAAAATATTACCTAAGCAAATTCCATTGAGAATGTACCAGAAAACTATGTGGAAATCTCGTAATATATTTTTGACGAATAGTAATCTTTTATATTATAAGCTTGTATACATAAGCAAACTCTAAACCCTAATTTGTTTTCCCTGTTTTCCCTCCATTTTATCTTGCAATTTTTATTAAAAATTAATACAATTTTGTCTTAACTATGATTTGAACCCGCAACCCTTCAGTGCAAGGCAATATTTCCAACCATTATGACAAATATATCAATTGTGATTAAAATTATGTGCAATAATTGATAAGCACCATCAATTTTAAAAGTATATCATATCAAAATTATTGTTGACTATATTATTCATCACGAAATATTTTTATGTCTTTCCTGATCAATGATTTTTTTTCTACCGGATCATAAATTTAGAGAATAATTATCATGTGAGATTTGGAAAGTTATTATCACGTGTAATTTAGAAAGTTATTATCAAACTCAATTATGCTAAATTAATTTTTTTTTGCAATACAACCAAACACAACCATAGTCATGTCACTAATCACATTCATTATTTTTATTTTAACATTGCAGATTTAATATTAACCGATGATCAATTGATACAATATGCACTAGCAAACCAATTGTGATTTAAATTATGTCCACAAAGTGTTAAGCTCCATGATCTTTCATAGGAAAGATTTCATACGATAATTAAGCACCATCAATTTTCATTGCACAATTTAAACAATTAAAAACCGATAATCTCTTATATTATAAGCTTACTAACATAAGCTAACCCTAAACCAAATTTTTTCCCCTCTCATTTTCTCTTTCTTTTTTCTTTTTATTGCAGCTTTATATTAAAAAAAATACATATTTGTCATCGAACCTGCATCCCTTACTTACAATAAAACCTTTCAACCGCTAAAACATGTGCTTCAATTATGAAAGAATTTAGGAATCCTAATATGTTAACCCTGTTTTCAATAAATTTGAACGGCGGAATTAATCACAATTTTTATTTATTTATGGATGTCTACTTAAGTTTATGTTCTTGATTATGTCTTTAATTTTTTTTTAACCTTTAATTATCATCAATTTTTTAACCTTTAGTTATCACAGCAATTTTTTTTTAATAAGTAAACAAAACGATGGGGTTCCAAAATTATTTAAAAAATATATAAAATATAAAATAATCACATAAACAAATATAAAATAATTAGTCCATGAAATTCCATATACTACTCTTATTGAAAATGCTCTTAGAATTTTTATATTTTATTTTTTATTGTTACACATTACACCTAATTAGACTCATACACCGCATGGGTCAAAGTTCTAGTATATATTATAAAGATAGAGATAATAAGAAAGGGAGGGAAGGAGAAAAACAATAACCTGTCCAATTTTTATGTTTGGTTAAACTAGAAAATGGGTATAAAAAGACACTTTCTCGGTTTCTCCCATAAAATTAGCATAGACCCAACAAAAATTTAAGTTCTATGGACTTAGGAAACAAGTCTCACTCACTCTACCAGTATGACAAAAAAATTTTGAGGTATTCAAAAGACTTTTACAAAAGTTAAATAAATTTTGTGGTACTTAATTAAGACAAACATAATTTTTTTTTTCCAGGCAACAAAATCTGATGGTATTCAATTGAGATTTGTTACTACTTTTAAAATGTCTATTGGTATTCAAAAATCTACCGATTTTGATGGATTCTTCTTTAGAATTAATTTTGAGAGACTTTTTAGTTGAAAATACACTTGATAGACTTTTTCAACAATCTCATCAAAAGCCATTTTTTTGAACTCTCCAAGACTTTTTATTTTCATCATCACTGTATCAATTTTTTTTTTCATTGCACTGTATCAAATTTCTTCTTCTTCTTTATTACTTTTGCAATTCATCATCACTGCACACCTTCTTCTTTTCTTTGTTCACTTATCAAAAATCTCACCAAAAGACTTGAGACTTTTTCAAACTCTCCAAGATTTTTTACTTTCATCATTGTTATACGTTCTTCTTCTTCTTTACCTATCAAATATGTTTTTTTGCAAAAAAAATACAAACTTTTGATTCATTACAACTTTTTACAGCAATGTTTTTTTCTTACATTCATCTGCTTCTATTTCCCATCCATGGTGGTAGTGGTTTTTATTTATGATTAAAAACATACACGTAAAAAAAAATGTAAGGTTTTTTTTGTTTGAATATTTGGATTCCCAAAAAAATATAATTTCTTTTATTAAAATTTATTGATTCTTTTAAAATTTTCCTAATATACAAAAGTTTCCTAATATATAAAGTATTATGAAATCTTGATTGTAAAAAGTCATTTGAAAAAAATCTCTCAAAATTCCATTCATACCCCTTACTTAATTGAAAATTACATTCATACCCCTACCGACAAAATATGTTATGTTTGTGTTGTGTGTTTTGTTTTTTGTGACATGAAAGTACGAAAAACTCCCTCACTTAATTGAAATATACATCCATACCCCTTCTGACAAAATGTACTTATGTTTTTTATGTATTTATGTTTATGTTGTGTGTTTTGTTCGTGAAACCTATGTTATGTCGTGTGCAACTGCATCGCCGCTGTACAGTGCTCCGTTTCATTCTCCACTACTGAACCCACGTGGTACTCTTTTTTTCTTCTTCTGCATATTTTTTTCCCGATGTACAACAAATACAAAATACATCTCTTTTTCCATAAAATCATGAAATACATAAAACAACCATATTAAAATCAAATCCAAAATACAATTCCCATAAGTTCATCAAATACATAATACGACCATTAAGTTCATAATAGTTCATTAAATATAAAATACAACCATATTGAAATAAAGTTAATAAATTCATCAAACATAAAATGCACAATACAACCATAAGTTCTTCAAATATAACCATAATACAACCATAAGTTCTTCAAGTCCCCACTAGAATCACCAATGTTTCAAGAACATTATGTCATCAACCCATCAATGTTGATTTCACCACTTGTAAGGCGTATTCCGGAAATTTCTAAAAATTTAAACATAGCCTTGTATTGTTTATTTTTCCAACTTCGTATTTTTTATCAAAGAAAACTTTGGTTCGTGAGTTGTGACATGGCAATAGTCCCAACCAAATATGAATCTTAAAGAATCACAGAGACAAAAGTTCATCTTATATATAATTGGTGTTCTAGTTTATTATTGCTACTTTGAGGAGTATACTTACATTCTAGTCAAGAGAGACAAAACAGTTTCTCAAATCATTGACAAATAACAGGGCCTATTATACGTATATATGCTACATAATCAAATATCAAGTACATGTACTGCAAATCTAAAACACAATTTTATCTATGAAACACACAATTGTTATAACCAAAATCATAACTCAGATGCAAGATGAACCCTAATTTCAAAAACGATAAAATCATAGAGGAATACGAATCAGAGAGGATAAAATGGTAACAAATCAGAGAGGAATACGAGCTTACTTGAGTGAGATTCCGAGAGAGGAAGCTTGAGATTCCGAACAGACTTTACGATTCAGAGAGGAACGCGATTGCTTTGACAAACCGGAGCTTTAAATCAGAGAGGAATACGAATCAGAGAAGATAAAATGATAACAAATCAGAGAGGATAAAAGAGTAACAAATTAGAGAAGAATACGAGCTTACTTGAGATTCCGAGAGAGGAATAAGAGCTTACTTGTAATGACCCTTTTTCTACTGTTTCACCCTAATTCATTTTTGGCTAAATTGCACTTTTCACCTCTTAAGATTCAAACAATTATGTGATGATAACCTCTAGCAACATATATTTGAAGAAAATTATTTAGGGAAGATAAAATCCAACAATATTTCATTATATGTTGTTAAGAAACAATAGACTTAGAGATAATTAATCAAACAAACTTTATATGAATTTCAAAGCATTATATGAAAATACATGTTAAGAAAAAAGAGTTGTTACTCTTTTGCCAAAATTCTTTGATCAAACCAAGTGTGAATTAAACAAAGCTCACCTCACAAAGAATAAAATAATAATAACATGATGCAAAGAGCTAAACATTACTTACAGCATTACTCGCGGCAAACCAAAATCCCAACCCTAAGTAAATGAGGACTACAAAAGTTATTAGCAAAAGTAGTTTTTATATTCCTTCGAGAAAAAAAATATCCAAAAAAGAAAGTAAACATAGCATACAAAATGCTAGAATCATATATCAAAGTAAATTACCAAATGTCATCAAATCAAATTCTGTTACATTATAATGAAGTTATTTCTATGCCAACAAATACAAAATACATCTCTTTTTCCATAAATTCATGAAATACATAAAACAACCATATTAAAATCAAATACAAAATACAATTCCCATAAGTTCATCAAATACATAATACAACCATTAAGTTCATAATAGTTCATCAAATATAAAATACAACCATATTGAAATAAAGTTAATAACTTCATCAAACATAAAATGCATAATACAACCATAAGTTCTTCAAATATAACCATAATACAACCATAAGGTCTTCAAGTCCCCACTAGAATCACCAATGTTTCAAGAACATCATGTCATCAACCCATAAATGTTGATTTCACCACTTGTAAGGCGTATTCCGGAAATTTCTAAAAATTTAAACATAGAATAAACAAACACACACGATTAGTTTGATAATATCAATAAAGTAAACAATAAAAAGAAAATGTTGTTGTTTTATTTTCTTTTAGTTTTTTGGTTTTGTTGAAATTTTATTTTAAATTTAATCCACCCGTGCTTCAAGCTGCTATTAATTATAATATTGTCTACTGCACATACAATACAAAGCAATTAGGCACAACAGAAAAATTGCTCTCAAAATATTGAAATAATCTCGCAACTTTTAGTAGAAAATGATCAATGCAACTAACAACATTAACTACATAAAATAACAAAAAAATCAATTGAGCAACAACGTTAACTACAGAAAATGCATAAGTTATTTTTTTTTTGGCAATAATCTTTTTTGAGATGATTGTCTCTATCAGTTTTGGTCGAAAACTTTGTCTTGCACTTGAAGCATTGGATCTTGCCATGGGAATGGTTAGCTTTGATGTGCTCATCGAGTTTCTTTGGTGATTTCCAAATTGTTCCACAAACATTGCAGAGTTGGTGACCCATCCTGTATCACCAAAAATAAAAATAAAAAATGAGCCTGACATTAGTTGCAAATAATATTTTGTGTTCACTTTGATCGGAAATATGATCCCAAGTTTAAAACAGAATATGTTGTTCAATATCATTGTAAATCTTCAGTTACATACTACTATGGTTGAGAATATAGCATGTTAGTATTCTTCAAAGAAGATATCGCAAATAATGGGTCGCGAAAATTAGGAAGAAAATTGAAGAACCCATTTTCGGAAATTTTGTTCTTCTCTAAGTATTTCTCGGATACTTTGATCGGTTTTATATTGCTTTTTCCCGATGCATTATTTACGATGTATTTCTATGCTATTATTTTTTTCCCGATATACAACAATACAAAATACATCTCTTTTTCCATAAATTCATGAAATACATAAAACAACCATATTAAAATCAAATCCAAAATATAATTCCCATAAGTTCATCAAATACATAATACGACCATTAAGTTCATAATAGTTCATCAAATATAAAATACAACTATATTGAAATAAAGTTAATAAGTTCATCAAACATAAAATGCATAATACAACCATAAGTTCTTAACCATAATACAACCATAAGTTCTTCAAGTCCCCACTAGAATCCCCAATGCTTCAAGAACATCATGTCATCAACCCATCAATGTTGACTTCACCACTTGTAAGGCGTATTCCGGTAATTTCTAAAAATTTAAACATAGAATAAACAAACACACACAATTAGTTTGATAATATCAATAAAGTAAACAATAAAAAGAAAATGTTTAATTTTTTTATACTTTCTTCGAGTTGTTGCACTTCATCCATTTGTTGTCGTAAATCAATCACCTTAGGCTTTCTTATCCAATTTTGGATACAAATCAACGTTTCAACGGTATGTATTGGAATTCAAACAACTAGGAAATAGATCAAGTACCCGACCACCCGTACTAAAAGCTGTCTCAGAAGAAACACTAGAAACCGGTATAGCCAAAATGTCTCTAGCCATGCGTGAAAGGATATGATACTTTGTGGATTTTCCTTTCCACCAAGCCAAAATATTAAATGAAGGATCCTTACAATCTTCATTGTCGGCTGCAAGATACCTCTCTAACTCTCATTTTCACGTCAACTTATTTTTGCTTCATTTTCAAATTAAATGCATCATCCCAATCAACATCATCATCACTTTCATCAAAAGTTTGACTATTTGTGTTATTTTGTGTATAATGACTCGAGGATGCACTACTAGACACACTAGTAATAGGATACTCAACCTCATAATACCCAAACAATTTATTGACAAGTTGTTTCAATATGTTTTCACCATCTCTTTGCTCTTGTCACTACCATACATCTTATTAAAACATAACTCAATCTCAATGTAATCATATTTATAATGAGGATCTAAGACAACAGCCACAAATAAAAGATAGTTGATAGGCCCACTCTCCCAATACTTGCTAAACTTCACTTGCATATCTATAGTCATTGATCTCAATACAACATCATCACCATTTGACCATTTTTGTAATGACTTCTCAATGTCACACAACTTTTTGAAAAAGTATTAGTAGTAACATGCAATGAACAAGAAAATGAAAGAGCTGCATCATAAAAGACCTTCAAAAATTTCACAAACAGACGAGCACGTTCCCAATCAAGATCTATAGGAACATCTACTCCTTCACCATGAAGAAACAACCTAAATGAACTATATATCTTGATGTCGAAGTCGGTTAAAAGCCTTTTCATATTTGACAGCAACGTCTAACATCAAGACAATATGCTCTTTAGCTTCTCTTTCTCATCATTATACAAAAGCGTGCAATCCTTAACAACAGTGACACGACAAGGAACTTTAAATCTAGGACAAGCCACACTAACAAAATACTTGTCAGCTACACAAGATGAGAATTATAATAGTCATTATGTAAATGCAGTCTTGTAGGTTTTTTTTTTTATAGTAACCCAGTGGTTAGAAATTCCACCTTAAAGGTGAATAAAGTGAATGTATGAGGTTCGAACTCCAGCTCCTGCATCACATATGCGATGTCCCAATTGATCTAAGCTCATAGGGACGAGCAGTCTTGTAGTTAATATATGAATATTAAGTGCATGAAAAATTATAATACAAAAAAGCCACCGTATATTAAAATAAAACCTGGTCCAAAACGAAATCAAGAGCTTTAAAGAAACTACAGGACATACAGTCAAGAAATAGAATGCAAAGCATTCTATTCTAGTTTTCCATTCTTTTCTAAGTTCTAAGAGTGACTTGATGTTCATCATTCAAATTTCATTCAACACAATCAATAATAATATCACAAGTTTCAGTTACAACAAATGAGTTACCAGAAGGTCATTCTGTTAAGTGACAACAAGCAACACATCTCAAACTATGTTTTGGGTAATCAAACAGAAGTCTGCATCATTTTCTTCCTCGTGGATCTCGACTAAGCTCGTGTTTCTTCAATGTTTTAATGTAATTTCTCATGAGGGTAAACTTGTTGCTTCCTAGATGATAGAAATAATCCCAGGAATAAATACCAGTTTTATGCAAGTCATCAAAATTGAGCCTGGATCATCCAATTCAACAATCAGATTTTAGTTGAGAGAGCATATTAAATTTAGGCAACAAATTTTATTTATAATGTCTGAAATTGTTGTACCTTACCCCGTAGTTTCCTACTGGTTCTGCCGACATAATTCCCACATGGCGTCTTCCAGATATCACCTAGATCAAAAAGATCATAAATAAAAGAAGTATCATTAGAAAGGAGTCAACTGAATTCAAATCAAAATTTCAAGATAAACGAGTGATTTGGAAGTATAAGGTTGCTACTTCTAATATAGAGTGCTAAATAGTAGTATATATCTTGTTAATGAAAATTCCACAAACAAATTATCTTAGAATTTGGGTTGCGCCTAAGTTTACACCACGAAACCAACTTATACGGTGAGAGATGCCTCATACACACATTATTAGGCCATATTTCATCCAATGTGAGACTCTTTAACACTCACACCTATGATCGAACATCTGGAACGTGATCCAAATGGCCCGATAGTGGGTGGTCTAACGAATCTTGGATAAACTCTAATATTGTATAACAATTTGGGTTGAGCCTAAGTTAGCCCTACAAAACTTGCTAGTAAGATGACAGGTGTATCCCACTTATAAACACATTTTCATACTAATCACATCCAATCCAATATAGAAATGGTGAAGTTACCTTTTCACCTCCAATTGATCTGATTTTACCATCAACAGCAGGGCTATTTATTCTGAGAAATTCAGCAGACAACTTGAATACACTACAATTGGTAAATTCCACTTCTACCTGAAACAATTATGTTCGAGGATTGAAGAAAAGCAATAGATGAATTAACATTTCCATCAACTCTAATTTCCAACTTAAAAAAAATTAAAATTTCACCCTAAATATATAGGTTTCTATAGACATGTTGGTATTTAATATTTCCAACGACTTCTCTATGTATTGGTTTGCAACCTAAACATGTGTTTGTTTAGTTGAATCAATAAGAGGGAAGAAGCTCACGTATTTTGGGGGGTGAAGTGAGAATCTGGTTAGTCGTGCAGTTTGTTCTGCCACTGTGTTGAATCTCCGAATGGCTGCAAGCATAGCTTTTGTTGTTCTTGTCACGGCAGCCAGCGGCAGAAGTAGGGTGACTCTGGAAAGAAGATTTGCTAGAATATGACAAATATTAGGAAATCGATATATCCTCTGAATACTAATGTAAGAGGACAGGAGATGCAATAGGAAAGGGGAGAAGGAGAAAAATGTCAATGAGTGGCGACGATTGATAATGATTATATATGCAAATAAGAGTAAAGAAGATTTCATATAATGAATGACAAACTGAAAGATGAACCAGAAATATGTTTAAAGCATTCATTGTTCAATTAGAAATGAAAAAATTGGGAAACTATGCAGAAGGCAAATAAGATACAGATTACAGAAAGGGATGCATCCATTTGCAGCATAGAAATTGACTTGTCCTAAAGTGTATATATAACAACACTGCCACAGGACATCCTACACAAGAATCATATTGCACAAAGGGACATGCCGAAACAGCATTACAAAACATTAAAACAGTGTAGGTATCAAGCATACTCTTGCATATTATTACCGTATCATGCATACTCTCGCATATTATTACCAAGAAAATTCTACTAGAAAAAAAAAAAGTTGGGTTTGAACTTTGAAGCATCATTATGAGTTATGACCCATCCACCTAAAGCTAACATTCACTCATGCATTTTATCAAACAGCAGATAGGCAACTTAAAAAAACCGTTTGATTCAGCCTTTATTTACTAAAAATGAATTTTTGATTATTTTGAGGAACTGTTAAATAAAAACAATGAAATCATAATCATATATTTTCAAATAAAAAGTGAATTTCACAATTGAAATTAAACAAACATACACTTGACATGAATTAAATTATGAGGTATCATCCAAATTAATAGTCAAAAATAAATTATCTCAAAACTTACTAACCTTTCCTTTGATCACCTCTTTTGTATTCTTGAGAAGACAATCATGCTGGAATTAAACATGTAATCTATTTTACTACACAATTCTCAAAACAAAATTTAAACTTAAACAGGTTGAAGAATGAGTATTTTATCTACGAAAGAAGAAACAAAATGGTACGTGAAATTACGAAAAACCCCTCACTTAATTGAAAATTACAACCATAACCCTCCCTCTCTAACCTATGTAATGTTGCTTCTTCATCTCGCACTTTGTCCCGCGCTACCTCCTCCATTTGCGACTGCCGTTGCCGCCGTGGTACTCTTTACTTCCTCTCCAATTTGTTTCTTCTGAGAAGATCATTATTTTGTTTCTCTCATGTTAAGGTTCGATTGAGATTTTTAACATTTGGTTTCATTATGTAGACATAGTTAAAATTTTACCTTTTATTTCATTATTTTTGTGCTTATTCTAAGGAATGCATTTTAAACTTCAGGGAAGTGCTTATTTGAATAAGCAAGCTGGCTGCTGTTAAAAGATTTCTAGTGGCCTTGGATGATCTGAGATTGTCAAGATATGAATTGTTAGCCTGGAGCAGGTATACTAAGTTCTTTCTCTATACCTATCAAGTTCAAACACTCATTGGATTAGGCGTGTCCCGGTGTCGGACACGCGTCGTTGTATACAATACCGACACTTATAATTACATTGAATTGTGTTATTTATCAAATTATTATCGGTGTTGACGTGTTAGTGTTGTGTCTTTGGTTGTCCTTTATCGAATTTAAAGGGTCGGCTAGATAAATGGTTAGTTTCACCTTTTGTAACAATGAAGGATAATAATCACTAGGTAATTTTATCTGAATGTTCAATATTTTATGCTTGCGAGGTTAATATTTACTTCGGTTGGATTTCTTTGATGTTTTTTGTTCCACCCTGTCCTGTTGGATTTTGAACGGTTATTCCTGAAATATGATGTCTAACTGTTTTGATATATGGACAGGTAACTCAAGCAATCATATTTTGGATGTATTCGTCATGTTGATGGAACATGTGAGAAGACTAACAACCTTAACACCAACCATTAACCTCTCCATATTAGAGACGAACTTACATCGATGTCAATGGCTGAAACAATTCAACCAGATTCTGTCACAAATGATCCTCACTGGCTTCATCAGAGACACCTACGCCGCAAGCAGGCTCATCAACTTCTCTACTCACTCCAATTATATTCCTTTCCATTATTCAATCAAAATATTCAATCACCTTCACAACCCCAACACCTTCATTTGGAACACTATCATGCGTTCCCACTTGGAACTTCACAATTCACCTCATCAAACTCTTAAATTTTACAAACTCTTTGTCTATCAAAACACTTCACCTGATCATTACACCTATCCAATTCTCCTCCGGTCCTGCACTGCCCGTGTATCAGAACCTGAAGGAAAGCAAATTCATGACCATGTTGTTAAGTTTGGTTTTGATTCTGATGTTTATGTTAGGAACACGCTGATTAATTTGTATGCTGTTTGTGGGAACATGGTGAGTGCACGTCAGGTTTTTGAGGAAAGTCTCGTGTTGGATTTGGTTTCCTGGAATACCCTTTTGGCTGGTTATGTTAATTTGGGAGATGTTATGGAGGCGGAGCGTGTTTATGACCTGATGCCGGAGAGGAGCACCATTGCTTCTAATTCCATGATTGTGTCATTTGGAAGAAAGGGCAGTGTTGTGAAGGCGCGAAGGCTTTTTGATCAGATTCAAGGGAAGGATATGGTTTCTTGGAGTGCAATGATTTCTTGTTATGAACAGAATGGAATGTGTGAGGAGGCATTGGTTTTGTTTGTGGATATGAATGCTAATGGGGTTATGGTGGATGAGGTGGTTGTGGTTAGTGCTATCTCTGCTTGTACAAGCCTATCGGTTGTTTGGATGGGGAGGTCGGTGCATGGTTTGACAGAAAAAGTTGGGATTCAAGATTATGTTAGCCTTCAGAATGCATTGATACACTTGTACTCAAGCTGTGGGGAGATATTGGATGCTCAGAAACTTTTCAATGGTGGCATCGTGTTGGATCTGGTATCTTGGAACTCGATGATTTCTGGATACTTGATGTGTGGTTTAGTTGAGGATGCTAAGACATTGTTTGATTCCATGGTTGAGAAGGATGTTGTAACTTGGAGTGCTATGATATCTGGTTATGCTCAACATGGATGTTTCGCGGAGGCTGTGGCTTTGTTTCAGGAAATGCAGCTTCTTGGAATTAAGCCGGATGAGTCTGCTTTAGTGAGTGTCATCTCAGCCTGCACCAATATGGCTGCTTTGGACTTGGGTAAATGGATTCATGCATATATAAGTAAAAATAAATTGCGGGTTAATGTCATTCTGGGCACGACCCTTATAGATATGTATGTGAAATGTGGATGTGTTGAAAATGCATTAGAGGTTTTCCATGCGATGGAGGAGAAAGGAGTATCTACCTGGAATGCTCTCATTCGAGGATTGGCAATGAATGGTTTGGTAGAAAAGTCACTTAACATGTTTGCAGATATGAAAAAAACTAAGACACTTCCTAATGAGATAACATTTATGGGAGTTCTTGGAGCATGTCGACACATGGGCCTAGTGGATGAGGGGCGCCGCTACTTTAGTTCAATGACCCAAGAACACAAGATAGAACCAAATGTTAAGCATTATGGATGCATGGTTGATCTTTTAGGACGTGCAGGTTTGCTTAGAGAAGCAGAGGAACTGATTGAGAGTATGCCAATGGCGCCTGATGTGGCTACTTGGGGTGCTTTGCTTGGGGCTTGTAGAAAGCACCATAACAATGAAATGGGAGAGAGGTTGGGAAGGAAACTCATCCAGCTTCAGCCTGACCATGATGGTTTCCACGTATTATTGTCAAATATATATGCTTCAAGAGGAAATTGGGGCGATGTTTTTGAAATTAGGAGAGTTATGGCACAACATGGGGTGGTGAAGATACCTGGTTGTAGCATGATCGAAGCAAATGGAATAGTTCATGAATTCTTAGCGGGAGATAAGACACACCCTCAGATAAATGATATTGAGCATATGTTAGATGAAGTGGCTGCAAAATTAAAGATTGAAGGATATGCACCAATCACAAGTGAGGTTTCACTAGACATAGATGAAGAAGAGAAGGAAACTGCCCTTTTCAACCATAGTGAGAAGCTAGCTGTTGCCTTTGGACTGATCACTATTCCCCCACCAGCTCCGATCAGAATAATCAAGAATTTGCGCATATGTAATGATTGTCATACTGTAGTAAAGCTAATCTCCAAAGCATTTGATCGTGAAATTGTAGTAAGGGATCGTCATCGTTTTCATCACTTTAAGCACGGTTCTTGTTCTTGCATGGAATTTTGGTAGTAAAACTGTATGTGCAATTAAAGTGAACGTGTATCCCTTCCCATGCCATGCTTAAGGAAAATGCGCTGAACTCAGAATCTTTACAGTGTCCTGTTCTCAAATATGGAAGCATGTAGCATTGAAGATCTTTCCAGATTTGGTCCATGTCATCGATGTCGAATCAAATGATTTTCATTCTTATGCTACAAGTGATTTCCAAAAGCTGTCGTTGTTAGTATAGGATGAGGGCATTGATCCATTTTTCCTGATGCTGATGACAATCTTTGCAGCTTCTGAACTTTGAAGAGAATTATATATAAGGAAATCAATTACAACTTACAAGAGCTGCATATATCCTTGTATTTTTATCTTCTTTACATGTGTAAAAGTAGTCAAGTCCAAGGTAACTATTTTCCGCTCAAACTAGTTGTATATTTTGTTTTTATTTGACATTTAGTATGAGGGTGTGTTTATAGATAATAATAGCTTAGATTATTACACCTAAACTAAGGATAAAATTGTGATAACGTCTACCGGCCACTTAAGGCTACATAACTACTGCTTTAGCGGGTTATTATCAATTTACTTCAGTAAGTTACACTAATCACTTGAGCTTTTCAATTCCTCAAAATTGCAGAAGCCGAAGAGTTGTGGCACATGTAGAAGAAAGACCAAATCCAGTTTTAAAAATTGGTGTTTAGATATGCCATTGAAAGAGTCTGATCGTTTCCATTGATTTTGGAAACAATACAGGTTTGGCCTCTCTTTTTCAATTTCTTTCTCTGTTCGAACTTCGAAGAGTATCTTCTCGTTTTCAATGTATTTCGCTATTTTATTCTTTTTTAGTTTGGATACTGATCTTCCTACATGCTTTTCCTCTTCAAGGTGTGCTGACAAGAACACCATGAAGATGCCTCGGATGTCGTTACTTTTCTCATTTTTCTCTTTTTCTTCTTCCATCGGTATTTAGCCGATTTTAAATTAATAAACGGAGTGTGTGCTTGTTGTTTATCAGAGAACTTGGTTTTGTGTTTCTTAACTCTTAAGTAACAACTTAAAATTGATACTTATGTATCCCATATTTATTACGAGGAAAACATATTGTCAATAGCAGATGTTCTAGTGCAAACCCATGCCTAAACAACTCTAATGCAATTATTTTTTGCTGCAATACTCATGCTTGAGGTGCATGTTCCTACTCCTAGTCTTTATCTCCCAAAATATTTGCTTGCACTTGAAATTTGATTGATAATTCACAAGGAAAGCATGTTGTCAATAGCAATAAAATAATAATGAAACAATATTTTTAAGGAACAGATGTTCTAGTGCAAACCCATGCCTAAACAAATCTAATGCAATTACTTTTAGCTGCAATAGTCATGCTTGAGGTTGAGATGCATGTTCCTAGTCTTTCTCTCCCAAAATATTTGCTTGCACTTGAAGCATCTATACTTCCCTTCATTGTGCTTAGCTTTGATGTGATTTTCAAGCTTTATTGTAGATTTGAAAATCAGTGTACAGCCAAAACACTTGTGGCACCCCATGCTGTATCACAAGAATTGTATTTAATCAATTAATTAAGTATGATGACAAAAATTTGCTATAAATCAAATAAAGTAGTGAATAACCAAGTACCTGTGCAGAGTATGATTGCAAAAAACTATCAAGTATGAGAGTATGAAAACGCTCGACACTCCTCCGGAAAAATGCTGAAAGAAAAAGCAATTATTAAAACCATAAGAAACCAATATCAAAAAACAAAAAACCCATAAGAAACAATAAATAATTAATCGATTTGTTTATCCCTTCTTTCCATTCGATAAACAGCCACACACCAGCACCCAAAGCAACATTGATCACCTGCTGCACATCCACAGAAAGCCTAAAAACTCATGGCTGACTTAAGCATAAAATTGATGGCTTGAGTTAAGCATATAATTGCACACAGTGAGGGATCTCTGCCCAAGCCATTAAGCTGCCGAAAAACGCAGAAGAACAAGGAAATTCTGCTACTCGGCAGCCATCGTGACAAGTAATTTTGAGACTCGACCTAACTGTCGCTGAGAACCCTTATACATAATTCAAGGCCACACGAAAGCAGCAGAGCAGCTGAATAGCTTTTCTACTAAAGCTCCACCTTCATCGGTCCAAATCGAAAGCAAAAACCCAGTATAGCGGTCCATTTTTTCAAACCTGCTAAACCAGACTAACACAACAGAGAAAATAAGAGACCATTAAAATATACCCCTTAGCCTGAAGATATCTGATCTTACCCAATGTTTACCATTCCCAGACACCTTAACGGGTTTAACAGCCATTCATTTAAACCGAAGCTAAAGCCTTTCAATCGGGATTTAAGAATCCTCCAAGAAAGAATCTATATGTCCTCCACAACCCTATGTTTGAAAATAATATCGTTTCTAACTCGTCAAATAGCATAAACTGCTGAAACCCTAATACCTCCAACACTCTCCCTAGTTCTTAATCTCCATGGGACCAGATTTTTGAATAAGGTGAGATATGAATACCCCCCTTCAGCTAGGACTATCGGTATCCCTGACCTCTCTCCAAGCCATGATTATCCGTTTCAACGCAGCCGCAACCGCCTACACAAAGAGTAGATGAATTGATACTAATTCGTCTCCTTTCTTCCTAAGGTTTTCGTTGGTAGGGATTCTATTAGTTTACATTTTTGTTGGTATTATTGGGTTCCAAACATCCTTAACCCACTCACATTCCTCCAAGATATATCAAAGGAATGAATAAGAAAACCAAGAACAAAATAAATTCAGAAAACATGAAGATTAATCAAAAGATATATCAAAAACATAAGAAAGAATATGAAAATGAACCTTCTTGTGTATGTGTACAGTTAATTACAAGAAGCAGAAACGGATCTTCTGTATCTTCGAGAGGAATAGGGAAAATGAGTGTTTGATTTTGATCTTGATTTTGTATCTTTTGTATCTTCTTGTTGTGTTTGATTTTGATTTTGATTTTGGGAGGGAGAGAGTATGTTAGTTGAACAAATCCCAGTTTCCCTCTCTTTATATGGAAAAAAAATAACTAACTCTTCTATTGTTTTATGTGATTTTGGGAGGGAAAATGAGTTACCGTTGTAACTAACTAATTAAGTTTAGGGGTATGTTATTTAGAAAAATTCTAATATTTACCACTATTCTATTGTGTAAGAAGAGTACTTAAAAATTATTTAAAGTTTCAACAACAACATGCCTTGTTATTTAAAAGTGTAAGTTAATGGTAATTTTTTAAGAGAATTGTGATTTTTTTATTTTTATTTTAAAGTATATTGGTTTACACTGTTAGAATTTTTAATAATTTTAAGCATCGGTCGATGATGTACCATTGAAACACTAACATTTTTTTTTTTAATTTATAAAAGTAACAAACAAACATAAATGGAGTAAACAAGCAGCTTAGTCCTTGAATTTTCACCCATCAATCAATATCATCATTGAATTTATTAAAATAGCTAAAACATCCCTCAATTTGTTAAAGTTATATCAAATCAATCTTTCGTGCACCCTATTAAATTACAAAATACCTTTATCCGCTACTTAAGTAGTGGACAGAATCTGCTACTTAAGTAGCTTACGTTTACAATCTTGAAAATTTCATGTTACCGGGTGTTTCTTTTTATCAAATTTCTTATTTTTATAACACTCGCTGCTTAATAGCTAACCTTTAAAATCTTGAAAGATACAATAAAAGATACAATAAAAAGATTTAAAATAAGGAGGGGATAATAGACAAAATATAACATAAATTACCAAAAAGACAAGTAATTTGAAAAAAATAAAATTTTCTAAAAAGTCAAGGAATTTGAAACGAATGGAGTAAAAAACATACAGAAAGATGATAAACATAACAATCTATACTTAAAAATAGGAAGAAAAAAAACAATAATTACTAATAATATAATAAAGTTAATTAGTATCGAACTTACTAAATTACCCTAAATATGCATATTAAATTTTTTAATTTTTGATTAAAAATATACACGGGACTATTATTTGTCACTAAAACATAAAAAATTGAATAAATAAATTTACAATAAATAGTTAACACAATAATTACCCTTATATTTTACAATATTATATAACAAATTTCTATATATTTAATTTAAAATAAATTTTCTACCTTAATACAGTGACAAACTCAAATATCGAATAAAAATCAGTGACCCTTTAAACTAGTTATATACTGTAACAAACACACAATATTTTTGGCGGAATGAAATAAGCAAATTGTTTCTTACTCATTCAAATAAACAAAACAAATACAAATTAAAATAAAATAAACCCACTTTGATTGGTCTGGTGGTAATAACTTGGGACCTGAGAGTGTACTACTCCTTAAATTCTCATGTTAGATAAATAAAGCAACATACATATTTCATTTGATGCTGTCAATCCCATTGAACGGTGGAAGAACCCAAAGTGGAGGTGGCATACGTGTAAACCAATCTTGGTAAGAGCAATGTTTACTAAAGCTTCCATCTTTTACGTTGTAGATTCCCATGTCAAATGGGCCATTAGGGTAAGGAATCGAAATGGATTCAAAATAATCATCGGTATAATAAATTGAATCCTTTTGTAGATAATTAGAGAAATATGAAGCTGACATAGATACCGAATCATTATCACCCAAAAATAAAACATTGTCTCCCAAACTATCAAGTTTTAACATTTGTATAAGTTTACCCGTTTGAAGATCCAATTCCAACTTATATACTTCAAATCTTCTAGTTCCGGATCTTCTATCACCATTACTATCATAACCATCATCATCATCATCATCCTCATCAAAATCATCAGGAAAATCAATAAATCTTCTAATAATCCATAAATCTCCTTCTAATGATTTCACAATATATGCCCGTTGAGCATATTCATCTCCCTTTGAAGAAACAACATTGGGAATGACTTTCCCATCCATCAAGTTACTCAAATCAAAAGATACAATGTCATTCCACTCTCCTATGGCATAGAATAGGCCTTTGTAGAATATAACATCGCTGAATCTACAATAGTCTTCAATATCAATATAAGTCCACAATTTTTGTCCGGCTTTTAAGAAAGCAAGACACTTTTTCATGCTATATATTGCTGCAACATAATAATCATGTGGCCTAGTCGTAGGATTGATAGATAAAGTTATCTTATGCACATTACATTCGCAATTTTTCTTTTCTCTAACTATATCCAACATGTAGATAGGTGGTAGAGGAATGTAAACAAGTTTTTTGAAAGGATTCATCAGGGTTATAATTGTACCTTTGGAGCCTTTGGAATACTCGACCTTTGCTAGCCAACCATGACTAAAGCCACAAAACCTCTTGTTATAAGGCACTTTTAGTTTGAAGTTGTAAATTTTGTTGGATGAAATTCCATATAAATTTCTCTTTGTTCTATGCTTACTTTTTGTTGGGATCATTAGCATTGGCAAAACATTATTTTTTATTTGCCGATTTTGATAATTAAACTTTGCCATGGAATACCAATTCTTGCATACCAAACTGAAATAGATGTGATCAATACGCTCTACCAACTTATTAAAAATTAAACTTAAAGGAAGTGCTTCTAAATTTCCCCAATCTATCTCCATTGACAAGAGATATATTGAAAACAAATATAGGAAAAAGGCAATGAAGAAGGGAAGGTTTTTCCAAGAAAAGAAAAAGGAGTTTTTCTTATTATCGAAAGGAAAGAAAAGGGGAGGTTTAAACTACGAGGAAATCAAGTTCTACAGAATTGTTGTAGTTTGATATATATATATATATATATATATATATATATATATATATATATATATATATATATAGAGGATGTATATTATGAGAATGGTAAAGTTATATGAGAATATGAGAATGATTTATGACCATTAGATTTTAATGAAGGAGTTGGATTAAGAAACTATGGTAAGTCAATCACGTGACTCTCTTTTCTCACAAATCAGCTTCTCTCACACTCTCTCTCTTCCTTCCTTCATCAAATTTCTCTCGATCTCTCTTTCTCAACTCAAAATCACGTTCAACAATTTCTCTCTTTCTCTTCTCAACTCAACAATTTCTAAACCTATAAACCTTGATCCTTTAATATCATCATCATTTTTCAAATGTCTTCTTCTTCCGTAGAATCAGTTCGTGAACTTCTCAACAAACCATGGAAAATTGTTCCCTTTCCCACCATCAAATCCAACGATCTCTTCTCTCTCTTCCTCAAAGTGTTTTTCTGCTTCTCTTCTTTTTGATTTATTCTTGTTTTGTATCCTTCTTGGACTTTGATTTTCAGTATAAATTGGGTTTTTTAAATCTTTGTGTCCCTTATACTTTGATTTTCTGGTATTTAACATTTTAACCTTACAACTCACATAGAAGCAAATTGTTTTTTTTAATGCACTCCAGATGTTTGATAAAATGCTTGTTTGAAACAATTTGTTCTTTAGGTACTGGTGTAGCAGGAGCTTAAGTGCAAATGAACTAGGTACTGCTGCTGATTTTCGGATGCCTGAGTTATTTTCTAGACCAGTTAGCTGAAATTGGCAAATGAACTAGGCACCGCTGTCGAAGACCAGTTAAATGAAATTGGTACTAGTGTCGAAGACTAGCGTGAAATTCTGTCAAAGACTAACTGAAATTGATGCTTAGTTTAATGTAGTTGCGATTTGTGACAAAGCTCACTAGTGCTTAGTTTGTATTCACTATGCTTACACATTGTAGATGAAAGAACTTGGCACCGCCTTGATTATGTTGTAGATTGTAAATGGGGGTTAGCTCTATTTGTAGAGTGATTCACATTGTAAATGGGTAAATGGGGGTTAGCTCTATTTGTAGAGTGATTCACATTGTAAATGAGAGTTAGCTCTATCTTTGTACAAATTGTAATTATCATCTTATATTAAATGAAGAAGTTTGATTGAATTGTCTCAATATGTAGCGCTTGTTTGTTTGTGTATAGTATAGTACGTTGTGATTGTTTCTATCTTTAAATCCTGTTTGAATGGTGTTTTTGAGTGGAACATGCATGCAGCGGTCACTAGACTAAATAAAAATCTGTACTCTAGCTTCTGAGGAATACATCTTATATTGAATGAATTCATTGCCTAAATATGCAAAATGCCATGTGTGTGTAGCTATACTTGTAAAGCTCACATTACCTTCTGAAAGTTGGTTTTTGTTTGGTTATGCAGATGCCATCAGCCCAAAAGACACATTTAAGCTTTCCTTCACTATCAGCCTCATAATCATAGAAAAAAGAATGGTTCATCTCATGTTTTCTTCTAAAATTTTCAATAAACATATCAGCATCAGAGTCTTTGATCAATTCTTTCAAATGTCTTGAATAGTTTTGCAAATCTCTTTGTGTGCATCCTATATTTTCATAACTCCCAACCTGATCCTTCATTATTTTAAAACTTTTAGAAGTCCCCACATTAGATCTTTCGCAGGAAAGCCATAGGTTCTTATGAACATCGTTTACACTCCTTGCTGACCTTAAGAATTGTTTCTTTGTAGGTGTGACTAGTCCATGTGAATGACCTTCATCAAATTTTGAGACTTCATATTTACCCTCATCAGTTCTCTTGAAAACATTTTTTGCTTTACATCCCTGCCGTGTCAATTTTCTTTTTCTACTTTTAGACAAATTATTTTCGGTAACAAGCAATTTAGGAGTGTCAATCTTTTTTTCCTCTTTAAAACCCTCTTTTGAGCAAACCAAATACTTCCATCTGACATTGACACCATCTTTTTCTTTAATTTCAGATGAACTACGCACACTAAAACCAACAGCATGTGCATAATTTTTATAAAAATCAACTCCTTCTGTTAAAGTATCAAATACCTTGCCAATCACAGGTTTGAGTTCATTACCGCACGGAGGAATCCATTCCTCCGGCGTATCATTTTCTAGATCATCGAATTCTTTTGACGGCGAGGCTGAATCCATCTCATAAAAATTGTTCCTAAAAATAAACACAGCAAATAAAAATTGTTCCTAAAAAACCCTAAACAATACAAAACTTGTATGAGAATAAACATGTAGAGAAAAATAAATATGTTCTTACTCCTAATCCATTTAGGATCCACCCCTACATGATTGCTTTTTCGTGCAAGATAAACACATGTATACAATTACTATCATTTAAAAACATGTTCCTGAGAAGTTACAGTATATATAAGCTACTATGTATATTGACACCGTAAACAATTTATTTATTTTTAAAGATCAAATCCAGGTCTGAAATTTGATATTATCAATTATTTATGGGAGAAATCGCTCAACAAAATAGAGTATACCATAAAACAAGGTCATGATACCGTAAAAAAAAAATAAGGTCATGATTTAGTAAAAATTAAAATATGAAAAGAAAAGCTAATAACATACCGAGGAACAATCTAACAGTTTGAGGAAGTAAACAAAGGTCGGTGGCCGCCGGAACTGTGAATATGGTGACGAGAAATTTTGGTAGAAGTCACTGATAGAAGACAAATAGACAAGGAGAAGAAGAATTGGCGGCAGAGAGTGGAAGAGAGAGAAAGAGTTCAATGATAATGAAAATGGCACATGACAATGTCACATGACTCACTTAAATGATGTTCTAATCCTACTCCTTCATTAAAATCTAATGGTCATAAATTATTCTCATATTCTCATATAACTTTACCATTCTCATAATATACATCCTCTATATATATATATATATATATATATATATATATATATATATATATATATATATATATATATATATATATTTATAATAAGGATTTCAGGTTAAATTGGATTTGAATTTTATCTTATCTAAATTGGATTTAGATTTCAGAATTGTTGTAGTTTTATTTTATTTAACATATATCTCTCAACAAATTATCGCCAATTTTTTTTTCTTCAAAAAACAAATTTGTTATATATCTCAACAAACTAAATATATGTTTTTTAGTTATAATTATATGTTTTTTTTAATGTTAAATAAAAAAAAACAATTTTTTTTTTAATACCAAAAAAAAAAAAGTTTTTTCGTTATAATTATATCTTATCTTTAAACCTAATTTTTAAAATTGTTTAAATTATTTGTTACATCTTTATATTTTAACTTCACATTCCGATTCAAACATTAACTATAAGTAAAAAAAAAAAAAAGCTAAATAACTACTCACAGCACAAACAAAAATCAATCTACTAACAATATATTAAAAGCAATGACAATTTTTAAAAGTCATTTGGTCCAGTGATAAGGAATTTGGGTAGTATGCATGAAGTCTTATGTTCGATCTCATTGTCAACATTATAAACCAAAAAAGAATGTTTTAAAAAAATATATTAAAAGTAATTATTATTAAAGTACCTAACTTATCCTTAACAATTTTAATAATATTTCAAATCTTCTACCCTAAAATGTAATTTTACCTCTAAAGATACCAAAAGATACCCACCAAAATAGGAACTCAATCATCAAACATATAACAACTTTTTTATAAAAAATAGTGAAGAGTATGGTAACAATAAAAGATAAGAAACTCAATCGTTACATGATTTGCGAGGGACATGTTACAATGGAGAGCAGTGCGAAAAAGATAAGAGGATGCAGGTAATAACAATATCAGCAAACATTAGTTGGCAACCACCACTTGTGAATGGAAAATTGAAATGCAACATTGATGCGGCGCGGCGCTTTTTAACGATAAAAATAAATTTGGCATTGGTATGTGCATTCGAAATGACCAAGATGCTTTTCTAAAAACAGAAACTATGTGGTTCCATGGAGTTCCTCCACCAGCGGAGGCCGAGGCATGGGCATCGAAAGAATCCATCAATTTGGTTGAGAGATTTTGAACTCCTAACTAATGTGGTCATCGAACTAGATTGTTTGCTAGTGGTTAACGTCATAAAGGGTAGCTTCATCGATCATTCCGAGTTTAACAACATCATAGAAGAATGTCGTAGAATAATAGGAAATGACGTATATAAACTTTAAAATAAATTTTGTAAAAAGAGAAGCAAACTTTGTCGATCGCACACTTGCAAGAGCATCAAAATATTACACTAGTTCTCAATCTTTTGATTTAATATCATCTTTGTATTACCACTATTTTGATGAATGAATGAATGAAATAATGAATGTATTGTTATTATAAAAAATACACAGGAACTAACATAGTGTGACACAAGTGATAAATACTTGAGTTTCTTTAACAATTTGGTTCTGAATTCGATATCCGGCCGGTACGCATGGAGAAACATTTGTTATGAGAAGTCAACCCTTTAAATGGATCTTAGTCTCTCGAGAGGATTAGTCTTGCAGTTACGTGCGAAAAATACCTTTAGTTTACCAAAAATTTTAAAAATACACACAAATATTTTTAATCATAAAAAAAACTTTTAAATTGCTTTAAAATCCTAATAAATGAGATTGTTTTATATGATATGATCAATGGAGAAATTGAGAAAAGTGGTAAATGAGATAGCTTATACCAACAATCTGATTAAACTATCTTCTCCACTTCATCTTTCTCTTCTCCCATTCCTTTCAATTTCCTCTTCTTTCTACAAACTCGCTCTCTCACTTCGTCACTTTCTCTACAAACATCGCTTCTTTCATTTTCAAATTCACCGTTTGCCAGTTCCTGTTATCAGCGTTGGAAATTTGACATGGGGAGGTAATGGAAAAACACCAATGGTTGAGTTCATTGCTCTCTACTTTTCTCGTTGCAGAATTTCACCTCTTATTCTTTCTAGGGTAATCTATTTTTTTTTCTTCTTTCCATTCTTAATTTTACCTTATTTTATTTATAGCTTCAATTTTTTTTTTTTCTGTGTTAATCCCGACATAGTAAAGTTCGGCCGCAAGATAAGTAAGTCTGATAAAAAATTACTTGGATATAGCTGGTTTATTTTCTTTTTTATTATGAAATTTATAATAAAATAATATAAAATGGAGAATGTAGCTGTGAAATTTTTAATTCAATTGTTCCAATGATTAGGGGTATGATTGAGTTTACTTATTTGTGAGTTGTGAGATTGTTTACAGCTTATGAAATGTTCATAAGCTGTTTTCAATTGTTTTTAGCTTATTTCTATAAGCTCTCTAGGATAATAATTTATGAAAATAACTTATAGCTTATATGAAAACAGTTTGACTTTATTTTATCTTTTGTAACGTAAATAGCTTATAATAAGTGTTTTTGTGAATAAGCTTTTATGCTAAAAGCTGCAAATTAAACTATTTATCCGACGCTCAATATTTAGATAACTCAATGAGTGAATGAGGTGAATGTGTTCTGGTGGAAAGTGAGTGCTTAATTAAAGAAAATAGCTTAATTAAAACTTAAAGGACCTATACATACATTTTGCCTTAAAGAATTTATATTCAGAGTAATAAGCCAGAACAAGATTTATTTAGCAAATGGCAATGTGTCTTTCGTTGAGCCTCAAAGTGAGCTAAATACCACAAAGTGGTTACAATGTCAAGTGAGAGAAAGATTCTAACTGACTCTCCATTGTACATGCCAAATTATTAGAATTTTTATTTTTTTGAATGAAATCATCAACAAAATATTAACAAACTTAAAAGTGTAACATGGTAGAATCTCTGCTTGGTTGGAAGTTACTAACGTTACTGTTAGATACGTGTTTGTGTTGATTAATTCAAAGGAACAATGTTATTTTATTTTTGTTTCATTGTAGTTTTCTAAGGGTGTTTTACAAAAATTTTATTATTTACGGGAAAAACATCTGAAATGAATTACAAAGTGATAAATTGTTCATTGACTTGGATATTTTGTTAGATGTTATTACAAGTGTGTAAATGATTACTTTGGTATGATGATTTGCTAACTAGTGAATGTTAAAATGGCATAAGTGTGTTCCATGGTATGCATAGCTTATAGGAAACACTTCCATGTTAAAACAACGACCCTTGGTTATGGTTCATTTTCTTGATTTTGCATGTCCCAAGTTATTGAAGATATTGCACCCTCCATGTCTAATTCTACTTAGCTTGATTAATATCTCTCTTCCTTTGGCAGGGTTATGGTGGTGGTGATGAAGTTAACATGCTTCAGAGGCATTTACTTGGAACACCAACTAAGATCGGTGTTGGCCCAAATCGAGCTGCTGTTGCAAGTCATTTGATAAATAAATATGGCTACATTGATATTCGCAAGAGTCCATTGTATGAGAAACAAAACCTTGATTGGAAGGACCAGAATTCTCTTGATTCAGAAAAAATTGGGGTTATAGTTCTTGATGATGCAATGCAGGTAGCGCAACTCACCCCCATACTGCACTTATTTGTTTCCCCTTGTGTTAATCTACTAGTTCATGTTTTGCTTCTTAATTAGTTACGAGACTAAAAACAGTTTGTGCCCCTATTTTAATTTGGTCCATTTGTTAAGTTCATTCTCATTTTGTTAGAGCTATCATTTTTCTACTACTGGTTTTTTTAAATAGTTCTTTTTAAAGAGGCCCTTAGTTTTTTTAAATAGTTCTTGACATGGCATGTGTTCTAAATCAAATCATTCATATGCAAGGTAGCATTGGAGCTTATGGCGAGATTTGGATATTGTGATGGTCAACGGATTAACTCTTTGGGGTAACGGCCAATTACTGCCACTTGGACCTTTAAGAGAGCCATTGACAGCACTCAGACGAGCAGATGTAGTTGTAATTCATCATGCAGACTTGGTATGTTAAAATGATATTAATAATAATAGTTCCTTTTTTTTAGAGGGCATGTTTGTATGCAAATCTAACAAAACATAGCATCATACTGAAAATGTGCTTTTGGACATTCTCAGGTTTCTGATCATGTTCTCAAGGATATTGAGTCAATGGTCCAAGAGATTAAAAAGTCTGTTCCTATTTTCTTCACAAAAATGGATCCAACTTACTTATTTGAGGCGGGAAACATCAATTCTAATGTACCGTTGACGGCTCTTCATCAAGCTATTGTTTTGTGTGTTTCTGCTATTGGTTCTGCAGATCCTTTTGTGAAGCGGATTCAAGAGGTATTCCTCCTTAATCATCTTTCGTCAGCTAAATAGATTATATCTTTTTTATAATCATTGGAGAATAGTGTAAATACAAACGTATTAATTGACTTTCATTTTAGCATGTTAAAGCTTATATGCCATTTTGTTTAAATTCATGAAACTTTTTAACATGAAAGGATTCTAATATAAGTAAAATAACTGAAACAGTTGATGCATAAAATGACCAACCCTTTTGTCTGCTATGTAATGTAGTTATAATGTTCTATAGTATGTTTAAAGTGAATTTTCCCTTTCTTTTCCCCTTACGTCTTTCTTTTTGTTATCTCTAAAGTGCAGTTGGGAGCGCATTATGTTGATCGAATAGATTTCAGTGATCATCACATATTCCATGCCAGGGTACATTTATCTTTCCTGTACCAATTAATTTGTTGAGTGATACTCTAGTAAACTTTTAAACCTTTAGTACTAGTTCATTCTTTTTGGCACTGCTGTTAAATGAACAATGGTATTTGATAAAACTACATAAAGATCATATTGAGTGCCACGGCCGCCATTGTGCCTACTTTAATTTATTTGTGTATTTATTCATTTTGAATATGTGGTATATAGTTTTACAATGACTAAAGTGCTAATATAATATCTTCACATAATCTAGGATATTGGTATGATCAGAGCCAGACTTGGAGAACTAGAGAGAAAGTTTGGTTTCAAACCAATTGTTGTAATAACTGAAAAGGTAATTAATTAGACATAGTTCTCATACTTGTTTTGTTGTGCATATATGAAATTCCATATTTATGTTTGAATCCCTACGTTTAACCTCTTAATTAAATTTTCCCTTTCGCAGGATTATGATAGGGACCCTGAGATTCTTAAACAACTTAATCCATTTAAAACTTTTGTTCTGTGTTCTACATTGAAGATTATGCCGTATAGAGGAAACAATGAAGAAATCTTCAAGAAATTTCTGAAGGACCAACTGAAATTAGAATTTTCTGCAGCAGATTAATATTAGTTGTTGTAAGCTCTCCTTTCCATATATTGTTTGCTAGGCCCTCTGTTTTTGTATTATGTTACTGGTTATTGTTATGTTGTTGATGACATTTTTTCCTAAAATGCCTTACAAATTTGTTAAAAGCAAAACACTATTCGAACCTGACATAAGTTGTCTGAGAAAAGACAATGGCATATTGTTGATAGAAGGACCTAACTGATACAGACACGAGATATTTATCAACCGAGAAAATGTGTTTTGGACTGCTTTTTCATCTATATATGCATGCATGTTTGCAATGACAACAAGTTTGTCGTAATTATGGTTTGCTACCATGATTTTAGCAAAAACTACCCTTCGAATAACAAAATCACAGTAATTTCACGGCTAATCAATTAAGTTGGTGTGACATTCACTCTCATCAACTTTTATATTTTGGAACAATCTCATTTTATAATATGTTTTTCGACATAAAATCAGATTTTGTTTTACGACGAAACTTATGTGCATTTCTATAGGTGTTTCTCGTACGATTCTTAACTTAACTACCTATGATCATGTGTAGAATCATACCCAAAAAACATAAGGAAATGTACCTAAGTTTTGTTTTTTTAATTTTGAACAATAGAGTGCAAAAATAAAATGAATGGCTGAGATGCCACCGGAGAAAATGTTCAATGGAGAGGATCTCCTCTCATACATAAATATATCCAACTTTTATGAGAATGAAATAATAGACACGTTGCAATAGAAATAAATAAAACGAACAAGAAATTTTTCCCACTTAATGCAGTTGGGAAGTGGGTTGGTATATGTGACTATTAGTTGGTTCTCAATGTTTACACCTATACCCAATTTGAAAACGAGGCTATGCCACATAGTAACAACAATTACAATGCTTTTGTGTTCAAATTGCTTTCTACCACCTCCCTCATTCAATTAGCCAAAATGGTAATATAGAAGATACTTCAAGAGCATTAAGTTATGCTTCTTGTTAACTTGAAGACATTATTTACATCATCATAAACTATGTAGCACTATACTTTATATTTAAAGTGTTCAATACATATAGGTGTCTAGCACGACACTGACACTTGTGATTATATATAATCACTTTTATTTTTTCAAATTATTATTTGTATTTATGTAATACTGTCTTATCTAGTATCCGTGTCAGTTCATTATTAAGGTCGCAATTACAAAAGTATAAGATCTAGTTCATCTTTTTCTATGTTGATAGTGACAATTTTTACATTTATAGCAAAACACAATTAATCAGTGGAATAATGAGTAATAAATATCTAGAGAGTACTGCCTATGCTCCACTATCTCTATCTACTTAGCTTCGCCATAAAAAATTCTATTTCCCACCTATCTTTTATAAATTCAGTATCTTCATCATTCAATCTCTAACCAACACTTTTCAACCACAACTTACACACTACAAACACAAAAAACAAATCAAATCCTAGGACACAAATTCCAAAGTAGCCAACTTAGTCATGATGTGGAATTCCTTTCTCTTTTTCTTTTTCTCTTTCTTCATCTTCAATTTAGGATTCTTAGAGGCTCAAAAGGTTCCTGCTATTTATGTTTTTGGAGACTCACTTGTTGATGTTGGAAACAATAATTACTTGAATGATACCTTACTAAAAGCTATGTTTCCTTACTATGGCATTGATTTTCCGACTAAGAAACCTGCTGGGAGGTTTAGTAATGGCAAAAATGCTGCTGATTTGATTGGTAAGTTATTCTATATTGACTCTCTTTGATCTTCTAACATTTATGGAAACTAAATTTCTTGTTATAACTGGCTACAAAAATTTGCTGTTTTATCAAAGTGTCTGTTATGGACACAAATTTTTTAGCAACACTTTATGACATATACCTAGTTTTCTGCAATGTTTAGTGGATGATTCCTACAAAGCATGAAAGGAGATTGACACAATTTTTCTCTTTTTGATTGGAAGACAAGAGGGACCAAACTTGTATAATACATAAAGGACCAGAAATTAATATTATTGACTTATTGATGTTTTATTGGGGTATGATTATTTATAATAATACAAAAGATGTTTTACTAATATTTGCATCAAATGAATGGTTGTTATGTGATAGCTGAAAAAATAGGTGTGCCCACTTCACCACCTTATCTGTCCCTAGTATCTAAGATCAAAAACAACAACAGGAATGTATCCTTTTTGGGTGGTGTTAGCTTTGCCTCTGGAGGTGCTGCAATCTTTAATGTCACACATAAAAATTTTGTAAGTGCAGTTCTCATTCTCTCTTTTTCATTCTCCAATTTTGTTTGTACGTGTATCGCCCGAAAAGGATTTTGAAATCTGATTCAAGATGGCCAAAATGTGAGACCCTGGAAAATAGAGCTGTCAAATTGTGCCGGTCGGTCCGGTCAGCCCAGCAAACAAAACTAAAAATCCAAGTTGGGTCGGGCTAGCCTATAGTTTCATTAGGCCGCGCTAAACCAAACTTGAATCTTTAACAAGTAAACTAGTATTTTAATTTCCCAAAAATATGTATATAAAGCGGTCCACTCTGCCTAACGGGCCAATTGGATGGGCTAAAATTGGCCAGTTGTTTTCAAGCATTGAACTACCGAGTCCAATCCAACTTAAACTACATGTTCGTCGGGGCTAGCCCATTGGACCTGGCCAAATTTGACAGTTCTACCTACTCGGAATGAAATGAGGCTAAGGATGCGACCTTCGCTTTTGTGACATTGTAACAAAAAAAAAATATAGAAAAAGATACAAAACAAACTCAAATGTAGCAATAGTAGTTATCTCTTCAACTCGATGATTATAAAATTAGAAAATATTCTCTCAACTGAGTTATCCCGACGGGTGATATTTTTTGTAGTGGGGATCAATACCTTTGACAACGCAAGTGGACTACTATTCACAAATGTGTGACCAATTGACACAACAAATAGGAGCATCTACACTTCAGAAACATATCTCAGAATCTATCTTCTTAGTTGTAATTGGCAACAATGATATCTTTAATTACTTTAATTCAAAGGATCTTCAAAAGAAAAACACCCCACAAAAATATGTCAAGTCCATGGCTTCTTCATTAAAAGTGCAACTACAGGTAAACACAATGGTTGCAAATTGCAACTTAATGCTCACTATAATTCTATACTTTCAACATCATGGTTCTAAATTGCGGTCGTGGTTACCATTACAGTGCAAACTTTGATATCGCAGCAAAGTGGGGAAAAAAAAATGAAACTACAATTGTGATTGTGATGTCATTGCAAAAATCTCTAAAAAGTTATATTGCGCCTGCAATTTAGAACTATGCTCAAGACTAAATGCTTAAAAGGGTCAAAGTTTATGTGACTTTCATGCATTTTCATTTTGGTATGGTAACCTTTTGTCAGAGATTATACAAAAGTGGTTCAAGGAGATTTGAGATTGCTGGTGTTGCTGCAATTGGATGTTGTCCTACATTGAGGCTCAAGAACAAAACAGAATGCTTTTCAGAAGCCAATTTATTGTCAGTTGAATTTAATAAAGAACTTCAATCCATGTTAAAGCAATGGGAATCGGAAAACAAGAACATAAGTTACTCATTCTTTGATACTTATTCTGCCATCCAAGACATCATTCACGATCCAACTTCTCATGGTATTATCACATTCTTCTATATCTCTTTATAATAAAATCAGCCAAGACTTTGAGATATAGAACTAATTGTTTATAAAAACATTTAATGATGAGGATATATTTGGGATAAGATTTCAAATTTATAATATTCAATAAAGTCATTAGTCTTGGTGATTTTTGTAAGACTAGTGTATGTTTGGTATCATGGTGAGGATGTCAGAATCGCGGTGGCTCACCGTGTTTTTGTAGAAGCTACACTCTGTAGCTTCTCAAAATCACGGTGAATCACTGTGATTATAAGTTAAGAGCATCTCCAACTAGAGTGTCTAATCAAGTCAGTTTCATAAAAGGATAAATCCGTTCTTTATTTTTTTTCGTCATTAGAGGAACTTGACGTGACAAATGACAACGAATTGTAAAAGACTTTTCTATCTCTTTTTTAGGATTTGTTGATGTGAAAGCAGCATGTTGTGGAGATGGTGAACTGAATGCTGAGTATCTATGTCTACCAAGTTCAAACATTTGTAGCAATAGACAAGACCATATCTTTTGGGATGCTGTCCATCCTACAGAGGCAGCAACTCGTATAATTGTGGATAGACTTTTTAATGGACCTTCAAAATACACATATCCTGTTAATATGAAAGAGTTACTTCATGTATCAATTTCCCAATCACTTAATCCCTTTAATTTCTTCATTTTATTGGGTTTGTTGGTTACTTGTTATCAACTAAATACAAACTAAATGAAAGAAAAGAAAAATAGTAGCGCAACATGAATTACTATGAGAAAAGTGAATGTGTTAATTGAAATATAGAATATTAATCAAATGATTAGTGAATTAATAAAAGCTTTCCCTTTCCTAATAGTTTATTTTGTTGTTGCTATAATCCCCCTTAAGATCTATATATAGAACATAATGCATTCATTTTTATCTTCTTTTTCAATCAATTCAACATGTTTCTTAATATGAAGTCACTTGAGTTATGAATATGATTTAGAACTATGACACCTTCTGGTTACTAATATTAATCAATGGTTGAGAACAAAAATAAACATCAAATGGTTCTTATGATTGATAAACTAGTCGTATTAGGTTTAATCATTTGATGCAAATTAATAATAAGTTGGTCAAATTAGTGAAAATTTGATGCTGAAACACTTACAAAGGAACATACACACACAAACAATCACCAATCACTCTTATTAGTGATATTCTTGACTTTCCTTGCACCATAAATAAAGTCAAAAATGAAGATATGAGTTGTTTGCCTTTATGCATCTTTGCTACTGATCCTATGAAGTGAAATGGCAAGCCTTGAAGAAGCTTTGCCATAAACAAGATGAAGTTGCTCTCATTAGTTCATTTTCATACGTGAATTTTTTGGTGTTAATCTTCTGGTTTTCATTCAAGGGAAGGGGTCTGATAATCTAGAATACGGTCGCGGGATAAATAAAGTATGATCAAGAATTGTTCTCATCAGGAATCGAACTTGGGTTGTCCCGAACAATTCATCCTAGGAAAATTCAATAACCACTTGAGTCTAATATCTTGATTCGTACTTGACTTACTAGTTCGTGTAGGGGGTGACAAGATGAATGAATCTAATAAGTTTAGATTTTTGCATGATACTCCATCCGTTTTTTTATAAGTGTCAAGTTAGAATGATAACACCAAATTAAGAAACTGAATTTTTGTACCTTATTTTCCTATTATACCCTCATCTTAATTTACTAATAAATTCCTTTTTTTTTTTGCATTCTTTCAAATAAATTTATTGTTATACCAAAAAAAGGTAACAAATTCTGTTTAAATTTGAATATAAAAAGGAAGGAACAAACTTTCCTATCGTAAAAAAAAATGAACAAACTTTCTTTTTTTTTAAAAAAAAAACTTTAGTTTTTCAAATATATATATAAAAAAATATTGAAAAAGATAGGAATAATTGACAAATCGTATCTTAAAACACAAACTCGACAATTAATTAGAAACGTTAAATCTGATGAAACTGGACATGCACTTATAAAAAAACGGATGGAGTAATCGATGCGCTCAAAATAATCCATCCGGTTTTTTTAAAAAAAATAAAAAATTCGATCCAATCTATCAACTACATATAAAAAGCATTCAATCCATTCATTTTTATATGTTTAATCGATGGATATCTCTCCGATCCATAATTTTTTATTTATTTGAAAAACATAATCAATTTATTTGATAAAATATCTATATAGATTTATTAAAAATAATTTTTTTTAAAAGACAAAATATATTTTTTTTAAAGAAAAAGTAGGAAAAGTAAAAATAAAACAAAAAAAAATTAATAACAGAAGACGTTTTTCAAGAAAAATAAAACAATGTAAGCTTTTTTTTTTTTACCAAGAAAATGATGTAAGATAAAAAAAGACTAACATTTATTTGAAAAAACAGAATATTTTTATTAATTTAAATATTACAATTAGTGTGTAAATAGAGGTTTACATTTATTCCCACATCTGCAAGTTTAGATTGAATATTATATAGCACAACATATAAAAGTGAAGTGTATTACAATGAAAATTATACTTACTTGGACGAGTCAATGGGTGATCAAGAAGGCCTATGGCCTAGTCAATAGGTATGACAATAGAATTCGTGTACGTTTGAATCCATCCCTACTTTGATGGGGAAAATCCAAAATGATTGGATTTGAATTTTTTCCAATTTTAAAAGATGGGAGCAATGCGGGTAATTTGAACATTGTCATTCACTTCAAATCCACCCATTTTATCAAATTTAAATTTATATCTATCTTAATTTAGATACCCCTAAAAAAATTCTTAAATTACATTCATCATAGTTTTGAACTTTTTACTTATTTTTTTAACAAAACAATACTGTACAAGTTAATGTGGGGGGTGGGGATACCCGAAACTTGACCGGCTATATATGGGCTTTAGGTTTTATTTTTTACCCCCGTTGAGGATCGAGACGAATAGTAAAATACCCAAATTTCATCAAGTTCTGGGACGGGGAAGACAAAACTCGTCCTGTCTCGTTGTTATGCCTATTGATTACTAACATTCAGTTCTCGTTGTTATTCCTTTGAATGTTTTGATGGACGAAAAAAGTAAGGGGTGAGCTAAAGATAGCCTTAATTATGCAAATCGTCCCTACAAATAGTGGTCACTTGAATTTAAATACCTGTAAAATGAAATCCTTTCAATTTAACACCGCATTTTCAAATCAGTTTTCACCCTATATGGATCTGAGAGCTGAATGATAAGGTTATATATGTTTGTTGAATATCGACTATTGAACCATGGTTCATGCATACACTTTAACGATCAAGACAATAAGCGCTAAATGTGAGAGGTATTAAGGTTTATATTTGACATACCTAACCTTGACCATGGTGGTGGGTTAGGCTTTTATTGATAGAGAATTAGGGTTTCATGCACCTAGAATATTCTCTTGGACACTCGTCCCAAGGGACAGGGTTAGCTAGATTATCGCAGTGGTGAAATCTGGTGGTCCGCGTGTTCCTAGTGGATATAATCTGGCGTGCTTTTAGGGTGCGTGCATACATGGTATGATCCCCACAACTTCGCTTGGTTTGGGAGCCCCAATCCATCCTGTGAATAAGACTTGACCCAGTCCAGAACATTTGCCCGCAATCCTAGGCCCACGATGACAGGAGTTAGCTTGATGTTTTTGGCGAGGTGGCGGCCTTTCCTTTTTAACAGTTTCAATTTTCTTGATTATTTGCCTGTTTGAGGACAATGATCCTTCCAAGTAATACCAATGAGTGAATGGCCAAAAATCCCTTATGAATTGGAGGACTTTCCCTTTTAATCCGCTTCATTTTTTGTTATTTGCCTGTTTGGGGATGACAATCCTTCAAAGCATTCAATGAATGTTTCACCAAAGTATTGTTGGTCTTTTTAGAATCTTCATTGGAGTGATGCATTGTGGATCTTACGCGCTTTATAAATTACAGACTTTGAAGTCTGAAGATTTTTGTCTGGATCTTCTATGATGAAATCATGGCGGTCTGTCAGTTTGGTGACATTTCGTTAATTTGATGTGCCATTGCAGTTCATTTATTGACACAATGACAATTGTTAGATTAAGAACCGATTGGCCTTTCATGTGTTCCCTCATTTAACTTTTTATAAATAGGAGAAATATTCATTCATTCCATTACTTTCATTTCTTCTTTCTTGGATTATTGCTGACTTGTTCTACTATGTTTTTGACATTCCCATCGCCTTACTACCAATCCTTAAAGTTTCAACCACTATTATTACTCATATTTCAAACTCTACTCTTTTTCGCAAGTTTATTTTTTGATCCTGCTCCGATCTTCTATTTATTTTGTTTGAGAGAGGGAGATAATAGAATTATTAAAATAATGAAATTTGATCTCATAAAATAAAATTGAGAATAAATGAAGATAATTCTTCATGACCATTAGCAGTGAATGTGATTTTATCCACATTTTACAATAATAGAAAATACTAAATTTTAATAGTTCCCCTATTTGGATCATATGTGCTATTTGTGTTTGCGTGTGTGTGTGAGAGAGAGAGAGATTGTGTTCATACGTGCTTGTTTAAGGGTTTTTTATTCAGCTAGAGATTTACAATCAGTCCCACATCGATAAGTTTAGATTAAATAGTACATAATGTGTCCTATAAAAGTGAAGTGTATGAAATTTAGCAATATGCATGCTTACTTGGATGGGGTTAATGGGTGATCAAGAAGGCCCATTACCTAGTCGAGTAACCTCCATTGTACTAAGGAGGGGTACTTGTCTAAGGACCAACCATGTGGTGGGTCCTACATCATAATTTTTTATAGTCGGGGTTTGCGCTTGCGCGACCCTCATCACTCTAGTTTCAAACTTTGTTTCAATTTTTCCGATTTCGAATAATTCTTCTTTAAACACATTTAATGTTTGAGATTAGCGATGATCTTATCTATTAATTCATTTTAATGTTGGATTAGTCGAGTTAGTTCAAGATTCCCCTTTAGAATAAGTCTTAGTCATCATGATCGTTGGGCTTGAGTGCACATACTGGATTTGGTGCCCAGGGATAGAATGATGTAAATAGTGTTGCACGTTCAATATATGATCTATCCATTACGAGGTGGATTCAGATATGTTTAGGACACGACTATCTCAAATAGGGGTAACAGATATGTGGAACGTCTGACAAGCCACAACATGGAGTAAACCACTCCTCAACCCAACTTGAGATATTCTCTGTCCAAAAGGTAAACTAAAGATATAAGCAGGAAAAGATGCAATTACATAGACAATATTTTTTAAAACCTGAGTTCAAAACACCACTGACCGATTAGTTGTTACCCTAAAATAACATAAGCAAGAACAAATGTTATGGTGGATGAAAAGGTAACCAAGTAAACTACAAAAAATAAACTAATTTCTAAAGGACTTTATTTATTTTTGTAACATATTAAAATTTGAAAAAATATTTTACAAATTATCAAATTGGTTCATAAGTTGGTCTTAAAGGAAGATCCACAGTAAACACTCATATATGGAATGTGTTAAAAAAATGCTAGGTAGGTAGGGAGGAGGAAGCTCAATAATAGAATTATACATTATACATATAATAAAATGATATCTAATAATATAAATTTGAGGATAGATGAAGATACTATACAACAACCAACACCCATATATTGGTGTGTTAGTGTGTAAATAGAGGTTTACAATTAGTCCCACGTCGACAATTTTAGATTAAATAGTACATAATATGTCTTATAAAAGTGAAGTGTGTGGCACTAACCAATATACTTACTTGGATGAAGTCAATGGATGATCAAAAATGCACATGGCCTAATCAAGTAACCTCCGTTGCTGTTAAGAAGTCCCACATCGGTTGAGAGATGGCCTGACTAAGTGTTTATATACTAGAGGCAATCCTCACCTTACAAGCCGGTTTTGTGAGGATGAGTTAGGCCCAATACTCAAATTTTAAGATGGTATCAGAGCCTCTCCACGATCTGTTGGACCACCCGATATCGGGTCACCTACCATTTATATCCGCGTACCAAGCCCAATAGCGCTGGACGCGAGGGGGTGTGTTAAGAAGTCCCACATCGGTTGAGAGATGGCCTGACTAAGTGTTTATATACTAGAGGCAATCCTCACCTTACAAGCCGGTTTTGTGAGGATGGAGGGAGTATATATTTGTTAGAAATAATATAAAACCATTGATATGGCTCTATCCTAACACCTTAAGGTTTTGGGATAATCGGTTATTTGACATGGTATCAGAGCCTCTATGACTAAGTGGTCTAGAGTTCGATCCCCGCTCCCCTCACTTTCTAATTAAAAAGTGGAATTTAAGCATATGGTAGGTGGGCCTATGCATTATCCACGCTTCAAGCCCAAGTGGGCTCTTGCGTGAGGGGGCGTGTTAGAAATAATATAAAACCATTGATATGACTCTATCCTAACACCTTAAGGTTTTGGGATAATCGGTTATTTGACAGGGTGTGTTAGAAGTCCCACATTGGCTAGAGATAAGCTAAAGATAGCTTTTATAAGTGTAGTGCAAACCTCAACTCTCAAGCTAGCTTTTGTGGTTGAGTATGGGCCTCACAAATTCTAATATGGTATCAGAGCTTATCCTAGATCCATTTGTTATTTGTTGTGGAGACCTCCCATATTTGGGCCACTCGTTGTTGTTGATTTCACGTTCCAGCTTGTTCAGTTCTGGACGTGAGGGGGTGGGTGTGTTAGAAGTCCCACATTGGCTAGAGATAAGCTAAAGATAGCTTTTATAAGTGTAGTGCAAACCTCAACTCTCAAGCTAGCTTTTGTGGTTGAGTATGGGCCTCACAAATTCTAATAGTTGCACTTAAAAGAGGAGATACTTGTGTAAGGTCCATCTATGTGATGAATTTTACAACATAATTTGCGATTGCAGTGACATATATTCGCACAACCCTCATGACTCTTGTTTCAAACTTTATTTCAATTTTTGAGATTTCAGATAATTCTAGTACAATCAATCATATTTAATTTATTGTTTGATATTAATGGTGATCCTATTTAATATTGTTGTTGAATTGTTGGGGAAAAATATCGAGTGGAATGCTCTAGGATCACAATAGAGACGTTACATCTCCACCCAAAATTTTAAGACGTCCCTTATAAATCTAAAAGAATTTCATACATTCATTGATTTATACTTTTATGTGCATAAATACAAAATATATTATTATCAATTTAATATCTGATATATGACTCATTAAGTTACACGATATTAAATACTAGCTAGTTAATCCGAAATAAATTTTTTACCATTTCATTTTTTTTGAGCAGAAACCATTGTAGTATTTTTATTTATTTAACTGAAATAATCATTTGCTAAAGTTTAATGTAATATTTAATGGCAAATGCTAAATAGTGCCTCCGGGGCACTCTTTAAGCCCTTAAATAGTAAGTTTTTTATAGAATTTTTATCGGAATGCGTAAAGTCAACGCATTGAAAATTATATTATTTAACTTTTTGAATAAAAAATTTCTTTAAATAAAATGCTTAAAGAATGCCCCGAAAACACTCGTTAGCAAAACCCATATTTAATTCTCTATATTTTTTAATGCCCACACACACTTTTTTTCCTTGTTTTGAACACTAACAACAAGGTACTAAAAGCAATCATTAATGTTAGGTTTTACCCACTAGCCTAAACCTCAGGTCCGTAACTCCGAACCTCAGGTCCGAAGATTCCAAACCAACCCGAACCTCTGCCAAAACTCCGAACCTTCACCACTCCAAAAACAAAAAGAACCAAAGCAAGAGAGAGAAAATAGACAATTTCTAGAGAGAGAAAAAACAAAGAAGAAAGAAACTGATTCATTTTCTCTAGAGAGAGAAAGTAGTTAATTTCTAGAGAGAGAAACAATGGTTCAGATCGCAAAGAGGAAGAAAGGAAGGCCGTCGAAGGCGGATCTAGCTCGCCGCTCCGCCGAATCTCAAGCCGCCGCAACGGAATCCGATTCCCGGCGAAGTCTCCGCCGCAAGAACGTGAGGTACAATATAATTGATTACGATGGTGATTACATCGATGATGAAGAAGATGAGAGGAGGCGCGAGAAGAAGAAGCTCAAATTGATGGCAAAACTACAGCAGGTTGAAGGGGAAGAAGAGCAGCAAGAATTGGAAGATCACGCAACAATGGAGGAAGAAGAAGAGTGTGATGAAATTGAAGGTGGTGAAGAGAATGAAGATGCTGAAGAAAAACATGAAGAAGATAGTGTGGTAATAGTTCTGAATTCACTTTGTTTCTCTCTCTAGATATCTGTTTGTATCCAAATCCAAGAGAGAGAAAATATAACTAACATCTCAACTGTCAAAACTACCTTCCACAGATTCTAATCCTCTCTCTCCCTCTCTCTCTCTCTCTCTCTCTCTCTCTCTCTCTATATATATATATATATATATATATATATATATATATATATATATATATATATATATATATATATATATATAATAAATTAAAATTCTTAGATCACCTACTCCCTGAATTAGACTTGTTCCGGTGTCCGATTCGACACTGACACCTATAATTGACACCTGACACATATAATTACATATTATTATCGAAGTTGACGCGTCAGTGTTCCATGTCTATGTATGTGCTTTATAATCTATATTTGTGGGCTATATAAGATGATTTTTTATTTCTATTTTTCTTTACATATATAAGTGCAAGTTTTTTGGGCTTTGGATGTAATTAAAAGTGTATATTTGTGTATAATGATGACAGATAAAGGGCACAAAAGTGGAATCAAAAGGGCTCCACTTTGTTTCTGTTTCAGGTTTGTGATTTTAAGGGATACTCATACTTAGTTGTTGTTGGGGGTGCAAATTTGTCTTTTTATTTACAAAAAAGGAAAAAGTGATATGTACTTGAAGGGTATTGAAAGGTTCTGTTTCTGCATCATCTTTTGTGTGTTTCTGAAACTTTGCTATATTTATTTAATCTTTTACTGTTAGGAATTCCAGCCAATTATCAATATGGGATTCCATTGCCTGATAGGAAGATTTTGGAAGTGATCCTTGACAAGCTACAGAAGTAATGTATTTTGGTTTTGCTTTTTGCAATTTTTTGTTTTGGTGTTTATGATTATGTGAGTGACTGCATAGTGGTGTGTGTTTTTGGGTACTGTTTTGTTTTCTGATGAGTCGGTACTGTTGTGGATTTGAATGATTTGCAGGAAGGACACGTATGGTGTGTTTGCAGAGCCGGTTGATCCGGAAGAGGTGTGTGGAATTTTGTTTATGTGAGTTGGTAATCTTGCTTTTTGACGACTCCTTTGATTTGGAAGTTCAAATTCTGATTTTTACATGCAGCTTCCTGATTATCACGAAGTGATTGAGCATCCCATGGATTTTGCCACAGTCAGGAAGAAGTTGGCAAATGCAGCTTATCCTACCTTAGAACAATTTGAGGTATAAATAGCTGTTAATGTGTGTTTTTATTTTCTTATAGAGATTTTTTTTTTTTTTGTAATGGATTTGAATGTTGATTGTGCTCGTCAATGAAGAGGTTACTTGCACTGAGTTGAGAGCTGAGACTCAAGTATAGGCTTAACCTGCTGTCTTTTCTTTAATGGATTTGTCAATGATGTACCATTGAAAAATGTGGCTTGATAGCTATAGTTTGCCACATATAGTTAATACTTGGTTTGTTTATCGTGTTTTTTTTTCCTCTTTAAATTCTGAAAAATTGTAAATTTCTTCCTTAAAACTGCAAGAAAAAGATTCTACTGTTATCACACTGACTTGTGAATGGAATTGTTGAATGCAGAGTGATATATTTTTAATTTGCTCAAATGCAATGAAATACAATTCACCAGAGACTGTATACCATAGACAGGTATAAAGCTCAATGCTTCTTTGTATTCTCCTACATACAAATGTGACATGAATAGCCGTTTTGCTATGCTTAATTTCTATACCCCTATATCTGTTACAGGCACGAACTATACAAGAACTTGGGCGAAAGAAGTTTGAGAAGTTAAGGATTAAATTTGAACGTACTCGGGTTGAGCTAAATTCAGAACTGAAAACACGGTCTAATTCTTTGGTTAAGAAGTCATTGAAAAAGCTACCAGGTTGTGCCTCACAAGAATCTGTTGGCTTTGATTTATCATATGGAGATGTACAGCCAACTTCCTATCCAATGCAAAGTGGTAGCTATGAGAGGCATGGAAACATTGATGGTATTGTGACAGGGAATGCTTTCTTGATTGATGCAAATCAAGATAAAGCTGAAGATGTTTTCTCAGGTATCACAAAAAAGTGAACATGCTATAATATGCTTCTCCTGTATGATATTAATGTTAGGATCTGGTTATTCTGTTTTGAATTTTTTTTTCATTTTCCCATTGTTCCAGGGAAGAATATGCTCTCTAAGATTGGAAAGAAGTCATCTTTGCTTGAAGACAATCGTCGTTCATCTTATAATATGTCCAATCAACCAATCACTAGATCAGATTCAACATTTATGACCTTCGAGAGTGGAACGAGACAGCTGGTTACTGTATGTATTACAAGGATACAATCCTAATTCTTGAATAGTTAGCTTATTCTACTCGTACTGTTAAAGCATTATAATTGTATTTTTTGGATACAGGTTGGTGTCCATGCTGAATATTCCTATACTAGGAGTTTGGCTCGTTTTAGTGCATCTCTAGGACCCATTGTTTGGAAAATTGCTTCCAGCAGGATTCAACAGGCACTTCCTGCAGACTGTAAATTTGGCCGTGGCTGGGTTGGAGAATATGAAGCACTTCCAAACCCAATACTTATGCTTAGTAATCATCTCCAGAAAGAAACTGGTTTGATTATGAAATTGCACGGTGACAAAAATGGTAAGGATGTAGAAGCCAAAACTGAACATCCTGTAAATGGACGGATGCTTGAGCAAAAACATTCTTCAGATTGTCCTACCAGTTGGCCTGCATCTGAAGGAAATCCTTCTATTGGTTCTGCTGGAATGAATCCCAACACTCCTCTCAACATCCCCAATCAGCAGAATGCCCAATCTAGGAATTTTGGCAAATCTAAGAATAATAGTTTGAATAAAGTGGAGCTGAAATCTTTACCCTCAAGTAATCAAAATAATTCCAGTCTGGTTGCAAAGTTTGCAAGTAATACTCCTATAGCAGAGTCGAAGCACCAAGAGATGGCGCCTAGGAACTTGAACACTTTGCCAGCTACAACTTTCAAGCAGCCGGATACAAATGAAGTTGGTAGTGGAGAATTACCTGATAGAAACGTCATGAATACAAGCTTGAATAGACGGTCAACTGGTTCATCATCTGACATTGCATCAAACCAAGCAATCAGAACAGGTCCTTTTGTTTTCCATGGACAAGAGCAGGGTCTCACTGACCCAGTTCAGTCGACGAGAATGTTCACAGAAGAGGCTCAAAAGACCCAGACTTCTTCTAACCCTTCACCAGTTGACACTCTGCCAGAAATGCCATCAGCTCCATCTGGACAAAGAGATGCCTCGGGCAATGCTTCAGCGGCAGCTGCTCAGGCATGGATGTCTGCAGGCGCAGGAGGTTTTAAACTAGGACCTGAGAATACTGCTTCATCCAAAAATCAGGTTTCTGCAGATCCTCTTCATAACTCAACGAGGGAGTTCCATCAGCATATTTCACGAATTCAGGGTGAGTTTCCTTCTGGCGGAATGTCGGTCCAGTCTAATAAGAACAATTTTCCATTTAATTCACCTAGACCTCAACCTATTCACACAAGTTCTGTTTCACAGTTTCCCAACCGACCTATGGGTTTCCCTCAATCAACATCCGCAGACCATCCTAGATTTCAAATGCAGTCCCCTTGGCGAGGCCTCAGTCCTCAAAGCCAACCGAGGCAGAAACAGCAAACCCTTCCGCCTGACTTGAATATTGATTGTCACTCTCCAGGGTCACCTGCAAAGCAATCCTCTGGTGTTGTTGATTCACAGCAACCAGACCTAGCCTTGCAACTATGAAGTCTCATTTGTGTCTTGGTTTGGAAGTTTCAACTGGAATTGGACTGGTGGAATTTGCAGCCCCTGTTGGATGCTGAATTTTGATCCTTAAAGACTCAAATAAACGTGACAGAAAGCCAACTTTGCACAAGTCGGTCCTGAATCAAAGAGTTTGCAAGTTCAGAAGATGTTAGTGGATATGGATAAAATAACTTAACGACTTGCCATCTTTTCGAAATGACTGACTCTGGGCAGCAATCTCCACTGCCACTGCCGCCGCCCTCCCCGGAGATTGAGCCATAATAAATGCTGCCTGACAATTGATTATGATCAGTAGGTAGTAGGCAAAAAATGTTGCTGATGCCTTGTATATTGTATACAAATTGATGAAAATTCAGTTGTCTAATATTTCTTTGATTTGATGATTATTCTGTATCTGTACTACTGTTACATCTGTATTAGAATTGGTAGTAGGGCATCATAATTATTTAATTATTAATTTGTACATGTTATTTACTTGTTATTAATGGAAAATCACTGATTGTTTCCTTTGGCTAATTTAAGTATTTAACTCTATTGGGTTGCTCAACAAACAAGTTATGATTAAATTCTTGTATATCATGATTGTGATTCTAAATAGGATCAACAGCCCATTGGTGAAACAATGAGTAAATATTAGAGGGTATTCTCACAATTTCAGCAAAATATGGAGTTTAAATGGATATGTTTTGTTAGCGTAAAATAATTTTACACCGACATTTCAAATAGAAATTAAACATTTCTTCATGTGAGACCATTAAAGTGGAGTGTAGTGAGATAATTAGTCCTTAGCAATGTTAATGATGGAACTAAACTTATAACTCCTTAACTCTTCATATGTCTCCTCGGTTCAAAAGTACCAAATCACTTTGGCTTTAAGGCACTTCATGGCGCCTACCAACAACATACATGAACTGCATGTGAATACATAAACTGTTGCACCGATTTCCTTTATTTATAAGCTTTACGATCCAAATTGACATGGTAAGCACGATAAGAACCTCTAACTATCAATTAATTTAGCTAACTAACATGAAACCGACCTTAGCTCAGTTGGTAGAGCGGAGGACTGTAGTTGGTTAACAGACATCCTTAGGTCGCTGGTTCGAATCCGGCAGGTCGGATTTTTTGCAATTATTTTAATTAAATCCAATTAACAAGCCCTCTTCAGCATTACCTGCCTATGATGGATGTTTCAGCAAAATGAAGTTTTTTTTTTGTAAGTAGCCTAATAGTAAAACTCACACATTTGTTTGCTGTGTAACTGCATAGTATATTTGGTCACTTCGCGTCATCTTTAGAGGAGTTACGATTAAAGTTTATTATTTGTTAGTAGGAAAGGGAGTAATTATGTTATGTTGACTCTGATTGGTGCACCAATCCTATAGCATGCTTAGTTAATACATAATGATTTCTCTTTTATAAGAGGGAAAATACTTATATAGGCACAAATACAAATAAGTAGTGTTAGGCACACTCACATCAAGTAAAAAAAATTAAAGATAATGTAATTAAAGTCTTATTTTTTTGATTTGTGTGAATGTGCCTAAAATTTGTGTCTAACTAGTTGTGCCTAGACAAGACTTTCTCTTGTAAGAGTTGTTCTATTGGATACGAAATTTAACCATCTAACAAAAATGGTTAAATTCCCTAGTGAACCAATATGTTCAAATTTTGGCCGAAAGAGTACTTATTTTAGTATTCGCTATGTATTAAATGCGATTATATCTAGAGAACTTTAACATAACATGAGATTATGGAAGTTTGTCATCTTTATTATTTTGTTTTCGACCAATGTGAGATAAATCTTGCAATATGTACAATTTTATTTTTACCGATGAATCAAATGTGATGTGATGAGACATGTTGATTAAATGATAAGAAAACAAATTTATGTATATGGTGCAATTTTTTTTTTTTTTATAATTATATGATGCAAAACTTATTTACTTATGCATGTTAAAAAACCTATATTTTCTAGACTCATCAAAATTTCTAGATCCCTTCCGGTTTACTCTCTAACTAGTTATACATAAGAGGAAAAAAAAAAACTTTATTATGCTTTAACTTGCTAAGAAAAAACTTATTTAACAAACACCCAATTAAATTATTTAAGCAAATGCTTCTAGTGACAAACATATATAACGATATAAGTAGTAGTACAAAGTATGAATGAGTTTTCCGACTATTTCTCAGTTGTATCCTACACAATAAATAAGAGAATTCAAATAAAGGAGTGGAATTCAAAATAAAAAATATTTTTCCACTCCTTTAACTACATGGTTGAAATATTGTCACCAAATTTACAAAATTACAATAACACCGTAATTTTATTAAAAATTCAAAAAAAAAATAGTTGTTTTTTCTCTACAAAATTACGGTGACACACTTTAATCTAACCAGCTTTCTTTCGCTTCCTATTCCTTTCTTCCTTGATTATTTGATTAAGCCTCGTTGATCCGATTCATTGCCGATTGAATCAGAATCCAACATGCACCTAGAGTTTTGCTACAAAGCCAATTGTAATAAGATAGAGAGTGGAGCGATAAGGAGATCAAGTTTCGATTTCCACCAACACTAAAATCTAACAATATATATTAATTACGGACTAATAAGATTGTTAAAAAAAACTTGCATAACATTAAACAAATGGAATGGTAATTTATTAGATCTTGATAATGGCAAACTCTACATATCCATATTCACTATTGTTTGCTCTTTGATTTCTTTGCTTGATACTTCTTCCGATCTCTAAGCATACAAACATCACCATGGCATACAAACTCTTTAGATTCAGATGATTCAAAGAAGCAACAAAAGAAAAACAAAGCCATTATTGAATGTATGTTAAGCTTTCAAGACTCACACAAGATAGAAAACAAAATGATTTTGCGGAATTTGCATTCATATGATGATTGATTATATATATTGAGAACATGTGAACACACATTTTATTATGTAGCTAGTGGGAAACAAGTAACATAGGAAAAATATTAAAATACTTGTATTGGTCAAAGATTGTGGAAATTGTCGTGTGACAACAATCAAAACACGTCTTGTTTTTATTGACAACTTGTCACGTACAAGAGTAGTGGCCATGAAAGAATTTGAGCTGGCATGGTAGTGTGAAAGTTGAGGAAGCTCACAAGAAGTATATGAACCAATAGCTACACACTAATTCATCTAGTAAACCTTTCTGACTTATCTTCTCCATCGACAGAGATCAGTTCTATCACTCTCAAGACTATATACAAAATTTGTTTGTTGGTTGGAGATGTTAAGTGTCTCGTATCTGTGTCCCCGTGAGTTTAACTTACTTAGTAGAGATATTGTATTATTAGGAACGAAGATATAAATTGAGTTTAGGGGGACCGAGTATAATATATACAAAAATTAATAAAATAAATCTAAAGTTAATATTCGTGAATTTGTATTTTATGGGTCATATTATTAAGTCGAACTTTTTGGGTATTCTATTTTCACGTTTATTGTAATTGTGGTCTAAACTCGTGTATTGTGCAATAAAATTTGTGACTTTTTGCATAAAAATATTTGCTAAGATCAGATTTACAACAAATTTGTAAATAGAGCCCAAAAGTTGAAATAATAAGGCCGGGGGACCAATTTTGTGAGTTTAATAAAATAGGGGGAAACAAGCCAACAATATAATAACATACTAGTATAAAAAAAATTATAAAAAAAAGGGGAAACTGTGGCCTCTACTAGCTCCGTCCCATATATATGCATGAGTCAGAGTTCGAACCATTGACATCTCATTTATTTACTTTAAAAATGAAATTTCTAAACGATAGATTACTTAACTAAAATAAAATGAAATAAGAGTCTAGTAATGAATGCGACAAAACATGAAAATGAGTTATAAGAAAACTTATTTCTCATTTTATAATTTTTTGGTAGAGATTTTATAAATTGTTTTTGTAACGATTGAAATTGATTTAATTTAAATATTAAGATGATATAAAAATCATCTCTTCTTTTTGTTTTTTAATGACAAATATATATAAATAAGAAAATAAAAAGAAAAAAAAGTTAGGACAAGTACAAATATGAAGACCCAATAAATAAAATAAAAGATAAAGAATAGCTCCAGAATATAAACTAACAAGATGACCCATGTCTACACCACCCAAAAAATAAGATGAGATTTATTTTTGCCATCATGCGTTTTTGCGCGCCCTATACATTTTCAATTTTATATTTCTGCTACTTAAGTAGCTAATGTTGTATAAATGATTTTTTTTTAAAAAAATGTAGTCTATTATTTAAGTAGCGGACATTATAAACAACAAATTTGGTAGGGTGTTTTTGGGATATACACTACCTAAATAGCAGATAGGAATATTTTTGTAAATTCGTAGAGCGCGCGAGAAAATGAGTAGGGTGACAAAAGAAAATCTCAAACAAAAAAACACTAGAATAGGAAAAAACATATATCAAGTCCATCAAGAACATTGAAGCTAAGAACCACCATCTCAAAAGACTCTAACAGTTATGGTATAAAATAGGTGATGTTTTCTCTTCCGATCCCCGTGATTCTTTTATACCTCCCAATATTTCAATTTTGCCCTTGCAGAAAAATTCGGTTCGCAGAAACCAGATTTTTTCTAGTGGAAATTCAAAGTAAATTTCGGTTTTTAGAAACCGAAATTTTTTTCAAGACAAAAAAAAATCGGTTTCTAGAAACCGAAGTTTTTTACAAGGACAAAATTGGAAATTCAAAGGATATAAAAGAAACACGGAGATCGGAAGAGAATACATCAAAATAGGTTGTGGGTCACATCCATAAAAACAAAAAGAAGGAAAAAAGGAAAGAAGAAAACACTAGAATAGGAAAACACTCGAAATCCTATCTTAATATAAGAGTAGTCTAAGATACGTCCGAAAACTAAAATTTAGACTTAATTGAACTTATGGTCTATATGTGACTTGTGCTAAATATATTAACCATTCAGTTGAATATAAATTTTAATAGAATTAAAAATATGATATCATTTTAATAGAATTAAAAAGTTTTCAATGAATTAATGTTGACTTATGAATATTACAAACTAAATTATTATTAATCATGTTAAAGTTTACCTCTTTATTGACATATTCACATTGTGTCTGTATTATGTCATAAATAGGAATTTTTTATTAAAAATGTGTAATAGTTAAATTGCGTTAAATTTTTTACAATTTGATATACATATATTTTATCCAATAATATAAAAATGTACTGCTATCTTTTCAACCTAACTCTACCATTATCCTGAATTTCTTCTCGTGACCAACAAACTCAATTTGATATAGTACTTCTTCAATGTGTTTACAATATGCTTTCCAAAAGGACCGAAGGGAATAAAAAATCAATAGAAAAAATCTCTTACCGGCCGACGGGACTCTACCTCTCGGTCTTATTCCATCTTAAACTCGGATTAGGAAGAGTGCCCTTGAATTAAATATCAATCATAATATAATAAACAATAAAAAAAATGGATTCTCCTGACTCATACAAAGAATCTCCCAAAAGCACTCAACTTTTAACCCTGAAAAAGTCCCCTCTTTTGATCTCTCTAGATTGCTTTCTTTTAACTCAAACTAGTATTCATGTTGTGTATATACATATGCATCAATTTACTTGTCTTGCAGTCCAAAACAACATTTTATTAGTGCAATGGTATTGTCAACAATATAGCAAGACCATACTAAAGATTTATTGTAAATTGTAAGTAATTTAGATTTTGTGTATGAAAATTCATCAAAATTATTTCACTAATAAAAATTCATCAATTCGTCCCACACGGTGTATGCAGAAAAATGATAAATCTTAATTATGTTCTGATCCTAGTTATCTTCATAGAAGAGAAACAAAAATAATTGGGCAAGTCGTAAGGTCTATAACCATTATTTGATTGTGAATATGATCGATGTGAATGCTTACTTTTCCAGCTATTTTTTTTAGTCCCACACGGTGTATGAAGAAAAATGAGTGTTGTACCAAAATAAGAATTTGAAAACTTGTGTGTTCATATTATACTTATGATGAAGCTACCTTTTTATTTAATTTTTTTGATATAAGAAGCTTTTTCTTTTTGAGGTACAGGAAGCTTTTTCTTGTGTGCCTTTATTTTTTTTTGTCAACTAGCCCATTGACTAGAAAATCCACCTTAAATATGAATAAGTGGAGTGTCCCGGGTTCGAACCTGGGCTCATGCACATATAGTGCGATGTCCCTACTATATTCCATTTTATGTTTTTATATTTGAAGTGTTAGTTCAATCATAAGACATTGACTTTGTGACTTTAAACCGTAGAGTTTAAATTAATCATGTCGATAATTGTTATAAAATGATCATTAATACCACTTAAATTATTAAAAATTCGATTTCTTCAATTATTATTATTTTTAAAAAAAATAAAATAAAACTTTATGAACATTTTCATATTTAAAAAATTGTGTCAGAGTATTTTAATCTTAACTTTTTGTATGGGTGGCAAAGTGGATTAGTCCGTCCCGTCAAAGTCCGTTATTTTAAGTGGGTTAGGCGGAGCTGGCAACTTTAGCCTTTAGGTACCGAACCGAAAATCTCAGTTCGACCCGTAAAAATAGCTGGTCAAACGGGTCAGCCCGGCGGACACTCGGCCCGTTTTGCCACCCTAACTTTTTGTTTGTTTTTGTTTTTATAATGTTACATTAAAAAAAAATTGTAATAATCTTTAAATTATTAATCATTAATAATGTTATTCAAAAAATTATATTTGACTAATCTTATTTTTTACTCATTTGTATTACAAAAAGTTCAATATGTAGTCATTGTCATGCAAATAAATTCTATATATTTTTTTTGTTGTTGTTCAACTCTAAAAATCAGTATATTTTAGAAGCAGAAATCAGTATTTTAATTTATTTTTTTGAGTCAAAAGTCGGTATTTTATATTTATCCATTTTTGTGCTAATTTTTCTAAGCCCTCCACCACATAATCTTTCCCACCATCCACATTTTCTGTCGACATACACCTTAGCGGGGAAAAAAAAAGGCCATATATGTAAACACATTTTGTAAAAAAAATTCTCTTTATCCTATAATTTTTTATCTTATAAATCTCTGATTTTCTTAAATAATTTATCAAAGCTCGTTTCCCATTTAAGTCCAACAATTTAGTTACAACTTTTTTTAATGGCAAATATAATATATAAATAAATATAACATTGAGAAAAATACAAGAGAAAGTTTAGGGAGGTATCAGAAGTACATTTCTCCGGAACTCAACTATCTCAAAGGTAAGACATAAAAAAAGAAAAAAAAAAAAAACTACAAGGTGACGTACCTCCAACAAACTAGAATCCCGAAAATTATGTTATTTTTCACTAATTAATGAATATTTTACCATTATCATACCAAAATTGAAACTCAACAACACCCTTATATCAGGGACATCGTCGCCGAGATTTTGGGTGCCCTGTTTGAATTATGAACTTGGTGTCTTATTTTTTTATGAGTACAAAATTTCACTTTTTTTTACGGATTTATAAGTCATGTATATAATTGTAAAAAAACTAAAAGATTACATCAATATTGAAAAATTCACACAATACCAAAACTACAATTAAATCATAACAAAACAAGTAATACATATATCTATCAATATATCCGAACATGCATCATCATCCTTATATTTTTTATTGCAAATGATTTTAATATATTAATTATAATTTATTTTTTATCATATATATATACACGTTAAAAAATAATAATTTTGGTACCCCTGAAAGATTGGTGCCCTACTCGACCGCTGCTCCCAATCACTCTCTAGAACCCTATGCACTTAACTCGAAACTGTAATTATGCTGAAAGAGACTAAAGCATTTAAATGCTTGGTGTCACAATTTATATCTGTCCCACCACCGTTTTATAAGAAAACATAATTACACTACAAACCATAATGGATTTATCGCAATATCTAAATTAAGAGTCTCTTTGCTCCACTATATCTCATACACACAACGCTGCAATAATCAAAATTCTTGTTTCCACACATATATTTTTACACTTGTCCACTTTTTCCACCTATAAATATGTTACCAAAGTCTTCTCAACCTTCAAACATTACAAAGAGAAAAGAAATTCCAAAATAGATTCCATAGTTATGATGAAGAGTTCAATTCTATTAATTATATCTTTCTTCATCTTTAACTTAGGAGGATTCTTAGAAGCTCAAAAGACTCCAGCTATTTATGTGTTTGGAGACTCACTTGTTGATGTTGGTAATAATAATTATTTGAGTCTTTCTCTTGTAAAGGCAACTCTTCCTCACTATGGCATTGATTTTCCAACTAAAAAACCAACTGGGAGGTTTAGCAATGGCAAAAATGCTGCTGATTTGATTGGTAAGTTATTCTCAATGAACATAACAACACTTTAAATGTAGCACAAACTCCTTTTGGATTAGACGTCTCTAATGTCGGACATGTGTTGATATCTGATACTCATAAGATATCCGTACGATTATATATACGCGCGTATTGTATAACTCGTAAAAAAATGTTATATTTCTTCGTTTTAGACTCGTCTAGGTTAATAATGGACACCTCTAAAAATATTAGAACTTTTTAAGTGATATAATAGTATTTAAATTAGGTATTTGAAAAAAGTATTGCATATGCACCTCTTTTCACATACAAATATCTTTATCTTATACGGTTTAAGGATTATGGTTAATGAGAGGGTTAAGGATCTTAAATTTAATTACAGTATTTTCAATTTTTCGATAGGAAATAGATAAATGGATGTCCAAGACTAGCATATCTTGTTTTAGAATTTATTTTATTAATGAAACAAAATGCTCAAATATTTGGATGCATGTGGGTAAATTTTTATTCTCAAATTAGATATTTTATAAATAGTGTTCGCATTTAATTAGTTATAATATAAATATGTATGCGTCGGTGTCTTATCTTTTCACAATAGCGATGTCAGTGTCGTATCATGTTCAATCTATGCTTCATATACATCAACATAAAACATATTGGTTATGAAACGGTAGGAAAGAAAATATTTGACACAATTTTCCTAATTTTTAAATTGGAAGACAAGAGAATGTGGGCAAATATGTACTATAAAGGACCAAATTTTAATGCTATATATATTCACTTATTGATATTTTGTTGGGGTATGGATATTGATAATTGATAATAGTAATACAAATTGTGTTTAGCTAATATTTGCCTCAAATGAATGGTTATGATTTGGCAGCTGAAAAAGTAGGCCTTACCACGTCACCACCTTACCTCTCCCTAGTCTCTAAGTTCAACAACAAGAAGAATGTATCATTCTTGGGGGGTGTTAACTTTGCTTCTGGAGGTGCTGGAATATTTAATGGCAATGATGTAAGTTTTGTAAGAACATTTCTAATTCTATCTTTTCCTTCTACAATAATGTTTTTACGTTTTGTACAATTAAAATGTAGTCCAAAAACCAATTTTGTACCATGATTTTTCATTAAAAAACGAAAAAATTTGAATTTTGATCGGTCAAAAAGATCAAATGCTAACGTTCTTAGTTTGTCGTTTAAATTCAAATTATAAAAGTTCTTAGTATTATTATCATTTTTAAATAATTTGCGCTCGCTGACCTAAAGTCCTGTATACGTATTATTTATTGAAGAGGCAAGCAATATCTTTGACAAAGCAAGTGGACTACTATACACAAGTGCATGACCAATTGACACAACAAGTAGGAGCATCTACACTTCAGAAACATCTCTCAAAATCCATCTTTGGTATTGTCATTGGAAGCAATGATATATTTGGTTACTATAACTCAATGGATCTTCAAAAGAAAAATACCCCTCAACAATATGCAGATTCCATGGTTTCCTCACTAAAAATACAACTACAGGTACAATCATATCTTAAGTTATTATTTCATTTGCATGCATTTTAATTTAAGTGATTGATGAAATTTAAATCCTCTCGATTGAAGACGATTGTAAAATGACTATTAGTTTTGTTTTAATTTTAATAAATGGTAAGTTCGCCTTATTCTTATTTTTCAAAATAATAATAATTTTGTATTTGTACCTTTTTGGCAGAGACTATACAACAATGGTGCAAGGAAATTTGAGATTATTGGTGTTAGTACAATTGGATGTGTTCCTGCATTGAGGCTCAAGAACAAAACAGAATGCTTTTTAGAAGCCAATTTAATGTCAATTAAATATAATGAAGGCCTTCAATCAATGTTGAAAGAATTGAAATTGGAGAACAAGGAGTTAAGTTACTCATACTTTGATACTTATGGTGCACTCCAAGACCTCATTCAGAATCCAATTTCCTATGGTAACATGATCACATAATCTCATGTCTCTTTGCATTACTTTTTATATAAAGATAGAGTTGGAGAAATTATTATTAATTAAAATGACACTATTATTTTGACATTAATATTAAAATGATATTATTGACCATTTTATAAATATTTAGTTTAAATATGTATTTTTACTCTCCCATTTAAAAATTCGAATTTTTGTCACCAAATCCAAATTCTTAGCCCCATTTTCAAATATGGAGAGAAAATACCTAATTTTGGAATAAAAAATCTAAATTAGAACTAATATTGTAATAATATCTTAAATTGGTGGAACAAAAACTCAAATTTTAAAATACAGAGGTTAAAATCCCGTTTCAAGTAAAATAGAGAGATTAAAAGTGTATTTAAATATTTTAAATATTTTTGTTACTCATACTCTAAATATCTTTAAAGGGATTTAAATTTCATTTATTAAATTATAAAGTCAAACTCATACTCTAAATATTTTTTTTCAGGATTTGCTGATGTGAAAGATGCTTGTTGTGGACTTGGTGAGTTGAATGCTCAATTTCTATGTACACCAATTTCAGGTGTTTGTGCCAATAGACAAAACCATATATTTTGGGATCAATTCCATCCTACTGAGGCAGCAAGTCGCACAATTGTGGATAAACTTTATAATGGACCTTCAAAATATACATCCCCTATTAATTTACAACAACTACTAGCTCTTTGAATTGTCAATTTATAACTAGTACCTTCAATTTCTTTATCAATATTTTGACGGTTATTCGAAAGGAATTAGTTTTTGTAGTTATTCGATGATAAAAGCCGAGGAAAAATACTTGTAGCACTATACTAGCTTGAAGGAGAATGTGGCTTTTAAGAGCATGAAAATATATAAAACTGTTTTTGTGTAATTTCTTAGCACTTTTATTCATTTTTGGTAGTATATTAACTATTAAAAAAGAGCATAGTTTTTTTTTTTTTTTTTTAACGGCAACTATTAAAAAAGAGCATATATAGGTTTGAAAGTGTGTTATAGAGTGTGATGGTTGTACTCCTTGTTTTATTAAATATTATTTATTAATACTATCAATTTTTCTTCGAATATAAAAAATCATTACTAAATTCATCTAGCTAAACATAAGAATAATTTAATACCAAAAAAAAAAAAGAATAATTTATTAATAGTCAAAATAAATTATGAGAAAATAGGATATGCACGGGCAACCGTGTAAAATAATTTTACATTACCAAGTAATAACAATCATGCATGTTTTTTGTCACGTCACCCGTTTCAACACACTTTCTTGATATGATATAACAAATTTATAACTTTTTATTGGATGATCGTGTCAAACATCAATACATCTTCATTAAACTCATAAATTATACACATTAGATATTTTTTATAATATGCGTAAAAAGTGTCAAACTGCCTTATAAATCGGGTTATAGTGGGCATATAATAAAGCTACTCTATTGATTTCTTTTTAACTGTTGCATCTTTTCAAAGTTTAATGTAACATTAATAGTTGATTTGATAAAAATAGTTAAAGGTATTACATAAAAAAATTAATCAAAATCAAATATATATGTAATTGTCAAAAATATATGTCACATATTACGTAAAATAAATTACATTGATATTTCAAAAAGGTTCATAAACACCCCTATTGTTTGGGTGATGCATTTGCTATTTTCAGCTTAACCAAAAGCCAAATTCTTGTACATTTTTCATTCCAATCAATGTAGTATATCAAAAGATAATTAACATCAAAATTGAGTATATATGCAATATAACAAAACAATAGCTACCATAAAATTTACCACCATTGGCTATGAGCACTACACGGAAGCGTAATCCTAGCAACCTCTTAAATTGCTTCTCTTTTCCATTTTTTTATTTTTTTTTACAATTATGTGTTTTTCATAATACAACTTTAGATTCTATATTCACCTCCTAAACCCATATCTCCACCACCCTTTATCTTTGATTTCTTTTTTTTTTTTAACCACCTTCACGGCCGCTACCGCAATAACTTTATAGTTTCTTTTGTCTTTTTCTCTGTACAAAAAAGTTAAAAATCACCAACAAAATTAAAACAAGTTTTAAATTTAAAACTTGTTTTAATTTTGTTGGTGATTTTTGTTTGTAATATAATAATTTAGTGTTTATATTGGTAGAATAAGTTTAATTTTTTATCAAAACAAATTAGTCAAAACAAATTTAATTAATGTATAGTTATTATTTTGCCTGCATCAAAATTGAAAATCAATGAAAAGTTGAAACTTCAAGTAATTAATTAATTAATTAACAAGAGGGGGAGGGTGTGTCAACTTTTTTTAGAAAAATGGAACACATGAACAATATTGGTAATGGAGTGAATGATCAAAATGGGTTGTTTGGTACGATGGAAAGAGGATGCAGTGGTGACGGGGAAGGTAGTGGTGGTGGAGGTGGTGGTGATGAGGTGAGTTTGAAAAAGGGTCCTTGGACAACGGCTGAGGATGCAATTTTGATAGATTATGTGACAAAACATGGTGAAGGGAATTGGAATGCAGTTCAAAAAAATACAGGTTTGAATCGTTGTGGGAAAAGTTGTAGGCTTAGATGGGCTAATCATTTAAAACCCAATTTGAAAAAAGGTGCATTTTCTCCTAATGAAGAGAAACTCATTGTTGAACTTCATGCTCAATTTGGGAATAAATGGGCTAGAATGGCTACTTTGGTATGTTATTATTAGCTCTAATCCAGCTTCATAAAATTTCTTAGATTATTTGATATTCAATCTCTCAAACATTCTTTTGTTGTGTTTTGTGGTGTAGTTACCTGGAAGAACGGACAATGAAATCAAGAATTACTGGAATACAAGAATTAAACGCCGTCAACGACAAGGTCTTCCTCTATATTCAGACGAACATGATCGTACCAACACACCAACAACATCAACAACACCTTCACCATGTGTGACTCCAAATGGATCAAACTCTAACAACATTACAGCAAAATTTGAGTTTATCAATCAAACCCAACACCAATATCAACAAAACCATCATCATTCTTCACCACTCCAACATAGACAACAACATCAACAACAACATTCTTATTCTCCTCACACTTTCTTAGACACTTCACCTACACCATTGTCATCTTGTTCACCACTCTCATTCACTTTCCAAAGACCCACACCACTCTTATCAACCCCGTTTCGCTTCAAACGCTACCGCTCAAATCCAAACTTCAGCCTTCAAGTCCCTAATTCAATGACACAAAATTGTACCTCTCCACACCATGATCTTTCTTTAACTTCTCATCATGATAGTAATTTCAAGTTCCCAATTCATTATAACTCAAGTTTCTCGCAATACTTTAATACTCCTTTGTTGGAATCCGACCGAGGAGTCTCTTTTTCATCGTCTTCGCCTTTCTCAACAAATTTGGAGCTACCTTCAAACCAATATTCAAGAGTATCCTCTGAACAAGATATTAAGGCAAATAATATTGAGTTCAATAATGATCCTAATGGCTTGATGGGAGATCTTTTAATGGATGCACAAACAATTGCTTGTGGACAAAATTCAAAGAAAAGAAAGTACTTGAGCTTAAATGAAGGAAATGATATGTTTAATGGTTGTCAAAGTTATGATGAATTTCCATTTAACTCTGTATATTGGTCTTCTAATTCAGGTTACTAATATTATCTTTATAATATTGGTTTATTCTAGATAATTTATTTTGGATATTTTTTGGTTGTTTGTTTTTGGGGTTAGAGTACATTTTATACTCTATTTAATAAAATTTTGTTTGTAAATAAAAAATTAATATTTTTTATTTTCATCTCAGTTTTATTGTTACATTAAATTTGGCTCTCTTTTGTTGGCATGAAAAAAATATCTTTTATTATTATTATTATTATTATTATTATTAGGGTTAATAGGTACTTATCCTTTGCAATTTGGGTGAGTTCTAGTTTATTCCCTTAATATGTTTTTTTTAGTTACCGCGTGTAATGTAAAGATTTTCTCATTTACCCCTTCATGGAATATGTTAACTTACGATTCTGTCTTTTTTGCCTCTTATAATGTTTGCGAATTTTGGTTTACCCTCCACACTGGTCATGTCACGTCATCATTTATGTGAAATTTTAAGTCAACATATTTCATGAGGAAGTAAACAAGAGAATCTTCACATTTCAGGGGGATAAACAAAAAAAAAATACATGGAATAAACCAAAACTCACCCACATCGGAGGGGGATAAACACATATTATCCCTTGTTATTATTATTATTATTATTATTATTATATTTATTTTTCAAATATACAAATTTGACACTCTAAATTAAAGAGTGTCTAATGCCCAACAATGCCACAATGTTGTCACTCTTTTTTTTTTCATTATTATTTGTATCTATGTATCGCTGATTTAATATTTGATCGATTTGTATGCAGGACAAAAACTAGGAGAAGAAGCACCAGACCTAACTAAATTCTTGAATGATGACATGTCAACAATGCTAAGTGTGATGCCTTCTTCCACAATACAAAATCAAGATTGGAATAACAATGGATCAGATCAAATCTCTAATGTTCAATCTTCTAGTGGTTTGAGTATGGCAGATGAAAATGTTGTACTTGATATTAAGCCTATAGCTTCATTGTTTCCTCTCACAAACACAACAGATCAAAATAATGAAAATAATGATTACTACACTTGGGACAATTTAATTTACTAATAAAAATTCATCAATTTAATTAAGAAACAATTCTTAATTGTGTTCGGATCCTATTTATTTGCATATATAGGATACTATGAGAACCCCGATAACAATAGAGATTACAAAATAGCGATAAGAAAAAGGTTAGAGTTCCAACAACAATATCAATATAACTATTCGTCAAAAAAAAAAAACAATATCAATATAACTACTCAAAATAATGTTATAAGTGAATATACAGAAAATCTTAAAAAAATTATACTAACTTTAAAATATATAGACACGAGATGTGGAAGGGCAAGAAAATTTTAAAGTAATTCTATTATTTTCACAAAATTTCTATCACACTGAAAACGTTCAATCTCCCTTTCAAATTGAAGAGCTATGCTATACGTAGCGAATGACTTCCTCACAAATTTTCACGAATACGATGAAATGGAATGGACTCGAGCCAAACCGTTCGGACTGCTATTTTTCCTAGTTTTTACTGTTGAAAATTACTTTTTAGGTCCCCCAATATTACTCTCAGTCCCCCCGTCTTGACCAATTTGCCCTTGAAACAAATTTGGATATTATAATACGAAATTATATAGGTTCGTATTATAAGTACCGAAATCACATAACAGACAACACGTGCACAGAAGAAAGGCATGTTCGGAGACTAAGTTACGAATCAAGTCTATTTCGTGTCGCAGCTACCGAACTTGCTATTCACATGTAATCCTTGCGTAAAAATAGGTCCATATAAGGTTTATAATATAAACCGCAAACTGCAATTTGATAACCACTAGAGCAGTTTCGGTAGTTTTTTATTATCTCCTAAACTTAATTGTTTATGCTTTAATGTGTGTTTTGTCTTGTTCGCTTGATGCGGTTTTATTCTTTATTTTGTTTGGTTGGTGTATATTTATGCAAAATCATGTTTCAGTCTTCATTGATATGTATATTTATATGAGTTCATGTTTCCACTACATGTTTTCTACTCTTTCTTTATTTTGTTACATTCCAACTATTCTTATATTCATAAATATTCATCTTTTTCTGTTGTAGAGCAATTTCAGAATCACGAATTCATTCCCCAAAAACCCTAAATCCCCAAATTAATTTCAATCAAAACCCTAAATAGTTTGCGACAACGAAATAGACTACAATAGTTGTTCTTCACGGTTTGTAACGTATAAAACCAATTGACGCATAATGAGGGATTTCGTTTTCTACGAAATGAAAAGACGTGTTTTCATAACGTATACAGCGAACGTAAGCGTTTCGTATTGTACGAAATGAAACAGTGTTCTTTTGGGGCTTATAATTAGTTGTGATAGAAGTGTGGTTACCGTTCTGATATATGTGTGATGAAAGATGATACAAGAACACACTTTTCTTCCTCTTCAATCTTCCTCTACAATTCAATAAGCCACAACAATAATGTTTCAAGTACTGATCAACCAAGAAAAGGTGAAGAGGAAGCCGATCAAGTGATACATCATGAAAAGATAAAGCCAAGGTATCCTAAGAAACCAAGCATACGCAAACACCAGTTCGTATCATAAGAAACGAAATTATTTCCATTTCGTAATATAAAACCCAAAGCATCCTGGCCCAAAATTGAGGGTATTTTGGAATTTTTGGGGCGTGTGAAAGCAACTAAGGGGGCCTAAAAAGCAAATTTATTTACTGTTCTATGCCGGTTTTCCTATTTTTGGTCCAGTTCGCATGCGCAACGCTTTAAGGGCCAACTCAGACTGGATACAGGCCCGGTTCACGGTTCGACGCGTTGGACCTGCTGGTCCGGTTCGGTTTTCACTACCTTAATTGTAAGGGATTGAAGAATTCAAAATCCACACCACTTAAGTCAATTCATATTGTTGGTAATATTGTTGGTTGTCTTTGGATAAAAATAAATAAAGATAATTTTTATAACCCTCTAGTTCCTAGAGAAAAGTGCATGATAATCTAGAGTTCAACTCAAGATAAGTAAAGTTTGGCCGAGAATCAGGGACGGATGTAGGTGTATAGGATTGGGGGCTCAAGCCCCCACAAGGAAACAAACTTTTATGGTAATACTCTTATATAAATTTTGTTGTAAATAAAATACTACAATATTTAATTTAAGCCCTCATAATAAAATACTACAATAATTATTTTAAGCCCCATAAAATTGATTATCTCACTAACTAGCATTTATATATTTATTACAAGTTCACTATCCAACTTTTCATTACCTTCATTTCTTTTCCTAATTATTTTTCATAGGTTCTCCACTCTTCAATCAAAACTTTTACACAAATGTTCTTAATTCTTATCCAGTCTCACCTATCAATTGAGCAACACAAATCATTTTCTTAACCCAACATTAATTAATTTTTGTCTGCATTATCTCTCAACCATTATTTAAATGTTAAATTTTTTACTTTTATCTTCTATTTCTTGTCAACAATTGCAAATTTTTAGAATAATTTTCTTGGTGTTATATAAAAAAATTATATTAGATATTTATTTAATTGTTAGCAAATTAATTCAAGTATTGTCTACCACCAATAAATTGGTACAAATTGTAAGAGATTTAAACCACTTAAGTAATCTATTTGAGGTTCAACATCCAACTCTTGCACATGGAGAAAATTTAGATGGAAGAGGAGAAATGACATTTTGTATTTAAGAAGTTTTCCGACGAAGATTAATCTTCATTAAATCATAGTAGAAATTTTGTATCTATAACGTGGTAACAAAAGTCAAACATCATAAAAAAAATATTTTTATTTGTTGCAATATTTTTTAGCCCCCACCAACAAAAAATTCTGGATCCGCCACTGTCGAAAATTGTTCCTATCAAGAATTGAATTCAGATCCTTTCAAATAATTCATCTTAGGGAGAGCTCTTTAACCACTTAGGGTGTGTTTGTTTCAAGATTTGTAATGTTATTCCTGGGAATATGAGATCTGGAATGTAACATTGCTATGTTTGTTTCAAGTTTTGAAAATTTGTTCCCAGAAATTTTTTAATCCCAGGAATGTTAATTACACATAACTTCTACACTTGTTATTCCCATGGTAATCGGGTGGGAATATAACATTCCCATGGGAATAAAACTCAACTTCCTATAATTTCTCATAACTTCCCACTACCACTCACATTTATTTGCATTTTTATTTTTTTGAATTTTTTATTTTATATAAATTTTAAAAACATTCCCAGAAAATCTAAATTTTAACCAAACACATGAGTAGGAATGTTATTCCTGGAAATAATATTCCTAGGAATATCATTCCAAGGAATGCAATTTCATACCTTGAAACAAACACACCCTTATGCTCAATATATCGGTTAAAAAAAGGCAAATTATAAAAGAACAAAGAAATCATTCCAACCCAAATTTCCAACCTAAAATTATGCCACCTCATGCAAAACAGCTGATATTGTGGTGTGAACAAAGAAGTCAAAATGCATGCCACATATTTTATCCACATGTACATAAATAAAATTAAGAGCATTATTAATTCAAAAAGTTTATAAAATACCATCATTATTGGGTAATGGATTTGCTATTTTCAGCTTACCCAAAAAATCCAATTCTTATACACTCTGTTTTTTTTTTACATTCTAAATAATAATTGTCTCATTGTATATAGTAGCAAAAAATAGTGAACACAAAAACTTAGTTGTTAATGACTATGCAAAACATAACAACCAGCTACTAGAAGCAAAGAAAAACGTGTAAAATTTACCACCATTGGCTACGAGCACTAAACGGAAGCGTAATCCTAGCAACCTTAAATTTCTTCTCTTTTCAACTTTTTTCATATAATTTGTTTTGTTTTTGTTCATAGTACAACAACTTTAGATTTTATTGCCACCTCCCAAACTCATATCTCCACAACCCTTTTTCTTTGATTTTTTAACCACCCTCTACCGCCACGGCCGCTACCGTAATAACTTCCTAGTTCCTACTCTATCTCTTTTTCTCTTTAGAACAAGTTTGAAATCATCAACGAAATTAAACTATTTTAAATTTGTTGGTGATTTTTGTTTAGTGAAAAAAAAATTTAAGATTGTAATATAATAAATTTGTTTTTAATTAATATATAGTTATTACTTTGACTACATCAAAATTGTAATGAAGATGCATTGGAGGATTATGGAATGAAAAAAGAGAATCAATAAAATACATAGAAGAATTTTTTTACCTTGAACCAAAATACATAGAAGAGTTGAAACTTCGTGTATGCAATTAATTAACAAGAGGGGGTAGAAGTTGAACTAGTGTGTCACATTTTTTTTTTTGGAAAGATGGAACACATGAACAATATTGGTGATGGAGCGAATGATGAAAATGGGTTGTTCTGTATTATGGAAAGAGGTAGCGGTGGTGGCGGAGAGGGTGCGGGTGGTTGTGGTAGCGGAGGTGGTGGTGATGAGGTGAGTTTAAAAAAGGGTCCTTGGACAACAGCTGAGGATGCAATTTTGATAGATTATGTGACAAAACATGGTGAAGGAAATTGGAATGCTGTTAAAAGGAATACAGGTTTAAATCGTTGTGGAAAGAGTTGTAGGCTTAGATGGGCTAATCATTTAAGGCCCAATTTAAAAAAAGGTGCATTTTCTCCCGATGAAGAGAAACTCATTGTTGAACTACATGCTCAATTTGGGAACAAATGGGCAAGAATGGCTGCTTTGGTATGTATGCATGTTCTCCTTAAAAATGTGCATTTTGATCATATTCTTCATATGGACTAATTAATACATTTTTACTAATATAACTAATAACTAGTTTAAATTTCGAGCTCTCAAACATTGTTTTGTTGTGTAGTTACCTGGAAGAACAGACAACGAAATAAAAAATTATTGGAATACAAGGATCAAACGTCGTCAAAGACAAGGTCTTCCACTATATTCAGACGAACATAATCATGTCAACACGCCAACCACGCCAACAACACCAGCTTCACCATGTGTCACTCCAAATGGATCAAACCCTCACAACATTACAACAAAATTTGAGTTTTTCAATCAAAACCAACACCAATATCAACAACAACACCATCACCACCTTCCTTTATCTCCAACATCAACCCATCATCATTCTCCTCTCTCTTCACCACTCCAACATAGACAACAACATCAACAACAATCTTATTCTCCTCACACTTTCTTAGACACTTCACCTACACCATTGTCATCTTCTTCACCACTGTCTTTCACTTTCCAAAGACCCGCGCCACTCTTATCAGCCCCTCTTCGCCTCAAACGATTTCGTTCGAGTCCAAACTTCAGCCTTCAAGTCCCTAATTCCATTACACAAAATTGTTCCTCCTCACTCCATGATCCTTCTTTATCCTCACACCATGATAGTAGTTTTAGGTTCCCAATTCATTACAACGCGAGTTTCCCTCAATACTTTCATACTCCTTTGTTGGAATCCGATCGAGGAGTTTCTTCTTCGTCTTCGCCTTTCTCAACAAAGTTGGAGTTACCTTCAAACCAATATTCAAGACTATCTTCAGAACAAGATATTAAAACTAATAATGTTGAGTTCAATAATGATCCTAATTCTTTACAAAACAATAGTAGTGTCTTGATGGGAGATCTTTTAATGGATGCACAAACATTGGCATGTGAACAAAATTCAAAGAAAAGAAATTACTTGAGCTTAAATGAAGGAAATGATATGTATAATGGATGTCAAAGTTATGATGATTTCCCACTTAGCACTCTTTATTGGTCTTCTAATTCAGGTTATTAATATTTACTTTATAATATATTAATTTGTTCATAGATAATTTATTTTGCATATTTTTTGGTTGTTTTTTTTATTAGAGTACACCTTGTACTCTATTTAATAAAATTTTGTTTGTAAAAAAAATTGTTTATTTTAATTTTTTCAAATTATTATGATTCGTATTTATGTATCGCTGATTTAATTTTTGATCGATTTATATGCAGAACAAAAACCAAAAGAAGAAGCACAGGACCTAACCAAATTCATGAACGATGACATGTCAACAATGTTAAGTGTGATGCCTTCTTCCACAATGCAAAACCAAGATTGGAATAATAATACTAATATTAAGAATGGATCAGATCAAGTCTCTAATATTGTTCAATCTTCTAGTGGTGTGAATTTGGCAGATGAAAATTTTGGACTCGATATTAAACCTATAGCTTCATTGTTTCCTCTCACAAACACAACAGATCATAATAATGAAAATAATGATTGCTACACTTGGGATAATTTACCTGGACTATGTTAAGGTTGATAAGTATCCATTGACATGGTTTGAAATTTGTGTAACAATATTTTTTAGATGGTATTGATATTTATTTTTTTTTTGTAATGAAGTTTGGTGTTAGAGAGAAATTACAAATGTTATCGTGTGATAACCCATCAATTATGTATATATTGTATAGCATATTAAACTCCATTGGTTGGCTTAGTGTGAAAAAATTATACATAAATTATTATTCAAATTTAAGTAAATTAAGAAATGTAATTAATTTTATATAGGAAAAAAAAAATGAAACAATTGAATAAATAAGAAAGGAAAAAAAAATGAATATTTGTAAAACAATTTATAATTTAGTGTATTATTTTTGCAAGAAGAAAGAGAAAGAAAAAAGTAAAAGGGTAAATTTAATGGTGATAATTGAACAATTGATACACATAAGAAAAAAAATGAGAGAATCCATTCTAATCGTCAATGAGTATACTCATTCGTGTGAGATTTTGGTCGGATCTTTTGTGAAAAACCTTTTTTGTGAAGATATCATATTTTTTGTGCTATATTGAGGTTAATGCTACGGTAGACCACCTTCACAAGTGGTCCACCATGGACAATTGATCTACCGAATATGAATTTTACAAAATTCACTGTTGGATTGAAAATTTATATCGTATAGATCATCCATAAATTTTTTAAAATTTTTTGAAAATCATTTGATATGTTATTAAGACTCATCAAGATTTACGTTATTTAATAAACCGTTAATCTTGATGTGTCTCAATATCATATCAAATGATTTTCAATTTTTCTAAATTTTTTTATGGGTAATCTATATGATATAAACTTTCAATCCAACAGTGGATTTTGTAAAATTCGTATTCGTTACAATGTTATTCATGACTGGTCCACCATGGACCACTTGATGAAGTGATCCATATTAGAATTTACCGCTATATTGATCTCCTCAAATAGAAGAATACTTGTGAATTTCAACAACAACAACAAAATCATGACTACTAAAATGGTCCATAACCATGTAGAGAGTTCACAATTTAGTACTTAAGATTATAAATATTTCAATATATTAAATTCAATTGGTTGGCTTAGTGTGGAAAAGTTATACATAAATTGTAATTCACTTTCACATTTTCACACAAATACATATATGTATTAGTATTACCATCTGATCTTGACTCTAACTGACAGAACAAAATTTAAAGTTGAAGAAAAGTAATGGTTGAAGAACGTTGTCTCACATCTCTTCTTGTTCAAGGTTGGAAGAAGAAAAGAACTCGACTTTACCAAAAACATATGAGGCATAGTCATCTGAGTCTTCGGGTCCAGAAGTCTATACTACCTCCTTCCTAAATAAATAGGATGATCATTTTGAAATAAAAAATATTAATTTTTTATTGATATTGTAAAATAATTTATAATTTTAGACTTTTTTTTTTAAAAAAAAAAATCTTAATTATAATTTAAACGGAGGGAGAATCTGTCTTCAACTAGGAGAATGTGTGAATGTGTATATAGTGGTATGGCTTTTTGTTTATCTACATTTCCATGTAACATATGAGCATATTTTCACGTAAAATATGAAGATGTATTAAGATTTGTAGGTTATGAGTTGTTGATTTCTTCTTTGTTTTCATCTTCATCATCATCTCTTCTTCTTTTATCCTCACAAGTCCTTATAAACGTTAGCGCTACTCATTCGACGAGGTTTCCAGTTGGATCTTTTGAAAAGAAAAAAAACCTTTTGTGAAGATATCATATAATACTCTTGTTGCTATGTTGATCTCCTTGAATAGGATGATACATGTGAATTACAACAAAGAAAAATCACGACCATTCAAATGGTCCATAACTATATAGAGATATCTCAATTTAATTCTTAAAATTGTTTTTTTTTTAATGGCAAATATATAATATATAAATATAAAAACGAGAACTACGAAAAAGTTCAGAAAAATAAAGAGGTACCAGGAGTACACTCCATCGGAACCTAACAATCTCTATGGTATAAGATACAAAAATTAATAAATAGGTAAAATAAAATTACAAACAAGAAGGCATACCACCACTAAAACTAGAACCCCTCAAAGACACCATGAGAACAAGAAAACCCCTCAGGAAGAGAGGGGCAAAGATTAACAACTGGTAGGACAAAGTCAAAGAGGACCTCCAATTTTCCTGACCCAATGAGACCCAACATGACAACCCAGCAAATTCTATCGGTTCCAGCATAAAGTAGGGTGGATACCCCACTCATAAAATGAACAGGGGGAGTCAGGGTTTTTTTTTCTTCCTACAAACCACTTCCAAGATAAAAGTTTCACCATATCTATCAGACAATTGACTGAAAAGACCCTTTCTGAAAAGAATACGTTATTCCGAGATTTCCAAATAGTCCACACAATAGTATGTCAAATTAACAACCTCCCCAATTTATCTTTTATACCCACAGTACTCATACCCAAGAAAGCCTCAAAAAACCCTAAAACACCACGATAAGGCACAAGCTCCACGCCCAACCATCGAAGAATACTATACCAGATTGATGAGATTTGGTTGCAAGAACATCCTAAAATTGTAAATGTTTACTTTTTTAAAAATTAGTTATTCTGTCAATGTTTGTGTAATATAATTTTTTTTAGTCTCTCTAAACAACTCTAGTTTTTATTTTAAAACTAATCTATTATAAAAGGATTTGGATTCGATGCAATTACTGACTGTATGCAGTCGTTCAATCACAGCTTTTTAATCGCTTGATCTCGATCCATTGGACAGTATAAATTTTTTTGACTGAAATTTGACATTTTATAAAATCAGAATATCTCTTCATTATTTACCGTGTGATCAAAATCATCAATAATTGCACAACCGCAGTTAATAAGTTGCACATAATCTGAATCCGTTGCAAAACTATAAATTTGACATCTCAATGAAAGTTGATACATGAAAAGAAGAAAATGCTTCTTTCCATCAAACATCAAGTGGCATTGAGAACCATCCTATGAAAATGCTTGACATTATATTGTAACCTATTAAAAGTGAGGCCCCCATCAATTATGTCCACTCCACTCCTTCATAAGGTTACTTCACTCCATTTATTTATATATTAGGTCCATGTCTTATCTACAAGTGCCTTTGTTTTTAACAATTATTGGGACACTTAAGCATTGAGCACTAAAAATTGAACTTTGAAAAGTTAATATATATAATGTTATTATGTTATTATGGAATGCATAGCTAAGAGATTGAAAACCATAAAAAAGTTTAAAGAAGCCCAATTCTATACGTAGCTTCTATGAAAATGATATTTCTCTTTATATTATATGGAGAGAACATCTAGAATTGATGGAGATTGGTCCCTCTTTTCTCCCCTCTCATCACATATCATTAGATAATAAACATAACATTGTTCCTTTCAATAATAATTATTTAATTAAAGATGTTGAGTGGGTGGCAAGTCTTTGTCAATTTAATGCACTATGATTCAATAATTGTAGAAGTGTAATATATTAGCCATTTTGTTTGTAGAATCACAATTCGTTTTCTGATGGAAATAATTTTTAGTTAAATTTTATTTATCTTGCGGTCAAACTCTGAATTACTGAAAACACATTCTTCTAGAAACTAAAGAGTTAATAAAAAAACATTAATACATGATTATGTATATTGGATTTACGTACACAAGTAAAATTTTAAACTTAAAATTCACCAATGCATTACTTTTTTGTTTATAGAACTAGAACTTTGTACCTCAATCAATCAATGATAATTTGAGTCATAGAGATAGAGGCAGGTTGTACATAAATTATTTCTGTACTTTGATTTCCAGTTCTGTTGAGTCACAAGTTGATCAATCAATATAAAGGACATTTTCCTTTTCTATTAATCCAACTAGCATGCCAATATATAGCTTTATTCAATTATGGCTTATAGAACAAAAAAAAAATGAGAAGAAAAAAAACCTGTCTTATATTTATTTTATTTTTTAAAATAACAAGTAAATAAAATTTAAGTATAAATAACTCCTTTAAATTTATTATATATAGATAAAGTTGGAACTATTGAATATTTAAGAGGATTGTTTTTTAGTTGGAAAGGATTCAAAAAATGTGTATAGTAAGGTTCAAATAAATTTTGATCTATGATCGACTAATATTGCATCACCGTTCATATATTATAAAATATTAATTTAAAATTATTTTATAATATATCGACGATGATTAAAATTGATCCATCATGGACTAGAATTTATTGGACCATGCTATGTTTAAAGTTCAAAACATGTCTCCAACATTCAAATATAGGAAGAAAACAGAGGATATAAAGTTATAGGAAAGCAAAGTTGGGAGAAAGACTATTATGACTTGTTCATAAAAAAGCCAAAGTTCAATAAGTAAATAACATAAAAGAAAAATTTATCAAAGAAAAAACTAATTCATTGTTGTACTTCTAAATGTTTAATTTCTTTATAATTAAATTCAATACTTAATCAACACACATCCATCAATGTTTTTGCATGGATGCTATAAATAACATACCAAACAAATCTCAATGAATTTCACATAGTTTTAGATTGAAATCACTTTTATAAGGGATTCATTGATTTTTATTTTCATGTTAAATGGTAAAAGCAAAATTGAATATTTCATTCATACCCCTAAAAAACATAACCATGCAAACAATCTCAATAACTAAACTATCACTAATCATGGCTTTAAATTACGGTTTGCAATCCTAACTACAGTTGCAACATAAAAGATTTTACGGTCTCCTTAACCGCAATATCAAAGTTCAGAGCGTAACTGCAACTGCAACCAAACCGCAATTTAAAACCATGTACATAATCCTATACATACAACATTTGATTCATCACAATGATTCAAGAAAACCAGTTTTTATGAGGACAGAATTCCTCACTTTGCTAAGATCCCTACCTTTTAATGTCCTCCCAACACCTTCAAAAACAGAAAATGAAGATATTTGACTCCTTGCAAACCTTCTTGAAATAATTTCATGTGGTGGAAGCCTAGTATTAAACTCATCATCATCATCATCATAATCTTCTTCATCATCTTCACTACCATGATGATTCAAAACATCATCAACAACTTCTTCATCACCTTCATAGTAACCATAATCATTATACCTTGAAACATTCTTAATTGTCTTGTTTACCTTATTATTACCATAAATCTTTGACCAATCAGGAATGTTAACAGGTAATGATTGTTGAAAATTTTTTGTTTCATGAGATGAACTTCCACTATTAGTCCTTGGAATTTTTCTTGCACCAATTGGAATTGGAAGAGAAGATATTTCTTTCTTTTCCAATATTGGCTTATGAACTTCAGATATATAATCACTTCTTTCCTTCATAACATCCCAAATTTCTTCTTCTTCAAAATCTTCATCTCTTAATGTTTTCCATAATCCACTATGCTTCCTAATTAAACTATATTTATCCTCCATTTTATCACTTCCTACACATTCAAATTACAACAAAATTTTCACAATTTGCTCAAAAAAAAAAATTCACAAGAAATTGAATTAGAATTTTGGTTTCAAGATTTAATTAACTCACATAAATAATCAGCGCGATTTTTTTTTTCGCTATCAATCAATCATAATCACGTTTAACTTTAACCATAACTTGTTATAGAGTCACATATGTGATTTGTTGATGGTATCCAAATATTTACGCTTACAGTGTATCAAAATTAAACTTTTATTATAATAATATTGAAGAAACTAGAAAATAAAGGAGGGGTGGAGAAATATTCAAAGATGCATACATAAAAAAAATCCAAATAGAAAATTATGAAAAGGGATTTTTGATAATATACCTTTCTTGGAATCAGAAGCTTCAAAGGCAAAACTTTATGTTGAACTTGAATCTAAAGAGTTATTTTTTTCTCTCTTCTAAAATATGGCATAAAAAAAGTTGAAATTAGAAATGACTCACATTTGATACTAATACTAATAATTTGAGAAGTTTTTATCTTACCTCTATGTGTTGAAGGGAGGGTCTAAGTTTATGATATATATCTTAATGGAGAGAACAAGGACACCCCCACAAGAGGTGAAGAACACAGCAGCAAGGTCCCAAGAGGTAAGAATAAGACAGAACTAATTTCTGCCTCTAAAGGTCATCTAAATAATGGACCCTTCATCTATTTAACTTTTTATACATAAGACTAACTTTTCACAAAGAGAGGTAAAAGAATTTGGATTCCACCTAGTTAATTTACTATGTAACGATTTTGACGGTCTAATCTCAAATAAATGGTAATTAAAGATTATTTTACGATGATTTTGTGAAGGTGTAATGTAAGCGGGCTAATTTAAAATAATAGTTGAAATCAATTAATGTGTATAGTGCATTTTTTTTACTGTAAATATTTTTTTTTACAATACTATAAAGAAAATTTAGATTCTTGTAGTTAAGGATTTTTTTACATACACAATCAAAATATTGATGGACAATTGATAAAGATGAGAGAGCATAAAAAAAATATAAATTTTAGTTTAATAATTTAAAGTAGTAAATTTAAATGTAAATTTAATCAACGATCGTTGATGTCCTGACTGCGTAAATGAAAAAAAAAAAAATCTTACTGTGGGGCAGCCGGATACAAGTTGAAGGGGCAGTAAACCTCTTTTTACTGACTTTATGTGACAAAGTATATGGCTTGGAATCTTTAATGCAAAATGGAAGAAAAGGAACAATAGATGTTGAATTTCATGTGACTTAAGTGGTGAATAGTGGATGCTTTTGAGTTGTTTTTTTTTTTTTATCTTTAATTAATTAATTAATACTACTAATAAAGTTATGCATCTTTACTTCTTTTTTTTTTTTTGTGGGGCAAAGGCTAAGGTTTCCTTTTTTTACCCCAATTTATAGTTATCACAAGGCCACTTGTCATGATCACACATTCATATTGCACTTTTTTCCTTCAAATTTACCTTTGGTAATTTTAATTTTTAATAGAGTATAAGTTATTTTGGCTTTTAATGGAGCATCAAGGGTAAAAACTTTGGGTTAATTATGACTCAGTAATAAAAATTTTAGAGACAAAATGACATAGAGGTAAATGATGGTAAAGGTACAGTCATTCCTTTGTGATGAATGGGTGGGTGGTTAATAGATAAAGACTGGTTATTGTCAAGGAAAAGCAGACAAAGTGACAAAGTTTTCAATTTGAAGAAAGAATACAAATTTTGTGAATTTGTATTTGTATAAGTTTTTTTTTTTTTGACACATGTATTTGTGTAAGTTGAGAAAAAGAAATATGCTACCCAATCATCTTTTGTTTTTTAAATTACACATCCGTGTCAAACCATAAGATTGAATCATATTGATGTCTAGATACCATATTGATGTATTATACATAATTTATTATGGTAAAGTTTAAATATAGATTGTTAGTCTCGTAAATGTAGTTTAGGAGTTCAGTTCCCCTCCATAGTAAAAAGTCGTAAAGAGACATTTATTTTGATGGGATTTGAATCCGAACTCACAGTTTTTTAATTTTCAATATTTAATGTGTGTGGGTGTTACCGTATTGTTTAGAGGGAAAAAAATAATGTTAGGATATATTTTCGAAAATGGAAATTTCAATTTTTTTTTTCCTTTTGTCAAACATATTTTCAAAAATATAAATTTCAACACAATTTTTTTGTCAATTAGTCTAATTGTTGAAAATTCACTCTTTAAAATGTATAAGTGAGAAATCTCAGATTTAAATTCTGACGTCAGCATACATAATATGGTGTCCCTGCAAACTAAGTTATGCTTACGAGAATTCAACATACTTATTCTCATTAGTATAAACTCAAATGATATATTGTTGGGGAGTTCGGATGAGCTCAAGAGAAACAATGGAGTTAATGCTCTAGGACCACAAATAAGGAAGACACTACATTTTCATCCAAAACCTTAAGATATTATGTTAATGAATCATCTCTCTTATAAATCAAACATTCTTCTCATAGTCGATGTGAATAATTTATCCAACATATTTAACTATACCTAATTATGTCGATCCCACATAAATTTGATTGAACAAATGTATTAGCGATTGAGTTGAAAGCATTTTTCAAACATAAAACCAAAGGAATGTGTTAGCCGGAGAAGTTGGTTGAATAAATAAGTCAAAAAAAAAAATGGTTGAATAAAATAAATACTTGCAGAGAAAAAGAAAGAAAATTGAATCACGGAAATTCTTTGATCTGGCTCATATTAATAATTAATTAAAAACATAAAGCCAAAGGAAAATAAAATCCAATAAAAAATTGGCTCACATGGTCTAATTGCATATAGCTGACATTCAACGTATTTGGATATGCCAAAGATGGAAAATAAAATCCAATAAAAAATTTGAAAATAAAACAACGGTGTATATATAAGCCAAAAATAACTGCTGATTCAAAATTACTTTAAAATATTCAAGTTATAGAATCATGTGTTAGCTGAAGAATCACAACATTTCTCATATTCATCAATTAAAAAAAAAATTAAGGTTAAAGTATAATGTAAGCATAATTGAATAATCATGTTAAGGATGATTTGTTTGGTGTTGTTGGGAATAAAAGAATGAAACTTTTCTTTTTCTTTTGTGATCTTTGAAAAAACTTTAAAATTAGGAAAAGATAAGTAACATTGACCCCTATGTGGGGTTAGCAATTTCCCTTTTGTTGCAAGTTGGTGTTAACTTAATGAAGATCAGAGCAAAATTTGTGACTATAATACGTCAAGTTATTATTAATGTTGCACGATGCATGTGTGCATTATAAAATATGATAGAGACATCTCACCCTTATTTTGGAGCCACCACTCTAAATTAATTAATTACAGCTTGTTAATTAAGGTGAAAATATTGAAAAAAAAGCTAATATAATATGAAAGATTTAATATAAAAAACTAATATAATATTAAAGTTGAGTCAGGATCCGTTGACACCAACTAGTTTGACACCAAATGTTACACCTCTCAATAACGTTTTAACCGATATAAATTTTATAAAATCCACCGTTGGATTGAAAGTTTACATCATATAGATCATTTGTGTAAAATTTCAAATAAATCCAAAATCATTTGATATGTTATTGAGATACATCAAAATTAACGGTTTTTGTATTTTTTTAAATGCCGTTAATCTTTATGTGTCTCAATAGCATATCAAATGATTTTGGATTTGTCTGAAATTTTACACAAATGATCTATATGATGTAAACTTTCAATCCAACGGTGGATTTTATAAAATTTATATCGGTTAAAACGTTATTGAGAGGTGTAACATTTGGTGTCAAACTAGTTGGTGTCAACGGATCCTGACTCATTAAAGTTTATAACGATCGTGGTGCTTTTCGGGGGTTATAATTTGTTGGTGGTGTGTCTCTATATTTCTTTGCAATTTTTTTTTGTCTTACATTAGAGATTGTTGGATTCTATAGCTTGTGGAGTATAAATCTGGTACCTCCTTAATTTTATGAAGTTTCTCTTGTATTTTTTTTCGTTTTATATTTATGTATAATATATTTGCCATTCGAAACAAAAAATGATAGCGATCGCCTATCATTTATATTTATGGGTCAAGTTTAATAGCGGTGGATTTGAACGAATTTCCTTTGACTACTTTAAAGTATATCATGTTAATGGAATATAAGGTTGATTTTGTAAACCTAAAAAAAAAAAAAAGGTTGATTTTCTAGCTTTGATGAAGGAGTCGGGGTAGAATAATAGAGAGGTCGAGTGTTTTTTTTTTATCAATTCTCTAATTTCTTGAAAAATGGTCCTAATAATTCAGTTGATGATCGCAAAATAAGTAAAATCTAACTAAAAATTACTCCTACCAAAAATATGTTGAATGTTTAATACCACCTAAAAGATATTTTGGCTCCCTTTAAAAGAAAATGAATTTATGGTTGCATATCTCAACAGTATTGATGGCAAAGTTGTATTAGTACCATTTTGAATTGTCCCTACATTATAGATTTGTTATAGTAGTACTTTATCCGATTCTAAATATTAAAAAAAAATATTAAGTTTATTGAATAATTAATAAATCTGACTTATAATATAAATTAAATTAATTAATTGTTCAATAAATGACAATTGTTAGTTGCTTTAGTAGTAATTGGTGCTGAACTTGATTTGGAGGACTACTGTTCGATTTCTCACAATTGCGATCGATAGGAGACTGAAACTACTTGATATCAGAAGTGACATCTAAACCAAATTAAATTATGGTGAAAAGGAAAATAAAATCGGAGGGAGTATGTTTTGTTTGGTAATTGAAAAGTCTCAATTCTTAGTTTGGACAAATATTCATCTTAAGTCACTTTTGTCCAAATGTGACTTACTAAATCCAAATGCCAAATAAAACACACCAATGAAACCAAACTTGTGTTCATTCAAAAATGTTCATATCTCCAATAAGCTCCAATAAGGAATGGGTCCATAGCACATGAATCGATGAAGATAGATTTGTTTCGATATGTAAAATTGTCAATTTTGGACATAGCTGTTAATATCACAATCTACATGCAAAGACTATCTAATTAAGTTTAAGTTGTTAATACACTCCATTTAAAATAAATCATTCTATAAAACTCGAGAAAGCATGGGAACCAGTCCATGTCATTTGTCACCCTATACCTCTAGTCATCAATGGTGTGTATCCAATCCATATGTGTATAAAAGTGAGAGAGAAAGCATGGGAAAAAGTCAAAATTGTTCTTAATACAACAATAAAATATGGTATTGTCAAAAAAATAAAAATAAATAAAAGATGGTATCTATTGTCTCGTGATCAGCTTAGCTTAGTGGTAGAAACATCACATTATATATGTAGGAGTCGAAATTTGAACTTCGGACACGTCACGTATTCACCTTAATGGTAGAAATTATAGTCACTAGGTTATTTGACAAAAAAAATATGGTATTGATTCTTAATTGTGCATCTCATTTGTAGTTATTGAAAATCATAGATCTAGAATTATCAAATTAAATATATATTGATCAATCAATCAACATTAAAGAGTGATCACCTGAATTATGTCAAGAATCCTTCAGCGGAATATACCTTAATTAACTTGAAATTAATCCAACTTATAAAAGGACATGCAAAAAGAGAAATTCACATCTATTCTTTTTTTTTTTTTGTCAGGTAGCCTAGTGGCTTGAAATTCCACCTTTAAAGATGGATAAGTGGAGTGTCCAGGGTTCGAACCCTGGCTCCTGCATATAAAATGCTGATGTCCCAACCAATTGAGCTAGGCTCATGGGGACAAATTCACATCTATTCTAATAAACCTTTCACGTATTTGCATATACATTACCTCTCTTTATAGACCATCGCAATTGTCATCTAACATACGCCACCAACTCCAGCCACCACCGCAAATCCACGCCGATCAATCCTCTTACCAAATCTATATTATTTTAAACAAATAATGGAAGTTTCTAATGCATAAACTAAATCTCTCTCAAGACATTAATTTTTTAGTCTTGTAGTACTCTTCCTTTCATATAGGATAATAGGACCATATAACTCACCTGATATTCTGGTCCACCAATTTCAATTTCAATTTCATGATGGTAATTAAAAATATTTTCATTTTTTAAGCCTAGCATTTACAAGTACTACCATGCACACGTGACATTCAATTTACCTCTTTAAATCAAAATTGTACCACCATTAATTAATAAAATAGAGTACTATATTGAAGAAGAAGTAAGTACTACCCTAAACCAATATAGTGTGTGGACCAAACATCGTTTGATATCACATCACGCGTGAAGATCATGTCATCTCATGGGGAACTATAATTTGATTCATCAATTATAGGTCCTTTCTTTCATAGAAACTCTTAGCTTTTCCAATCAATGCTACTTTGGATCATGCGTGGACTAATATTATTGATGTGTTTTATTCATTCCATCAATGATTCACTCAGAAAATTAACTTTTTCTTGATATTTTTTTTAATGATTTTTGTCATTTCATATAGGACTATAGGAGTTAATGTAGGGCTACCATATTAGAGGTAAATGAGGGCCCAAATTTTTGCTTGATTCTGCAAGCTTTCCTGAAAACATGGGTCGGTAGAAGGGTTACACAAGCCATTACTCCATGTCCTATATGATAAGAGTCCTTAACTTCTTGAGATATATGATCTATCACTTAAGTCTCATACTCTCATATTTGATGAAAGAATTGAAGTTGAACGAGATATAAGTGAGAGAATTCATAAACTTAATGTCTTAAGATTTTGAGTGAAGATTTTGTGTTCAAACTTAAAAGTCACTTTGTGCGGTTGATATTAGCCCAATGTACTACTGAGTGAGACTCTCCCGAACGTCCCAACATAATTTTCTTCTTTTTTTTTACATAAATGAAAGAAGTACTCAATAGATAAAGAGTTTAATTTATATACACTATCGGCGTAAAATATGTTGGGTCGTGAGGTGAGTCTAGGTGGTCATCACATTGAGTTTAGAGCAATCGCATATATAAGTGGATTGTACATCACATCTTGACATAAAATCTTAAGACATTAAGACATTAGTTATATAAATCATCTTACTTATATTTTGCTCAACATTCACTTTGATATCCAATGCGGAACATCTAACTTAAACCTAACACACCACCAATAATCTCCCAATATACACTTACACCATCGTCAACAGTCAACATCAACGCGACATGTCGTTAGACCATAATTATCAGGAAGACTTATGATACAAAGTCTATTAACATTTAGTCAAACCTCATGAGGGAAATCAAGGAGATCATCACATTAGGAACATTAGCTAGAGTCTTCCTTCCAATGGCTTCTTACAACCCAACATGGATGCTCACTCTATGTGTGATGGCAGTTGGGATTAGGATTGCTATTGCCATGGGAGGATGAGAGTTGCGTTGGTGCTGCAAAGAAGGTGGTGATTGGTGGACGCTGTGTTAGCAAAAGCTCAAGGATTAAGAGAAGCTTTGCATTGGATTGAGAGTGATAATCTGGAAAGGGTGATAGTGAAAATGGATGCTCAAGCTATTGTGAAAGCTATTCAATCTAGTCAATTTTCCCAGAAATTATTTGGATAGTGTGACTCAGGTGTGTGCTAGGATTATAGAGAGTCATCAACATATTGTCATTAATTGGGTTAGGAGAAGTGGGAATAGTGTAGCACACATGAGATAGCCAAATGAGAGGGAATAGTGTTTCTAATTTCTGCTGACCCTATCAAATTTTGTCACCAAGAATTTTTCTATAGATATGATTATGAGGGATATAGCCCATACATAAAGGGAAAAATTATGTTGTAATCAAATGGGGAATAGTAACCCAGGAAACATCAGCAAAACATAAATGTCTAAATTGAGTCAGACATGAATCATAAAAAAATCATAGTAAGACCTAGAGAACATCATAAGGCGGCAAGTAGGCATGACAATAAAACTCATACCCGCGGGTACCCACCCAAACCATACCCGCTTTGACGGGGAATACCCGAGTTGACTGGGTTTGGGTTTGGGTTCGGGTTTGGGTTTTCCCCGATTTCAAAAGATGGGTTTGGGGCAGGTAATGGGTACATTGATACCCACCCCGAACCCGTCCCACTTATACTAAAAATTAGATTTCACCTCTTTTAAATTAGAAACGCTTAAATAATCTCTTAAATTAGGTTCATATATTTATTTTTTATTTTAATTTGAGTATTAAACAAACCATTTTCTTTATTTTTTTCTTTATTTAAAAAAATATTGTTGAGAAAAAACAATTTTGGACATTTAACTTTTTTTTAATAAAAAAATACTAAAATATAATCTAAATTCATGTGAAAAGAGGCGTAATGGGGATACCCGAAACCCGATGGGGATACCCGATCCCCGTTGGGTATGGGTTTGGGGTTATCATTTTTATCCCCGCTCGAATTTGGGATGGGTTTGGGGAAACCCGAACTTTATGGGTTTGGGTTTGGGGAGGACAAAACCCGTCCCCGCCCCGCCCCATTGCCATGCCTAGCGGCAAGTGCTACTTCCTTTCACGGGAGCCTCCTTGGGCTTCGTCAGGCAGGCCCTCCGCTTCTGTCTTTCTTTCGCCTTCTGCTTTACTTGACTCAACCCATCAGCACGCATATTAGCTTCACGAAAAGTACATTGAACCTCCACCTCCTATTCCATCTGGAGCAACCTTCGAATTTTCTGGCACAAACTTCACCTAGATGAACAAGCTCTATAGCCTTTTCTGAGCATAGCCACCACCACTTACAAATCAACACTCAGCTCTACAGTTGATACTCAATCTCCAAGCAGAGTAAATCTTCCAAAACACCCCCATAATTTCACCACCAAAGCACTACAGCTTCTCAAATATTTTGTAAAACCAACTAACTACTCAACATTACTACCTCTAATAAGACCTCCACAAACGGCAACACTAACATTCTTTGATGCCTCGTCCATATTTAGCATAACCCAACCTGCGTTTGGAGGCTTCCAACTAATACTCTTCATCATTTTATTATTCAGTGGCCACAGAACCAGACTCTGTGGACAGTCCCTTAAAACATGCAGCTCGGTTTCAATCATAGTATCAATACAAAACAGACAGAAAGTGGTACCAATCTTCATCCTACTCTTCCTATAACTAGTCGTGATCTACCATGCTTTAACAACCACACTAAGTGGCGTGCACACTCGGGAACATTGAGCTTCCAAAACAATTTCCACAAGTTATCACTGAAAATACCATTGTATTACCCTCCTGAAATTTTTCTTTAAACCAGAGTTTAACTCAAGCAACTAGCATTTAGTATTTCAATTACAAAACCAAGTATGATGCAGCTACAACTCCACAACTATTCATAATAAGATACACAACAAAACAAAGCAATTCCTTTTCCTTGAACCATAACAAATAAATGAATCAAGGGTGAAAAAATCCCCCGCCTACATTCTGTATTTCTTGATCAATCAACTTTGAATAACAACCTATAAGTAAAGTTAGGAAACTCTACAATCTCATATGTTGTGCATATTAACAACAATAAGTTAATAACCAATCTCAACAATACAATGCAAAAAAATCAAAAATAATCAATCAATCGGTTTCAACGCCTCAGCTCCGGCCACAATCTCCAAAATCTCACCAGTAATCTTAGCTTGTCTTTCTCGATTATAAGCAATAGAAAGCTCTTTCGTCAACTCAACAGCATTATCAGTTGCATTAGACATAGCACCCATTCTAGCAGCAAGTTCACTAGCCAATGATTCTTGCAATGCTTTCAAAACTTGACTATTCAGATAAAGTGGCATCATTGCATCAAGAATCTGAGCAGGATCTTGTTCAAATTCCATAAGTGGAACACACCCATCATTTGTTTTCTTCTTCGTCGCAACAAAATTATCTCTTTTCAATGCCAATTTTCCATCTTTTGAAGTTAACCTAAAAAACTCATCTTCCATTGCATCAACACAATTCCCATTAACATCAAAAACTTCACCTTTTTTAGATAATGGTAACAATGTTTGTATCACTGGATTAAACCTAACTAAAGATACAAATTTTGTATAAACAAGTTCAACTTTATCAACTTCTTCACTAACAAACAATGAAAAAACATCATCAGCAATAATTTGAGCATCTTTTGTTGTCGGAAAACCCGAATTTTCAATAAATCTATCAACTTCAACAAAACTCCTACGTTTAAAATAAGAATTACCCTTTTTACCAACACTTATAACAACACAACCTATACCTAGTTTCTTCAATTCATGAACTCTTGCTTCGGCTTTTTTCGCAACGGTATTATTGAAACCGCCGCATAAGCCACGGTCACCGGTGATGACAACTAAAGCAACGTTTTTTACCGGTCGAACCGCGGTTAAAGGGACTTCAACGTCGTCGTTTTGGAGATTTTGGTTGATGTTTTGGAGAACTTCAGCGAAGGCTTCCGAGAAAGGTCGGCCGTTGATTACGGCTTCTTGTGCACGGCGGACTCTGGCGGCGGCGACTAGTTTCATTGCTTCGGTGATTTTTTGGGTGGTTTTGACGGTGTTGATTCGTTCTCGGATTTCGCGGATTCCGGAGCGGATTTGGAATTGGGGGAAACGGGTTTTTGGAGAAAGGTTGGATTTTGAGGGGAACCCATTTGTGAGAGTGGTGGAAAACATTTAGGGTGTGATGGGGTTTTGGGAAATTGGTGGTTTTGGTGGGTTTTGGGTTTAGAGATGATGGTGATGGACGGTTTGATGATGATTCTGCAAGAGTTTGGGAGATGAGATTACTGTCATCCTACCGGTTACTCGTGTGTGCTACGCATTTCTCATTTTATCCTTCCTCTAATTAAGTGTCGGTCGTTGTAGCGGAATCGTCGGTGGTCAAAAGTTCTTGCATCAGTCAAATACCTGTCAAGTGACCGATTTTAATTGGCCATTGGTCCGGCCAAAATGCCAATAAATAGACACCTTCAAAAACTGAAGGTTCACACTTAGGTTTTCCTTCTTTTTTTTTTTACTTAGTTTGTTTAAATTTCTCATTTCATGTGTAAATTGTCGCACGGTCCTTCGTCGGTTAGCTGAGAATGACTTGTTGTGTTCAAATTGGGTATGGTATGATTAGTTGAGAAGACCGTTGAGCTGTGCTTCAGATTAGACAGTATAACATCATCGTGGATCCTCATCAGATTTGGCGTCCTGTGGTTATAGTAGACTGCAGTTAAGTTGGTGTTTGGTTGATATTCTAAAACATCCAAAAAAAAAATGAGTTGTTGTTAATGAATAAGTGAATGAAACACCCACACACACCCTTATTTATATATGTGCCGGTGGTGCTTTTAAGATCACAAAAAATATGACCATCATACGTCTGCTACTTAAGTAGCGGACACTAAACGCAGTACGTCCGTTGCTTAAGTAGCGGATGGTCGGTGGTCAGAATTTTTGTGATCTTTGTTAACAATTAATGGTTAATGACGGTGGGGAGTTTTTATTGGCCATTAAAGAGTTTGTTTCCACTTTCTCCAATAGAATTCAAGCAAGAATTCTATAAATTGAAGCCTTTGTTTTCATTTTTTCTGTCAAATTATTTTTAGCTTAGTTTTGTTGTAGTTTTGTTATTTTAGGCGTAAACGGCATCAATGTTTGTCGCCGATTAAACATAATGATATTACGCTTGCATGTTTTTTTATCGCGGCGATTGAGATCATTATGTTAATTGGCGGAGGACTTTTTGAGGCCTTTTAGGATCATTATGATTAATCGGAAGGGATCCAACCCCTTCATTCTCTTTCACTCTTACCTCAAAATGGGGAGGAGGTGGTGGTTATGGCGGATTCATCCACCTTAGGTTTGTAGTTGGGGAGGTGTTATAACTTATAACCCTCCCCAAGTTTGATCATTATGATTAATCGGTTTTTTTTTATTATTTCTTTCAAATGTAATGTTATAATAGGAATGTAATGATTTTTTTTTGCTTAATTAGTAAAATGGTCCCTTAAAGATATTTTTGGTTTCACATTGGTCCCTTAAAGAAAAAAAGTCTAAATATGTCCCTTAAAGAAGAAGAAAAAAAATCTGAATAGGTCTCTTAAACACATATCCGTTAATCAGTTCGGTCCTATTCGAACCTTTTTTTTTTAGGGATCAAACTGATTAACGGAGATTCTTTAAGGAATCTATTCGGACCTTTTTTCTTTAAGTGACCTATTCAGACATTTTTTTCTTTAAGGGACCAATCTGAAACCAAAAATGTCTTTAAGGGACCATTTTACTAATTAAGATTTTTTTTTTTTTACAAAAGGAATGTAATGAATTGTAATGTAGTAATAATATTATGTTTTGGTGTTGTAATGAAAATTTCTTGCAAATCTCTGTCATTTCTGTTATATATAACTAGTAATAGACCCGTGCTATCGCACGGGTCGTAACGTTACGCTGCATTTTTTTTCAGATCGACTTTTCATAAGTCCACATATGTAAATTAACATTAATATAACTGAATTAGAAATGAAACACGTAAAATCAAACATCAAACATCAAAGTAACAGAATTACAATTTCTTGTCAATGTCTATTACAATTTGAAGGAAAACTTGAAACAAAAAATTAAACATTTAGGTAGGTTACATATGGATCTCACATATATGTGTCCAATTAGGTTGTAACCTTAAAAACTTTGCCAACATTTGGATACATGTTTGAATTCAATTCGAAGCCTATCACCGAATTGTATTCCATTGTCAAAGCAAAAAATTTTCCATCCTCCAACAATTTGGACATTTTCAGAAGGATTGGTTGGATACCTTAAATGTACCTTTGAACTGTTTGTTCCTGGTACTTCAAGAATTAGGGTTTGCAAATTTAAATCACGAACATATGTTGAGAATTCGTTGGGCAAAGTCTATAAAACAAAATTTGAAGAATTAAACCAATATAAATAATAGATAATAAATATCATAGACATTTAAAAAAACTAACTTCATATGTGAAAAATGAAATGAAAAGATAAAAACTTACAATTTGTGTTTTGCTGAAATGGTTAAGAGTGAATTCAAAGGTATGCACATCGGGAATTTCATGATCTGCAAATCCCAATGGAATAAAACTGACTGCGTAAGTGTTAGGTGCATTTTGAACACCAGCATCTGTGTTGTTATGTCTGGAATTTTCCAATCTATCATAATAATCTTCACCATATTTGTTAAGGAATTCAGCGTAATCCGGATCAATTTCTCCATAATTTTCACGGTTAAATTGTCTAAAAGAAAGAAAACAAATTAAATGTAATGTACTATGTCATAGGTGATTAATAATGATTGTATGATAATTATAAAGTAAATGCTGCTGAATTTTTTTCTGTCTTGACATTGTTAACTTAGATGTTCCTTTTGCTACTGTGTTAATTGCAAACTAAACACTTTTGTTGATAAGTATCAATCTAATAACAGATACACCTATTGTTTTTATTAAAGCATTTAATAATAGAAAGCATGAAAGTATAAATCACCTATTGTTTGCGACTATAGCTGATATGATTGAATAATGACGTAACTTTTTTAATATAATATAATCAATAAATATAATTGTTTATATATTTAAAACTTTAACTGAAAACCAAAAAACAACATTAGACAACAATACAAAGCATTGTTTAAATCAAAGATCTAAGTTAATAACATAATCAACTACAACACATTAGTCATGATAAGTTCATTTAACATAATACAATTACTGTTGTTGATCCATGACAACAACATTCAAGACTTGAGTGGGATCTGCTAAAGTGAAACGACATCTTGAGCCAGCTTGTATATTAGCAAGATTAAAATACAATTTTAGGTAACATAAGCAATTTAAACTTATAGCAAGAATATTAAAAAACAAACTATATTCTTACCAAGACGGTTCTCTGATTTGCATGATGTTGACTGATGTTCATCTCCCAAGACCTATCGGGTTCAACGCCTTCTTGTTGAATCATAATCATCTGGTATACAATATGGGAGACATATACTTATTCTATGATATTCATAATATGAAAATGTATGGTGTTCAAAAGTATTGTGAAATTTCCGTAAACAATATGCTCAGTGTTATAACCTACAAATACTCATAAAACACTCCAATTAAGTATTTTCTAAGCATGGTGATATAATCTAAAGAGTTATACACTTAATTCAGCAGTCATTATGCTTAAATAATGACATAAGTTTTTTTAAATATAACAATTAGACAAATGTTATAAAAAAATTATATTGTTACCAAGATATTTCTCCCATTTTACATGACCATCAGTAATGTGTATCTCCAAAAATCTTTCGGTCTAAACATCTTCTTCAAGAATAAAATTCATCTGGTACAAAATATGGGATAAATATACCAATTATATGATAGAATATTGGGTGTCAAGCTACAATGTTATAGTATATTGATGTTTATAGTACTTGATGTTAAGCTACATTATTTTTGGGTTTTTAGTCATCGAATAACTGAAGTACTGAAAACACGGTTATGGTAAGCTCCCGCGTTTTTGGGAGACGGATTGAGAAATTATCCTAAACATATTGTGCAAAACAAAATAAATTTGTAGAGTAATGTAGAAAGTACAATGAACTTATTAACAAAAAGGTAAAGTAGAAAAAAAAAACACCAGATAAAAAAAAATCCAAAATAAGATTCAAAAGTCAAAATCGTACAGCCTCTCGTGTGTATAATAAAGGTTACATAAAATCGTATAGCCCTGCCGAGCCCCCCGCGTGTTTTTTAGAGATATAAAATTTGGAATTTATTGATGCTAAAACTTAAATTATATTACTCTGTTGTATTATGAAGTTAGAATTTCTAAGTGAAAATTAATGTAATTAGATGAGATATCACTTGGAGTTAGAAAATAAAAAATCACCTAATAAAAAAAAACCCAAAATAAGATTCAAAAGTCAAAATCGTACAGCCTCTCGTGTGTATAATGAAAGCTACATAAAATCGTACAGCCCTGCCGAGCCACCCGCGTGTTTTTTAGAGATATAAAATTTGGAATTTATTGATGCTAAAACTTAAATTATAATACTCTGTTGTATTATGAAGTTAGAATTTCTAAGTGAAAATTAATGTAATTAGATGAGATATCACCTGGAGTTAGAAAATAAAAAATCACCTGATAAAAAAAAACCCAAAATAAGATTCAAAAGTCAAAATCACACAACCTCTCGTGTGTATAATAAAAGCTACATAAATTCGTATAGCCCTATCGAGCCCCCCGCGTATTTTTTAGAGATATAAAATTTGGAATTTATTGATGCTAAAACTTAAATTATATTACTCTGTTGTATTATGAGGTTAGAATTTCTAAGTGAAAAATTAATGTAATTAGATGAGATATCACCTGGAGTTAGAAAATAAAAAACCACCTGATAAAAAAAAAACCCAAAATAAGATTCAAAAGTCAAAATTATACAGTCTCTTGTGTGTATAATAAAATCTACATAAAATCGTATAGCCCTGCCGAACCCCCTGCATGTTTATTATAGATATAAAATTTGGAATTTATCGATGCTAAAACTTAAATTATATTACTCCGTTGTATTAAGAAGTTAGAATTTCTAAGTGAAAATTAATGTAATTAGATGAGATATCACATGAAGTTAGAAAATAAAAAACCACCTGATAAAAAAACCCCAAAATAAGATTCAAAAGTCAAAATTGTATAGCCTCTCGTGTGTCTAATAAAGTCTAGATAAAATCGTATAGCCCTGCCGAGCCCCCCGCGCGTTTTTTAGAGATATAAAATTTTGAATTTATTGATGCTAAAACTAAAATTATATTACTCTGTTGTACTATGAAGTTAGAATTTCTAAGTGAAAATTAATGTAATTAGATGATATTGAACCATTTTATCATTAAAATTGGAATTCTTAAGTCGCAATTAATCTAATTAGATAAGAATGAATGAATAATACATAGAAGTTAGAATTACTAAATAGAAGTGAGAAATATTACTCCATTTACTTGTAACATGAAATTCATGCTCTAATATTCTTGGAAAATATAAAACTAAAATAAATTTCATTGAAGACTAATTCATCAAAACAATACATTAGATAAAAACTTAAAATAAATTTCATTGAAGACCAATTCATCAAATTAATGTATTAGTAAAAAAAATCTATGCGTAAAGATTTCAAGCCTATTGAATAGGCATAATTATAAAAAAGGAAATTTCATTGACCTCCTTGAGTTAGGTTAAAATGTCACTCACCCCCTCTATTTTTTAACATTACACTAACCTACCCTATTTAATATTTCACTTACTCTTGAATATCTAATTGTTCCACAACTTCATATGTAGTTGCTCTTAAGATTTAAAAGAAGTATGTAGTACAAATAACTATATTCAATTGTAGATATTCTTGTGTGGTCATGAGACTAAAAAATTCTATTTGATCACACACAAGAAAAAGTGAATGTAGAAAAAATTATATTATATGTTGTATTTTGTGTGTGCGACCAAATAAAATTTTTTCGTCTCATGACCACCCAAAAATATCTCATTCAATCAAATGACAAAAAATATTTTTTAAAAATATTTCTTAGTTAAAAATTACTTTAGAGGCATATTTCTAATGACAAAATAATATTTTTTTACTTTCTTCTCCTCAATTAAGATGACATATTTCTTAGTGTAATTTACATACGTATTACAATGTGCAAGTACTTTGTTTTAAAGTATACTTTATATCATTGAAACATGTTTAGATTTACATAATCATTAACTACTTTAGTTATGCTACAAAACATATATAAAAAAATTAGAAGTAGATCACATCGTAACGTTACCCGTATTTTTTTTTTAAGTTACACTTTGTTAAGTCCACATTCCAAAAGTAATCAAATTATATATTCATTAGCAATATTAAGTAGTATGATTATTTCAAAAATGATTAACAATTAATAGTAATTTAACATTGAATACCAATTACAAAATAGACACAAATCATGGTTAATACAAAGAGTTTAGTACAAATAAGTTAATATATCGATACATATCAAGTTCAAATTTCAAACATACGTTTTGTTACATAACCTAAAGTACGTATCAAAACAAAGTAACATGCGCAAATTGTGGATAAAAAGTCATTGTCAACCACTCGATTAGAACTTATACCTCACTAAATTAGTTAATTAAAATTTTTCATCACCAACAATTCGTTCCCGTATAAATTAGTGTAGTATACTTTATAGAAAGTCATATATCGCACGAGTCGTAACGTTACGCCTCTATTTTTAGAAGTTATACTTTGCTAATTAAAATTAAAAAAAAAACTGAATTTATTTAATTAGTACTATGAATCAATAATATATTTTGTCTCATGCATGATATAATTAATATATTAATATAATAGTTATTTTGAAATTAAAAGTTTTGAGCAACAACTTGTACTTGGTGTATAATATTTTGTTAAAAATTTTCATCAGGAATAATTTGTTTTCCGTATATAATAGTTAATTTAATTTTTTTATGAACAACAACTTGTTCCTCGAATCATTTAAAATTTTCATGAGCAATAATTTGTTCCCCGTATATAATAGTTTAATTAAAAAAATTCATCAACAATAACATGTTGTTTGTATATGGAAGAGGAGGAGGACAAAAAAAGAGAGAACATAGTGTCAATTTGGGCTTAATATGGCCCAACCCATAAAATAAATAAAAACCTAACAACACCCAAACATATATCCAACTCAGTTTTTTCTAACCCTAGCCGCCGCTCAACATTTCTCTGTCTCTGCGTTTTTTCCTCTTCTCACCAAATTCTCCATTCTCCTTCATCAAACCCTAGCCGCCACCAAATGACTACTCCACAACGCCATCTTAAGCCTTTCTTCTTCCTTTACAGTCCTATTTTTACATGATTTTAAAACTTTACAACCATCAACTTCTCAGTTAGATCTTGGCCACCACAAATATTTTTTCAAAAAAACTATTACAATAGAAATATACTATCTTGTATCCAAAAACTATTACCTTCATCTGCTTCTCTGTAAATGGTAAGGAGATCTGCACGAATGCAACAACAAAGTTAGAGCAATTAAAAGAAAGAATCATATTTTGTTGAATCTCATTTGTTTGATATGTTTCTATTTGTAAATCAACAATAGGTAGGAGGTAAGTATATTTACATTTTTTGGATTTGGATCTAAATAATTTTGTAAAAGAATTCATTTATTTTCACTAAAAGTCACTTCTTTATCATGCTTCTGATATTCGTTTTTTTTCTCCTTTCTCAAAAATTCATTTTTATCTTCCACTGGATTAAACAATAGTTCTATTTTCTTTATTTTTTTAGATCCATGAATTTTTCCTTTTAGATTTTAAATCCTACAAAAGTTTTTGAAATAAGATCTATTTTCTTGTTAATGATTCATGTTCTTCTTCCTCTTATTTATTATTAATTGATCTTTTTTAAAAATATTTTTTTTTCTTTTTAGTAATTTTTTTAAATCCATTTGAGATAATTATAGAATAAATATTTTATCTATTATTCTTCTGCACATTCCTTAGTAAATAAAATTAATATTTTCATGAGTTTTTGCATAAATAATTAATTGTCTTATTTTAATGAGTTTTTGCATAAATAATTCATTGTCTTATTACTACCATACCTGACTAATCACATCAAATATACAATATTAAATTAAAACAGAGTAGTTACAGCAGCTGTATACTCTTATTTACCCACAAAATGAAAAGTTCATTACATCACCTATACTACATCAATGTGGCCAATATGTCTCTTTCTCCCTCTCTCTCTGTATCCTTATCTACTTCTTTTTTTTTTTTTATCAATCTAATAAAATTAGAAAAATGATGATTTTTCCATGTATATGTTTTCTATCTTTCAAGAATGTTTACTTAAAGAATGACACAAATCTTTCAAGAATGACTTTGGTGATTATGGATTTTATCTTTCAAGAATGAGACAAATTTTTTAGTCTACTTAAAGAATGTTTAAAATCAAATTGTTTTTAGTTTTATTGTGTAAAACATCACTTTTTTTTAGAATAATAAAAGTAGAGAATATTTTTATGAGTTGAGAGAATATAGAACAAAGATTTTAACAAAGAATGAAAAAGAATCAAGTTAAAAAAAATGGAAGATAACGAAACTGAGTTTGATTTTCATATCTTCTTACATGAGTTTCATCTACATACCTGAGTTCCAAGAATGAATGAAGAAAAATGAGTTTCATTTACATACCCGCTTTGTTGTTGTCATTAGACGAACTTATTTGACTGTAATGAAGTTCAAGGAAAAAAATCATAAAAATTTGTTTTTTCAATTTCTCAAATTTAATCAAGTATATCAAATTAAAATTTTTATTATTTACTTACCCCTGTCCTTCTTTGTAGTTTGTTGTAGAGATAAGGACATCAATATTGTTCCTGCGAAACCAAGTTTAATGGTTTGAAAGTTGAAGTTAAGATGAGAAGATAATGAAAAGTTACCAAAATGAATTTCTTCCTCTTATTTCTTTATATTTTATTTATCCGCGCTGCTGTTATTGTTAAAATTTCCTGAAAGAAAAAAAGCATCTGATTAGACAAAGAAGATGAAGATGAAATTTATTAAATAATGTATATTAGGAAAAAATGGAGAGCGGTAGTGCAGAAATAAGTCAGAGAAAGAAGAGGAAAATAAATGAAATGTGAAATGAAAAATGTGTTAAGATGATATAGAATTTTGAAAAAATGAAAGAGGGGGAAAAATTTTTGAATTTTGAATTTGGTTAACATTGGAATCTGATGAAAGTTTGATAGAGAGAGTGAAAGTGTTTTGAGGAAAAAGCTATTTTTGTCCTTTGTTTGAAAAAATGCATGATTTGACATAAAGTTGGTGATTGGTTTTCAATTGGTTTGGTTCAATTCAAACCATGGCTATTGATTTGGTTACTTTTTGTCTCACAACCCTCAAATATGGCTTAGTTAGTGAGCCATATGGCTTAGTTAGCCCTTCATCTGGTTCAATTAAATAATTTTTGGACTGCTTTTGCCCTTACAATGGACACTTGGCAATATATGAAGCAAGGGCAAAACTGATTTTTCCATAGTAATGAAATTTCTTATATTAGAATAGATGTTCTGTGTTTTTGTTATTTTTACTGACAAGTGTTCCTTTGTTTATATTTTACATGAGGTGATATAGAGTAGTAGCTATGTTGTAATTTCTTTGTGGACTTTTGTATAGAGTGGAACCACCAAAATAAAAATCGGTCAAGCTGTGATGATATTAGTGGCTATACTTTTGCGTAGCAGTAAGAACTATTTGTTCATATTTTATTTATTTGATTTTTATAACAACATACGATAAACTAGAACATCGACCCGTGCTGTGCACAGGTCTGATTAGCTGTAAGATATATAATGATTAAATAAGATATGATAATTTCAATAATGTAAGGTATATGAAAAAAGTTGAGTAACATTAAACGATAGTTGAACAATAATTTTGGATAAATATTCATACAAAGAAAATTATGTTATATTACGAAAGACTTCCTTGTAGACCACATTCGAAGTCTTAGTCGTATCTTCACCGTCGTCATCGATGATCAATGTTTTTAATCCTTTTCTAGAAGTAACTCTTGAAATTGCAACATACAACTGACCATGTGAAAACACTGACGACGGAAGATATATCCCAACATGCTTTAAAGATTGTCCCTGACTCTTATTAATAGGTCGCAAATGAAATCATTATAGGAAATTGTCTCCGTTGAAATTTAAAAGGAATTCTCACGTCAGATGGTGTCAGAGAAAATCTAGGTATGAAAACCTGATCACCAATATTACTTCCTGAAATAATTTTTTCTTCAAGAGCACGTTTTCTCAATCTCGTAATAATAAGTCTTGTTCCATTACAGAATCCTAATTTTTTATTCAAATTCCTTAATAGCATAACTCGAACTCCAACTTTAAGTCTCAACTTGTGATTTGGAAGTCCCGACGTAGAAATCGTGTTCAAAAATTCGGGAGTATGAACATCATCCACTGTTTGACCGTCTACATTTTGTGTGAGTGGAGTATCATAACTCAAATATGTTTTTTCTTCACCGGGAATTAAATCCAACATATAATCATTTATTGTGTCGACTATTGAATTTTTAGGAGATAGTATAACTCTATTTTGGAAATACGTTATATCGTTCATGTGTTTGTAAAATATGATGGAAGCAAGAGGATCACCTGAATTTGGAATCAATAAATCTGATGGAATGTCAAGTTCTAAATCATCGTCGTTGTCATCTCCAATTTCTCCATCGCCAACACCCAAAACCCATTCAGAAAACAATCTTCTTTGTTCAACGTCTACACTCGAAGCACCACCGAGAAACCTCATGTTTTTACTCAATGTTAAAACTTCACAAAAATTCCAAAGAACCGAAGAATTTAGCATGAACAGGCCTTGTACCTTTGGGTATTACTGGTAGAATTTGTCTAAAATCTCCGTCAAAAATAACAACTTTTCCACCGAAGGGAATGTGTTTATTTTTTTCATCAACAGACTTAAGAATATCTTTTAAAGTTCGATCAACAGCTTCGAAACAGTGTTTGTGCATCATTGGTGCTTCATCCCATATAATGAGCTTTGCTTTTTGTATTAATGGCGCCAAAGGGCTTTTAGGAACTATAGTACATGTTGAAAACTCGTCAACATTTAGATGAATAGAAAAGCTTGAATGTGCTGTTCTACCGCCAGGTATAAGCAATGCAGCGTTCCCACTTGAGGCAACTGTTAAAACTATCTCACCTTTTGAGCGTAATGCGGATGACATGGCCCTCAAGATAAATGTCTTCCCTGTACCGCCATAACCATAAAGAAAAAACACACCAGGTTTGTTTTCGTTAACTCTTGTCAGTATTGTGTCATATACTTTACGTTGCTCTGAGGTCATAGTTGACATCAATCTAACATGTTCCTCAGCTAATGATTGTTTGTTATAATTCAATTTGTCGTGTATTAAACTATTTTGTATATCAGGAACTAATGATGTGGCTGCTCTATGCATTGGAGGATAATCTTTTAAACTCTTCCCACAACTACGTAACATCATCTCAATATCTGCTAGTGCATATTGTATCAATTGATCATCGGTTAATATTAAATCTGCAATGTTAAAATCAAAATAATGAATGTGATTAATGACATGACTATGGTTGTGTTTGGTTGTATTGAAAAAAAATTGTTTTAACATAATTGAGTTTGATAATAACTTTCCAAATCACATGTGATAATAACTTTTCAAATCTCACATGATAATTATTCTCTAAATTTATGATCCGGTAGAAAAAAAATCATTGATCAGGAAAGACATAAAAATATTTCGTGATGAATAATATAGTCAACAATAATTTTTATATGATATACTTTTAAAACTGATGGTGCTTATCAATTATTGCGCATAATTTTAATCACAATTGGTATACTTGCCATAGTGGTTGGAAATATTGCTTTGCACTAAAGGGTTGCGGGTTCAAATCTTTGTCAAGACAAAATTGTATTATTTTTTAATAAAAATTGCAAGATAAAATGGAGGGAAAACATGCTAAACAAATTAGGGTTTAGAATTTGCTTGTGTATACAAGCTTATAATATAAAAGATTAGTGGGCTTTGAGGACAAGTGATTTTTATAACAACATATAGATAAACTCTTTAGAGGGAAACGAATTGTTCAACGAGCAGAATAGATAGAGTACCTGTGATGTGATAGATAAGTTGTTCTTGCTGAAGTCTGAGGGAAGAAGATAGAGAACTCCAAGAGCAAATTCAAGAGAGTAAAAAAAGAAAATATGAGATAGTGATAAGTGAAATGGTAAAAATGAGTAAAGAGAACAAGTTTGTATTTATAGAGTTGGTTCTGGAAAAAAGAGTCTGGGTAAAATTATGATTGTAGAGAAAAAAGAAGGGCGAAAGTACAATTATGTGACAAAACTAAACGATTGATGTGACAAGACTAGATGCATCAACAGGTGAAACTCCTGGTGGATTGTGGACTAATATGGGTCGACTTGATGAACAAACAAACATCTATGCTTGACAGGTTTGACGCTTGATGCACTGTTGACTGATATAGGTCAACCTGATGAAGAAACAAACGCATACGCCTTAACAAAGCTTGACATTTGATGGAATGTGGACTCACACAAGAGATCATACCATATTTACTCTATAAATTGTTGACAATACATGTCACCATGAACTCCATCTTCAACGCAACCCAATTCTTTTGTATTTTTTCATTCTTCACCATAGATGACTTCTCTATTGTAGAAATTCTCAAAATGACTTTCAAAATAAAATATTTTTAAATACTTTATTCTATGTGTCGAAAAAAAAAATACTTTATTCTAAATAGTTTTTCTACTGTAGTATAATATCAAACTTAAATATCAAGAAAAATTCAACGGACATTTTTTAAAATATTTTATTTTATATAAATTTTAACATTAATATAATGATAAAATTAAATATCCAATAAAAATCGATAGATCCATGCTCCAGTCTCAAAAGTAGTTTTATATAATCTTAAAAAATAATTATTTTAGTAAAAATAAAAAATTTATTAATCCCCCAATTTTTTCTTATCAAATCAAATTAATAATAATAACCCCGTAAATTTATTTATTTTTCATCATCATAAACAAAAAGATTGGAATTTTGGCGCAGAATCCAGAAACCCAGATCAAAACTGATCCGAAAACCCATCAAATCAATACTAACAAAACAAAACTCAGATTTTCTGTTTTCCACACAACACAATCATAGAAGCTCCACAATTAACGTTTATTATAACATTCCAAAGTTTTTCGTGTTCCTAATAGCTAACGTTGTATTGTATTGTTACAACCATGAAGCTGTCACTGTACCAGAATTGAATATCTTAATCCCAAAACCAAATAAAATGCGGAGGGTACTTGGGAAGATTACTGGGTTGTTCACCAATCGAACTGTTGCTGGAGTGGACAAAGTTGGGAACAAATATTTCACCAAAAATGAACAAATTGATGGCATCAGTAAGTGCTTTTTCATCTTTCCTGTTTCTTTTTTATTAATATATATATTGTGTTATATTTATTCAATTAATGGGTTGTATTTGTGGTTTAAGATTTTGGGTTTATGTATATGTATATGCTGCATAGTTTGAGACTGTTGAGAAAGGTAGGATTTTGTGTGGTTAATCGATAGTTGTGGTTTGATATCTATATTCTATATTCACTCTTAGGCATAGAATTTGGTGATACTTTGCAAAAGGGTTTGTGTTAGGACTCAGGTACATGAGGAGAGCTCAACCCAAAAAATTAGTATATTATATGGGAGAGCTTCATGGCTTATGCACCACATTGAGGGCATTTATCTACTCAATGTGGGACTTCTAACAATGTCACACCCTTTAAGACGAGACTTTCATTCTATTGGCACTGACTAGATAGTAGTCATTTCCTCTTTGGCGGCTTCACTCACCTATCAGTATATTTGGTGGAGTACCTTAATCCAGCCTATAGATAGCCTTTAAGTGGCCCAACTCTCATTGAAGGTATCATTTGTTAGGATTAAGTACATGAGGAGAGTCCAATCCAAAACACTAGGCCATTAGGTGGGAGAGCTTCATGGCTTAAGTACAACATTGAGCACTTTTATATACTCAATGTGGGACTCCTAATATTTTGGTAGCTAAACTTTTTTAGGGTAAGGGGACAGTGTCCTAGTCTGTCTTAGTGAACAAAGAGCATTTACATAGAAATTATACTCACCTCACTCTAAGGAGATAGTAGAGATTCAAACTTAAAAGATGCAGGTGTCATGCTCTACTTGGCCAACCCTGTTGAAATTAAACTCTTGAAAAGGGTGAGATTAACCTGAACTTAGAAAAATAAGAAGAAAAAAATTTGGCAGCTAATCTCTGTTGCTAGATTGGTTCACTCATGATATCATTTGGTGTAATAGTGGGAATTTAAAATTTCAAAACCGTAGTTCTTCTTACTTATTTTCCTGTTGTTGTTTATTTTATTTTTTTTGCACTGTAGCTCGCTTTACATAGAATCTATCTGATTATGCTTTTGGGTTTTGGTTTACTAGTGAAAGAGAAAAGATGGGTGGTGTTTAAGGGAGAGCATGATCCTACCTCCATTCCAGGTATATATTTTATGGCAGCTATCATTCAATTGTTAAAGTTATTGGCTTGTTGTCCATGTCGATTAATAAGTGTGATTCCGGGATGATCCAATTATGATATATGTTGAATTTATTCAGGAAAACGTCTATGATTATTTATCCTATTTCCTATTGTTGATGGATAGTTGATGTTTAATTGTTTTAGTTGAATGGATATGTTGGCTCAATGGGCAGCGTAAAAGGGCTCCAACTCCAGAGGTAAATTGAAATGCATCTATATTTATCCCTTTGCTAGTCTTATGAGGTTATCTAAAGTTGTTGACGTTTCTTTGTATCGCTATAGCATAGGTTATCTAAAGTTGTTGACGTTTCATGCCATAACCAGCATTTTTAAATAGCAGCTATAACGGCAGTGTATGGCTATAGCATAGGGGAATTTGAACAAATCGCTATGGTTCGGCAATACACCATTACAAAATGTTCTCAAATAGCAACTAAAGTGGTGCTATAGCACTATTGTGTCACGGAATTTGAACAAACTGCTATTTCCCGCAATCCGTGTCTGACAATACTGGTCATAGTCATAGCTAAACTAGATGACATGATATACAATTATTTTTTTATGAAAGTTTTGTGTGTATTAATTTGTGTCTCTCTTAATATTACTTAGAGGTATAAGAGGGCAGTGGTCAACTGAACTCATAAGGTATTCTCCCAGATTAAGGAAACAAGGAATGCAGTAGGTTATCGTAAATCGCAATCCTTTTGCAAATAAGACAGTGCAACACTCTTGAAACATTCTGTTCTAATATCCACATGTTCGGTGCAATTATGGTCATTGCTTATGAAATTGATTCTGTGATAATATATTTGGAGTAGATCAAGGACAAATTAGATAATGAGAAAGAAGCTTTAGAATTCAATGCTTTGGGGATGTTTGGAATTTCAAGCAATATTCTTTCAGAAGTCAAAACAATGAGATTAAAAGGGAGACTTGAAGTGTTGATTCACAGCAGAGTTAGTCACAAAAGAAAGTGTTAAGGTTTGATGATACAGTTAGAGGGAATGATATTACTTTAAATGTATATATAAGTTGGATCTTGGAGGTGTGGATGTGATTTTAGGGGTAATATGGTTGGTTGGAGCCATTAGGTAGGTGTTTAGTGAGTTGGAAGCAAAAACATGTGGCCTTTAATCATCGGAATCAATATTATGTGATGAACTTTGTCCTGTTTGCTGTGAATTTGGTATTCCTTATTTCCTTTAAAGGGATGATAACTAAAAAAGAGGCTGAGTTTTTCTTGAATTCTGCTATGCAAAATTTATTCATGAATTGATCACCTTTATTTTGTAACTGGGTAGCAAACTAAGAAACTAACCTTTAGAATGTTTTATGAATGTTTTCAGCTAAGTGAAATTATTGAAGTATTACTTTAAATTGTTTTTTTATTCATTTTCAGGAACAAATAGAATTGGAAGCAAGACGTGAACAAGTTAGACAGAATGTTGCTCGTATGTCTCACTTATACTTCAACTTATTTAATCAATATGTTTGAATAATTCACTCTGAGATAGTTGGCATTATAGATTCCTCACGCAAGTTTGTTGTTGGCATTACACAAGATAGTTCTTCTCATTATCATAGAAAATAATTCTTCTTGGCAAAGTTCTGTTCTACACAGCGATCTTAACACAAACTGTTTTTTTTTTTTCTTTCCACAAAGTTCTTAAGAAAGAAGAAGAGGAAAGGAAAGCCAACGAAGGAAATAGAGTCAGACGTGTTGTCAGCACTGGTCAGATGATTAAACTATGATTGTTATTGCAATATTTTTATTTACTTACGCTTCGGAATTATAACTACTTTATATTTTCTCACAGGAGTTGTTAGTGGTCCAGACTTAAACAGTTTTATGCGGCAGTTTCCAGTTGCTTCCGAAGGTAGGTCATCTTACTGTTGTTTTCTTTCTTTGACAGAAATATTGAGTTCTTTCTTTATTTTTTTTCCTTTTTTGAAAAGGAAAATTATTTGGACAAATTTGAATTAAACATATACTAGAGCTTAATTTTAATTTTGAATAAAGCTTTTGACACATTTTCTCCAATATAGGTAACGGGGTTGAAGAATCATCTGGCACAAAGGATGACTTGAGGTTGGTATTTTGAAATTGATAGTTTGATGCATAAACATCTTGTTTGAAATGCATCTTTGTATGTACACCCTCACCTCAAATGCACACGCGCACAAAAGCTCTTTGTGGCACTTTTGGCTAGCATTAACAACTTTTATTCCTTATGTTTTATTTTTTCCCCCTTAATTTAATTGATTTTCATTTTATTCTTCCCGACTTTTTGTTTAAATATTTTCATGAAGTTGTTAGGCAATCTTTTCTATATTCCTGTTACAATATTTTGGTTTAACTTTCCTAAGAAGTAGAATCTAATTACTAATAATAAATTAGATTTCTAGTATGAACTGTCAAGGATGCACAATATGAATCAATGATATATGTTTCTGACTGTGATCCTCAATGCTGTTGTCTTGAAATTCACATCTGTTTCTTCATTCTATTTTAGATGCTCGTTGAACTTTAATTGCTATAAGTGTCTTCTATTCTTCGCTGTGAAGTCGTGTTTTTCCTTAGGAGTAACAATTCAACATAAAGTAATCATTTGATCTTTCTGCAGGAATTTTCAAGATAACATAGATAAGAATGCAAAAGATGAGCTTGAGTAAGTCCAAGTGTTTATATAAACCCGTTTATTACATAATATAAAAAAAGTGATTATCGCATTCAATATTATATAGATTATTTTTTAGAGATTTTGAAGAAAAGCACAAGTTATTTTGTTTATTTACCATAACGAAAATTACTTTCGTAAAAAAAAGTATCTATTGAAAAAACAAAATAATACATGCATGTCAAAAATAATAAATGGGCTTTATCAGAGATATTTCCCTTAAACCTCATATTTCATATCATTACTTTATTAATTTTCATCTTTTGGTAAAATTTTGTTTCAGTTCTTCAGAACCAACTGGGTCAGGTGCAAGTTATAGACCTGGAACATGGCAACCTCCAACTTGAACTTTCATAAATCATCACAATTAAGGAAGGGTCTTGCTGACACAACATTTGTTGATTTTACCTCATGCCCTATTTCGAAAAGCCGTGCATGATGTTTTATTTATTGCCCTGGAATTTTGGTATAACTTATGTGTTTGTGTGCTAATTTCTCGGAATTGTAATTCATTGATTTGCAGTGCGTTTTGCCCTGCTGAGTAACCTAGTTCTTTCCAAATAATCTTTGTTTTGATGCATTGTGATGTCTCAAATCTAACATTAAGAAAGGCAGGATGTTAATGTAAATGTGTACTTTCGGGCGACCTTGCAAGTAAGGACTCTTGCCTGAGTCTGATCTGTAAACCTGTAATGCCACAGAATTCCAATCTAAGGTGCTGTCTTAGCTATTTGTCTATGAAAATATGGAAGGTAGTGTTAGATTGTTACCATAATCTTATCTTTATCAGTTGCTTCATCTCTGCATATTGAAATTAACTCTACCAATTGCACACTTGGTGCATGCAATTTACTCATCTCCTTGAGGTCAATAAACTTCTTGGCCATGTTATGGGAACCACGGAATGTCCTCCACCGAAAATTGGCTTTGGTGATGTTGTTGTCTCTCATTTGAAGCGCGACAAAACCATTGTCTTTCGAACACTTTTAGCATCATAGGGCTTTGAAGTTCAAATTATAATCGTCTCTCTTGATTTTTTAAGTCGGTTTTCCATATAAACTTTTACTAGGTAAACTTCTTTCGATGGATAATTTGCCTAATTTTCTTTCTATTGGTGGCTAAAACTCCTAGTTTCGTCTTCCTAATCTTTGCTTGGAGTAGTTTTTCTTTTCTACAACTTCTTGAATCAATATCAAAATATAAAGAAATACATGCCAAAGAAAACATTTTTTTTTTTTTGAAGACATGCCAAAGAAAACATGATGGTATAAAAGCTCTACCTAAAAATGTCATATGGTATTACTATTTATTTATTGGGGAGGGATCAAATTACACACTTTTTTTCAAAGTGTTCACGTAAAAAAAAAATTAGAAAAATTTTACATATCTGAATACTTTTTTCCAAAGTGTCTAGGTAACAAAATAAGTTTGGAAAAATTTTACATACCTACACACTTTTTTTCAAAGTGTTCAGGTAACAAAAAAAAATTAGAAAAATTTTACATACCTGAACACTTTTCTTTAAAGTGCGTAGGTAACAAAATAAATTTGGAAAAATTTTACATACCTACACACTTTTTTTCAAAGTGTTCAGGTAAAAAAAAAATTGAAAATTTTTATATACCTGAACACTTTTTTCCAAAGTGTTCCGGTAACAAAAAAAAATTTACATAGCAGAACACTTTTTTTCAAAGTGTTCCAGTAACCAAATTTTTTTCTTTAGGGTTTTAGTTTATATATGAGGGTAAATTCGTCAATTCAAAATTAATGTCGGGGTAGATTGACAATTGTTGGGGGTAGAAAAAAAACATTCCATTTAAACGGGTCAAGCCCAGCCCATCCAAGTATCCAACGCTGGAAATCGTTGCTCCAAAAAACGAGGATCCTTTGTGTCCAAATCGTTTCAGTTATTTCTTCTTCGTTCGTAATTTGCTGAAGCAACCGATTTTGATTAACACTGCTAAAACCCTAAACAATGTCTACGCTAGAAATCGAAGCTCGAGAGTGAGTATTTCAATTACTAAACCCTAAACCTATTACTGTTATCAATTAACCCTATTCAATTCATTTCTAGCATTATTATATTATTCCTTATTTGTTTCAATTTGGTTGTTTTCAGTGTGATTAAAACTGTGCTTCAGTTCTGCAAAGAAAATTCGTTGCATCAAACTTTTCAGACATTGCAGAATGAGTGTCAAGTTTCTTTGAATACTGTTGATAGCATTGAAACTTTTGTCGCTGATATTAATAGTGGACGATGGGATGCAATTTTGCCTCAAGTTTCTCAACTTAAGCTTCCTAGGAATAAATTGGAGGATTTGTATGAGCAGGTATCAGCAATTGAGTTATTGGGCTTGTTTGGATTGGTTTATTTGAGCTTATTTAGAAGCAGTTTGTTATAGTTTTTTTGAAAAAAAATTGTTTTTTTTTTTAATTTTAAATAATCACTTTTAAAAGTATTGCATATGTTTGTTACAACTTTTTTAAAAAATCACTTCAAATGAGAAGCTGAAAAGAGTAGCTTCTCGAAAAAAAATAATTTTTTTAGGGGGGAGAGAAAATAAGTGTGATAGGTGGAGGATTTGTATGAGCAGGTATCAGCATTTGAGTTATTGGGCCTGTTTGGAATTGGTTTTATTTGAGCTTATTTACTCCTATAATCACTTTTTAGTTAGAATGTTTTGGAAGAACTTTTGGAAACAGCTTATGGCATGTTAATAAGCTGTTTTTTCAGCATATGTTTGCAAGCTCTCCAAGATAGCTTATTAGTATGTTTGGTTTGGTGTTCATGGGTTCTTTCTCACGTTTCAAGACAAATCCAATTCCAATGTGAAAATATAGAAGTTAAGCTAAGCTACAAGTTGTAGCTTCAAGGTGGACATGCATTGAGTTGGTATCCAGTGCCAAAACGAACATATAGGATATGAAAACAGTTTATAGTTCATGCGAAAATAATTTAACTTTATTGAATCTTTTGTATCACGATAAAGGTTTATGCTATAAGCTGCAAATTAAGTTGTTTATTCAAACAAGGCCGTTATATATGTATTGCTGCCTAACTTGAGATTATCTATTGATAATGATATGGTTATGTTTGCAGATTGTATTAGAAATGATTGAACTTAGAGAACTTGATACTGCACGAGCTATTTTAAGGCAAACACAGGTGATGGGTGTCATGAAACAAGAGCAACCTGAAAGATATTTGCGTCTTGAGCATCTTCTAGTTAGAACGTATTTTGACCCAAATGAGGTAGGACACTTTCTATTTATTTATCTTTTTAAAATTTAAGTTTTCCAAATCAAACAACTCTTTGCTTATTTCAGTTCTTGCTATTTTGTTTTGGTACTCTGCTAAAATTGTGTCACCATTTAGCTGTAATTCCGTATATAAAATAATTGCTGCGTCTTTGTATGCATTTGTGTAAGTACCAATTCAATTTTCGAGATGTATGGCATTTTTTGTTGCTTTCTTGTTGTGGTTGTAATGCTTCAATTATAAATGATACTTTGCTAAAACCTTTTAACTCTCTATAGGAACAGGGTAATCGATGCATTAGAAATGACACATTTGGCATTTTGAATGTGTTTTTTTATACTTTGTTTAATTAATGAGGTACTTCATGAGATATAGGATAGCTCAGCTATTGTAAAACTAGTTTAGGCTTAATCTAGATGATTCAGAAGGTAGTTATCTTAGCTGTCAAAGAAACTGACATGTGTCAGTACATAATAGATGTAACCTGCTACTGCAGGTAAACACCCTGCTCCTATAAATGCAGGTGTTTCTTTCTCTTGTAACTAACTTGAATAGAAATGAAAACAGAATTTGAGATCAAACAGAATCTCTCTCTATGAATTTTATTCAAAGGATTGCATAACTTTTGCAGCAGGTTTCTTTTATTCTATTCAAAGGATTGTCATTTTCATAGATATTTGACTGAATGAAAAATCAAGAGTTTGTTTGGTTTTAGAATATGATTTCTATTGTTATTTCATAGACATTTATTACAATTTTCAAAACTGTGATTTGTTTTCACCTCATTTTTTGTTTGAGCATGACATCTGAGCAACATAAGGGTTTGATATAATATTCTTGAGTGCTCTTTGAAAAATGAGTATTACAGATTGAACAAGTTTTAAAGCTTTATTACTAGTCATGAACTAGGGGGTCAGTATTTGTTAAACTTCTTGTGATTGTTTCAACAGACAAGGGTTTGTGACATGTGTTTTATGTGATAGGCCTATCAAGAATCAACAAAAGAGAAGCGACGTGCGCAAATTGCCCAAGGTACTTAATTGTTGGACTTATATGATATGTTTTCTGATTCTCGTTTTTGAATAATAGGACTTCTCTCTGTTTGTGTTTTCAGCTATTGCAGCAGAAGTGACTGTAGTGCCACCTTCCCGATTAATGGCTTTAATTGGTCAGGCTTTGAAGTGGCAGCAGCATCAAGGTAATTACCTGGTAATACTATTTGTAGTTTATTTTTTATTATTCTATTGGCTTAAGTACCTGAGCAACGTGGACATTTGTTCATATTTGCAACTTATTGATGGCTAAGAATGAAGTCAGTTTTTAAAAATTTCAGTTATAGCGATGCATCTTTCACTTCACTAATGATAAGTAAGCAAGCAGAGAAGATATTTATTTTTATGTTTTAGGATGACTAAATTTACCATTAATGGAAATGATAAAATGCTTGGTTGCCACCTATGAAGCACGGATACATGGTTTTTAACCCCATATCCGTATTTGGTATGCATCCGATGCGAATACACTTTGACATGGGTACATATCAGAGTATGCCATTGATGTGCCATTGATACACTGTAAAATGCTTTGTCGATACACATGCCGTGATTTTTCACCTTGTTTTGCGATGTTTCTCCATTTTTTTGCTTTGAAAATTGAAATTCCCAATTAATTGCAATTTAGGTCACTGCTTCAGTGTTCAACTTAGCCTCTTTCTTTACATACCCACGGCGATTAGCATACTTTTACTTACCCACCCACAATTTTAGCTTCACCATAATTTCTTTATCAAGCCAGCTTTCACATGAAATCGCATATCGAAAATCATTGGGGTCCCTTTATTTAACCATTTACATTTATAGAATATTTGTTTCTTAACAATAATGTGTATTTTTTAATTTAAGAAATCGCATATTGCTGTATCATGTCTGTGCGTGCATCATAGGATTTTCACCGTGCTACCTAGAGGATAATTTATAACTTGACAGGGATGCTTTCCTTTGGGATCTTGCAGGTTTACTTCCTCCTGGAACACAGTTTGATTTGTTTCGTGGAACTGCTGCTATGAAACAAGATGTGGATGACATGTATCCGACAAATCTTTCTCACACTATAAAGGTATGCTTGTTGTATCCTTCAAGGCATTGTTTATGTTAAGTTTTAATCAGTAATGACATGTGAACAGTACTTTTACGAGAAAACCAAAAAAAAAGTGCAGAGCCAGATATAGTTATGCAGAGTCTTTTTTATTTGAAGAATGAACTTTCTGCCATCGAATTATTTATTGCTTTCATTATAGTGTTCTGATTTTAAACCAAGACATTGGTCAAGCTTTACTTACCACGGCCGAACTCCGGATTACTAGGGCCCCTTTCCTCTAGGAACCGGAGGGTTAACACCAAAAAATAAAAAAATTTCCTTTAAAGTTGAGTCGCTATTGATTTATGGTATTCTTCTCTGTGATTCTTTTGCTTCAATGGAACATGTTTTCTTCATTGATCTATTTCCCCTCTGCTTGCTTTATCGATTTTTGGTACATGTTGTGGTATCTTGTTTGCATTTCACATGAGAAAAAGGATATTTCTTTGAGTACATTTTGTTTGCTTCAGTCTTTGAAATTGTTTTAGCAGCATGTTGTCTATCATTAATGTGTATAACTAGGTTATTTGTAGTTTTACTGTTACGGTTGGCCATTGTTTCATTTTTCTTACTTGCTTGTTCTCTGTTATTTTGAAATTAGATTATTAGAAAACGGATGGTTGATGTTTGTCTCTTTTAGTTGGCTGTGCATATTTTCTTTAGGATTTTTGATTTACTTTTGGCGGGATCATCAAAGAGTGTGACAAAATTAAGAGAATGAAACATTATAGGACGTAGGGCGAATATTTGGTTCAATCAACGGATTATATATTTTAAACTTTGGAGGGCTGTGTTTTTTCCTTCCTTTACGGTGGCATAAGGATATTATTTTGGGACAAGGATCATTTGACATGATTATATAGACATTGAAAAGGCAATGGCTTGCAGTGATCATAGTTAGTAGATTATCTCTGGGACCATTCTTTGAGTTGCAACCTGGTTATTGACCTGGTATTTTTGTGTTCTAGATTGCATTGGTATGTGATAGTGATTGCAGAAAGTGATATACTATGGTCATATCATACTGGGTCATTAGTTATCAGTTGAACAATCAAGTTATTTTGCCTTCGTATATATGTTACTTTGTAGATATTTTCTTATTCTATCCCTTTATATTTCTCTGCTATTCTTTTCTATGAAATTTGTTATTCATCATTGGTTACCTTTTTAACATGAAAAATGGGTAGCCTGACCCTTTTCTCTTGTCTGCCTATGTGGTTCTAGTTTGGGGCAAAAAGTCATGCAGAATGTGCTCGCTTTTCACCAGATGGGCAATTTCTTGTATCGTGTTCAGTTGATGGGTTTGTTGAGGTATGCATAGTTGGATTTAAAACTTTTACCATCAGCTGTTTTTTTTTTTCCTCCTGATCTGTGGTCATATTTCTAGGTCTGGGATTACATAAGTGGAAAATTGAAGAAAGATCTCCAGTACCAGGCAGATGTGAGTTAATTTTTTTTTTTTGGTGATATATGTTAGTTAATTTTTATTTGAACTTTGTATCAATAATCAATGTCTTGTATGTGATGATGAACTTCCCGGGAAAATTATCTTAGCTTGTTGGTCTTCAAAACACTTAGTTTTTCCCAGCATCTTTACATTAATATGTGCATCCAAAGCCATCGAAAGGAAACTTAATGCTACCAGATCTCTGTTGCCAATTTGTGACCAGATTAAACTTGATCAGAAAATGTATTTTTTTCTGTAACATGAATATGATTTGTGGTTCACATGTTATTTATAAGAATATGAATCTATATGCTGATTACATCTTTTACTTGTGAGATAGTCTCTTATTTAATGACCTGATATCCATGTTCTCATGATCTCTCTTGTATTTTCTGGGCTAGTATTATGACCATATTATCTGCTTGATTTCTATTGTCTAAGAGATTTAAAAATATCAAAGTGAACATGGTTTCACTGGGAGAAAGCTAGTTGTTCATTAGTTTATCTTTTCCTTTATAAAAGGAAGTATCTTAAAATTTACCATTAGCCTTCTCAGTTTTTTCTGTAGACATTTTTTGATTGTAAGAACTTGCAGGAAGCATTCATGATGCATGATGATGCTGTGCTATGTGTAGACTTTAGCAGAGATTCAGAGATGATTGCGTCTGGGTCACAAGATGGAAAGATTAAAGTGAGTAGTATTATATAATTTTCTCTGTTGATTGAGCAGAAGTTCTTGTCAATGTTGCAGTTGTAAAATGTTTCTATTTTCACCTGAAATTGTTTGTGTAAAATTTTAAATGGTATAATTCACATTTCCCTTTAGGTTTGGCGTACTAGGACTGGTCAATGCTTGCGGCGTCTTGAGCGTGCTCATTCCCAAGGTGTCACAAGTCTTTCCTTCTCTCGCGATGGAAGCCAGTTATTAAGTACTTCATTTGACAGCACTGCAAGGTTCTGTTATGTTCATTTTACTTGGTTTATGTCGTTGCTTGAAATAACCATTTGATGGACCTCAATCCTTCACCCAAAACTTCAAATTTATACTGAAAGTGTTATGTAACATGTTAACATGCATTAATAAATGAATGAGTAGAAGGTAGTGTCATTAATTATAGTTGGTGGTAAGACAAACATCCAACTTGTGATGTTTTTATTAATTATTGATGGAAGTAGTTCACCACTGTTACTAACACTAGATAAGTGAACAAGCTTAACCTAAAATAATATCATATTATGAGTTGACTGTTAAAAGGTCTAGAATAAGTCTAAGTGTCTAACTAATTCTGAAATCTAACATTTTTTCTGAAATCTAACATTTATTTAGATCAACAAGTATTGAACTGTAGACCAAACAAATGGTGAATGCTCTAATATACCATATTATGAGTTGACTATTAAAAACTCTAGAGAGATTGCAAGTGAAATTATTTATTTCTGTGCAATGCTTTATGTACAACACAATTTCTTGTTTTAATTTTTTTTAATCAAACTTCTTGTTGTTTTAATTATAACACTTTAGAGTGGCTTTGAGTTTATGTTTTAACCTTACAAGTTTAATCAAATGTTTAGCAACTGCTGAGTGCAATGGTTCTTTATGTAATATAGAATTCATGGCCTCAAATCTGGAAAGATGTTGAAAGAGTTTCGTGGCCATACATCTTATGTGAATGATGCAACTTTCACCAACGATGGGAGTCGTGTTATTACTGCATCCAGTGATTGTACAGTCAAGGTCAGTTACTGTGAATGTATAAGGAATATAGGCAATTACAAGTATTTTACAGCATACATCTGCCAAGTGTTTTGTCTTATGTTTGTGAGGCATGTATTTTTTCCTCCTTACTGCAGGTCTGGGATTTGAAGACTACAGACTGCATACAAACATTTAAGCCGCCTCCTCCTTTAAGGGTATGACTTTAAAATAATTCCATTTTTTTTCCATTCAGTTTTGTGATATTATTTCTCCTAATTTTGTTTTGCCTAATTCCTGGTTCCTTTTGACTGATAGGGAGGGGATGCTTCTGTTAACTCGGTTTACATTTTCCCCAAGAATACTGAACATATTGTTGTTTGCAACAAAACCTCATCAATATACATCATGACACTTCAAGGACAGGTAAACTTCAAAGAGTTGATGACTTGGAGTCATTTTATTTATATGTAGTTCTACTGTGTCTCAATATTAGTGTTAATTGTTAAGGCTGTTTGCATTGTTTTCCTTAATGAATAATGAATGTTCTGATATCTGACAAGGATAAGTATAGCTAATTCTGTATATTCACACTTGTTATATATGGAGATTTACTTTGAGACAGCCACACGGGGTACACTATTTTTAGCGAATTTTGTGGCGAATTTCGACGTACCAGTTCGCTAAAGTACCGGGAACCGGTACTCCCATACCAATTCGCGGTTCCCTGTGTACTAGCATGCGACTCTGGTAATTATGACTAATTGTCAAGAACTTAGAGCAAAGCAAACAATGTTGTTTCACTCTAAGAGAGACTAAACTTTGTTTTTAGTGTTTCTTTATTATATGGCTACAGTATAGGGTGGCCCTACCATTAAAAACCAAAATGATAGCAGACATTGAGATTAGTGTCTTGTATCTACTATCTTAATTGTGGATCTAGTTTTTGACTTTCGTATGAAGATCAAAATTGGATACATATTTGGTTCTTTCTTTTTAGCAGTATGTTCTATTATTTGGATGGAAAGGACAATTCTTATAAAGTTTCATCAAATTGCACTAAGTATGTGTCTAAGGTATAATTGAAAGTATCATCACAATTTGAGCCTGCTTTTATCTTTGAATTGGTGTAGGTTGTAAAGAGTTTCTCATCTGGTAAAAGAGAGGGCGGAGACTTCGTTGCAGCCTGTGTTTCACCTAAGGGGGAATGGATTTATTGTGTTGGTGAAGACAGGTATCATAATTTTACAGCACTTTTACAGAGTTTCACAATTTTTCCAAATCCGCCTTTTTTTTCTTCAAAAAAAAAAAAACGACTCATTCAATCCTCCCAGATTATAATTTGAATTTGTCATATTCTTTGTTCATAATGGGATCTACAAATTAAATGCAGGAATATGTACTGCTTCAGCTATCAATCTGGCAAATTGGAGCATCTGATGAAGGTATGTTGATTTAGCGTGAGATCAGATCTATAAATTTCTCTCAATCTGGTTTTTGTTTATGAGATCACATCAATATAATCTAAACTAGTGAATTTTTTTTAGATTCTTGGATATACTGCCTATATCTTTGAATTGAATGTAGTGTTAAAGAGGATATTTGTGTAAAATTTGTAAAAAGTGAACTAGAAATGGAATCGACACACCTCCCAATGTGTCATTTTATTCAGCAAAATTTCAAACTCTTCTAGATAAACACTTTATTGAGTGTTCATTCAATTATCTATTTTATATAAGGAGTTTAATGAAACACTTGTTCATAAAATATTGAGAAAATTTTATTGACATAAGTGTTTCATTATGTAAAATGGTTTCTTAAAGACATTTTTGGTTTCACATTGGTCCCTTAAAGGAAAAAAGTTTGAATAGGTCCCTTAAAGAAAAAAATGTCTGAATAGGTCCCTTAAAGACCTCTCCGTTAATCAGTTTGGTCCTATTCGGACCTTTTTTTCTTTAAGGGACTTATTCGGACCTTTTTTTCTTTAAGGGACCAATCTGAAACCAAAAATGTCTTTAAGGGACCATTTTACTAATTAAGCCAAATTTATATTAGTGTATTCAAACACCAATGCTAGTGTTTTATGTCCTGAGATAAGGCTAAACAGACTCTGGTAGTAATGGTCTCAATTGATGTTATACATTCTGCATTTATCAATCTTTGAATGCTGTTAGTTAAATTGCCATGAAGTTCCATTTTATTTTGGATTCTATTTTCTTGTATTGACAAAGTTTAATTTTTGCAGGTCCATGAAAAGGAAATTATCGGTGTTACTCATCATCCCCATAGGAATCTTGTTGCAACTTATAGTGAAGACGGCACAATGAAGTTGTGGAAACCTTGATTTTTTTTTCTTCTGTATTTCTGTCATGATCATAAATGAACACCTATGTAATTTGAGTAATGTATATTCTGGAGCATAATCTAGTGCACTGCTAGGAAATTACTATTTCAGCATCAGGTCACCCACAATTCAACTGATGTTCAGAGAAACAACACCAAGATTGTTCTTCACTAGATCTTTATGTGTAACTACTCAATTTAAGAGTGATGAACAGAGATTCAATATGATTCTGACAAATAGAATTAGAGCAAAATTAAGTGGTTAAGTAATTAATCTAAAATAATTAACTATATTTTGGAGTAATCAACTATATACGACAATATACTCATCAAATTCAGTTCATTAGAGTTCTTAATTTGTATTTAATCTAGAAGCGTCAACAAATCCATCACTGCAACCTTGTGAATTTGAATGTCAAAAGCAAGAAATCTAGGGTGTGTTTGCTAACACAAATAAGCTAACTTATAGCTTATTATATAAGCTTATAAGTTTGTTTCAAAAAATTAGAGGTGTTTGGTAACGAGTTTTTTTTACTAGCTTATAGATTTTTTTTTTCCAGATGCTATTTTAAGTAGTGTTTGAGCATATAACTTATAGTTTTTTTTACAGTTTATTCCATTTTTACCCTTTATTTTAATAACTTCCCACTTTAAAAAAGAAACTACCCACCATTAATTATGTCATTTTATATTTATTAACCACTTTACAAGTTAATTTTACCAAACACTTTAATTTTAATTAACTAACTTTTAAGCTATCAGCTATAAGCTATCAGTTAGCTTATCAGCTATTAACTAACTTATAGCTTATTTTTACGAAACAGACCCCTAATGGTTTTGGAGGGTATTGATGAGCATCCCGGTTGCCATTGATGATTGCAACCAAACTTTACATGTCTTTACAAGTTCAAGCTCAATCTAGTGTATTAGTAGTAGATTGCAAAGTTGTTGTCTCCATTCCAACACACTCTCCTTGGAAGTGGCAAAACCATTATATCTTTACAACACTTTTGTCTTCATGTGAATTTGAAGGTCAAAGGATAATCACCTTGACTGATTCATTTGGACTAGATCTGCTACTATAGTAGATACACATAGTTTCATGTTGTACTTGATCATTGTCGTTGGTTTGAGATTGGACGGTTGACAACAACAACTATGTGACGCATCTATTGCATCAATTCTAATTTTGATTCATTCATAGTTGTTTGTCACATTTTGAAAGATAGAAACCTAATGTTTGGGATGGCATTGCTGAGCAGCATCGTTGTCGTCGTAGATTGCAGCGTTGCAACCTAACTTTGCTTGATGACCCTATATACATATCTTTACAAGTTTAGACTTTGATCTCGTGCAATAATAGTAGTAGACATGAACTTTTAGTCTCCATTCCAATACACTCTCCTCCTTAGAAGTGAGAAGACTAAATCTTTTTGTCACTTTTATCTTTATGTGAATTTGAAGGTCAACTTCATGTCTTTCCTATGTAATCAAATGGATGAAGGATGATGACCATATAAAAAACATTAGTTTGGAGATTGATTCATGGATCCCTTATATATTAGTGTCATAATTTGGGAATGTTAGAATCTACTAAATGAAATGCTAATATTGTCATTCATTGCTTAGGTAAAACAGTCATATCACACATTAGTTCTCTATCATTCCAAAGAGTTTTTGTTTTTAAATAAATAAATAAATTAAAATAAAATTTGACCAAATAATAAAATAAAATAAAAAATAAAGTTCATATGTTTATGTTTTTAACTTTTTATAAAAAAAAATAAAAAAATTCATATGTTTATTTATTTATTTATTTTTTTTAAGGAAGAAAAAATTCATATGTTTATGACATGGAGAATTTATATGATCAAATTGAATACAGTAATAAAAAAGAGAGAAAGCACTAAATACAGTGTCACAGTGTTCAAGACAATTCATTCATCTCCTCACCAATCCATAACATAACATGCCCTCAGCTCAGGATCCATTCTACGTTGTCAAATCCGAGATTCAAGAATCTGTATGTGTTTTTTTTTTTTTCAAATAACCTAGGGTTCACTTTCTATCTAATTCGATTACGTAATTTCAGTTTTTCTTCATAATACTTCATATATAATTCTTATAAATGCTGCGAATTTCAGCGAATAATTGTTATCATGTGTTTTTATATTCAATTTTATTTATTCCAATTTGATTTAATGGTCTTGTAAGTATTTTAGATTTTTCCCTAAATTCTTAGGTTATTAATCTGATTACGCTTTTTGGTGCATAAATTTTGGATTTTGAGCAGAACCCAATTGTGATCTGTGACTTTGAAGTGTGGACACTGCATGATTTGTTATACAAGTATAGTATTAGCATGAATGACTGAAAAGAAATACAATGTGAAAATTTAGGGTTTTGAATTAAAATTGAAGTGGGATGTGAAATTGAAGCATGAGATATTGCTAAAGAAAATGTTAAATGTTGAAATTGATAAAGATTTGTTTTTGGTGGAATGAGTTTGTTATTGTTGTAGGATATGTGTTTGATAATTGTCTGATTTTTTTGTTGTTGTTAATTTCAGATTGATACTCTGCAATCTACTTTTGAGCAATGGAAACGTACTTCTGATGCTGAAGAGCGAGGACGTGTTACAAAGGAGGTTATTGCTGGATGTGAAAGCATAGAGTGGCAGGTAGATTCATTGGATGCATATGCAGAATTGTTGGAAAAATAGCTTGTTTTTAAATCTATGTTGTTAATCTCAGATAGTGGCGCGTGTAATGGATAGCGGGATAACCGCTATTGTGAAAACTACAAATCCATAAAAATAAATCCCAACAGGGCTAAATACTATTGTTGGAATATAATTTTAAACTTATAATAATTTAATATGATCGATTATTAATAACTTTGTAAAAATTTGTTATAATTAATTCAGTATTTTCATTTAACTTCCCCTTTTTTTCTTCTTTTTCCCCTTTGTCTATTTAACACATCTAAGTCTAACTCACGGATAGGAAAATCATTGTCTATATTCTTACTCTACGTTCATTAGTACACATAAAACAGGGCTAATGTCTGCATTGATTCCTTTCTTTGTCCTACATGGTCTTTAATTCTGTGACTTAATCTATAAACAAATGCTGAAGTATTTTGTTTTGATAGAAAGGTGGATGAATTGGAAAAAGCAATTGCTGTTGCTTCTAGAGAACCTTCTTGGTATGGCATTGATGACGTGGAGATTGAAAATCGGAGGAGATGGACAAGCAGTGCTCGTACTCAGGTATCCAAATTGTATTCCCAATTTTAGTTAGTTGGGAAGTTGCAATCTATTTTTTTTTTCCAACTCATTGTATATTTATTTTTACTTTTGTACTTGTCTTGTGCGTAAAGATTAAAGATTGATTTCTTGGTTATTTAGGTTGGCACAGTGAAGAAAACAGTCGATGCTGGAAAGAGCTTAAGTACAACAAGCATTAATGGGATGCATCGAGAACTATTGAGGCTACCGGATTCCTATCAACCTTATACATCCAACCAGAATGCTGCCAATGATAATGATGATTTCATACAATCAGAATCAGATAGACAGATGCTTCTTATAAAGTAATTCTTTGCCCTTTCTCTCTCTCTAATTCATTTGGAACTGGATTTTACATTTGTCTTGTTTTCCAAGTTGGCATAACATTCCAAATTTAAAGTGACTTTTGCTCATCTTCATGTGATTAAACTCTAATCATGCCCACTTTCTATTTATGAGGTGGAGAACAATGTTTTGATTATTTGGTTGATCTCTCAAATGGATTAAATTATAGTTCAATCCTTCTGATTTTTCAAGAAGAAAATAAGATCTTGTTTTTTTTTTTTTTGACAAAAAATAAGATCTTTTCTATGTGCATACAAATTGAATTGATTACGTTGTGTCTGTATGTATGGGTCTCTGCATACAAATTTTCTACTGTTATAATTATATTAATATTAATTTTATAATTTTATCATGTTACAAAAAAAATCTCATTAGCATTATCGTTAATATTTGATTTATGTTTGGATCTATTCTCATTATTTATTAAGGCTCATAAATTACACTGCTCAATAGTAATAAAAATTGTCCGGGCATGCTTATGATTACTGGAAATACAATTAGTCTTTGGTTGCAATTTTCGCTTTGATTTATTCTATATCTATTTGGGATGATAGGCAACAGGACGAGGAGTTAGATGAACTTAGTTTAAGCGTGCAAAGAATCGGAGGCGTTGGACTCACGATACACGAAGAACTCCTTGCACAGGTAATGGTTTGAAGTTGAGAGCTTTTACATTCCACGATTCTTACTATTTTGCAAACTTGTGTTTTCTTTAATTTTCTTAGGCAAAAATATTGTTCCTATGCCTTTGCAACTGTCTGTCAGAATTTTGCATTCTAAAATTGTCAAAATTTTATTGCTTCAGGAAAAGATTATAGATGAACTGGGTAACGAGATGGACAGTACATCAAATCGTCTAGATTTTGTCCAAGTGAGTTTCTCCATCTAGTTTTTATTTTCTCATTGAAGTTGAAATGTTGTGATTCTTATTTGTAATAAATTTGAGAGATAAAATTTTCATATGTTGCTCTTTTGTTGTGCTTGTAGAAAAAAGTTGCAATGGTTATGAAGAAAGCTAGCGCGAAAGGCCAGATCATGATGATATTAGCCTTGTTGGCTCTATTCATTTTCCTATTTTTCTTAGTCTTCTTAACCTAGTCAGTGTTACTATGCTGTTTGTATATGGAAAAATATCTCATTTTTTTATGGGGAGATGCATAACTAATGGAAATACAGTCTTCAATGGAAGCCTTCTTGTTCATGGTTTCTGATAGACATTAGAAAATTCTTTTGTGATGTACTTCATGGTTTCTGATTAGACAGTAGAAGAGTGTAATGTACTTCAAGGTTTATAATAGGATTTTGGATTCTGGACAAGTTGGTTTGGATAAATGATGTCATGATGTTCCTCTTTTTAAACCATTTTATGGTGTTTGTGATGTTTATTTTTTTTGTTTGTCATTGCTTTTTAAATAAATATTGGCATATCCACTAACATAATAGATGAACAGTCTTCTAAAAGTAATGATCCCAAACACTATATTTGTTGAAAACACATTTTTTTTACTGAAAAAAGCAGAAATTTTAGTGGCACCTATCTGCAAATTACAAACTTGTTGTTGTCAAAATATAATTTGGTATGTATTCCATAAAATAGTGTGATATGACGGAATTGGTACCTATCAGGCTATTCCTTATTCATGAGAATGGTATGAATGAGATAAGGAGAGGGAAAACAATGAGTAATCAGTCAATTTAGTTCCTAAACTATCACTCTCTCACCAATTTAGTCCCTAAACTATTAAAACCAACTAAAAGGTCCCTAAACTATTTTTCATCCATCAATTAGGTCCCTAAACTATTTTCCATCCATCAATTTAGTCCTCCGTTATCTTTTCCGTTAACTGTTCTTTAAAACCCTAAAATCCAAAAGCTACTTTTACGCTTATATATCTCTTTTGATGGATAATGGATTTGTTGACTTATGTAATGAATTTGATGGATTATGGTTTAGTTGATTTATGTAATGAAGATTATGGTTTATGGTTTGAGAGAATGTAGCAAATAGGGAGTGAGTGATTGGTTAGGCTGTACTGAGGAACATTTTCTTTTTTTATCAGGCTACTGGCCTTACCTTGCTTTCCTAATTGTTATCGTTTAAGGAGCTTGCTTCATTTCGTTTGCCTTATTTTTTCTGTTTCGTGAAATTTCTTCTATAAGAATGTAACAGAGAATCGATCCTCTGGTTGTATTTTCCTCTTTTGGCTTATAGCTTGGGGCTAAAGAGGATTTGTCCTTGACTGGGCGCATTGCTTTTTTCATTTATCTATTGATCTAGCTCCTTTCAGTAATACAATTTCTTCTTCTAGATAAGAACTAGTAGTAGAATCATGAGACATAAATATTTCAAATGTTTGTGTCTGCTCTTATGTGTTACAGTTGCTTTTTCAGTGTTGTTTAGCAGTAATGAATTATGTTAAAAATGAATTTGATTTAACAGTATGGTTTAGAGACTATTTGTTTTAGCAGTAATTTGATTTAGCAGTATGATTTAGCAGTAATGAATTAGCAGTGTTGTTACTATTTTGTTGTTTTTTAAGATAGTTTAGGGACTAAATTGAAGTATTTTTTATAGTTTAGGGACTACTAACAGTCACTTAACGGAAAAGTTAACCGAGGGATTAAATTGAAGGATGTGAATATAGTTTAGGGACCTTTTAGTTGGTTTTAATAGTTTAGGGACTAAATTGAAGGATGTGAATATAGTTTAGGGACCTTTTAGTTGGTTTTAATAGTTTAGGGACTAAGTTGGTGAGAGAGTGATAGTTTAAGGACTAAATTGACTAATTACTCGAAAACAATCCTACCCTCATCAAAACACTAGTTATGATGTATAATAACATGCACCATTTTTCAATTTATAGTATTTTACTATTTTTTTTTTTGAATAATAACTTTTGTAACCATTTAAATATATAATTGTGTTTGTACCAAAAAAAATAATATAATTGTGTATTTTTTATAGGTGGAGTGTTTGTGGTTTGAATCCCGACTTTTGTATATATAATATAGTGTTTCTACTAATTGAGTTAAATTCACAACGACTATAATCATGTGTTTGCTATTATTTTGTATTGTGGATCTTTGTTCCAATGTTTTCAAAACTTTAAGATAAGTTTCGTTAAAGGACAAATAAATAATGTCGCTTTTCTCTACCTAAAAAATACTAATGTCGCTTTTGTTAGCAAGGACGTCAATGTTATATACGTTAACCCCAAATTTATGATTATATCACATTCTCTATTGAATCAATTATTTTAGATAAAATGAGTTGAGTTTGTTGTTGGAAAAAAAATTAACATCTCTTTTTTATTTGACAAATAAAATGAATATTTAAGAAAATTCTAACATAAATCACTTGTAAATCTACAAATGGTCCATCGTTGATTAATATTTAATGAATTACATTAAAAATACGGCGAGTGATATGGTGGACCATTTTCATAAATGGTCTGCCACAAATCAGTGCTTAAAATTAAAAAAAAAAATCAACAACCGTCGACAATATTTAAAAAAATTAAAAATCATTTTCTTATATATAATATAATGACATAGTTTTTTTTTTTTTTTTACGAAAATATAATGACATAGTTGTCATCTGTTTAATACAAGTTAAATATTTATTTTTCATTATTTTAATTAAATTAATATAAAAATAAATTATTATTTCAAGTTTTTTTTTTCCAAATAAAACAAAAGGGAGGGAATTTCCCTTTCAAAAACAAAAAAATCTTAATTTTTTAAAAATTTTATGATTGCTTAGTCTGATTTTTTTATTAGAATTAAGTTCCTGAAACTTCAACTTCAATTCTCTCGTTCTTCTTCTCCATCTTCAACTTACCACCCCCACACTCAAAACGACACCGTTTTCTTCAATGGTTAAGGGTTTGCACAGCCAAAACCTTCCCGCCGATGTAGCACAGGTCGTTGATCAGCTTGAGCGCCACTGCTTGGCTCCTGATGGATCTCTCATTTCCAAACCTCTCTATAACGATCTGCAACTTGTACTTCACTCTCTCTAAATTATGGTTTTCTATGTGTTTTGTTGAATTTGCTTACAAAATTGGAAAATGGGTGTTTCATTTTTTCATTCAAAATTCAAACTTTCTTTGACCCATTTTGTTAAATGTTTGAAAAATGGAATTAAATTTAGTTGGGTATTGAAATTTGATGTTTGACTTTGATTTGCAGGCTAGAGAGGAAATGTGTAGGGAAAGACTTCGTTACTTAGAAGCCATGGTATGTATATAAGTATATGTATACATTGTACACTGTCAGTTTAAACCAATTTTATACAATTTTACACTGACATTCGATGAAAATATTTTTTTGCCACAATATTTCACTTTTGTAAGTGTATTTTAGAAGTGATAATATAGAAACCAAAATTGAAAGACTTGCGTTGAATGCCAGTCTAAAATGTATGCACATTAAACTCTTATGGTATGTTTGGATAGAGGGTTTTTGAGGTTTAAGTCTATATCTTGGTATATATTTGAGTTTTCAAAAAAATTTGAAAGAATAACATGATAAACGATCATATAACATTTTAATCTTACTTAATTTAGTTTTGGAAACATTTTATTGCTTCCTTAATTTATAAAAAGAAAAATAAGCCCTCCCCTCCGAAATTCTTTATCCAAACATACCCTTAAGGATTATAATATGGTGTTAAATATTTTGTTTTTGGTATTGGTGGTATGAATTTGGTTAAGTGTAGTGTGTGTGTGTGTGTGATGTGATTCTTATTTTAGTGATTTATATTTTTGATGAGGTGGATTTGGTTGCAGGCTATATATTCCGAGGCTATTGCAATGGTAGAAGAGTATCATCAAGCCATTTCTGTGTCTAGCATTGGAGGAATTAGAGATACTGGAGGTCTTTATCCGCAGTTCGGTTTGAGGAACTCTCCTCAGGTTTTGAAATATTATTTCTTAAATGTTTATTTGATTTAGAAACCAACATGAGAGCGCTCCGAGAATGTTGTTTGTTTTGGTACTTGTTTGAGTCATCAATATGGAGAGAACATTATAGTCTTTACGAAATGCTATTTGTGGGAATGGTGTATTATATGGATCATCTATTTTCACTTAAATCATATGCTATTTGTGAGAACATTATACCTTAAATCATAGGTTACATGGAGGGAAGTGATATTTGTATTTTGGACAGCGTAATAATGAAGATATTGATTTTTGACAGCAGAACAGCATACATCACAGCTTACCTGTGTGAGAATGATGTTTGATTGTTCGTACTAAAATTTTTGAGTCATGTACATGGAGAGAGCTATTATACTCTTTACGAAATGTTCTTTGTGGGAATGACTTATGTTAGGCTAGTTAGTTTAATCAGTTAGAACTTAGATTGAATAGAAAGAGCACTTTTATTAAGAAGATAGGAAAAATAGGCGACAAAAACTCTCCTCCAAGAGCTTCCCCTTTACAGTTGAGCTACTTCTCTATTTGCCAAAAGTTACAATACTCGATGATTCTCTCTACCCATATATCTTCTATTTATGCACGATACTCTCAAACTCTAACTAACAAACTAACTAACAACTCTTAACTACTATACATGATACCTCTAACTAACTGACCAGATATTCCCATATATTCTATATCCTAACAGATTAGCTACCTGAGTACTCTATTGGGTCTTAAAAGTCAAAAGTTGGTGTGAACATGGAACCTTAGTTTCTCTAGACAATTGTGAATTAACTTGGTTTGTTTCAAATATGCTGACTAGGTTATATCCCACCCAACATTGAAAGGAATGGGTCTGTCCTGTTTACAGAAACTATTCATTGTTTTTATGAGAGGTTTTAACTAAATAAATTAAGGAAGGTTTCATGGAGGTTTGTCACTCGGTATTGCAAAATAACTGTGTCCTAGGTAGTTAGTTACCTTAGAGAGGACTGTGAATGTATTTCTTATAAATTACATATATCATTTTCTGTATATTTTGTCAGAATATTTTCTGTTATTTTATTTTACCTTTTCAATTCTTGATATTTTATGCTTTCATGTCTATGCATTGTGCATTGTGTGCTTAAATGCAATTTTTGGGCACTGGTTTTCATTGATTTGCATTAACATGTCTATTTATTGTCAGGTTTATCAAACATTAGAACATCAAATGGTTGTCGCTGAAGCGGCTCAACGATTGAGACTACCTCTTATTTCCAAAGATGGAGAAGTTCGTGATGAAGAAATTGAAAAGCTAAGTGTAGTGTCTCGAAGCTCCCTTGACAGTACTAACACCAGTGGCGTGATCAACTCAAGCATGAATTCTTCTAATTATACCACTCCAAGCAGCTCTATTAGTGGGGTTAATTATTCTCTTTCTTCTATGGATCCAACGGAACCTGGAGTTGGCGGTGTTCCGAATCGTTTTCTTGGAATTACACCTGCTTATCTGTGGCAAACCCAGCATCAACAAACACCATTATCTGTGGTATAATATGTTAATCAGTATATGAAAGTCAGCTTTTTTCATTTTATCTATGATAGATTTTATTTTTAAGTGATTAGTTTGGTTATGTTTTTCGTTATTGACATAAACAATATCTTTAGGATATGACAGAATATCGCATGTCTCTCTCGCGTGAAGTAGATGCTCGCTTGAAAATGAAATGCGATAAGTTATCAAATGCCTTTATATTGGATGACAATGGTAAGTGTGAATTGCATATTTATGATATAATATGGGGATGTAATGGTGAATTAGTGATTTATAATTTGGTTCAGCTAGCTGATAATATTTTGTTTCTTGTTTCAGATTCATCATCATCTGGAAGTCAAAGTTCAACTTCACGGCTTCCTGAAAGGTTTGGGCTTATTGATGTTTTCTAATTCTTGTGATATTTAGAAAATTCTTTTGTTTTGGACATACTGTTTAGGAAATTCTTATTCACTTGTACTTCGTAACATAAAGAATTCTCTTTTTTTCTTCTTTCTTCCATTGGATAGAGGATTCCCTTTGTTGTGAATTGAACAATTTAGCTCTCATGTTATACATAAAAAAACTCTTTTTTTTTTACGAGCCGTACCTTAATTTTTCCCCCTCTTAAACTGACATTTCTAGCACCCATACTCATACCCGGTACGGTACCTATACATATGCATCCCTGCTTCCTAGCCTAACACCCTGCAACTCAGCAAGTGTAGTCCATTCCCTCCCTCCAATCAATTCTGTTTCATGTAGGTTTCCCATGCTTTGAGCCCAATAACTGACTTATCCATGACCCAGGTTCTATCAGCATGCACTCTTGAGCTTCTAAGATGAGAATTGCAAATGTTTAAGGCTTTACATTTGCCATTGCTTCTGTCTTATGCTTCTTTTATAAAATAGCAGAGCACTAATAATGTGTAATGTGCATGTTTTGGTACTTGTATGTTTATGAATTTGTAAATATATCTGTATACTAAATTTTCTTCATATATATGTTATTTTACCAGGGTGAAGTTGTTGATTGAGGAGATTGAAAGAGAAGAAACAGCACTGAGGGATGACCTTTATTCTGCAGATAGAAAATTTGCTGAATATTATAATGTATGTGTCACTGATCCTGCGCGTGTGATAGAGAAATTGCATGTGAAGTTTGTCATACTTATGCATTATATTTCTTTTCTTGATCTCGTGTTTTGGAAAAAACCCTAGTCCGATATTGAATAAAGATAAGGCCTGAAATAAGTTTATAATGAGTGACACTCCTCACCTTGCAATCTGGTTTTGTAAGGATTTTTCCCCAATATAAAAATATAATATCTTGTTCATGGTGATATAATGTAGATAGTTAATGTCATTACTCTTAATCAGGTATTGGAGCAGATACTTGGGGTGCTCATTAAACTTGTCAAAGATTTGAAGTTGGATCATCAACATAAATATGTGAGTATTTGTTTTTCACTAACTTCCACTACTTCGATAGTTAAGGACACAACTTGAATTGACCTCCCAATGTATTTATAGGATGAGTTGCAGAAAACATGGCTTTGTAAAAGATGTGAGACCATGAGTGCAAAATTGAGGTTTGTTTGTTATCTGTTACCTTTGGGCCTGTTTAATTCCTTAAATGCATTTTCAAATACTTCCGTAATGCCTTCTCTAATGTTTATTTTATCAGTGGAAACAGGAAACTTCCTTATATTTATTTTCATCGATGAGAAATCCCAAAACGGATTAGATAATTTTGCTTTTATTTTTTCATACGTTGTGTTTGAAATTCAAAAATCGATGTGGTTCTACTTAATTATAACTATAACATCGGAAAATTGATTTTGGTTCCAATATTTATAAAATGTATCTTAGTTTGGATTTTATCCACACATTGGTAGGTAATAGATTTTGAGCAGATTTCATGTATAATGGAACATTAGCACAAGACTTGTCTGTGCGTTTGATTCGTAAAACAGCAAGAACTGGACAGAACAGTAGAGGACAGAACAAGATAATACAGGACAGGACAAAACTGTACCGAAGAGATATAAGACGATAATATTTTTATATTCGAAAATAAAATGGGTATTTTCATATTTTTTATAGTTGTACTGTGGACAAAAAGTTGTACTGTGGTTCAGAAAGTTGTCCTGTCCCTTGCTACCTAATTTGTCCAGTCCCATAACCAGTTTCAAATCAAACAGTGTACAACAAAAGTTGTCCAGTTCAGTCCCCTGTTTTTTAGCAGATCAAACACACGTTTAAGTTGTTAAACCAATAATTGAAACATTTTATAATTTTTACTTTTATTTGAAACGTAACATGGTTCAAGCTTTTTGTCAACTTTGGTCAAACTGCATACTTTAAAAGCAACATGGATTGTAGAATTTGTAGTATTATGGTTTTAGTATTTCTGTTTCATCCATGGATAACACTAAAACTTTGCTGGATTTATGTTTTGAAAGCATGATTATTGGTTTGTGTAACATTGGCCAAAATGTTTGTTCTATCACTAGTATGGATATTTTCTGGTTTACATCGTACACAGTTACATAACTTATGTATTTCCATTATATTATCAGCAATTTCACAATTCATTAGTTTTGCTAGGTTCTAGTATTATCTAATAATTTTGATATCTGCAATTTCATGTCAGGGTTCTAGAAAATGTTCTCCTCCTCGGAACGTACACAAAGGAGTCTATACCTGCCCTTCATAAGATTAGGTATGAACGATGAAACCTCGGTAACTGTATGCAGTTCCTGATTTAATTTTAATCAGTTGTTTCCTTTTAATTTTAGGAAGTATCTCGTTGAGGCCACTGAAGAGGCTTCTATTGCATATAACAAAGCGGTATGTTTCCATTTTCTTTTCTAGATGTTCGTCCTTGATAGATATGGATGATGGATTGATTCTTATATGTTTAATCTAATAATATTAATGCTGTTTTATTTATTTATCTATGGTATGATGGTTTTTTCTTCATAAAATTTGTGATATGACGGAGTTGAGAGTATTTAGATGGATATTGCAACAACAGAAGAGATTTGGAAATAAAAATGAGTGAATCGTCAATTTAGTCCTTGAAATTATAGAATACTGTCAATTTAATCACTAAATTTATTAATATTTCAAAATAGTCCCGAAATTTAAATTTTTTTCTAACATATTAGTCCTTTTGGATCAGTAAATGTACTCCCAGAAATTGTCTGACACTAACTAACTTGATTGAAAATTTTCATATTCAAGGATCATTTTGAAATTTCACTTCCAAAGACCAAATTGAGTATGGCTTAGGGAGTAGGGACTAATTTTTGCGAATATGGATTCGGTTATAGTTGTTACATTTATGTTGTCCTAAATTTATGGCTGATATCATAATGATCATATTTTCGTCCATTATAGTGATCATTCATCATGTATGTGTTGGTTATATATAATGATATTAACTCTTGTACCAGGTTACTCGTCTGCGTGAGTACCAAGGTGTCGATCCTCACTTTGACGACATTGCAAGACAGTACCATGACATTGTAAAGGTGACAATAGTTTAGCAAATGCGCACTTCATTCATAACAAAGTTTATCTCAAGTATTTTTGTTATAAAAAAATTTCTAACATTGATTAAATTGTGCAGAAATTGGAGAACATGCAATGGACAATCGACCAAGTTGAAATGGATTTGAAGCGTATGTCGGATAGTGCTACGACATAGAAGTTTTATGTTGTGTTCATTTTAACACAGTTTGGTTGTGTATATGTGAATGAATGGTGTGCAAGGAATGATCTCTCTCTCTCTCTTAACCCTGCATTTGTTTTGTTACTAATTATGATAGAAATTTGAAACTTCATTCTATATAGTGGTGTATTCGGAAGAGTTACTCAAGTATTATTTGATGATCATACAATATTAATATGATTTGTTGTTAAGTGTTCAATGTACTTGTGATTTTATGCTTATGTCAATTATGGTTTGAATACCCTATTAGGATTAAAAATTTTGGTGACAGAACCCGATTGGTGCATTGGTATTGGCTTGAGACTTGAGAGTATGCTCCTCTTGAGGTCTGAGGTTCAATTCTCTCTGGTGCCAATTTGAGTGGGCTAATTTAGCTTCTTAAAAAAATAAATTTTGGTGACATATCTTATGCTAATTATAATATGAAATTCTCTTTTAAAGACATCATAATATATTTTTTTTTATCATTAATTTCCAGTTTTCAATTAGTTATTACTACTATGAAATCCTTAAATTTTCACGATGAAAACCAGTGATTACAAGTGTAAGCTTTTAAGGTGAAGCTTTGAATTGAGATGCCAATTTTGGATCGGTGTAATTTACAACATAGTTTTTTATTTATTTGAAACTGAGTGAGAGAAATGAAAAACAGTGTGTTTCGTTGAATTTCGTTGAAGAGAATTTCGTCTTATATAGTTTTTTCATCTTATATAGTTAAAATATAGACTTGCATTTTTTTCCCCTTATGTTTATTATAGATTTTAATTTGGTGTCCTACGTTTAAAACATATTAATTTGGTCTCTTACATTTTTACAGTTTGCATTAGTTAATCTTTTCCTTAGTTTCATCACATTTGACAACCATTTTGCATATGTTGACAGACATGCGGACATTTGGACACACTGACACGTAGTGTTAGTGATAAAATTAACGAAAATGACTAAATTTAGATTTAATGAAAACACAAAGGATCAAATTGATACGATTTAAACATAACAGACCAAATTAAAATCTAAAATAAACGTAACACATCAAATATATAATTAAGCCTCATATTGAGTCGGTGTTCTGTTACCATAACTACATGTGGCTAAACAAGATCTTATATTTTGTGCTAACTACTACGTATAACGTATACTATTACTAACTATATGTGGCTAAAAATGATCTTGTACTGTACCATAAAAATAGTAAAATAAACATGATTTTATAAATGTATCTAGGAATTTGAAAATGAGTTTATATTTGAAGGACAAATTTTATTTTTAAAACGATGCTTGTATTTAAAGCAAATGTTTAATTACACTTTTGGTCTCTTATCTTTATTTTAGGTTTTAAGTTACTCCCTTATCTTTTAAAAGTTTCATGTTGGTCCCTTATTTTTTCTTCCGTTGTATTAGTTAGTCTTCCCGTCAAATTTTAGGTTTCAAGTTGATCTCTTATATATATTTTAGGTTTCAAGTTGGCCAACAAAATTGGACTCGTTGCTTTTCTATCAAGGTGTGCGAGGTGCAACACACTCTGCGCGAGGCGCATGCAACGTTGTTGGGAATCTTCCAATTTTCTTCAAAAATTTTCATATGATTAGTCTGAAATACTTGTTCTCTGAGTTATGCATCCAAATATTCAACTTCTTGATGCACTAAAACCATATTTAAATGACTCAATTTGACTCAAACTAATTTAAAACGACATTAATTAAAATGATCCTAAACACATGTGATGATGAATGGTTTAAACGCATGATTCCAACTCTCCAAGGTATGAAAAATTGGACCTACATTGAATTGGTTTGTGGTTGTATAGTTGTAGTTGAAACTCATTTTTCATGAGATCCAAAAATAGCCACCACTCATCATCACCACCAATAACATGTGTTATTGTACCATGTTATGTTTTCAGATAGACATAGTACGTGTGGTAGTAGTACTATGCTTTTTAAATTTGATGTTTTTGGAATCCTAGATTACTATTGAAGTACGGTTGAGGAGCTAGGAGAAAAACCGATTTATAGTAAAATAAAAATGAAGTAAGATAAAAAAATGTGGTCCTTGTAAATAACTTTTTTTTTTAATAATGTAAATAATTTTTTTTGTTGTATATTATATAGTCCCTATATAAAATTAAGTTGCTTTTTAGTACTTGTAAATATAAATTTATAAAGTTTTTTCAATTTTATTTTTGATCAAGTGACATTAGCCCATGTCTAGTTCTTGAGTTTTATCAATATTTTTTTTATCAGATAATTTAGTAGTTAGAATTTCATCATTTAAAAATGAATAAATGGAAATACCACCAATTTTTACGATAATTTATATTGTTTCTGCCGATTGCCTTATGTTCACATGAACATATTTATTGATATATGGTAGTAAACTTTTAATGATATGCTTAATTTGTGATATACTTCATGTTGTGTGCTTGATTGTATATTGTTGCAATATCTTTGCTAATACGGCGTGAATTGATTTTTCATCCATACAAACATCCACATGTAATAATGGATGATGTCATAGATGACATGGAGTTACTTGAATTCCAGTTATAATTAGATTTTGTCAACAATTAATAATTTTAAGGATAAGCTGTGTCTCAATGAGTGTGTTTAATTTGTTTCCATAAAAAGAAAAGAAAAAAAAAATGAGTGTGTGTTTGTTCGTAAGGCTCTCATTCTCTTTAAACACTGTACTCTCTCTAGATTTATTTATAAACAAAAGTTTAAAATTTCAAACATATTAAAATAATAGAAAATGCTAAGGTCTAGGTAGCACTAATTAAAAAAAAAAAAAAATTAAAAATAGAAAATTTATTTCAAAATTTCTGTAGTTAATATTTTTAAAATATAAATAAAGTTGTTTTCAATATAAAATATTCCATTTTTGTTTCCTTAACTAGTGCATGATCCTTAAAAAATAACACGATGAATTGATTCAATTAATAAAATTTTGGTCTTCTTAAGCACGTTGTTAGAAGTTCGGTTTCTAATTTATGCGTATAAAAAATTTTGATTGAAAAGGAAGAACTCAACTTGACTCGACATATAGAAAGGAGGAAGTAACATATTTTTCTTTTTGGTAGGAGAAGACGAAGCAGCATATTTTTTTTTTTTGGTACAAGAGGAAGTAACATTTTTAATTGTAAATAAACATGAACCACGTGATTTATAAAAATTAAAACAATATAAAAATTGGAACAACGTAATATTAATTAAACTATAAATAGCATCACACATCATTATACTCATCAGCTTCCTTGAGTAAAACCACAACACAAGTTACAAATCTCTAATATGGTAAGTGTGGGAATTCAAAAATTATAAATTTAAACAAATTTTCAAATATCTATAATTTTTATTTATTTATTTCAATGTTCTAACCATTTTTTTTTACATTTTCGATCAGGATGTAATCTATGTCAAACAAGCTTTGAAATTTAATCAAGTTTCTAAGAAACTTGTTACTTGTGAAGATCCAATGGAGAGTTTTTATTTAATTGATATTATCCAAAGGCTTGGAATTGAACACTACTTTGCTGAGGAGATCAAAGTTGCCCTTGAAAAGCAACATTTGATATTAAGCAGTAATTCCAATGATTTTGTTAGTAGCCATACACTCTATGAAGTTGCACTCACATTTCGCTTGTTGCGACAAGGTGGCTATCACGTCAATTCAGGTTAGTTTAACTCACAATGTCAATATTATTTTACCGCTGACAGTTTTGGTAAATAATTTTTAATTTAAAGATCAAATATATCAGTACATTTGAAATTTTAAATATATAGTAGAAATTCCCATAATTTGCAGATTTATTTGACAACTTGAAGTGTACCCAAAATACATTTAGAGTAAAATATGGTGAAGATGTGAAAGGTCTCATTAATTTGTACGAAGCATCCCAGCTAAGTATTGAAGGAGAAGATGATCTCAAATATTTAGGGTACCTTTGCCTTGAGCTTCTTCAAGAATGGCTCTTAAGACATCATGATCATGAGGAAGCTAGATATGTTGCAAATACTCTTCAATGCCCAATTCACTATGGCTTGTCAAGATTTATGGATAAAAGCATATTTGTCAATGATTTGAAGGCTAAGAATGAATGGAACTGTTTAGATGAACTTGCTAAAATCAATTCCAGCATAGTTAAGCTCATGAACCAGAATGAGATCATTGAAGTTTCTAAGTATGTTTTCTAACTAACCAAACACCAATTTTTTCTTGTACTTGCGAGTTGCGACACCTAATTAATCACATTAAAATTTATGGTTAATTCAATTAGGTGTTAAAGATTCCTCCACATTGGATGAGTGATAGTCTGAAGTTTAAAAATATGTTTATAGGTAAAGGAAATTTTTGTAGAGTTGGGTTAGATCCAACTCAAATTCTAATATCAGAGTTTATCCAAGATCCATAGGATCACATGCAAATAAGATTTCTTCTATATCGAACCCCATCCTATGGTTAAGTCAATTTTGTGGAGTTTAGTTGTGCCAACCCAAATTCTATGATAGTATATGTCCCCATCCTATGATTAAACTGGTTTTATGGAATTTAGTTGGACACAGAGATGTCAATGGGGCAAAGAATGAGCGAGGAGTACTTTACCACACAATTTTATACTATTTAAAACGATCCCCATTCCCTATCCATTCCCCACTTCGCAGAGTATTCTTCCTTCATTGTCATCCCTGCAGATCACCACAATTGTTACTTAGATCCATCAACATTAAAAATTATCAAATTCTTCGTCCTCAAACCTCCTTTGGGGGGACTTTTTCTTCCATCTCCACTGATTAGTATTTTAAGGGCACTAGTTAAGAAAATTTAAAAAGGTAAATTTTATATTGAAAAGAATATTTTCTATACTTCAAAAACATGAATTACACAAATTCTAAAAACATTATACTATATTAAGCTCCTTGATTAACGCCCGAGTGACACTAGTTAACCTTTTTCTAATATATTTATTTCCTAAATTGATAGATGGTGGAAAGACCTTGGACTAGTCAAGGATGTGAAGTTTGAAGGGTATCAACCTCTGAAATGGTACAAGTGGCCCATGGCATGTTTTACAGATCCAAGCTTTTCTAACCAAAGAGTTGAGCTCACAAAACCTATTTCTTTAGTTTATGTTATTGATGACATTTTTGATCTTCACGGAACATTGGATCAACTTACTCTATTTACACAAGCTGTTAACAGGTATTCATTTTTTTTTAAATAAATCTATACATTTTATTTGCTAATATATAGGTATACAAATAAGTACTACATTCGTTTACGTGGATTTAATTCAGTTGGTATAAGAATTGGTTGTGGTAAAATGTTGACGCATTCACGAAGTTGATATTCTGTAGTCGTTGAATTAAAATTGAATTGTCTAAATTTTAAATTGAGAATATTTTATTTAATTTTTTTTTAAATATTGAGATATAAATCATCCACTTTTGATCGAACAACCACGGATATCTTGAAAGCATGAATCTTATAGATATTTTACTGTCAAAAATCTAATTTTAGTAATATCGTACTTAACTCTAATACTTACTATGAAATGATCTTTCGATCCAGATGGGAAATGACTGGTACAACGAATCTTCCCAACTTTATGAAAATTACTTTGAGTGCACTCTACAAAGTTACCAATGATTTCTCTGAAATGATCTACAAAAAGCATGGATTCAACCCGATAGATACACTAAAAAAATCGGTAAACCAATTAACTGTCTTTTTATTTTCATCACAGTAAAATTTTTTGGTGAACACGGTTAAGAAGTCCTACATCGGTTGCGAAATGGCCCGAATAAGTGTTTATATACTAGAGGCAATCCTCACCTTACAAGTCGGTTTTGTAAGGATGAGTTAGGCCCAATTCTAAGATGGTATCAGAACCTCTCCACGATCCGTGGGGCCACCTGTTATCAGGTTTCCGCTATCGGGCCACCTACCGTTTATATCCACGCACCAAGCCCAATAGTGCTGGGCGTGAGAGGGTGTGTTAAGAAGTCTCACATCAGTTGCGAGATGGTCTGAATAAGTGTTTATATACTAGAGGCAATCCTCACATCAGTTGCGAGATGGTCTGAATAAGTGTTTATATACTAGAGGCAATCCTCACATCAATTGCGAGATGACCTGAATAAGTGTTTATATACTAGAGGCAATCTTCACCTTACAAGCCAGTTTTGTAAGCATGAGTTAGGCCAAATTCTAAGAAACACTTTGATATCCTTAAATTTTATTGGATACGCACCTATCATATACTTATTTAATATCATATCATATTCAAGTATATTCAACAAAACTTCATGATATCAAAGAATTTTTTCAAAATTATTTGTAGAAACCAATTAATTAGTACTATATATATATCTAAGAAATTTTGAATGAAACAGTGGGTGCGGTTATTAAATGCTTTCTTGAAAGAGGCTATTTGGTTGAATTGTGGTCACTTGGCAAGAGCAGATGAGTACTTGAATAATGGAATTGTGAGCACAGGAGTGCATGTTGTACTTATCCATGCATTCTTCCTCTTTGATCATGTTCAAGGTATTTCAAAGGAAACTATTGCTATCTTGGATGATGAATTTCCAAATATCATATATTCTGTGGCAAAAATTCTTCGTCTCTCTGATGATTTAGAAGGAACTAAGGTAAGATATATGTTTATGTTTTAAATATGTATTTACAACATTTGATGAATTATATACGAAACACATCTCGGCTTTCTCGATTTTTTGAATCATTAATGTATCTGATCTATAATATAGATTAAATACATTAATTATTCAATTAAATCTAAAAAGATGAAATGTCTTTTATAAAAAGAACCAGATGAAATATTTTTTATATTTTTGAAAAATAGATTATACAACTAACTATAGTGTTAAATGCATGTTCTAATCTAATGGTATGCAATATTTCATTGCATGAATACAGAGTGGAGATGAAAATGGTCTTGATGGATCATATCTTGATTGTTACATGAGTGAACACCAAGATATTTCATATGAAGATGCACAAAGTCATGTTGTTGAGATGATTTCAAATGAATGGAAATGTCTCAATCAAGAACTTCTAGTCTCATATCCATTTCCATCATCATTTACCAATTTCTGTCTTAATGTTGCTAGAATGGTTCCTTTTATGTATCATTACCGGAACAACCCAAGCCTCTCTACTCTACAAGAACATGTCAAGTCATTAGTTAATTGATTGCATTTGGTGTAAGAGAAATATCCAAACTATAAATTTGAAAGTTTGTAATGGTTAAATAAATTTAAATTGTATGTAATGTAATTTAGTGGTTTATTCTAATTTTGTAATGTTCTTGTGTTGCAAGTTCGAATTAGTGAAGGATGTGAGTTTCTTTAGAAATATTTCTAAATATTTTTTTTTGGTATATAACAGAGTAATTGAAGAAACTTGATTATGTAAAATATCACCGATCAATATGCTTAATGTGAGTATAAAATTCATGCCAAATTTTTTAAAGTATTTAATGGAAATTTATCAATTTACTCATTTATATATGGTTTATATAAAATAGCTGAGACTAATAAAACCTAAAACATAATATCTACACACTTTGATGTCTATCTTTTTAGGTTCTATTGCAAAAAGATTTTATAGAATGGACTTATTGAAGAAAGTATACTATTTATAGACCCCAATTGGACTAGTTCACCTTGACTACAAAGTATACTATTATATTATTATTAGCTAAATGAACAATGAAGCATACAACTTGTTAATTAGTAGTTGTTTATATAGCATCCGTTTAATTTAACATTTTTTGGTTATATTATACATTTAATCATTTAAGTTTATTTTAGGTTTCATTTTAGTCAACTTCTAATCTCATTCTTATAAAGACACTCATCAACTTCCATACTACCATAGAGACATTAACCCGACCTATAAAAACACCATTAGACACTAACTCGCGATCTCGAATAAAAAATTATTGGTCCATCATAATCCAAAAAGTAGTTCCGTGAGGCAGAAGTAAATTGGACAACGGTAGAGTGAGAAACTAGGTAAATAAAGACACTTCCTTCTTAAAGGAGGCTAACACACTTTATTTAGACAAGCAGAGTGAATTTCACAATGAATATAGCAACTTGCATCAATCACCTATTCATTTTTTATTAACCTTAAGTTTGTGACCTAGGGAGTTTTTATTAACACACAATCACAAGTATGATCAATGCACTTCGAAACCTCAGGAAGATCACATGGCACTTGAACTTCACAATCTTTGTCCCGATGGCAAGGAGTTCTACCTATAATGTCAAATAGTAAATAAAATAAATATTGTTACTATCGTTTATATTGTTAAAGAGAATTTTTTTATAATGGTGTGAAGAAATGACTTACTAATTTCCATTTCCATACCAATTTGGCAAGAAATATAGGTTACAAGAAGAAACATAGAAAGAAGTATTATTAAAGCATAAGTAAACTTTTGAATTTGAGCCATATCTTTCTTTCTTTGCATTTAGTAAATTGAATAATTGTTTGTTCACTTTATAAGTAAAATTTTTATGGTTTCATAACTATAATTAAATAGATTTTAGCACTTTGGAGTTGCAAGAAGGCTATCTTAATATTATATTTTTTCTTAAATGTCTCTACGATATATTAAAGTGTCATGTTAATCTAGCAAACGATTGAACGTTAACAAATTTCTCACATAAAAATCTTGGTGATGATCAATGTTTACTTTTTTTTTAATATAATTTAATTAAATTTTTTTATCTCTCTTTTATCCTTTCATGATATACATGAAAGGAACCCCAAATAATAAATAATTCTTATAAATTTTGAAAAGACTAAATTGGACAATTGGTCCCTTGACTTATTTATTGATTTCATATTGGTCATTTAATTAATTACTGTTACAAGTTGATCCCTTAAGACACACTTTGTGTTGAGGAGACTGTTTTGTTAATATATCTCATTTTAGCTTCTTCAAAAAAAAAAAATTAATCCTTAACTTTAATTATGTTTGTTTTATTGGTCATTTCCAATAGTTTTTCTAAAAAAAAAACGTTAATATCCAAAATCCACACTTCTATGAGTCAAAATCATGCCAAGTTATTTCTAAATATTTTTTTGGTATACGAGAGTAAACTTTATTATGTAAAATATCCCCGATTAATATGCTTACGTGAGTATAAAATTGATGCCAAAATTTTCAAAGTATTTAAAGGAAATTTATCATTTACTCATTTATATATGGTTTATACAAAATTGCAAAAACTAATAAAACCTAAAACTAATATCACCGTTAGCGCTTTTTAACAATAGATGGGACATGGTCATTTTATAGTAGCAAAGACAACATGATTTCACAGTTTTGGTATGTGTCTAAGAGATGAAAATGGTCATTTTATAACAGCGAAGGCAGCATGGTTTCACGGTTTAGCACAACCTCAAGAAGCGGAAGCAAGGGGGCACAAAGAGGCCATACTTTGGCTTGGTAACCGAGGTTTAGCGGAAGTGTCGATAGAACTTGATTGTAAGCAACTAGTTGACGACATTTCCAACAACATTTCTCCCCCCCTTCTCTCTACCACAACCCACCAACACTTCCGGCGCCCAGCCATAAATCCAAAGTTTCTCCTTCAAGATGTAGCATCAGTGGGTGGTGGTGCCTAGCCCCTCACGGTCGCACCACTGTCGTTCCACACCCTCCTCTTTCCGGTGACCGCCGATGTTTTCCTTCTTTTGCCGTTGTTTCTTTTGGATCTCGTCGTTTTAGGGACATGGTGGGTGGTGGTGTTTCCACTTTTTGGCCGGTTGCTACGGATTTGGGTTTTTGCAGATTCGTTTTAGGAAACTGGTGGGTGGTGGTTCGTTTGTGCTGTTTCTACAAGGTTGAACATGGTGGGTGGTGGTTGAATTTGCTGGTATCTGCAGATTCGTTTTTAATAAATAAGAACCTTCTAATAAAATAAAATAGATAAATATTTGATGTCAAAATAATATTTTAATATTTGGTGTCAATAGAATTTTAAAAATCATAGAAAAAAAATGAAATTTTGAATACATTATAAAAGTACTAACATTATGACGTATAAATAAAATTATACGCAATTAAAATTACAATATAAAGGAACCTCCTTCTTAAAGGAGGCTAAGGCTAACACTTTATTTAGAAAAGTAGAGTCACTTTCACAATGAAATAGAGCAACTTGCATCAATCACCTATTCATTTTTTATTAACCTTAAGTTTGTGACCTTAGAAATCAAGGACACAATAATACGATCCTATAGAATAGATCATGTTCAAGATCGTAGTTTGTGACCTAGGGTAACAAACACTCACAATTATGATTAATGCACTTCGATATAAGAGGAAGATCACATGGCAAGTGAACTTCACAATCATCGTCCCAATGGCAAGGAATGTCATTATCTACAATGTCAAATAAATAAAAAATATTGTTACCATTAGGATTTGATATAAAGGAAATATCGTTTATATGATATAGAGAAAAATTTGATAATGGTGTGAAGATATTACTTACTCAATTGCGATTCTATTTCTAGATTCATTTGGCCACCACTATAGGTTACAAGAAGAAACATACAAAGAAATATTATTAAAGCATAAATAAACTTTTGAATTTGAGCCATATTTTTCTTTCTTTGGATTTAGTAAATTGAAAAATTATTGTTTGTTCACTTTATAAGTAAAAATTTTATGGTTTCATAACTATAATTAAATAGATTTTAGCACTTTGGAGTTGCAAGAAGGCTATCTCAATATTTTATTTTTTTCTTAAATGTCTCTACGATATATTAAAGTGTCATGTAATCTAGCAAACAATTGAACCTTAATAAATTTCTCACATAAAAATATTGGTGATGATCAATGTTTACTATTTTTTTATATTATAATTTAATTATATATATTTTTTATCTCTCTTTGAGTCTTTCATGAGGTTTACTATTTTATTCTTTGGTTATAATTTAATTATATTTTTTATCTCTCTTTTATCCTTTCATATATGATATACATGAAAAAACCCCAAATAATAAATAATTCTGATAAATTTTGAGATGCTAAATTGGACAATTGGTCCCTTAACTTATTTATGTTGTAAATGTTGGACCTAATCACAATAATAAACCACATATTTATATAAGTAATCAAATAAAAAGTAACATAAAAATATATATCATAGAAACTTATCTTTATAATTGTAGCAATTGATGTCGGCAACCGCGAATGATTGCATTGTCCTTAAATATTTATTCGCCTCATAAGCGCAAATCCCCATGATTCAACAGGTTCTTCCCGAATATAAATTATATCAAAAGTAACAGAACTTGCAAAAAATGATTAAACACCGGTGATGTAATTCAGAAAGATAATTCAATTATAAGGAAAGAGGAAGAACTTTGTAAGAGTGTGGCTCTAATCCTTATTTTACTCACATCTCATTCTCCTTATTTTTCCTCTCACGTCCCATGTATATGCAAGGAATGACTCCAAATTAATCTTCTCCTTACTAACCATAAAGCCTAGTAATAATTAGGATTGATAGCCATGAGAAAGTAACGGCATATTTTGACCAATTAGTTAAAACATGTTTAACAATTAATTAATAATAATAATAATAACATTAATTCTTTTAAAACTATATTTGGGAGCCCCTAATATAGACCCCAAATTAAAAGGACCATTGGTGGACCTCAACAAATGACCTGTTCTAGCCCGTCACTGTTTTTTTGAGAAAAAAAACTTCCTTTTATCTTCTTTAATCTATAAATTTTCAAAAAAAATAAAATTACACTTTAATCTACAAACCCATCTTTCAATTCCTACAACCGTGATCTATCTTCCATTCCTCTCCACTGAAAAGGTTGCACCTTTTCACTTCCACTTGCCTCTCTTTTCCTGAAAACACCCTTTGTACTTTGGTTAGTTTTTGAAACAAAAGATTTCTCTTTGATATCCACAGCATCATTTTTGTCTTCCCAGTTCCACCATTGTTGCTCAATAATTTTGAGTTCAAGTTTCCATTGACTCTTTATTTTTTTCGGAAACAAAATAGCTTTAATAAAACCAACCAATATTGTAGAAAGAATTAAGATGAGATTTTTTTCATATGGTTGTTCAAGATCTGCTCTAATGGCTGTTAAAGTTATAATCTCAATACACTAGATTTACGACTAAAAACTTGATTTTGATCAATGAATTTACAATGGTCCATTTTGAAAATGGTATTTGGAGAAAAAACAAAATAAAATACTCAAATACTAAAAATCTAAAATAATCCTTATCAAAATAAAATGGCATAATACTGTTCATTGAGAGAGAGAGAGAGAAAAAAAAAACAAGAAATAGCAATAGAAAAGCATATGTAAAAGTGACTTAAAATAATTATTAAAAGAAATAACCAGCTATTATAGGTAACTTTGAAAGGTCCATGCTTGGACCCCTTTTTAAGAGGGTGCATATTATAGGGGGACCCATATAAAATTATTTTAAATAACTTTAAAATAAATTATAAGATCAAAATATCCAACAATTTATTGGTTTCATATCGATAATTTAACTAATTAACGTTATAAATTGATCTCTTAACTTTAATTATATTTGTCATATTGATCATTTGCACTAGTTTTTCTAAAAAATGTTAACTTTTCTTATGTGGCTACCGATGTGGCCGCGTTACACACTGAAATGAGTGGTACGTCGAAAAAGAAAACCCGTTAGTAGTCATTTTCTACATGAACACTTCTTTTTTTAACAGGATGATAATGTATTTATCCCCTGTATGAGAAAAATGTCTTAACTCATAATCATATTCATTAGAACACCTAACGATAGTACTCATAAATAAATCATTTATGCGTGCATATAACGAATAACAAAAAGCAAAGTTAACATTTTTGAAAAAAAAAACTAATGAAAAGGAAAAACAAAATTAAAGTTAAGGGACCAATATGAAACCAATAAATAAAATAAGAGATCAATTGTCCAATTTAGCCTTTTAAAAACAATTAGCTGTGGAAATAGTGTGCTGAACTATAGTGATTTGAAGAACTAGCTAGATATCTTCAACCGTCTGATGCACGAGTCTTATGAGCTGTAATATCTAATAGTAAAAATAAATTGCACAAAAAATATGATGATGAATAAATGTTGGTGGTATTCTAGAGGTGGTATATTATAAACTATATTGTTGCAGAATATAGAGTAAGAAAATATTGTTTTTGGGGCTGAATATTCATGTATTTTTCTTATATGCCATGTGTTGTTCTTCACAATTGCATCTATATCTTCACGACCTCCTGTTGGCTTCATTACAAAAGTATCTTTCAAGTTTCGGCTCAGAGTGCTATCAACGTGGGGGAGATGACTTATTGGGTCCAGGGTCACTAGGCGTGGGAGTTAAGGTGGAGACAAGATCTCCTCGTCTAGCCACTTGATCTCTTGGAAAGCCTTCCCGTTTCTTTGAATGGCCCATCAATCTCATCAGCAGTCGATTCTTGATTTTGGAAGCACGACCAAAATGGTTCTTCGCGTATCTCAGTGGACGGGGAGATCTCTACAGAAGAAGCAAGATTGTTGCCAAAATTGTGAAAAACATGGGCTTTCAAAATTGGAAGTCTTTTCAAGGCAATAATAGGTTCTCGACTCGTCAAACTCTCTATAATCTAGACATCAATGGGGATGTTGGTAACTCTACATGTGTGTTATGTGGTATCGGATCTAAATCGACTGAACATCTATTCGTTTCTTGTAGTCAAACTTCATGGATTTGGTATGGTATTTTAAGGTGGTTGGGTGTTGACTTGGTGTCTCATCATGGAATTCTTGAGCATTTGGAAAGTTGTTTTGGTAAGAAAAATAGATTAGGGTGGTTGTTACTCTGACATGCTATTGTGTGGATCTGGAACTCCTGAAATGGTGTAATCTTTTTGGAGGGAACCTTTTATGTCGAGTATCTGATGGATAGGTGAAAATTTCATCTTGAAAATAGTTTCTAGGTAAAAATCTTGACACCCCTTCTTCCTTCTATGAGTGGGGGATGCACCCCATTTTGTGCTGAAACCGGTTGTTTATCGCGGTGTGGAGCTGGGTTTGGTGTCTCGGGTTGGGTTGAGGTCCTCTCGATGTGTGCCTTGCCTCATTGGTTCATCCATTTTTTTCTCTTCGAGAGGAGTCTGACATTCTCGTGGGTGTTGCAGTGTTCTTTTGTTTTGACGTCGATTTTTTTGTTTCGTTTTGCTAGTGTAGTTTTGATGTGATAGTCTTTGTATGCCTTTTTTTTTTTTTTTCCTTTGCATTTTATTCAGGTGGTAGGTAGTTGTGTGTACTTCTACTTGCTTGTACTTTTTTTTGAATTAAATAACATCAAACTCGCTTTGTCAAAAAAAAAAAATAGCATCAAACTCGCATTTGACTTATACTTATGTGATGTGATCTTAAAATAACCTCACATTTGACTCACATTTTTCAAACCATAAGTACATCATTCTTCAACCATTTCACGAATGTTTTGCAACAGTGACTTCCTTACAGTTGCTTGTATTTTTCCATCCTTCAAAATTTAAAAAGAACACTGATATGTTATTATTTATATTTATATATGTTCGAATACGAAAATATGTTAAACTTACAAATTTAAAAAACTGTCTAAAACAAATATATGTTCTTCAACCTGAAAATTGATAATAGGTACTGAATGTGAGTAATGGATAATTGAAAAGGTCGCTAATATACGTGGGAAAAATTAACAGTCAAGTATAAAAAGGTCACATTTGTATCCCAGCGTATCAGAGACGTGTCGATGTCGATATGGTGTATCGCAACATGCTGTCGTTGTATTGAATTTTATTTTATTTTTTACTTAAAAATTAAATTTGGATACTCCTTTGATATGTATCAACAACGTATGAGAGCATATCGATGTATCGGTATGATTCAAAAGCTATTTTAACGTATCAGTGAACTCATAATTTTAGCGTATCAGTGCTTGAGAGCTGAGATCTCATAAGTAATATTGATGTATTAGCACTGAATATATATATATTATATATATATATATATATATATATATATATATATATATATATATATATATATATATATATATATATATGTTTAAGAGAATTGTGATGAATGGCTAAAATTTCTACGACACTTATAAAGAGAGAGAAAATAAAAGTGTATGAAAAACTAAAATTTTTAGTTTTACAACATGACCGACGTAAAAGAAAATAGAGAGGATTCAAATCCTTGATACCCAAGCTTCTGACTTCGAAATTACCACGTAATGGTGTTGGGAAAGGCAAATACTATAGCTTTGAAGTCAAGTCCTGTTGTGCTAAGTCACTGATCTTTGATCTAAAATATTAACGTCTTTTATTTTATTTTATTTTATTTTATTTTATTTTATTTTATTATTACACTATATTTTTTTTAATTACAAAGTTAATTACCATTATCATTTTATTAAAGATTCAAATTTTTTTTATAGAGAATATTAAAGATGCAAATTTTTTTTTCTGATAGAGAAAGATGCAAAATATTTAATTATTAGAAAATATAGGTGAATAATATTCTTCATTGGTTGTGATAAAAAAGAAAAGATGGTTATTAAAGCCTTGTTCTTGCATAGCGGTGACATTAAACCGAGCCGATTCGATCAAAGTTTGAAACTCGATTAGACAATTGATTCGCCAAATTTGATTTATATGAATCAAATTGAGTTGGACTTAAGCTGAAAATTATATTCATTAACTAAATAAATCGAATTTAAACTATATAAAATTCGATACGTTTGGTCATGAACGGATTCGATTAACGGTATCCAATAAAAATATAAATAATCGAGTCACTAAAGAGATATGTTTTCACTATCTTTTACGAGCGAACAAGTGTAACGTTACAATATTTTTATAATATTACAAGACACTATAAATGAAAAGTATTAGCAATATAATTTCTTTGGGTTTGTCAAAGAAATTTAAAGATCATAGAAACATAAATAAAATTGTGGGGGACATTATAAAGTTCCAACACCGTGACGTATAAACAAAATTGAGATTAATTGCTATACATCAACAACGTCGGTGTAACACTTTTGTACACGTACATTCAATTAAGTCACACTATAGTACCACTTTTATATATTAGTTCCTAAAATTTCTCAGCAAAAATGTACTTGGCGTGATTTAATTGAATGCATGTGTAAAAAAAAATACACTGTCTTATACACACTCACAATTATAATAAAGGCACCTTAGTTTTAAAGGATAGTGACATGCTTTGTTTACACAATCAGCCTGACTATAGCAAGGGAATGGAGCAACTGAAATGTCAAATTGCAACATCATTATAAAAGACAATATGATAATGGTGTGAAGAAATGGCATACAATAGGCTACAGAAAGAAATTTAGAGAGAAATTTGAGAATTTGAGCCATGTTCTTTTTTGCAAACGTTTAACAAATTGAAAATTGTTTGATAATTTTATAGGTAAAACTTCTATAGTTTCTTAATTATAGTTAAATAGATCTTAGCATTTTGGAGTTGCAAGAAGCAATTCTTAAAATTTTAAATTTTGTTAAATGTCTCTATGATATATCAAAGTGTCATGTTAATCTTGTAAGCTCTCTAAGTCACACAATTAAACCTTAGTAAAGTTGTCAGATAAGAATCTTAGTGATGATCAATGTTCACTATTTTTTTTATATGATTTAATTATATATTTTTATTCGCTTAGCCTTTCGTGATAGACAAAGAAAATATTTGTTACCGATTTTTATGTGTAAGTTGGTCTTTATGAATTTAACTTGGAGTTTCACATCGGAAAGTCATGAATCCAGTATGAGAGTTTATATAGAATTGGACAACCCGCACGGCCGCACCTTTGAACCATGATTTTGAGGTGGAGTTAGGTTTCATTCGTATCAATTGGTATCGGAGCAGGTACGATCCATGGGTGCCAGTTCCAAACCGGAAGAATGAACCCTAGAAAAAACGTAAAGAAGTAACCGTTCGAACGCCGGTTGTTCAGGGCGAATTTGTTACCGATTTTCATGTGCAAATTGGGCTTCATGAAAAAAAACCCCACATCGAAAGTCATAAATCCAGCATAAAAGTTTATATAGGATTCAACAATCTCTTAGGTTCAATTTGTATCGAAATTGCAAAAACAAGCTTAAACTAATCAGATGATTTTCCAATTTAAAATTCCAATCGGATGCTCTTTGTAAGTTACATCCAAAAGAAAAAAAATAAAAAAACTATTTTTCAAAGGAAACATTGTTTCCACTTCTAGATCCCTGGAATTTTTATGTATTGTTTGGCTCAATTAACCCTGTTTGTGTTAATGGTAAAAGTATATACAATATAATAGTCTAATATCTCTTATTTTCGATCTTTGTTAACTTTTACTAAGGCTCTGTTTGGTAAAAATAAGTTATAAGCTAGCTGATAGCTGATAAGCTAGCTTATAGCTGAAAAGCTAGCTTATAGCTGATAGCTGATGACTGGTAGCTTATAGCTGAAAAACTAGTAAAATAAAATTAAAGTGTTTGACAAATTTATCTGTTGTAAGTACAAAATGACATAAAAATACATGGTTAGTGGATAGTTTTTTTTTTGTAAGTGTTAGTGGGTAGTTATTATAATTTTAAAAAATAAATAAATAAAATTAATGAGGGTAAATATGGAATAAAATGAAAAAAGCTATAAGCTATAAACTCGTACGCTACTTGAAATAGCATATCAAAAAACGCTATAAGCTAGTTAGAGAAGCTCGTTACCAAACACTTCACATTTTTTTCAAACAAGCTTATAAGCTAGTTCAATAAGCTATAAACTAGCTTATTGAACTTACCAAACGGTGCCTAGCTCTAAATCTCTAATTCATCCCTACTTTTCTCTTAATTAGCGTGAGATTCAATTTTTCTCCTATTTTCGATATGTATTTTTAGGTTTTTTTTTCTTTCTTTCCAGTATTTTGTTAAGTGTTACTAACCCTGATCCAATCGTATTTCCCTTCTAAAGTGTAGACCCCAATTTTTCTCTTATTTTCATTTTTTGATTTAATGTCTTATTTTCAATCATTGTTAAGACCTACTCCCTCCGAGCACAAATATAAACAAAAATGCACTTTTTAGATTCATTGAATAACAGATATATTTAGTCTGTATTATAGTCCAGATACATCTATTATTCAATAAATCTAAAAAGTGTACTTATTCTTATATTTGTGTCCGGAGTGACTACTAACCATAATCCAACCTTATTTCCATTTGAAAGTGTGGGCCCAATTTTTTTTCTTGTAAAAGTTTTCCTCCCACCCCAACAATTATTCTTCTACCCCTACAAATCAATTTGTTTTCCAATTTTACCCTTTATTTTTTTTGTTAGAATAATTTTACTCTTTATTATTTGAGTTTAAAAGAAATTAATTTGACTTATAGTTACAGACAAACATGTAACTAAAAGGAAAAAAATATGTAAATAGATATCGTTTTCACCTTTACCGGAACATCTTTAGAATTTTCGGTATACTTATTTAAATACAAGAAATTTGTTTTTTTACTTTTTTTTATTCTTTAGTAAAAGACAAAAGAATAGTTCGATATAGGGTTATCACACGGCTCCATATTTTTCTACTTTTTTTTTAAATGGAATATATATATATATATATATACATATATAAGAAGGTGTGTGTTAGCAAGTTATAACTAAAAAGTAGTTAAATACACCTTAAGGTGCATGTTGCTAATGCGCACCTTCTAAAAAATAAGTGGGTGTACGTTAGCAACTCCTATAGGCATTTGCTATAATACACCTATTTAATTTTTAGAAGGTGTGTGTTAGCAAATGATAACTAAAAAGTAGTAACATACACCTTAAGGTGTATGTTGCTAATGCACACCTTCATAAAAAACAGTGTGTACATTAGCAAATCTCACACACACACACACACACACACACATATATATATATATATATATATATATATATATATATATATATATATATATATATATATAGAGTCAGGATCCGTTGACACCAACTAGTTTGACACCAAATGTTACACCTCTCAATAACGTTTTAACCGATATAAATTTTATAAAATCCACCGTTGGATTGAAAGTTTACATCATATAGATCATTTGTGTAAAATTTCAGACAAATCCAAAATCATTTGATATGCTATTGAGACACATAAAGATTAACGGCATTTAAAAAAATACAAAAACCGTTAATTTTGATATATCTCAATAACATATCAAATGATTTTGGATTTATTTGAAATTTTACACAAATGATCTATATGATGTAAACTTTCAATCCAACGGTGGATTTTATAAAATTTATATCGGTTAAAACGTTATTGAGAGGTGTAACATTTGGTGTCAAACTAGTTGGTGTCAACGGATCCTGACTCATATATATATATATATATATATATATATATATATATATATATATATATATATATATATATATATATATATATATAGGGGGCTGCTAATTTACTCCCACCTAAAAACATGTGTGGTGGCTATCGGTCTAGTTAAAGACAGTCCCTTAAATATTATTTTTTAAGTTTTTGACGATTTGTTTCACTTATTGGGGGTTTAGGTCGCCAAAAACTTACAGAACCGCCAATAAATTCCGTCGGTAAATTGATGTTTTCTTGTAGTGTAATAGTCATTATGTAAATGCAGTCTTGCAGGTTTTTTTTTTTATAAGTGGTTAGAGATTCCACCTTAAAGGTGAATAAAGTGAATGTCCGAGATTTGAGCTCCAGCTCCCGCATCACATATGCGATGTCCCAATTGAGCTAAGCTCATAGGGACGAGCAGTATTGTAGTTAATATATGAATATTAAGTGCATGAAAAATTATAATACAAAAAAGCCACTGTATATTAAAATAAAACCTGGTCCAAAACGAAATCAAGAGCTTTAAAGAAACTACAGGACATACAGTCAAGAAATAGAATGCAAAGCACTCTATTCTAGTTTTCCATTCTTTTCTAAGTTCTAAGAGTAGACTTGATGTTCATCATTCAAATTTCATTCAACACAATCAATAATAATATCACAAGTTTCGGTTACAACTTACAACAAATGAATTACCAGAAGGTCATTCTGTTAAGTGACAACAAGCAACACATCTCAAACTAAGTTTTGGGTAATCAAACAGAAGTCTGCATCATTTTCTTCCTCGTGGATCTCGACTAAGCCCGTGTTTCTTTGATGTAGGTTTCTAAAGACATGTTGGTATTTAATATTTCCAACGACTTCTCTATGTATTGGTTTGCAACCTAAACATGTGTTTGTTCCGACTAAAGTGTGGGCCCAATTTTTCAAAGTAATCTGGTTCATTAATTCTTTTCGGAACACTTTCTTTAAAATTTCCTTGATACTTATTTTTTTTGTTTACAATAAGCTGAGGATCGAACCCATGACCTATAACGTATTACCCAAACCCCTCACCACTGGACCAAACCTAGTGGCTTTACTTATTTAAATACAAGAAATTTGACTTATAGTGACAGGCGTATACTGTCACTAAATGTCTGATACAGGTTTCAAATGTTAGTTTACTATACAGGTTTGCAAATTACTCTACTCAAGTCAAGTCTGATACAAGTCAAGACGCAAGCCAAAATTGCAAGCAAGTCCATTCACACAGGAGCCTAACCCTTCTACTACGAGAAGCAAAACTAACGATTACAACAGAGCAGAAACAACTGAACTGAAAAACCCTAAGATACCCAAACTAAAGGCTAGTAAGCACATTACAACGCGAAGACAAAAAGTTCATAGAGCAGCTTGAAAATCCAATGAAGAAAATACCACACTCTGCCTCTACGCAACAGATAACAGCAATAACAGCACCCGTCCCATATAATTACTTCTTGGGATCTCGCGTCATGCCACTGATATGCTCGGACAAAACAGAAATCAACCTGTGACTGTCACGAGACAAACGGGCAATGACCTTATAAGAGTCTACCAAGACCCTACTATAACAAGACAACTGTGCATTTAACTCTACTCCACTGCCTATCTCAAGACCTGCAAATCAACCAGAAAAATAACAGCAGAAAAACACAAACTAACAAATGCCATCAAGAGAAAAATTCCTTCCACTTCCACCAAAATCAAAGCTATCACAAGGCTATCCTCGGTCAGCTCCAAGGCAGGCTAAAGGGTTCAAACATGTGTATCTTCTACTTCCCCCTCTTACTGCTAGAACTTAGAAGGATTAATGCTTTTTTTTTTTTGGTTACAAATATGACTATTTTTTTTGCCTGAGTATATATATTCATTATGAGTTTTTTTTTATTTATTTTTTGACAAGGAAGTTTTTTTTATTAAGGGGTCTACTTTTAAATTTCAAATTCCTGACACCACTTAGTTAATATTTGGTCAAAATTAAAGTGGAGGCTATAAAATCATAAAGGAGGAACAAAATCATTTATTTGAAATTAAGAGGTTAAAATCACATAATTGAAAAATTAAATAATTTAAGGCTTAATTAGTAAAATAGTCCCTTAAAGATATTTTTGGTTTTAAATTGGTCCCTTAAAAAAAAAAGTCCGAATAAATCCCTTAAAAAAAAAGGTATGAATAGGTCCCTTAAAGACATCTCCGTTAATCAGTTTGGTCCTTTTCGTCCATTTTTTCAATGACTTAACTGATTAACGGAGATGTATTTAAGGGACCAAACTGATTAACGGAGATGTCTTTAAGGGACCTATTCGAACATTTTTTTTTCTTTAAGGGACCTATTCTTCGGTCTTTTTTTCTTTAAGGGACCAATATGAAACCAAAAATGTCTTTAAGGGACCATTTTACTAATTAAACCTTTAAATTATAATTAAGGCTTTGGCTAATATGAACAAGTTGATCAAGTGGTGCATGGTGCACCACTTGTTAATAATCCTATGACAAATACAAATTTTACAAAATTCACTGTTGGATTGAAAGTTTATATCATAAAGATCATTCATATAAATTTTAAAAAAAATTGAAAATCATTTTATGTGTTATTGAGACCCATCAAAATTTAAAAAAGTTGTAAAAATTTAAATATATTTGTTTTGATTTCCCGTCTTGGTACAGTGTTTGGTTTTGCTCAGATTCCCAGGTTTGTTTCGATCCAAATTCAGGACAGATTCAATGACTTTAACGCCATCAACATTGTAGATCTGAATGCAATCGTAGGCTTGTCATGCACATTAGACCGTTTTATGCTAAACTCAGATGTTGTTCGTCTGTTCGTAGAATTATCCTTATTAGTTTTTAGCAAAATTGAATATGTAATGATTTCGATTGATGTATTTCCTATGAATTTGAATAAATGAACATTGTTATTTTTAAGTAAAAAAAAAAACTTTAAAGATTAGAGAAACATAAATAAATTACATGCTTTGAATAAGTACCAACAATTATGTTGTTGTATACAATAAATTACATGCTTTGAATTAACATAAAAGTATAAAACTATCTAACACACACACGTACAAAAGAAAGAATTGCACCCTGAAATTAAAGGTTTGTGACAATGGTGGGTTTTTTTTTTTTTTTTGACAGTGACAATGGTGGGTTCTTATTCACACGTCATATTCAGAATATAATTACTAAGCAATTGTCACCCCATTGCACTTGTCCAAAAATGTTATGTTATTTACTTAAGCATTAATTTTGTGAAATCACAAATAACAAAATTATTCATACTATTTTTCTCCCTAGTTTGCTATTTTCATGTCACGTCACGCTTTGGGTACCGAAAAAAACTATGAACAATTGAATTTAGAGAAAAAAATAAATAAGTCAGAAGAAAGATTATAATTTATTTTTTCATACAAGAATCTAAAAATTTGTAGTTCTCATAAAAAAAAAAAATGGTGCCTTATTATTGGTAATGGGATCGGTTTCTACTTCTAGCTTTTTTGTTGAAACAATGGGTTTCCAAATGGACCCTATAAGCAAAGGTTTGATCATTGATCAATTAGATGCTTACTGGCACACACTTACAAAGGGAAGAAATACAGTCCGGAATTAAAGGTATGTGACACGCCATTTTTCTACAATCAAGCTTTTCATTGCATGGGAATGGATAAACTACAATGTCAAATAAAAATTAAGGTTTCTTGCTAATAGTTGATTTAATATTGTGTATATGATAGTATAAAAGATAATTTGAAAATGGTGTGAAGAAATGACTTAGGATTAGGCTTTCTGCCACTGCCTGAACCGCCGCCATTGGTTACAACAAGAAACATACAAAGATATGTTATCAAAGAATAAACAAACTTGAAAATTTGAGCCATATTATTTGGCATTTGCAAGGCATAAATCGGAAATTGTTTGAACACTTCATACATAAAAAATTTATAGTTTCTTAACTATAATTAAATAGATCTTAGGACTTTCGAGTTGCAATAAGCCAATTATAAAATTATTATTTTTGTTAAATGTCTCTAAAGATATATCAAAGTGCTAGTAAGATTATTGAGTTGAACATACCTTAGAAAAAACTCGAATAAAATCTTGGTGACGACCAACGTTGACTATTTTTTTGTACACAATTTCATTATATCTTTTTTATTTATTTGTTAATTAGCCTTTCATGATAGGCCAGGGACGGAGCCACGTTGGTCACAATGGGGACACATGCCTACACTATTGTTTAGAAACAAATTTTTTTAGTAGTATACTACTACTATTTCATATTGCACATCCAAGAGAAATAATATATGTTGCTCCATTGTGTAAAAAAAAAAATAATATAAGTTGCTCCGTTAATCCACTTACATATTCAAAAATAATCAATTTAGTCATCGAATTTGATTTTTATTTATCAGTTTAATCCATAAAATTATTAATACACTTCAAGAAAAATTGAAGATATGGACAGGCCTTTTGAGGCACTATAGCAAGTGAAACGCCGCCACTCATGTCAATACTGACATTTATTGCGGCGTTCATTCAACCGCCGTTGGTGTGTGTAAATCTCGGTGGTTCTAGTGGTAAAGCAGTGTCCGTTTTATTGTGTACTGCGACGGCTAGATTAGTATGAGAAATGAAAATTTCACTCCTCCTCTCTCTTATTCTCTAGCACGAAAATTTCACAACCCAGTTTTAGGTATCGTTTGGCCTGACTTTTTTTCCTCTTATTTAGAGCTTATACAAACAACTTATGCAATTTTTATATATTATTATAAGTTTGTCAATGTAGTTTATGACAAAATATCTTATAAAATTACAATTTTCACTTGTGTGAACTTACAAAATAACATAAAACTTAATTTATATTGCATAAGCTAAAAAAATGCTAGGCCAAAAGTGTGTATCGTATGACCCCTTGTTTTTAAAAAAAAAAGAATGGTTTTCAAGCTTCAGTACTTCTCTACTCTGCTTGCTCGACCCCTTGTTTTCAATTTCAGGTGGTGGTTTTCAATTTCAGGTGATGAAACTTGTCCCTTAAAGAGAAAAAATGTCCGGATTGGTCACTTAAAGAAAAAAAAGTTCGGATTGGTCCCTTAAAGACATATATGTTTGTCATATTGATCCTTTTCGTTAAATTTTAACTTCAAATATAACAAATAATTTCAATGGTTAAAATTTTAAAAATTAATAAGGTTTTTGGTGGATCACTTACACTTAATGACATCCACAATTGAGTCAACTAAAACTAACGTTTTTTTGTAAAAACTTGATGGAAATGACCAATGTGAGAAACGGACGTGTCTTTAAGGGGACCAATCCGAATTTTTTTTTCTTTAAGAGACGAAACCTAAAATGTCTTCAAGGGACCAATAAACTAATTAACCCTTAAAATTTTTATTTCTAAAGCCAATACTTTTCCAATTCATACTACCCATGTTGTTATGGCTATTTCTCAAAATCAATGGTAAAACTTTGGCCACTGATTGTATAACGATGTGACCGTTAAAGCATTTGAATCTTGTAGATTATAGAAGATGTAAAAATCAAGATTGAAAATTAATTTTTGAAAATCAATTATAGAAGAACAAGTACTTGAGAATATTGTCAGATTGCCAATGATGCAAACTATATCACTAAAAACGAAATCCAATCGTAAATGAATGAATTAAATCGCTTACTCAAGAATAAGAAAATTTGAGATCTCCTTAGGTGGCGATGGCCTCCGATTTTCCATCTCTGCAAAACAGTGAAAAGACGCCCTTATTTTCCCCCCCTCTCTCTTATTTTCGATAAATGTGTGAGAACTTTTGTTGAGGTCTGCTGCAAATACTCGAACAAGAAAATGATGAAGACGAAAATGACGATGGTGCACATAAATTTCAATACGTGTGTGGATATATTAAGTTTTAGGTTCGATTCGCCCTCACCAGTTTATGCAAACTAGATGCAAATGGGTTCACCGGCGAATCCCCTTTAGGATACTTTGGAAACTTTGACATGAATTGCACATTCACATCAAGCATATCGATCAATAGTAGTTTACAGAACAAAGTTTTCTCAATGACTCTTGTGCACTAGAGAAATTAAGAAATAACTTAGAAATATTTTATATAGAAGTTAGACTATCTGATTCTGTTTTTCTGTCTCATGAGTATCTCTATTTATAGAGAAACTCATATCACTTGATGAATGGAAGCAATCCTTGAAAGATATCATGCAATGTTACATGAAACAATGCTATAATTCACTCTTGTTCTCAAAAGGTTCTAAGACTAAACCAAAAGACATTTTATTTCAAACAAACCATTATATCCTTTCAAGTATATTTTGGAAATTCTCTCACAAAATGTTATGGAGGTGTGCCCAAGGGAAACAGGGATGAACTGAAAAGATCACGTGTAGTTGTAAAATTTAATGAGCATTGTAAAGATTAATCCGAGGGCTGTAATTTAACCCTCTCACTCTCTCATTTTAAAATCACTCTCATTTGAAAGTTCCCCTATATATATATTAGTGGCCAGACCGTGCCCGTCTGTGTGGCCCAATTTTATGAAAATAAAATGTGTTAAAAAATGTAAATGATTTGATGAAAATAAAAAAGTATAGAAGTTACTTTTTGTTTGAGAGAAGAAATTATTAAAATAGAAGTTAAAAAAATGTGGAAGTTAAGAAGAAATTAAAAATAAAAAAAAAAACTGTTATGAGTATTATGGGAATTAGAAAAAAAGACTACACCAAAATTTGAGTATTCCCTTTATTATTAGTATATATATATATATATATATATAGGGGCGTCTCCAACTTTTTGGAGACCCCGTGCGATTATTAAAAATAGGCCCTAATAAAAGAAAAAATTCAAAAAAATTGTCAACGATTTAAATTAAAAATTTGAGTTTCATATATATATTTATATATATATATATATATATATATATATATATATATAGTAAAGGTAAATTGCATTGAAGTAAATTGAGTTTCATACACAAAATCGAGATTTACAGCCATGTACGAAGTTATCCTTATGTGTTTTGTGTATTAACGTGCAGACGTATTTATTTTCTCTCTTGAAAACGAACTCCCTAAAACAGCCTAAAATTCTTCTTTTTATAAAAGAATTTGTAAATTTGAGTAACTTTCTTCAATCTTAATTTGCATGTATGCCACATGTAGGACAATTGACTTTCAAAAATTGTTCCCTACAATTTTCATATGTTGTTTGAATTTGAATTTTGGTGGAAACACACCTACTTTGACGCACTTGTCTTGTGTCTTTCGAATCCTTTGATGCATTTTGAACTCGTGTTATTAAGTTATTTACAATTCGAATATATCCAGCTGATTTTCAAATTTACCTATTAAATTTTACATAAATATAATATTAATTATTTATTTTATTCTTAAGCATCTAATTAATATTGGTTATTGTAATTATTTAATCAATTTAGAAGTTTTAAAAATTTATTTCATCAGTTTTAAAAACAAGAGTTGACAAGTCAATGTTGTCATGCAATACCTCATTCTCTTACACTCATGTGATCTCCAAACTTTGTTTCGGCAAGAGATTAAGATTTCCAAGAGGTATCAATGTAGTCGATTTTTTTTTTTTTTTTTTTTTTTTTTTTTTAATGTCATTAGGCTTTGTTTTACATTAAAGCAATCATTCTCTTTGGACCAGAAAAAAAAGAAGAAGCGATCATTCTCTTACACTCACGGTTATGTTTCTCACTTATGCTCCTAAACCAATGTGCTAATTCCATATATTGAATTTCCATCATGTCCTAAATATTAGTAAATCTTGAAATGCCATATTTTTCCCTAACATAAAACCCTTCCTTGATAGCATACATGCTGTATTGCATTCTTCTTCAATGGCAAGAGTCAAAATTGATCAAAATAAAACTATGATAATTCTATTTCCTTTGCTGGTCTCATACTTGCTAAATTATTCCTTCTTTTAATTTCCTTTATTCAAATGGTAATCATAATGCCCCACACTTCGCTTCTAAGTTCACATTTCTCATACAACCAAAAAGAGTAAAACAACATCAACAAATGTACACAACCTGTTACGATATGTTATGATTATCTCATTATAATAATTTATATTGTAATTATGTTATAATCATTAGTCTTTATGATTCTCTTCATTACTCAGCTACATCCCCATTGATTCTTAGAGCCTACTCTGATGCTGATTGGGCCGGTGATCCTAGTGATCGTCGTTCCACCACTGATTTTTGTATTTTTCTTGAAGATTCTCTTATATCTTGGCGTAGCAAGAAACAAACTTTGACAGCCCGCTCTAGCACTGAAGCTGAATATCGTGCTCTTGCTGATACTACTTCTGAGATATTATGGCTTCGTTGGCTTCTTGTAGATTTAGAGACATTTCAACCTTCATCGACAGATCTTTATTGTGATAATCGAAGTGCCATTCAAATTGCTCACAATGATGTTTTCCATGAGCGAACAAAACATATTGAAATTGATTGTCACTTCATCCGCCAACATCTTCTCCGTGGTGAACTTCATCTTATATCTATCGGCACTCTAGATCAACCTGCTGATTTGTTCACAAAACCTCATTCTCCAGGTCGCTTCCGCACTTTATTGTCCAAACTCAAGTTGTTTACAGCTCCACCCACTTGAGTTTGAGGGGGGATGTTACGATATGTTATGATTCTCTCATTATAATAATTTACATTGTAATTATGTTATAATCATTAGTCTTTATGTATATTTATTTTCTTTGTTTCTTTGTCTCCAATCCTATAATATAAATAGGAGTTTTTACTTGTACTTGAAATATACAATGAATACACAACTATTATTCATATTTTCCTGTGTTTCTACACAACCCTTGTTCCTTTGATGCATTCATCATAGAAGTCTTGTGCAGCGAAATAAAGTGCCTAAGATAAGACTTATATTCTTGCGTCAAAAAAAAGGAAAAAAAAGATGAGACTTATATTCTGGTCATGGAATTCATACTAGTAGATTTATTATCTAATGAAAGATAAAAACTTTAGTACAAATAAAAAGAGAGAAAGTAATTTTTATAGCATTTCATGTGATGTGGTTAAGGTCTCATATTTTGTGGCATGGCATGATTTTGTGTTTACTCATTGGTTATGAAATATGGTGTTTTGATAGATATGGTGTGTAACAGATATTTGATGAAAGTTGTGACAATTTAAAATAATCTGAGTTCAATTTTTTATGAAAATAATTTTTAGTCATGCTTTATTTATCTCACGGTCGAACTTTGGTCCCCATTCTCGAAAACCAGGAAATTAATATAAAAAAAATGTACTTAACATGCATAGCATGACGTGTCAAATGAGGCAATTAAATATATTAAGGCCAATTTAGTCAATATATATATATATATTAAGGCCAATTGGTCTGATATAAAAATCATAGTCTAATTCAATCTCATGGTTGCATCATCATGTGTATTAAGTTCTAATTTTTATCGATTTTATTCGTACACGGCTTTTGCCTTTTAGGTGGATAGTGTTTTGTTATATTCTTCTTATTTTGTGTTTTTATCTATATAATATTATTTTGTGGTTTAGGAATATTAATCCTTGCACACCATAAAAAAGTATATGCTTTGAAGTAACATAAAACTGAAAAATATTTATAAGGTAATAATTTTTTGGACACAGTATTTTTTTTGGGTAAGTGACACGGTGTTTAATCACACATTCATTGAAATATATGTCAGTTAATTATTTAATAAAAAATATACATTATTTAATTCTTTTATCTTTCTACATTTTTTCACACACACAAGTTGTACCGCTTCCTTCAAAAGAAAAAATAAGTTGTGCCGCTAACCTTTTTTGGACAGCAAAATCAATCATTTTAAATACTACATCTAGAAAAAAAAAAACTTCGGAAAAAAAGTTATGAAATTTTTATACAAGAAAAAAAAAACGGAATGAGAAAAGAAAAATTCGTTAGACATAATCCTCTAAGTGGTCGGGCTTCTTAACGAGTCTTTTGGGCTTGAAAGCAATTGGGCCATTGGTGTGAGTCTCGTTACTAACAACTTCATTATCTCCACATATATTTTCTCTTTAGGCTTCTCATAGTTCTTTTTCCTTCCTGAATTTTACTTTTTTGCCCTTCAATAAAAACTTTAGTTGCTACGAACCAAATTTTTTTGTCTTTCGGTTTATGTTAATCGAATTTTTCCTGAATTTAAACTAGAAAAAATTTCGGTTTTTACGAACCGAAGTTTTTAACAATGACAAAATTAGAATATTCGGGGTATAAAACATCATCTCCCCACACACTCACAGTAAAAAGAAATACACTTCGCAATTAAAGGATAGGGACACGGCTTCTTCACACAATTAAAGTCACTTTTGCAAGGGAATGGAGAAACTACAATATTAAAAAATAAAAAATAAATAAAAAAAAGATGGTTATTAATAGGTAATCAAATATTAAGTATATGATTTTATATTAAAAAAAATGAAAATGGTTGAAGAAATGACTTACGAATTGGCGTTCTACCACCGTCAGGGCCACCGCCATCGGTTATAACAAGAAACATTGAAAAAAAAATTATCAAAACATAAATAAACATCAAGTTATGAGCCATATTTTTTCTCCTTTGTATGCAAAAAATTGAAAATTGTTTGATTACTTTATAAGTAAAAATCCTATAGTTTGTAACTATTAATTAAGCAGATCTTAGCACTTTGAAGTTGCAATAAGCCAATCATAAAATTGTAATTTATGTTAAATAATTGTAATTATGTTAAAGTCTCTTAAGATATACTCAAAGTGTCATGTTTATTGGTAAGCTCATTATGTTAAATATTTTGTATTTATAATATCATTATATTATTTTATTTCTCTTTTGGTCTTTCGTGACAGGCAACAGAAAAATCTCTTAAGATAAATAATTGTGATAAATTATGAAGAAAAAAATAATTGTATAATTATTACATCGAAGATAGTCATTGGCATATGATTTGAGTCCATAGTGTTGTGGTTGAACTTTAATGTAAGCAAGGTACACCAAATATTACTCCCCCCGTTTTAAATTACTTGTCGTTGTAGAAAAAAAAAATTAAGAAAGCATATTTCAGTAACTAATTTTTCTATTATACTTTTTTTTTTATTTACAATGAGTTAGGGATCGAACTCAGGACCTATAACGTACTATCCAAACCCTCACCACTTGACCAAACCTAGTGACTTTATTATACTCTTATTTTAGTTCACCAATAAATTTCTTTTTGTTTTTTTTTTTCAGACAGTTTCTCTTTCCAATAAATTTAATATATTATGTACAATAAAAAATTAATATGTTATGTACCAAAAAAAAAACTTTAGTTTTCCAAATATATATTAAGGGCTCGTTTGGTCCAGCTTTTTTTAGAGCTTATCCAAACAACTTATTCAATTTTTATATATTATTATAAGTTTGTCGAGGTAGTTTATGATAAAATAGCTTATAAAATTATAATTTTCACTTGTGTGAACTTATAAAATAGCATAAAACTTAATTTATAATGTATAAGCTCTAAAAAAAGCTGGGCCAAACGAGCCCTAAATCTTTTACGGTTTCAACAACAATTCCTAAATATTTGGAATTTATATTAGGGTATAATAGACAAAATATAACTTTAAATTATCAAAATGACAAGTAAATTAATTTTTTTTTCTAAAACGACAAGTAATTTGAAACGGAGAAAGTAGTATTTAATGATTTGGTTTTAAAAGCATTACTACAATTTTGGCTTATTATAGCACTAATCTATTAGTACTTTTACACAATGCTATTAAATATCCCACTCAAATACGTATAATAGCGCTTTAGTACCAGAAGTGCTATTGTAGGTAGCCATTTTTTTTGCTGCAGGCGCTATAATAAGCGTACTTAAGATCAAACTCACTTGGGGTTGGTTTAGTGATGTTGGCTTGAGTCCTTGGAGTATGTTTCTCTCAAGATCTTTGGTTCGATTCCCACTTATGCCAATTTCGATGGGATAAGTTCATACAGAGCAAGAAACTCTGGTTTTAAATGGGGCTCCCGCAAGTAAGCGGTGGGATTGGTTCCCTTGAATTAGTCGGTCCTAAAGCTGGATACAAAATTTTCAAAAAAAAAAAGAGAAAAAAGTGTACTTAAGATAGCACTTTTTGGTACCTTAGATAATACTTCTTTAGAAGTGCTATTATTAGGCTTTCTAGTGAAAGAAAAAAAAAAAACAGTGAAAATTTTGTTTTGGTGCTGGAACGAAAATTTCATTTTGCGTCCTCACTTTTTCACTTTTCACTCTAATTTTCTTTTTTGAAGTAACTTTTCACTCTAATTTTCACTTCTCACTCTAATTTTTCACCAGATCCAAACAACTGTCGAACTGCTCACTACCACCGCCGACCTAGATACCACCGACCCAGATACCATCTTCTCACTACCACCGTAGACGAACTCAGAACTCGACAAACCCATCGTTCCTCTTCTCATTTCATTGTTCCGACGAATTCGTTGTCTCCATCGTTCCTCTCTTCAGTTACTCTTCATCATTGTTCAATCTTCACACCATCTTTCCGACGAACCTTCCATTGTTAAACCCTAAATCCCAAATAGAAGGATTGTTACTGTTGTTGAAGGCTTGAAGGAGGTAAAAATTTTCCCTCTCTTTATTTATCTTCTTTTTAATTTTTCAGGGACTTCTTGAAAACATGAAAGATGCTTGCTTGGTTGGGCAATTGGCAGAGATATTGTTTAGGTTAATTAGTTTCTCTTGTTATAATTAGTGTCATGAACATCATCTAGAGGGTTAGGATGATTAGTTTGTTTTTGTCTTGGACACCAGATTGTCTTGCTTCTTTGTTTGTTTTGTGAAGGATGGGAGACTCATGTAATTTGATGGTACTTATTGGCCTTCTTTAAGCCTTTTTATATTGAAACTGAAACCTATGGTAGCGCTTTCGTAAAAAGCGTTACGAATAGGGGTATACTATAGCGCTTTAGTGTAAAAGTGCTATTAAAGATTGGTGATACAATAATGCTTTTTTTTTTTTTTTGAGAAAACAATAGCACTTTTAAAAATGCTATAATAATAGACACAAACTTTTAATAGCACTAGCTTCTATAGAAAAAAAAAGTACTAATGATTTTTTGTTTATAAATAGTAGACTTTTTCTGTTGTAGTCAAGATAATGATTTTTTTTTTATTATTTTTTTTTTGGTAGAATTTTTTTTTTTTTTATTGTGAGCTTATTACTTAATCTAATGACCTGGATTTTAGATACAATTTTAGCTAATCTCCGTAGAAAGGATATAGCTGAAAACTCATATATAAGTCTTTGTGGATCAATATTTTTTTTTGGGTAAATGATCATTTACCCCCCTGCAAAATAAGGAAATTTTCGTTTACCCCCCTACACAGATTTTTTTTTCTGTTTACCCCCTTGCAAAAAATAGATTCTCTCATTTCGCCCCCTGGGTGTACAGCAGGACAAGTGACTGTGCAAATTTGCTGACGTGGCTTGTACACATAGAAAAAAATCATTTATATTTATTTTTAAATTCCACGTCAGATAATATTTTTTTCAAAAAAAAAAATTTAAAAAAATTTTTCCTACAAAATTTAAAAAACGAATTTTGTTTTTTTTTTCTTTCAAAATTTTTTAAAAAATTTCCCAGAAATAACTTTTTTTTTCGTACAAAATTATTGAGTATTTTTTTCCTAAAATAAAATAAAAAACGAATTTTCTTATTTTACTCCCAAAATAAAGATTTATTTTCAAATCTTTTTGAATTAAAAAAAACAAAATCTTCGCCGTAATCGTTTGCTTTCACCGTCATGATTGTATTTGTCGTCGTCTTCTTCAATCGCCGAAATCATCTTCTACATCATTATATTGTCTTCTGCTTCTTTATAATTTTCTAGTTTTAGGGCAAATGGTTTTGATAGAAGAGGAAAACACCAATAAAACTTGTTTTTCTATTTTATATTTTTTTTGAAAATCTTTTTCTATTTTTTTTAATTCAAAGAGAATAACAAAAAATAAAGTTTTGTTTTTAAAAAATAAAGATTATGTTTTTTTTTAATTCAAAAAGTTTGAAATTAAATCTTTAAAATTTTTATTTCGGAAATAAACTTTATTTCGGAGTAAATATTTATTTTGGGAGAAAAATAAGAAAATTCATTTTTTTTTTTAATTTTGGGAGGAAATTTTTTTTTGTTGGAAAGTTTTTTAAAATCATTTGTATGAAAAAAAAATTAATTTTTTTTGTAGGAATTTTTTAAAAAAATTTTGGGGAAAAAAAACAGATTTTTTTTTATTTTGTTGGAAAAAAATTATTATTTTTTTAAAAAAAAATATTATCTGACGTGGAATTTAAAAAATAAATATAAATGATTTTTTCCACATGTACAAGCCACGTCAACAGGTTTGCATAGTCACTTGTCCTGCTGTACACCCAGGGGGCGAAATGAGGGAATCTATTTTTTGCAAGTGGGTAAACAGAAAAAAAATCTGTGGAGGGGGGTAAATGAAAATTTGCTTATTTTGCAGGGGGATAAATGATCATTTACTTTTTGTTACGATCAATATATTTATTACTATGATAGAAATGTGCACTTATAACATTTTCTATTACCATCGTATATTCATTTTTTAACACCTTCAAGTGAAGGGCATACGTCACACACATAACCTTATAAATGCAAATGGAATAAATTAATAAAAAGTTCAATCTACTAATCAAATATTGGATGAGAAGAAAGAAAGTCAATATAAAATAATACTTCTTTCGTCTCAAAATAATTGTTACAATTTGACCGTGTGCACTATTCATGTAAGCTACGTTGACCATATTTTTTAACTAATGTATAAAAATAAATATTAACATACGAGATCTTGTTAGATTCGTCTCGATTAGTACTATCAAAATATCAATTTTTTATAATTTTTAATAATTTACAACAAAAGATATTCATAATCAAAATTGTGCGTCGACAATTATGCAATGGTAGCGTAAAATAAAAGGTGCAATGGTAAAATGTGACAATTATATTGAGACGGAGAGAGTATAAAAGATAAAGAGAGAGTAAAAATACGAGAGATAGACACCAAGCTATCCATAGTTTTGTATTGACGATGTTGTTTTCACTGTCTTCTACAATCGAACAAATGTAAGAGTGTATGTAAGAGTGTACTTTTATTAATATAATTAATGCATCATATGTTAACTAAAACCCCTAAGATATCGATCAAAATAAATAACTTTATATTGAAAAGACCATATTTATATTTTTATGATGTTGATACAAAATTTAAAATAATTTTACTTTTTTTAATTTCTTAACTACTATCTTAGAGGCATCGGTTAACATTTTCTAATATAATAGGTTACTTTTGAGCTTGTCAAAGATATTGAATCGTAGAAACATAATTGAAATTGTGCGGCATATTATAAAAGTGTTAAAATTATGACGTACAAATAAAATAAAGGTCTTTTGTAAAAAAATTAAAAAATAAAATTAAGGTCATATTATATGTGTCTTTAAGGCACATAATAAACTATCCAAATTTTTTTTTAAAAAAAAAAAACTTCACATTAAATAATATAAAAAATTGGGAAAATTACACTCACCTCCCCCGAGATATATTAAAATGACAATGACAGCCCCTCTAATTTTAAAACTTACATTAACCTCCCTTAAGTTCATATCAAATACACAAACTTCTTCCCCTTATTAACTAGCATCGTTAACTTTCCGTTAATTTTTTTTTTTTCTAGTAGCAGCCCTAACATATCTAGTTACACCCAGAATGACCAAAATGGCCCTATTCTAAAATTAAATTTTCAATATCAAACCTAAGTTGAAAAACTGAAATTTCAAAGCAACCTTGATACGAAGAAGAAGCAACGACGGATACCAAACATTAACTATATACTCCTAGAAGTCTAGAAAGACTCTTAAGATACGAAACTATTGCTCGTGTTGAATTTTATTGGGCAAAACTGTGAACATAAAAAACAAATACGTATGATTCCTAGAAGTCTAGAACGCATCAAAAAATTGAAAACACATAATTTGGTTAGAAAATATAGAAAACCCAGTGTCAATGTTGATATCAGAAAACAATAAATATCCAATTCATTGGGTTCGATATAGAGAGAAGGTTAGGGTGTGTTTGGTAACACAAATAAGCTAGCTTATAGCTTATTATATGAGCTTATAAGCTTGTTTCAAAAAATTAGAGGTGTTTGGTAACAAACTTTTTGTACTAGCTTATAGCTTTTTTTCAGATACTATTTGAAGTAGCATTTGACTTTATAGCTTATAGCTTTTTACACTTTATTCCATTTTTACCCTTTAATTTAATAACTACCCACTCTAAAAAATAAACTAGTCACTATTAATTATGTAATTTTATATTTAATAATCACTTTAAAAACTAATTTTACCAAACACTTTAATTTCAATAAGTTAGCTTTTCAGCTATCAGCTAGCTTATAGCTTATTTTTACCAAACAGACCTTAGTGTTCTTTCATCTTCTTCGATCACAGAGAAACCCTAAAATAATAAATTAAATCAATACAACTAATGACGGTTGAACTTAAAAAAAAAGTTAACGTAGAATTAACGGTGTTAATAGATAAATGAGGTATTTGTGTATTTGATAAAAATTTAAGGGAGATTAGTGCAAGTTTTAAAACTAGAGGGGATGTTAGTGTTATTTTAATAGACTTCAGAGGAGGTTAGTGTAATTTTCCCTAAAATATCTTCTTCTTTTTTTTTGACGCCCTAAAATATCTAATATTAAAAAGATTCATTCCACAAATAAAAAAGAAAATAGACACATATAACATTTTTCATAAAATAAAATTATATGCACTCACAATTATTATAAAGGCACCTCCATCTTAAAGGAGTGTGACACCTTTGTTTACACTATCAATAATTTATTCACTTTTTAATAAAGAAGGAACGTTTCACACAATCACAATTAGAAGAAATGCACTTCCGAGTTAATGGCCTATGACATGCCTTTGTTTCACAATCTTCGTCCTGTCCGCAAGGCCATGGAATAACTACAATGTCAAATAAAAATAAAAGACCGTTAATTATTATAGGTGGTCAAATATTGTGGGAAGAAATAGTGTTAAATATTGTATATATAATATAAAAGAAAATTTAAAAATAGTGAGAAGAAATGACTTACGAGATGGCGTTCTTAATCCATCAAGTACAACAAGAAATATAGAAATAAAGATTATCAAAGTATAAATAAACTTGAGAAGTTTAGTCATAGTTTTTCTTTTTTGCATGCAACAAATTGAAAATCGTTTGATCATTTTATATGTAAAAACTCTATAGTTTGTTAACTATAATTAAATAGATCGCAGCACTTTCGAGTTGCAATAAGTCTATCATAATTTTATTGTCAAAAAAAAATGTCTATCATAATATTGTAATTTTTGTTAAATGTCTCTAAGATATATTAAAGTGTCATGTTTATTTGATAAGTTAATTGCTTCGAACACTTAAACCTTAGTAAAGGTCGCACATAAAAATCTTGGTGATGATCAATGGTGACTTTTTCTTGTATTATATTATTTCTATTTTAGCCTTTCACAATAGGCCGAAAAAAAATCACAAACGATTAATAAATGTGATAAATTATGAAGAAAAAAAATAATTGTAAAAAATAATGCATCAAAGAGGTGGTAACACATTAATTTATAAATTCAACTTTCCATTGGATTATACTTTTTTGCCAAAAATATGGGATAAAAATATGGTGAAGTCTATTTGTAAAACATCTCTCAATATTTTTTTTTGCTCATACATCTCTCAATATTGAAGGATAATTTGTTTAAAAACAATAACACGTAATTAAAAATTATGAAAGACAAGGCATAAGTAAAAAGGACAACGGAAAGTCCTTGACTTTACTTCCTCCGTTTTTTTTGGTGTCCATTTAAAATACTAATAACTAACATTGTTTATAAAAAATTGTATTTTTACACTTCATTTTCCTATTATATCCTAATTTTAATCCACCAATAAATTTTTATTTTTTTGCACACACTTTTTCTTTTCAATAAATTTAATATATTATGTAAAACAAAAATTACTAATATGTTATGTGCCAAAAAAGTTTAAAAAAAAAACTTTAGTTTTCCAAATATATAGCATTAATTAGTATTATTGAAAAAGATAAGAGTAATGATGTCATAATGTCAAAACAGCAAGAACTTGACAGAACAGTACAGGACAGAACAACATAATACAGGACAGAACAAAACTGTACCGGAGAGATATAGAGCGATAATATTTTTATATTTGAAAATAAAACGGGTATTTTTGTATTTTTTATAGTTGTACTGTGGACAAAAAGTTGTCTTGTGATTTATTGAGGGACAAAAAATCTTGTTTTTGTCTTGTCTCTTGCTACCTAATTTGTCCAGTCTCATAACTATCAAACAGGATACAACAAAAGTTGTCCAGTCCAGTCCCCTATTTTTTAGCAGATCAAACGCATACAATTGATAAATCCCCTTAAAATATCAAATGTACAGTTAGCTGCTGGGTACTAAAAAAGGACTGCTTATATGTGGGCAATTGATACTCCTTATTCAAAGGTGAAGGACCAGGACCTTGTATACTATCCTAACAAAAGATGGAACGAACAAATTATAAACCAAATATTTTTCCTTATGGAAGCCATTCAACCTTGACCAAGATGTGATGTCCTAATCTGGCAGGGGCCACTGTACAATGAGGCTTAAAAACCAATTTGGTACCCGCAATACTTCCAAGCCCCTGTGTTGACCACTTTGCCCTTAAAAACCATTTTGGTACCCGCAATAAGAAACAAGACTATTTTGGTACGTAACTACTGAATTGGTGAAAACGCTACAAAAAAAAAACGTGCTTAATAGCGGGGGTTTCTAACCTGTTTTGTGGGGGTTCTAAGTCATAGTTGCGGGGGTTTCAAGCAACTGTGGTATCTTGTGTTCTTACTGCGCTATTTTTGAGGAGGTTCCAAACCCCTGCAAAATATGCAAAATATGTAAAAAAAATCAAACATTCTCCAGCACTAGATTAGCGCTAGATGTGGAAACATAAAAGTCATGGAATGTTTGAACAAAATTAGCATTATCACATTCCATGGAAAAATCAAAATTAGCATTATCACATTACTATAGAATAGACTGAAAGTCATGGAAACATCATAACAAAATTAATTTTATGGCTAACAAAACTGAAGCATTTAAGGGTAAGTTAGCAATTGAATCCTTTTTCCAAATTACCTCTTCAGCTGAAATCATTATTTTTCATAGCATTGAGCCAAAATGAAGACACTCTTTTCTCTGCCTAAGTCACAAGCAAATCGCCTAAACAATTAAAGTGTAAGGTGTTGGCAGTTCCTAGTTAGTTACTACCTTTAACCTCAGCTGTTGCTTCAATTGTTACCCCTTCCACTCCAGTGAAACTTGCATATTTTTATCTCACAATAGACAGACCGATGCAGCAGATTCCTCACCTAGTATATTCATTCACTTTTTAAAGCTTTAGATCACGAAACAACAATCATTAACAAGCTGATGGCATAAGAAGCAAGCAACAGGAGGAAAATCGATGATGAAGCACCTTTACTTGGGACTCGAGTTTCATCGGATGGAAAGAATGTGACAGCTGCTGCAGACAAACTAGTGGAATCAATTTTGCAGGTCCACAGAACAAATACTCTGCAATAACACAAGCACAACAAGATGGTTGCACTGGAAATTATAAGATTTTTGACTCATCGTATGACAATTTTCTAGTACCTGTAGTTCCAACTAGTTTTTTGTAATTTACATTAACTTTTAGCGATAGACGATTTCAGTCAATAAAAGAAATGTGTCCGTAGATAAAAGTCAATAGAACTATGAAAATATTCAGAAAAATTGCATATATTAAGCAGGAGTCGGAATTCGAACCTCAGACACTCCACTTATTCACCTTTAAGGTGGATTTTCTAGTCATTAGGCTACTAAACAAAAAAAAAAACTATGAAATATATAAATTATTTGTTTCAACTTACCTACAGAAAGTGTTTGTCACTAAATTTTAGGCAAAAATGCCATAATATTGTTGGAGCTGATATGTTTCTGTCACTAAATTAAAGTCGATTTAAATTAAAAACTGATATGTTACCTCATTTGTTCAATTCTTTTGAAAACTACATTTGTTTGATGCATAATTGGCTCCCTAATGATATTTTGAATTTGCTAATTGCTATTCCTCCACTAGATGATGAACAAGGTGACGATGCATGCAAAAGCTTCTGGCCTCAAGGAAAGAATGGTAACTTTTCTATCGCATTAGCCTATGAGCTATTGACAGCAACTGAGCCTAATATTTTTTTGAAAACTTGGTATCCGGCCTTAGAACCAACTAATTCAAGGGGATCAATCCCACCGTCCACTTGCGGGAGCCCCATTTAAAGCCAGAGTTTTTTCTCTGTATGGACTTAGCCCACTTAAAATTGGCGTCAGGGAGAATCGAACCTGAGACCTTAAGAGGAGTATACTCCAAGGACCCAAGCCAACACCACTAAACCAACCATAAGTGGGTTAACCGATCCTAATATTAATACAGAAAGATAGTCATTGGCATATGATTTGGATGATAGAAGTTTCAGAGACAGAAAGGAGCTTTATATGGGTTTTGTTAAAGTCCAAAGAGAAAGTGGATGATGACATGGCTTGCAGCTCAAGTAACTAATTGAGTTGGTTACAACAAGCTTGTAACAACTTGTAACTAACTTGTTAGTGGTAGTTAGAACTGATTTTTTCTTTTAGGATTCTAGCTTAGCTCAACTCTTGTGTATATATAAGACCATTGTACTCAACAATAATCAATCTAATGAATCATTTCATCATTTTCAATATGAGTTTTCTTCCTTTTTTGATACTTCAACATGGTATCTAGAGCCTAACCGTTTCTTTAACCGTTTTTTCAAAGCTTCCGCAGTCATCAATGGTGACACGCAATGCTTCTTCTTCCTCTGGCCCCATGGATCCATCTCTCGATGCCTCCAGTCCTTACTTTGTTCATTCTTCTGATGGACCGAACTCTGTTTCGGTTAAACCACTTCTCACAGGTTCAAACTACCATTCATGGGCTCGTTCAATGCGCAGAGCACTCGGCGGCAAGATGAAGTTTGAGTTCGTCGATGGAACGTTTCCAGTTGTCACTGATAAGTTTGATCCGTCGTATCGCGCATGGAATCGTTGCAATATGCTGGTACATTCATGGATCTTGAATTCGGTTTCAGATTCAATCGCTCAATCCCTTGTGTTCATGGAAAATGCTATAGATGTATGGAACGATCTTAAAGAACGCTTCTCACAAGGAGATTTGGTAAGAGTTTCTGAGCTTATGCAAGAAATTTATCGTCTGCAACAAGATTCAAAATCTGTAACTGATTTCTACTCTGAATTGAAGATCCTTTGGGAGGAATTAGAAATTTACATGCATGTTCCACAGTGTACATGCCGTTCTCAGTGTTCTTGCGAAGCTATGCGCAAAGCAAGACAAAATCATCACACTCTCTATGCTATCCGCTTCTTAACTGGCCTCAATGCTAATTTTGACATGGTTAGATCACAGATTTTACTCTTGGATCCTTTACCACCTATGAATCGTGTTTTCTCTATGGTTTTGCAATTTGAAAGGCAAGGTAATTTTGCTGCTATTGATGAATCCAAGGTCTTAATCAATTATTCTGATTCAAAACGTCCTCCAAACAAGAATTCTAAGGCAAGTTCTTCTGCTCCAATCAAGAAGCATTGTACTTTCTGTGATAAACCTAATCACACTGTGGCTGATTGCTTCAAGAAGCATGGTTATCCACCTCATATGCAAAGAAACCATGGTGCTTACAATGCCTCCACTGAGGGAGGTGAAGCATCTAACACAGTTGAGGCTCCACCAGCTCAGCCAGCATCTTCCCTATCCATCACTCAAGATCAATTTGATCAACTAATGCAGATACTTCAGTCTTCCAACATTAATCCATCTTCTGGTTCTACATCTTCACATCAGGTCAATTCTTCCCAATCATTTGGTCCTTCATCAAATGGTAGGCAAGGTAGTGTTTCTTTTTCTTCTTTTTGTTGTCACATTACTCAAGGTTCTTGGATTTTAGATTCAGGAGCTAGTGATCATATCTGTGGCTCTCTACATTGGTTTGATTCATACAATCAAATCAATCCTATTAGTATTAGGTTACCTACAGGTCACACATCCATTGCACGTTTTTCTGGAACCATTAAATTTTCAAATCATTTAGTTCTACATAATGTTTTGTTTGTTCCCAATTTTACTTTAAATTTGATTTCTGTTTCAAAGATGTGCAAAGCATTAGGCTGCACTATCTCATTTAATGGTTCACTATGTTTGATTCAGGAAAAGGAATCATTGAAGACGATTGGTTCAGCTAAACAGGTTGAAGATTTGTACTACTTACATCTTGCAAATGAAAGTGTGCAAGCTTCAAGTTTCTCTGCTACTTCCCTACCAAGCAGTGCTCTTTGGCATTTTAGATTAGGACACCTATCTAGTTCTAGATTGTCATCTATGCACTTAGATTTCCCTTTCATTGATGTTGATAATAAGGCAACTTGTGATGTATGCCATTTAGCAAAACAAAAGAAATTGTCATTTCCTTCAAGTTTTAATAAAGCTTCTCAATGTTTTGAATTGATTCACTTTGATATTTGGGGTCCTATAAATGTTCCTTCTATTCATGGTCATTCTTACTTTTTAACTGCTGTAGATGATCATAGTAGATACACTTGGTTGATTTTGATGAAACACAAAAGTGAAGCACAATCACATGTGCAAAATCTCATCAAAATGATTGAAACTCAATTTAATGGAAAAACCAAATGTATTAGAACAGATAATGGACCAGAATTCCTTATGAAAGAATTTTTTGAAAAAACTGGAATTGTGCATCAAACTAGCTGTGTTGAAACACCTCAGCAGAATGCTAGGGTTGAACGCAAACACCAACATATTTTGAATGTGGCAAGAGCTCTACTTTTGCAGTCACATTTACCAAAACAATTTTGGAACTATGCAGTACTTCATGCTGTGTTTCTTATAAATAGAATTTCAAGTCCTCTTTTGGACAATCATTCTCCTTATTTCATTATCCATAAGCAATTGCCTGATTTGTTAAATCTTAAAATTTTTGGTTCTTTGGCTTATGCCTCAACACTTGAAAATCATAGAACTAAACTTTCTTGCAGAGCAAGAAAATGTGCTTTTTTAGGATATAAACCTGGCATGAAAGGAGTTGTCCTTATTGACATCAGCAATAGGGAAATATTAGTGTCTAGACATGTCACACATCATGAACACATTTTCCCTTACAAACCTCAACATAATTCCATTTCATGGCTTTATTATCCCTCTAAACTGCCCTCATCTTCTACTGACATTGACCCTTCACCACCTGTCACCATTGATCCTTCTCCACCTCTCTCTCCAGATATATCTTCAAGTGATACTGACAATACCCCCCAACATACTCAAATATCTCCCCCATCTGCACTTCATCATCCTTCAACTGTTTCACCTAGACCTCAGAGGCTTAAGCATGCACCTGGTTATTTGCAAGACTATGTATGCAACTCTTCTACTGTTTCTCATGAACCAATCTCTTCAGGTACTTCTTATCCTATATCACACTTTCACTCATTTAAAAATCTCTCACCTTCACATAAAGCTTTTTCTGTGTCTCTTTCCCTTACTACTGAGCCAAAGACCTATGATGAAGCTTGTAAGTCACAAGATTGGATTAATGCCATGAAAACTGAATTGGATGCATTGGAAAGAAATCAAACTTGGTCTTTAGTTGATTTACCTCCTCACATCAAACCAATTGGGTGCAAATGGGTCTACAAGATCAAGCACAAGGCAGATGGTAGTATTGAACGATACAAAGCAAGACTTGTGGCAAAAGGTTACAATCAAATTGAAGGCATTGATTACTTTGACACTTTTTCTCCTGTTGCTAAACTAACCACAGTCAGGGTTTTAATTGCTTTGGCTTCTGTTAATCATTGGCATCTCCATCAGCTTGATGTAAACAATGCCTTTCTCCATGGAGAATTGCAGGAAGATGTCTATATGCAGGTTCCAGAGGGGGTAACTTGTGACAGAAGCAATCAAGTCTGCAAGCTGAATAAAAGCCTATATGGTTTGAAACAAGCAAGCAGAAAGTGGTATGAAAAATTGTCCAATCTACTGGTAATTGAAGGCTACACTCAATCCAATTCTGATCATTCTTTGTTTACCAAAAAGATGCATAATGAGTTTATAGCTATATTAGTGTATGTGGATGATATCATTGTGGCTGGAACATCACTAACAGAAATAAATAGAATCAAACTCATTTTGGACAACAATTTCAAGATCAAGGATTTAGGCTTGCTCAAATATTTTCTAGGGTTGGAAGTAGCTCATTCAACTCAAGGTATAACTATTTCTCAAAGGAAATATTGTCTGGACTTGTTAGAAGACACAGGTTTATTGGCCTCAAAACCTGTTAGCACTCCACTTGATCCTTCTGTCAAACTCCACAAAGATAATGGGGAACCTCATATTGACATTACAGAGTACAGAAGATTAATTGGGAGATTGTTGTACTTGAACACTACAAGACCAGATATTACACTTGCTACTCAACAACTGAGCCAGTTTCTTAATGCACCCACTAAGACTCACTATAATGCTGCATGCAGAGTGCTGAGATACCTAAAATCCAACCCTGGCTTTGGTATTCTATTCCCTAGAGATTCAGAACTTCAAATACTAGGATATGCAGATGCTGATTGGGCAGGGTGTGTGGACACTAGACAATCAACTACTGGTTATTGTTTCTTTTTAGGATCATCATTAATATCATGGAAAGCTAAGAAACAACAAACTGTTGCAAGATCATCATCTGAAGCTGAATATCGAGCTTTATCATCAGCTACATGTGAACTTCAATGGCTCCTCTATTTGCTCAATGATCTCAACATCACTTGTACTAGACCACCTGTACTTTACTGTGACAGCCAGAGTGCTATCCACATTGCTTCAAACCCAGTATTCCATGAAAGAACAAAGCACCTCGAGATTGATTGCCACTTAATCAGAGAAAAACTACAAAAGGGAATTCTGAAGCTTCTCCCAATATCTACAAATGAACAAGTTGCAGACTTCTTGACCAAACCATTGTCCTTGCCTAAGTTTGGTTATTTCATATCTAAGTTGAATATGATAAACATCTATCATAGTTCAACTTATGGGAGGGTGTTAAAGTCCAAAGAGAAAGTGGATGATGACATGGCTTGCAGCTCAAGTAACTAATTGAGTTGGTTACAACAAGCTTGTAACAACTTGTAACTAACTTGTTAGTGGTAGTTAGAACTGATTTTTTCTTTTAGGATTCTAGCTTAGCTCAACTCTTGTGTATATATAAGACCATTGTACTCAACAATAATCAATCTAATGAATCATTTCATCATTTTCAATATGAGTTTTCTTCCTTTTTTGATACTTCAACAGGTTTTGAAACATGGTGATAGCATAAAACAACAAACAATAATATCATAAAACGGCAAATTGCATAAGCCTACAAGTATTTGGAATATTCATGCATCCGTATGGGTAGCGTTGATCAGCAGCGGACCTAGGGGTGGACTCAGATGGGCCACGGCCCACCCCCACCCCCAAAAATTAATTTTTTATATGTAGGGTATTAATTTAAATGTATTATTAATAATTTTAAGTCACTTAGTGTGTGTATATATATATATATTAATGTAAATATTAATTTAGAGTATAATATTGATGATTATAAGTAACTCGGTACACATATTAGTTCAAGTATTAGTGTAAATGTTAATTCATAATTAATTGAATTTATAATATTAGATAAAATTAGCAATTGAACTAACATATATAAATATGAAATGACATAAAAAAAAATTATTGTTATGAATATTATTGGTGGATGTTCATATATGTTCTAGGCCCATGTAATATTGGCCCACTATATTTACCTATATATATAGATACTATATATCATTGTATTGTAACCCTAATCCTAGTGGTGAATAACATACACTATTCATTCTCTCTTTTCTCTCTTCTCCATCTATACTATTGCTCATATTTAAATTAGTTTATAACACATTTATATTAGTTTATAACACAAGCTTACCAACTGAGGTACGCAACTGTTATTCTATTTTTACATATCACAAGTAATTTTTAGTTTTGATTATTATATGGTTATGAATCGTTTGAACCTTGTATACTTATAAAGATCAAATAATAATGATTAAAATTAAATAAATAAATAAATAAACATAATTTCTTTATGTATTTAATTGATTCGATGTTGTTTACGCTTCGTGATATCCGACATTTTTTTGTGAAGCATAACACTTTGATCATTCATATTACATAAAATGTTGATCAATTATTTATTTATTTACAATATATATTTTGAATGTTCGATATTATTTGAGTTTCGTGACCGACACTCGTATGGTGAAACATCGACAATTCGATCATCCAAAAGAACATAATAAGCATGTTTATTTAATTTTGGCTATAATTTAGAACCCTTATTTTTAATTCTTCTGCTCCAGAACCCTAAAGGTAGACAATTCCTTTCACTAATCTATTTGATGAAAGTAGATAAGCTGTAGTTTATGTCTATAATCACAGCCGTACATATTATTATGGCTATTGTTCAATCACCTAACCCTATTTTAATTTATTTTTTTATTGAATCAATATTTAAATAACTAGAACTCTGACCCATGCGGTGCATGGGTCTAATTAGCTGTAATATATAACAATAAAAAATAAAATACAAAAATTCTAAGAGCATTTTCAATAAGAGTAGTATAGGGAATTTCATTGACTAATTATTCTATATTTGTTTATGTGCTTATTTTATATATTTTTTAAATAATTTTTGAACCACATCATTTTGATTACTTATTAAAAAAAAATTGCTGATAACTGAAGGTTAAAATATTGATGATAATTAAAGGTTAAATAAAATTAAAGACACAATCAAGAACATAAACTTAAGTAGACATCCATAAATAAATAAAAATTGTGATTAATTCCGTCATTCAAATTTATTGAAAACAGGGTTAACATATTAGGATTCCTAAATTCTTTCATAATTGAATCGCATGTTTTAGCGGTTGAAAGATTTTATAGTAAGGGATGCAGGTTTGATTCCCATAGTAGACAAATCTGTATTTTTTGAATATAAAGTTGCAATAAAAAGAAAGAGAAAATGAGAGGGAAAAATTTTTGGTTTAGGGTTAGCTTATGTTAGCAAGCTTATAATATAAGAGATAAGAGATTATCAGTTTTTAATTGTTTAAATTGTGCAACGAAAATTGATGTTGCTTAATTGTCGTATAAAATCTTTCCTATGAAAGTTGATGGAGCTTAACACTTTGTGGACATAATTTAAATCACAATTGGTCTGCTGACTGCTAGTACATATTGTATCAATTGATCATCGGTTAATGAATGTGATTAGTGACATGACTATGGTTGTGTTTGGTTGTATTGCAAAAAAATTGATTTAGCAGAATTGAGTTTGATAATAACTTTCCAAATTACACGTGATAATAACTTTCCAAATCTCACATGATAATTATTCTCTAAATTTATGATCCGGTAGAAAAAAAAAATCATTGATCAGGAAAGACATAAAAATATTTCGTGATAAGTAATATAGTCAACAATAATTTTGATATGATATACTTTTAAAATTGATGGTGCTTATCAATTATTGCACATAATTTTAATCACAATTGGTATACTTGCTATAGTGGTTGGAAATATTGCCTTGTACTGAAGGGTTGCGGGTTCGAATCTTATTCAAGACAAAATTATATTATTTTTTAATAAAAATTGAAAGATAAAATGGAGGGAAAACAAATTAGGGTTTAGAGTTTGCTTATGTATACAAGCTTATAATATAAAAGATTAATCGATATATCATTCTGGTATATTATTTGGGTTTGTAAGAAATTGTGCCTTGAATTTGTTGAGACTTGAGAGAGAGAGTTGTACTTACGAATGATATATATAGTCTCTATCAATTGGTATGAATAATATGATCGTTGTTCAAAAAATGAATATTCAACAATTTTAAGTTCTCGAAGAACTAATAAATTTAATATTATGAATTCTCGAAGAATTCAACAAACTTAGTTCCTGAAGAACTAATAAATTTAATCTATGAATTTGGTAAACTTAGTTCCAGAATAACTAAGAAATTTAATATTTTATGAATTCCCGAAGAACTTAAGAATATAATTTATGAATTTTTGGAACAATTCACTAATCTAATTCCTGAAGAACTTAAAAAACTCAATTTTTTATTGAATTCCAAAAGAATTCAATAATCTAGTTCCTGAAGAACTTGCGAAGTATCACCATATTTCGAAAGAATTTCAATAATCATGCATCCCTGATGGATTGCACATAGAACTGATATTATATTGTTTAGATTAATTCTATTTATTATGAATTCCGAAAGAATTTAATATACATGTATTTTTAGAGTTTTGAATATTTTGAATAAATTAAGTGTAATGAAAAAGTTATAAACGAGAAGTTTATTCTACACTTATATATTAGTGCAATTGAAACATAAATTATTGTAAACCAGAAGTTTACACATCGTATAAAATTTATTGTTGGCAATACCGGTTGGGTATCCCGGATGTATTATGATGCGAAAAAAATAAAAAATCTATAGGTATGTATTGAAGGGCCTGAAGTTCCTTCATTCCAATAATTTTTATGTGTTACTAGCTCACAAAAGAAATTGATAATTTGAGAATATGGATCATTTAGACACTTTGTGACTTGAATTGATGCATCAACTAAATTGGTCACATGCATATTTACTCACAACCAGAAGTTTGTGAGATTATTTTCTCAAATAGTTTTGCTAAGATCTCATTTTCTAAATTCTTAGAAAATATTTGATAAGTATTGTATGTCAATTGAAATTGATATTGAACAGAATATGGTCATACAAGAAAAAAATGGACTTGAAGATCTATTCTTTAGACGTCTAAAGTTAATTACATGACTGATACTTATGAGATCATAACTTCTAATTTATATTTTGGGAACATTCAAACATGTATATTGAAATACTAATTCGCATCAAGCCAACAAGTTATTATAAGTTCTCCCCTAATTTACAATTTGAACTTTGTTTATAAATATGATTCCCATGTAAGCATTTTTGGATGTGTTGTGTTTGTGCAATTGTTCCAATAGAATGCATTTAAACGGTTCTTAAAGAATATTGAGAAAATGTATTTGATATGAATCTCCATCTATTATAAATCATCTTGAGCCAAAAATTTGAGAATTATTTACAGCCCTGTAGGCTGATTTTCAAGTGATGAATTAATTTTCCCAATATTAGGGGGGAGAATAAGCAGCTGAAAAATATGAACCAGAAGTTCAAATAAATCACTTGAAATAAATTAATGTTATTATCTCACATTGATCCTCATAGTTTGAATCAAATGTTCAAAAGATAAATCATTTGCAAAATTTATGAAATCACCTATTAGCTGCTAATGCTCCAATCAAAATGGATGTCCCTGTTGGACAATCTTATATTGCAAATCAGTATTAACCACCCTGAAGTGTGGTAGATCAGTCGAATCCAATGATAAAAATCTTCAAATAAGAATAGGAGCTAAAAAGAAAGATGATCCAAGTGAGAATATGAAAACTTCAAAAGAGTATTTGACATAATTGAGTTTTAAGTTATAGAAGAACTTCTTAGGTACTTAAAATTTATGATAATAAAGAGATCTTGACGAATTATGTCATGAATGAAAATTAATGTATGAATGGAATATGATGGAATCGAAAGGAAGTCAACGTTGATGATATTTTTATATATAATATAGCGCTATATGTGAAAAGAGTTAATGAGGATCATGAACTAAATTCTATTAAGAATTATAGACAATGATGGTCTAAATGAAAATACACAATTGTTACCTAAAGCCACTTTGCAAAGTGAAAGATCTTTGGACCCACATTCCATCACAATTTTTTGAACACAATATTTAATCACACATACATTGAAATATTTGTCACTTAATACATTAAAAAATATACATTATTTAATTCTTTTATCTTTATGCATTTTTTCACATACATGAGAGTGACCAAATACAAGGTCTAAATAATTAAGCATTGGACTCAAATGGTTAACAAGATTCCCTTAAAACAAATCCTTCAGGAAAACTCGAGTTTAATTTTTGATCAAATTTTACTTAATTCATGGCCGAACTTTATATTACTATGACCCTTTCTTCTTTAAATCAAAGAATTAATACAAAAAAAAAAATCTAAATGGTTGTGACTACAAAAGTCTTTTCTCCATAAAACTACTACTTGATCCCTCCGTTCAATTTTATAAGATATATTTTGACTAAATGCATTATTCATATATCTTGTTTTGACCGTAATTTTCTAAAAGTATATAAATGTAAATATTATCATATAAAATATTGTTTGATTTGTCTCGATGAATATTTTCAAAATATCAAATTTCTAAAATTTTTAATAATAGACAATTAAAGATATTCATAATCAAAATTATGTATTGACACATGTACCGTGGTCAATGTATCCTTATATTTTTTTTGATGGAGAGAGTATTTAATTAAGGATGGTAAACTTCATTGTCTCTCCACACACCTATGAAGCACGGACTCCGACACGGACACCGCGACATGACACGGACACGGACACCATGACACCGCTAATATAAAAAATATAGGACACCGACACCGCTACATATTTATAAAACATATAAATTGATAATCAAAATATATACATGTAAATCTAATTTGAGCAAGTTATATTTTAAAAAAAAAATTAAAACAAGATATGATAGTATTTTACCTTTATTTATCCATCTACGATCGAAAAAACTAAAAATATCGTAATCAAAATGTAATGTCTTCAATCCCACATTGATCAATATTGTTGTTTCTACACATCTTTAACTCTTGTAGATATGTCTAATATGTGCCTAAAGAGAGTATAAGCAAAGAAAAAATAATTATTTTTTGGGACACTTGTCCGACACGTGTCATCCGAGTGTCTTACAGGTGTCGGACACCGATCAAAGGAGTGTCAAACTAAAGAAAAAATTGAATTTTTTCCGACACCGATATGAGCTATCCGACACGTGTCGGACGAGTGTCATACGAGTGTCGGACACCGACACGTGTCGGACACCGCGATACGCCTAATCATAGAGGTGTTGGTGCTTCCTAGCCACACACCCACAGTTAAAAGAAATACACTTCGGAATTAAAGGACGATAACACGCCTTGTTGAAACAATCACTGTTAATTCGGCAAGGGAATGGAGCAACTACAATGTAAAAAAAAAAATTGGTTACTAATAGATGAGCAAATATTATAAGTACTCGATCGATTTTTATTATAAGAAATTTTTGAATTTTTAAATTCATCCAATAATTAATGTAATTAGTTTATATTATAGATCAAATACATTAGACATTCAATAAATTTAAAGTAGTATTAGCTTTTTCTTATAAAAAGGACGGACAAAATATATGATATAAAAGAAAATTTAAAAATGATTGAAGAAATGACTTACACATTGGTTTTCTAGGGCCGCCGCCATCGGTTATAACAAGAAACATGAAAAGAAAAATTATCAAAACATAAATAAACTTCGAAATATGAGCCATGTTTTTTTTCTCCTTTGCATGCAATGAATTGGAAATTGTTTGATTAGTACTTTATAAGTAAAAATCCTAAAATTTGTTAACTATAATTAAGTAGATCTTAGCACTTTCGTTTGCGATAAGCCAATCATAAAATTTTAATTTTTTTGTTAAATGTCTCAAAGATATATCAAAGCGTCATGTTTATTGGTAAGCTCATTTAGACGGACACTTACTTTTTCCTGTCACTGTTATAAGCAAAAAATCACTTTTTAGATTTAGTGAAAATTTAATGTTCTGGCTTATATTATGAACTAAATACATAGTTTTTCAGTGAATCTAAAATATAATATTTTGCTTATAATAGTGATCGAAGTTACTACGAGTTAGTAAAACCTCACATAAATATCTTGGTGATGATCAATGGTGACATATGTTGTATTATAATATTATAATATTTTTCTATTTGTCTTTTAGTCTTTTATGATATACAACAGAAAAATTCCAAACGATAAATAATTGTGATAAATCATGTAGAAAAAGAAATAGTTTTAGAATTAATGCATTGAAGAGATGACAACACAATAACATATCATATGAGAATGATAAAATTATATGAGAATAAATTGTAGTCATTAAATTTAAATGAAATAGTAGAATTAAAAAAACATCATTAAGGAAGTCATGTGATTGTCATGTGACATTATTATTTCAAATCAAGGAGATTAAAATTTATTTATTTATTTGAGTTTCAATTGTTTATGCAATTTGAACAATAAACTAAAACATGTTGGATTTCTTCATCTAATCTTTTCTATATTTCTTTTCATTTCTCATGAGATTAACTTTATGTGAGATTGATTCCAATTCTAGGCAGAAAAAATCAGTGGGTTGAAGAAGATGAACAACAGATGAATGAATTTATGAGATAAAGTTTTATTTTTTCCAATTACAGGCAGAATAAATTTGTATCAACCAGTGTTCCCTTGCTTCTTCACCTTAGTCAAGCATGATTTTTTATTTCAGTTTTCCTCCATTGAAATAACCTTAAACTATGATGAAAGAATTAATTTTTAATTTAATTTATTTGTTAAACAAAGAAAGGTGTGATTCTCCTTGGAAGATTAGAAATAGATGGAACAATTGCATGCACAACATTACCAACATGAACTTCATGATATCCCATATATATAGGGAAGGTAACAATTGCGCTGATGCTCTTGCAAAAATTGGTCTAACTCTACTGCACCTTTCGTTCTGGAATGAATTACCCCAAGCTATATTGAAAAGTTACTCTTCTGATAGACTTGGTAGACCTAAGTATAGATTTTCTAATATGTAAGGAGATTTTGGTTTAGTCCCCCTCCTTTTTTTGTATCTTTCTCATTTTTATCTATCTATATATTTTGAGGTAGTAGCACTTTGCTACTCCTCTTTTGGTTTAAAAAAAAGAAAAAGAAAGGTGTGATTTCTATCCAAGAGAAGAGAGGGAGAAGGGTGTAGATATTAGAGAGAGATACAGTGAATCTGTTGAAGGCATATCGATGAAAATTATTTGTACATCTTCCCATGAAATTTATTTCAAGAAAAATACAAAAACATATACTTCAAATTATTATATTTTATTTTTTTCTTAATAAGTGTGATTTTTATTTTTTCTTTTATAATTTGGGACGTAGGGAGTATGTTTTAATCCTTGTTTTTTCTTTTGAATCTAATGGCTATTATTCAGATTTTTTTCCCAAAATATACCCCTCTCCCTCTCTTATTTCCCGTAATACCCCCCTCTCAATTTTTTTTCCCGTAATGCACCTCTGACAGAAGACCAACTGGGTAGCACCATTTGAAATGGCGCCATGGCCATGTGATAGCGCCATTCAGAATGGCTACATTGACTGCTTTTCTGCTTTTTCTGTGTCCCCTGTACCAGACTGCTTTTCCCAAGATCATGCCATTTGAAATGGCGCTATCACACTAGCATCAAGCCATTCCAAATGGCGCTATGCCCTTGCTGTTTTTTCCAAACGCGCGTGTGGCTTGCTGCATTAGGAGGAGATTTGAAATTTTTTTGAATGCATGGGAGAGAAAGAAAAGAGTTTTGTTTGAAATTTTTTTAATTTTTTTTTTATTTGATTTTATTTATTTGATGAACAAATATTCGATGAATAAATAAATTGTTTTTTTTTATTTGATGGAAAAAAATTTATTACAAGACGATTATATAAATAAATAATTAATTACAAACAAAACACTAAAATTCCTAATGTCTACGATGTCTACGATGGCCTCGTCCATATAATTCCTCTTCCGCATTTGTATCGTCCCTGTTAAGAAAGTTCTCGATTTGATTAAGACTTAACGAGGAACCTTCACCAGCAGCCCACGTTGAATTTAACATATCGTCCGGTACAGCAGAACCCCAATGTAGGGGGATATGTTGGGTTTGTTGGGTTTGTTGGGTTTGTTGGGGTTCACCGGGGTGGTAAGCATTTTCATTGAACCGTTGAGTTCCCGGTGATTGAAATGATTGGTCGTCGAAAAAATTTCGGGTGTATGGCAATGGGGTAAAAAAATTGGATTGAGTAGTTGGATATTGGTCGGTAAATGGTTGTTGGGTAAATGGTTGGGATGTATGTTGTTGTTGAGGGGAAAAAGATGGTGGGTCTGGGATATCGGTATGTTGGGTAAATGTATTCTGCTGCACATCAGGACGTGGGCGTGGATCAAATAAATAATGTTCGGAAGAGAGATATGGCATGTTGAACCTTGTATAATCATTCAAGAACTCCGTTGAGTGCATAGGTACACCATCCACCTGATCTCCAACGAGGACACAATTATGACGATGATTCCAGTGTTGGATTTCAACCATAAATTTGGCTGCCCAATCATGAACTGATGATCTCATTGTTGTTTTGTGGTAACTCGTCATGACTTGGGGAACGCCCTGAAATCTCGCATGTTGAAATCCAAATTGAAGACGGACCCTGTCGGTCTGATGAAACTCTACAATCTCAAAGTTTATGAGAAATGTGGTTGCTGACCAACATGCAACGTCCTCTGGATATAAGCACTGGCTGACGTCATAAGGAGTCCAATTAAACTGATATTTTTAAAAACAAATTAGAGATTTGTTAGTGTATGAATTTAATTAGTTTAAAAAAAACAAATAAATATTAAGAGAATATATATTACCTCGTTGGCCGTTAAACGGTCGAGCACGTTTGTTGCGCCTTGTACGTCGTGGTCCGGACCGCCAGAGTACCTTGTTCCGGATGCAACGTACCTAAAATAATATTTTCACGATACGATTAATATTTATTATTAAATTCTAATAGATTGATTCAAAAATAAATAAATTAGCATATACTTACTTTAGAGCCAATGGCCTATCGGACGCTGGATTTCTAGTTCTCTCGTGGTGAAATTCCCTTATTCGGCAACGTGCCCATGCCTGTAAAAGTAAGGCACATCCGGACATGGTTTTGGTTGGTTGGTTTTGATCTGCGAGATCACACATGCCCCTATACAACGTTGCCAAAGCTGCTGAACCCCAACTATATCCTCTTATTGTTTGTGTATCTTCCAACAATTGGAGGTACATAGTATGCACACGGTCGCCAGAGGTGTTGGGCAATAAAAATTTTCCCAAAAAATAAAGAATATATGCCCTTAGGTGCATCAAGAGAATTTCGTCGGTGGGGTTTTCGGGCATTTCGTTAAGATATTCTTCCAGCCATGATAGCTTAACAGAATATCCTGATCGGCCGTTAGATGGAGGAACGACTCCCAATAGTCGTGGGAAATCTGTCTCCCATATGTTACTGGAAGTTCCGGTAACAGCTTGTCCACAAATTTGTAGATCAAACAACATTGACACGTCTTGGAGAGTTATTGTGGCCTCTCCACACGGTAACAGAAATGTATGTCTTTCCGGTCTCCATCTTTTTGCCAAAGCTGTGACTACGGCCCAGTCCAACCTACATTTTTGAAGGAGGACGACGTTACCAAAACCACATTCTGCTAACAGTGGTTCTAACAAAGGGTTTGGAACACGCAGTCTACAAGGAAATTCGCAGCCTACCAATCACAGCATTGGTCAAGGCAACATACTCCAAGACTGCGGCACTTTTTGGAACACGCGGAATGGATGCAATGGCTGTGTTAGCTTCTGGTCAGGTGTATTCTGTGCCATGTCAGAAAAGGATTACAGATGCAATGACTAAGGCCCAATCACATGTAGTCACTCGTCATGATAGGCAACGTTTCGCAGTGGAGGAAACTGAGGATCCCCACGAAGGCCGACCAAAGGATACATTTAAAGTACACTTGGAAGAAAAATGGTGTGACTGTGGAAAATTTCAAGCATTACATTTACCTTGTTCACATGTTATTGCTGCTTGTTTTCACGCTCATTTGGACTATCAAGTGTACATTGATGATGTGTTCAAAGTTGCCAATGTATGCCGCGTTTATGAGCATACATTCGAAGTGGTTCAAGGACAAATGTATTGGCCGACATACCAAGGCCCGAAACTTTTTCCCCGTCCCGACATGAAAAGGGTCAAGAAAGGTCGTCCAAAAAAGTCCCGCATTAGAACCGAAATGGACGAATTCGGCAAAAAAGAGCGCCTATGTGGTTTATGTAGAATGCCGGATCATAACAGAAATAATTGTCCTTATGTTGCGGGACCCTCGTCGTAACTTTTCCTTTTAATTTTATGTAATTTTTTTCCATGTTTGTTTATATAATGAATGAATGAATCCATGTTAAGTAATTTCTAATTTTTTTCTATGTTTATAATTGTCCACATTCATACAAAATAATTAAAATCACATTCATACGAAATAATTAGAATAAAATAAAGACTTACATCATTTTTAAGAAACTAAAATTCACGTACATAAACCATAAAATGAAGACTTGCGTCATTCTTAATTAACCATAGTACATAAACCATAAAATTAAAAAATAAACCACGTACAACAACAACTTAACCACTTTTCTTTAAGGTCGCGTACAAACGATGTGGTTCATTTTCGTTTTCAACAAAGGAAAACATCAATTGCACTTCCAAATCACCTTTTAATTTGTACCAATATTTTGTTGTTGTAGCTTCGATGGAGTCACTTGTGATGTCCGTGCATGAATTTAAATAAGCCATATGCTGGATTTGTATATGTTCATTGTTTTTTAACAAGAACATTTCTTCAATCTTATTCTTTAAAGCTGCAAGCGAACTCAATTTGCTAATCGGTAACTTAAAATGTTCTTGGCGGCCTTCAAATTTAACAGAAAAATTATGGCAATCATTGGACGAAGATGCCATTATTTATAAAATAAAGAGAGTGAATAAGATAATAAAATGAATAAGATGAAGTTAGTTGAGTGAAAAATGAATGTGTGAGATGTGGTATTTATAGAATGAGATAGTAGAAAAAATTTAAAAAATTTCAAACACAACTTTCTCTCCCTCCTAATGCAGCAAGCCACGCGCGCGTCTGGAAAAAACAACAAGGACCTGCATAGCGCCATTCTGAATGGCTTGATGCATGTGTCATAGCGCCATTTCAAATGGCTTGATCTTGGGAAAAGCAGTCTGCTACAGGGGACACAGAAAAAACAGAAAAGCAGTCAATGTTGCCATTCAGAATGGCGCTATCACATGGCCATGGCGCCATTTCAAATGGTGCTACTCAGTTGGTCTTCTGTCAGAGGTGCATTACGGGAAAAAAAATTGTGAGGGGGGTATTACGGGAAATAAGAGAGGGAGAGGGGTATATTTTGGGAAAAAAATCTATTATTCATTCTCATATTCTCATGTATCTTTGTCATTCTCATACGATACATCTTGTGACAACAATTTAAAGGTCAAATATATCTTCTGTTTTTTTAAGTTTGACGTTTATATCATATAAGTCATTTCCGTGTTTTTTGTTTCAACGTTTGCAATGTTATCTTTTTTCATCGAATTTTGTTTTTTTTAATGGTAAAGAGCTCAAAGTATTACATTCATGATAATGTTATTGATACAATTTGGTACATTAGTAAAAATATGGGGAACTAGGAAAAGATGTAACCAACCCAGTTTGTTCCGTAAATATTTATTTTGGAATGTGCTTGGAATACACAGTTGAGAGACGGTCTAGGGTAATATTTTTATTAGATTAAACATAATTTGAAATTTGGGGTTCATTAAAAAATTTCTTTTAGAAATTTTGAACGAACATGTCCGAAATCGTTTGATGCAGTTACGATGCATCCATACACATGATTAAAAATCACATTGTAATTGCGGTGTGTTGCAGTTATATATAGAAACTATCGCATCAGTAATATTACAGCCGCTAGCAGGCAAGTCAGAAACTACAAATTAGCCTGATCCAATGACCCACCTCATGGAATCATATTTACCTCATCATATTTTTCACATAATCCCAATTCACTATGTCATAAGTATTGCTTATAAAAAAAAAAACTATGTCATAAGTCTTGCTAATATCTTTTTTCGGTGTCATAATGTGAAGAATGGAATGATTTTCAACAAACTTGGGTTGTTTTTGAAAAATACAATTTGGTAACAAGATTTTCATTCTATTCGCCAACATTTTTTAAGTTATTTTATCAAAAAAATTACATAAAGTAATTGGATGAAAATCCTTCGTAGACATAGGATTATCCTTTTTTTAAAATGAGAACGATTTTTAATTAGGATCAATTAAGATGATATAATCATAAATTCAGTTGGTAGAGACATTGCATTATATATGTAGGGGTGGAGTTCGAACCTCGATCATCCCATTTATCCACCTTAAGAGTAAAATTTCTAACGACTAGACTATTTTAAAAAAAATAATATAACCACGGATAGCATAATATGGTAAGACACATATGAAACCCAACTTTCACGAACAGTTTTGGTAGTCGATCTTTTATTCATTTTTAGCACTTTCAAAGTGAAGGACGTACGTCACAAAAATATTAATATTTATAAAATTTAAATCACTCAGCAATCTTATGCTAAATGCAAAAGAGAATAAATAAATAGTCAAATGCAACACTATTTGTCAAAAAAAAAAAATGCAACACTACTTTTATATAATATACTATAATATAATATAGGGTAAATAGTGTTATACCCCCCTGCAAAATAGGTGAGTTTTGCGTTACCCCCTGCAATTTTTTTTTTTGAGATTACCCCCCTGCAATGTCAAGATTCCTTGCGTTACCCCCCTGGCTCAACAAGTGGACATATGACATGGACGAATCTTGACGTGGCATGACACGTGGAAATTAATTTATTTTTTATTTATTTTTAATTGCCAACTCAGTAATTATTTATTTTTTAATTTAAAAAAAATAAAAAAAAAACTTTTTTTTTTAAAGAAACTTTTTTTTTATTTTCCGTAAAAAAAAAGTAGTTTTTTTTTATTTTTCCGTCAAAAAAAAAAACCCAACTTTCTATCTTCTTTCTTTCTATTTTCCGTAAAAAAAATGTTGTTTTTTTTATTATTATTAGTTGTTATTATTATTATTATTGTATTTGCTATTATATATATATATAAAATGTATTATATTTTTTTTATATAATAACAACTTTTAGTAAAAAAAAAAAAAAATAACAAAACTTTCTTTTAAGTATGTTCGTAAAAATATAACAACTTTTAAGTTATTTTTTTTTCATTTTTTTAAGTAAAAAATAAATAATTACTGAGTTGGCATTTATTATATAAAAAAAAATATAATACATTATATATATATATATATATAATAGCAAATACAATAATAATAATAATAATAACTAATAATAAAAAAAAAACAACTTTTTTTTTACGGAAAATAGAAAGAAAGAAGATAGAAAGTTGGGTTTCATTTTTTTTTACAGAAAAATTAAAAAAAAAACTACTTTTTTTTACGGAAAATAAAAAAAAAGTTTCTTTAAAAAAAAAGTTTTTTTTTTCATTTTTTTTAATTAAAAAATAAATAATTACTGAGTTGCCAATTAAAAATAAATAAATAATTAATTAATTTCCACGTGTCATGCCACGTCAAGATTCGTCCATGTCATATTTCCACTTGTTGAGCCAGGGGGGTAACGCAAGGAATCTTGACATTGCAGGGGGGTAATCTCAAAAAAAAAAATTGCAGGGGGGTAACGCAAAACTCACCTATTTTGTAGGGGGGTATAACACTATTTACCCTATAATATAACACTTTTGAGCTCGTCAAAGAAATTGAAATATCATTGATACATAATTGAAATTGTGGGGGACATTTAAAAAGTACTAACATTATTTTTTTATTTTTTTTTAATTTATCATTTTTTTAATACCCTCTATCACTAAAACGTTCCATGCATAAACATTTGTAATAAATGCAATACGGAATTAAAGGTTTATGACATGCCATTGTTTCACAATCATCGTCCTGTTCACAAGACCATGGCTGCTTAACTACAATATCAAATAAAAATAAGGACTGTTAGTTGTCAAATATTGTGTATATCGAGTGCAGATCCTCTACGGTGATATATTTATGGATGTGCTTTGTTATAGATCTCGGTCATTCAATTTTTTTTTCAGTCATATGAATGGTGTGATATAAAAATAAAATAGATGGCTGAGATGTCACCGTAAAAAAACTTGTTTTTTTTTTTACAGACCGTAGAAAAACTTTATATGAGTTGTATATCATATAAAAGAAAAATTGAAAACAATGTGAAAAAATTACTTACCAGCTGGCCTTAAGACGCCATTGGTTACGACAAGAAACATGGAAATACAGATTATCAAAGTATAAATAAACTTGAGAAGTTTAATCATATTATTTTTTCCTTTGCATGCCATCGATTGAAAATTGTTTAATTATTGTATAACTAAAAACTCTATAACTTATTAACTATATATAATTAAATAGATCCCAGCACTTTCGTGTTGAATTAAGTCTATCATAATATTGTAATTTTTGTTAAATGTCTCTAAGATATATCAAAGTGTCATGTTTATTTGATAAGTTCATTGGTTCGAACACTTAAACCTTAGTAAGAATCTCACATATTAAAAATCTTGGTGGCGATCAATGGTAACTATTTCTTTTATTATAATTTTCTATTTTAGCCTTTCACAATTTATAAGAAAATAATCCAAAATGATTAATAATTGTGATGAATTATAGAGAAAAAAAATTAATATTGTAAAAATAATGCATTTAAGAGGTGACAATACGTTAGTTTATAAAGAGTCGTGTTAACTTGTACTCTCCAAGCATTAGTTAAGGAACTAAAAACAAATAACACTTTTATTGAAAAGAACATCTATTTTTAAAAATATTGACTACATATGTTTCAAGATAATTATACCATATTGGTTTCTTCTAAACTATATCCCTTCATAATTTGGGGTATTTACTTATCAACCAATGAAAACAAGTCACATGCATGTGAAATAAAAGTTGGTTACTAGTTAGTTGTGGGTACCATATTTAAATCTACTCATGTGGCTTGTTCTCATTGCACTACAAGAAAACAAGGGTTTATTGAGGGACAAAAGCCCTCAATAATGCACAAAATTCGCCACAATTGCATGCATTATTGGTGGCTAAGGACCCTCTGGAAAATGCTCGCCAGTAATGTTTATTGGCGATCCAGGACCGTCAATAATGTTATTGACAGCCTGCAGCCGCCAATAATGCACATGGAAGAATTGGAAGGCAACGAAAAGACAACGACATTTGTGGCGGCCTGCAGCCGCCAATAACGAGGGTGAATTCCTAGCGGCATGCAACCGCCAATAATGTGCGGCGAATTTAAAAAAAAAATAAATTTAATTATTTAAAAATCAAATTAATTTTTAAATAATTAAATTATTTTTTTAATTTAGAGTTTTAAATATTTAATTTTAAAAAAAAATATACTGCATAATAAATAATTAAAAAATATTAAATATAATGTTATTTTGACAAAAAATATTAAATTTAATTAAAAACACAATATAAATACTTAACATAAGCATAATTAAACATAACAATAATATTGTCATTACAACCAAGCATAATTAAACATACCATCACAAAAAAAATAAAAATTAAACATAATAAATTGTCATTGGGTTACAACTAATTAAATCAAAAGATAATTAAAATTACATCATGATTATCATCGATTCAATATTCGTCACTTGGTCGGTCAGGCTGAGTTTGTGGTTGTTTTCCCTTGCCGCTGTATGTTGGCTCGCGCGGCCTCCCTTGGTCTCGGTCTCGGCCTCTACCTACCTCAATTATTCTTACTAGGGGGAGTGGGTTCGGTCGCACCAAAGGCGCCAAAGGTCGCGCCACAGTAGAAGGTGAACCAAAAGTACAAATATGCAGTTGTCCTACTAACTGGTAACAGGATTTCTGAAACATATTTCGCTTTAGAAGGTGAACCGTCATGTAGAGATAAACTAATGTGCCTCGGATGGGTGAACCGCAACCATTTCATGCAAGTAACATTAAAATCGGACAGTCCAATACCTCCAACCATTCAAATGTGGGTGCGACACCATTTGAAATCTGCTGACAATTGGCAGAGTAGATATGTTCATTGTATGGAAAAATACACCAAACTAAAGCTTACTCACGATGGACCGGTGGTTCGAGATAAAATTAAAGTGCTATACCCCTTGACGACGACAGTGTTGCAAACGATTTTGGCCGCCCCTACCTAGTGTCTTAAGATTTTGGGTAAAAGTATGGTGTCAAACCCACTTGTTAAGTTGTTCTTAATTTCAATGTGAATGATCCCCAATTGTCATTGTAATCCAACAGAAAATGGATTTCGTTTTTATAATCTTAATATAATCATCCCCTTTATCTAGAAACTTGTAATATTGCTCTTGTTCAATAATCTACGAAACACATAAAAGTTTGGCTTTTGACGAAATAAATAATAAATTTGACGTAAAACATAACATAGTATAGTATAATATAATGAAAATTAAATTAATATTTTAGAATTACAATTAACAATTATATTTAGAGCATATGAAATAATAATAATAATAATAATAATAATAATAATAAAAGATAAAATTAAACTAATAAGAAGTATTAAAAAAATTAAAAATTAACAAATAATAAGTTAAGTAATATATCAATCTAATAAATAAAAAATTAAATTATATGTATGCAGTTTGGTTCGGTTTCGATCGTTTTTGAAAAATTAATTCAAAATCCAATCTAACAATTTTTACAAAAGGAGATCTAAGTGACATCTTTGTTTACACTATCAATAGAGAACGCACGTTTCACGCAGTCACAATTAGAAGAAATGCACTATCAATAGAGAACGCACGTTTCACGCAGTCAAATAAAAATAAAAGACCGTTAATTACTATAGGTAGTCAAATATTGTGTATATGGAGTATAATTATTATTTTTTTTGGGAAAAACAGTATATGGAGTATAATATAAAAGAAAATTTAAATATAGTGTGAAGAAATGACTTACGAGATGGCGTTCTGAAGCCATCGAGTACAACAAGAAATATAGACATAAAGATTATCAAAGTATAAATAAACTTGAGAAGTAGTTTTGTCATATTTTTTCTCATTTGCATGCAATAAACTGAAAATCGTATGATTATTTTATAAGTAAAAACTCTATAGTTTGTTAACTATAATTAAATAGATCCTAGCACTTTCGAGTTGCAACAAGTCTATCACATGAAATTCTTGGTGATGATCATGTGGTAACTTTTTCTTGTATTATAATTTCATTATATTTTTATTATTTCTATTTTAGCCTTTCAAAATAGGCAAGAAAAAAAATCCCAAACCATTAATAAATGTGATAAATTATGAAGAAAAAAAATTAATTGTAAAAATAATGCAACGAACAGGTAGCAACAAATTAATTTATAAATTCAAATTTCCATTGGATAATATTTTTTTTCCAAAATTATGGGATAAAATTTTGGTGACGCATACTCCATCTTTTTGATAATTTAGATGTATTTATCCAACAATCGACGAGAGCAAACCAGTTAAATAGATTTATATGTGGTGTACACTTTTTAGCTGTATATATATACAATGAAATCAGTTAAATAATGAAATCAATGATAACAAAAATTCTAATGGACTCTCTCTCCAGGTAATTCTAACAAATTAGTTATGGTAAAAATCATGTGTCATCTTTCTTGAGTAAACTGTCAAATATCCCCTGAAATTTTGAAATTCGTTAAATATTCCTGAAATTTAGAAATAGACAAATATCCTCCTAAAATTATAAAATGTCAATCAAATTGCCTCCTGATCCGTTAACTCCGTCTATTTTGATGACATGGCTATGAACTGAGTATGTGGCACTACCAGTCAGAGTCCACGTCACTCGGATTGATTGCCACGTCATAGGGAGGTATTTGACCAAAATTTGCAACAAATATACAATTTATAACGGTCAAATACCCCCTAAAATTTATAACTTATTGTCAAATACCCCCTGAAATTTACTATTATTGTGCAAAACCCACCCTGTAATTTGAAAAATAAAGCAAAATATAGCAATCTCACCTGTAATGCAATCATAACACAAACTATACTTATTCTACAACATACTAATATAATCATTCTTCAATTGTCATAACAACGGGACAATCCGATAGTAATTCCCAAATTGCACAAGTCTTCAAATTACATCCAAAGTACATGTGTTACTACTTCAAATGACATACAAAGTAAGTCAATCTCAAATTTCATCCAAAAGACATAAGTTACTACAAGTCTTAAATTTACATCCATAATAAGCCAAGTTCAAATTACATCCAAAAGACATAAGTTACTGGCTTTTTCTAATATGAAATAGCAAGGGATGTCTTTCATGGTGCACAACAATATTTTAACAGTTAGATTTACAGACACACCAAATCTTATTGTAGGTCATCAACACTTGATTTTTTCCCTTTTCTTTCTCCATCGTCTCAAGCCTCAACCCACAGGCCACAGGAGAAGTCTCCATCTTCCATAATCATTGTGCGATGCTTCACCAACTCTTATTCTACTTGCATATGTCCTTTTCATTTCTCATTAATTTCATTTATCAAAATCTCAATGCTTTTACTTAATTAATTAACTTCATTTTTTTTTTTTGGCCATAAGTGTTGAAACTTAAATGAGTGTTCATAGACATAGGGAGAGAAAACGATGAAAATAGTTCTCCGAATTCCGGCGATTTTGGAACTGATTTTTAACATGGTGGTTGCCGCTAAAAGTTCTCCGATCATAAAATATATTTAGGGGTTTCGTTGCGGATATCAAGGGGTAGAAAACTGCCAGTCTGGTTTCTCCATATGTGGCCAACGGTGGCCGGAAAATAAGAGACAGCAGCGGTTGGGTTTTTTTAAATCTGTGTAATCTGAAATTTATTTGAGTGGTTTCGTAGAGGAGGAAGAGATAAATTTAAGTATTGCTGATTTCATGGCTAAATAAGTAATGAGACTGATGAGAAGCCCAAAGGTGGATGCCGACGGTCATGGTGGAATGAATTCTGTAATGCGAGAGGATAGAGAACTGTTTTTCGGTGGAAACAAATAATTAATTAATATATTTAATACATACAGCACATGATAATATCATGTGAACTATTTTGATCCAACGGAGGAAATAGGTCTTCCATGGTGCAAGATATGAGTGACTTATGCACCGTAGACGCTGCCTAAGTTACTACAGGTCTTCAAACTACATCCATAATAAGTCAAGTTCAAATTATCAAAATATAAGTTATCATGTTGGAACATGATGAAGAAATATGGAGGGAACTTGGTATTGAAATAAACACATATGTAAGAACCATTATAGTGTGAATTGAAAAAAGACTCTTTGAGTCCCACATTGGAAAAATCACACTACTTGGTAGTGTTTATATACCACAAGGTGGCAACCCAAGGGTGTGCCCGTCCGGCCGGCTCGTTTCGGGCTTGGGTGATATATTAATTTTTTAATACTAAGAAAAAGAAATTTTTTGAATTTAAATTTCTGTACGCGACTCAGCCAATAATTTGTTTCTTTGCCAATTTTGAAAATTCGTTTTCCTATTTTTTATAAACTCAATAAACCGTTTTACAACATATCAAAATATATCTTAAATACTTTCAAAATAAAGTAGCTCTTTTAATAGCCAAATTCTTCAAATTATGTTTGCTTACTACTTAGGATAAGAAGGGTAGACAACTGGTCCTCTGAGTCCATAAGTCTTTTCCTATAAAGAGTAATATAATAAAGCAAATTAGATTAATCTCTATAAAGTAAACCAGACATTCAAATATGTAATTGCAAAAAATCATATTATTCTTTTAGTATTAATACCTTCTGTCTATGTCCAGATGTTTCAGCTATGTTTGGTACCTCTTGAGACAATTCTTGAACAGGCCCAGATTGTGATAGTGGTATTTCATCTTGAGGTTGTCCCTCTTGCACCTCGGGTGGATGAGGTTGAGCTTCTCCCTCTTGAGGTTGAGGTTATAAAACGTCAGTCAAATTGCAGAGCCGGCCCAACATATTATGTGGCCTAAAGCGAATATTAAAATGAGGCCTTTAGTTTTTTTTTTTTTAAAATAATAATTTTACAAAGGCACAGATTATCTATAATTATTTAAATAATAATAATAATAACAATAATAATAATAATAATATAACTAAATTATGAACTAAAAAAAAGCCATTGCACTTTATTTTATGTCTATTTTATTGCATAAGTTTAACTCTAATTTAATGTTTGTTTTTTAGTTCAAAATATCTATTGATTTTTTTAATTTAAGATTCAATATTCATATTGTATAATATTAAATTTAAGTTAAAAAAACAACTTTATTTTTAAGAGCACGTTTTTTTTTTAAAAAAATTACATCAGGCCACAATTAGTTCAAAATTAAACAAACTATACTAATAGAGTATAATAGTAAAGCATTATTTTTCATAATAAAGAAAAGTTATGGGCCTTTTCTGTCAAATAAAAAAGGTGATGGCCTTCCAAAACAGTTAGAAAGGAGAAAATAAAAAAAAATTCAACAAAAAATGCTGCTTGCATGATTTGAGCATGAGACCTCCTTTCAAAACTGCAAACGCGCGCCAACCGAGCTACATTTCTTCTATGATATTTTCGGACATGAGGCCTATATATAATAAAACAAAAATTATTTGGAGGCCTAATAGACTTTAAAAAATTCGGTTTTTTGAGAGGCCTAAAGCCCTAACTTGGGCTGCTTGTAGCTTGGGCCGGCCCTGTCAAATTGCCCCCGTGACGTGACAACTTAATATTGTACAAATCACCATGCTACGTCATCCTTTATTAGCCACATCATCACACTTAACGGAAAAACTAACAGAGTGGGCAATTTGATTGACGTTTTATAATTTCAAGTGGATATTTGCCTATTTCCAAATTTCGGGAGGTATTTGACGAATTTTAAAATTTCAGGGGGTATTTGACAATTTACTCCATCTTTCTTGGAACCAAACCAAGCTTGTTTAAGAACAATAACAAGACAAGACATAAGTGAAAAAAAAAAACCGAAGGTAATAATGTGTAACAGTTAATAATGAGTGATCTCATAAGTATAGCTCAAATGATAGCTATCAGACACATTATTTGAGTGTCCGAGATTCCAATTTCGTATTCTGCATTTCTCTACATTTAAATGTGTGAGAGTCTAATTACTAGACTACTTATAAAAAAAACAATGAGTGAATGAGCATGTTAGAGTACATGAGAAGGTGAAACATTTATGGCATGAATGGTGAATCCATTGGTAACATGATTATGCACGATAATTCCAAAAAAAAAAAAAAAACTGTTTATGCACGATGTCATTTTTTTTTCCTTAAAAAAAAACCCCTTATTAACAAATCTATCCAAAATATTGTAAAGAAAAAATAAAATAAATTTACTACCTTTGTCCTTAATTATAAGATTTTGTTTGACCAAAATGTACTATTCATTTATCTTATTTTGACCGTATTTTTTTAATAATATATAAAGGTAAATATTAGCATATAAAATCTTGCTCAATTTGTTTTGATGAGTATTTTCAAAATATTAAATTTTTATAATTTTTACTAATAGATAATTAAAAATATTAGTGATCAAAATTATGCATTGGCGTATCTACAGTGGTCAAACATAGTCTTATAATTAGGGATGAAGATACTATTAAAAATAAAATTACTTCTCCATTCAATCAAAAGTAATTCAGTTTAACTATAAGCACTAGTCACATAACCATATTTTTTTAATAATAAATAATTACAAATATTAGCAGAGTATACAAGATGTTATTAGATTTATTTCGAGGAATATTTTTAAGATATCAATTTTTTATAATTTTTATTATTATACAATGAAAAATATTAATGACCAAAGTATATATTTTTTATTTTCATCATCGGTATCTGGTCTACTAGACCGTCTAATCTAGTTCGGATGTCAGTTCCGATATTAAATAGTTTTAGTCCCCTCCCAATCGTAATTACGGAAGATCGAACCGTGATTCTTCCTACTAAGTTTAGTGCCAATCAAATTATTGACCAACTAACAATCGATAATAACCAAAATACACTTGTATTAAAACAATCAATTGGAATATGAACTTTTCTCTCCCGACCCCCTTCATTTCTTTTTTACCCCTGCATTTCCATTTTTGTCCTTGGGGTATTGCCGTTTATACGAATCGAAGCAAATAATGAAGGTTTTAAGTTTTTGCTGACATATTAGACCATTTTGGTTCGTACGAACCGAACGTTAATGTTTTCGGTAAACACCAACCGAACGTCATCTTGTACGGTACCTGTGAACCGAAATGTCCTAGATTTCGGTAAGTTATTATCGAAATTTTCATTGGCTCACTAAAATTATGCCATTTCGGCAGAAGTTTATCGAAATCTTTGTTTCGGTACCTGCAAACCGAAATCATTGGTTGCGGTTCGTAAAAACCGAAATTTTTTGACAAAATTTTTTCAAACCATAAGGAATAAAATGAGATTTTTGAGAGGTATAAAAGAAATGTGGTCGGGAGAGAAATTTTTTTGGAATATTGGATCAATCAGTGTAGGATAAAGGAGAGAGTATTAATTTTTTTTTCCTTAAATTCTTTTTTTAAAGTTGGACTTGGGTTCAATCTGGTCTGCGTGCAGCCTACGCATGCGTGTGCACTTTGTTCTCATCCATCAATAATCCATAATAATCCGAATAGAATAAGATGCTTTATATCTTTTCACCCAAACATAATTTTTAATATCTTTGGCCTTAAAAATAAGATTTAATTATATACACCGACGGTGTAAAATAATTTTACACTTTCAACCAATATTAATCATATTTTCCGCCATATCATCTCACTTTACTCCAGTTTATTGATATGACATGCAAAATAGTGATTGTTTATTGAACGATTGTGTAAAATTGGTTTACACCTTCATTACATATCAATTAAACTCTAATTTTTTTTTCTGAGTTCGATCCTAAATTCATTGTAAAACAATTTTTTTTTTTTTTTTTACGGAAAGCCTTAAAAATATATCACACCTCCATGATCAAAAAAATATATATCACATTGATTCAAAAAAAATATATATATATCACACCTTCGTTTTTTATAAGCATATATCACACCTTCGTTAATCACTTTCCACGTGTACTCAAAACCTAATCTCAGCCGTTCAAAAAACTGGTGGCCCATACACTTACACCGCCTCAACCTCACGCACTATATAATCCCCCTAACCCCTACCATTGCAATTCATAATTTCATATTCAAATTTTCGAACTCTCTCGAAGCACTTTTCTCTCACAGGTTCGCTTTCTTTTCCTTCTCTTCTTTACTTTTCTTTCCTTTCTTTTTTCCTTTTTTTTTTTCCCTCTTTTTCTTTCTATTATTGTGATTTTTTTCTCTTTATAGTATCTTAGAAATTAGGCTTATGATGAAATCGCTTTGAATTTTTATTCATTCATCGATCATGTATTACTCTGTTTATGTTGAAGTCATCATGAAATTTTGTGTTGTTGGTTTAATTATACGTTAGGAACTTTTTTATTGTTTTATTTGGAATTAATTTTTTAGGGTTTGTTAGAATTTTATAGATTTGTTGAAACTAGTCAAAATTACTTCCAATTTTTATTTCGAGATTATATGTTACTCTGTTCATGTTGAAATCATGATGAAACTTTTTGTTCTTGTTTTAATTGTGATCTGAGCTTTTCAATAACTTGATTGGAATTTAAATTTTTAGGGTTTGCCACTCTGTTCATGATGAAATTATCATGCAATTTGTTGTCTTTGTTTTAATTATGTTAATTAGGATCGTTTCAATGATTTGATTTGGAAATTTAAGTCTTTATTTTTTCTTATTATGTTCTATGAAATTTTGGGATTTCGGTTTTAATTTGGTAATATTTTACAGTTCATGTTTTGTAGGTTGTGAACTTGCTTAGGTATCTTTATAGGAAAAAGAGTGATTTTGAACTTTATAGGAATAATACTGATTTTGTGTTTAAGCTTTGATGCATGATTCAATACACATATGGAGAAAAATCTTTTGCTGGATTGTTTATTTCTTTGATCTAAATATGGTGATTGTTTTCTTTGCAGTTAACTTTCTTCTTTCGGCGTTCTAAAGTTTACAAAAAGCAAAGTACATGGTTGAGTTGGAAATTCAGATCCCAACGACATTTGATCCATTCGCTGAGGCCAAAGATTCGGATTCAACTGGAACAGCAGGGTATGTTCATATACGCATTCAACAAAGGAATGGAAAAAAGAGCTTAACAACTGTTCAAGGGCTGAAGAAAGAGTTCAGCTACGAGAAAGTTCTGAAAGATCTTAAGAAAGAGTTCTGTTGCAACGGTAATGTTGTGCAGGATAAAGAACTTGGCAAAATTATCCAACTTCAAGGTGATCAACGCAAGAAGGTTTCTCAGTTTTTGGTTAAGGCTGGTCTTGTGATGAAGGATCAGATTAAGATTCATGGTTTTTGAAGGATTTGGTTTCTTATAGCTTATGGTGTTTGAAGCTGCTGTTAGGTTTATCTGCTGAGATTGGAGTGTCTTTTCTTTTGCTTTTAGTTTGATTTGTGTTATTGAAATAAAAGTCTGTTTGGTTTTTCTTTTTCTTTTATGTTTTTATGATTTTAGTCCATAATGGATGTTGTGGTTGAACTTGAATGTATGCAAGGCACTTCAAATATAATAATACTTGATCATTTGGTTTTAAGAGTTAATCTTTTGTTATTTTCATCTTTTATTCTGAGCTGATTACTTAATCTAGGATCCTACTGCTGAATTATTAAATGTGCAATAATTCTTTATATCATGCTGAATATCAGTATAAAAGTTATGACTGAAAATTGATCAAGATAAGTTAGCGGTACTGATTTTTCCTGAATTTAGCTTGCTGATTCACTTCATTTCTGCTTGGATTCATAACTTTAAAGTTGAATAAATAGAGTGTCTGGGATTGAAACTCCGGCTTGTCAATAATATTTGCCACTACGCATGCAAACTATTTTTATTTAAGAAGTCCATGCCACGGGACTGAGGCTAGACCGGCAAGCATAGATCGAATAGACGATGCCTGGGACTGAGGCTAGACCGGCAAGCATAGATCGAATAGACGATGCCTGGGACTGAGGCTAGACCGGCAAGCATAGATCGAATAGACGATGCCTTGGACCGATGGGAAGAAGATATATAGAAAAGTCTTCCATGATGCTATGGTTTTCCTTTGAGGAGGCAAAGAGACTAGGGGCAAGAAGAAATAACGAAAGAAAGTGAAGTAAGCATCTAACTCTCGTACTCAGGAAAGTCAGTAAAGGATAAGGGATTAGTGGGCGGATGGTGTAGTTCCCCCTTTTCGTTGTTCTCGGTACTAGGGCCGATCCCATCCAGTGAATCATTGCTTTCGACTTAGAAGTCGTATCAGCTTTCCCGAGCAGATAAGCCGGTTGTAGCTAGAGCAATTGAAGGTAATTTCAGCGATGTTTGTATTGAACATTTTTTTTTGAACAAGCATTTGTATTGAACATTATTCTTCTCATTTACAGAAAGTTGAACATACAAATGGAACTGCATATTGGTTTTGAATCATATTCACCTTCTCCAACCTTGGAGCAAAATAATTACCATTCAAGCATATATCACATAGCAACGCCTTTCACGAAGATAACAAACATGTCATTGAATCATGTGACTCATATTCAAGAAACATCTAGACATGTTATCATTTATCAAATAAATTTTAATAAAGTAACAAGAAGATTTGAAGCAAGATAGGTGTGTTGCTTGTAGGCGTGTGGGAAAACAAAGACAATTTTTTAAAAAATTGTAATTTAAAATAGGGTAAATAGGGTTTTACCCCCTGCAAAATAGGTCAGTTTTGCGTTACCCCCCTGCAAAAATTTTTTTCGTGATTACCCCTCTGTAAAATGAAGATTCGATCATTTACCCCCCTCAGTCGATAACATGGATGCTGACTGGACAAAAATGATGACGTGGCACGTACAAGTGGAATTAATTTATTTTATATTTATTTTTTTATTGTCAATTCATTAATGAATGTATAATTATTATTTTTTTAATTAAAAAAAACTGAAAAAAAAGAAGAAAAAAACGATAGTAATTGGGGTTGAAGGTTCATCTTTTTCAATAGTTGTGATTATAGAAGATAAATAATTTAGGGTTGTTAATAAGATGTGAAATTTGAGAGAAATTTGGGTAAGAAGATTTTGTTGATTGTGTGGGATTTGATTTGTGATTACACCGAGAAGAAGAACAAGAATGTTTATAAATAAATTCCATTAACAATTTTTTTAATTTCTTTTTCTTTTTGAAAAATTAATAATTATATTAAGTTATTTATCTACGTGGCACAAAAACTTTAATAAAAAATGAATGAAAAGCCACACATGCATCCCACGTCATCAATTTTGTCCAGTCAACATCCATGTTGTCGACTGAGGGGGGTAAATGATGGAATCTTCATTTTACAGGGGGTAATCACAAAAAAAAATTTTGCAGGGGGTAACGCAAAACTGACCTATTTTGCAGGGGGTAAAACCCTATTTACCCTTTAAAATATTTATTCTAAAATTATTATTCTCTGTCACCAATTCAGTTAGTAACGTACAGGTAAGTTTTTCTTCCGCTAAGAATATTGATTTATTGATTAACTCAATTGAGTTCTATTTTAAATATTATTTTTATGTTTAAGTAGCAATAATCTTTTAAAAAAGATAGTCGCATTTTGTTAAAAGAATTAAGTTCATTGAGTATGATGCTTCAAATAGGTCCTATTACAAACACTATATGTCTTAACTTTTGTTTCAACCTCAACTCTGCTACACCGTACGTTTTCATGCGATATTGTCTACTTTGAATCTTACGAGAATCCTTACGATTTTATATTTCAAATGCACCTGACTTTTAAACTACTAATCTCTTTGCATCATACAATTAATAAACAAAAGATGAGGATTTCAAGTGCAAAAACATGTCTAACTTTATTGAAGTATCGAATTTGCTATGTGACTTTATAATTGATGTCCAAGACAAATTTGAAGAGGACTCAAAAATAAAACGTCTATGGTGAAACAAAAAAATAACCAAGAGAGTTGATCACTAACAGTGATGTGGAAACACAATAACTCAAAAATAATTCCAAAATCAAAAACTTTACATGCCTATGAAAGATATGATATTTTAGAAGTACTTTTCAGAAGCATTTTAGAATAGCTTAACTTGTTGGTTTCCACTCCTCATCATTGCACAGAATTCTTCATAGTTGATTCTACCATCCTTTAGAAACACAAAACTGAGGATTAAACTATGGAACTAGAATAGAAACTTGTAGCAACACAAAAGGAATTAGGCTTACGTGATCTGTGTCCACTTCAGATATAATTGTATCGACTTCGGATATAATTTCTTTGATTGTGGCATCATCTCCCATACCATATTCTTTCATGGCAGTTTCCAGTTCATCTCTTGTAATAAACCTACAATGGGATCAATTAGGCTCTTTCTCAATGTGCAAGTGCATGTTTGGATCAACAGTGAATCTTGCAGAATTACCATGTGTTACCGTGAATTTTGTAATGCTTCAACAAGATCACGGTACCAACATGATTTTTCAAATTCACTGTCGAACCAAACACGTACTTAGTTCGCACAAATGACAATGGTGACAAACTTGAAAATAGAACCAAGAAGGGTCAACCGAAGAAAAAGTAAGGTCTAAAGCGAGATTGTATAGCGAATGTGAGTTGACTATGGTAAAGTGAAGCTCAACATATTTTCAGGATCTTGACCTTCGATCGGAACTATAACCAACTAGTCGAAATGTTATATGGATTCTTATCAAGTACACCAAAAAGTCCAACATTACTAGAGAGTCGAGGTTAAAGGTAGTTTATAAAACTCCTCTCTTCAACTCACTGAGGCACCTTCTAATTACGGACAATACCTCGAAAAAGTGGCACAGCCTGTTGCGGGCTTGAGGTCGGAACATTGATATAATAAAAAGAAAAATGAGGAAAAAATTAGGACGGAGAAGAATACAAGGACATACCCACTGCTGTCTTTATCGAAATATTGGAAGGCCTTGTAAAGATGGTCATCTCTTTCTAACTTGTGTCTATGCATTGTAGCAGTCATGAATTCAATGCAATCAATTGTGCCATTTCCATCTACATCAGCCTACATTTCATGTCAGGGAATTTATGTTAGAAAAAGCTTCGGAAAGAAAAAGAAAACATATAGTGGATAAAACTTAAGAATAGCTTACAGCTTCCATAAGTTGTTTAACTTCAGCCTCTGATAGCTTTGAGCCAAGTCTTTGCAATCCTGCTTTTAGTTCTTCATAGGTAATTGTACCACTGTTGTCTGTGTCCATATTTGTAAACATCGCCTTCAAACCTCGGATCTCTTCTTCAGACATATTCTCAGCAATGACCTGGAACAATATTATAAATCCATTGAGTTATTCTCAGCTTATGATATTTTTTATGTCAATGCTGTAAGCTGTAACCATTCATTAACATCAACAGAATCATTAAGTTATGATTTGAAATCAGCCTTTCTTAATGATTTGCAATGGATCCATAGCTTGTTTGTGTTGACTTATTTGACATAAGTTGTTTACAGCTTATTTCCATAAGCTCTCCAGGATAGCTTATGAAAACAATTTAACGTTTATATGACAACAGTTTGACTTTATTTTATCTGTTGTTATAAAAATAGCTTATACATAAGACCTTATATGATAAGTGTGTATGCTATAACGCTTAATTAAGTTGTTTATCCAAACAGGAAGCCTGATTGGATTGGCTTATTTGACATAAGCTGTAACTATAATGAGATTTAAATTGCACAAGTTTTCCATGATTTCTTATGAAACCAGCTTATTGTAAAACAATTTAACATTATTTTATCTTTTGGTTTAGAAATAGCTTATACTTAAGCAATTATATGATAAATGCTTAATTATATTGTTTATCCAAACAAAGTCTAAGATGTACCTAGTATACTATCTAAAGAAAACACACATCAAAGATCACTATGGTCTCTTAATGAAGATTGTGGATGGAGATACCTTCAATGCAAGTTTCTTAAGTTTATTCATAGCTCTAAATTGCTTCATTCTAGAAAGAACAGCGCTGTCTATTGGCTTATCAGAAGCATTTCCACCTTTAATCCATGGATGCTCTAAACACACATGCAACATATGAATCAGTTAGTGAAGAAAATAAAATCTACCAACCAAAAATATTCATATAAGAATGTTAAACCAATGTTCTGTCCGCAATATTTGTAATGAGAAAAGGTAGTGATTACATATCTTATTCTATAAGTTACATTACATCCAACTATCCAAGAAGAGAAAGCATAATAGGAGTTACACACCTAGAACCTGTGCGGAAGTAATGCGTTTCTTCGGATCCTGTATAAGCATTTTACGAACAAGATCCTTGGCGCTGTCCGATATTTTAGGCCATGGATCACTGTCAAAATCAATATGACCTTCCAATATGGCATCAAATATTCCCTTTTCAGTCTCTACAGAACACATGCAATAAAAAAATTACACAAGCTGGAAAAACATGTTTTATGTTGTTTAGTATGTAGTTGATCGTTATTCTATCGTATGAAAATCAAAGCCATAGTTTACCAGCCCAAAATGGAGGGACACCACTAAGTAAGATATATAATATTACTCCTGCACTCCATATATCGATTTCTTTTCCGCATCTGCGACGAAGAACTTCTGGGGCAACATAATAAGCACTTCCAACTATATCACGGTACACCTTTCCTACAAAGCATTAATTTGAGATGTTTAGGTACATAATCTTGCTTTAAATCAGATAATCAAAAGATGACTAGTTTCCAAACATACTACAGCTCATATATTGCATTGCAAATATGTGTGCGCGCTCGCCCGCTCGCTTAAATTATTTCAAAGATAATGATAGACATAAAGTTTCTTAATAAGCAGTAATTTTACTTCCTAACATTTACAGAACTTCTCAAATGAATGAATAAACAAAGCTTTCCATTTTTACATTTCCACACTACTGATGAAAATTATGTTTGATATTCCCTCATAAATGCAATATGGCCCATCACATTATAGGGTGTAAATTTCCACATTCACATTTCCAGCAAATATTGATATAGTTAGTTAATTTGTCAGTCCAAATTGAATAGCAAAGATGTCATAATATAAAGAACAATGATATGAAGCTACTGTTAAATTAACTGGCAGAAGTTAATTCCAACCTAAATCCAAGACAGTTTCTGACAAAACAAAGCTGGCAATAACAAGTATGGTCCACAAAGCTACTACTATCTGTTAGCATAAACAGCTTAATTAAGTGCTTATTGCATACACGCTTATCATAACAAACTCAAATTGTTTTCATATAAGCTATAAGCTATTTTCATAAACTAGCCTATAAAGCTTATGAAAATAAGCTAAAAACAAATTATCAACACTTCATAAGCTATTTGCATGAGCTCTCTAAAACACTCTCTAAAGTGTTTAAGCCGGTAGAAAAGCTAAGTCAATCCAAACAAACAGAACCTTATTAGGTAATCATGAACTCAATAACATCAAAATTTGCTAGAGGAATTAAAACAATAAAAATAATCTTGTTCAATCAGTAGTACCAGAGTTCAAATCCAGGCCAAAATACTTTTTTGACCAGACTTTACTTGCCTCCCGGTCAAACTTGCAAGTTCAAATCCTCACCAAAATACTTTTTTTTACCAGATTTTACTTAACTCTCAGTCAAACTTAGGATTAACATAGTCCATTTCTCCTCGAAACCGAAGGGTTAAAACAAAAAAACACAAAACAACAAATGAATTGACAAGTGAATAGATCAAAAAACAAAACTTTACCTTCTTCAATAAAAACAGACAAACCAAAATCAGTTGCTTTAAGAAGTGCATTTTCATCTTTACTAGACAACAAGAAATTCTCTGGCTTGAGATCCCTATGCATAACACCCATAAAATGACAAATATGAACAACATTAACAATCTGTCTACATATAGAAGCAGCTGCTTTTTCACTATAATGTCCTTTAGCAATAATCCTATCAAAAAGTTCACCACCAGCACAAAGTTCCATAACAACATGAACTGAATTTCTATCTTCATAAGCTCCTTTAAATTCAACTATATTTGGTTGACCACTTAAATGTTGCATAATCTGAATTTCTCTTTTTATATCTTCTCTATCAGATTTACTCACAAGTTTCCTCTTTGAAATTGATTTACAAGCATAAAGCAATTTTGTTGAATTTTCAGTACATAGATATGTTACTCCAAATTGACCTCTACCCAATTCTTTACCAAGTGTGTAGAATTGTTTCACATCTTCAAAACTTTTTCCTAGGATTGTGTTTGTGTCTTGTTTTATAACAGGTTTTGGACTTGGAGCTGAATTTGATGAAGGTTTCAATGGTATTTGAGGTTGATAAGATGAAGTACTAGGTGGTGGTGTTCTTGATTGGTTGACTTGTTGATCATGGTTGTTCCTAAGACCAGAAGATTCAGCATATCTATAACCATTGTGATGTTCTGGTTCTGAATCTTTGTCTTTACTTAGAAAACAACCCATTTTTCAGATTCTTAAATTTAACTAAGAAACACAAAAAAGATGAGTTTTTTTTATCAATGTTTGAGATTGACTTAATCAAAAACATGAACTTTTCATCATAAATCTACAAAAAAATGATTACCCAGATGAGGATTTTGAAGAAATATGTGCAGAGAATGTGAAAATAAAAAGAGAGAAAGACAAAGTTTGATACTTTGATGAAGAAATGTAAAAGCAAATAATATTATTATATAGAAAGAGGTTTAAAAGAGTTATAATTATGGAAAAAAATTCAAAAATTTAAAAGAATGTTGAAGATTGAAGTTTTGTTTCCTTATTTTTTAAGAAACTTTTTGGTAATATTCCAATATATCTTGAAAATATTAAATGTTTATTTTGACATAAAATTTTTATTAAAATAAATGTTATTTAGGATTTTTAAAGTGACTTTAATGTTATTTTCGAAACGTTTTTTTTTTTCATTTGAAGAAGTTTTAGATTTTTCCGATTCTCATTTTTTTAATTTAGAAAATATGTAATAAATAGATGAATTCTTTTAAAAGTGGTTATTAATTTTTTCAATTTTTTTATTTATATTGTTTAAAAAAACCAAAATACTAAAGGACTCTAAAAACCTATTTTGCCACAAGCTCAGATGCTCTCATTTTCTTTGCTGGTGTTTGGTGGTCTTTGAGACACATCAATCTGGTGTGTCTGAACAATGAGATTTGGTCCTTAAGTTAGCTTTCCTTTAACATTCGAGTTATGGTCAAAACTTTTAAAAGGTGTTTCTCCCCCACTTCTAACGACGAGTTAGCTTATAGATATCAAGTGGAACAATAACAATTATTGTTGTGTCATTTTTAATGTGGACGGATTCTCTCAGTTCTCTCGTTTGATCTAGATTTTACGGCATTATTAGAAACACATTCGGCCGCTTATAAAAAAAAACACATTCGGACACTATCTTGCAGGCTTTTTAGGCTTCATTTAGGCTCATCTGACTTTTTGTTCGTTGAACTGTATGCTATTTAGAAGGGCCTCTTGCTGGCCAAAAACATGGATATTGATGAACTTATTTGCTACTTTGATTCTTTACATTGTGTCAACCTCATCAAAGGTCCATAGTTAAGTATCATATTCATGATGTGTTGATCTAAGACAAAAAAGAGTTGTTCTCTCAAACCAATACAGTATTTCTTTTTATCACATACTTAGAGAGATGAATAAATGTGCAGATTTCTTCACCAATCTTGGAACCTCCTCAGATGTCAACCTCTATAACTCACTCTTCTCATCCAGAAGGTATTCATGATCCTCTATCATATTACCCAAATCTCTCACCACTAGACCAAACCTAATGACTTATTTATAACAAAAATTATACTCCATCATATAATTATAGCAAAAATTAATAACGAAAATTTTAGAAAGTTGAACACTCTTTTATTTATTTATAATTTTTTAAATCTATATAAAATACTATAATGCGCTTATTTAATTATTTTACATTTTTTTTAATAATTAAGCACTTAACTTTGAGTCGGAAAAAACAAGAGAGAAGAAAACAAAAAAGAAGTTAATGTGGAACAGGTCAACAATGAATCCGTGTATCTTATTTATGAATTTTAAGTTGAACGTCATTATTGGTTTCACAAGAAAAGGAACAAGAGAGACAGTGAAGAGAAGCTTCCTTCACAAAGGCAGGGACAGCTTTCTCATCATATCTATCATAAGGGACTCCATGTATTTTAAATTAAGGATGTGAGTCTTTCACGAGTTTAGTTCAATTAGTAAGAGACATTGCATATTATATGTAAGAATCGAAGTTTGAACTCTGGACATTTTATTTATTCATTTCAAGAGTGAAATTTTTAGTAACTAGATTATCTGACAAAAAAAAATAATTAAGGATTGGAGTTCGATTTTTTGTTTGGGTGTGCGTTAAATTTTTAGAGAGAGTTAATTTGCTGTTTATTTAAGTTCTACAAATTTGAAAGATTAATCCATACAAATGCGTGCATGAGAATATTTGATTTACATAAAAAAATTAAAATGTGTTCTAAAAACATACATGTTTTTAAGAGTTTAATATAAAGAATACAGAGATTATATATATAGAAAATACATAATATTTATTTTGAAAATTGTATATTTAATATTTTAAAATTTAAAACTTTTATTTTATTGATTTATGTTCCTTAACATTTAATTTTTTTAATAAGTATTTTTAACATGTAACCTTGAAACAAAAGTGAACATAACTAATAGTTCTATAATAATAAAAATATGAGGAGTGCTAGCAACACACTCTTTAACAAACACACTCTAACACTCTCTCTTCTATTGGTTAAAATTTATATGGGTCCCATAAAAGTTATATGGGTCCACATTTTTTTATGGGACCCATGTGAATTTCAACCAATAAAAGAGAGTGTGTTGGAGTGTGTTTGTTAAAGAGTGTGTTGCTAGCATTATTCTAAAAATATTGTTATGACACACTTTTTAACACATATTTTAATACTTTTTTTTATTATTGGCTGAAAGTCATATATATCCCATATAAAAATGTGAGTCCCACCAATAATGAATTGGTCCAAGTGATAAGGGTCTTGATACGCTTAAGCATGTGATTAGGGATTCGATTTTCAATTAATGTGTATATGGAGAAAATTCAATTGAGAGGGGAGAATCCCCTTTGTTTGAAAAAAAACAAGTGAGTCCCATATAAATTTTGTGGGATCATATAAACTTTATCATTAAAAAAAAGTGTTAAAATATGTATTAAAGAATGTGTTGCTCCTTCCGTCCAAAAGTAAATGACCTAGTTTTGACTTAGTGTATTATTCATATGATGTATTTGACTGTATTTTACTACTAATTAATATATATATATATATATATATTTATATATATATATACAAATATTAGCATATGAGATATAGTTTGATTTGTCTTGGTGAGTATTTTCAAAATATATAATTTTAATAATAAATAATTAAATATATTAATAATTCAAATTGTGCATCGACAAATATAAACGTGGTCAAAAATATCATTTATTTTGGGACCGAGAGTAATTCACGTGACTAAAATGAATGAAGTTTTTTTTAGAGGAAAAATGAATGAAGTTGAATGGAAGAAAAGAGTGTATCAAAGATGTATGCGACACGTCATTCTGCTGTTTGACTCATGGAGTTATATTCATAAAATATATTAATAATAATACATTGAAATGTTCAGAAATTATTAAAAAAAGAATGTCATCTTTTTCCAAAGTCGGATCGATCTTATTCTTAGTTGCCACTCACTCACCAATCTGGAAAGGAGATTGGCATTTTGCTACTTTTTTAATGTTCACATTTGTTTTTATATGGAAATTTTCTATCAACTTGAATTTGTTAATCTTACAAAGTCCAGAGTCAGAAGTCAATGTGGTAATAATTACTAAATTTATAGTATTTTTTTCAGGGTAGACAACTCTAAATAATAAATATCAATCATATGATTAATCAATATCACATATGGATTGGAGTTTTCTTTGTGATGTTTTATCTAGTAATGAGATTTAGCCGATGAATATATATACTAGTCCGTCCCATAATATAAGTAAAAAAAAAATTTTCACACTTATTAAGAAAAGTAAAATATGATAATTTTAAGGTTGACTTTTTGTGTGTTTGTTGAAATAAGTTTCATGGGAAGATGTAAAAACAGTTTTTATTTGTTATTGATTATGGGGAAAAGAAGAGAGAGAGTAAATTAAGTAAAAGTTTATCTTGGAAATGATAAAAGTTAGTTTTTTTTGCTTATAATTTGGGACATGAAAAAGTGATTTTTTTTGCTTATAATATGGGACGGATGGAGTATATAGGTTCAATTAATTATTCAGTGCTTATGAATTTTGATAGAATCGGTCCTATTACACCGGAATATAGTTTCGTCAGGGAGGTCCTTTATCTCTATACTTATTTATTTTGGTGGCAGAAGGGCTGACTTCCTTATACATGAGGCCGCCGGTAGAAGTGACATCCATGGGTCACACCTCATTTTTGCAAATGACTATTTCTTGTTTTGCAGGGCTGATGTCATTGAAGTGAATCAACTCCTAAGGATTTTACATACTTAATTATGAACAAGCCTCTAGACAAGAAATAAATTTATATAAGTTTGAAGTGTTTATAATTAAGTCGCAATATGTCTCATGCGGCTAAAGAAGACTTGTCTAGTATTCTTGGAGTTCGGCATGTTCTAGGTACGAGTACTTATCTTGATTTACCATCTATGGTAGGTAGGAGCAAAAAAGCCACTTTTACTTATATCAAAGACCGTATATGAAAGTGGATAAATTCTTGGCGAGGGCGAGCATTGTCAAAGGCTAGTAAAGAGATTATGATCAAGTCGGTACTTCAGGTTATTCATTTATATGTCATGAATGTTTATTCTTCCCTCATCTTTTATTAGAAATATTGAATATATGTTAAATGCATTTTGGTGGGGCAGAGGTAGTAATACGTGAGAGGCATAAACTGGCTAACTTGCGAGAAACTTGCATGCCCCAAGGCCAAGGGAGGCTTAGGCTTCCATAATTTTGAAGCCTTTAACATGGTTATGGTGGCGAAACAAGTATGAAACATTGTTCAAAATCCGGACTCATTGATTGCCAAAGTAATTAAAGCAAAGTATTTTCCACAATCTTCTTTATTTGAAGTCTCTTTGGGTTATAACCCAAGCTTTGCTTGGCGTAGTATTTGGAAAGATCGTCAAATTTTGTTGCTTGGATGTAGGTGGAGTATAAGTGGTGTTGATAAAATCAATATCGTGAAAGATATGTGGTTGCATGGTAGTGATGAGCGTTGAGTTCATTCTCCACAACAGGAAGGTGTGTACATTTATATGTTAATGACTTGTTATTAGATAATTATAAGGCTTAAGATGTTGCTAAAATCCGGACCCTATTTCCATGTCAAACATCAAATTTAATTATTAACATACCTTTCATCACGTCAGTTCATGAAAATAGATTCATCTAGGATGAAGAAAAAAATGATTGTTATTCCGTTAAATTTAGATACAATTTAGCTATACGTCGTAAAATAAATTCTATATTGAGGGTAATTGGAATGATCAAGAACCCCCAAAAAACTCACATGTACTAAATGTGTAGAATCTCCAAATCCAATTATTTAACATTTTCCTTTTCCTTATCATCCCCACGTAAGAATTGGCATGTTGGTTTAAGGAAGAACACCAAGTGGTTGCATTTATAGCCACTTGTTGTGATTGACAAATAAAGAAAGTGCGTTTGCAAGCGTTATGTTTAGTGCTTTTTCATTACGCGCTTGATCGGTAATTTATTGGAACTAAATATATATTTAACTCATTAAAATATTATTGGAGTAATCAGTTAATTTAGTCCCTAAATTATCACTCTCTCACCAACTTAGTCCCTAAACTATATTCACATCCTTCAATTTAGTCCCTAAACTATTTTCCATCCATCAATTTAGTCATCCGTTATATTTTCCTTTAACTGTTCTTTAAAACCCTAAAATCCAAAAGCTACTTTTACGCTTATATTCTCTTCTCGATCAACTCTCTCAAATCATCTCAATCTGAAAATCCTAGCGCCACCTATACGCTCCAATTCCGGTTGTCGTCGTTGTTTTAAGGTACGTTTTTCATGCCACCTCCAGGATTAAGCCGAGGATCACGCAATGAAGGACCTTCTACTTAGTGCTTTTGTTTGATTGTTGCTTATAATATTTGGTTTTTTGTAATGATGCATGCTAGTTTTCTAGTAATGAAATTATGGTTTATGATTAATATTGTTCTTTAGTTAACTATGGATTGTGATTTAGTTAGTTCTTTTGATGAATAATGGATTTGTTGACTTATGTAATGAATTTGATGGATTATGGTTTAGTTAATTTATGTAATGAAGATTATGGTTTATGGTTTAAATTATGGTTAAGTATGTTTTTTGGTTTTTGTTGATTTAGCAGTAATGTTTCATTTGGTTTAGCAGTAATGAATTTGTGTTGTTACTAGGTAGTGAACGAATTTGTGTTGTTAGTTGTTACTAGGTAGTGAACGAGACAAAGGATGATTTAGCAGTAATGAATTATGTTAAAAATGAATTTGATTTAGCAGTAATGATTTAGCAGTGTTGTTACTATTTTGTTGTTTTTAAAGATAGTTTAGGGACTAAATTGAAGTATTTTTTATAGTTTATGGACTACTAACAGTCTCTTAACGGAAAAGTTAACCGAGGAACTAAATTGAAGGATGTGAATATAGTTTAGGGACCTTTTAGTTGGTTTTAATAGTTTAGGGACTAAATTGAAGGATGTGAATATAGTTTAAGGACTTTTTAGTTGGTTTTAATAGTTTAGGGACCAAGTTGGTGAGAGAGTGATAGTTTAGGGACTAAATTGACTAATTACTCAATATTATTGCAACAAAATTAAATTACCTCATAAAGAATATATATACCTTTCAAGTTAACATCAGGTTTTCGAGTCACTATTTCAATTTTATACATTGTCTTTGTGGAGATGTCAATTTTTGTGTGTGCTGCTTTTAGAAGAACCTTTTTTTTTGGTATGATGGGTATTTTTAAAATCAATTAACAAAAAGGTAAACTTATAAATAAACTTAATTAATTACAATCAGACAATAACTAGCGTCGCAAGACACCAACGCGGCACCGTCCTTTTGTCCATAATCCACGAATTTAATCATATTTATTTTCAAAATCACAATGAATATTCTTGTTACAAATCTGACTAAAAAACTGCTGCATGCACTTCCCTTGACCATTATGATGTTGCTCAAAAAAAATCTTTTTCTTTTTTCTCTTATTCTAGCTCATTATGTCCTTTTTTTTTGGGACCTGAATAATGTGAACCAATCCCATTTGTCAACCAATAATGTTTGAAAAATACAGTATATATTAACTTTTCCATATTTTTTTTTAATAATTTTGAAAAACAAATTAGTTTGGGTATATGGGCCAAGTTTACTCCATGTGATTTAGGGAGCCTTTTGGACCTAAAGTCTTATATGAGTGGGAAAATGTGAAAATGATTTAACAATGATATCTGAGTTTAGGTTATATTAACGTTTTTTTTTTTTTTTTATATATTGAAAGTCTTTCTAATATTAATTGATGGTAAAAACGATATTCACATAAATGAAAGACCTTACAGTTAAGAGAAAGATTGAACAAAATATAAATAAGTATATTTCTTTTTAGTTAGATTTTTTTGGTAAACTTTTTAGTTAGATTTTATATAATGTGTACTATTTTTTTTTTTTTTTGCGTTGGTTGTTCAAAGTAGACCAAAATATTGTAATTCTTGGAACTCCTATCATGACCTAATAATATAATAAGCGAACTTGTATTCAATCAGCTTTGTAATATATATCAACAATTAACTTTGCAATATAGTTTTTCATCTATACTTGTCTAAATGCATGTAAAGTGATGTGTGCTGTTACATCTATTATTATATTAGTATATCTCATGAGTGCTGCTGTTAAGCTCTTAAAAAATTGCAATTAAATCAATCAATTGAATTCATAAGGTATGCATAATTAATTCACATTATTCAGTAACCTTAACAATTCAACTATTTTATAATTTGAGGGATAGTCTTACATCATCACACACCAAAATTCAGCGAAATTAATGTATCGTAGCTAACTCTGATTGTTGTCCTGTTTGAAACTGTGTGTGATGTCATACAATATTCATCTAGTCAAAGAGCTTAGGTCAAATGTTATTCATCAGTTTATAAAATTTTGGGTTAGATTCTACGAATTACTATTAGAGATGTGTTATATAAACACAAAAAAGTTGGACAAAAATATAACACATTTTTTCTCCACTCATAACACGGATACCGAGGAGTGCAACAAATATTAAAAAAAAGCAAAAAGTGTAGTTTTGTTGTATTTTTGTTAAAAATTTATGTTTAAATAACATTTTTCTTACTATTATTAGTGTATTTTTCTGGCATTTCTCGAGTTAGATGTATATAAAATATTGTTTGTGTTATGCTTAACATTTATCAAAAATCTATATATCCGAGAAATAATTGTTGGAAAATTTAGAAGTCGGAAATACAAAACAGAAAAAATATATAACACAGATTGGAGGTTTGTTGTGTCGTGAAAAATCACTGTCTTGAAAGCAAAATTCGGCTAGACCTTTATGTAATCTAGTTTGTGACTGCTCCCCAAGGTTAACACAACAGCCTATGAACACGTGCACTCGTGGCCTTAGGCTATGGAAATCACAGAACAATTGCCCAGAATTTTAGAAGTAGAAAATAAGAAAAGAATTGAAAATCAAGAGGAGATGTTTTGTTCTTTTTTTGCATGACTATGTCGGTCCTCTTTTAATAGCAAAACAATGAAAAAACATCTTTTTCTTTTCCTGTCAATAGGTCATTTTTATTAGCTACACATTTAACAATTTGACGGTTATAAAATTGCTAATAAAGTGGAGGTTATGCTATTTGATTTACAGCTAATCAAGAGCATTAAAAGGAAATATTTGTTAAAAGGAATAACAATCAAAACTGATTAAAATCAGTTAAGAAATTGGGGAATAAAGAAAAAAAATATTTTCTACCGATGTCATGGGACATCACAATGCAACAATTGTGGCTTCAGTTTGCCATTGTCCAACAATCATAAAGGAAAACTTACTCATATTATAACTCACAATTTATTAAATAAATTGTTACTATCAGCATAAAATATAAAATAAATAAATTTTTGTTGTTGAAGTTGAAATATAGATCTATTCTAAAGTAGATTAGAACCATGATGGCCCCGTGGTGATGTTTGCAACAAGAGGATTCTGGCGCGGTAAAAGTTGCTCTAGCTAGAGTGTGAGAGAGGTTGTTCTCCAGTGAGAGGAAAGATACCTGCAAAAATATTAGCACTCAAACGTTTAAGTTAGTGGTTGAATGAGGTGGGAACATGGGTATAGTATGAATATTTGAATGGTACCCGCGGAAGATAGCTGGATGACAATCCGACAATCATGAGTGAAGGGTACACGCAATTTACAATTTAAAATTGTGACCTTTAAATTTTTTGGTTGGTTCGACACTTGAGAATAATAATCAAAATGATTCATGAAGTATGTATTAAAATTTAGTACTTGATGTCAGAACTGATTCTCGAACCTAATTAGACGGTTAAGTAGGTCGAATATTGGTGGTGAAAATAAAAAAACAAAATTAGTATAAAAGGAATGTACTCTATAAAATACATAGAGATTTAACATAGTTCTTAGTCCTGACAATCTTGTGAGATTATCCAATAGGGTGCTTGAGATATCCTCTCAAAGTCTAAACATTACAATCTTTAGGTCACTTGACCTTTTACAAGTTTTGCACGGTCTCTTCAGACTTCACACACACACAAACACTTAATCCTTCTTTACAAGCAATTCTTACAATCAACATATAATGATTTGGTTTGTGATTGATATCTTAGATTCTGATATAAAGCTTACAGATTGTGAGTCTTATGAGTGAGAGGGGTAGCTCAACCGGTTAAGCTAGTTGAGTTAATTAAGGGTTAAGGAGTTGAGGACTTGAGGTTCAGGGTTTATGTCCTTTAAATGATGACATATATAGAAAGTCAAGTGTGACCGCTGCAAGGACTTGGGAAGCAAGCTAAGAAATTGTGGCTTATTGAAAAAGCTATTTTTATCTTTGAGTTCTTCATTCTCTTGGAAACTTATAATTTTAACTTCAATCTGATCATCATTTTCAAGTCCATTCTGATGAAACTTTAACTTTGTGACAGTCATTCTCATCTTCATTCTAAAAGTGTATGAGGTGTATTATGAACTTGAGATAACCTCTAATCTTATTTTGAAACTTGAGATTTTTTTTCAGTCTTTAGGCATTCCTTATCTTTAATTCTATTATATATATATATCTTCAAATCAATTTGAGGATTTTCCTAAAACCAGTCAACATGGATATTGAAACTGAATTTTGTTATGAAACTAAAACAAGCGAATTAAATTTAAACAACTATACAATAAAATGCATATATAATGTAATAATGTCTTAACAATCATTCAATTTTCTGGAATGAAAAAATAAATTAGTAGATATATATATTATATATATAACAATACAAAGCAACACATTTCTTTATTGAGGAAGTGCCAAAACAGGAACATATATTAAGAAGCAATGTCACTGATATAAAAGTCCACTAATTGGAGAAAATTGAATATCCATTCACTGATCATGGCCATCACCTGCAGTTCACACACAAATTATTATCAATATAAATCACAATCATGGAAATGGTTAGACAGTTCAATACTCCGTATAAGGATCATAATTTTAAATGCAATTGTGGCCGCAGTATTGTTGATGCAGTAGTCTTCGCAACTGCATCGCACCACAATTGCAGTATGATCTTTAATCACATGTAGAACCGTGCATTAGGAACTGCATCAGATGAAGTTGGATTGTGTACGAAAGCAAAAACGTATAACATACCTTTTTTTTCTCTCGAAGTTGGATAGTGTATGCTTTATAGCTCCTGATCCTCCAGAAATTTCTACAAAGGGCACTTGCTTGAAGATCCAATGCTCTTTTCCTTCATCTGGAGAAATGCTCTCCATAAATTCCACACACATACTCAAAATACAGAGAAAATCGAGCTTTTGTAAGTGTTGAATGCCAATTGGTAATGTCTTGAGTTGAGGGATTGAGGATAGTTGGAACTTTTGTAGAGAACACAACGCACCTTCGTCAATATGGATGTAACTCAAGTTATCAAAATTATGAAGATATAGTTCCTTCAAATTCTTAAACCATCCATCTTGAAAATGTAAGCTTTTGAATTTGTCTTCATAATCACAGTTGGAGACATATAGGTACAACAAGTTTGGCATACTTTTGAGTAATTTCATTACATCACCTGTTAGCTTGGAATATTTAAGTACCATAGTCAGCTTAACAAGATTTTGAAGTTTTGGAATCCACTCAGACAACTTCTCTAACTTCCCCTCAAGTCTGAGATTTCGAAGCATAAGTAGGGGTGAATTCAAATTCATATTGATGACTGTGTCAACTCTGATTGTGCGAATATATAGTTTCTCCATTTGTTGCATCTCATTGATCGAGGAAGATATAGCACTCATATATTTACCCCTAACACCGAGCAAGACCAATTCCCTTAGCTGTTTTAGCTTTCCTAGCTCTTGGATTAGCTCTACTACTCTACTATCGTTTTCATTTTCACCTTCATTTAAATAAACTTCACGTAGAGTTTGTAGGCATGTCATACCTGCAATACCATCCTTCAATTGAATCAAAGACATACTCGAGCCTAGAAAATGACGTAACTTTCTGAGCTTGCAAATCTCCTTCGGCATAGCATAGAACATTGTACCTGTCAAATCCAAGGTCTCTAGGCTCTCGAGCATGCAAATGGATTTTGGTAGTGTATAACGTCTAGCTTCTGGATGTGTGTCCCGAAACCTAAAATACTTCAAGTGGCTCAAACTTCCCAAATCTTTAGGAACTTCAAGCAATCCAGCATACTCCAAAGCAAGCACCTTCAACCTCTTGTATTTTGTAGGGATTCTCCTTGCAAAGGATTCAGGTAATGTTTTAGGACTGAAAACAAGTAGTGATCGAACATGTGAGTTTTCAATACTTTCCATTATATTATCAGCACCACTTTCTATTGATAGACGTCGAACCATTCCAATTAAAGATGATTGTTCGTTCTTACCAATATACTTGCAAAAGCATAAATCCTCACATTTTTCAAGGATCATTGCATGCACCATATCATGAACACGACAACTTTTTACTCTTTCATTTCTGACTGAAACTACTTGCACCAAACTTCTACGGATCAATTCTGTTAAATATCCTTCTGCAACCTCTTCCAAAGTCTTTCCCCTTTCCTTTTTCAAGAACCCTTCAGCCACCCATCGCCAAATCAATATCTTCGAAGGAACTACACAATCTTCAGGATATAATCCAAAATACAACAAACATGACTTGAGATTGTAAGGCAAATCATGGTAACTAAGACCTAAAATTCTTTTTATCTTGGAATCTTCCTTTAACTCTGAATTTAGATTTTCACTAAACTTGTACCATGTAAATGTATTTCTATCTTTGCAAGATAGAAGACCCCCGGTGACTACAATTGCTAGTGGTAATCCATTGCATTTTTCAACAATTTTAGAAGATATTTCAATAAGATTTTCCGGACAACATCCATTCAAGTCGCGGAATGCCTTCTTATTGAACAACTCCAAAGATTGTTCTTTAGTTAAACCTTTTAGTTCATGCACTTCAACAAAAGAAGATTTCTTACAAGCATTCACAACATTCATCTTTCTTGTTGTGATTAAAATCTTACTACCATTTTTGTTATCAATCATAGCAAATTCAATATCATCCCAAAAATTTAAATTCCATACATCATCAAACACTACAACATACCTTTTTTCCTGCAAGTAGTTTCTTACTTCATCAACTAACGACTCTCGATTCATTTGATGAATACTCTGAGGAGGATTGACTCCTTGTTGTTTGTAAATCTCGCGCAACAAGTCCCTCAGCAATCCTTCTATATCGTATGATTGAGACACGGTAATCCATACATGACAGTGAAAGTGTTTAACAATCTTGTTGTTGTCAAAAACTTTCTTGGCTAGAGTGGTTTTTCCCTGTCCTCCCATTCCAACAACGGAAACAACAGTGAGCTCCGGTCTTCCCTCTAACAACAAATCAATCAATATGTCTCTCGGCATTTCAAAGCCTACGACATCAGCTTCATCCATGTAAAATGGAGCCCTTCGAAGATTCTGCAATAACGCAGCGTTTGAGTTGGCTGCAGAACTGCTTGATCCATGTTCTGAAAAAGATTGAATATGGAACTGGAAGCCATAATCTTTTTCAGAACTTGCATCTTTCATTTCACTAATTTGGGATTTGATGTTCTGAATCTTGTAGGCTATTTCGAGACGAAGAATCATAGTTTTGACTAAGTTAGCACCAGCAGTACATCCTGTAGGTTGTTCCTCGCAGATCATATATTCATCAATGATATCTTCTATGTGAAAGGATGCTTCTTTTAGCTGCTTGATTCTTTCTTTGATTTGGTGACTTGTTTTGTCATCTTCAGCATCATCAACCATTTTATCTGCTTTGTTGATGAATTCTTCAATGCTTTCAAGTTCATCTTTCATTTCTTCAATTTCTTTTGGTACACCTCTAATCATATCCACTGCTTCCCTTAATATTGGAAGCAAATGCTCACGGGCTAGTGGAAGTAAGTTATCACGAGCACAGGAAAGTATAGTGTCACACATTTTGTTGTATCTTTGATAATTGATGAGGAAAAAGTTAGTTCTTCAAGATGTATATAGCATGAACTAACACATTGACTGACTTTCAGTTTCATCTCGCTCATTGTTTAATACTTATTGACTACCTTGATCATGTGTGATTTAATTAGTGGTAATTAGCTGTACTAATAATGAGTTCGACACTCGTACACATCTTATTTAGAGATATACCGATGCTACTGATGAAGATAATTCTGATTAGTTTCACAAATAGTGTTTAATATAGAAATATTAATAAATAGGCTTAATTAGTAAAATGGTCCCTTAAAAACATTTTTTGTTTCAGATTGGTCCTTAAAGAAAAAAAAGTCTAAATAGGTCCCTTAAAGAAAAAAAGGTCCGAATAGGTCTCTTAAAGACATATTCGTTAATCAGTTTGGTCCTATTCGAACCTTTCTTTAGGGACCAATTTGATTAACGGCGATGTCTTTAAAGGACCTATTCAGACTTTTTTTTTCTTTAAGGGACCTATTCAGACTTTTTTTTTCTTTAAGGGATCAATCTGAAACCAAACATGTCTTTAAGAGACCATTTTACTAATTAAACCTAATAAATATTATTTGTAAATCTATTAAAATTGTCTATCATTATAAGAATTCACATTTAAACAATGTTTGTCAATGATGTAGAACGATCAACACCTATAGTCATGACTCCGAGTCACACCCATACACCATAAGTTAAGCGTTTTTTTTTTTCTTCACTTACTACCAGGGGATCAATGACGTCATTTCTAGAAAAGCAATATTGTGCAGTTGGTCTCTAATTTGCGCTTTGAGACTAAACATCGACTATTTGTAAACGATCCTAAAAAAAAATCAATATTAAAATCAAAATGAATGTAAAAAAAGACATTTTGTAAGTAAATTGATATTATATTAAACGAACCTGAATTACTTTTTACTCAGTCAACACAAGAATAATTATTCGTCTTTTTCAATATGTTCATCGTGATCAAACACTAACCTCTTCTAATGACTATTCACCTCATCAAATCGAAACAGTAGCTTGTTACGAAATCCCTTTGCACATCGAAAAACATTTTCTGAAAGTTATTTTAGGGGTAAAAACGTCAATTTGGGGGGGTCAGTTAGACATATGGTGGGGGGTGGAGAAAGAGAAAAATTCCATAAATTTCACTTATCAACAAAAATTCAGAAACGTACCAACGTAAATAAAATAAACTAAAGTACAAAACAAACGTTGTCACTCCCAGACAGGATTTTACTGTGTGACTGACCAAAGCTAGTGAGAGACAGAAACAAAGATGGCGTCTTGGTGTGCTGCAAGGACCTTCCACATTCCACCCATCAACTCCGCCGTTCTCCACCGCCGAGCATCATGGGCCGCCGGGATCGGTGGAGCTTCAGCTGCCGGCACTGCTATGTGGCGTTCCTCTAAGCGCTCTATGCCTTTCTTATGCATGAGCCTTTCCACTGATACCCGTAAGTTCCAATCATTTCTTTACCCTATTTTTCACAATTTGGGGAACAAATTTTACTTTTTTTCTTACATTAGTTAATAAATAATTTGGTATTTGAATATATTACTTGTACTAATTTAGTCTTGGAAATTCTCGTTTGTACAAATTAGCTTTTGAAGTTCTCAATTCTCTAGCAATTTCATCATTGGGGATAAATTTTTAATTTTTACAAAAAAATTGGGGAAGAAATTGACACAAGCAACAATTTATCTTTATATTACTTGTTGTGAAAATGTTGCTAATCTATGTGCTAATTACAAATCAATAGTCATGCAGCACAATTTGCCAATGCTCTTTTGTTTCAATTTATTATAGGATCATTTATTGTGGGTGATGCTTAACTGCATTGAATTGTGTAAGCCTAAACACTGACACTAACATGGACACGGGGCACAAAACCTAAACACGGGTAATAATTTGAAAAAATAGAAGTGATTGTATGTAATCATAAGTGTCGGTGTTTTGGTGGGATGAGTAGTTCAACTGATTGAGTTAAGGGTTAAGGAGTTTGAGGTCTAGGGTTCAAATTTTGACAAGGAGAAAAACTAACATAATATTTGTTGGTTTTAGGGATCAACAAGGAAGCTGTTCAGACTGAAAAGGCCCCGGCGGCATTGGGGCCGTATTCTCAAGCAATCAAAGCCAACAACCTTTTATTTGTCTCGGGTGTACTTGGTCTTGTTCCTGAGGTTTGATAATTCAGTGTTCCAATCTTTCAGCATTTATATATTTGTGTGCAATTGTGCATTTATGCTGACTGCATGATGTAGCTTTAACAATCGGTGTTTTGCACTCTAATGCAGACAGGGAAGTTCGTCTCTGATGATGTTGAAGATCAGACTGAGCAGGTAAAAGAATACAAATATGAACTTATATCCTTTCACTCTGTAATATGTGGGAATTTTCTTAGTATTTGCACTGTCACATTTCACTTTGACTTGTGGCATATGAGGTTTGATTTTCCAAATTACGCATTTGAGATGTTGTTTCATTAGATGACTTGCCTCCTAAAAACTATTTAGTGTTCAAATATGCTACCTTTTGGTCATTCCAAGAAATCAGATTTCTTTTAATTTTTAAGAAAACTTAGGTGTTACTTACAGCTGCTAATTTCAGTAATTTCCCTTAAAATGATTGTTGCAATCATCAATATTTTTTTTCATTTGTTCATTATGAAGAGAAGAACTTATGTATGACTAAGAGAAGAAGAATATAGATAAGTAGTGTTGTCCAATATCAACCATTGTGGCACCATGGTGGATTGTGGTTGCGGATGTTTTTACAATTGTCATAGTCAGTTTGGGAACAACGCCATGTTGTTTTATGGTGTATATAGCAGCTTAAAATGGGGATATTTTGACTTTCCACCATGATCTGTCATCCACCATCGATAACACTGCAGACAAATTTGGAGGATAAGAAGTTCTCATTTGAATTAAAAGAAAATAAGAAGCAACATTAACACTTGTTTTTATACTAATAATCTAGGTCAAGTATTTGTAAAATACAGCTAGCACAAGCTCAACCCATTAAGATCACTTACATAATAAGACAATACAAATCAAGACACTCCTAATATTCTAACAATGTTGATGCTTTATATATCACATAAATGATCTTAATGCATCATGACTTTCATAAAACACATGTTGGTAACCTTTTTAGTACGGACACTTCAAGTTGTAGGCATGTCTTGTTCGTGTGTGTGTCAGCATTTCATAGCTAGTAACGCTTTTTAGTACGGACACTTCAAGTTGCAGGCATGTCTTGTCCGTGTGTGTGTCAGCATTTCATAGCTAGTAACCCTGTCTTGATGTTGTATTGTTGTAAAGGTGCACTTGTCGATTTTGCGCCTGACATTTTAAACAATTACATACATATTGCAGGTTCTCAAAAACATGGGGGAGATCCTAAAATCTGGGGGTGCCAGCTATGCATCAGTTGTTAAGACAACAATTTTGTATGAATTATTTATTATTTCCATAGTTTGGCTTTGTATTTGAGTGCTGACAAGATGACTAGGTTAACAACATTCATTTCTTCCAGGTTGGCTGACTTGAAGGACTTCAAGAAAGTTAACGAGATCTATGCTAAATGTGAGTTATATTTGAGCTTATATTTTGGTCCACCAACTATTACCTATTATTTTTGCTTATATCTAAGTCTAGAGTATTAATTGTTACTCGTGTGCCCTTTATTATCGACTCTTTTGATAACAATAATTGGCCATCTGTATAAAATTGCAGAATATGGAAAATCCATGCAGACAAAGTACTAAATGTGTTACTTACCAATGAATTTCACTTATACTATATATTATATTGTGCTGTAAAAGTTAATCCTGCTAAATTTGTAGGCATATATTACCTGCTAATTTCTTGTACTATAGTTAACTAGCATTCAATAGTCATTTACCTGTTGTGGTTTGAATGTTTGCAGACTTTCCTTCACCGGCCCCAGCTCGCGCGACATATCAAGTAGCTGCTTTGCCATTGGATGCCAAGATTGAAATTGAGTGCATAGCAGCACTGTGAGCTCCAATCTCCAGTAAAATCAAGTCAATAATACAGGAGGGACATTATCCATTACTTTGGTCTTTTCTAGTTGGATCATGATTCTCTGACTTAAGATATTGTGCACATTAAAAATGAGAGAAATTGGAAGAGTAGTTTTATTTTGTGACACGAACCATAGTTGGATGTTAACTCTCATTATTTCAAATAATAAAGTGATTTGTCCCAAAGGTCTGCTGTAAATGCTGCTCTCATTGGTGTATTGCATTTTCTGCATTCATTTTTTTTTTATCAAGTTCTATTTTAAAATTCATACATCAACCTTGAATTTTGTTATACTAAAATTGGGATTCATTTATAAATTCCTCTAATCCATCCACTGGACAAATAAATTGGGATTCATCTATTTTAAAAAAAAAAGTCATCTTGAGATTAGCTCAGTTGGTAGGTATGTTGCACTCTATGTGTAGGAGCCGGGGTTCGACCCTCGGACTCTCTACTTATTCACCTTTAAGCTGAAATTTCTAGTCACTAGACAACTTGACAAAAAAAAAAAGATCTTACTAATTTCTTCATAAAATACTCTCTATTTCTAATTGTAAGAATAAATACCAAAAATCATCAAAAGTAGTAGTTATTTTATTGCTGTAATTTTTTGAATATTTTTTCAAATATACCCTATGAGAAATTGTGAGATATAAAATACACTCACATTTTTAAATAAAATATGGGAAGAGAAATTCTTTAGTAATTAAAGTGTTATTTATTAGTGACCATTTTACAAACTGTTTTGAAAAAGATTTAAACTCTATAAGACTAAATTTTACTACTGAACTAACACTTAAAGTATAAAACACGCTCACTTATACTAAAGTAAAATAATACATCATAAAAATAATAACTTTCTCTTATAATTGGACCTAAGAAATATCTTCCAATTAGGATAAGATGTAGTATGAATTTAACAAATTCATCTGATAATATAATGATTATAATTGTAAAATTTTTATTTGTATATTCACAATGCTTTGTCTCACAGTATATCAACTACTTTTTAAATGAAATATTTTTTATGAATGTATAGGTAATATTTTTGGGATTGGATATCCCACAATTACTGCATTAACACAGTAACTGTTGTAAGCTGTATGATCAAAAGTGAATGGATGAGATCAAAAGTTGTATTTAAAATATTAAATAAACAATGCATAAATATGAACCGTCTGATCATACATCGACAATCAAGATTTCATACTGCGTGTAACTACAGCGAACCCAGGTCCAATATTTTCTTGTCTCTTCAATTCCATAAACATGTTTTGTGACTTGTGCTTATCTCTAGTGTGTCTTTCTTAGAAGAAAATTCATAATTAACTACAATTTTTTATGTCAGCTGTCCTCAAAAAGATATTTATAGTGCGTATTGGATCAAGATCAACTGCTTTTTAATGAAGCTTTTGGAAATAACTTGTGATCTTATCATGATAAAAGTTTGTGCTATACGCTGCAAAAAACTGTTTATCTAAACTAAGCCACTAAATATTCTCCAAGAAAAACTGTGTTTAGTACACAATTTATAATTTGGAGCAAATATATCTAATAATAACCTGTAAATAATAAATCAATTCTATATTTTGTGATAATTTAGTGCATAAAAAGGACAATTCGCACTTCGTGGAATTACATTTTCCACCCAATAATAAAAGCAAATCTTTCATTATTTTTAATCAAAATTTTACTTTATAGACATTTAAAAGTTCAATAACAGGAATTAGTTGTGGTCAACTTCATGTGCCAAAAATGGGGGACTGCCCAATACAACATTTGAATACAAGGAAAATAGCTCAAATAATACAAGAAATCTTCATAAGTTAGCTAGTCTCTATAGTGAATGTGTAATCATGTTCTCTCTTCCTATTTATAATAACAATCTCACCTCCTATTCTCTGTTCTGCTGTTGCATGGCCAGCTATTTGCCCCTCATCGTGCTCCGATGAAGATGTGTGCCATTAGTACCCACGATCCTTTCATGTCTCGTCGAGGGTAATGTAATTCAAAATTGCCAATTTGATCTTTTCGGTTCTGCCGATGAGTGTTGATCGTGCCTCTGCCGTAGTTGGATCATTCGGCTTCTCAAAAATGGATTCGGGCTGATTGGACCTAGCTGGATACCACTAATCAATTCACTTCCAACATACCAAAAAATGGGTTTATATATATATATATATATATATATATATATATATATACACACACATTCAGTTTCTTAGTAAACTTCTTTCCCATTGGATTAAGGCAGATATCTCTACATCTAGAGGGGACAAACAAGCTGGCGACCCTATTTTCTTTCCACCAAGCACATTCGCGACAATCACCAACAGATTTTGGCAAGCATGATATTCCTCGATACCAGTGAGATCAAGTGAATGATCCTTTCTTGGCTGGTAAAACGACCTAAACAACATATAGGTCAAAAAAGATCAGACTTTTAAGTACAGATAAATACCAAAAATCCAATAAGACTTCGATTGTGGTAGCAGAAAAATAAACATTCTCTAGTTCATCCTTCAAGTATTTTGAATTTTTAAGTACAACATTCAACTTTATGTATAAAATAAAATTAAAATGCACCAAAGGTACTGCTAATTTTATGTTGGTTAACTTGTTATGAAACCGTTGTTGCTATCAAATGCTGATAATCAAAATTAAAATTCAATGGTTGAAATTATGAGTAGAATTTTCACATTATAATGTTAAAGAATACAGTTTGAAAAAGGAAAACCCGGATAAATTTTAACCTGACCTAGTGTTCCCCCCATAGTATTAGAAAAATCAGATGTTACGCTACCGAAGTATAGTAAAACTCAACTGAACAATTATGTTTTCCTACTTAACATTATGACTGCAGACCACAAAAAGACATGAGAAAGGTTTGAGATATTTACCATCTCCAAGCCGGATTAGCTTCGGGAGGGCATCGTACTATTGACGAATTTGATGATATGTTGTCGCCTTGTGATAAATCAGTTCTTCCCACTACAGAATTAAGTGAAAACCATAAATATATGGACACAATACAAATATCTAACAGAATCATCAACTCTGACGTATCACCATAATTGCACTCAGGAAACCATATTAAATGTATAGACTATAAAGTAGGATTACCTGGTAAATTAGAGGCACCAAAAGTCAGGAGACAGAGAGCAGATACAACTGATGGTAGCAGTTCCTGATTTATACCAGGAAGTAGTTGGAGATAGAAAATTGTAGAAGCAAGCAACTCCTTACAACCAATATTAATATCATGTCTTTGGCCTGAGGTATTTTCTACATGCACCAGTAAAGAATGCAGGGATTCTAGTTTATGTGTTTCAGCAAACTCTGAATATATACCATTGGATTTCTGATGAAGGTTCCCAATGATTACTGATGCTGTTAACCAACGCAAAAATTTCGACACTAACGAGTCATCGTGAGATTCTTCCCCTAATTCTTTTTTAACAATAATGCGAGACTCATTGGACCTCAGCTTTTGTGAAGAATCTGAGCCTAAAGCAGTTGCAATTGCCCAGGTAATAAAATTTTGAAGCCTTTCCTGATCCTGTATACATACAAGAGTGGTTATTCATAGGCAAGAACCACCAGAAACCACGTGTCAATACTGTAAACATTACCCACTTGGTATTAAACAAATATGTAGGGGAAAAACAGCAACAAAGAAATAACATGCAAAATTGCACAAGCAACTGTATCTTTTTAATGTGTTATGAGTATCGCCAATGCAATGGTAGGATCCAACCATTCTATTTTTAAAATCGATAACTTAAAGTGATTTTGTCAAAATATAGACATCTTGGTCTAATTGCAAGTAAAGCTGTAGGCTGATAAATATGATTTCTCCAAGGAAACGTTTAATTTCTGGTATGAGAAAAACCACCATAAACAAGCCAAATATAAAAACAATTACAATGCTGGAAGCAATTATAAATGACCATAATAGTTTCAAAATTAACTCTTTCAGAATTCAGAAATAGTATGATATAATAAATTTATTATATAAAGTGCAAGGTGCCTATTGAGCATTTTCTAATAAATGTATACACTAAGGAAACCAATATCATTTCTACAGAGTTAAAATCTAATAAAATATCGAATACAACCCAAAATTCATTGCTTGTAGTTGTATGCCTTTGAAAAACCACTTATAAAATAAAAGTAAATTTTGTACCAGAAATGAATAAATGAAGGAGATAAATGAAAGTGCGTACCATTAAGAAAAGGGAAGTAGCAGGTGCACCCATAAGTATCGCTTCAAGAGCAAAATCCGGATTAATGCCTTTTGTAGCCTGATTAGACACACTGCCAGCCTGGTACATCTGATATAAACCCTCAATTGATAAGGTGAAATGTGGCTGACTTACTTTTCTTTTCTGAGAGAATTTCAACACCGACACTATCATTTGTAGAAAAGGATTAACTAATCCTGCAGTTTCATCTGTCATTGTTACATCATTGAGTACGAAACTGAATAGACTAGATGAAAGCTCTATGAGCTGCTCAAGGCCATGATTTTGCACCCACTTGGACATGCTTCCAGATGAAATAACATTACTGACAACCTAAATAATAAAAGTTATGGGCATTCAGATCAAAAGAAGAACACTGGAAAATAAAAGTGCATAAAAATCAAAAATAGGTCACGTGTTTGTTTGTAGCATTTGACAGAAATAAAAGCTATGACGAACAATTTTAGGTGATAACTTTTGTGGCATCAAAGCTACTTCATTGCCTAGAGAACAAAGCTACTGCTTAAAGTAAGAGTTATATGATAAGACCACCATGGAAATAAAGATGAAATTCCAGGACCAGTCTTAGGTGTCGAATTCAGTTCAACGAGGCACAAGAGCAAAATACAGGTATTACTGTTTTATGATATGAACTTCCACTTTAGAAAAACTTGGATTCAAGGAATCAAACTGCAAGTCATGCCCTTATCAGCACCAAGCTCAATGAATAAACCAACAACAAAGCCTTTTTTTACTAGGTGGAAGTGTATTGTAGAACATCACTACACCACTAAAAAATAACAGGTTTTCAAGTCAGAGTAAGCAAACCTCCAACAATTTGAAAACCAAAAATCAGGAAAACATTTACTGACGAAACCAGAAAAACAAATGATGCAAGTCAGGAAGTTGGAATGAGCACCTTCTCCCATCCAATAGGAACTGTAAACTTAACTGACTGAAAAGTTAAGCACTTACCTTCAATACATCCAATACATGCTTCAAGAAAAATCTATTTTCATCTCCATTAAGCCCAACCCTTCTGGTAACTGAAATGAGAGACGATAACCATGAAAATAAAGAACAGCGCTTCACTAGATGACGGGCAATCTTTTGCACTTTAATAGATTTCTTTATCACCTGCACAGCAAATAAGAAAATATTATATTGGTCGAAGATACTCAAAGGAGAAAAGCCAAAGTAAGAATCTGAGGTACCATGCACATTTCATCATACTGGCTGGATAACATCAATTTACATTTATGGGAATCAACCAACAAGTTCATATCACCCTTTTAACTACTCTTTCGAGTAGGAAGTCACAGTCGGACACATCATTGATCAAGTTTATAACAAATTGACACCATGGATGGAAGTATTTCTTAAAGGAGAAGGATGTTATCCTTGACACTATGAAACACACTGCTAAAAGATACTGAAAATCATATTCCTCATACTTTGAACTAATTGGTAAGTTTCATAGTATTTAGTCAGGTTCAATAACAGCACAAACATATTATGCGGTTTTAGCATGCAGCCAACCTCTTTGAAATAAACAAACATTTAAAACAATAACTTTGGAGTACCCAAATTCCCTAAACGAATACATTTAAGTCCCTAAGCAATCTCATTATTACCCATCACACATAGGTATGTGATAGGGACTTGGGTATTATGGAATGCCCAAAGTGCCACAACGGGTAGTATGGGATGCTCGGTGGAGTATTTAAGTGGCTTGGTTCTTCCCCCTTGATAGCTAGCTTTTAAGGGAGGGTTTCCCATGTTCTTAGATACTTATCAATGTCCTCATTTTTAGCCAGAAAATTTTGGTAAAATAGCACTGGCTGACTCAAAGTTAAACTTTTTTTGGCAGGGTTGAATGGACTGCGGGAAGGGAAACGGGACATTATTTAGGCTTTAGAGAGAAGCAAAAAAATTAGAGAAAAACAAGAATAAGATATCCTCCTCAGAAAGATGAAAAGTAGTAACATAACATAATAAGGATGTCTATTCCCTTCAGTGTGCAACACAGGCTGTTACTTAGGGTTGATGATTGGAGAAGGTTGTCAAACACATCAAAATATTTTCTTATATCCTTCTTTTGTTGTGTAACGGCTATGGAATGAAGTCAAAACTTCATTTATAAGATTAAAAAAATTATTGTGTAAAATGTTAATTTATTCATAATAATTTTTTGTTTTTATTTGTAAATCATAAAATTTATATTTGATTCACCCATTTTAAAAAAATGGAACTCTGATTAATGATTCAATGATTCAATTCAATCTAAAATTTGACACGAGGAGTGCTAGGATCACTCTCTAACAATCACTTTCTTATTGGATGAAATCAATGTAGGTCTCACACTATAGAAATGGGTCCCACAAAAAGTGGTGGGACCTATATTGAATTTCACCCAATAAGTGAGTGAATGTTAGAGAGTGTTGGAAAGAGAGTGTTCTTAGCACTTTTCATTTGACAAATAAGCTATAACATGAAGTCATAAAGTTGGGCTTTGGGCAGAAACACATTTCTGGTCATTTTCAGGAATGCCAAGCAGAAAGGAAAAACAATTTAGGTTATATAATGCAATATAAAGACGGGGGAAATTTAGAAGTATGTGGTTACCTCAATGATCAGGTCCTTTGATACAGCATCAGAGAGAGGAGAGACATAAAAGCTCATTAGAGTCTCAAGAATAGAGTTCCTTATATATATCAAGGCATCATCATCTGAGTTCAGCCCTGCATATACTAGCCGAAGTATCCAAGACCTCTCAGCTTTGAAATTGACAGATGAACTCCAAATAAAGTTATCAAACAGAGGTATAACCTATACATGGAAGCAAACGGTACTTAAAAATTAATTATTCCTCGCATAGCATAAGTTTTATGTCTATTAAAAGGGGGAAAAATTTCATGAAAGAAAATTCCAAGACCACAGATATATACCTTCATATTGAATTTAGAAGACTGTATCAAGAATGTACTTATAGCTGCATAATGATCATGCGATGAATCTAACAAAACACAAGATGCCTCTGCAGCAAACAGAGCAATAACCGATGGGATTCTTTGCCATGGCTCTTCTATACTGTTTTGAACAGTATTCATTAGAAGCCGAAGTCCCATTACATCCTTCCTCTTTTGGCATTTCTGTAAAACATTTTGATTTTTGATCAATCACAATATGTCAACAACAAACAAGTGCGAAAACAAATGCATAAAAGGATGAATCTGATATAATGATTAAATTTGATAGAAGCCAATCCAAAGCCTTTGTATGCTCTACCATAACCCTAATAATGCCTCGTCATGGAGCACTGAAGCCCTAGATATAAACCCTTAGAAAAATCCCAATCCACAATAATACAACAAAATCAATAGTGGCCTTAGATTTGTACGAGTTTGGGTTTCTAGGAGTCTATGAGCTCTTGTTGAACTTTTCCCACAAGCTTACTTTTGGAAGAATAAATTTTGTAAAACAGACAAGATAAGGGGATGCTTGGTTTGAGAAAACATTTTTGGTCTTCATTGATAGTTATAAAATGTAACCTTGTTTTCACCATGTCTCCTGTTTTAAAAAAACAAATTATGTAGGACGGTGAAAATAGCATTATTTTGTTTTCAACATTTTATACAATTTTTTTAGAAAAATAAATAAATTGGAAACAAGGTGATCTTTTGTAATTAGTGGTGAAATCAGAAAGTGAAAATAGAAACGCGTCCTAAGATAGCTTCTTAATAGGAGCCAGCAAACCACAACCAATTTATTTTTTTACGAATAAGATTTTTTATACTAAAACAACAAGAGCAAAAACCCAAAGAAAATACTAACATTATGTCCAACCAATTAACCAAGTACAGAAATACTCCAAAAGACCCAAAAAACTTTACTTGCAACAAATATTTGGCATCCATGTTCTTTCCAAAACATTTGAAATGTACCATTAGAAACTGCCCCAGGGAGACAGACAACACCCCTTACCCCCAACTCAAATCAGATTATTCGCTAAGTAGCTTTTCACACAGAAGGGACAAAAAGTATCAATCAAATGCAGAGAAAGAAATTACTAATTCAATAGTAAAACAATTGAAAAAAGTAAATGCGACACTCCCCTAACTAAATTCTATATGTTGATAAGGAAACAATAAGCATAAACTGATAAACACATTACCAACCTCTAATGCATTCTTAAATTTATCAAGTGTGCCATAAGCTAATCTTCGTATCCCATGATCTGGAGAAGACATGCTAACAAATGCAATTGCAAGCAACCCTGATCCAGCAAATTCTACAGGCTCTATATATGCTTTAGACAGGCCATGAATTGAGAATTGCAAGATAAAAATGGGATCATAACGTTCTCTGACTTCAACATGAGCAAAATGTATCTGTGTAGCATATTAAGTAGTTAGTTAAAGTTATGGAACAAAACGAGAATATGCTCAAAACTACAAGCAGGACACACTGCTTCTTCAGGTAGAAAACTTAAAACATATGCTACAACCTTTTTCCTGATATTGTCAGTTTCAATCTTGTTTAGAGATGGCACTTCATCAGAAATACTTCTGTCATAAGGAAAATAGAGCACTGTTGACACACATATGTCCGGGTTAATTGGAAAATTGTCCCTTTGCTGACTTCTGGTCCATTCCTCAATTGCTTCTGAATTTAACTCTACATTCTGAGGGCATGATCCAGTCATAGACTCAATTTGTTTTGTCACATTGTATATTGCCAAATCAATCTCACTGAGGGTTGCACCATAAGAATGATGCAGTAGTGCATGCAGTTCTTTTAAATTTATGCCAATCTCATTTTGAGAATCTAAACCAGTGTGACGAGCCTTTGTCCATAAGAGTATCCAAAGGAATTTAACAATTTCCAATGGTCCTTGAGAGAACTTGGTTGTTGAGTCCTTTTGCTTCTCATTATTTATAGACTGGTCAAGAGAAGGAGTGGCAATACATTTCAGAATGCTGGATACAGGTTTCAAAAAGGAACCAGCTGGTCTGCGCACTGAATGGAGAGTGGGAGCAAACTGAGAGTGGGCAAGTAATAACTGAAGATATAAATCATATGATAGTGTACCATCATTGAGCCGAGTTACTATAACCTGGAGGGTTTTCATTGTCACAGGATCACTGAACCTATAGAGAAGAGCAGATCTAATTAATTGCTCAAGGAAGGGAATGGATTGTGATTGAATAAGATCATTTTGCATCTCTATGGCCAACTCAAGAATGTTTGTTAACACAAAAACCTCCAAGTGATTATATAGCAATGAAATTTTGGTGCTTTTCCCAGTTCCAGTTTGATCAGATGCTAAAGAAAATTTCTGAACAATAAGTTGCCAAATGTCCACCAAAACGTTTATGAAATGTATTCTAGATGCTTCCAATTTGCTTCGCATTTCCACAGCAACCTCCTTCAAATCCCCGCCCGCTTTTTCATGAAACAGTAGCATTTTACAAAGTGATATCTTTGCAACAATATGACTGATTAAGTTGAAAGACTGGCAAAGAGAATAACTATCAATAAATTGACTATCACAATCCATCAGCTCATCACGTGAGGCGAATTTGGGGCAAATGGACTTGAATAGCTTTAAACGCTTCTTAAGTTTTATTGAATCTCCATTAAGAGTAAAGTGATACTGCAACATATGAATTGATTTTCCAAGGAGACTACAATCAATAAGACAGAGAAGTTCTTGAACAGATTGTGGGATAGATTCTCCATACTCTTCCTCAAATATGTCTTTCGACAAAAAACTCTTCCACTGACTAAATCCTTTTAAAAGGATTTTTGAATAGAAGTAAGGTATCTGTTTAAAATCTTCATGATTCAGATCCCCAAATCTCTTCAAAATTAACCTCAAATATGATAAAGAGGATGGTAAAAGCAGTATAAACTGATCTTCAGAAAGACTAAGATCAATGGCTCCTGTAACCCCAACATCATGATTTAAACTTCTATTCACTATACCCAAAAATAAATGCCCAAATACTGATGAATGCAGAGAGCTCAGTTCAGTGAGGATATGTAAAAATTTAACTTTCTCTGCATTCATTTTGTACAGGCAAAGAGAAACCATTTTCACAGGCGTAATCATTATAATTTTCGGCACAACCAACAGCAAAGGATGAAAAGTTTCTTGTTGCATATTTTTCTGCTTATAAAAAGCATTGACAGCTTCATGCAAGCACCTATCTGCACAATCTATTTCATAATTTTCAGAGAAGCCAACTACCTTACTGTAGATCTGCTCAAAAATATCAGCTTTCACATTGTTTTCACCCATTTCCCAAAACAAATCATATGGTACCCTGTTTCCACTTGACTGCTGAAAATAAAAAGACAAAGCACTGAAAGCATCAGCAGCTAAGGCACATCCAACGGATAAAAAGGATATCTTAGTTGGCAAATCATCCATATCAACTCTTTTGAACATCCAATCTACTAATTCAAGGAGCTGAAAAGGGGATAGAAACCGATGCAAAGTGTGTAAGGCATACAGTTCTGGAAGGAGAGGCGTCATATCTTTAGTACCAATGCACAACTTAAATCTTTCTTTGACATCCAGAAACAGCTTCTGTTGAAGGCCTTTAAAGATTTTCACAAAGTTATTAGCAACATCTCGAGCTTTCGATCCATAAAGGTGCACACCTAATAACGACCACATGTTGTCTAGCATCGTTGTCAATATGTTTAAAATTGGATTGCCAAATTTTTTAAGCCCCTCACTGGATAGTACTTTTAGGATATCAAAGCCGGTTCCTGTAATTCCATTTGAAATTTTCTGGCTATTTCCCAAAGAAAAGGAAAATGACATCAGAACAGAAGGATGACAACAAGTAGTTTTAATTGCTTCTTGAATGCAATGGCTTGATGAAGAGAAAGCAAAATCTTTTATAGACAGGTCAGAAACACTTTCTGGAACCAATAATTGAGCTAATAAATTCTGTACAAGAATAACACAGATATTCAAAAGTTGTTCTATTTCAGCTAATGGGATAACTTTATGACTTAACTGAATCTGATGAGTCCAGAACAGAACAAGCTGCAGATTTGGAAGGAGTGAGAGGTCATTTTTGGATTCACGTACTTTATGTAGAAGAAGCTCTTGCATCTTAGAAAGGTTTGATGAGTAAAGACCGCCCATACACATCATTGCAGGAAATAGCACATGGAAAGGTGTCTGTTTTAGAACAATACTAAATGCAGCAGAATCAGATTTCTCAGTAGGAGCAGCATTTTGACTATCACTACACAGATCCAATATGGCCATATCCAAGCCAGCATTAAACGCCACAGACCACATCTTAGAAGCATGGACAAGAACACTATAATCAAGAAAACATATGGATGATAAGAGAGAGAAAGGAACACCAAGTAAATCATGTGAAATGACCACGCCTGATGGCAGATTCATGGATATTTTTTCAGTATTTTCACATACAATGGAGGATATGAAAGCTACAGTTGTTTCAGCCATCTGATGACCATCCCTGCCACCTAATAATCCATTTACATCACCAAGCGCACTTCCTAAAGAACCATCTGGAAGGACAGATTCTTTTTTCCCAGATAAAAGGCAACTATTTTGTTGGTGGGAAATGCCCTCTACAAAGTCCAACAAATTCTTCAAAGGCTTCCACTCAGGAAAGACATCATCATATTCATAACTGTCGCCAAGTCTCTCAGTCAAGTCTGCATTAACTACAGAAGATAACAATTCAGCATTGACCTATAAAAAACAGAGATGTAATATTAGACGAGCACAAACTGCAAGACTAAATCAAATAATGTCCAGTTATGTACATACCTGTGTTTGCAAGAGGTACTTCACTGTGTTGCAAGTGTATAATAATACCATTGATTTTTTTGGCGACGAGCAGGTTCCTGATTTAGACCGGATCACCTTTAAACACTTCTCCAGTAAACATATGATAAAAGGACTAACATCAGGTGACAAATCTGTAATGAAATTGAAAGACACAAATTCAGCATAGCAATAATAATGAGCCAAGAAAATTTCCACCATTTTGGCAACACAAAATGTTACCATTGCCCAAGAAATGCAAAAATACAGAACAATTACTGAGTACTATACACTGATCGGATGAATTAACCAGGCCAGATAAAAAATGCAATAGAACCGATGTAGTGATTTTAGGGCTAATTACCTTTATCACCTTCCAAAGAATGTACATAAGTCTTAAGGATGTTCCAATATTTGACCAAGTTATTCCCAAGTGTAGAAACAGCATCACATAAGAATGTTATGACAAACGAAGTCAAATTCTGCAAAACATCCACCTCCAAGATATTTACTGGGGATTGCTCCCTTTGATAACCTGGTAAATACAAAAACCATGCATGTATCTCATTAAGGTTCCCGTCAAAAGCACCGGTACTGAACATAGCTGCCATAGCCAACCTGTATGCCAGATTCCTTGTCTTGTTGATTGGTGAAAACATAAACAATTTAATGAATGGCTGTAGATATTTGTACAACATGGTTGGAGTTCTTATAGGAATTTCATTCTCTGGACACCATTGAATGTATTCCACAAGCAAAGACAACAGTGAGACTTGCAGATGACTTGTTAACTCTAATGGATTTTTAAGAAGACCTTTGAAAGAATCAAACGAATGATCCAAAGTGAAAGCCAAAGTCCGCTGCACAAGAAAAATAAAATAAATATAAGACATCTTCATACATATGTTCATTACTTGGTAAAAGAAAAGAAACTTCTATTAAGTAATAAATAAATAAATAAATAACTGTGACACCGGACTTCTTTCCTTCACTAGTTAAAAAGACATTCTTAGCTTGGGTGTAAGTGCAAGTGCAACAACTGCATAACACAGAACATTGCAGGTTTCATTTTAAATTTCATCTGAGAGTGCACATTTAATTGATAAAAGGATGCACTCAGTGCTTATTAGAATTTACTCTTTAAAGGCATACAAAGGCAATGAGGTATTTCCTTATTGACATCTTGTAGTAAACAAAATTTCAACTCGTGTCTAGGCTTAAATAGCAGGTTAACAGCATTATGCTGATTTTGTCTGAAATAAATAACAACAATGCCAAATGCCACAAAGGTGTAAAAAATTGCTTTGAGGGCCAATCAGAGAGCAAATTAAAACAAATAAAGCACCAAGGTTATACAGTGGAAAAACCACTAGAATATAACCTTGGTGCTTTATTTGTTTTAATTTAACTATATGGCACGCTAACTACTCATGGACTGTAGAAATGGTTTATAAGGTTTGCAGAGAAATATCACATAAACAAGTTAAATCACCAGCAGCTAAAACAGATACGTAGATAAAGTCATACAGGTAAACTAAGGGCTACTACAAAATCAACAAACTCATTAGTAAATCAATCAGCACCTGTAGTTTTATGTTACCAATATGAGTATTCAAATTGATGGACCCAAAAAATAGCGAAAAAGGAGGCGAATGCCTAAACTACCACATATGAAAAGGATCCAAAAGTGAAATGCCACATGATCACCAATACATTGGTAAATAATAAAATTTATGTCAAGAATCATGACAGCCTAAAAGCTCTAAATGATAGGTGACTTAAACGATAGGTGAAAGACAAAAACTATTATCTCTAAACCATTCAATGAGATAGATCACAAGCAACTAAGAAACCAAGTCCTGGAGGTATATTTTTATAATGTTATTTAAATAGACAACACTCTTCTCAAATCCACAGCTAAACACGAAAATCAAACCCCATCAAAACCTCATAATATAAGGTTTCTTAAAAAATATACTTTACCGTACACACAGCAGCTAAAATACTAAACAAACGGAAAATCATCTAAAGGAACTGAGGCAAATCGAAACAATAAATTAATTCATGTGAACATCCTTTCTTTTGTTACTTGTTTGATCACAAGACATATTCCCAATTGCATTGCAGACCAACAGTATTAGCGCTCCCAAAGGCTTGAATAAACAAACATAAAATAAAACTGAACATACATTAAAATATCTGAGAGCATCAAGCAGTTTAGACAGCAAGTATGATTCTGCATCTTTCGGGGTGCTAATATCAATAGAATGAACGTCCGAACCCCATATTTCCCCGATGCTATTCTTGAGATCCTCTGCATCATCTAGTGCATCTTCTTTGAGTGCATCGTCAACTGTTCCACTGTTACCAGTCAAATCAATATCTGGAGCAGAACTTATCCCACCAACAATTATATCTATGTCACTCTCAGAAGTATCCTTTTTTAACTTCTTTCTACTATTCCCATCATGTTCAAGATGAGATGCATTTCTCTTCAAACTTGAGTTATTGGATTCATAACAGGTGTCTAAAGAGGAGAGTAAATTTAATAAAACTTGCAGATCAGGAAGAAAAGGTTGAACATAATTCTGAATTTCTTGCTTGACAGACACCATGTGTTGCATCAAAGGATTTCCTGAACTACAATTATGGTTCAAACCACCAAAAAGAGAGTCCAGAAGTTTCAATAACTCCAGAAGAAGCCTTAGAGTACCGTGTTTCACAAAAGTGTCAGCATGAGGCAAGCCCTTATTAAACATTGACCTGCTGAATGGACGAGGAAACAAGCACTTCACAATGTCAAGTAAATCCATGTTATCAATCGAGGGAGGACCATTTGATCGGGAATTATCAAATTCTTTGGAAATGCCACTGCTGACTGAAGAAACTAAATCAGCTGCCACAGATATCGCAGAAATCCTGCAAACACATAATTCACAATCGAACAATGCATCAGGAAACCATCACTAATAGATAAAAAATCTCATAGCTAGTCCCACTGATAGTATATGAACCCTAGTTTTCTCCGAAGGTGCTTCTCAGAGGTCTAGAGTTTGATCTCTGCTACTGATAGTATATAAACCCTAGTTTGTCAATGCAATAATAAACTAAATTAACACCTAGTTATTTAGTGGGTTTACACTATATATATGTTTCTAACATTAATCATACATATGCATATATAATATAAAAAAATAATAATGGATACAAGGAGAAATAAAAATGCATAGAATCAATACTAACCATGAAGATGATTTATAGTTTTCAACATTGTAAGGAAACTCTTTCAAATACAACAAACCAAAAGTAGGTTTGGCATTGACAATAGCCAAAAGCAAATCCTTATGATACTGAACCTCAGTAGGCCACATCTTCTTCAACAAATCCATCATCCTCTTCTGATTACCCTTCAACGGATGCGGACGCCTCTTCAAATCAGGCATCAACCCATTACTCGGATCAGTACAAACCAAAACAAGAACATCAAAAGCAATCTTAGCCGCATCACCACCACCTTCCCTTCCACAAATACCAACCAACTGCTCCAATGTCGCACTCCCAAACAAAACACTCCTCAACCCCGGTGGCACCAACGACTCCTCAACAAGTACACAATCCCTCAAAGTAGACAAAACAAAAACAACAGTCTCATCATCATCATTCTCCAATCCACGTAACACACCGGAATACATCTCCCTCTGCTGCAAAATCCACCTCAACAATCCCGGTTTCCCAACCTCCAAAAATGACATTGCAAATCCAACAAACGACTTCCTCAATAAAACATCCTTCTTACCTTCACTTTTCCTCTTCGTCATCTTCCCTAACCCCACAAACCCCGCAAGTTTAAAATCAAAACTTTTCGCAACCTCCGAAGCTATACTCGGTCCACGCCTAACAATCGAAGCCAAAAGCAACAACACAACTTTCTGTCTCTTCAAATCCTTACAATTCAACTCCTTATATAAATCATTCAAATAATCCGAAACAATCAACCGCGCAAATTTATCCAAATCCCTAGCAACACTCACACTCTCAGCATCATCATTGAAACCTTTTTTCAGTTTACCATTACAATGACTAAGTAATGCAGAGATTAACTGTAAAATGTAATGCAAACCTTGTTTACCTTGTCTTAATTTCCAAGCTTCCAATAACTCCGAGCATTTCGGAGAACCGGTAATGTATTCACGAAGAAGTTTTGCTCCATTGTCGCTTTTTAAGAGCTTTATGAACTCTTTTGTAGCGTCTGAACATAGCTTTATCTCTGCTGAAGTGATTCTGTGAAGTAATTCTTTTAGTTTTGCTTCGTAACTGACATTTGCTTGGAAGTTTAGAATCGAACCGCCGTATCCGGCGGCGGAATTTTCTTCCATGGTTGAAATGGCGTTGTTTAGAGGGATTCGAAAGTGTGGGAGAAAGTGAGACACGTTAACCTCCTCGCCGCGACTCAGAACTCGTGAGAATCGCTGCTCAAACTCAGTGAAGGGTGAAATACCAACCTCGAAGTGTCTCTTCCGGCAGTGATTTTACAGAAATGGCGGCTGAGAAGAGGAGAGGGGAGGGTTGGGTTTAAGGTTTTATTTTATATTAAATTAATTAATTAATTGATTTTAGTTTTATTTTTCTTTTACTGCATTTTGTTTTTTTAAGTCAGCTGGTGCTTACAATTTTTTTATTTGTACGAGGCGAAGATCATCTTGACATCAGGGGACATAGCAGACTTCGTCCCCATCCTATGCTTATTATTTTTTTATTATATTAAAAAAAAAATATATATATATATATATATATACAAAACTAGGGGACATAAACCTAACCCAGGAAGTCTACACAAAAGCGTAGGACAATGAAACATGAACATACAAACTTATAGTCCTAAATGACAAAATAGAAGTCCTAAAAATTCGAGGCGAATGAGCCGTCCGTCAACACGGAAGCAGTTCACGTAATCGCGACTCCCTGCGGCTAGCAGCAAACGATGGTGGCATTTTCAAGCTAAATAGTCAGAAATCAAGGAAATATGATACGGATATTGAGAAAGAAATAGAGGCAATATGAGACCTCTCTATCAATCTTCTTGACGAATCACTTATTGTTGAATGCAACTCATACCCAAACAAAAGCCAAATCGAGGGATGGTGGTCGATCATCCAGAGTGAGCACCATAGTACAAGAGACACCAAAACTGGCGACCCATTGGCACGATGAACAATTGTTTCCGTCAACACGAAGTATCTACACACCAAACCCTTTCGAATAATATTGGGCTGACTAAGTCTTGATGAATCTCGCATTTGGAAGCTTTCAACAAAATTGATTCCTCCAACGGACAATTTTGATATTTCATTATGCATATGCTGTAAAGTATGTTGTGTAGTCCACAACCCATCAATTTTCTTGTCAATAGTACCCATATCTGTGAGATCGATCGACCCTCAATTTTAATTTTATTTAAAAGGTGAATAAGCAGATGTATATTCTAACATCTTTTAATTTTAATTTTATACTAGCGGCTAGATAAGGCGCGTTTTGCGCCTGTCTAGGTTTATTATGCAAACTTATGTAAAAAAAAAGACATGTCTTCTGTTATGGTGAGTTTGTTAATGGTATTGTTGGTATTATGAAAAATCTACACCAAATTTTTTTGTATCCACTTTATATATAAGTATAGATAAAATGTCAATAAGTAGATGCATATAAAATGCCGACATCCTTATCAACTGAGCTAAGCTCACATCACGGGGACGCCTAAAATATTTCTATTAACTGAGTTATGTTTATTTAGACAATTTGTTTGATTTTAATTAAATGGATAAAATTATGAGTTAAATATGTACAAGATATTATCAAACTAGTTATATTATCAAACTAATTAAAAAAAGCACGTTTGTTAAGAATATTAAAACATATCATTTAAAAAAGATATATAATAATTTGCAATATGTTATTTGGTGTTTATTAATTATTATTTTATTTTATTTTTATAACGTAGAGGACCTAAGCTCGAAAAATGAAAAAACTCTACTACAAAAAAAAAAAATCTAATGAGGGATAGCTACTCCCGAAACATCAGCTATCATAATACTATTAAGTTGAGTCGGACATGACTCATAAAATTCTAACATATTCAAGATCACATTTCATACTAGCTAACTAAAGCATTCGCATATTGATTTGTTTCGCAATATGAATGCAAATCTCCACCTCTCACTCTAGCTCTAACAAGTTTTGAATTTTTTCGAACAAAAGTCTCTCCCATGATACTATTCATCAAACCGGTATGAATCACTTGAGTCACTACAATAGAATCAACATGAAGCTCAATTTTATTGAATCGCATCCTTTGAGCATAGGATAAGCCTTCAAGAATTCCCCACAACTATATCACATGATTAAGCATGATACATGCTTATTGAAGTGGATGAAATCGTCATAAGAAGGAGACTTTAAATTGTGACTCCTTTTTATTTGTTTAAAAGTTAAATCTAAACTTAAAATCATTTCTCAAGTTGACTGAATATTGGAAAGATCAGAATGGTTGAAATTCATAAAGTTATGAAGGGTTAGTCAAGTAAATAAATGAAAGTGATTATTACGTTTGTGATGTGTATAAATACGGGTAAGTAAAGAGATAATAAGGGATAAAGAGAATCTCACACAAAAATTATACTGATTCATCTAATGTGCGCTACTTTAGTCCTCACCCTTGGTGACATTTTCAATGAAGTGAAGTTCACTCAACCCCACCTTTACACAAACTAATAAAGAGAGATGAGAATGTTTACAATGAAGTGAGAATGCTTGGGTTGCTTATCTCTTGGATAAGTGTTTTACAACTGCTATATACACATTCTAAGTGTTCTTGACTACTTTACCTTTTGTGTTCAGCAAAATGAAGAAAGATAGTCTCTTAAAACTACTTGAGCTTTACGGTAGTTTGTAAATGTAAAATTTGGAGAATTTGAAGTTCGAATTTCAGGTCTTCTAATTAATAATATCTCTTAATAGCTACCGATTAAATTATCTTTCCAGAACATTGCACATATTTCTTACTTTGAAAAATATGTACATTTGTAGATTTGTCATATTAACAATAGTGCAATTGAATTTAAAATTGACATTAAAAGTATTCTAAATATTTAGCATACATAAAAAGATAAATTGAGTCATACAAAGCACAATATAATTTGACATTCATAAGTACTAGCATTTGATAATTAGAAAGAAATATCTAAATCCAAATAAAATTTAAGTCCAACATGATAAACATCGATGGAGTACAGACAAAATTCTGAAGATATAAAGTTGAATCAACATTTATTTTAATGATGAACCTGCACAACAACATCAATTTTAAAAATCGTTAAAATCGATTTATTACAAGAATAATTATCCGCAAAAATGAACAGGTATAAGTACAGGTATGAACCGAATTGTTGGTGAACATGAAATAAGTCAAGTTTGAGATTAATTTTTTTGAATCAAACTCAAGCCGATCGAGTTCGAATTGAGACAATTGTAATCGAATCGATCGGAGATGAGTTCGACTCAATTCATTTCTAACTCTACCAATAATTTTAACAAGAACTTACAATGAAATTTATTTATATATAACATGGTCATGAGGTGATTCTGAATTATAACTCAAGTCAGAGCTATTGAAAAAGAAAATGTACTCTTCGCTAAAGGAAGCTAGCAACAATGGAAAATGGGGTGTGGGGTGATTTTCCTTCAAGACACATGTAGCTAAATTTTTAGAGAAAATAACTCCTTGAAGAAAGCAAATTGAAGGGTTTGAGGTATGGTTGACCGTTTTAGGACTCTAGTCGAACATAGAGAAACTCAAAAACCCATAGGAAAATCACCTCGAAAATAACTTTTATTTTATTCATTATTTTATTCTCTATGTTAACTATCATAAGATTCTACCCAAAAAAGATAAATTTCAAAATTTTAGTGATTGTTTAAAATAGCCATAATTATTTAAGTTCATAATTTATTTTCCTCAATAGTAAATCATATGATAAAACTTAACATGAAAAACAAGGCAACATATTGAAGAATTCCATACTAACCTTTGTCTATTATATTGTAGTGATACACTTGGATACTTAATTTCCTCTCGGAAGTCCATAGGTTTCATACATTTGCACAGCTCTAATAGATCGGCAAATAAGATTTGGTACATAAGTATTTATGAATATATAACTGCAAACAATAATTTTGTAGACATTATTTTTTGAGAAAAAAAAAAACTATACATTACTTTGAATTTGAGAAATATGCATGAAAATTTTCAACGTGTGACATGTAATTTTAAAGAAAGTAGAAGAAAGAATTAAGATAATAAATGAAGATCTTACAACATCCACCCATCCACTTCTCCTTGTTTTAGGTTGCTCGATCCATCTTAATTTGTATTCAGGACTAAGACCTCTCTTTCTTCCCTATAAGATAAAGAAAATGTAGATATATATAAGATACATAATCTATATGAGAACATGAAATTAATTGTGCCAATATATATGATCCATGTGAGAATAGATTATTAATTTTCTTCTTCCATCGGTATCCGGTCTACTTGACTGTCTGTCATCAAGTGGTTTCAGCTCTCTTTCGTTCGTATGGATAAATTTTAAGGGACACGATTATTATTGAAAAATGCAGTTTTCATTGGTAAAATCGGTATAATATTCAAGAGAAAATATGATAGATTAAAATGCATATTAGGCACATGCATGTGTGCGTTTGGTGCATATAATTTTTTGTTTTAATAATTCCTGAGACCATAAATAAATACTATTCAAGCCAACAGTGGAATGATTTGGATTAAGAATTCACAAGTAAATCAACAATTAATAATCTATTTAATTAATTGGTCTACATACATGCATAAAAAAATTGCAAAATTATAAAGATAAGTATATTTAAAGAAAATGTTAAATAGTGTCTTCAAGACCAATAAATATATGATAAAGTGGGCTAACAAATAGTACTAAGAATGATCCAATAAAAAAAGAAAGCATACAAAATTATAAGAATTAAAGTTGATGAGACTAAAAATTAAGTTATTAGAATGAGTTACCTTTTCTCCTGCAAAAGATTTATGAGTAGATGAGCCAGAGCACTTAGTCATCTTTGTCTTCTACAAAGGCGCTCTAGTTGATGGTTAAAGAAAAGGATAATTATTAACGTATGCAAATACAAAGTTAATACACAAGGTGAGCTGCCTTAAAAAGTTCTAGAGCACTCTAGAAAATAACTATTATAATGCACTGTTTTTGAGCTATAATTAATCTATCATTTTATTTCCTACGTGTCTCATTTTATAGTTCATCCCTTCTTGACCTAATGGACTTTTTTTGGATGTCCAAGCCCAATAAATAAAACTTATGAGACCCACGTCTAACACGTCCGTATGAAACACGTGGAGACGAAGCACGTGTAGCTCACGTCACTCATCTGTGCAGCACACGTGAAACTGGAGCATGCATTGCTCACGTCATTATGGTTGTACATGACATGTGGCAAGCCATGAAACACTTCTTAAAGGACCACAAGGCGAGTTTGCATAGTTGTACCAAAGACTCGCTAAGGAGCCCAACATGACCTGAATGATATCCGAGGTAGGCATGTTAAAGAGGGAGCTCAATGTGACCTAGATGATCCAACTGAGCTAGCATATTGAAGGTGGGGCTCAGCGTGACCTGGAAGTTCCAGCTGAGCTAGGCGTACTAAAAGTGGGGATTAGTGTGATCTGGATGATATTCCAGCTAAGCTAGTCATGTTGAAGGTGGAGTAAAGTGTAATATATCTCCATGGTATGATAGTTATCCATTAACAATAACAAAATAGATTATTCCAATAACAAATAATGAAGGAAACTGAGGATGAATAGATTATATTTAATTCTTTTCCAGCATTTCCAATGGCATGTTGGAAATATATAGATGTTGAGGATGAATATGTCATTTAAAAATTTATTTTTATAATTTCCAATGGCATATTAATTCAAAATGAGAATGCTCCTTTAGAATATGTAAAAAGTTTATTTGGTCAAATCAATTTGTCTTATACTAAAATATAACGATAAAAATATTTATTATAAACTCCTTTTAGTCCTTAATATAAAAAACTTTAACTTTTTAGATACATTAAAACATTGATGTATCTAGACTATGATATGGTCAAGATACATGAATGTTTCAATGTATCTAAAAGGTGAAATTTTTCCCATATTAAGGACCAGATGGAATACATATTATATAATTATATATTGACTATTTTAGGAATTTTCCTAACATTTTTTAAAAATTATTTACAACATACTTTTTTATTTTGTTATTATGGTTTTTTCACATATTTTTATATTAATTTAATTATAAATAATACAAATATGTATAAAAATAAATATAATCAAAATTATCTCTTATATATATATATATATATATATATATATATATATATATATATTTTTTTTTTTCCTCCACAGTATCCGACCCACTAGACCGTCTAATATTGTTTGGGGATCAACTCTGTCATCAAGTGGTTTCAGACCCCTTCTTATCGTAATTGCGAGGGATCGAACCGTGATTCTCCCTAATAAGTCTAGTGCCAACCACAATTGAACTAACCAATGATTGGTTCTTATTTTTTAGATTTTGTTAGGTCATTAGAAACCATAATCCCACCACCCATTAAAAACTCTAGTTCCGCCCAAAAAATAGTTAAAGCAACCGATCCCTTTTAACCCCATATTCACATTAAAATAAATTGCTCCATTGGGAAACAACAAACAAAACTATTTACTATTCTTCTCTAAAGACGTGCACGTCTTTTCAAAACTTATTAGGTCATGTCTTCTTAATTTCAATTCCAATGTGTTCCTCTTTATCTTCCTCACTATCGCATTTTACAACACATTCATGTGATCTCTTTCTCTCCCCTCTCTCTCTCTCTCTATCTCTCTCCCGAATAACCCTTTTTCTTTCAACTTTTTTCATGTTCCAATGCATCTTCTCATATGCAACTCTTCATATTTCAAATTGGGCCTTATTTTGTTATTGTGATTTTTTTTCACATAAATATATTATAATAAATGATACAAAAATGTATAAAAATAAATATATTGAAAATTATATCTTATTTTCAAGTTTTGTTAGGTCATTAGATACCCTAATTCCACTGCCCATTAAAAATCATAATTTGGTCCAAAAAAGATAGTTAAATCATGTGGGACCCTTTTAAACTTTCATTACACGTTAACATTTAAAGTAGCATTGGGAAACAACAAACAATAATTTTTTACCATTCTTATCTAGAAACATACACATCTTTCCAAAATCTGTGAGGTCATGTCTTCTTAATTTCAACGCATTTCTCTCTTTATCTTCCTCACTATTGCCTTCTACAACACTTCATATGATCTCTCTCTCTCTCTCTCTCTCTCTAGAACCCTTCCTCTTTCAACTTTTTACCGTTCCAATGCATCTTCAATTGGGTCTTATTTTGTCATCATGATTTTTTCCACATATTTTTATATTAATTTATAAATAATAAATTAATAAATAATATAAATATCTATATAAAAATAAATACAATGAAAATTATCTCTTATTTTCAAGTTTTGTTAGGTCATTAGATATCACATTACACATTAAAAAAAAGTTTGCATTGGGAAACCACAAACAAAAACTCTTTACCATTCTTATTTAGAAACTTGCACGTCTTTCCAAAATATGTGAGGTCATATCTTCTCAATTTCAATGCGTACCTCTCTTTATCTTTCAGACTATTGCCTTCTACAACACTTCACGTGATCTCTCTCTCTCCCCTCCGCTCTCCAAGAACCCTTATTTTTTCAACATTTTTCCTATTCCAATGCATTTTCTCATAATCAACTCTTCATATTTTCACATTTCATTACCATTATTTCTTCTATAAAAACGTGCAAGTCTTTCCAAAACCTGTGAAGTATTCTTCTCCAATTCCAACGTGTGCCTCTCTTTATCTTCGCCACTATTGCCTTCTACAACATTCCGTATGATCTCTCTCTCTCTCTCTCTCTCCAACATCCCTTCTTCTTTCAACTTTTTTATGTTCTAATGCATCTTCTCATAAGAAACTCTTCATGATTTCTTCATTTCTCCCATCAACTCATCGATAATAATTATTGCAATATATTCAAAATCTACGCATCCAAGGTACACAGGAGAAGCGACTAATCATTCTTCAGAGGCAGAGCACTGATGTTTTTTAAGGTTTACATCTTCCCTATGCTTTTCCTCTATTTTTTTATCAGTTTTTTTTATAAGCACCTTAGTTTTTCTTTGATTTATCATAGTTTCATGTACCCTTTTTTGGAAGGGTTGTTGATTGTAGAGCCAATCATGTCTTTAATGGAGGACAACCGTTGATTTCATGTTTGTTGTTTTTTTTGAAAAAGCATTTCATGTTTGTTGTTATTTTTTAGGTGAGTCTTCATTGATATTTTTATCTTATTGTTGCCTTTAATCTTGATATTTTGCGGTTTAATCTTTTCAGAGTTTTCCTTATTATAAATTAAAGCGAGTTTTCTCTTTGTTGAAAATTATTGATATTTTTATCTTATTATTGTTAGTGCTACAAATATAAATCAAATCAAGATCTACTACTTTTAATACAATTAATAAATCCTAATCGTAGCGATTGATGAATATTATATAATTTTAATTTAGAAAAATAATTCTTAAAGAAAAAATTGATCAACAAAGAAGAAAAGGTTTTCCCAAACCCTGCAAAAAATGTAAAAAGAATAAATGGCAATTGTCGTGCAATGAGGTTTTATATAGTTTAATATAACTTACATTATCACGTGGACACGATTAATAATATTAAAAAACATCATTGGTACGAACAAGATAGATTAAAATGAATATTAGGTATGTGTGTGCTTTAGGGTATTTTGTTTTTGTTTTAAATCTTGGTATGAATAATACTGGAATCAAAATTTTATTAACCAACAAGAATTGCGGACCAAACTCGGTACTTTTTGGGTAAATCAAAATAAAGAAATTGATGAGACCGTTGATTTCAAAACTAATCGCATTCCTTTACTAAGGATTAAGAAGATCATGAAAGAACATGAGGAAGTGAATAAGATAGCAGCTGAAGCACCTATATTATGTTCATAGGTGCTTCAACTGCTATCTTATTCACTCCCTCGTATGCTTTCATTATCTTCTTTATCCTTAATAAAGGAATGCGATGAGTTTTGAAACCAACAATATCCTCAATTTCTTCGTTTTGATTCGCCCAAAAATTATCGAGTTTTGTCTGCAATTCTTGTTGGTGAATAAAGTTTTGATACAAGTATTGATCGTACAAAGATTTAAAACAAAATACACTGAAGTAAACAAAACAATAATTTAAAAACAGTGCATGTCAAGTCTCACTTTAGAATTAAAAAACTAGATGATGATATTTAGAAATGATGGGAAAATAAATTCAACTCAAAACAAGAGTTACATGTATAAACAGATAACGCCTAGAAAAAAGAAAAAATTAGATTAACTGCAAGCATTTTTTTTAAAGTCATTTGAAATGATAAAAGCAGAATATGCAAAACCTATATATTTATAGTGCAACTCACCCGAGATATTGGAATTATCGGTGAAGTAAATCTCTATCTAAATTTTCTACTAAATGTCAATGAATCATCAACAATAGTCATTGATTCTATTTCCTTATCGCCTCTCCGATAACCCAATCTAAATCGGACAACCTTAGTTGAATACGTGTGCAAGACATTATCATGTCCAAGTTTTGTAAATGATTCATTGACTTACACATGATAATGGCTTGCACATGTATTCAACTAAGGTTGTCCGATTTAGATTGGGTAATCAGAGACGCGACAAGGAAATAGAATAAATGACTGTGGTCGATCATTCATTGATTTTTAGATAGGAAATTTAGATGGAGATATACTTCACCGATATTTCCAATGTCTCAGGTGAGCTACACTATAAACATATAGGTTTTGTATATATATTTTCCTTTCATCATATCAAATGACTTAAAAAATGCTTACGATTAATCTAATTTTTTTCTTTCTTTCTAAGCATTATCCATTTATACTTTTTTTTGAAGACATCCATTTATACTTGTAATTTTTGTTTTAGGTTGAATTTATTTTCCCATCATTCTAAATATCATCATCTAGTTTTTTCTTCCTAAAGTGAGACTTGACATGCACAATTTGTTGTTGGATAATGGTAATTGGTTTGATAGAGCATAAAGAGCCTCTAAGAATCCCACCAAAAGTATATATCCATGATGGTATTGTTATGTCAACCAAATATTTGAAATTCAAGATCGATCTTTCTTCCTCTTTTGGTTGAACAACTTTAACCTAAAATTTACATGAAGATGAATGAAGATCTAACATAGTATAAAAATTGATATATCATATTCCTCTTCTATCAGATTCCAGATTATATATATTTTTTAAAATTTGTATTCATTAAAATCAAGTGAGATTAAAATCACAAAATAAGGGTACATAGATATTGATCCAAGTCTTTATAGCTAACAATAATAAGTTGGATCGAGTGAGATTAAAATCACAAAAGAAGGGTACATAGATATTGATCCAAGTCTTTATACATGCAAGATCTATTCAAAATAGAACTTTTAATCATCTTTGCACTTGAGATCTTCAGAAAATTGAAAAAGGATAAAAATAACATGGACAAAATTTGACATGCCTAATAAGAATGATGCCACTATTTTTAAGGCTATAAAAAAAAAAGAAAACTATAAACAAAATATAGATCCACAACCCTTCATTCATGATTTCAGAAAAGATTTGAGTGTGTGACTCGAAATTCTTAGTAATTGTTGTCCGATCAAAAAATAATTTCAAGAAGAAAAAAAGATAGCATACAAAATTGCAAGAAAGTTGACTAGACTAAAAGTTATCAAAATGTGTTACCTTTTCTCTTGCAGGAGATTTCTGAGTAGATGAGCCAAAGTTCTTAGTCATTATGATTTTATGCTGAGGCACGTTCCGGTTGGTGTAGGGAAACAGACAATGAAATATATAAAGAAGTGGAGGATGCATATATTATTTGAAAATTTATTTTTATCGTTTCCAATATGGCAATATTGATTAAAAAAGATAAAGACCCTTTAAAATATGCAAAAAGTTATTTGGTCAATGCAAATACCATACTCAACGTAATTAAAATATGGAAAATGTTAACATGTGCATCCAGGGCACATGTTAAGAATACAAATGTAGTAATATTCTCTTGTAACTTGTGCATTATACTTTTTAAACATTAAATTTTTTTATGTTATTAAATGCATATTTCTATTTTTAGATACATTAACATGTGCTCTTGATGCACATGTTAACATGACCCTTAAAATATTTCTTCAAAAAACATAATTAAAATATTTACTATATATATTAAGAATTTTTCTATCATTTTTAGAATAATATGTTTGACCAAAAAAAAAGAAAAATATGTTTGACCAAAGGAGGAAGAAGAATATGTTTGATCAAAAAAGAAAAATATATTTAGAATAATATGTTTGACCCAAAAAAAAAGGAATTTTTTTTCTGTCATTTTTTAAACGTTTCATGGTGATGTGGAGAGGAGAGGAGGAAGAAGGATGGGTTGAGTGGTGATATATTTTTGGTCAAAATATGCATATGAGACTAGTAAATGTTATGGGAGGATAAACTTGACGGACCAAAATTCCTCATTTTAAATTTGGAGGGCCAAAATTTCACAATTATAAAATTTGGGGGGCTAAAAATACAATTAAGCCTAGCAATATATATAATAAAATGCTTATCGACAAAGCCGACCCTAACTTTTTGGAGTCCATTCTTCAATATTAAAAATGGAGTACTATTAATAAAAGATGATTTTTTTTTTTAAAAAAATCATCATCTATTTAAAATGTAAATAACATAAAAAATAATTATCATTGTAAATTGTTTCAATTCTTAGGTTTACGAAATTTTTTGCCGGTTTTAATTTAATTTGAAATGACTATAACTAAGCGGAAAAAAAAATGACAATATTAGGAGTAGAACCTAAATTTACCCCAAATTTTTTATAAATATGAATAATATATAACTGTTTTTTATTATGGTTTTCTTGACATATTTTTTATATTAAGTTATAAATTATATATTATTAATTGAGAAAAATATGTATAACAATAAATATAATAATTGTTCATTGTAAAACCTCAACAGAATAAGCTATTGAGTTCAATATGTTTTAGTTTCTACAAAATCACTTCCTTTTAAGTTTAGTCTCTAACAAATTTTAATAGTATTTTAGACCTCTATAATATTACAGTTTGTAAGAGTAATCTCTATTTTGGATTTCTTGCAAAAAAAAAAGAAGATTTTTAGTCCCTATAAAATGCAAATAGGGATTAAAGTGTATAAATTTTCTTGAGGGACTTAAAGTTAAAAGTTCATACTTTTGTATGAATTAAAAATATATTTAACCCTAAATTATTTATACACATTAAATACTTTTTACTGATGTTATATATGATTATGTTGGTAATTTTTAAAGATTCATGACGAAATACAAGAAAATGGAGTTTGAATAGTGTTCACTGTTTCTCACAAGTTTTAAATTCTTTTTGTTTACTAAATTAAAATTAAATTCTTCTTAAAATTATTTATCTTCTTTTATACACAAGCATAGAGAATTGTAGTTAAATCACAAAAAACATAATCAAAGTAAAAAAAGAAGGAACATAGAAGCATAGAGAATTGTAGTTATACCAATTCACTATATATTGCTGAGTAGCTCTCGCTCCATATAATGAGTTACACTCTTTCTCCTTTTTTGTTGTGTTGAGAGATGATTCAAGTTTTTCTTAATTACTTAACTCTATTGTAGAAAGATGAATGTAGATCTAACATAATAAATATTGATCTATATATATCATATTCCTCTTGTATCAAATTCCAGATTTTAGTGTTTTTTTTACGCAAGTTTTTTTAAATCATTAAAACATGTTGATTTAATCCAAACCTGACAATTATAAGTTAGATTGAGTGAGATTAAAACTGTTAGAAGTCCCACATTGGCTAAAGATATGGCAAAGATAACATTTATAAATGTAGTGCAAACCTCAACTCTTAAGCTAGCTTTTGTGGTTGAGTATAGGCCTTTCAAATTCTAATATGGTATCAGAGTCTATCATAGATCTATTTGTTGTTTGTTGTGGAGACCTCCCATATTTGGGCCACCCGTTGTTGTTGATCCCACGTTCCAGCTTGTTCAGTTCTGGACGTGAGGGGGTATGCTAGAAGTCCCACATTGGCTAGAGATATGGCAAAGATAACATTTACAAATGTAGTGCAAACCTCAACTCTTAAGCTAGCTTTTGTGGTTGAGTATAGGCCTTTCAAATTCTAATAAAAACCACAAAATAAGGGTACATAATAGATTATGTAAAAAAAGGTACATAATAGATATTGATCCAAGTCTTTATATATACATGCAATATCAATTAAAATTATACGATGGATAAAATTTGACATACCTAATAGTTATGAATAATGTCACTGTTTCTAAGGCTACAACAACAACAAATAAACTAAAAAAAATAAAAAATCCAGATCCACTTCATTCTTGATTTCACGAAAGATCTGAGTGTGAGTCCAAATTCTTAGTAATTTTGGTCCAATAAAAAAAAAATCGAGAAGAAAGAAAAGACTACATACAAAAGTATAAAAATGGAAAAGTTACCTTGGAGAGACCAAGCAGGGACGGATCCAGAAACTTACTCTACGGGGGGTCGAAAATAAGAACAATTATTTTGACTTTTAAACATATTTTTTTTAGTTATTTTGATTCTCAAACCCTCAAATTTATCTTTGTTTGTTAGTTTGGTCCTCAAATATGCTTTGTATTAGTCAATTTATCCAAAACATTACTAATAATAAACAGATTTGAAAATATTTTTATTATTTCAATACACTGTATTGACAACATCTCATATATTTAAAGAAGAAATCACAATTTTCTCTCCCCATATATATACTATTTTTTTATGCTTGTATTTTTATCATATTATAATATTATTTTATGTATGTATAATACTAAACTAAAGTGTTGTAAATAGATAGTTGAGTTGAGACTTGATAATATATATATATATATGAGGGGGAGGGGGGGTCTTGGCCACTGCCTGCCCCCCTTTGAATCCGTCCCTGAGCCCAAGCCCTTTGTCATCGTTCTGGTTGGCGATTCTATTTTCCTTGGGGATCAGGTTATGTGATGTTTTTCTTTTGGGAGTGGTTTATACTCTTGTTCTATTTTCTTTCGTTTTGGGGTAGTTTTTCTTGTACTCCGTCCCTACTATATATCATTTTAGGAATATTTCTATCATTTTAAGAAAATATTTACAATATACTTTTTATTTCGTTATTACAATTTTTCACATATTTTTATATTAATTTGTAAATAATAAATTAATAAATAATACGAATATGTATAAAATAAATATAATGATAATGATATCTTATTTCCAAGTTTTGTTAATTAGTTGATTAGAAACCCTAATCCCGCCGCCCATTAAAAACCCTAATTTCACTCAAAATAATAGTAAAAGCATGTGGGCTCCTTTTAACCTCTTGTTACACATTAAAATAAAAGATTGGATATCAATCATTAGTTGTTTCAGTGATGATTGACGCTGAACTTGGTAGGGAGGACTGCGGTTGAATTCCTTGCAATTGCGATTGGGAGGGGAGTGTAATCACTTGATGTCATAACTGATCCCCGAACCAGATTTAACTGGTGGTGAAAAACCAAAAACATAAAATAAAAGGTTGCATTGGAAAACAACAACCATAAAGTCTTTACCATTTTTCTCTAAAAACGTGCACGCCTTTACAAAATCTGTGAGGTCATGTCTTCTCAATTCCAACGCGTTAACGTCTTCTCTTCTTTTCCAAAAAAAAAAGTCCTCTCTTTATCTTCCTCTCGTTACACATTAAATTAAAAGGTTACATTGGGAAACAACAAACATAAAGTCTTTACCATTTTTCTCTAAAAACATGCACGCCTTTCCAAAATCTGTGAAGTCATGTATTCTCAATTTCAACGCGTTCACATCCCCCTCTTATTTCCAGGTTTTGTTAGGTCATTAGATACCCTAATCCCACCGCCCATTAAAAACCCTAGTTGTGTCTAAAATAATACTCCCTCCAGTCCTATATATATATATATATATATATATTAGAAAAACATCCTTTTTAGATTCATTAAAAAATTGATGTATTTAGACTATATATAGTCTAAATACATCAATTTTTTAATGAATCTAAAACACAACTTTTTTTTATATACGTTAAAATGAAATATTGAATTGGGAAACATAAAACAAAATCTTTTTTCCATTCTTTTCTAATTGTGTCCCAAATAATACTCCATCTAGTCCTATATATAACAAAAAAATTTGCTTTTTAGATTCATTAAAGAATTGATGTATGTGGATCATAATATAGTCTAAATACATTAATTTTTTAATGAATATAAAACACAATTTTTTTTCTTATATAGTAGTTAAATCACGTGGGCCCTATTTTCCATTTTTTTCTAAAAATTTGTACGTCTTTCCAAAACATGTGAGGCATGCCTTTCCAATTTCAACGTATCCCCCTCTTTATATATCTTCCTCACTATCACCTTCTACAACACAACACTTCATATCTCTCTCTCTCTCCAATAATCCTTCCTGTTACAATTTTTTTTATTCCAATGCATCTTCCCATAAGCAACTCTTTAGATCCATTTGAATCCATGTTTTTTTCTCTTTCCATTTTCTTTCTCTCAACCAAACACATCCTTAGATTTATATCCAATTTTTAATTTGCTCTCTAATGTCTGATTGTGTGGTTTTAAGTTCCCACATCAACTCATTGATAGTAATTGCAATCTCTTTAAAATGTACGTACACATCCAAGGTGTAGAAGAAAAGCGAATCCTCATTCTTCAAAGGCATAATCTTGATCTTTTTTAAGGTATACATCTATCATATGCATTTCCTATATATTTTTTAACACCTTTGTTTTTCTATTAATATTACTCGTTTTCCTTTGAGTTCTCTCTGTTTCATATGCCCTTTTTGGAAGGATTGTGGATTGAAGAACCAATCGTGTCATTAATGGAGGACAACAATTGATTGCATGTTTGTTGTTATTCTTTAGGTGAGTCTTTATTGATATTTTTATTTTATTGTTGTCTTCAATCTTGATATTTTGTGGTTTAATCTTTTCAATCTTCCTTGTTATTCTTATCGTTGTTAGTGCTACAAAAGAAATAAAATTAAGATCTACTACTTTTTTTTTGGGTCTAGATCTACTACTTTTAATACAATTAATAATTGCCTAATCGTAGCGATTGATGAATATTATATATAGATATTTAATTTAGAAAAATAATTCTTAAAGAAAATATTGATCAACAAAGAAGAAAAGGTTTTCCCAAAAATTGCAAAAAATTGTAAAAAGAAAAAATGGCTTGTCAATTTATAAGGGCTTTTCTGTACATATAAAGAACCAAGTAGTTCTCTTAACTTCATAACTGGAAAATTGCAATCGGGAGGGGACGTACTAGAACCACTTGATGACATAACTGATATCCGAACTAGAATAGGTGGTCTAGTAGACCGGATACTGGTGGTAAAAAAAACTATAGAAGCAATTTAGTGATCAAAAAAGAATTTAAATTTTATAAACTGAATATAATTTAGATTATCATGTGAACACAATTAATATTATTGCTACAAACAAGATAGATTAAAATGCATATTAGGTATGTGTATGCTTCAATGCATTTTCTTTTTGTTTTAAATCTTGGTACGAACAATACTTGAATCAAAACTTTATTTACTAACAAGAATTAAACTCGATACCTTTTGGGCGAATAAAATAAAGAAATTGAAGAGATCGTTGATTTCAATACTATAATCACATTCCTTTACTAAGGATTAAGAAGATCATGAAAGCAAACCGGGGAGTGAATATAAAATAACAGCTGAAGCACCTATTATGTTCATGATGGGAGGTGTTTTAGCTGCTATATTATTCACTCCCTCCTCTGCTTTCATTATCTTCTTAATCCTTAGTAAACAAATGCGATTAGTTTTGAAATCAATCGATCTCCTCAATTTATTTGTTTTGATTCATCCAAAAAGTGCTGAGTTTTGTCTGCAATTCTTGTTGGTGAATAAATTTTTCATGCCAGTATTGTTCGTATACAAAGATTTTTAAAACAAATCATTGAAACACACATAAAAAGAATTAAAAAACAGTGCATCCAACTGATCTCACTTTAGGATTAAAAAACTAGATGATGATATTTAGAATGATGGGAAAATAAATTCAACCCAAAACAAGAATTACATGTATAAATGAATAATGCATAGAAAAAAAGAAAAATTAGATTATCGCAAGCATTTTTTAAGTCATTTGAAATGATAAAAGGAGAATATGCAAAACCTATAATGTTTATAGTGCAACTCACGTGAGATATTGGAATTATCGGTGAAAGTATCTCTCCATCTGAGCATCCTCTTAAATGTCAATGAATGATCTATCATAGTCATTGATTCTATTTTCTTGTCGCGTCTCCGATAACCCAATCTAAGTCGGACAACCTTAGTTGAATACATGTGCAGTCCATTATCATGTGCAAGTAATAATGGCTTGCACATGTATTTAACTAAGGTTGTCCGACTTATATTGGATTATCGGAGACGCGACAAGAAAATAAAATCAATGACTTTGATAGATCATTCATTTGACTTTTAGTAGGAAATTCAGATGGAGATATACTTCACCGATATTTCCAATGTCTCACGTGAGTTGCACTATAAACATATAGGTTCCGTATATCTCCTTTTTTTCATTTCAAATGAGTTAAAAGAATACTTGCAATTAATCTAATTTTTTTTCTTTCTTTCTAGGCGTTATCCATTTATACTTGTAATTTTTGTTTTGGTTTGAATTTATTTTCCCATCATTCTAAATATGATCATCTAATTTTTTAATCCTAAAGTGAGACTTGACATGCACAGTTCTTTTTAGATAATGGTAATTGGCTTTGATAGAGCGTAGAGAGCCTCTAAGTATCCGCCAAAAGTATCCATGATGGGTATTGTATTTGTGTCAACAAATATTAGATATTCAACAACCCTTCATTCATGATTTCATTAGTAATTGTGATACAATCAAAAAATTATTTCAAGAAGAAAAAAAAAACATACAAAATTCTAAGAAAGCTAAGGAGACTAAAAATTAAGTTATTAGAATGAATTACTACCGTTTTTTCTGCAAGAGAATTTTTAGTTGATGAGCCCAAATTTTTAGTCATTATAGTTTTATGCAGAGGCGCTCCAGTTGGTGCGGTAATAAAGGGGAAACAAACAATGAAATATATAAAAGAAATTGAGGATGAATTTTAAAATTTTATTTTCATCATTTTTTATATGAGTTTAATTGTTATGCATTGTCGGTGTAAAAATTCTTTACACATACATCCAAAGATACGTTGCCACATCATTTAATGAATGTGACACATCATGTGTTTTTAAATACCATACATGATGTGTCAGTATATTATTTGATACATGTGTAAAATAACTTTACACTGACGATGCATGTAAATTAAATTCTTTCAATATGACATATTTATTAGAATTTAATTTATATGCACCGTCAATGTAATGTTATTTTACACATACATCCAATAATATACCGACACATCATGTATGGTATTTAAAAACACATGATGTGTCACATTCATTGAATGATGTAGCAACGCATCATTGAATTGATGTGTAAAGAATCTTTACACTGACAGTGCACAACAATTAAACTCGATTGATTAATAATGATAAAGACCCTTTAGAATATGTAAAGAGCTTAATTGGTCAATGCAATTTGTCTTTTCTCTTGCAGGAGATTTCTGAATAAAATGTAAATAACATAAAAAATAATTATCATTGTAAATGGTTTCAATTCTTAGGTTTACGAAAATTTTTGCCGGTTTTAATTTAATTTGAAATGACTATAACTAAGTGGAAAAAAATATGGCAATATTGGGAGTAGAACCTAAATTTACCCCAAAACTTTTATAAATATTAATAATATATAACTATTTTTTATTATGGTTTTCTTGACATATTTTTTAAATTAAGTTATAAATTATATTTTATTAAATGAGAAAAATATGTATAATAATAAGTGATTATTGTATCCTGGAGGGTATTAGCTAGAAAGAAGTGATTGTTGTATCCTGGAGGGTATTAGTTATGAGACCAACTGCATCGGGTAACTTGTGGTGACGAAATACTCTTAACTCCAGTACATTTGCACGCCTTAGTCAAATCGATAAGTTCTTTTTATTCTCAATTTTGTTGTATATTCTGTATTATGTATTTGTGATAATATTTCTTTATAGGAGAATCTAATTTTTCCAACAGTTCCAACAATCTTGATGCTTGTAATGTAAGGTAGTTTTTCTTGTAAGTTAGATTACAATACTGTCTTGCATGCGGAATTGAACAAGCTCATGATCATGGATTGAAAGTCACTCTCAAATTGCCAAACAAGCCTCTGTTGTTCCTTGGGATTTGATAAATAGATGGAACAAATGTTTTACATTGAAATTATCCAAATTTTTTTTCTTCTAGCATGTGCAAGTCACTTTCGTCTTATCTTATCTTATATATTTTTTTTGGAAACACTTTTGGTGTGTGTTCCCATCTTATCTCAAGCCTTTTTATTTTATGTAGGATTTACTTTTAGAACTAGAGATTCATATTAATTTCAACCGATTTGAGAGATTGTTGAAAACAAAGTGTTTTTAGCACTCTTTACAAATAAAATATATAATTGGAAAAAAATAAATTAAATTGAGAGTCCATATATAGTTACTTAGACATACTTGAAATAGGAAGTTGAGAGATTATTAAAGGTAATATTTTTCAAAAGATCTTTAAGTAGATTGAAATTTGTGTTGCATAATTTTAATATATTTTCTTGAGAAAATTTAAACGGCCGAACATGATTGTAATCAACTGATATAGTTATTGATGTCATTACAATGCAGTCGTACACATATATAATTTAAGATCACACGATAATTGTAGTACGACGTCGCTACTGATCAGACAACCACATTAACAATATTGCATCCGTTATTGCATATACCGACCACATTTTGAAACCATGATGGAATCCTGCAACAAAGAAATCTTGAAAACTTGAGAAAGCGATGAAATTTTATTACATACCTCTTCATTCCATTTCATTTCATGACATTGATTCCACTGATCCAAATATAGTCTTAAGGAGATGGTCGATCCGCTCTTCTCCTGCCGCGAATATGTGGGAACCGCTCTTCTCCTGGGATGTACATGGAAGGAACAGGTTTCCGAGGAGTTATAAACTTTCCAAGTTTGGGTGGACCAACCGGTAAATGTGGATCTATTTCTTGTGGTTGCTTGTATTTGAAAAATCCACTGGGTAATGGAGGCTCATGTATTTCATGATTGGGATTAATATTATTCTCTGAAATTGAAAGAGTGATAACTGCCAGAAATAAAACTAGCATGGATAATAAGCAAGACATTGTTTGTGATCAACAAATAATTTAATTTGTGTACACCAGCTTATGTGTCATTATATATAGTGACAAACCACATACTAGTGTGCTAATAATTTCCAGTATAACACGCTTTAACAATTTTGACTACTTCTCTGACAAAAGAAAAAGACAATTTTGTTTGACTACTTCGTCAAAAAAAGAAAGAAAACAAAGATGGACATAAACCTTTGACGTGTGTATATGGGATAAACGAAGCCTATGTTTAGTATCAAGAAAAAATAAAACAAAAAAAAAAATTCCACCATAATTATCAATCGAAAGAGTGACACATAAACTAATTGTTAGATCTATGGTATGATAATCCTGGATATCTTCGAAGAATCGTGTTCGTTCACTTTCCGAACAAAGTATTTCGACCTTATTCTTGTCTGGGTTCACGAAATCTTTGCGGGGATAATTCTCGAAGAGCAATCTGTTTCTGACAATGGAGAACAGATCAGAATGTAGAGAGGAAGTATTTTTCGTCCTTTAAAACCGATGCCAAATGACTCCTTATATAGGAGACCAATAACAGAAAACGAACAGGCACATCTTTTCGAAAAAAACGATCATGTCTGTTGGGAAAGGGTACGACTATTCAAAACGGTCATGTCTGTTGGGAAATGGTACGACTATTCAGCGGGACCCCAGCCAGGGGCGCTGCCCCTTGGACCCCGGCAGTGCGCTGCCCCGCACCCCGCCAGGGGCTACGCCCCTTGGATTCTCGTTTCAATTATTCGTATTCAATTACACGTTTGGCTTGACGAGCGTGCACTCCGCACTACCCTGACTCGTTTCAAACTTAACGCATAATTGCATTGGCCTATAGTAAATCACATTACTACCAAAATACATTGTTGATACTAAAATCACCAACACCAATTAACTCCGTTTGTGTGATACACAAGGTCGGTTTTTAACTTTTAATTAAATTCTTTTCATTCCGACTATCTATTTAAAGAATACAAGACTTTTATCACTTGAACCGATTTATGATTAGTAATTTATAAACTCTCCGAATTAGAAAATTATCTTATAAATAAAAACATTATTTCACGGTGGATGTATTATGCTAATTTTCTATATCTTTTCTGAAATAGTACTATCTCCATTTCTAAATATAGGACACCATTTTTGACAGAATTAACGGAATTAAGAAAGTCGGTAATACTTTGATTTATTAAAAAAGAATATCGTACATTTGTAGATTTGTCATATATAATGCAATCAAACTTAAAATTGACATTAAACATGTAGCATGCATAAAAAGATAAATTGAGTCATACAAAGCACAATATAATTTGACATTCATAAGTATCAGCATCTAAATCCAAATAAAATTTAAGCCCAACAATATGATAAACACAGATGAAGTACAGACAGAATTCTGAAGATTTAAAGTTGAATCAACATTTATTTTGATGATGGACCTGCACAACAAACATCAATTTTAAAAATCGTTAAAATCGCTTTATTACATTGACGTACTATATGGCAAAATTTGGAAAATAAACTTATGATGCACTGGTCTTATAAATATCTAATTAAAAATATTCTTCAATATGTACCAAAAAAAAAAATACTTCAATGAACTAAATATCTTAATTTTCTTTCAACAATATAAACAACTAATTCAAATAACTTACATTGATCAGAATGGATAAGAATGTCAATTGGACTCATGCACAATAGATATCCGCAAAAATTACCCACATTAAATATGATAAAACTTGCCGTATCAGTACATATACATACATGGATAATTTACCCGCAAAAATGAGCGGATATGAGTGAGAGTACGAGTACCTAATACCCACCATGCCCATATTCGCATAGTATATATTTATATCTTTTATTTATATTACTCCCACCGGTACTTTTTATAAGGAACACTTTGGGAAAAAAAATTGGTCTTTTTTATAAGAAACTTTGACTAATTTTCAAATATTTTAAATGTTCAATTTCACTTATGCCCATATTTATTATGAGAGTGAATTTAAAAATCAGTAAGTTAGTTGAATAAAGAGTAATTAAATAAGGGTATACATGAAATAAATTTAAATTTATAAGAGTATTAAATGAAAATAACAATGTTAAATGTGTTTTCTTGGTCTGTGTGATTTTTTAAAAGTGTTCTTTATAAAAAGGACCGGAGGGATCAGTATTAAATAAAAATACAATTTTAATAATTATTTATTTAATTATTTATTTATTTATAACATAGATCAACTACAATGTGAATATGCCAACAAAACATTTACGGGCAGGGGCGACTCCGAGTTTTAGGAGGCTCCGTGCAAAATATAAAAGTGGTCCCTTAATAAAAAAATATATAAAAAAAAATATAAAAGAATTTTCAATTTAAATTGCATATAATATATAAAAAAAATCATTCTTATTCTTGTAAACATATAAATTATCAATATTAAACCAATTGAATTCAATCAAATGGGACAAGAAATACAAAATAATTATCTTTGTATATAACGTCAAAAAGGAACCTCCTAATCGATCTAAGGTTAAAATTTATGCAAAGATTAAAATGGACTAGAAATATATTTACGAGTATAGATAACTAATCTATTGATACTCATGATATTTTATGAACATTAACAATATATAACTATTATTTTCAGGGCCTAAAAATTAATCTATTAATATACATCTGATATTTTATAGATATAAATAATATATAAGTAATATTATAGGACCTCAAAATTTTGAGTTGAAGCCTCAAAATAATTTTGAGGCCCGATGCGGTCGCACATCTTGCACATGTGTGCAAGCCACCACTGTTGACGGGAAAAAATTCATGGACTAAAAAGTGTGAAAAAATCTTAATGGACTAAAATAAAAATTCCGAAAAACTATAGTTCACCAAAAATATATTTAACTCTATATGATATTAGGTCCAAAAGGGTTAAGAGGTATCCTAGCTGTGAGAGATCTCTCCTGAATTTGGAGAAGCCACACCAAGCTTAAAACAGGAAGATAATGAAGAAAATAAAAATCAAAAACACCTAACCTTAAATACTGTATATCATTGACAGAGGTGACAAAAATTTTACCCCAAAAAAAATACATTTCAAAATTTTAGTGATTTTTTTAAAATATTGATATTTATTTAAGTTCATAATTTATTTTCCTCAATAGTAAATCATATGATAAAACTTAACATGAAAAACAAAGCAACATATTGAAGAATTTCATACTAACCTTTTGTCTATTATATTGTAGTGATACACTTGGATACTTAATTTCCTCTCGGAAGAGTACCATACTTTTCATACATTTGCACGGCTCTAATAGATCGGCAAGTAAGATTTGGTACATATTTATGAATATATAACTGCAAACAATAATTTTGTAGACATTATTTTTAGAGAAAAAAAAAACTATACATTACTTTGAATTTCAAAAATATGCATGAAAGTTTTCAACGTGTGACATGTAATTTTAAATAAAGTACCAACAAGTGAAAAAAGAAAGTAGAAGAAAGAATTAAGATAATAAATGAAGATCTTACAACATCCACCCATCCACTTCTCCTTGTTTTATGTTGCTCGATCCATCTTAATTTGTATTCAGCACTAAGACCTCTCTTTCTTCCCTATAAGATAAAGAAAATGTATAGATATTGATCTTAACTGTAGATCAGAACAGGTAGAAGGCCAGCTGGAAGTTCGTTGAGCAGGTGGTAGGCAGCAGGTCCGAGCAGATGGTCCACGGAGGGGGGGGTTGTACCTGCAGGTGCTCCGATGCCTAAGTCAGTAAGGGTAGAGAGCAAAAGAGATACTAGAGAGAAGTTAGAGAGAGAGAGTAATTGCAATAATGAATAGTGTCTCCCTTGCTCTCCCAAGAGGGAGAGTATTTATAGCCCCCAGCTCTGGGCCAAAGGTCCTCTTAGTGGGCTGGACTAGCCAAGGCCCATTAAGAGGGACTGCCAAGATATTACCCTTAGATAGTGGGTAGAGTAGTAATTTTACCCTATCTTGGTGGAGAGGTTGTGCCATGCTGACATGGAGGTGGTTGGGCAAGCCATGTGGACTTTGTGAGGGTCTAGGTGGACTAGCATTAGTCTAGTCCAGAACAGGAGCCCCCCAAGTCGTTGCTCCTAGGCATAGGAGCGATGACTTTAGATGTGTGCCCAAGTGCAGAAGGAAATCTCCTTGCAACCTCTCTTGAACAAAAGTGGACGAGGAAGTTGCTCGTCAAAGCCTTGCTCGTAGCAAGCATCTGCAATGTTTTGCTCGAAGTGGTTTTTCGAGGATATTTAGTATTCTGCTCGTATCTACTGCGAGGAGATAACTACGAGAGGGATTTGTTGCTCGTATTTATGACGAGGAGATAATTTATAAGAAGGAATTGTTGCTCGTTGCTATGACGAAGAAGTTAGCAACGAGGAGGTTTTCTGTAAAGCGCAGCCTTTTGCTTGAGGACTTGCTCGAGTGAAATTCGAGCATCCTTTTTCGTTGGGGATGTGAAAGGGTGCATTTACTACTTTGATTTTTACGAGGGAGTGTAAGGACCATTGGATCAAAGCGTCTCTTCACTTTCCTGGCTTGGTCTATATAATAGAGGAGAGTGAATTTCATTTTTACTTTTCACTCTCTCTCTTCAATTGTGAATCTCTCTGAAGTTTCAACTTACTAGTCAAATCGCTCTTCAGATTTTCTTCATATTCAAGGTAATTCTTCTAAATTTCGTTATTTAGATCTATTTTTTGTTGTTCCTGCCCAGCTTTGGGCGTTTTTACATGAAGAATGTATGAATTTATGAACATTAGGATGAATGTGCCGGGCACCTTCTGAACTTGGTACCGGGGAGCTTTCCTCCCCTTTGAAACTCTAGGTTAGATAACTAGTGACGGGGAGCCTATCTCCCCGTTTCAAACTTTAGATAGTTTATTTGAGTGACGGGGAGCCTATCTCCCCGTTTCAAACTTTAGATAGTTTGAATATGCCGGAGGGCTTGTCTCCCCTTTTTTAACTTAGAACATTTTTTGATGAAAATTTGTTGCTTAAATTTCATGCCGGGGAGCTTACCTCCCCGTCTTTAATTTAAGAATTCTCATGAAATTTGTTGTTTAAATTTCATGCTGGGGAGCTTACCTCCCCGTCTTTAACTTAGAAGTTTTGAGGAAATTTCGTTATACAGCCTTAGTGCCGGGGAGCCTACCTCCCCGTTTTTGCCTGGCTTACCCTCCTCGGTTTGATTTTGATTGCCATTTGAAAAGGGCTTTGGTCGGGGACAGCGTCCTCGTCCTATCTTGCGCCCTTTCACTTGAATTGCGGTGAAAGGGTGGATTTGGTCATCGAATTCACTTTGTTTTTACTGCATTTCAGGTTTTAAAATGTCAGAATCCGAGGAGGTTGTGGAAGCGCAGGGTGCAGAGAAGTATATGTTGGTCGACTGTATAACCGATCCTGCACTGGATTGGGTTGCTCCAGAACCCCGGGGAATAGCTTCGGCGCTTACTCCCAAGGATCCTAGATTATATACCACTGTCGAGCAGCGGAGGGCAAACGAGCCCCAACAGTGGTCGACTCGTCTACCCAGGGAGGATGAACGGGTGTGTTCGTCTTTTGACGGGCATGATTTTGCTATGTACGAGTTCGTTTTTAAGGAGATGGGGCTTAGACTGCCGTTCAGCCCTTTTGCGGCCAGTGTACTCAAAGCCTTGCAGGTGGCTCCGTCGCAGCTGCACCCTAACTCCTGGTCATTTATAATGGGGTTCGAGCGTCTCTGCGTGTACAAAGGTGTTCGTCCCAGCCTTCCCCTCTTCTTTAGGATCTTTAAAATTCAGCGCAAGCCGACGAAGGAAGTAGGACGAGCACCTCGTCAAAATTGGGTTTCGTTGAAGCATCACGAGGATGTTAAACTCTTTAAGATGTTTGTGGATTCCGTTAAGGATTTTAAGGAGAGGTACTATGTCGTCCGGCCAGAGTCTCCATCTGCCCGGGAGAGTTTAATGGAGCTGGCGGAAGATAGGGACGAGCAAGGTGTTGCTCGTAAGGATGCCAGCGGGCAAGTTATAGTTCGGGCAGTTCTTAAGTTCCCGTTAAGCTGGTCGTACGCCCACTTCCAGAAGGAGCCTAAGGAATATACAACCGGGGACGCAGATTTGTCTCCCGAGGACATGGCTGCCTTCGAGAGTTTGAAGGCCTTTGTGGCCGGTTTTACTCCCGGGGTCTGGACGATTCGTAAGGGAGTTACAATAAGAGATGAACACGGGGAGGCTAAGGCCTCTCCTCGTTTTATTAATACTAGGACCCTCCTCAAGTGCAAAAATGCCGGGGAGGTTAAACTGTGCTTGGGTATTGCTTCCTTTCTTTTTAACTTAGAAAAATTTATGTTAGTGTTGTGTGTATTCCTCGTCCTTTACTAACGTGCTCGTCATTTATTTGCAGACGAAATGGAAACTATTGCCGAGCGCATGTTGAAGGCCAAGCAGGATGAGAAGGCGAGCAGGTCTGGCCGAGGAAAAAAGAAGATTGTTGCCAGAGCTTCCCAGGAAGTGAGGCCGGGGACCCCTTCCGTGCAGGTTATTGGGACCTCGGTTGGTGGTTCGGGCACCCCTACCTCAGCTCCCCGGCCTCCTCCAGCGAAGAGGACAAGAGAAGAAGATCCCCTGGTTGAGGAGACGGGCATGGGAGGATGCAGCAAGTTTCCAGTTCCCCGGTGCTATACGGTGGAAAATTTTTTTGAAAAATATCCTCCTGAAGTCTTTGATGCCGAGCGGTCAGCAATTCTTGATCAGGAACCAGAGGTCCGTAGGCAGCAGTATGCTCGTGACATGGCTGCTATGGTGCGAATGGTCTCGAGCTCCCTTGTCCTTGGTGACGAGCGGGAATCTTTACTCGAGCAGCTGAACAATGCCCAGGCCAGGCACGATCGGGCCAAAAGTCGGATCAACCAGCTCAAAATTGATGTGGATGACCTTAAGGAGAAGCAAAAACGCTGGGGTGACCAGCTGGATGAGCACCGTAAAAGGAGAGAGGAGTTGGAAGCTGCTCGGGCTGAGATTGAAAGGCTCACTGCTGCTATGGCGCCGGGCGAGAACGAGCACAAGGCTGCCGAGGGGTTGACCACCCGAGCAGACTTGGTCAAGGTGATTGCTCAGCTGTCCCATGACTTTGTAGAGGGCACTGAGTACGTCTTTGAAAATGCCGTGCAGCAAATCAAGTGCCTTAATCCTGACGTGGAGTTGGTGACCCGGGGAATGCATGTGAACGGGCAGGTCAAGGATGGCCAGATTGTTATCCCGGCTGGCCTGGCCGACTCTGATGAAGAGGAGGAAGATGCTGAGGTGGTGTTCGAGGAGGGTCATGAAGACGAACAGGGTGAGGGGCACGAGCAGGAAGATAGATGCGAGGAGTAGATGTCCCCATCCTTCTTATTGTAATTTATTTTGTCTCTTTGAATTTCTGGGGCCTTTGAGCCATGATTTGTAACTTTGGAACAAGTGGGCTTTTGTCCCCGTTTGATTTTTATGACAATTCCGGGCAGGTGCCCGTTTTATTTATCTATGCTTGTTTATAACTGCTCGTCTATACCTGCTCGCATGTATGTTTACATTTTCTGCTCGCGTGTATGTTTCCTCATTTTTTAACTTAGAAAATTTTACGAAATTTTGTTGTTTTAAAATTTCAACCGGGGAGGTCTGGTCCCTACTTTTAACTTAGCCAAATTTTATGCTAATTTCTTGCTCAAAATCTGAGCCGGGGAGCTTGTCCCCATTTTAAACTTAACGAAATTTTGCTGTTAAAACTTTCGTGCCGGGGAGTTTACCTCCCCGTTATTGAGGTGCTCGTCTGTGCATGCTGGTATGCTTATTCGAGCAAGTTGGTGTGCTAAGTTTTGCCTGTTTATTTTTATGCCTGTTTTGTATGCTTATCATATTTTTGCATGTAAAAATGCTGCGCTCGTTGTTACTTTGCCGGGGAGGTTTCCCCTGCTTGATACTGAGCATGTTTTATTGAGGGTAGTCTCCTCTGTTTTGACTTAAACAGTTTAGGGAACTGTATAAGCACTTAGAGTTGTTTCTAAGTTACGCGAATACGAGCACGCTAGTGTACCTTTCTTCGCAACCTGAACCTCCTATCGCGAGCTGGGTGCTAGGTCGTGGCGCTGGGACGATGGGCTCGTTTCGAGAGTTATCCTCGTCTAGCAGGAGTTCTATTTCCCTTATGGTGAATTAGTTCCCCTGCTATGGTTTTAGATGTGCACGTGTGCCATGGTGCCCTCCGTTGTTTAAGGTGCTCGATTCGTTGTGTTCTGAAGTGCGAGCAGCCTTTTTTGGTGTGGCAATAACTTAGCTGTAATATTGTTTCAATTTCTGAGCATTCCAAGGTCGAGGAAGTTTCTTTCCTCGAAGGTCCTCGAGATAGTATGCACCATTTTCTGTTTTGTCAATGACGCGGTATGGTCCTTCCCAATTAGGTGCAAGTTTGCCATCCTGGGAGTCTGCATTGCGTCTTAGGACGAGGCTGCCCACTTCGAATTCTCTTTTGATGACTTTGGTGTCATGCCGGGCAGCTATTTTCTGCTTCAGGGTGGCCTCCTTTAAGGAAGCTCCTGTTCGAATTTCTTCGACGAGGTCAAGCTCCTCTCGAAGTGCTTCGTCATTCTGTTCCTCGTCTAGAGGTTGCTCAGTCCGACGAGATAGTTCCCCAATCTCTACGGGGATAACTGCCTCCGTTCCATATACCATTCGGAAGGGGGTCTCTCCAGTTGTGGAGTGTGGGGTTGTTCGATAGGCCCAGAGTACATTGTCAAGCTCTTCGACCCATTTCTTTTTGTTTTGGTCAAGTCTTCTTCGTAACCCTCTTAGGATTACTCTGTTGGCTGCTTCAGCTTGCCCGTTGGTTTGGGGGTGCTCAACCGATGTGAAGTGCTGCTTGGTGCCCAGGGCAACAAGGAATGCTTGAAAATCTTTGTCTGTAAACTGTGTTCCGTTGTCTGTGACTACCACCTGTGGTATTCCGAATCTAGCTAGCACATTTCTTTTGAAGAAGCGCAGGATTCTGAGTGATGTGATGTCGGAGAGGGGTTCGGCTTCCACCCACTTTGTGAAGTAGTCCACTGCTACTATTAGGTAGCGATTTTGATAAAGTCCTTTGGTAAAAGGACCAAGTAAGTCCATGCCCCACCAGGCGAAGGGCCAGGGGGAAGACAAAGATTTTAGTTCTCGAGGGGGAGCTAAGTGCATATCCCCATGCCTTTGGCATTTGTCACATTTTTTTACGTGGTCTTTGGCGTCCTGTTGCATAGTAGGCCAATAGTACCCTGCTCGTAGAGCTTTCCTGGCAAGTGACCTTCCTCCCAGATGTTGGGCGTTAATGCCCTCATGGACTTCGCGCAGGATGTAATCTGCTGTGTCCTCGTCCACACATTTTAGGAGAGGAATGGAAAATCCTCTCCTGTATAACTTTCAATCAAGGATGACATAGGTGCAGGCTCTTCGTCTGACTATAGCTGCTTGTTTCTGGTCGTCAGGGAGAGTTCCGTGCTCGAGGAAGTTGTATACTGGAGTCATCCAACAGTCTTTGTCGCCAATGACGTTTATGTCCACAACCTTGCTTGGTTTTTCTATGCTTGGACGAGGGAGTATCTCTTGGATGACAGATTTGTTTCCGCCCTTCCTTTTTGTGCTTGCCAGCTTGGACAGGATATCTGCCCTTTTGTTATGCTCGCGGGGAACATGTAATATTTCAACAGAGTTGAACTTGGTGATCTTTTCCTTTACTAGCACTAGGTATTCAGAGAGGTTATCATTCTTGGTCTGATACTCTCCTAGCACCTGTGAGGCGACCAGTTGCGAATCTGTGTAGATTTTTATCTCCTTGGCCTGCAGGTCCTCGGCCAAACGTAGTCCAGCGAGGAATGCTTCATATTCTGCTTGGTTGTTTGAAGTTGGGAAGGATAGTGCTAGGGACACCTCGATTAGTAAGCCATTCTCATTTTCAAGAATGATACCTGCACCTGCTCCTGTGGCGCTTGATGCTCCATCCACAAAGATTGTCCATTTATCTGCTCCGTCCACTGTAGGGGAGGAGCTCGTCATCTCTGCGACGAAGTCAGCTAGGACTTGGGCTTTTAGAGCTTTTCTGCTTTCGTAACGAATGTCGAATTCTGAGAGTTCGAGGGACCATTTGAGCATCCTGCCCGCCATATCTGGTCGGCCAAGCAAAGATTTGATTGGTTGGTCTGTTCGGACCACAATTGTATGAGCCAAGAAATAATGTCTTAGTCTCCTCGCAGCATAAACTAGTGCAAGGGCTATTTTTTCAATTTGTTGGTATCTTAGTTCAGGACCTTGCAAGGCTTTGCTCGTAAAGTATACTGGTTTCTGCCCTTCGTTTGTCTCACGAATAAGAGCTGCACTTACAGCCTCTGAGGCGACGGAAAGGTACAGGTATAAAACCTCCTCGTCATTTGGTCGTGAGAGGACAGGTGGCTCTGATAAGGCCTTTTTCAAATGTTGGAGAGCTTGCTCGCACTCGTCTGTCCATTCGAAGACTGCTTCTTTCTTTAGTAATTTGAAAAAGGGAAGTGCATGTTGTGCTGATTTGGATACAAATCTGGAAAGCGATGTCAGCATTCCATTAAGAGTTTGTATGGACTTCTTATCGCTCGGAGTGGGGAGCTCGGCAAAAGCTCTGCACTTGTCAGGGTTGGCTTCAATTCCTCGCTCGGTTAGGTAAAACCCCAGGAATTTTCCTGCTCGGACCCCGAAGGTGCACTTCTCTGGATTGAATCTCATGTTGTATTTCCTGGCCTGCTCGAACACCTTTCGAAGGTGCACGACATGGTCGAGTTCCTCGGGGGATTTTACGATCATGTCGTCCATGTATACCTCGAGCATGTCTCCTATTTGTCCTCGGAAGACTTTGTTCATCATTCGCTGGTATGTGGCTCCTGCATTTTTGAGACCGAAGGGCATTACGTTGTAGTAATAGTTGCCCGACTCAGTCATGAAAGCTGTTTTTTCTCTATCTGCCACTGCCATTGGAATTTGGTTATAACCTGAATAAGCATCCATAAAAGACAATAATTTAAAGCCAGAAGAATTATCAACAAGTCTATCAATGCAAGGTAAGGGATAAGAGTCTTTAGGGCAAGCCCTGTTAAGATCGGTATAGTCGCAACACATCCTCCACTTTCCATTAGATTTTTTGACGAGTACAACGTTGGACAGCCAGGTTGTATACCTGGCCTCCGAAATGAAATTTGCCTCTAAGAGGTCTTTTACACATTTTTCTGCAGCCTCCGATTTCTCAGAAGACTGCCTACGCCTACGTTGTACAATGGGAAGTGCAGTAGGATCAATAGTCAGCTGGTGACATGCTACGTTGGGGTCCAAGCCGGGCATCTCGGAAGCGTGCCAGGCGAACAGATCAGCATTTTCCTTCAAGCAGGCTTCAAGTTGCTTCCTAGCAAGTTCGGGGAGCCCAGTCCCAATCTTCACTGCCCTGCTCGGGTCTTCTCCGAAGGGCATCAGCTCGAACTCCCTGTCTGGAACTGGACGACGGTGCTCTTGGCTTGCCTCGTTGTCTTCCTTCTTCTCTTTGCGGAGCTTCTTCTCATCCTTGTTTTCCTGTTTGGAAAAGCGGCTGTCGAGGTCGATGGAGCTGATTTCTGGCAAGGGCAGGGAAGTTGTTGCCTTGGACTTCTTGGACTCGGGGAGCTGCCCGATATATTCATTTCCTTTGGAGGACGCATTGAAGACTCTCCTTGCAGCTTCAATGTCTCCATGCAGTGTCGCAACTTGGCCTTTATGAGTATAATACTTCATCTTGAGGTGGGCAGTTGAAGGGACAGCCATTAAGTCAGCAATAGCTGTCCGGCCCAGGATGCACTGGTAGAGAGAAGGGCAGTCTACTACCAGGAATTTCACTTTGATGGTTTTTGAAGTTTCTTCAGAGCCAACGGTGACTAGCAGGTCTACATAGCCCCATGGCTTAGTTGTTGCTCCATTAAATCCGGAGAGATCGGATCCAAAGTAAGGAGTGAGGTAGGTTTCATCTAGTTGCAGAGTCTTGAAAAGTTGGGAATACATGATATCACAGGAGCTTCCTTGGTCGACCAGTACCCTGCGGACGTCCATATTTGCCATGTCCACTCTGATGAGCAGGGGTATCTGGGAGTTTGCAGTTCCACCGGGCAGCTCTTCCATATAGAAGGCTAAGGGTTTTGATTGCCCTTTCGGTTTATCCAAAGTTGCATTCAGGTTGGAGGAGCCATCTATCAATTCTTCAAATTTTCTCTTGATGGATCCCACAGTTTGTTTGTCAAAACCTCCACCAGAGATAACCATAGCTTGGGCAAGTGCGTCCCATTTGTTCAGTGTGGGAGCAACATAGGTGTTGTCCAAGTAGTCAGGGACAAAGAAGTCTTCAGGTCTGGAGATGGCAAGGGCAACTGGCTTGTGCCCGGATCTTTCTGGTGCAGCTTCTTCAGTGTTGCTGGTCTCAGCAGCTTCTGCCCGGGGAGCGTTGCCCCTCTTCACGTATTGTTTGATTTGCCCATTTCTAATCAATATTTCAATAGCGTCCTTCAATTGGATGCAGTCGTCAGTCAGATGGCCGTAGCCTTTGTGGTACTTGCAGTATTTGCTCTTGTCTTGGCCAGACTTTGTGGGTTGTTGTCTTGGAAATTTAATTCCTGCTTTAGTGAACTCAGCTGAGTTGCACTCTTTCCAAATTTCTTCCCGAGTTTTACTAAGGGGAGTATAGTTGCTGAAAGTGCTGGGAGGTCCGCGGGGCTCTCTAGGCCTTTCGCCTCTTCGTCTTCCTCCTCCTCGGCTGGACTGTTCAGCATTTGAATGAGGAGCAGGCTGGTTGTTTCCTGCTCGCCCATAACGGGCAGCATCTGCAGCTTGTTGTTCCTCATATTGGATGTAGGCTTGAGATTTAAGGAGGAGGTCGCTAAAGGTGCGCGGTTTTTCAATTCCCACGGCTCTTGCAAAGTCACTGTTTGGCCTAAGGCCCCTTTGTAGCAGGTACTTCTTCATGTCATCAGTTGTTTCTACCTGGACGGCTTCTTTGTTGAACCTCTCTATGAAACTGCGGAGAGATTCATTATCAGCTTGGAAGATGGCGTTCAGGACTGCCTCAGTCTTTGGTTGCTTGCGGGAAGCAGTGAAGTGCCTGCAGAATTGGTCGGTCAGATCCATCCATGAGATAACGGAGCGAGGAGCTAGGCTGTGGTACCAGGCCATAGCTCCCTTTCTTAGTGTAGTTGGGAAGATTCTGCATCTAATTGCTCCGCTGACCCTTAAGAAGTTCAGGGTAGCATTGACTGATGCGATGTGTTCATCTGGGTCGGTAAGTCCATCATAAGCTGGGAGAGGAGGTGGTCGCTCACATCCCTTTGGAACGGGTGCTTGAAGGATGTCGTAAGATAAAGGGCAGCGGGGATCCTCCTCGTCGCTCTCTTGTGAGTTTAGGGGAGGTGAGCCCTCACGATTAGGAGTAGGGCTCCTGGAGAATTGGTCAGTGTGATGGCTGCGGCTTACTGGCTGCCCTTGTTTGGTCATCAAGCTGAGTCCCTAGGGAGAATGATGACGAGGAGGTGTTCGGTCCACAATTTTTCCTTTTTTCACATTTGGAGACGATATACCCTCGCGGGGAGGGGAGACATGGTCTCTTTTCTTGCCAGGTTGCTCGATCCTCTCAAGGGCAGGTCGTCGTTGTTTGACAGTTTCCTGACGAGGAGGGGATTGAGAAGTGGGAGTTCTCCTCGGGGGAGAGTTGTTCCTTGAGAATCGCTGATTCCTTTCCAAGCGATCGAGTCTCAGATTCTGCTCGTCCATTCGGCGATTCTGGCCTTGGAGAACTTCGGTGGTTTGTTTCAGGGCAGCTATGAGTGCTGCTAGTTCAGCATTGGTAACTGAAGCAGCGGACAAGTCGGTCTCTGCTGATTTTCCCTGCTCGGATTGGGGACGCTTCCCTGCCTGCTTCTCAGTCAAGACGACCAAGTCGCCATCCTCAGAAGTCCAGGAAGTTTCCTGCCCGTCTCTAGGGTCTGACTCGGGGAGGGCCTGGAGGTCAGTGATGAGAGCAGGAGACAGGCGGGGAGAAGGTGGAGGAGCAGCGTCCTCAACGTCATTGTTGAAATGAGATGAACTGGCCATGACGAAGAAGTGATTGATTGGTTTTGTTCTTTAGTTTTCTTGTTCGAAATAAAGAAGGGGAGAACTCAGTCCCCACAGACGGCGCCACTGATCTTAACTGTAGATCAGAACAGGTAGAAGGCCAGCTGGAAGTCCGTTGAGCAGGTGGTAGGCAGCAGGTCCGAGCAGATGGTCCACGGAGGGGGGGGTTGTACCTGCAGGTGCTCCGATGCCTAAGTCAGTAAGGGTAGAGAGCAAAAGAGATACTAGAGAGAAGTTAGAGAGAGAGAGTAATTGCAATAATGAATAGTGTCTCCCTTGCTCTCCCAATAGGGAGAGTATTTATAGCCCCCAGCTCTGGGCCAAAGGTCCTCTTAGTGGGCTGGACTAGCCAAGGCCCATTAAGAGGGACTGCCAAGATATTACCCTTAGATAGTGGGTAGAGTAGTAATTTTACCCTATCTTGGTGGAGAGGTTGTGCCATGCTGACATGGAGGTGGTTGGGCAAGCCATGTGGACTTTGTGAGGGTCTAGGTGGACTAGCATTAGTCTAGTCCAGAACAGATATATAAGATATGAGAACATGAAATTAATTGTGCCAATATATATGATCCATATGAGAATAGATTATTAATTGTCTACTTGACTGTCTGTTATCAAGTGATTTCAACTCTCTTCCATTCGTATGGATTATTAAATTTTAATGGACACGATTATTATTGAAAAAAACAGCTTTCATTGGTAAAATCTAGGTATAATATTCAAGAGAAAATATGATAGATTAAAATACATATTAGGCACACGTGTGCTTTTGGTGCATATAATTTTTTGTTTTAATAATTCCTGGGACCATAAATACTATTCAAGCAGCCAACAGTTGAATGTTTTGGATTAAGAATTCACAAGTAAATCAATAATTAATAATCTATTTAATTAATTGGTCTACATACATGCATAAAAAATTGCAAAATTATAAGAAAATGTTAAATAGTGTTTTTTTTTTTATGTTAAAAAAAAGTATATTTAAAAGAAAACATTAAATAGTGTCTTCGAGACCAATAAATATATGATAAAGTGGGCTAACAAATAGTACTAAGAATGATCCAATAAGATACGTCCTATAAGTCCTAGCTCAACTGACAAAAATATCAAAATTGTTAGGCTGAATATCATGATCCGGGTTCGAACTCGAGATATCACAATTATATGTGAATTTAATTTCAGTAAATAATTAATTATCACTTCATCTCAGACAAAAAAAAAATCTATAACATACGAATTAATACATATAATTTGTATCATCTTTCCACTTGATATCCTTCAAAAAATTAAAAAGAATAAAAATAACATGGACAAAAGTTGACATGCTTGATAGACTGATAATAAAGTGATGTTAGCTTATTTCTCTCTGGAGATTTTGAAGTAAGTGTTTGACTCTTTGTTATTTTTTTTGTACAATGACTCTTTGTTCTTTATTTCAGGCAACATGTGAAATTAGTACTACTTATTAAATAAAATACCAACAACAGAAACTAGAAAGTACTACGATTAATTTTTTATGAGGTTGATTATATTATAAAGTTGGCTAACCAACAATTATTATAACCAATATTCTACAAAAAAAAAAAAACCAGTAACATACTTATTTTTTTGAACAACCAGTAACATACTTATCAATAAATCTATTTAAAATAATTAACCAAGTATATAGAGCTTGAATTTCAGTGTCGATTTTAATAAATGACTTTGTGATTTGTGGAAACTTTTTGGGATATATTTTTTGTTTGTGGTATAATATGCATTTTTTGTATATTACCGTCAGGTTTCCAGAAAAAAAAAAAAAAGACTCTGGTAATCCTATAGTTCGTCCGTAAAGTAAAAAAAATTTGGTTAAAAATTATTCACCATGAATCGAACACGATTCGTCCTAAAGTGAATTCATCATTATACCATTTGAGCTCAATGTCGTTTAATATGTCATCTAAGTAACAATATTGAGATAGATATAACCTCTGGTATATATGTTGGATCTTTGTTCCTCTTTCAATAGAAAAAACTTTAATCTAAAATTTACAAGAAAATGAATGAAGATCTAACATTGTAGAAATTGATCTATATATCATATTCCTTTTCCATCAGATTCAAGATTATAGTTTTAATAAATCTTTAAAACTTGTTGATTTAATCCAAACCTAACAATTATAAGTTAGATTGACTGAGATTAAAACCACAAAGTAAGGGGTATATAGATATTGATCCAAGTTTTTATACATGCAAGATCTATTAAAAATATAACTTTCTATCATCTTTCCACTTGAGATCTTTAGAAAATTGAAATGGATCAAAATATAAAATTTGACATGCTTAATTGCTAAGAATGATGTCACTGTTTCTAAGGCTACATCAAAAATAAAACTAAAAACAAAATCCAGATCCAGATCCACAACCCTTCATTTTTATTTCAGGAAAGATCTGAGTGTGTGAGTCCAAATTTTTAGTAATTGTGGTCCGATCAAAAAATAATTTCAAGAAAAAAAAAAGAAAGCATTCAAAATTATAAGAATTAAAGTTGATGAGACTGAAAATTAAGTTATTAGAATGAGTTACCTTTTCTCCTGCAAAAGATTTCTGAGTAGATGAGCCAGAGCACTTAGTCATCTTTGTCTTCTACAAAGGCGCTCTAGTTGATGGTTAAAGAAAATGATAACTGTTAACGTATGCAAACACAAAGTTAATATACAAGGTGAGCTGCCTTAAAAAGTTCTAGAGCACTCTAGAAAATCACTGTTATAATGCACTGTTTTTGAGCTATAACTAATCTATCATTTTATTTCCTAAGTGTCTCATTTTATAGTTCATCCCTTCTTGACCTAATGGGCTTTTTTTGGATGTCCAAGCCCAATAAATAAAACTTATGAGAACCACGTCTAACACGCCCGTACGAAACACGTGGAGACGAAGCACGCGCAGCTCACGTCACTCATCCGTGCAGCACACATGAAACTGGAGCATGCGTTTCTCACGTCATCATGGTTGTACATGACACGTGGCAAGCCATGAAACACTTCTTCAAGGACCACAAGGCGAGCTTACATAGTTGTACCAAAGACTCGTTGAGGAGCCCAACATGACTTGGATGATAGCCGAGGTAGGCATGTTAAAGGGGGAGCTCAGTGTGACCTAGATTATACAACTGAGATAGCATATTGAAGGTGGGGCTCAGCGTGACCTGAAGATCCAGCTGAGCTAGGCGTACTAAAGGTGGGGATTAGTATGGCCTGGATGATATTCCAGCTAAGCTAGTCATGTTGAAAGTGGAGTAAAGTGTAATTTAGCTCCATGGTATGATAGTTATCCATACAAGTCCAATAACAAACAACAAAATATATAGAAGAAATTGAGGATGAACAGATTATTTAATTTTTTTCCAGCATTTCCAATGACATGTTGGAAATATAGAGATGTTGAGCATGAATATGTCACTTAAAAATTTATTTTTATCATTTCCAATGGCATATTAATTCAAAATGAGAATGCTCCTTTAGAATATGTAAAAAGTTTATTTGGTCAAATCAATTTGTCTTATATTAAAATATAACGATAAAAATATTTACTATATACTCTCTTTAGTCCTTAATATAAGAAAACTTTCACTTTTTAGATACATTAAAACATTGATGTATCTAGACTATGATATGGTCTAGATACATCAATGTTTCAATGTATTTAAAAGGTGAAATTTTTCTCATATTAAGGACCAGAGGGAATACATATTATATAAATATATATTGACTATTTTAGGAATTTTCCTAACATTTTTTAAAAATATTTACAACATACTTTTTTATTTTGTAATTATGGTTTTTTCACATATTTTTATATTAATTTATAAATAATACAAATATGTATAAAAATAAATATAATCAAAATTATCTCTTATTTATAGATTTTTTTCTTCTACGGTATCCGACCCACAAGACCGTCTAATATGGTTTGGGGGTCAACTCTGTCATCAAGTGGTTCCAGCCCCCTCCTGATCCTCGTTGCGGGGGATCGAATCGTGATTCTCCCTAATAAGTCTAGTGCCAACCAAAATTGAACCAACCAATGATTGGTTCTTATTTTTTAGATTTTGTTCGGTCATTAGAAACCATAATTCCGCCACCCTTTAAAAACTCTAATTCCGCACAAAAAATAGTTAAAGCAGCGGATCCCTTTTAACCCCATATTCACATTAAAATAAATGGTTACATTGGGAAACAACAAACAAAACTATTTATTATTCTTCTCTAAAGACGTGCACGTCTTTCCAAAATTTGTGAGGTCATGGCTTCTTAATTTCAATTCCAACGTGTTACTCTCTATTATCTTCCTCACTATCACATTTTACAACACTTCATATGATCTCCTTCTCTACCCTCCCTCTATCTCTCTCCCCAATAACCCTTTTTCTTTCAACTTTTTTCATGTTCCAATGCATCTTCTAATAAGCTTCATATTCCCAGTTGGGCCTTATTTTGTTGTTATGATTTTTTTCACATAAATAAATAAATTAATAAATGATACAAAAATGTATAAAAATAAATATATTGAAAATTATCTCTTATTTTCAAGTTTTGTTAGGTCATTAGATACCCTAATTCTGCTACCCATTAAAAATCATAATTCTGTCCAAAAATCATGTGGGACCCTTTTAAACTCTCATTACACGTTAACATTTAAAGTAGCATTGGGAAACAACAAACAATAATTTTTTACCATTCTTATCAAGAAAAATACACATCTTTCCAAAATCTGTGAGGTTATGTCTTCTCAATTCCAATGCATTCCTCTCTTTATCTTCCTCACTATTTCCTTCTACAACACTTCATGTGATATCTCTCTCTCTCTCTCTCTCTCTCTCTCTCTCACTCTCTCTCTCTCTCCCTCCCTCCCTCCAAGAACCCTTCTTCTTTCAACTTTTTACTGTTCCAATGCATCTTCAATTGGGTCTTATTTGGTCATTATGATTTTTTCACATATTTTTATATTAATTTATAAATAATAAATCAATAAATAATACAAATATTTATATAAAAATAAATACAATGAAAATCATCTCTTATTTTCAAGTTTTGTTAGGTCATTAGATACCTCATTACATGTTAAAATAAAGTTTAGATTGGGAAACCACAGACAAAAACTCTTTACCATTCTTATTTAGAAACGTGTACGTCTCCAAAATCTGTGAGGTCATGTCTTCTCAATTCCAATGTGTTCCTCTCTTTATCTTCCAGACTGTTGCCTTCTACAACACTTCACATGATCTCTCTCTCTCTCCCCCCGCTCTCCAAGAACCCTTATTTTTTCAACATTTTTCCAATTCCAATGCATTTTCTCATAATCAACTCTTCATATTTTCACATATCTTTACAATTCTTTCTTCTATAAAAACGTGCAGGTCTTCCCAATACCTGTGAAGTATTATTCTCCAATTCCAACGTGTGCCTCTCTTTATCTTCCCCACTATTTCCTTCTACAACATTCCATATGATCTCTCTCTCTCCAACAACCCTTCTTCTTTCAACTTTTTTATGTTCTAATGCATCTTCTCATAAGCAACTCTTCATGATTTCTTCATTTCTCCCATCAACTCATCGATAGTAATTGCAATATCTTCAAAATCTACGCATCCAAGGTACAGGGGAGAAGCAACTCATCATTCTTCAGAGGCGGAGCATTGATATTTTTTAAGGTTTACATCTTCCCTATGCTTTTCCTCTCTATTTTTTTTTATTTTATTTTTTATAAGCACCTTTGTTTTTCTTTGATTTATCATAGTTTCATGTGCCCTTTTATGGAAGGGTTGTTGATTGTAGAGCCAATCGTGTCTTTAATGGAGGACAACCGTTGATTGCATGTTTGTTGTTATTTTTTAGGTGAGTCTTCATTGATATTTTTATCTTATTGTTGCCTTTAATCTTGACATTTTGCGGTTTAATCTTTTCAGAGTTTTCCTTATTATAAATCAAAGTGGGTTTTCTCTTTGTCGAAAATTATTGATATTTTTATCATATTGTTATTAGTGCTACTAAAATAAACCAAATCAAGATCTACTACTTTTAATACAATTAATAATTGCCTAATCGTAGCGATTGATGAATATTATATAATTTTAATTTAGAAAAATAATTCTTAAAGAAAAAATTGATCAACAAAGAAGAAAAGGTTTTCCCAAACACTGCAAAAAAATGTAAAAAGAATAAATGGCAATTGTAGTGCGATGAGGTTTTATATAGTTGAATATAACTTAAATTATCACGTGGACACGATTAATAATATTAAAAACACATCATTGGTACGAATAAGATAGATTAAAATGCATTTTAGGTATGTGTGTGCTTTAGGGTGTTTTGTTTTTGTTTTAAATCGTGGTACGAATAATACTGGAATCAAAATTTTATTAACCAACAAGAAAGGGAATCAAAATAAAGAAATTGATGAGACCGTTGATTTCAAAACTAATCGCATTCCTTTACTAAGGATCAAGAAGATTATGAAAGCAGATGAGGAAGTGAATAAGATAGCAGCTGAAGCACCTATATTATGTTTATAGGTGCTTCAACTGCTATCTTATTCACTCCGTCATCTGCTTTCATTATCTTCTTTATCCTTAATAAAGGAATGCGATGAGTTTTGAAACCAACGGTATCCTCAATTTCTTTGTTTTGATTCGCCCAAAAAGTACCGAGTTTTGTCTGCAATTCTTTTTGGTGAATAAAGTTTTGATACAAGTATTGATCGTACAAAGATTTAAAACAAAATACACTGAAGCAAACAAAACAATAATTTAAAAACAGTGCATGTCAAGTCTCACTTTAGAATTAAAAAACTAGATGATGATATTCAGAAATGATGGGAAAATAAATTCAACCCAAAACAAGAATTACATGTATAAACGGGATAATGCCTAGAAAAAAGAAACAAATTAGATTAATCGCAAGCATTTTTTTTAAAGTAATTTTGAAATGATAAAAGCAGAATATGCAAAACCTATATATTTATAGTGCAACTCACCCGAGATATTGGAATTATCAGTGAAGTAAATCTCTATCTAAATTTTCTACTAAATGTCAATGAATCATCAACAATTGTCATTGATTATATTTCCTTATCGCCTCTCCGATAACCTAATCTAAATCGGACAACCTTAGTTGAACACATTTGCAAGACATTATCATGTACAAGTTTTGTAAATGATTCATTGACTTGCACATGATAATGGCTTGCACATGTATTCAACTAAGGTTGTCCGATTTAGATTGGGTTATCAGAGACGCGACAAGGAAATAAAATAAATGACCGTGGTCGATCATTCATTGATTTTTAGTAGGAAATTTAGATGGAGATATTCACCGATATTTCCAATATCTCAGGTGAGCTACACTATAGACATATAGGTTTTGTATATATATTTTCCTTTCATCATATCAAATGACTTAAAAAATGCTTACGATTTATCTAATTTTTTTCTTTCTTTCTAAGCGTTATTCATTTATACTTTTTTTTAAGACATCCATTTATTTTCCCATCATTGTAAATATCATCATCTAGTTTTTTCTTCCTAAAGTTAGACTTGACATGCACAATTTGTTTTTGGATAATGGTAATTGGTTTGATAGAGCATAAAGAGCCTCTAAGAATCCCACCAAAAGTATATATCCATGATGGTATTGTATTTATGTCAACCAAATATTTGAAAGTCAACACTACTGAAATTCAAGATCGATCTTTCTTCCTCTTTTGAGTGAAAAACTTTAACCTAAAATTTACATGAAGATGAATGAAGATCTAACATAGTATAAAAATTGATATATCATATTCCTCTTCTATCAGATTCCAGATTATATATATTTTTTAATCATCTTTGCACTTGAGATCTTCAGAAAATTGAAAAAGGATAAAAATAACATGGACAAAATTTGACATGCCTAATAAGAATGATGTCACTATTTTTAAGGCTATAAAAAAAAGAAAACTATAAACAAAATACAGATCCACAACCCTTCATTCATGATTTCAGAAAAGATTTGAGTGTGTGACTCCAAATTCTTAGTAATTGTTGTCCGATCAAAAAATAATTTCAAGAAGAAAAAAAAATAGCATACAAAATTGCAAGAAAGTTGACGAGACTAAAAATTAAGTTATCAAAATGTGTTACCTTTTCTCTTGCATAAGATTTCTGAGTAGATGAGCCAAAGTTCTTAGTCATTATGATTTTATGCTGAGGCACGTTCCGGTTGGTGTAGGGAAACAGACAATGAAATATATAAAGAAGTTGAGGATGCATATATTATTTAAAAATTTATTTTTTATCATTTCCAATATGGTATATTGATTAAAAAAGATAAAGACCCTTTAAAATATGCAAAAAGTTATTTGGTCAATGCAGATACCATACTCAACATAATTAAAACATTTCTTCAAAAAACATAATTAAAATATTTACTATATATATTAAGAATTTTTCTATCATTTTTAGAATAATATGTTTGACCAAAAAAAAAAGAAAATTATGTTTGACCAAAGGAGGAAGAAGAATATGTTTGACCAAAAAAAAAAAAAGAAAAATATGTTTGACCAAAGCAGGAAGAAGAATATGTTTGATCAAAAAAGAAAAATATATTTAGAATAATATGTTTGACCCAAAAAAAAAGGAAATTTTTTTTTTTCTGTCATTTTTTTTAAAAATGTGAATGATGAAGCAATGAAGGTTTCATGGTGATGTGGAGAGGAAAGGAGGAAGAAGAAGGATGGGTTGAGTGGTGATATATTTTTGGTCAAAATATGCATATGAGACTAGTAAATGTTATGGGGGGATAAACTTGACGGACCAAAATTCCTCATTTTAAATTTGGAGGGCCAAAATTGCACAATTATAAAATTTAGGGGGCTAAAAGTACAATTAAGCCTAGCAATATATATAATAAAATGCTCATCGACAAAGCCGACCCTAACTTTTTGGAGTCCATTCTTCAATATTAAAAATGGAGTACTATTAATAAAAGATGATTTTTTTTTTTAAAAAAAAAATCATCATCTATTTAAAATGTGAAATTCTGGTATCGCTAGAATGATGTTACCACAGATGTCCTAACAACTGCTTTATGAATAACGTTGTACTTATTGTTGGCACATCTGACATAACATGTAAAAATGGCAGGAAGTAAATAAATTGCACAGATAATTGTTAACCCAGTTCAGCCAACCTGCCTACTCTGGGGATACCAATCCAGGAAGGAAATTCACTAATAGCTCTAGTCACTAAGACCTCCAGCAAACCCTCGGATCTACGTCTTACACTAAGACCTCCAGCAAACCCTTGGTTTACGTCTTATTATAACCTCGACACTACTCACTTCCACTCAACCAACACAACCTGTGTTGTTCATACAATGTTGGGAATAATGTGGTGACAATCACCTAGACAATATTTCACTCTTGCTTAAAAGCTTCAAGTGAATCACACACAGTTAACTCCGTACTTCAAAGCTTAGGAGTAACCTTAAAAACAAACACAACAAACTCAGTTCTTAACTCGTGTTATAGAATCCACAACAATTAACAAATACAGACACTTTGACTCAATAAAAGACTCAAATGTATATTTCTAATATATTTCAATGAGATGCTTAGTCTTGGTCTTGGTCTTCATATAATTAGTGAGCTAGCACGCTCCACTCTCTTCAAGATAGATAGGACGCTCCTTCAGAGTAATAAAGATGATCTGATCCATTTTCAATCATCATCAAAGGTAGATCAAAACTTTCCAAAAGTGTTTGAATGACTTAAGGAGATAAGTATAGTCATACAGTTGTTCCATTAAGTCTGACTTATCTCAAAAACATCTGATCAGATCAAATCTTCAAAAACGCGCTCCTATGTGGATTTCCATATATAGCAGATGCTCATATTAAATGCGCGAGATTTTCTTAGCAAATAACATGTTGTAACGAATGTTGTAACATGTCTTCCAACATCTTATTAGAATATTTGTTTTAGCAAAATTAGGCCAATTCAAATATCCAACAAAATGTAAATAACATAAAAAATAATTATCATTGTAAATTGTTTCAATTCTTAGGTTTACGAAATTTTTTGCCGGTTTTAATTTAATTTTGAAATGACTATAACTAAGCGGAAGAAAATATGACAATATTAGGAGTAGAACCTAAATTTACCCCAAAATTTTTATAAATATTAATAATATATAACTATTTTTTATTATGGTTTTTTGACATATTTTTTATATTAAGTTATAAATTATATATTATTAAATTAGAAAAATATGTATAACAATAAATATAATAATTGTTCATCGTAAAACCTCAACAGAATAAGCTATTGAGTTCAATATGTTTTAGTTTCTACAAAATCACCTCCTTTTAAGTTTAGTCTCCAACAAATTTTAACAGTATTTTAGTCCTCTATAATATTACAGTTTGTAAGAGTAATCTCTATTTTGGATTTCTTGGAAAAAAAAGAAGATTTTTAGTCCCTATAAAATGCAAATAGGGATTAAAGTGTATAAATTTTCTTGAGGGACTTAAAGTTAAAAGTTCATACTTTTGTATGAATTAAAAATATATTTAACCCTAAATTATTTATACACATTAAATACTTTTTACTGATGTTATATATGATTATGTTGGTAATTTTTAAAGATTCATGATGAAATACAAGAAAATGGAGTTTGAATTGTGTTCACTGTTTCTCACAAGTTTTAAATTCTTTTTGTTTACTAAATTAAAATTATATATCTTCTTTTATACACAAGCATAGAGAATTGTAGTTAAATCACAAAAAACATAATCAAAGTAAAAAAAGAAGGAACATAGAAAGATACGACACGATAATTTTTATACCAATTCACTATATATTGCTGAGTAGCTCTCGCTCCCTATTCTTTGAACTTCTTTAATCATAAAAAAAAAAAAAATTAATAAAAAAACGTATTTTTATTTAAATAAATAATAATAAAAAATTAATATATAATAAAAAATATAAATTGAGATAGATTAACATCTGCTATATACTATGTTGGATCTTTGTTCTTCTTCTGGTAGAAAAAATTTTAATTCTAAAATTTATAGGAAGATGAATGTAGATCTAACATAATAAATATTGATCTATATATCATATTCCTCTTGTATCAAATTCCAGATTTTAGTTTTTTTTTTACGCAAGTTTTTTTAAATCATTAAAACATGTTGATTTAATCCAAACCTAACAATTATAAGTTAGATTGAGTGAGATTAAAACCACAAAATAAGGGTACATAATAGATTATGTAAAAAAAAGGTACATAATAGATATTGATCCAAGTCTTTATACATGCAATATCAATTAAAAATATAACATTCTATCATCTTTCCGCTTGAGATCTTTAGAAAATTGAAAAGGATAAAAATAACATGGATAAAATTTGACATACCTAATAGTTATGAATAATGTCACTGTTACTAAGGCTACAACAACAACAAATAAACTAAAAAAAAAAAAATCCAGATCCACTTCATTCTTGATTTCAGGAAAGATCTGAGTGTGAGTCCAAATTCTTAGTAATTTTGGTCCAATAAAAAAAAATCAAGAAGAAAATGGAAAAGTATGAAAATGGAAAAGTATGAAAATAAAGAAATTGATGAGACCGTTGATTTCAAAACTAATCGCATTCCTTTACTAAGGATCAAGAAGATTATGAAAGCAGATGAGGAAGTGAATAAGATAGCAGCTGAAGCACCTATATTATGTTTATAGGTGCTTCAGCTGCTCTCTTATTCACTTCCTCATCTGCTTTCATTATCTTCTTTATCCTTAATAAAGGAATGCGATGAGTTTTGAAACCAATGGTATCCTCAATTTCTTCGTTTTGATTCGCCCAAAAAGTACCGAGTTTTGTCTGCAATTCTTTTTGGTGAATAAAGTTTTGATACAAGTATTGATCGTACAAAAATTTAAAACAAAATACACTGAAGGAAAGAAAACAATAATTTAAAAACACTGCATGTCAAGTCTCACTTAGAATTAAAAAACGAGATGATGATATTCAAAAATGATGGGAAAATAAATTCAACCCAAAACAAGAATTACACGTATAAACAGATAATGCCTAGAAAAAAGAAAAAAAAAATTAGATTAATCGCAAGCATTTTTTTTAAAGTCATTTGAAATGATAAAAGCAGAATATGCAAAACCTATATATTTATAATGCAACTCACCCGAGATATTGGAATTATTGGTGAAGTAAATCTCTATCTAAATTTTCTACTAAATGTCAATGAATCATCAACAATAGTCATTGATTCTATTTCCTTATCGCCTCTCCGATAACCCAATATAAATCGGACAACCTTAGTTGAATACATGTGCAAGACATTATCATGTACAAGTTTTGTAAATGATTCATTGACTTGCACATGATAATGACTTGCACATGTATTCAACTAAAGTTGTCCTATTTAGATTAGGTTATCAGAGACGCGACAAGAAAATAGAATAAATGACTGTGGTCGATCATTCATTAATTTTTAGTAGGAAATTTAGATGAAGATATACTTCACCGCTATTTCCAATGTCTCACGTGAGTTGCACTATAAACATATAGGTTCCGTATATCTCCTTTTATCATTTCAAATGACTTAAAAAAATACTTGCAATTAATCTTTTTTTTTTCTTTCTTTCTAGGCGTTATCCATTTATACTTGTAATTTTTGTTTTGGATTGAATTTATTTTCCCATCATTCTAATTAAATTTCATCATCTAATTTTTTAATCCTAAAGTGAGACTTGACATGCACAGTTCTTTTTGGATAATGGTAAGTGGCTTTGATAGAGCGTAGAGAGCCTCTAAGTATCCGCCAAAAGTATCCATGATGGGTATTGTATTTATGTCAACAAATATTAGATATTCAACAACCCTTAATTCATGATTTCATTAGTAATTGTGATCCAATCAAAAAATTATTTCAAGAAGAAAAAAAAAACATACAAAATTCTAAGAAAGCTGAGGAGACTAAAAATTAAGTTATTAGAATGAATTACTAACTTTTTTTTCTGCAGAGGCGCTCCAGTTGGTGCGGTAAGAAAGGGGAAACAAACAATGAAATATATAAAAGAAATTGAGGATGAATTTTAAAATTTTATTTTCATCATTTTCAATATGGCATATTGATTAATAATGATAAAGACCCTTTAGAATATGTAAAAAGCTTAATTGGTCAATGCAATTTGTCTTTCTATTAAAAATATGATCTAATTTATATACGATACTGAACATAATTTAAATATTTATCACATATATATATATATATATATATATATATATATATATATATATATATATATATATATATATATATATATATATTAAGAATTTCTATCATTTTTAGAATAATATGTTTGACAAAAAAAAATATTTGACCAAAGGTGGAAGAAGAATATGTTTGACCAAAAAATAAAAATATATTTAGAATAATATATTTGACCAAAAAAAGTTTTTTTTTGTTAATTGTAACAAAAATATATTTAGAAATTTTTGTAAATAATGTGAATGATGAAGCAGTGAAGGTTTGATATGGAGACGGTGATGTGGTGGAGAGGTAAGGAGAAAGAAGAAGATGAGTGGTGATATAATTTTTTTTTCGTTTTCATTTTTTAATATTGAAATTTTCACGGTGCACAATACATGGACTTTCCACATCAATAAGATTAGCCACATCAACATTATTTGGTTAAAATATAATAGAGGGTTAAAATCGCACAATTATAAAATTTGGGGGGCTAAAATAAAGTGCAATTAAGCCTAACAATAATTTTGCGTAAAAAAAAAAATGAAATGCTCATCAACAAAGCCGACTCCGACTTTTTGGAGGCCCTTTCTTTTTCAATATTAAAAATGGAGTACCATTAAATAGAGAAGTGGTTTTTTTGGATGTTCTATATGATTGATATGGTTTTGTTGACCATGATCTTCCTATTGATGAAATTGAATTTTTGGAGAGAATGCTGGAAAGTGGAATGAATGTGAATGATGGTGATCGTACCTGGTGATCAGAATAGATGGATGGCCGGTCCGTTGAGCAAGCTTCCACACCGAAGGGGGGGTTTGTACCTGCAGGTGCTCCGATGCCTAAGTCAGCAAAGTGAACAGAGAGATACAAAAGAAGAGAGAGAAAGTATAGTGAGAATGAATCAGAATACCTGGCTCTCCTGTATAGGAGAGCTTATATAGTGCCCCCAGCGCTGGGCCAAAGGTTGGTCTATTGGACCGGGATAACCGGCCCAATAGACTCAACTGCCAAGATAGTCCCCGTATCGTAGGGGAAGGCCGTTATTTGCCTCTATCTTGGTTGGAGCCGTTCCGCTATTCGCGGGTAAGGGATAGGCTCCGTGACAGCTGTGGCTGGATAAGGGAGCACGTGCTAAACGTGCTGCTTAGCTGTTAAGCTACGGTGAACGGATCAACATGCGCGGGTATATGAGCACGTGCTAAACGTGCTGCTTACCCATTATGTCGAGCAGGGCACGTCATTGGCTGACGTGTCGGGGAAGTCTCCCCTTAGTGGGCTGTGCCCCAAATGTCGGGCATAAGTGATTGGGCCAGCTCTTGGCCCAGTCCAGAACAGGAGCCCCCCAAGTCGTTGCTCCTAGGCGTAGGAGTAATGACTTAAAATTCAGGCCCGCATGTCGAGGAGATGTTTTCCTCGGCAATCCTAGGAGGAGTTTATAATACATTGATTATGCTTGTTGCTTGTTTGCGCGAGGAGCGCAACTGTATGTTGCTCGTAAATTCCTCCTTGGCACGACGAGGAGAGTTATCAAAAAGGGGGAAGCTTCCCTTTGCTCGTGACGCGTGCCAGGATGTTCGTGGAGGAAATTACGGGGAAGGGATTTTGCCTTTGAAAGTCATTTGCTTTTACGTTCCTCGACGGTTTGTCGAGGAAGTGTTGTGTTAATTGCATCTTGTTGATGCTGCCTGTTTTTACGGGCACGTTTGCTTATGAAGTTTGCCTTAACTGCCCGTGATTTTCGCCTGCTCGCGGAGTCGAGGAGACATTTGCGCTGGGGATAACGATAAGTCCCTCGGGAATCGTATCGTCTGTTTGATGGGAAATGAAAAGACAGACGTTTCGTCTGCTGCTGCCATGTGTCACCTTTATTAAAAAGTGCAATTATGACTTGGGGAAATGTGATCGTTGCTTCGTTTTACGAGGAGGCTTGTGGATCGTTGGATCGATTCGTCCTTTGGTTTTCTCATGAGATTCAATCAGGGCCGCTTAATGGCTTTTGATCGTGACCGTTGGATTTTATCAACGGTGGAGGATGGAAAGGGCGTATCTTTTTGTGATGCAGGTGCAGGGTTTGGAGAGTCTATAAATAGGGGGAAGAAAGGTCATTTGCAACTTTTCCCTTCTTCACCTCTTTGTTTCCTCTGCACTTGTTGCTGCTTGCTTTTTGCTTTTCGAAGGTTCAGAGTTTACCAAAGCTTCTACTTTTTTGTGCTTCAAGTCTTTCTTCAAACAGGTAATGTGTTCTACTCTGTTTTGATTTCCAAATTTATGCCTTTTGATTTGCGTTTTTGCTTTGAGTGCATTCAGATTTAGAGCCAATCTTTGGGTTATTTTGGGTTTATGTTCTGTTTTGGGTTTTTTGTGACCCATTTTTCACTATGTTTGGTGGTTCTAAACCTTTTAGTTTAGTGTGATTTAGTGTTTAGTTGTGTGGTAGGATTACTGTTAAACGATGATTTTGTATCATGATTTAGGCTTTCCCCTTTTCCGTTTCTTCGTTGTGATGAAGTTTTTCTGGAAAAATGATGAGTATTGATGAACCGCGATGGGTTTTCTGGGAAACAGGGGTAGATAGTGATGAATTTCTGGAAAATGGTGATGAACACCATGAAGATGATGAACAATATTCATAGATTTCATAGATTTCTGGAATTCTATGTTTTTTGTCGGGGAGGGGAATGTTGTTTCCTTTCCCCGTTTATTGTAGCAAAAAGCTAGGTTAGTTGACCCTTATGTCGGGGAGCTTCTCCCCGTTTTTGCCTTCGCGAATATTTAAGTGTCTTTGCGAATTGTATGAATATCGGGGACCTTCTCCCCGTTATGTCGTTGAGAATATCTATTTGAAGAAAACTCTTTGTCGGGGAGCCTCTCCCCGTTTTTAGGGGACCTTCTCCCCGTTATTTCGCTGGGAAATTTGGTAGATAGATGAGTTTGTAAAAAACTCTTTGTCGGGGAGCCTCTCCCCGTTTTTAGGCTTTGTTAAATAGTTCTCCCCGCTTCCTCTGTTTTGCTTTAGTTTGCCATTTTGATAAGGGCTTATGGTCGGGGACAGCGTCCTCGCCCTATCCTACGCCCTTTCACTTGATCTGCGGTGAAAGGGTGGATTTGATTATTGTCGAATTCACTGTCTTTTCGCTGCTTTTCAGGTTTTCAAAATGTCAGATACAGAGGAAATGACGGGGAGCCAAGCAACGTCAAAACATAAGCTGGTCGATACCATAACGGATCCAGTGCTGGCCTGGGTTGCGCCCGAGCCTCGGGGCATTGCTTCAACGATCACTGCCCAGGATCCCCGGCTTTTTACTATCGTCGAGGAGGCTGGTGCGGTCAACTGGGAGGTTCACGCACCCGCGGAAGGGGAGCGGATTTGTTCGTCGTACACTGGATGTAGCTTCACTATGTACGAGATGGCGTTTAAGGAGTTGGGATTTCGGCTGCCCTTCAACGATCTTGAAGCCGGGATTTTTGGCCGGCTAAAAGTGGCTCCTTCCCAGCTTCATCCGAACTCGTTGGCGTTCATCCGGGCGTATGAGATCCTTTGTCGGTATCTGGAGGTGGAAGCTACTGTTGCCTTATTTTTCTACATCTTCCAAATCCAACGGCAGAAAGTCGGGGACCGGCAGGGTTGGATTTCCTTGAAGCACCAGTCGAGCAAAATTTTTAAGATGTTTGTCGAGTCTGCTCGGGGTTTCAAGGAGAGGTATTATGTGGTGAAGCCAACGACAGAGTTTGCTATGGACTCTCTGCACGTAGAGAGGCCTGTATTTCTCGAGGATGGGACTCCTCGGTTGGACGAGGAAGGGGAACAAGTGATGGAGTGGGTTCTCCGATTCCCATTGTCGTGGTCGTCGGAGCACTTCGATTTGCGGACCGACGAGTATCTGACTGCTGCCGAGGATCTTACCTCGGCCGAAATGGCAGGCTTTGAGAAGCTTAAGGCCTATGTGGACGGCTTTAAGCCGTGTAAGGTCGTGACTAGTTTGGGGGAGGTTGCTTTGGATAAGCACGGTAGACCGAGGATCGAACCTCGTTTCGTTAATACCAGATTATTATTGTCGTGCAAGACTGTTGCAGCTGAGAACACTTTGCTGGGTATCTACTTTGATTCCTGCCCGTTTTTTACTTTTTTATTGTTCAGCACTTTTGATGTTTTGAATTTCTCCCCGTATTTCTGACCACGTTTCTAACTTTGCAGGTAGAATGGCTGATCTTGCCTCCGAGCTGATGAGGATAGCTGCTGAGCAAAAGGGGGAGAAATCAAAGAAAAAGGCGAGGAGGGCCAAGCCAACCATTTTGATGGGCGATCAGGGTGCTTCGGGGAGCGTCTCCCAATCTTCCCCGGTAGGCAGTTCAGCTGGGACCCCGGGTGGTCGTTCGAAGAGGCAGCGGGAGGAGCAGATGACGCCTATCGTCGACTTGTCAGAGGGGGACGGTGGCTTCGTTCTCCCCGCATGTTTGAGCGACCAGAAATACTTCGATAAGAATCCCCTCCAGGTGCCCGCTTCAGAGAAGGCTTTTATACTGGCCGCTTCTGCATCTGCCCGACAGAAGCAGCTTAATGAGGATGTTGCTGCTGTCATCCGTCTGGCGGAGACAGCCTTGGTGCTCAATGAAGGGGGACCAACTCTCGAGGCTGAGAAGCTGGCCGCTAAAAACAGGAAGCTGGAGGCTGAGATTGCTCTGTTGGAAAATGATCTGCTCGACCTTAGGAGCAAGCAGGAAAATTATTTCAAGAATATGGAGGAGGCCCGACTTACCGCTGAGCAGCTGGAGAAGACGAATAAGGTGCTCGAGGACCTGAAAGTCAGCAGTGCCGAGCAGAGGGGTAAGCTGATGGAAGAAGTGGCTATGTTGCAAGCCAAGTGTGCCCCTCTTGAGGATGAGAAGGAGGAAACTCTCAAGTTTGTAACTCGAGGAGACTTGGTGAAGGAAATCAAAAGGCAAGGGGGCTTGATGTTGGCGAGTATGGTGCACGGGTGGAAGAATGCGATCGCCCAACTCAGGGTTGTGAATGCCGAGCATGGCTTGATTACTGATGGCATTCACAAGCTCAAACGGGTTGAGAACGGGCAGATTGTTATTCCTGAAGAGTATAAGCAAATGGAGCTCGAGGAGGAAAAGTTGGATGAAGAGGCGGTTGATGATGAGGACGAGGAGGATGAGGAAGTCGAAGAGGAAGTTGTCGGGGAGGAGAGGGCACCGGAGGGCAACCCAGAGGGTCATGATGAAAGCTCCTGATCCTCCCCGGTGTTTTATTTGGGCCTGCGCGCCAATGACTTGTACTTTATTCGTCTTTTTTGCTTCATGACAATTTATTTTTGGGGGCCTGCGTGCCCGACTATGTAATATTTGACAAATGGGTTTTTAATGCCCGGTAATTTATAACATTGATGCTCGTTCTTTAATCCTGCTCGTCAATTTTATTCTCCTCGTGTGTATGTTTATGTTATTGCTCTTTGTTTTTGCTAAGTTATGCCTGTTTGTAATATGCATGTCTTTATGCTTGCTCGTTTTTAACTTAACAAATTTTTGGTTTTGGTGTTTGTGTATTTGCTCGACATTGTTAAATGCCTGCGCGACAAAACCTTTTTCTTTATTTGCAAGTTTTTTGTTGCGAGCGCGTTTCGTCGAGGAGGTCGTCCTCGGATTTAACTTAGAAAGTTTAGGGAACTAACTAAGCGCCTAGAGTTGTTTTCTGAGGCTAATACGGAGACCGACACGTTGTTGTGCCCGTCCCCGCGGCTTGAACTTCCCATCGCGAGCTGGGCGTTAAGCCTTGGCACGAAAGACGAGGAGCTTGTCTTAAAGGTCATCCTTGTCGGGGAGATGCTATGCCCTTCCTGAGCCAAAGTATCTCCTTTTCAATAATTGGATCGAGCACGTGTGCCCGCGTGCTCTCCGTTGTCTTTCTGTCGGGCTCGTTGCTTGAGGGTCCGAGCAGCCTCTTTTGAGAGTATGTATTTTAGTTCGGCAATAACTTAGCTGTAATATTGTTTTAGTTTTTGGGCGTTCCAAGGTCGAGGAAGTTTCTTTCCTCGAAGATCCTCGAGATAATACGCGCCATTTTCTGTTTTGTCAATGACGCGATATGGTCCTTCCCAGTTGGCCGCCAATTTACCATCCTGGGAGTCCTTAGCGTTTCGTCTTAAGACGAGGCTGCCCACTTCGAATTCTCTTTTGATGACTTTGACGTCATGTCGGGCAGCTATTTTTTGTTTAAGGGTGGCTTCCCGAAGGGATGCCCCCGTGCGGATCTCTTCGACGAGATCAAGCTCTTCACGGAGAGCTTCGTCGTTCATTTCTTCTTCGAGCGGTTGCTCGGTTCGGCGAGACGGCTCGCCCACCTCCACGGGGATGACTGCTTCTGTTCCATATACCATTCTAAATGGAGTCTCCCCGGTTGTGGAGTGTGGTGTTGTTCGATAGGCCCAAAGGACGCTTTCGAGCTCCTCGACCCATTTCTTTTTGTTCTGGTCCAATCTTCGTCTTAGGCCGCGCAGGATTACTCTGTTGGCGGCCTCGGCTTGCCCGTTAGTTTGGGGATGTTCCACGGAAGTGAAATGTTGCTTGGTCCCCAGGGCAGCGAGGAAGTCTTGGAATCCTTTGTCCGTGAATTGTGTCCCGTTGTCTGTGAAGATGGCTTGTGGTATCCCAAACCGGCAGAGTACGTCGCGTTTGAAGAAACGGAGTATCCTGAATGACGTTATGTCGGAGAGAGGTTCAGCCTCTACCCATTTGGTGAAGTAGTCCACGGCGACTATTAGAAATTTATTTTGGTGAAGTCCCTTTGTGAAGGGGCCAAGTATGTCCATGCCCCACCAAGCGAAGGGCCATGGTGACGACAAAGATTTGAGTTCGTGGGGAGGAGCCAGGTGCATGTCCCCATGTCGTTGACATTTGTCGCATTTCTTCACATGGTCCTTTGCGTCTTGCTGCATGGTGGGCCAGTAGTATCCTGCTCGGAGGGCTTTTCTGGCCAGCGATCTTCCTCCCAGGTGCTGGGCGTTGATCCCCTCGTGTACCTCGCGCAGGATGTAGTCGACTGTTTCCTCGTCGACACATTTAAGGAGTGGGATTGAGAATCCTCTTCTATATAACTTTCCGTCGAGGACGACATAAGCGCATGCTCGACGTCTAATTATTGCTGCCTCTTTCTGATCGTCAGGGAGGGTTCCATTCGCGAGGAAATTGTATACGGGGGTCATCCAGCAGTTTTGGTCGCCAATGACATTTATGTCGAGGACGTTGCTCGCCTTCTCGATGCTTGGTCGGGGGAGTACTTCCTGAATGACGGATTTGTTTCCGCCTTTCTTTTTTGTGCTCGCCAGTTTGGACAGGATGTCTGCCCGTTTGTTGTGCTCGCGTGGAACGTGTTGCACTTCCACGGACTGGAACTTGGTGATTCTTTCCTTCACTAATGCTAAATACTCGGAGAGGTTATCATTTTTGGCTTGATATTCTCCTAATACTTGTGAGGCAACAAGTTGTGAATCTGTGAAGATTTTAATTTCTTTTGCCTCCATGTCCTCGGCCAACCGTAGCCCTGCTAGGAAGGCTTCGTATTCTGCTTGGTTATTTGATGTCGGGAAGGATAGTGCTAGGGATACTTCAATGATGATCCCATTTTCGTTTTCCAGGATAATTCCTGCTCCTGCTCCCGTGGAGCTTGACGCTCCGTCGACGAATATTGTCCATTTGTCTGCCTCGCTTGTCGAGGAGGCTGGACTCGTCATTTCGGCCACAAAGTCTGCTAGGACTTGTGATTTTAGTGCTTTCCTGCTTTCGTAACGAATGTCGAATTCGGAAAGCTCGAGGGACCATTTGAGCATCCTGCCCGCCATGTCTGGTCGACCAAGCAATGATTTGATGGGTTGGTCGGTTCGTACTATGATTGTGTGCGCTAGGAAGTAGTGACGTAGTCTTCTTGCTGCGTTGATCAAGGCGAGGGCCACCTTTTCGATTTGTGTATATCTGAGTTCGGGCCCCTGTAGAGCCTTGCTCGTGAAGTACACTGGTTTTTGTCCTTCCGTTGTTTCGCGGACAAGGGCTGCGCTGACGGCCTCAGATGCGACGGAGAGGTAGATGTATAGCACTTCCTCGACATCCGGGCGCGAGAGGACTGGGGGTTCGGACAGGGCCTTTTTAAGATGTTGGAGGGCCTGCTCGCACTCGTCCGTCCATTCGAACACAGCTTCTTTCCTTAGTAATTTGAAAAGTGGTAATGCGTGTTGAGCAGATTTTGCTACGAAGCGAGACAATGAGGTCAGCATTCCGTTCAGGGTTTGTATGGATTTTTTGTTGCTCGGAGTTGGGAGCTCCGTAAAGGCACGACACTTGTCGGGGTTGGCTTCGATTCCTCGTTCTGTTAGGTAGAATCCGAGGAACTTTCCTGCTCGTACCCCGAAGGTGCATTTTTCTGGGTTGAATCGCATGTTGTGTTTTCTGGCCTGCTCGAAGACCTTACGTAGGTGGGCGGTATGGTCGATTTCCTCGTGGGATTTTACGATCATGTCGTCCATGTAGACTTCGAGCATGTCGCCTATTTCACCCCGGAACACTTTGTTCATCATCCGCTGGTATGTAGCACCAGCGTTTTTTAGACCGAAGGGCATTACGTTGTAGTAATAGTTGCCCGACTCGGTCATGAAAGCTGTTTTTCCCCTGTCGGCCACAGCCATTGGGATTTGGTTGTATCCTGAATATGCATCCATAAAAGACAATAATTTAAAGCCAGAAGAATTATCGACTAATTTATCAATGCAAGGTAAAGGATAGGAATCTTTAGGGCAAGCCCTATTGAGATCGGTATAGTCAACACACATGCGCCATTTTCCATTAGATTTTTTAACTAGTACAACGTTTGACAACCAGGTAGTGTATCTGGCTTCAGAAATAAAATTTGCCTCTAGGAGGTCTTTTACAGCTTTTTCAGCAGCCTCCGCTTTTTCGGGAGACTGCCTACGCCTACGTTGCACTACAGCACTAGCAAGTGGGTCGACAGTAAGTTGATGACAAGCGATGTTTGGATCCAGCCCGGGCATGTCGGCAGCGTGCCATGCGAACAAGTCAGCATTTTCTCTAAGGCAGGCTTTCAGCTGCTTCCTCGCCAACTCGGGGAGCCCCGTACCAATCTTGACTCCTTTTTCTGGATCTTCGCCAAACTGGACTATCTCGAAGTCTCCATCTGGAATGGGGCGATAATGCTCTTTGCTCGCCTCGTCGTCCTCCTTCTCCTCCTTCTTCAGCTTTTTCTCCTCCTTATGCTCTTTCTTGGAGGTGCGGCTGTCAAGATCAACAGAGCTCACACTTGGACCGGGCAGACTTGGTGGTGCTTCCGGGGATGGCTTTGGTGGTGTTTCCGAGGAAGGCTTTGGCTTCTTTGCTTCAGGAGCTTTGCCAATGAAGTTGTTGCCCTTGGATGCTGCGTCAAAGCATCTTCTTGCAGCTTCAATGTCCCCGTGTAGAGTAGCAACCTGCCCCTTATGAGTGTAATATTTCATCTTCAGGTGGGCGGTGGAGGGGACAGCCATCAGGTCTGCTATGGCCGTCCTGCCGATGATGCACTGGTAGAGGCAGGGGCAGTCTACGACCAAGAATTTCACCCTGATCGACTTAGCAGTCTCTTCGGAGCCAAAGGTGACGATCAGGTCGACATAACCCCAAGGCCTAGTAGTTGCTCCATTGAATCCTGTGAGGTCTGAGCCCATGTATGGGGTGAGGTGTGTCTCGTCCAGCTGTAAGGTTCTGAACAAACTGGCGTACATGATGTCGCAAGAGCTCCCCGGATCGATGAGGACCCGACGAACGTCCATGTTGGCCATGTCTGCCCGGACGAGGAGGGGAATTTGGAAATTGGCTGTCCCACCGGGCAGCTCTTCTCGATAGAAGGCTAAAGGCATTGATCGCCCCTTCGCCTTGTCCAGCGTTGCGTTCATATTCGAGGACGTGTTGATGAGATCCTCGAATTTTCTTTTTATTGATCCGACGGTGTGCTTGTCCATGTGACCGCCGGATATGACGAGTGAGTCTGTGAAGTAGTCCCCCGTGCTAAGCGTAGGACCAGTATAGGTGTCCTCAAAATCGCTGGGGATAGCCAAATCTTCTGGCCGGGATACGCTCATAGCTATTTGCTTGGCGTTTTTCTGCCCGGCTGGCTGTGGAGGGACCTCCTCGACCGCGCGAGTCTCCGCGGTTTCGGGTCGAGGATCATTGTTTCTTTTCACGAACTGTCTTAGTTGTCCGTTTCTGATCATGATTTCAATAGCATCCTTCAGTTGGATGCAGTCGTCGGTCCTGTGACCATAACTCTTGTGGTATCTGCAGTACCTATTTTTGTCTTGGCCGGGTTTTAGGGGGGTTGGCTTTGGTTGTTTCACATTTGCTCTGTCGAACTCAGAGATGTGAACCTCAGCGAATATCTCTCCCCGTGATTTGACGAGTTGGGTGTAGGTGGCGAATGTACTTGGAGGACCACGAGGCTCTCGTCTTTCACCCCTCCTTCTGTCTCTGCCCCTCTCGCCACCCCGATCGCCGCCTCTATCGTGTCCCCTGTCGCCACCCCTGTCATCGTTCCTATGGGAGGGCTCGCGGGCAGGGTGGCTGCTTCCAGGTCGGGCAAGGCGGGCGACATCAGCTGCCTGGACTTCCTCGTAATCAATGTACTTTTGAGCTTTTAGGAGGAGGTCGTCCCAGGTGGGTGGTTTTTCTATGCCCACAGCTTTGGCAAAATCGCTGCCCGGGCGAAGGCCCCTCTGCAGCAAGTATTTTTTCATATCGTCGGTTGTTTCGACTTGCACAGCCTCTTTATTGAACCTCTCGACGAAATTGCGGAGAGTTTCATCCTCGGCTTGGTATATGGCCTCCAAGGCGTGCACAGTCTTTGGATGCTTGCGGGAAGCAGTGAAGTGTCTGGAAAACTGTTCAGTCAGATCCCTCCATGAATGGATGGATTGAGGGGGCAGGCTTTGGTACCATGCCATTGCTCCCTTCCTCAGCGTGGTTGGGAACAGTCTGCACCTAATGGCACCGCTAATGTTCCTGAAATCCAGGTTAGCGTTCACATTGGCTATGTGATCGTCGGGGTCGGTCAAGCCATCGTACGCGGGGAGCGTAGGAGGTCTCTCGAAGCCCTTTGGAACACGCTTCCTCAGAATGTCTGCGGACAGGGGGCATCGGGGATCACCCTCGTCACTCCCATTGGGAGAATGGTCCTCGGAAGACCGGGGAGAATTATCGCCGGGCATGGGCGTTTGACTGCGAGATTTGCGAGGACGATAGCTGCCCGACGCGCCATGCTTGGCCATGTTCGTCAACCCTTGAGGTGAATGGCGGCGCGGGGCTTCGTGCTTCCCTTTCTTGCCCGGGGAGAGCCTACCCTCGCGATGTGGAGGAGTACGATCCCTCTTCCGAGGAGTAACTTCGACCCTCTCTAAGTCGGGGCGTCGATGTTTGACGGCCGCCGGACGGGGAGGGGAAGGAGTAGCCTGGTGTCTCCGCGGGGGAGAGTTGGTCTTTCTGCGACGCCGGCTCTTCTCCAGCGCGGCGATTCTTTCGCTCTGCTCGTCCAGTCGACGATTTTGAGCCTGCATGGCCTCCGTTGTTTGTTTGAGGGCAGCGATCAAGGCTGCGACTTCAGAGTTGGCCAAGACGGCGGGCTGTTCGGCGTTGTTTGCCGGAGTTTCTTGTTTCAATTGCGGGCGTTTGCCCATCTGACGATCGGTTAGGATCTCGACGTCTTCTTCATCGGAAGAGAGTGAGGTTTCCCGTCCGTCGCGGGAGTCGGTTTCTGGACCGTGAGACGCGGTGGTATTGTCACGCACCGGGGATAGCACGGTGTTATGCTGCGGCGGCGGAGAGGATGGAACGTTGAGCACGTTATCGTCGCCGGCGTCGGTGTTGAGTGGCTGCGAAGAACTGGCCATGATGAAGTTTTTTGAGAGGTTTGGTTTTTTATCTTTGTTTCTTTGGAGAAAGGTTAAAGAATGGGGAAGAACTCAGTTCCCACAGACGGCGCCACTGATCGTACCTGGTGATCAGAATAGATGGATGGCCGGTCCGTTGAGCAAGCTTCCACACCGAAGGGGGGGTTTGTACCTGCAGGTGCTCCGATGCCTAAGTCAGCAAAGTGAACAGAGAGATACAAAAGAAGAGAGAGAAAGTATAGTGAGAATGAATCAGAATACCTGGCTCTCCTGTATAGGAGAGCTTATATAGTGCCCCCAGCGCTGGGCCAAAGGTTGGTCTATTGGGCCGGGATAACCGGCCCAATAGACTCAACTGCCAAGATAGTCCCCGTATCGTAGGGGAAGGCCGTTATTTGCCTCTATCTTGGTTGGAGCCGTTCCGCTATTCGCGGGTAAGGGATAGGCTCCGTGACAGCTGTGGCTGGATAAGGGAGCACGTGCTAAACGTGCTGCTTAGCTGTTAAGCTACGGTGAACGGATCAACATGCGCGGGTATATGAGCACGTGCTAAACGTGCTGCTTACCCATTATGTCGAGCAGGGCACGTCATTGGCTGACGTGTCGGGGAAGTCTCCCCTTAGTGGGCTGTGCCCCAAATGTCGGGCATAAGTGATTGGGCCAGCTCTTGGCCCAGTCCAGAACAGATGGTATTGTTATTTTTTGAGGGATTGTGAAGGTAAAGTGTAATATAAAACCTTATGAAAGGACAATTAAAGTGGTTTTATCAATATGTTGGAATTGAGGCTTTGGTTCGTGAAGGTTGCAAACATGTTTTTAGTGATGTCCAAAAGCAATATGAAACCTTCAATTCAATATTCAGGTTGCACCAATTTGCCATCAATATTTAGGTTGCCACCGCATATAGTTTTTCCTGTTTCAAATTAAAAAGATATTTTTAGTCACTCAAAATTGATCCAGAATTGCTTCTCTCCTTGCTTCTTGATAAAAAATCGCAACTCAATCTCACATAAGAGTCGCTTCTCAATCCAAAATCAAAACTCGATCTCACACCAAAATCACTTCTTCAACACAATTGTTTGTGTCCTTTCCATCACAACCTCCTTGTTTCGTTGTGAACATTCCCACAATTAAGACACTGAATTTCTCAGGCGAACTGTGTAAACCCAAATTTTTAACAATGAAATAACTTAAAAAAAGGACTTCATTTCCTTAAAAAGTATGACTAAATTATTTTTATATAAAATAACTGTTGGGGATTATGAATTGAATTTTGTATGAACTAAAGAGAGAATAGAGTAAGGAAAAAAGTAAAATTTTATTGATCATGAACAAATGAGTATTTATAATGTATTTATAGGATTACTTGAATCTCAAGCAACCATGGTTAACCATAACTAACTTCGGTTAACCCTTAGTAACTAACTAACTAATTGGAATAACAAACTAACAAAGTAAATCTTAATCAAACAAACTAAACAAACTTATAATTTGAATTACTAACTCAACAAGAACAACTATCTAAGAATACAAGTAATAAAAATATCATAGACTCTATGATTCCTTCCCAAGTGTCACAATTAGAGTGTCAGTCGAGATTATTTCAGATCTGAGATTTCTGTTTATCTAAATCATTTTCGGCGAGATCTGGTTGCCGTTGCCTCTGCGTGCAAACATAATCGAGTTCCATGGATTTGCTGGGTACTAGCTTAATCGATATTAGAATCAAAAGGTTTGCTCGGTAGTTAATGGGTGTTGTTATCAAGTTGTTGTAAGTTCAAGCAAAAATAATATTGGTAATTGGGGTGGCAACTGTGGCTTCTTTTGACATATAGCAATATAGCAAAGCAGAGACCCAGCCAGCATAAGGGGAAGACGGAAGAGAGATAACAAGTTGCAGTTTTGGAGGAGTGTAAATGTGGAAGAAGAAGAGTTACAATTACAATTTACAACGCAAATAATAATAGAATAAAAAATAATAATTAAAATTGATCTCAACTTGCAGAACCGGTAAAGAGGTGGCAAGGGTGACGTGGCATTGATATATTGGAGTGTGTTTAGAGGAGTGTGTTAGAGGGTGTGTCTCTAACACTCCTCATTTATAAATATTAACAACATATAACTATTATAGGGTCTCAAAATTTTAAATTGAGGTTTCTAATATTTTGAGTCCCGTTGCCATATGGCACACTCCATACTTGTGTGGGGGCTGAGCCTGGTTCCAATGCATCTTCTCATAAGCAACTATTTCCAATTGTCTTAATTTTGTTATTATCATTTTTTCAAATATATTTATATTAATCTTTTTTGAAGAAGCTAAATTAGCCCACCCAAATTTGCGCCAGAGACAATCGAACCTCAGACCTCAAGAGGAGCACACTCATAGGTCCCAAGCCAATACCAATGCACCAATCCAAATGGATTTATTTTTATATATTAATTTATAAATAATAAATTAATAAATTAATAAATTATACGAATATGTAGACAAATAAATATAATGAAAATTATCTCTTATTTTCAGGTTTTGTCAGGTCATTAGATATCCTAATCCCACCGCCCATTAAAAACCCCAATTGTGTCCAAAATAATACTCTCTCTAGTCCTATATATAAGAACAAAAAATCTTTTTAGATTCATTAAAGAATTGATGTATGCAGACTATATACATCAATTCTTTAATGAATGTAAAACACAACTTTTTGATATATAGGACCGGAGGGGGTAGTTAAATCTTGTGGCCCTCTTTAACCCCTCATTACACGTTAAAATGAAAGGTTGCATTGGGAATCAACAAACAAAAATTCTTTTCTAATTGTGTCAGGAATAGTCCTATACTCCTTGCGTGACATTTTATAATAAAAAATGCACTTTTTAGGTTCATTGTAAATTTATTGTATCTGGTCCATAACATAGACCAGATACAGTAAATATACAATGAACTTAAAAAGTAATTTTTGCTTATAAAGTGTCACAGAAGGAGTATATAAGAAAAAATTGTTTTTTAGATTCATTAAAGAATTGATGTATGTGGACTATAATATAGTCTACATACATCAATTCTTTAATGAATCTAAAACACAACTTTTTTCTTATATATAGGACCGGAGGGGGTAGTTAAATCACGTGGGCCCCTTTTAACCCATAATTACACGTTAAAATGAAAGATTGCATCGGGAAACAGCAAACAAAAACTCTTTTCCATTCTTTTCGAATTGTGTGCCAAATAATACTCCCTCTAGTACTATACTCCCTCCGTCCCAAAATATAAGCAAAAAGTGGTCAACCAAAGTGGATGTATTTGGTTAAAAATTTAGTCCAAATACATCCATTTTGGTTGACCACTTTTTGTTTATATCTTGGGACGGAGGGAGTATATAAGAAGAAAAAAAAATCTTTTTTAGATTAATTGATGTCTTACCTAAAAAAAAAAGAATTGATGTATGTGGACTATAATATAGTATAAATACATCAATTCTTTAATGAATTTAAAACGCAACTTTTTTCTTATATATAGGACCAAATGGGGTAGTTAAATCATGTGGGCCTCTTTTAACCCCTCATTACACGTTAAAAATGAAAGGATGCATTGAGAAACCTCAAACAAAAACTCTTTTTCATTCTTTTTTAAAATTGCACGCCTTTCCAAAACATGTGAGGCATGCCTTTCCGATTTCAACGTATGCCCCTCTTTATATATCTTCTTCACTCTTGTCTTCTACAACACTCCATATGATCTCTCTCTCTCTCTCCAACAATCGTTATTCATTCAAAACATGTGAGGCATGCCTTTCCAATTTCAATGTATCCCTCTCTTTATATATCTTGCTCACTATCGCATTCTACAACACTCCATCTCTCTCTCTCTAAGAGTCCTTCTTCTTTCAATTTTTTTTTATTCCAATGCATCTTCAAATAAGTAACTATTTAGATTCCCAATTGAGTCTCAATTACTTCAACTCTAATAGGTTTTCTCAGATCTAAGTTTTAATTTACTCTCCAATGTTTGATTGTGTGGTTTTCATTTCCCACATCAAGTCATTGATAGTAATTGCAATCTCTTTGGAAGGGTTGTTGATTGTAGTGTCAATCGTGTCTTTAAGGAAGGACAACAGTTGATTGCATGTTTGTTGTTATTCTTTAGGTGAGTCTTTATTCGTAATTTTATCTTATTGTTGCCTTTAATCTTTATTTTGTGGTTTAATCTTCAGAATTTTCCTAATAAAGTGGGTTTTTTCTTTGTTAAAAATTATTGATATTGATGTTTTTATCTTATTGTAGCTAGTGCAACAAAAAATAAATCAAATCAAGATCTACTACTTTTAATTGGTGCTATGGCGGTGGTGGGCACACTCATCAAGTTAGTGCTATGCCTTATACAATGTAAATCTTACATTCAGATTTATGTTTCTTATATATATATTTGCTCCAATTGAGTTACCTTTTATTTAACTTGAGTATTCGTCTCAATTACATTATGGAATCATTCTAGTTTGATATATACATATTCTAGCTAGCAACACCTTTTAGGAAATTTTAGTTTGATATATACATATTCTAGCAACATCTTTTAGGAAATTTTATATTTTGTTTGTAGCCACTTCCTAAAACATTTTCAGACAATTTAAAAAGTTGCCCGAAAATGTGACCATTTAAGGTCCTAGTGGAGTTGTGTGGAATGTAGGGTAACAACTAGAGATAATATCTTGTACTTCACGAACAGTTGGCAATAATTCACGAAACATCACTCTTTGAAAGAGAATGATTTTCTTGTCTTTAAGTATAATGATGAATTACATTTTGAGGTTTAATTTTTTGATGGAGAAAGTTTCGGCGAAAAAGCAGCTTCTTATTTTGTTGAAAAATGGGGACATGCTCAAACTGAACAAGGGGGTAGCAAGGAAAAAGAGACAAAAAAAAAAAAAACTATGTTGAAGAATTTAACAAAGTTTTTTGTATCGTTTGCCTTGCTACCCCATTGTTCAGTTTGGGCATCTCCCCATTTTCCAACAAAATATGCAGCTGCTTTCTCACAAAAACTTCTCCATCACATATTAAAACCTCAACGTGTGATTCACCATTGTACTTATTAAAGGGAAGGAAATCATTTTCTTTCAAAGAGTGGTCTTTCATGAATTATTGCCATCCGTTCACGAAAGTACAAAATATCATCTCTAATTGTCAGCCCTACATTCCACACAACTCCACTAGGACCTTTAAGGGTCACATTTTCTAGCAACTTTTTTAAATTGTTAGAAAATGTTTTAGGAAGTGCCTACAAAACAAATATAAAATTTACTGAATATGATGTTGCTAGAATATGTATTCGTAAGAGCTAACCATAAGTATTTTCGAGAGAGAGAGACCGCCATCAATCATCTTGATTTAAAAAGTATAAATTTCCATTTGAGATAAAAAAAAAATCAATTTTTTTTTCAAAAAAAAAATCATTTTTTTTATTTTACTTGTGTTTGTTTCAAATTTTTAAAAAAATCAATTTAATAAAAAAATCATTTTTTCTTCAAAATGAAAAGCTATTTTCAATAGCTTTCTTCAATTTTTTTTTTTGAAAACCATTTTCTAAAAAATATATTTATGTGATTGTAAACAAACGGAAAATAGCTTTAAATTTTTCTTCAAAATCTCTACAAAAAAAATCTCTAAATTTTTTTAAAAAAAAATCATTTTTTTTAAAGCTTAAACAAATAGGCCCTTAATTTACTCTCTAATGTCTGATTGTGTGGTTTTAAGTTCCCACATCAACTAATTGATAGTAATTTCAATCTCTTCAAAATTTACTTACACATCCAAGGTGGAGAGGAAAAGCGACTCTTAATTCTTCAAAAGTAGAGCATTGTTCTTTTTTAAGGAATACATCTACCAATGCATTTCCTCTATGTTTTTTAACACCTTTAATTTGTTTTTCTATTACCATTACCGGTTTTCCTTTATTTCTCACTGTTTTATATACCCTTTTTGGAAGGGTTGTTGATTTGTAGAGTCAATCGTGTCTTTAATGGAGTATAACAGTTGATTGCATGTTTGTTGTTATTCTTTAGGTGAGTCTTCATTGGTATTTTAATATTTATTTTGTGGTTTAATCCCTTTAGAGTTTTCCTTATTATAAATTAAAGTGGATTTTCTCTTTGTTGAAAATTATTGATATTTTTATCTTATTCTTGCTAGTGCTACAAAAATAAATCAAATCAAGATCCACTACTTTTAATATAATTAATAATTGCCTAATCGTAGCGATCGATGAATATTATATATTTTTAATTTAGAAAATAATTCTAAAAGAAAAAATTGATTAACAAAAGAAGAAAAGGTTTTCCCAAACACTGCCAAAACTTGTAAAAAGAAAAAATGGTAATTATAGTGCGATGAGGTTTTGTATATTGAGTGTGTGAGTCTAAATTCTTAGTTTTGTAGTGATTCATGTTGTATAATGTGTTTGTAGTATTGGGCCTTGATTAGCTTAAGCCCAATATAGTTTGTGTTAGGCCCAATTGTAATGACTTGCTATATAAGCAAGGTTTGTGTGATCAATAAAATTGACTTGGCCATTTGTTCTTAACAAGTGGTATCATGAGCCTTTAATCCATCACCTGTATTCCGTTTCTTGCAAGAAACAAGTTAGTTACGGTGGTTGCAACCACTCTAACCGTCCTAACCGTTCCAAAAGATTGTTCTCCGTTCATCTTCTTCATCTCACCACACCAAAGAAACCCACATTCTTCATCTTTCTCATTCCTCCCACTGCAATTTTCTTCGCAATGGCAGAAAATTCAGACTTCTTGAAGCCTTCAATTCCAAAATTTGATGGCTACTACGATCATTGGGCAATGTTGATGGAGAATTTGCTCCGATCTAAAGAATATTGGAGCTTGATCGAGAATGGTGTGACAGTGGCACCGGCGAATGCAACGGTGGAACAACAGCGCATTGCAAATGAGAGTAAGCTTACTGACTTGAAAGTCAAGAACTATTTGTTTCAGTCCATTGATCGATCCATCTTAGAAACGATTCTTAATCGTGACACTGCACGAGATATTTGGAATGCTATGAGAATTAGGTATCAAGGTTCAACCAAAGTGAAGCGTGCACAGCTTCAAGCATTGCGCAAAGATTTTGAGGTTCTTGAAATGGGGGAGAGTGAATCAGTAGAAGAATACTTTTCAAGAACCATGGTTATCACCAACAAGATGACTTCTTGTGGTGAAAGAGTAGAACAAAGTACTGTGGTTGAGAAAATTCTTAGATCAATGACTGCAAAATTCAATCATGTAGTCTGTTCTATTGAATTATCTTCTGATGTTACCACACTCTCCATTGATGAGCTGCAGAGTAGCTTGATAGTTCATGAACAACGTATGAAAGGCCAACTGATCAAGCAAGAAGAGCAAGCTCTCAAGGTCACTAATGGTGGCAGAGGGAGAGGTAGGGGAAGAAATTCAAATTCTGCTAGAGGTCGTGGTAGGGGAAGGCAAAGCAAAGAGAATGTGGAATGCTTTCACTGTCATAAATTGGGACACTATCAGAGTAATTGTCCCAATTGGAGTGAAAATGCCAATTATGCAGAATTGGATGAGTTTAAAGAAGAAATGCTCCTCATGGCCAAAACCAATGATGATGAGTTTGGTGAAAATTGGTTCTTGGATTCTGGGTGCAGCAATCATATGTCAGGTAACAAAGATTGGTTCTATGATTTTGATGAGAATTATAGAGATTCAGTGAAATTGGGTGATGACTCAAGGATGAATGTGATGGGAAAAGGAAATGTGAAACTCAGTATCAATGGAAGAGTTCATGTTTTCACCAATGTGTATTTCATACCTGGGTTAAAGACAAACCTTCTCAGCATTGGCCAAATTCAGCAGAAGAAGGCTACAATTGTGTTCAAAAACAATTGCTGCAAAGTTTATCATGAAGAAGAGGGATTACTTTTTGCTACATACATGTCAACAAATAGAATGTATATTGTCAAAGCAGAAGTAATTGCTCCAAGATGTCTGCAAGCTTCAAAACTTGTCAACTCTTTGCTTTGGCATAGCAGATATGGCCACTTAAGCATCAAAGGATTGAATGTTCTTGTTAAAAAGGATATGGTGAGAGGTCTACCAGCATTGAAAGAGCTAGATGAGAATTGTGCAGATTGCTTGGAAGGCAAGCAACACCGAGATGCCATTCCCAAGCAAGCAAATTGGAGAGCCAGCTCTAAGCTTGAACTTGTTCATTCTGATATCTGTGGACCTATCAATCCAAAATCCAACAGTGGCAACAGGTATTTCATAACTTTCACTGATGATCTAACTAGAAAAACTTGGATATATCTGCTTAAAGAGAAGTCTAGTTCACTAGAAACTTTCAAACAGTTTAAGGCTATGGTTGAGAAAGAGTCCAGTTGTTCTATTCAATGCCTAAGAACAGATAGGGGTGGTGAATATACCTCAAATGCTTTTAATGATTTTTGTAGTAATCATGGAATCAAGAGGCAATTGACTGCAGCATACACACCTCAGCAGAATGGTGTTTCAGAAAGGAAGAACAGGACTCTAATGAATATGGTGAGGAGTATGTTGGCTGGAAAGGGTGTACCAAAACCATTTTGGCCAGAAGCCTTGAAGTGGGCTACTTATGTGATGAATAGAAGTCCCACTCTATCTGTCAAAGACATCACACCAGAAGAGGCTTGGAGTGGAGTCAAACCTTCTGTGCATCACTTCAGAGTTTTTGGATGCATAGCCTTTGTTCATGTACCTGACAGTCAAAGAACCAAGCTAGATAGCAAAAGTGTGAAATGTGTTCTTCTGGGACTAAGTGAAGAGTCAAAAGCTTATAAGCTTTATGACCCTGAAAAGAAGAAAATAATCATCAGCAAAGATGTGGTATTTGAAGAAAATAAAGGTTGGAATTGGAATAAGATCTCAGACAAAAAGCAAAACCAGTCAAGCAATGATGTTCTCAGTGATGAAGAGTATAGTACATCAGCTCCAGCAAATGACTATGAGGCTCCAGCAAATGACAATGAGGTTCAAGCTGAAGTTGATATGAATACTTCAAGTGATGATAGTGATGGCATTGACTTCCAATCTGAGGTGAATTTGCCTCCAAGAGTTAGGAGACCACCTCAGAGCTTGAATGATTTTGTCACAGGAGAGGAGCTTGACCAGCTGCATAATCTTGCAGTCTATGTAGCTACTGAAGATCCAACATCATTCAGTGAGGCTGTTAAGTCTAAAGTTTGGATAGAAGCTATGAATCAAGAAATGCAGTCCATAGAGAAGAATCAAACTTGGGAGCTTACTAGTTTACCTGATGGAGCCAATGTAATTGGTGTGAAATGGATTTACAAAACTAAACACAATGAAAAGGGAGAAATTGATAAACATAAGGCAAGACTGGTGGCAAAAGGGTACAATCAGAAGCATGGTATTGACTATGATGAGGTATTTGCTCCTGTGGCAAGATGGGACACAATTAGATCAATACTAGCTATAGCTGCAAGAGAAGGTTGGAAAGTGTTCCAGTTGGATGTAAAAAGTGCCTTTTTACATGGTGAATTAAGTGAAGATATCTATGTTGAACAGCCACCAGGTTATCAGAGGGAAAAGAACAAGGTGTACAAACTTAAGAAAGCTCTGTATGGCCTAAAGCAAGCACCAAGGGCCTGGTACAGTAGAATTGAAGCCTACTTCAACTCTGAGGAATTTGAGAAATGTCCTTCAGAGCATACATTGTTCATAAAGCACAAGCCAAATGGTAAGATTCTGATAGTCAGTCTATATGTTGATGATCTCATATACACTGGAAATGATTTGCTTCTGATGAATGAGTTCAAAACATCAATGCAAAAGGAATTTTCAATGACTGATTTGGGCAAGATGAAGTTTTTTCTTGGAGTAGAAGTAATCCAGTCTGAGGAAGGTATATACATCAGTCAACAGAAATATGCAGCTGAGGTCTTAGGGAGGTTTGGTATGGAAAATTGCAACAGTGTATGCAGCCCTATAGTGCCTGGTTGTAAGCTTGACAAAGATGAAGATGGTGATGCTACAGATGCAAGAGAGTATAAGCAGATAGTTGGGAGCCTAATGTACCTGTTGGCTACAAGGCCTGACTTGGCTTATTCAGTGTGTCTGGTAGCTAGATATATGGAAAGGCCTACAAACATACACCTTACAGCAGTCAAAAGAATATTGAGGTACTTAAAGGGTACACTTACAAATGGAATCATGTATAAATGTGACACTGAGAAGGGTTTTGAGCTAGTTGGCTGGTCAGATTCAGATTATGCTGGTGATGTGAATGACAGGAAGAGCACCACAGGGTTTGTATTCATGCTTGGATCAGGAGCCATATCTTGGTCTTCTAAGAAGCAACCTATTGTCACTTTGTCCACCACAGAGGCAGAATATGTTGCAGCTGCTGCATGTGCTTGCCAAGCTGTTTGGTTGAGAAGTATACTAAGCTACTTGCTTAAGAATCAGAAGATTTGCACTCAGATTTATTGTGATAACAGCTCCTCCATCAAGCTGTCTAAAAATCCCATTATGCACGGTCGTTGTAAGCACATAGATGTGAGGTTTCACTTCTTGAGAGATCTTACAAAGGAAGGAACAATTGAACTCAAACATTGCAAATCACAAGACCAGTTGGCTGACATCATGACCAAACCTTTGAAGTTGGATGCTTTTTTGAAATTGAGAAGTGGGTTAGGAATGGAGATGAAGTGAATGCTGCAGAATTGCTTGATCTGCTTCAGTTTTGCTCTTGCTGCAGAATTACTTGGATTGCTGCAGTTTTTCCACTGTTTTTGCTTTGCTTACTTTTCAGTTTTTGTGTGAATGTTGTTTAGCTTGCTTGTCAAGTATCCTTTAATTGAACTCTTAGGATTGTTCAATTAGGGGAGAGTTTGTTGTATAATGTGTTTGTAGTATTGGGCCTTGATTAGCTTAAGCCCAATATAGTTTGTGTTAGGCCCAATTGTAATGACTTGCTATATAAGCAAGGTTTGTGTGATCAATAAAATTGACTTGGCCATTTGTTCTTAACAATTCATTGACTGCAATCAATTTTGTCGATATTATAGTAACATTCAAGACATTATTTCAAATGGGAAATATAAATAGAGTTCATTAGGAATTAAAAATATGAAATTGTTCAATATGTGACATTTATTTATAATTAATTAAACAAAGTACCAACATATTGTTTGTAGTTAGGACTTAGAGCATCCACAATGGAGAAATCCAATTTTGGGTACCTAAGTGGATTTCGTGTGTACACATCACTCATTTATAATTTTTTAATAATAGTACATAATAAGCACTCAATCTCTCAAACTCAACACCTCTTAAAAAATTCTAAACAGGTCCCACAAATAACTCTACATCTCATCAATAACTCTCCATCTTTATAAATGAGTCCCACAAATTCTATTAGGTACTATGAGAGAGAGAGTGTTTATTTGAGAAGTGGTACATATTTGATACTAAAATGTGTTGTGCTTCAATGGTAGTACTATGAGTACCTAATAGGTACTACACCATTAGAGATGGTCTTAGGAACATTGATTAGCTAGCAGGATCTAGGTTCGAACATAAAATTTTCCATTTTTTTGGTATTGAAAAACATATATTTAACCACTAAGTTACTTAACAAAAATATCAAAAACATAACCAACAAAGAAAGTAGAAGATCCATCTAAAAATCCATATAGATTTGGGATATTATTTTTGGATGTTGGTCTTCCTCTCTTTCTCCCCCGTAACTTGAAGAGAATATATGATATATATAAATTTTATAATCTAGTTGAGAATTTATATATTAATGGTATGCATATATATATATATATATATATATATATATATATATATATATATATATATATATATATATATATATATATATATATATATATATATATATATATATATATATATATATATATATATATATATATATATATTAAAATGAATATAACTTACATTATCATGTGGACACATTAATATTAAAAACACATCATTGATACGAATAAGATAGATTAAAATGTATATTAGGTATGTATGCGCTTCACGGTATTTTGTTTTTGTTTTAAATCTTGGTTCGGATTATAATACTGGAATCAAAACTTTATTCACCAACAAGAATTGCGAACTAAATTCAATACTTTTTAGGCGAATCAAAATAAAGAAATTAGGAGACCGTTGATTTCAAAACTAATCGCATTCCTTTACTGAGGATTAATAAAATCATGAAAACAGATTAGAGAGTGAAAAAGATAGCAGCTGAAACACCTATTATGTTCATGACGACAAAGAATCATGAACGTAATAGGTGTTTCAGTTGCTACCTTATTCACTCCCTTGTATGCTTTCATTATCTTCTTGATCCTCAATAAAGGAATGTGAATAGTTTTGAAATCAACGGTGATCTCCTCAATTTCTTTGTTTTGATTCGCCCAAAAAGTGACAAGTTTTATCGGCAATTGTTGTTGGTGAATAAAGTTTTGATTCTATTATATTGTTCGTACACATATTTAAAACAAAATGCATTGAACCACACAAAAAATAATTAAAAAACAGTGCATGTCAATTCTTAGGATATGATTAAAAGACAAGATGATGATATAGAATGATGGGTAAATAAATTCAACCTAAAACAAGAATAACATGTATAAATGGGTTACACCTAGAAAGAAATAAAAAATAAAGATTATCGCAAGCATCTTTTAAGTTATTTGAAATGATAAAAGGAGAATATGCAAAACCTATATCTTTACTGTGCAACTAACCTAAGACCTTAGAATTTTCGGTGAAGTATATCTCCATCTAAATTTCCTACTAAAAGTCAATGAATCATCTACAATAGTCATTGATTCTATTTTCTTGTCGCATCTCCGATAACCCAATTTAATCGGATATCCTTAGTTGAATACATGTGCAAGCTATTATTATGTGCAAGTTTTGTAAATGATTCATTGACTTGCACATGATAATGACTTGCACATGTATTCAACTAAAGTTATCCGATTTAGATTGGATTATCGGAGACGCGACGAGAAAATAGAATCAATAACTGTGGTAGATCATTCATTGACTTTTAGTAGGAAATTCAGATGTACTTCACCGATAATTCTAATGACGTCTTAGGTTAGTTGCACTATAAAGATATAGGTTTTGCATATTCTCCTTTTATCGTTTCAAATGACTTAAAAAATGCTCGTGATAATCTTTTTTTTTTCTTTCTAGGAGTTATCCATTTATTCTTGTTTTGGGTTGAATTTATTTACCCATCATTCTAAATATCATCATCTAGTTTTTTAATCCCAAAGTGAGACTTGACATGCTAAGTTCTTTTTGGATAATGGTAATTGGCTTTGATAGAGCATAGAGAGCCTCTCACTACTAGAAATTCTCCAATTTCCTGCGGAAAATAATCTGCAACTATTCCTAAGGATTTTTCTAAGGATTTCGCACTTAGGATTTTTCTGCAGAAAATATCATCATCTAGATTTTTCTACGGATTCCGCAGTTATTTTCAAGGATTTTCCTGTGAAATTTTACAATCAGACCACTTTCCTGCGGATCTTGTTATTTCAAGAAATTTCGCAGGTATTCCCAAGACTTTTCCTGCGGATTTTGGCACCCTAGATTCCTGCGGATTTTACTACTTCAGAAAATTATGCGGGTAACTTTTAATTTATTTTTATTTTAAAATTATGATTAAGGTTTTTTTTTAAAAAAATTATGATTAAGATAAAAAAATATTAAAACTATTAAAATATAAAAAATAAAATTCGTCATTCATCACTTAACCCTCGTATTCTCCAGAACTCTAAAATCAATTTCTTTTCACCATCAACTCATTCCTTTCCACAACAAACCCTAAATAATCACAATCGTGAAACTCATTCATCTGAAAATCACAATCGATCACGATCTCACCGCCAAACCTATCCATCTCCGGAGAAACTCATACATCAAAAAACTCGATCTTTATTTTATGAGGCATTTTGTTTGAAGATCTAAAGAGTAACATTTTCAAGTTTAGCCTATGTTAAAAGATGTAAATTTCTTACATGCTTTTAGTTAGTATTCGACGAACTTAATTATGTAAGGCATAATTATTATTCATGATTGAGTTTTTGTATTCAGACGTACACTAATTTTTTATTATAGAATTGTGTCTTGGTTTATCAAAATAGTTCTAATTTAATTAACTTTTTAATTTGGATCTCAAAAAACTAGTCTAGGTGAATATCCCTATCCTTTGAATAAGAAAAATGATATTGAGGTACTAATAATTTGGATATTTTGCTGCGCATTTACCGTGGGATTTTACCTGCGGATATAGTTGAGGAAGTTATAGGTGTTTCCTGCGGATTAGATGAGGTTTTTCATGCGGATTTATATGAGGGTTTTCTTGCGGATTTTATCTGCAGTTTTACCTTATGATACAATTACCTACAAAGGTATTGGCTGGTAACCAGAATCTGCAGGAAATTCCGTAGGTAAAATCATATTACTGTATTAAAAAATCATATCATATAATTTAAAGTTTAATCTAATTTAATATGGAATAAAAAAATTAACAGATTTTGCATATCCATATACTATGATTGTATGAAAATGATTTTTTTTTTAATTCAGCCAAATTTATTAGGAGAATTCATTAGTACACATATATTAATATAGCACAATATAAGTCGTATTCATATCTGTAAGCAAAATTCGAAAAACACATTAGCGGAGAACAAAAACCAAAGGACTACCCACGAAAATCAAAATACATTATTTACCTTTTCCATACAAATCTCATCATTCAAATTTGACTTTGTTGCCATGGATCAAAGCTTGAAAGACAATATAAGCTTTGTTGTGAGAAATTTTTTTGGTCTACAGTTGTCTGTGAAAAATCAACTGCTAAAATATAAATAACCATATAACTTATTATACATGAATTTGTATGCATAGGTAAATGATACCAAAGACAAAACATAGGCGCCATCTATATTGAATTATTTTTTTTAAAAAAAAAGTGGAGAATTCTAAGTCAAAGCGCTATCTTTACTGAATTATTTAATAAAAAAATGGAGAATTCTAAGTCAAATTCTGAATTATCTAAAAAATTTCTCCACTTTTTTTTTTATTTTAAATAATTCAATAGAGATGCCACTTCTGTTTAGCCTTTTGTATCATTTACTTATGCCTTCGAACTCATGTATAATAAGCTATAAGATTATTTAAATTTCACCAGTTCGTTTTCCACAAAATGACTATAGACCTAAAAAATTTCTCACAACAAAGTTTATATTGTCTTGCAAGCATAGCTTTGATCCATGATAACAAAGTTAAATTCGAATGATAAGACTTGTGTGGAAAAGGTAAATAATGTATTTTGTTTTTCGTGGGTAGTCCTTTGGTTTTTGTTCTCCACTAGTGTGTGTTTTTGAATAATATGTTTGACCAAAAAAAAGGAAAAATATGTTTCACAAAAGAAGAATATGTTTGACCAAAAATGAAAAATATATTTAGAATAATATGTTTGACAAAAAAAAATTGTGCCATTTTTTTAAATAGTGTGAATGATGAAGCAGTGAAGGTTTCATATGTAGATGGTGATCCTGATAGGAAAGGAGGAAGAAGAAGGATGGTTTGAGTGGTGATATAATTTTTTGATCAATTTTTTATTTTTTTTTAACCAAAGAGATGCTAGCAAAGAGCTAGACACCCCAAAATATATTAAAAAGGGCAACAAAAAGAAATGGAGGGGACAAGAACCAAAACTCCATTAAGAGGTGCAAATACGAAATTGGTCTTTTATAACATTGTAGTTTTTAAGAGTAATCTCTATTTTGGGTTTCTTACAAAATAAAAAAAAAAAAAGAGTTTTAGTCCCTATAAAATGCAAATACGGATTAAAAGTGAATAAATTTTCTTGAGCGACTAAACTTAAAAGTTCATAATTTTGTATGGATTAAAAATATATTTAACCCTATATATTATTTATACACATTAAATACTTTTTACTGATATTTTGATTATGTTGGTAATTTTTTAAGGTTCGTGATGATGAAATACAAGAAAATGGAGTTTGAATTGTGTTCACTGTTTCTCACAAGTTTTAAATTCTTTTTGTTTCTCATAAAACCATTTATCTTCTTTTAAACACAAGCATAGAGAATTGTAATTAAATCCCAAAAAACATAATCAGAGTAAAGAGAGAAGGAACATAGAAAGATACAACACCATAATTTTTATACTAATTCACTATATTAATGAGAAGCTAGTCCGGTCCACTCTTTCTTCTTTTTTATACTATAATGTTGGATCATTGTTCCTCTTGTATCAAATTCCAGATTATAGTTTTTTTAAATCATTAAAACTTGTTGATTTAATCCAAACTTAAAAATTATAAGTTAGATTGAGTGAGATTAAAACCACCAAATAAGAGTACATAATAGATATTGATCCAAGTCTTTATACATGCAAGATCTATTAAAAGTATAACTTTTTATCATCTTTCCGCTTGAGATCTTTAGAAAATTGAAAAGGATGAAAATAACATGGATAAAATTTGATATGCCTAATAGTTAAGAATGATGCCACCGTTTCTAAGGCTAAAAAAAAACTAAGAAAAAAAAAATCCAGATCCCGGAACCCTTCATTCTTTTTGCCTCGTATCCATTGTGTTGATTCTTTCGTGTTTGGTGATTCTATTTTATTGTACTCACTATTGTCTTCTACAACGCTTCTTGTGATATCTCTCTTTAGTCATTAGATACCCTAATCCAGCCGCCCATTAAAAACCCTAATTGTGTCCAAAATAATACTCCCTATAATATAGTCTAAATACATCAATTCTTTAATGAATATAAAACAAGAATATATATATATATATATATATATATATATATATATATATATATATATATATATATATATATATATATATGAGTCAGGATCCGTTGACACCAACTAGTTTGACACCAAATATTACACCTCTCAATAACGTTTTAACCGATATAAATTTTATAAAATCCACCGTTGGATTGAAAGTTTACATCATATAGATCATTTGTGTAAAATTTCAAATAAATCCAAAATCATTTGATATGTTATTGAGATACATCAAAATTAACGGTTTTTGTATTTTTTTAAATGCCGTTAATCTTTATGTGTCTCAATAGCATATCAAATGATTTTGGATTTGTCTGAAATTTTACACAAATGATCTATATGTGTGTGTGTGGGATTTGCTAATGCACACCCACTGTTTTTTATGAAGGTGTGCATTAGCAACATACATCTTAAGGTGTATTTAACTACTTTTTAGTTATCATTTGCTAACACACACCTTCTAAAAATTAAGTAGGTGTATTATAGCAAATGCCTATAGGAGTTGCTAACATACACCCACTTATTTTTTAGAAGGTGTGCATTAGCAACATGCACCTTAAGGTGTATTTAACTACTTTTTAGTTATAACTTGCTAACACACACCTTCTTAAAAATAAGCGGGTATACGTTAGCAAAACCCTATATATATATATATATATATATATATATATATATATATATATATATATATATATGACCGGAGGGGGTAGTTAAATCATGTGTGGGTCCCTTTTAATCCCTTATTACACGTTAAAATGAAAAGTTGCATTGGGAAACAACAAACAAAAACTCTTTTCTAATTGTGTCCAAAATAATACTCCCTCCAGTCCAATATATAAGAAAAAAAATATTTTTTAAATTCATTAAAGAATTGATGTATGTATGTATGTGGACTATAATATAGTCTAAATACATGAATTCTTTAATGAATCTAAAACACAACTTTTTTCTCATATATATGATCGGAGTGGGAAGTTAAATCATGTGAGCCACTTTTAACCCCACATTACACATTAAAATGAAAGGTTGCATTGGGAAACAACAAACAAAAACTCTTTTCCATTCTTTTCTAACTGTGTCCCAAATAATACTCTTTCTAGTTCTATATATAAGAAAAAATTGTTTTTTAGATTCATTAAAAAAATGACGGATGTATGTGTATGTGAACTATATGTGAACTATATAATTCACATACATCCGTCAATTCTTTAATGAATCTAAAACGCAACTTTTTTTTCTTTTATATAAGACCGGAGTGGGTAGCTAAATCATGTGGGCCCCTTTTAACCCCTCATTACAATTTAAAATGAAATGTTGCATTGGAAAACAGCAAACAAAAACTATTTTCGATTCTTTTCTAATTATGTCCCAAATAATAATCCCTCTAATCCTATATATATAAGAAAAAAATTGCTTTTGACATTCATTAAAGAATTGATATATGTGGACTATAATATAGTCTAAATACAGCAATTCTTTAATGAATCTAAAACGCAATTTTTTCTTATATATAAGACAGAAAGGGCTAGTTAAATTATGTGGGCCCTTTTTAACGCCTTATTACATGTTAAAATGAAAGGTTGCATTGGGAACCAACATACAAAAACTCTTTTCCATTCTATTTTAATTGTGTCCCAACTAATACTCTTTGTAGTCCTATATATTACTCCATCCTTAATTATAAGCAAAAATTTGCTTTCTAGATTCATTGAATAATTAATGTATCTGGTCTATATTATAGACCAAATTCATCGGTTATTGAATGAATCTGAAAAGTTCACTTTTGCTTGTAATTAAGGATGAATGGAGTATAAGAAGAAAAACAATTATTTTTTAGATTCATTAAAGAATTGATGTATGTGCACTATAATATAGTCCAAATTCATCGGTTATTGAATGAATCTGAAAAATTCACTTTTGCTTATAATTAAGGATGGAGGAAATATAAGAAGAAAAAAAATTGTTTTTTAGATTCATTAAAGAATTGATGTATGTGCACTATGATATAGTTTAAATACATCAATTTTTTAATGAATTTAAAACACAACTTTTTTTCTTAAATATAGGACTGGAAGGGTAGTTAAATCATGTGAGCTCCTTTTAACCCTCATTATACGTTAAAATGATGCATTGGGAAACCGCAAACAAAAACTATTTTCCATTATTTTCTTAAAACGTGCACGCTTTTGCAAAACATGTGAGACATGACCCTCTTTATATATCTTTCTCACTATAGCCTTCAACAACACTCCATATATCTCTCTCCAATAACCCTTCTTCTTTCAACTTGTTTTTTTTATTCCAATGCATCTTGTCATCAGCAACTCTTAGATTCCCAATTGAGTCTTTAGATCTATTAGATTTTCTCATATCCAAGTTTTAATTTACTGTCTAATGTTTGATTGTATGGTTTTCATTTCTCACATCAACCCATTGATAGTAATTGCAATTTATTCAAAATTTACGTACATATCCCAAGGTGCAAAAGAAAAGGACTCCTAATTCTTCAAAGGCAGAGACATTGATCTTTTTTAAGGTATACATCTACCATAGGCATTTCCTCTATGTTTCTTTTAACAGATTTGTTTTTCTACTACAATTACTCTTTTTTCTTTGATTTCTCACTGTTTCATATGCCCTTTTTGGAAGGGTTGTTGATTGTAGAGTCAATCGTGTCTTTAATGGAGGACAACAGTTTATTGCATGGTTGTTGTTATTCTTTAGGTGAGTCTTCTTTGTTATTTTTATCTTATTGTTATCTTTAATCTTGATATTTTGTGGTTTAATTTTTTCAGGGTTTTCCTTATTATAAATTAAAAATAGTTGTGATTTCAGAGTTATAAGGATGAGTTGGTGGTTACGATGGATGAGAGGGAGTGAAGTGATATGGAAACTGTGAAAATATTGTTAAAAAATGTGTTTTATTTGCAAAAGAAAGGAACTTTGAATTTATTTTTACAATAGGTCTTTAAATTAATAGGTAAATGAGTATTTTTAAAAGATATATATTTTTTATCATTTAAAAAATTATAGTAAATAAATATTATTTACCAAAACTATCAAGAAACTAAAATTTGATTTTTTAAACTTTTTTATTACTCATGATAGTGAATATTGAATATTTTAATAAAAAAATGTAAGAAATTAATATAAAGGTCTCATGTTAATTTCATTCCATCTATTTTCATAGATCCAAACATAACCTAAAAATCACATGTTCAAATCCCTTTTATGCTTGTTAAAATTGATTTATTTAAAAAACACTGCAGGCAATTGGTATTAAGGTGATGGTGGTCGGGCACACTCATCAAGTTAGTGCTATGCCTATACAATGTAAATCTTAGATTCTAATTTATGTTTCTTTTATATATATATATATATATATATATATATATATATATGCACGACTAATTGAGTTCTGCCTTTTATTTAACTTAATTACAATATGGAATCATTCTAGTTTGATATATACGTATTCTAGCAACATCTTTTAAGAAATTTTATATTTTATTTGTAGCCACGTACTTCCTAAAACATTTTCAGACAATTTAAAAAAGTTGCCCGAAAATGTGACCCTTTAAGGTCCTAGTGGAGTTCTGTAGAACAACTAGAGATGCCTTGTACTTCACAAACGGTTGACAAGAATTCACGAAAGATCACTTTTTGAAAGAGAGTGATTTCTTTGTCTTTAAGTACAATGGTGAATCACTCTTTGAGGTTTAAATCTTTCATAGAGAAAGTTTCCGCGAGAAAGCAGCTTCTTATTTTGTTGAAAAATGGGGACATGCATGCTCAAACTGAACAAGGGGGTAGCAAGACAAACGAAACAAAAAACTTTATTGAAGAATTTTTTTTGTTTCGTTTGCCTTGCTACCCCCATGTTCAGTTTGAGGTTGTCCCCATTTTTAAACAAAATAAGAAGCATCTTTCTCACAATAACTTTCTCCATCAAAGATTTAAACCTCAAACAGTGATTCTCCATTGTACTTAAAGACAAGGAAATCACTCTCTTTCAAAGAGTGATCTTTCGTGAATTCTTGCCAACCGTCCGTGAAAGTACAATGTATCATCTCTAGTTGTCAGCTGCATGTTCCACACAACTCCACTTGGACCTTTCGGGGTCACATTTTCTAGTGATTTTTTTAAATTGTCTGAAAATATTTTAGGAAGTGCCTGGAAAACAAATATAAAATTTCCTGAAATATGATTTTGCTAGAATATGTATTCCTAAGAGGTAAACATAATTATTTGCTCGAAAAACAACAATTAATCATCTCAAGTACTATTAGTGAATCAACATTGTGCAAATAGTTGTGAAATATTTGTGAAACCAACAATGATAAACAAGGTTTAAAAAAATATTTGGCCAAGATTCTTTCCCAACTATGTTGCATTTGGTATCAAATACAAGAAGGCATTCGAAGTCCCCTCCACCTAAATTTTTTGGGAAGATGAATGCTAATCATGTATATTAATATATCGCATTCAGAATGATTCTATAATGTAATTAAAACGAATGCTAATCATTTATATTTAGTAAAACAAGATACTAATGAAATAATATTTTTGCCCATTTTCCTTTTTTTGACAACTCACTAAATTAGGGATATAATTGTAGTCTTTTTATACTAAATTCTAATAAAATAATATTATTATAATTATTATTCTCTATTATACATTGCTTTTATATTTTCTTTCTACTATTTATATGAGACCTATGTTTCAAAACTTGTAATTAAGAATAAATTTATGTTTGTAATTTTGTAATTTTCTTATATATGTCAACGAAATATTTTACTGTATTGGCCGAGTTTTCTCACAACTTTATTCACCAACAAGAATTGCAGATAAAACTCGGCACTTTCTGGGCGAATCAAAACAAAGAAATTGGGGAGACCGTTGATTTCAAAACTAATCGCATTTCTTTACCGAGGATTAAGAATCATGAAATCATACGAGGGAGTGAATAAGATATCAGCTGAAGCACCTATTATGTTCACTCCCTGGTTTGCTTTCATGATCTTCTTAATCCTCAGTAAAGGAATGTGATTCGTTTTGAAATCGATGGTCTCCTCAATTTCTTTGTTTTGTATCGCCCAGAAAGTGCCGAGTTTTATCTACAATTCTTGTTGGTTAATAAAGTTGTAATAAACCCCGACCAATCTAGTAAAATATTTCGATGACGTATATAAGAAAATTGTAAAATTATAAACATAAATTTATTATTAATAACAAGTTTTGAAATAAACAAATATTATAAAGTAGGCTAACAAATAACAATGATCATAACCGATATTCTACACGCACAAAAAAGATCATATCAATTATAAAAAAAAAAAAAAAAATTATAATTGATATGATTCTTTTTTATAATTAATCATATCCAATAAAATACTTATTAATAAATTTAAGATATATAATAAGTATATATATATTTTTTTTTTGAAGACATATAATAAGTATATATAACTTGAACTTCAATGTTGATTTTAATGCATTTGATGTTAATTATGATGTAGGTTGCTATATTACTTTTACTATGTAGTGTTAAATATAGATCTAGGAACAATTGAGATCGATTAACCTCTACTAAAATTTACAGGAAGATGAATGAATATCTAACATAGTAGAAACCGATCTATCAGATTCTTCTTTTATCAAATTCCATGTTGATTATATAGTTTTGTAAAATCATTCAAAACTTGTAGACTTAATCCAAAGCCTGACAATTATAAGTTTGAATGAGAGTAAAGCAAAATGATATGTTGGGAATTGCCTTGAAAACGTGGAAAAAACACTAATCTGCTGTTTTTCGCCCCGGGCGAAAAACCTGTGCCCCGGGCGAAATTTGAAGCAGGAAAAAGGGAGCTCTCTGTCTTCTTTTCGCCCCAGGCGAAAACACTGGTGCCTCAGGCGAAAATTTTCGCCCCAGGCGAAAAAACTGGTGCCTCGGGCGAAAATCGCTGCAGGGGTATTTAAAGGGTCACGTTTTCTGTTTTTTAACAGCAAGTTTTGAGGGTTTCTTTCACCAAAACGGCGGCTAGGGTTAAGAGGGTTACTCTTGGTTCATCTCTAGGTTTTGGGTGTTGATTCTTTCATCTTGTAATCACTTATCATTGAAATCTCTTGGTCACGGGAAGAGATTTGGGAAAAGGGTAGAATTAGGGTTGAAGTCTAATTCTTGCAACTATTTTGTATTGAATCTCGTTGTAATCAAGCTTTTCATTGATAGTGGAACGGAGGGTGGCTCTCTCCCCCAGAGTAGGTCGGTTTTGACTGAACTGGGTAAACAATTGCTTCGTGTTCTTTACAGTTTTATTGCTTATCTTTTGTTCGTGATTATTATTGCTATTTCCACATTTTGATTGCTTATTCGATTTGCTCCACACATCAAGATTATTGGTGTGATTCAATCCGAATTCACAACAATTGGCGCCCACCGTGGGGCAAAGGATCAAACGAATTAAGTATCATGGGTTCTAAGTGGGAGATTGAGAAGTTCACCGGTAAAAATGACTTCGATTTGTGGAAGGTGAAGGTACGGGCAATATTAACACAACAAAAGTGTGTTGAAGCATTGTTGGGCATATCGAATATGCCAAATACTCTCTCGAACGCAGAAAAGAGCGAGATGAATGATAAGGCTTTGAGTGTCATTATCTTGTGCCTCGCGGATAATGTGTTGAGGGAAGTAGCTAAAGAAAAAACTGCGGCGGCTATGTGGACGAAGCTGGATGCGTTGTATATGACGAAGTCTTTGGCACATAAGCAGTGTTTGAAAGAACGGTTGTTTTTCTTTCGAATGGTGGAGAACAAGCCTGTGGTGGAGCAACTTTCAAAGTTCAACAAGATCATTGACGACTTGGCGAACATTGACGTGAATTTGGAAGACGATGACAAGGCCTTTCATTTGTTGTGTGCTTTACCCAAATCACTTGAAAATCTCAAGGATGCGTTGCTTTATGGCAAAGAAGGTACTATCACATTGGATGAAGTTCAATCGGCTTTGAGGACCAAGGAGTTGACAAAGTTGAGAGACTTGAGGGTTGATGATAGTGCGGAAGGGTTAAATGTGATGAGGGATAGAAGTGAGAACGACGGTAGAGGAAAGGGGAAGAAATATGGGTCAAAGTCTAGGCCAAAAGGTGATAATGGTGGCAGGTTCAGATGCTTCTATTGTCAGGATCCGGGTCACTTCAAGAAGGACTGTCCTCAGAGAAGGGGCAGCGGTAGTTCGTCAGCTCATGTTGCCGTTGATGAGGAGGAAGGCTATGAGAGTGCGGGAGCACTCATAGTCACCAGTTGACTCTCATAGCTTGCTGATCAGTCTGGAGAGGCGGTGGTAATAATACTCAACATCAGCCTGGAGAGGCGGTGGTAATAATACTCAACATCGGCCTGAAGATGCGGTGGTAATAATACTCAACATCGGCCTGGAGAGGCGGTGGAATAATACTCAACATCAGCCTGGAGAGGCGGTGGTAAGAATACTCAGTTACAAGGTGGAAGACATAGTGGATATACCGGTTTAAGGCTTTGGTGGAGGAATCTCGGTTTGAGGTGGAGGTATACCAAAGTTATGGCTATGGAGACCTTGTGTGGAAACAACGGTGATCAAGCTTGGTAACTTGCTAGACTGCTAGAGGTAGTTGGACACAAGGAGAGTTTGAGGTTGCAGCTTGTGAAACCACCTAAAAATTCCAAGGTTGGTTGGAGGTAAGCATATCTTCAAGAGTACGGAAAGCTACAATCCGGGGTTTGAAGAGGGTATGGTTTAGCTTGTGTATTGTCCTAAAAATCCAAGGGCAATTGGAGGCAAACATTTTTCGGGAGTACGGAGAGGTAGACTCCGGGGGCCGAAGAGGGTATGGTGTAAACAAGTGGAGAGAGCAGCACGGTGGTTGATGGGAAGTTGGCATCACCATTGTTTTAAAGGCAAGGTGGAGATTGTTGGGAATTGCCTTGAAAACGTGGAAAAAACACTAATCTGCTGTTTTTCGCCCCGGGCGAAAAACCTGTGCCCCGGGCGAAATTTGAAGCAGGAAAAAGGGAGCTCTCTGTCTTCTTTTCGCCCCAGGCGAAAACACTGGTGCCTCAGGCGAAAATTTTCGCCCCAGGCGAAAAAACTGGTGCCTCGGGCGAAAATCGCTGCAGGGGTATTTAAAGGGTCACGTTTTCTGTTTTTTAACAGCAAGTTTTGAGGGTTTCTTTCACCAAAACGGCGGCTAGGGTTAAGAGGGTTACTCTTGGTTCATCTCTAGGTTTTGGGTGTTGATTCTTTCATCTTGTAATCACTTATCATTGAAATCTCTTGGTCACGGGAAGAGATTTGGGAAAAGGGTAGAATTAGGGTTGAAGTCTAATTCTTGCAACTATTTTGTATTGAATCTCGTTGTAATCAAGCTTTTCATTGATAGTGGAACGGAGGGTGGCTCTCTCCCCCAGAGTAGGTCGGTTTTGACTGAACTGGGTAAACAATTGCTTCGTGTTCTTTACAGTTTTATTGCTTATCTTTTGTTCGTGATTATTATTGCTATTTCCACATTTTGATTGCTTATTCGATTTGCTCCACACATCAAGATTATTGGTGTGATTCAATCCGAATTCACAACATGATAAATTATGGATACATACATATATATATATATTTGTAAATGTATGTGTTCTCCTTAGGTTTTAAATGATTTTAAAAATAGGGTCTAAGTATGTTGAAATGAAGTAGGCAAAAGTTAGCTAAAATATTTTGTAAAAAGTGTTTTGCAATCTAACTCAATTTCTTTAAAAATCTAGTTGTTGAACCGGTGCATGCAAACAATATGAACCGGTGCATGATTTGCAAAAATCACGAACCGGTGCATACCGGGAATGAACCAATGCATATGAAATCTGGGAATTTTAAAGAGTAATTTTGTACCGACACATAATACATTATGATAATATTATAAATTGAGTCGATGCATAGGAAATGAAATTTCAACAAAATCTTTTAAGAGAGAGTGAAGAGAATGGAAACAAAGTGGAAAAAAGAATGATGCAATCCTAACCGGTGATACTCTTAACAAAGATATGGACATGGACTGAAATGGCTAGATGCATTCAATGTGTTTTTATTTTATTTTTAATTTTGTTGTTTGTTGAGACTATGGTGACAACATATTATATTTCTAGCCATTGAAATGAGTGTTTACTTAAATTTCTAGAGATTGCCCTCCATGGCTTTCCTATTTTGTTTGAAAAAAAAGAAAGTGTTTACTTAAATTGTTGAAAGATAAAGTAATGAGAGAGGACACAAATATAAGTATATGAGATGTTGTTTACTTAAATTGTTGTACATCGGTAAGTTATCTATTATTAAAATTTTAAGCATATGAGATGTTGTTTGATTTGTTTCGATGAGTATTTTAAAAATATATAATTTTTAATAATAGATAACTTAAAATATTAATTATTAAAGTTGTACATTGGTAAACGTAAATGCAGTCAACTAGCGCATTTATTTTGTAATGGATGAAGTACTAAATATTGTATATATTTCACGATTTTGGTTAATAATGAGAATAGAAAATAAATCATGTCTTGTTTTTTTTTTTAAGGTACACTTAGGTTCTGTTTGGAAAAATCAATAAGCTAACAAAGTTTTGTTTTGTAACAATTTTTAAAAAAGAGCTTAAAGCTTATCTTACGAGCTTATAACTTATTTTTCAAACGCTATTTCAAGTAACTTATGAGCTTATAGCTTATATCTTATCATTTTTCTTCCAATTTTACCCTAATCATCTTACTCGAAAAAAATTAAATATTAATTAAACATATTTTTTATGTCATTGCATACTTATAAGCTAGTTCAAACGCTAATTTTATTGAACACTACAAATTTAATCAGTTTTCTTATTCGCTATAAGCTAAAAGCTAACTTATGAGCACTATTTTTTATAAACAGAGCCTAAGTGTACCTTGCATTTCTTATAATATAGTTTTTGTTTATAAAAAAAATGGCATCCACAAATTTTAAACAAGAGCTTGGTGTTAGTTGTAATTTAAGGAGACTTTAGGAAATCTAATGTAAATTTCGTTTTATTATCAACTTTTCTTTTTTACCTTCCAAATAATGAGTTTTTTTTTTTTGTCTGCTTTTATAAAAAAAAAAAAAAAATTGTTTCTATGATGAGTTTTTGGAGTTTGTTTCTATGTTGAGTTGTACAGTGACTATGCACCTCATCATCGGTGACCGTTGACCAAGTTTTTAATTTTTTATATGGTCCACGTTGGAATGCCACCATTAACAAAACCAAAATTATATAACTCCAAATTTGTGACATGGCCTAATATTACTTTACTTTTATTTTAGAAATTAAAATTCGAAATAGTCAAAGCAAATCCAAAAAAGCACCCATGCCATTCAAATTAAAATATTAAAAATTCATTGATGATATGTTGTTTAGCCACTCTGTCCACCAAAGGTGATGAAGCAGAGCATTGCAAGGAATAAATATTACTTTTTTTCTGTCATATTAATCTTTATAATTAAGAACATATGCAATTGTAATCAGTGAAGAGATCTTGGTACTAAACAAAAAATTAACAATTTAAATTTCTTCACTATCACATTTACTTTCAAAATATATATCACAAAATATGAAAATCTGACTAGTGAAATCTGTAACTGTGTGAAATCCATTTCTTTTTTATGTACAAAGAAAAAGAGAATCTAATTACCTTTAATTTCCCTACAAAGTACAATACAAATCCTCAAACCTCTCCCATTTAAACAAGATTGACCCAATAGGCCAATACTCATTTTCTTCAACTTAATACACCTAAACTAATCTAAATGAACCTTAATCCATTTCAGGGATGCTTTGAAGTGCAGGTCTCCAAGATCTTTGAAGTGATTTATAGCCATTACTATGATTCATCAATTGGGCTAAAACTTGTTCCACCCTTAACTCCCTCATGTCCACTTTGCTCAACAACTCTTCTAACTGTTTCTTGGTAATCTTGATCTTCACTTCGGTAGTCGTTTTGGCATCGGCATAGTTGCTTTTGGCTGCGTAATTGCCTTTGGACGACGAAAAATCCCAATCTTCATCGTCGGTCGCATAGTTGGTTGATGATTGTTGCTTCAAGCAATTTCCCATTTTTTATTTGCTATTTTTTTTGTATTTCTTTTGCCTCTTTAAAATTTGAGTGTTATTTTGCCTATGCAAAGATGAGAGAGAGGGAGAGAAAGAGAGAGAGATTTCTTTTGAAGATGGGAGAGAGTTGGGTGATATATAGGAGAGAAAAAATGAAGATGCATGGAATGGAGTAAAAGATGAGGAATGAGTCATACTTAATTTATTTATTTTTCTTAGGTGGAAAGTAGTAGGAAAGTGGGACCCATGTTAGAAGTGGTTGTTCTTGATTTTGTCTAGTCTAATGATAATGATAATCAAATAATTTTAGTCCAAATACTTTAGATAAATACTCCTACTAATAAACTCACCACGGAAATGTTAGTAAGAGTGTAGTATGCATAAATTAATTGATCTTTAATTATTTCACTACACCTACCCTAGTTTACACAAATTGACCATAGGTTGCATCACAAATTGATTGAATAAGTTTACTCCTAATTTGTACACATCATGTGTAATAAATTTTTATACTATGAGACACAAATTTTAAATATTTTATTTCTTATATATGAACAGAATTCAACTCAACATATATTTCAAAGTTTACAACACTTAAACATTATAAACACCATGCCATTTGATTAATAAAATGCTAAGATTTGCTAAGAAGCCTTCGGTTAGTTACATTAAGTTTTTATCTTCTTGATGATGAATAAAATCTTGGATTAAAATAGATAAGAGCCTTGGGTATCGAAAACAAGATATCGAACACAACCACTAAACAACAAGACCAAATGACGAAAGCGTTACGAGAAGTGGGTATATGTGTTTGGATCTGAATTCTGTGCAATCGAAAATTGGTACAGTCAAGCGCAGTCAATAAGTTTTAGGCCGTCTGATCTTGATCGATTGGTCCAAATATCATCTAAAAAGTTTATATTAAACAAAAATAAAAAATTGTCTTAAAATCACGGTTCAGAAGTACTGATTGCATCCAATCCGACGACATGTAATCCAATTTCATATACAATGTATGGAACACATTTTGTTGTCGGTACTCACATTGTCAAGAGTTAATTTATGGTTAGAATTTATTAAAGCAAGCAACAGCCGATTTAGTAGTGGGAGAGTGTCAAAGGGTATTGGTGTGAAAAGGGTGTAATTAGGAATCTCAAGATATGAAAGTGTGAACACAAATTAGTGAATGGGATCTTTTGAGTGAAGATGCTATTTGGCCATTACTCATTCACAATCACGTGCACATGCCTCACCACTTTTCCTTGTTTTTCAATTGTGTCTGCTACAACATTATTGTATGTTACTCCCTCCGGTCCTTTTTATAAGAAACACTTTGGAATTTTTATTTGATCTTTTTTATAAGAAACACTTTGACACAATTCCATTTGTACCCTTATTAAATACAATCAAATAATTCATTATAATGCTAGTGCATTAATTAGAGAGACATATTTCCCATGCTAGGTCAAAGGTTAGTTTTGGAATATAACATAAAATGTTAGAATCATTAATGAGAAAATTTACCTTCCTTAGTCAGTGTGATTTTGTCAAAGTGTTTCTTATAATAAGGACCGGAGGGAGTATTTTTTATTTTTTAAATTAAAGTATTCACTGCATATAATAGGAGAGATTAATTGTTCGAAATTATTCTGTAATAAATATTTTTTTATATCCAAGAGCACTTAAATAATATGGCGTAGGTCTCTTCCAGTTTAATAAAAGTTTTGGGTTCATCTTTAACTTGGGCATGCAGCTACTAGGGCTATTAAAATTTAAATTTTTAGAGAAAGTTTATGACTCGTTTGAATACCACAAAACTTAAGAAATTAGTCTTTACGATTGCGCATGATGATACTTGGTTTCCGCTTAAAAAATATATATTATATTGTAGTTAATAAATTTTTGTTGAATAAAGAATTTATATGAATATCATCATAACTACGGTATGCAATCTCCTTTTCACTTATTTATCATGAACCATGTGTTCTCGTGTCGTACTTCTTCAAAATTAGTATTTGACTAATTTATATTCAACGATCCTCAAATTTGTCTGCACAACGTAGAAAATGATAAAAATAAATGGAGATAGGGGAGCACTTTTAGTAAATGCATCAATATTCCAAGCATCTTATTTACATTTCATTATAATTGTTCACTTCAAAAGACTCGTATCTCCCTATTAACAAGTTAAATTGAAATAAATTAAGAAAAATTCGAGCAACAATTTTTTTTTTGGCTTAAATGCAGTTTTACCCCCCCTATTTTGAAAAATGCGGAATTTTACCCCCCCTATTTTAAAATGCGGAATTTTACCCCCCCCTATTTTATAATTTGTTGGATTTTGCCCCCCCCACCAAAATTTTGCACAAAATCTGCTTCTGAGCCTCAAGTTCAAAGCTACGCACATAACTCAATTTGGATCAATAATTCACCAAACTGGTACCGAAACGACCGCAATCGAGTTAGTTTTTCACAGAATCAAACTCCACTAAATTTGGAGTTACAGAGAGAGATTAATTACTGTTTTAGTGAAGGTCTGTTCAAATTAATTATCGTATGAAACTACTACTGGTATTCTCGTCATTCCTCTCACCCTGTAGCTCATTTTTTAATACTATTTACATGTATGGAAATCTAACTAAATTACCCTTGTTGGCATTTCAATTTCGTCGAATTTGGAGTTACGATGTGTTCGGTAGACGATGTTGAATTTGAAGATCACAAGTAGATTTCTGCAGAATTAATAATTGGACAGACCTTCCCTAAAACGGTAATTAATCTCTCTCTATAACTCCAAATTTAGTGGGGTTTGATTCTGTGGAAAGATAACTCGATTACGGTCATTTCGGTAGCCATTTGGTGAATTATGGATCCAAATTGAGTTGTATGCGAAGCTTTGAAGTTGTGACTCGAAAGCAAATTTTTTGCAGCATTTTGGGGGACATACCTTCACTAAAACGGTAATTAATCTCTCTTTGTAACTCCAAATTCAGTGGGGTTTGATTATGTGGAAAGATAACTCGATTACGGTCATTTCGGTATCCTTTTGGTAAATTATTGATCAAAATTGAGTTGTGTACGAAGCTTTAAAGTTGTGACTCGAAAGCAGAATTTTAGGGGGGGCAAAATCCAACAAATTATAAAACAGGGGGGGTAAAAGTCCGCGTTTTAAAACAGGGGGGGGTAAAATTCCGATCTAATCAAAACAGGGGGGGCAAAACTGCATTTAAGCCTTTTTTTTTTCATTTATGAAATGACATATCAATTCGAGCAACATTTTTTTTATTAAAAAATATTTAGGTTGAGAGAATAGTGCATCAGTTGAAGACAAAGAAGACTTTATGACTCAAAGATCATTTACAAAAGTATTTACACTTTATTAGCAAAAGAAGGGAACATATAATACTAACCGAATCTAAGAGTAAGATCTTACAATTTTTAATAAATATTATTAAAATATTATATTTGTTCTATATGTTTTATTATTAAAAATAGTAATAATCCACTTTTAAACTATTTGAGATGTCTATATCAGATTGACCAATAAGACAAATGTAAATTTTTTATATTTTGCTTCTTTCTTGGTGATATTGATCTCCACGTCCGTTATTTTGGAGTGTAACTATAGCAAAAATATGTGCTCCCTAATCATAATCACCTAATTATATATATGGACCATGCTATATTCTTATTTTCAAAGCTTATAAACTAGGGTAGGACTCCACAAAACTATTTGGAAATAAATGATTGTGTGGTGCTCATTGTCATTGGTCTTTGAATGATTGGGTACCCACTAATAATATAATGAAGATGGTAACTACTAACTAGTGGCTTTCCTTCACCTAGATCAAGTTGTATTGGAGCCATATATAGATAGAAGAAGACCACATGATGTAATGGTTAGTGTGAGCCTGTATTGCATGTATATAGACACTATGAGTATGGGTCTTATAAGTGTAGCTCAAATGGTAGTTACTGGGGACATTATTGGAGTGGTCGGGGTTCGAACCTCAGATTCCACATTTCTCCACATTTAAATGTGTGATACTCTAGCCACTAGGCTACTTGACAAAAAAAAAATAGTATTAATGGTCGGAGGGGGTATATTAAGTAGTAATAATAATAGCGGTTGAAAGTAGTTGTCGATAAACTATTGTTGATTAATGTTTGATGATGGTCATATAGCGGTAGTTAGAGTAGTATTCAAATTTTCAATACAATACCAAATTGGCACCTGTGAGAATCGAATCTGAGATCTCAAGGAGAAGCACTCTTCCAAGTCCCAAGCCAATACCATCAGACCAACCCAAGTGGGTTCAAATTTTCAATAGTGCATGGATTGTTTACCTATTAGATAAATTGGCGGTCGGTGATGGTCAGAGTGGTAGTCATGGTGCTCAGATTCATGATCAAAGGTGGATGAAGTGATAAGAGGTGGTTGGTATGGTAGTCGAAGGTGGTCAAAGTGGTAGTTGGCGATGGCACTATCTATTTGAAGGTTTTGGTTAACATGGAAGACTTCACCAAGTCTTCCATGATGCATGATGACAGTCAATTATATGATATTTTTAGTGGTAATTTAGGGTAGTTTTAATAGCAATTGAAGCCCAAAAGCAAGCAAATACCTGGAAAAGTGAAGTTACTTGGCCCAGAAGCAAGAAAAGTGGAAAAAACATCACAAAAGGGCAAAAACATAATAAACAGCGCAATCATCGTACCTACCGCGTACCTCAACTATAACACTATTTATGAGATAGAGGGAGCATTTCAATTTACAACTACCATAAACTTTTCTATATGCGTTTGAAAGTGGTGGGTGTGAGTCCAAGTTGGCTCCTTCACCCCAAGCAGTAGCCATATTCAACATGCATTCTTAATTTGCTCTCTTGTCATAGCAGTTCCTAGTTGCCACTACAAAGTTAATTAAACTATTATCCAACAAAATTAGAAAAAAGTAGTATATAGTATGCACAAGTATATATAAAGTTCATAAATTTTCCTAGATCTAGTCACAAAAAAGATTGTGAATGTGTTCACCAATTACCAGCAATATAATTTTGGGACAACAATTCCTGTTAAAAATAACTGATTATGTTAGTTTTTTGGATCAAATATAAGACCTTCTACTTAAAACTTTTTCAATGTCTCTTTATAACTGTTTTGAAGAAAAGGGGAAAAAAAAATAGGTTTGGATGAAATAATCTGAAATTTTAAATTTAAAACTCTAAGCAATTGAAACGATTATATTTGAATTACATTCATTTCAAAATATGTGTTTGGATAGAGTAATATGAAATTTCACTTCGAACATTTTTGGACCACTTTTATAAAATTGAAAAAAATTGGGTCAAATTTAAAATTTGAAAATTAGTGTCCAATTTGCAATTAATTTTGAAAACAATTAGGGATGAATTTGCATTTTAAATTTTTTGAAACATATGGGAGGAAATTTAAAATTCCCAACATTTAGGTGTTTTTTGAAATTTTTTAAATTTAGTTTGGACAAATTACTTCATAAATTTTTATCATTTTTAAAATTCTCCAAGTTAATCCAAACAAGGAAATTTAGATTGAAAATTTTGAATTCCTCAAAAAAATTACTATATACTTTAAAACATCCTCCCATCCAAACATGTACACTCTTAAGTATTAAATGAGGGATTATAATGAGGCACTGCAACACAAGAAAACTACGTTATAGCATTCACGAAAAGTGAACGCTAAAAGGCAAAAAGCTAGACTCTAAAAGCATTTTAGTGTCACATTAGCGTCCAAAAATTTGACAACAGTAAAAACTTTGATATATAGTGTCAAAGTTGATGCTAAGCACCGAAGATATATTTGTATTGAAAAATAGATGCTAGATAGACACAAATTTGTTTATGAAAAATAAATTATAAAAAGGCAATGTAGCTAGTTTTATATATTTTAAATGTTAAACTGACTCTTTTAGCATTACAAATGTATGACGCAAAAAATTTTGAAGCTAAATTGTTGTTTTTTTGTAGTGAATATAATTTTTGGAGAATCTAAATTTTTCTATATAAATTTTAATGTTTCGATGAAAATAATGGAGAATTATCAAAATAAATAGATTTTATTGAGTATTTCTCAAAGCTTAATATAGTGAATTTTAAATACAAAAAAAAAAAACTAATATAATTTGAAATTTCTTCGTTACTCTATATTGAGAATCGTAAATGAGTCTTTATAATAATTTTAAAATTTGCAAGTCGGTCCCTAAATGTACGTTAAATTGGTTTCTATAATTTTCCATAATTGTAAATTGGTCCAAAAAATTATTTTTTTTTGCAAACTAGTCCCTATTTTATGTTTTAAATAAGTTCATACTCATAAGTTTAACAAAAATAAGTTTTTCATAAATCTATCCAAACAAAAGTTTATAAACGAATAGAAATTCAGTTGAGAGTTCTATCTAAAGTTCTAATTTCCTTGAAATTTACAATTACATCCCCACAGGCTCTTATCTCAACAACCCAGTCTACATGGAAAGAATATTATGTGGCCTCAACAACTTATTATTATTATTTTCTTTTATGTCAAAAAAAAAAAAACTTATTATTATACTTCGTCAGAAAAACAACTTTTTAATACGTGCAGTGCAGCCATTCATTATTTATATTTACTATGAAAAATGTTGGGCGCATGTTTATCTGCATATATATGGCTCTTATTCATCATATTGTTTAGGTCTATATTTAAATTGTTTAATTTTGACCATAATCTCACCAACTGAGCGCTCAATATGACTGGACAGTTACCTATAGCCTATAGGATAGCTTTTCTTGACTTAATTACCGTAGTTTATTTTGATTTGATGTTGAATGTTGATAAGTTAATTTCTTTTCTTTTCTTTTTTATAGATAGAGAAAATGCGACAAGTTATTAGAAACTCGGATATATAATGTGGAGTGATCGGAGTTCGAACATTAATTATAACATTCGACATTGATCGTACCTGAATCAGAGATGATCTAGTCGGTAATGCTCCTCTTCCATTCGGGTGAGTGACAGGGGGATTGTGTACTTATAGGTGCTCCGATGCTCAAGTCAGTAAGAGTATAAAACAAAGTTTCCAGAAAATATTAGAATGTACTTGACTCTTCTGCATTATAGAAGTATATATAATCCTCAATGTTGGGCCAGGATAGTTGCCTAGTCTCTCATGATCTGTGCTAAGTATAGTAGATAGGATAACTTTTCTTGACTCAATTCCAGTCGTATTTAAATGAATAATTAATACGGTAGTTTGATTGATGTTGATAAGTTAATTGTTTTAATTATAAGAGTAATTGACTGCCAAAAATGCTATATACCGTTTCAAAAGGTGCGGGGTTTGAAGTTGAATAATTCTTCATGCATGTTATTATCACTATTGAATTGAATTGAATTAGCTCAGTCTTTTCCGGTAACAATTGAATTAGTTTACTTGAGCCAAATTGAATAAGTAAACTAACATATAGGTATTTTCAGGGCTGTCCCAAACATTTGGAGGCCGGGGCAAATTGGATAATAAGATCCTTTAATAAATTTATGTAAAATTAATTATTTTTTATTTAAATAATACAATTATTATATAAGAATAATTTTTATTTTAAATGTAATTAAACAACATCAATAATATTAAAAAGTAGTCATATTTTAATATCTAAGTAGAAATACTGACCAATTCTTTGAATGGATCTGAAAAAAATATTTAGGCCCTCAAAATTTTGAAGCCTTGAACTGTAGGTCTGCTCGCATTTTGTCCTGTCGTTGGGCTAGCCGATAATGGATATTTAAGTTGGGATTCATTTTATTAAGCATGAAGAAATTTATTTATATTTGATGCATAAAAAATATGTACAACCAAGAGAGATCTTCCAAACCATTGCAACAGAAGAAGTACCTTCCTTTGAATAATCATATGTTCTTTAAAGATAATCTTGAAAGAAAAAAAAGAAGAAAAAAAAAACCATTTTTTTTATGAGAAAGAATTCATGATGAAAATATGAAGTTAAAAAATATTTTACAATAGATTTATATTATCCATCTTAAACAGTAATATGACTCAAACATAGAACCTCCAAATAGAAATGCTTGTATTTTATATTTGCTGCACGAATTTTTTTAATGCATGAGCATGAGATATTCATCAAACATGCAATTTGACTAATTCAATGGAATAATATATATAATTATGTCGGAGTCTACAAATCTCAATTCAACTACAAAAAGTCAAAATTACTAGATCAGACATTGTGATCGGAGTTCAAATTCCGACTCTCCACTTCGTGTGTGTGGATTTTCAATAATTCTTCATTTCTATGTACATGGACGGATCTACTTGAAGGCCAAGTGTGGCCATGGCCACACCAAAATTTTGAATTTTTTTTATACATACATTCATACATTAGGTCTATATGTGTATAGAGTTAAATATATTTTGTCTCCGTATAAGCTTAACTAAGTTGGTTGAGACAATATAAATTATTCACAAGTTGGTGTTTGAACCCTGAACACTCCACTTATTCACGTTTAAGGTGAAATTTCTAACCTAGTGCCTACTAGACAAAAAAATAAAGTTAAATATGTTTTTGGTCTCTATAAAATAGTGACATTTTAATAGTCTTGACTTAATTTTTACTAAATTTTTAATCCTTAAAAAATTATCATGCACTCAATTTTGATCTCTACTGTTACGAAAACTTGTATTTTTGAATTATTATTTCGTAGCTATTTTTTTAAAAAGGTTCATTTAGAAAAGAAAAAAAAAGAACACAAAATATTTGATTTCTAGGTCATAATTTACATTACTTTTATCATGAATTGTTGTCATTTTAAAAAGTCATATTTAAATACATATCATATAAAAGATGATAAATAAAAGAGAAGTACAATTATTTAGTGGTGAGCCGAATAATATTATGTGCGAAATTCTAAAATGACCAAAAATTTTAGACGGATAAAATATATCTTTCATACTTGAATTTAACATTATAATTTAAAACTTTTAAAGCTAATAAATTTTGGCCACACCAAAATAAAAATTCTAGATCGTCCCTGTCTATGTAAAAAAATATATATAATTATGTTAGAAATATGCTATATACTACTGATCTAGAACAAATTTCTTCGGATTTCAAAGATGATTTAGCTAGTTGGAAGTTAATAATTCTAGTCATGCAAGTCCATGTAAAATTCAAGCAATTCAATGTTCTAGAGGTATTCAATGCTTACAATGCATATATATGTGTCCAAGGAATAATAATATTGCAAGCTTGAGGAGTTGAATATAAGATATTATAAGCATTGCCACGAAATCATTCCTGCAACGTTAGGTCATCAAATATTTTGTACAATCACTTTACAATTGTTTTAAGGGAGTTAGTTGTTGTATTACAAATGATCTCATTCGTCACCTTCTATAATTAAGAATGGTTATTTATTTATTTTTATCTTTTTAAGTAAACTAAGAGCATAATAATATCATATAATACTGACAGTTGTTCTGCAAGTTCACAAAATCGCTATCAAGTAATAAAGTGATAAATTTATCGTTCTCCACAAGGATTGTGCCAAAATTACTAGTTTCGCATATGAATTTAGATAGTTTGCATTCGCTTTGGTTTTTGGAGGTAGTTGTGCTGATAAAATAAATTGCAGAAAAATAAATAACTGAATAAATAAATAACAAGTAAATAAAAGTGTGTGTGTCCACGCGATTAAGTGTGGTCGGATCTCTCCCTTACTCCTGCTTGGTGGTTATTCCCCTGTTTCCCTCTATCAAGAATTAGACTATTAAAAATAGGTTCAGAAGCACTCGTTTCCTATTTATATTACAAACTGTTCAGAGCCTAGTTAGTGGTTACTCTTACTCTGCTTAAATATTCTTGCCGCCGGTTCCACGTTTTTGTTACAAACGTTGGTATCATTACCTTTAAGGCTCCATGTATCACAAGCTGTCACGTGCGCCTCTAACTAGTCCTAACTCTGCCTCAGGTAGAAATTATCGTTCATTCTAATCCTATACTAGGACCTCATATACTGAATTTAATTGTCTTATCTTGGCCATAGCACACCGTCCTTCGTTCGGGATTACTAGCTTCGTTTCCTATGCGATATCCACTAGGTCCTTAGATTTTATTCTAATGTGCTCAGTATTAAAATAAATATAAAACCAGACGATAAAAGAGTTTGAAAGTATAAATAATTGAATTTATACCCAAATTATACAAAACCAAGCATTCGTAAGGGAGTTCATCAACTCGACCTAACCTAGGAAAATAAATTACAAAAACAGAAAGAAAAGAACCTTATTGGCCTTGGAGTTCCTTGGCCTCTTTGCCTCCTCCTTAGAGTTCTCCTAACTCTAGAGTGAATATTCAATGTCTCTGAATATTTCTAAATGAATAATAGTGGAGGAGAAAGATTCTATTTATAGTTTTTCAGCTGAGTTTTAGGCTTTTCTGCGCGTCCATCGCACCTATCGTGGCCACGATGGATCATATCATGGTACGATGAAAGATTTCCTCAAGATTTTCTGCGTGCTTTTGCCGTCATCATCGTGCCACGATGACAAGTCATCGTGGTACGATGGGAAAGATTTGTTGCAGATTTTCTTCAATTTAAACCATCTTATCATCGCGCCACGCCGGATCTCATCGTGAGTACGATGGTGCGTGCTGTTTATTACGTTTTTGCCATTTTTTGCTGTTTTTTCCACTTTTCTTGCTTCTAGGCCAAGTACGTAACTTCACTTTTCCAGGTATTTGCTTGCTTTTGGGTTTCAATTGCTATTAAAACTACCTAAATCACTATTAAAAACATCAAATACAAAGCAAGTCTTAGGAAAAATTATCTTTAAGAAGAAACAAAATACAAGACATATTAGTTCCAACTACAAAACTACTTTAGACAACACCAAGTGCATCAATTCAGAATATACATTGTAAAAAAAACGAACACCAAATTCATAATTCGTATAGGACAATCAAAATCTCAGAGACAGTTTGAACAACACCTAAACTACCGTGTATATTTTACTTTCTATCTGCTTCGTTACTTTGATTTTATTTTTTCTCTAACGAATATTTCTTTAATGAGATATTCATCAAAAATAGAATTGACTGATTCAATGGAGTAACATAATAATTTATGTTGGAAATATGTCATGCATAATTCTACTCTAGAACATCTTGCTTCAGCTTTCAAAGATGATTTATACTGGTTGAAATCTTAATAATTCTAGTCATACACTCCATGTAAAATTCAGGTAATTCAATATTGTTCTAGAGTTATTCAATACATGTGTAATTGTTGTTTTAATTTATTAAGTAAAATTTATTAATTCAATAATTTAGGTTGTATCATTATTTATTACATATATATGTGTGATCGTCACATTCGTTACCTTTCTATATAAATGGTTGAAGGTAGTGAATCTGCAAAAGCTAGATAGAAAATACAAAGCAAGTTTAGAAGAAATATCTCAGAAAAAACAAAATATAAAGCAAACGTAGAAGAAAAATTTCATTAGAAAAAACAAAATACACGAAATATTAGTTCCAACTACAAAACTACTTATGACAACAACTAATTTACTTTGTATTTCACTTTCTATTTCCTTAGTTTGTTATAAGAGTTTAACTTTATAATTTTAAAGGATAAAATTAATATCTATCAAAAACATCGTAAAATGATCATTTTATCTTCCAAATAAAAAATTAAAAGATAAAAGTTGATTTTTGTTATGAATCATGGAATCGAAGGGATAAAGATCATAGATGTCGGCAAGATAGAGTGCATAAGAGTATTCATGAGGAAGATACTCATAGAAATTCATATTGAATGAATATAGATTGATAAAAGAATGAGTAAAATGTACAATAGAGTGATTTATTTATAGAGCTACTTGGAGTAACTAACTCTCTAACTAACTTTATAATCTTCTAACCAACTTGGTAACATATCAACTAACTCTAGTTGATTAACTAAGGATCTATATTCTTAACAGCCTCCCTCAAACTCAACATTGGAAAATTTACCAATTTGAGTTTGAATTACAATTATTCTCAAAGTTTGTGTGAAAATTGCAATCTAAAATTGCATTGTTGCAAACATCATGATGAACCAACCAGGTCAAGCAACTTCAAGTCCAAAAAGCTACTCCTTTAGCAAAATCCACATAAGGCTTTTGTAAGAATCTCTTTCATTACCATCAATGCTGACAGATGCTAGGCAACTCAAAAGGAGCAGTCCTATAACTCCAATAACCTGATACAACCATATTCAAAGAATATTCAAACCAGTCCTTTGGCCATGCTCTAACACTAGCTCAAAACTTTGTATGGTGTATTATGTATCAAATACCAACAATCAATCATCAGTATGTAGGAGAAATGGATCGACTAGAATGAATATCAGAAGACCAAATAGTATTGTGCCTTAAGCAGATAGGCATCAAACATGGCAACAAACCACTAATATGAAACTGAGAAATTGGATAAAGCTAAGATCCACAGCCAAATCAAACCAGCAACAATTACAGCATACTTTCAACATTCCATAGTGTAATTTTCTATGCAACCAAATCCCAAAACAATTTCTCCAACAAATATGTATTCACCACTGACTAAATGGAATGAAACCCAAGTTGATCAGCAAGAATGGACAGGTAACTTGAAGCACAAACTAACATATACCAAGAGGATTTGATGTACCTGAAGCCATAAGCAACTAACCATCAAACAAGCTTGAACAGTGTTGCAGAACAAAAACTTCTATATTGTAATAGCCTCCCTCAAACTCATAGTAAGAGAATTCTTGGTATGAGTTTGGATTTTGGAATACAAAGCCCAAACATAAAATGACAAGAACATCAGCAGTATAAGCTTCTAGGAAATCAACACAAAATCCATTGAATTGAGCCTCTATGAGATCAATATTCATTTAGTAAAATTCAGTAGGGGAAGCACTAATTAACTTGTTGCTGATCTATGATGCATTTATCCAAAACTTGAAACAACACAGTAGCATTGTTTGACAACCTATGGCACCATAATTGTTGAGTAAAGCACCACAAAAAATTGATTCAAAAGAGAATAATGCTTCTGGATTCTCGAAGCTATAATTCTCCGTCATCTTCTTCCCATGCTCTATCAATCTCAGTTGAATCTTGATCTTAATTCCAAGAACAACAATCTAACCATGAATCAACTCAAATAGCAATAATATTGTGTCAGCTCTATCTAAAATTCCCTTATACTGCAAAATCAATGGCGAACAGAAATCATGGTGATTGCCGCCGGGATCGAAGACGAAAACACAAACAATGAAATATATCGAAATGAACTTTGATAGAAAAGATAGCGTAACAGAACTGTAAATCATTGCCATAGTTCCACCAGGATCAAAAACAGTGATGCATAAACCACGATGGGGAAAAAAGAAAGTGATGCTCTTCGACGAAGGCAGTAGCAAATCAGAAAGTAGTTCACCTTTCTTGCCGTTCGGATCGTGATCTTGCAAGAATCGGACGTTTCCGTCGTGTTGACGCTCGACCTTGATCGGAGAAGAGAACGCTTGTACACCGGATTGATTCTGCAATTTCTGGCTGACTGCAGAAAGTACCAACTCAGTTTCGAAATCCTTCGAATGCTTGTCTTCTTCCGAAACGGTGATCAAGAGATCGACATCGCAGCAAGAATCACCAAGAAAACAACGTATCTCCCCAATCTTGATGGAGCATCCATCAAAATCTGGTGTCATTGAAGGAATAGAAACCGGAATAATTGGAGTTGCGAAGCTGCCAAAAAGAATTGAATTTTGTGAAGTTGAAGACTCCAAATTTTGAGTAGAAGTGTTGAGAATTTCAACATTGACGGATTCATCTTCTTCACAACTTTCAGAATCGTAAGCGGAAGCGCAATCTTCGTCTTCATCCCTCGGGTATCGCTCTGATACCATGTTATGAATCATGGAATCTAAGGGATAAAGATCATAGATGTCGGCAAGATAGAGTGCATAAGAGTATTCATGAGGAAGATACTCATAGAAATTCATATTGAATGAATATAGATTGATAAAAGAATGAGTAAAATGTACAATAGAGTGATTTATTTATAGAGCTACTTGGAGTAACTAACTCTCTAACTAACTTTATAATCTTCTAACCAACTTGGTAACCTATCAACTAATTCTAGTTGATTAACTAAGAATCTATATTCTTAACAATTTTAAAATGTATAATTTGATTTGAATGCGCTTTGTGTATTTTAATCCTTTTATTTCTTACCAATTAAAATTGTATCTTTCACTTTTAATAGTGACGAAGTTGGATGGAATTTCATCCGTCACCCCTTGATATTGTATGTCTATGCATATGTGGCAAGTATTAAGTGTATGATAAAAATTATGCGTGTGGAAGACATTTGACATATTAAGACACAAGCTTTTGAATTCATAATATTCATCTTCTTTATATTTAGTGTATATGCGAGTTTCGTTGTTTGATTTTTTCAAAATAAAAATATATATGTTGACGTTTTCTCGAAAATGTCCTCGAAAATGCAGCATTTCCTATAAAATTTGGCTCGTTTCCTAGAAAAATTGTCCTAGAAAATGCACACCTTTCTTGTAGTGAACCTTATGATCAATTTTTAAGATAAAATTTTAAAAGATTAAAACAAGTTTTGGTTTTACACCAATGTAAACGGATCAATCCTCATTTACAGATCAATATCGTCACATTTTCAAATTTGTATCAAAACATTTCTCCATGTGATTGTTTTCATTCTTAGTCAATGTGTCTATTTTGAATTTCCTTGACTGTCAACTTTCATTAATTATAGCTCATACTAAAAAACAGAGGAAGAAGAACAAGAAAATCTATGTTGATGGCTGTTGTGTATTTTCATTTTCTACCGGTTGAAGCCCATCCCATGTTGGCTCCGGCCGCTTTTTACAATTGGTTAAATAGGACGGACTAATTTAAGAGATCGAGTTTAAAACTTCAACTCAATCTATTTAAAATAGTGGATTTTTTTTCTTGACACAATTTAAAATAGTGAATTAAACCGACTAGTATGATGAATTCGGTCCGTTTTGTCACTCATATCTCCACACTACAGTTTTGAAATGAAGAAACGAGATGTCTACAATCTCATCATCATGACATATAAAGAATATATTTATGAAACATAGGCCAAATACATTGTAATCTTGTAAAATTAGATGTTTGCGATAATTTTGTCCTTTAAAAAAACTAATAAATTGCTCATTTAAGCATGTTTGCATTAGTACCATTTCTTCATCAATCTAACATCGTTAAAAAGTGTTTATGTGGTCATTTAATACTGACTTGGCAGATCTAAATTCACTACTCTCAAAACTAGGGTTAATAAGTGTATTACCCAGTCTTGATTTGAAACAAAAACGATTGATTATTTAATTTATAATTAATTATAATGTTGTCGACATTGTTCTTCTACACAATTTTGAAAAGACATCAACTCTCCGGGATTTACGGAATCGCTTTTATGTCACTTAAGATGTTTTTTTTTTTTACAGTTTATTTATTTGTTCAGCAGAGGTCACAGAATTGCATTTTATTGTTGAGTACTAGAAGAAGGGATTAAATTCAATGGGCTAAGAGAGGACACATACCATAAATAAACCACCTCAAATGGAAAAAAAAATAAAAAATCAATACAAATATCCCCAAATACCCCATCATCAATCATTTTTTTTTCTCTTAATGAAGTCAAAAAAGCAAGATTGACCCAATAGGCCAATACTCATCTTCATCAACTTAATATACCTAAACTAATCTAAATGAACCTTAATTAATCCATTTCAGGGATGCTTTGAAGTGCTGGTCTCCAAGATCTCTGAAGTGATTTATAGCCATTACTATGATTCATCAATTGGGCTAAAACTTGTTCCACCCTTAACTCTCTCATGTCCACTTTGCTCAACAACTCTTCTAACTGCTTCTTGGTAATCTTGATCTTCACTTCGGTGATCGTTTTGACATTGGCATAATTGCTTTTGGTCTCAAAGTCGCCTTTGGATGACGAGAAATCCCAATCTTCATCGTCGTCGGTCGTATAGTTGGTTGATGATTGTTTCTTCAAGCAGTTTCCCATTTTTTATTTTGCTTTTTTTGTTTTTGTATTTTTTTTTCTCTTTTAAATTTGAGTGCTGTTTTGCTTGTGCAAAGATGAGAGAAGGTGAGAGAGATTTCTTTTGAAGATGGGAGAGAGTTGGGTGATATATAGGAGAGAAAAAAAATGAAGATATATGCATGGTATGGAGCAAGAGATGAGGAACGAGTCAGATTAGAATAATTTAATGTAGGAATTGGTGGTTGTCTCATTTATTTTCTTAGGTGGAAAGTAGTGGCAAAGTGGAGCCCATGCAAGAGGTGGCTGTTCTTGGTTTTTGTCTCATGATAATGATAGTCAAATCATTTAATTAGTCTAAAACCTTTAGGAAAATATTCTAATAAACTCACCACGGAAAGCTAGTCAATAGCATGAAAAAATAGGTCATTTAGTAATTTAGTACTAGTAAGTATTTGTTGGATCGACTCCCAGTTTTACTGGGTTGGTTTAAATATTGGAGAGTAATCATGTATAAATGAATTTTAACATTATATCTTCATCCAATATGTAGTTAAATATCAACCTTTTTAATAAATGTGAGATCTAACTCACATTTATATATTTTAACATATCTTTTCTCACGTAAGAGTCTCTCTCTTTCAGCACTGTATTATTGTTTTTTCATAAAGTCAAACTAAACTTGATATCACTTTATAGGTTATGAGGGAGAGTTTAACTAGGTTTGAAAACACATTTTCACTATAAAATCTTAAGACGTTGGATTTACAGATTCTGTACTCCACATATATATCTTAAGACGATGGATTTACAAATTCTATAATATATATATATATATATATATGGATATGTTGCCCAATGTAAGATTTTAACTATGTATCACAATTAGAAGTGATTCTACAAAGTTATTTTCATGTCCATAGATACAATTATATTTTATATTATTATAATTAAATTTTCAAACTTTTCTTTTTCTCTTTAGCTCTTGCTCCCCAAAATTTTCCTTAAATTCATAACCAATATGCTCCCTTCGTCCCAAATTATAAGGGGGAAAAATCACACTTATTAAGAAAAAGTAAAACATGTGATAATTTTCAATATTTTTTGTGGGTTTTCCTTAAAATAAGTTTCATAGGAAGATGTAAAAACAATTTTTATTCGTTGTTTATTGAAAAAATGGCAGAGAAAAAAAATTAAATGTAATTTTACATTTAATTTTATTAGAATAAGTAGAAAAACAAAATTATGAGTATAACAGAAACATAAGAAAAGTAGGTATATCTCTGTTAATGTTTCATTTTTCTCTAACCATAACGACTAACACTTTTGTGTCACTCTCAAATTAAAAATGAATAAACCCTTATCTCTAAGCCAAATCTATATCAATATGCATAGAGTACAAATATTTTAGGTTCTCTTTAGGCTTAATTACTTAATTGGTCCCTTAAAGACATTTATGGTTTCAAATTGGTCCCTTAAAGAAAAAAATGGCCAAATTGGTCCCTTAAAGACCTTGCCGTTAAACATTTTGGTCCTTTCCGTCCAGAAACTGTTAATTTTTACAGGTGGCGAACTGGATGCTTACGTGGCTGCTATGTGGCTGCTATGACTAGACAAAAAAATTGGGTGATTGTGTATTTAACTTTGTTTGTTGATTTTAATCAAAAAAAATTAGGGTTCTTTCATATTCATCTTCATCATTCTCTTCTTCTTCTTCTTTTGAGTAGCAATAGCGACGGGTGGTGGTGTTGGGTAACGACAATAATGGCGGAAACAACCACTGTGATGGGTGTTAGGTGGAAGGTGAGATCTGAAACAAAAGGTGGTGGCTAGCTCGTGGAACCGCGACCACATCAGATCTACGACAGACAGAAGTTTTCCGGCGAAGCTTACCCTTTGTCTATTTGTTTTCTAAGCAGCGATGTTGATTTTAGGCATAAAATAATTCATAAAAGATGGGTGTGAAGAAAACATGGAAGAATTCATAATCTCGATGTTGAATGTGTGAAAGAACAAAAAAGAATTGATAGAAAGATGAATATGAAGTTAAAGGATGTAATTGCTAAGCTTATAACACTTCTTCTGGGAAATTTAATTTTGTTAGGCCACAATAGTTGGCTTTTATTTGCTTAGTTTGATTCTATGGTTGTTGTCAAATTTATTTCAATTTGTTGTGGTTTGCCCCAATTCAAGTGAAACAGAGAACAATACCATCATACAGGCGGCGCTGGGATGGACGGCGCAAGCTCTTTCTTCTTTTTCCTTTCTGAGTTTTCTGTTTTATCTCTTTTGTTTTTTAATTTGCCATTTTTTTTTATTTTAAATTTTAACTTTAAGTTTTTATTTTAAAATTAAATGATTTACCTAGTAAGCACCCATGTGAGCAGCCACGTAAGCATCCAGTTCGCCACCTGTAAAAATTAACAGTTTCTGGACGGAAAGGACCAAAATGTTTAACGGCAAGGTCTTTAAGGGACCAATTTGGCCCTTTTTTTCTTTAAGGGACCAATTTGAAACCATAAATGTCTTTAAGGGACCAATTAAGTAATTAAGCCTTCTCTTTATTATAACATGAGGAATTTATTAGTTATAAAATGTCCTAAAAGAAATTGTTCTATAGTGAATAAATTTTTTAGATGCTTTATAGCTAATTATTATATTATAGTTTATCAAATGGAGAGAAGTGTGATAGAGATTGTCTTGTTTATCAAATTTTTTTATATTAATAAAAAAAATTGATTATTGTACCAAAAAAAATTGATTATTTTTTAGTGTTATTGATTATTTGAAATTTAAATCAATGAAAATTCTTTATAAAAAAAATAAAAAATCAATGACAATTCTTCTTAATTTGTTTACGCTTTTTCTTTTATTAGCACCTATTTTTAATTATTCCACATGACCTCCAAAAACTCGGAGACGGCTCCAGTTAAGAGTTTATGGTTGGAATTAATATTTTAAGGGAAAATGCAACCAAGATATAGGGCCCATTTGAATTAGCTTATTTTTGAGCTTATACAAATAACTTATGCAATATAAATTAGGTTTTATGCTATTTTATAAATTTACACTAATGAAAATAGTATTTTTATAAGCTATTTTATTATAAGTTACCTTAACAAATTTATAATAATACATTAAATTGCATAAATTATTTGTATAAACTCAAAAATAAGTTAATCCAAACGAGTGGAAGAATTTTGTTAGAAAAAGTAGTGGAAATTGATGTGAAAAGGGTGGAATTAGGAATCTCATGAGATCCGTGTGAACACAAACTAACGAAAGGGATCTTTTGAGTGAACTAGTAACCGACCCGTGCGATGCACGGGTTTGTAGTGACCTCATTTATATAACAACCATGGTCGCTGCCAATCATGGTCGATATGAATCAAAGTAAGCTAAAAAGAACTATATGGTTTTGATCAAAATAGTACAAAATGTCATTTATATCATAACATTTCCTAAGCTAAAAAGAACTATATGGTTTTGATCAAAATAGTCCAAAATGTCATTTATATCATAATATTCCCTACAAAGCATAGTAACTAAAATAGTCCAAAATGGCATTTAAAAGAGCATGTCTTTGTTAGAGAGTTACACTCTAAGCAAGATGAAGAACCTCAAAAAGCAGACAAATTCAATTTTGTTCCACATATTACATAAAAAGTTCCAAAAGATAGGTAGTAGGAAATCTAGAGCATGTAATAGTGCTGGCTCTGGTAGAATTTCTTCCGGTTGCTGGATGTTGAAGGAGCATGTAGGGTAGTTCTAACACCAATGAAAGGTGCGAGCTTAAAGTAGATGGTCCTATTGTTGGATGCCTCGGTGACGCCAAATTTAACAATTACATCCTTAGCCAAATTATGCACCTTGCAAACATCACCCCATTGGCCTGAAATCTTACAGCTGATATAAGGACTATTGACAAACTTGAGATCACGGTGATTCCATGTATTACCAAGCCAATCAATTAATCTGAGTTGAGTCTCCTCATTAGGTAATGCATTTTGACAGAAACCTCTCCAATAGAGCGTCTGTTGAATAATTAAACAACATTTTAGTGATGAATAAAAAGTATTGATGATCTTGTAGCATGAGAAATGAAACATACCAAAGTCCCAGTTTGGACATCAGGAATAGTGAGAGTTTTCTCAAGACTGTGTGAAAAAACTTTTGGGAGAACAAAGTAGGGAATAGGTCCATTTGAAGTTGCTTCAAGGAAAGGTTTTTCCAACATTAGCTTATATGGAGGAGTTTTATGAGGATAGGTGATCTCCATGCCAGTAATGTATCGAACCCGGATGAAAAAAACAAAAGGACTGATCAACAAAAGAGTAATCCAAGCACCAGCATTGATGTTATAGAAATCTCTCAATCGAGACCAACCATGAGTTAAATAAATTTCTGAATTGTTCTTTTTGAGTACAGCTACTTGGATTTGATTTTCGTTGATGTCCTGTAAGAAAACTGTATCACCAATGTACTGACCAATGACACGTGCATAAATTTCTGGTAGTTTCCCTCGATTCTACATAATAACCACAATATTAAGAGGAAGAGAATGAAGAGACCTTTAAATGTCCAACAAAGCAAAATATATGCTAAATAGGTAAAGAATTTGATATTAAAAGGCCAAACACAAAAAGACCAGATGCAAACACAATCCTAGGTGAACAGTTTGATGTTAAAAGACCAGATACAGACACAATCCTAGGTAAACAATTTGAAGATGCAAGAAAATTTACAAACTTGGGGAAGAATTAGGGAGAGGAAAATGTGGTGTGACTTATCTATGCTTGCAAGTCAATTCCAAACTGAAAATTTGTTAGTAAAGCCGAAAAAAGAAGAAATAAAGACAGAGATTCAAATCATGCAACATATGAGTGGAAAACCAAATATTGTTGAATTTAAAGGTGCTTATGAGGATAAAAAATCATTTCATGTTGTTATGGAACTTTGTGTTGGTGATCAACTTTAGGATTATTGCTAAATTGCTAAAGGGAAATACAGTGAAAGAGATGCAGCTTCAATTTGCAGACAAATTGTTAATATTGTTCATATTTGTCATTTTAAGGGTGTGATGCATAGAGATACACTTGCTGACTTCTACATTATAACCACAGCACTAAGAGGGGGAGAATGGATGAAAGTTGGCTAAAATGTTCACAATATATTTGCTAACTTATTTAGAAATCAATGTGTCAATGAAGAGACCATTAGCAAGGTTGAGTTCACTCAAATTGGTAATTAAAAATGATTTGTGTAAAATACTACACCCTATCTTGTCTTATAGTATGAAATGATCAAAGAAGTGATGTGTATAGACCAAGTTAGGTAAATCTGAGTTCATTTAAGCATGCTAGCTTATTTTGAAATATAATGTATAAGTTGACATCCATTAACACAATTATCACAATATTAACAGCAAGGAAATGAAAAGGCCATGAAATGATCAACAAAGCAAAATAGATAGATCAGACTGATAAGACACACTATGAGATCATTCAGTTCTGGAAATTAAAAATGTCTATTAAAAGCAAGAGAATGGAAAGGCCATGAAATGAACAACAAAACAAAACAGCTCATTCAAGCTGGAAATAATCACTATGAGCTCATTCAAGTATGTCAATTAAGAATGTCTTGGATAAAACACCCTCACAATTTTTTACTACAACTACATACTTGGTACCCAAAAAACATCCAAAAAAAAAACAGCATTGCTTACCTTCATGGGATTGTACTCCATATACCCTGTTCTTGTCATCATGGAATAAGGACGAATGTCAGGATGTGTCTTGTCGTAGCGATGGTTCATATCTATATAATATAAAAGAATATGCAAATTATCAAAATGAAAAGTTGAAGTTAGTATGGATAGCATAATTTAATAGCAAGTATAGATTATCTTGATCATAAAGATGGTTTATTTTAATTGATGATAAGATCTTAAGGATACACAAAACTAAAAGGACTGGTGCATCTATTATAAAAGATAGACGATGAAATTATTTTGGTTGGTCTTGAGAACTATTGCCAGTAATAATGAACAAAGTAAAATAGACATATATGCAGGCACTATTTAGAGGTTATCTCAGTGTAGATTAAAAATGCAAGAAACATTAACACATCACATAAGTTTGGCCAAGCAGCATGGACATAAACAGAGGAAACCATGAGTGATGAAATATCAGGATTCAATAGCACTCAAATCCAAACTAAAAACATGGAACAATAAATTAGCAAGGAACACTAACATATGTCTTTAAATATAATCTTCACATATCCACCAAACACAAACATAATTATGAAAAGATGCAATTTTCTTAAAATAATAAGCAAAAACGCCAACACATCTGTACAGCAAGGTATTGATAAATGCTCACATAAGCTTGATCAAGTAATAATGAATCAACTACATGCTTGTCTTATAATCATTGTTAGGCTTATGGCTAATCATGATTGTTACATTTCATATCTATTTGCAAGTACACTACACGAGTTCTATCCTAAACCCTGAATTTGGGTTGATTGATTATATAATGATATTACGCATTGCTATACCTTTTTCTTCTTGCTCATTTTCTTCATCGTCAAAGTCAGAATCAGAACCAGCCTTCTTTTTAGTAACTGCATTTTCTGCCACCTTGTCCTTCTTATCAGTTTCCTAGTAGTACAATAGAAAACCTTTAATCAAAACAATAAAACAAAGAAGTTGCAATGAGAAAAGACAATTAAGAACAATTCATTACCTCGGAAGCAGCGACATCAGTGAAACTAAACTTCTCAAATATTTTTCTAAATTCTTCATCCATGCCTTCATATAGGTCTACCTTCTTTGGTAGATACTCAATTTCAACTTTCTCAACCACCTAAAAATTAAGGGAAAAAATAATGACATAAGTTTGGGTACTAAATTGAAACGCTAGCCGAGACATTTAACCAATTACAGAAGCCATGATCTACTTCAATTTCTGATCTAACAACATATATAATTTCTGAAACACTCCACTCCACAACTGCCTCTTCCCTATATCAAAGTCACAAATTGTCCCCAAAAAAATCCAATTTTTAATCAATCAGAAGATGGGAAAAAAAATATTTTTATATGCTTCTGAAGCTAAATCTTACAAAGAAACTATAATATTCAAGAGAATCCATTATCACCAAATTCCAATTGCTAAAACATTGAAGAAACAAACAAAAGACTGAATTTTTCTCATTTCACACACAATTGTCTTTCTCTATCTCTCACTATGCTTAAACCCACAATAGGGAAAGTCTCAAAGAAAAGATAAAAAGAAGAGGTCAACTAACTCTGCTAGCATCTGGATCAAGACATGTGTGAGAGTTTTTCTGGCAAAGCTTCCCCTTCCTCTTGCTGAAACTGTGCTAATCCTATTCAAATATAACATGCAATCAAATGGTGAGAATAAAATGAGAATACATTTGAGAGGAAAAATATAAATGAGATTCACCAAATCTTACAAAACCACCAAAATCTTAGTGTAGTGTTTTTAACTGAGGAATGGTTAAAAGAACAAATTTGAAAAACAAATTTAAAAATGGAGATGGAGATTTAAGAGGATGTATGGAGAAAATGAGAAAGAATCAGTTGAATTTGAAATAAATGTATAGATTAAACTGGAAAAGCAAATTGTAAGAGGAATGAAGGTTTGATTTTGTTGTACTACTAACCCTAGAATTTCTTCTTCCTTCTCCTACGTTGGTTAATGGAGAGAGGAGTGAGGTCACGTGCTGCGGTGAGATTCACCAAATCTTACAAAGAAATTCAAAACAGAAATTGAAAACCTAAATAAAAATCAAAACCACCAAAATCTACTTTGGATAATGGATTTGGTGCAATTTTGCAGGAGAAACTATTTTATCAAACTCAAAAACATAATAACCTTGAATCATCAAAAATAAATAATTAGGTCCAACATAACCTACTTTCTTGTTAAATCTAATCTAAATCAACAGAAATAGTATAGCAAAACATTCACCTCTTCCCATTAAAAAGGTTGTGGTCGCCAGTTTTCACCATTTTCCTAGCTGCAAAACAGAGACAAATCTGTATATGAAAGAAAACTAAAAAAACGAAAGATTAAGCAAGTCTTTGTTTTGCACAAAATAACACAAAATTCATCTGGGGTTTGATTAAGCATAAACCAATTGATAAAAATTCAATTTTATCATTGGAATGCTTCCTGCAAAAATAAAATAAAAATAAAAACGAAAAAGTTTGAAAGAGAGATGAGATTTTTCTAGTCACCTGAGTTTATTGACATCCAAAGATCAAATTTCATGGAGGAGCTTTATCCTTCCATGGAGCCTGCAAAAAAATCAACATAGAAAACCAATTAGAGAGATGAATATTGACAAATTGAGAAAGATGAAATCTAGAAGATGAATTTGGAGATACATCACCATCTACCATAACCACCACACATCACCATCACCTCCAATCTTCAACCATCCTCACCAACAAAAAAAAACATCGAAAAAAATAAAAAATAAACAGAGCATAGAAATTAAGATCGAACCAGAGGAAAGAAGGAGCAAGAAGCTTTGTTGCCGCCGTTGCCAAGCACCGCCGTGTCACCACAAACGGCCACAAGAACTCTCTCGGCCGGTACTCCTCCTCGCCAGAACTTCTCTCCCGCCGGTAAATCTTCTCTCACTCGGCCACTCCCTCACTCTCATGACGAGTGATTGATTCGTAGATGGTGGTGGAGGTTGTGGGGTGGATGTTATGGTGAAGGATGAGATGGGGAGTGAGAGAGATGAAACTGTGGGATGATGAGAAAGAGGGAGAGCGTGAGAAAGAGGGAGAGCGTACGAGAGAGAGAGAGGGAGAGGGAAGAGAGAGAAAACAATTTCACAAATGAAAAAAAATTGGGAAAGTAATCATAAAACCACAATTGTTTCCATAAACCACTTGTGTCAATGGTTTGCATAAACCAGCAATCACAAAACCAGCAATTATAGGAGGGTCCACATGAGACATGCAAAGAATTATAATAAGCCATGTGTAAGATGTGTAAGATGAAGCCATGTGTAAGATGATATAAGAATATAACCCTAAACCTAGAATGAATGTGAAGATTGAAACCTAAATATGGCAAGATATGATTGGCCAATATACAAAGATGTAAAGGGTTCATTGGGCAAGAGATTAGGGTTACAAATTGGCAAGGCAATTAGGTTAGCAAAACAACTCATCCTTTAGTATATAGAGATATGCTATTTGGCTATTGTTCATTCACGTGCACATATTGCTCACCCAAAACAAAACCACTTTTCCTTAGCTTTAATTATCATATACTTTTTATTATTCATGTGGTAACATTTACAATCTATTAGTATTTTTAAAACATTAATGTTCAAAGAAATAAAAGAAATTGATGAATATTTGACTCATATTTTTAAAGGTGAGGTTACTCTATCTCTTCGTAATTTAAGAGTGTTTATCTATTAATTAATGAGAATAAGTCACATAAATATATTTGGATGTGATACATACAATTAACTTGTAACCAACTTTTATTTCACATGCATATGACTTGTACTCATTGATTGATGGATAAATACTCTCAAATTATGAAAAGGTAGTTTAGGAAAAACCATTTTTAAAACAAAATTTATGTTGATCGATGATAACTTTACTTAAACAATATTTGCATGGTGCCTCATAAAAAAATCTGCGAGGCACGTTCCTTTTTAAGTGTCATTTTAGATTACTACACATATGGTAATAATGTACAATTTTGATCGCTAATATTTTTAATTATTTATTATTAAAAATTATGAAAATATTTGTGAGACAAATTGAACAATATCTTATATGATATTTTAAAAGTTGTTAATGTCACTTGAAACAATCACTGCCCCTTTCACATAGTTTACGAAGCTTTGTAGTATTTGACTCTTACCAAAAGAGAAATAGTATGCCTAATTCAACAATATTCCTTCATTTGTCTCCACAACGTAGAAAAAATAACGAGAGATGAGAGAGTAGAGGTGGGAATAGGTCAGGCCGGCTTATAAAGCTTTAAGGCTTAGCTTACATAGGCTCATGTCATGTCAGTCTATTTCTTTAAATATAGAAAGTAGAAACACCTTAAGATGGAATTATTCTTATATAGTCATATGAACAAATATAATTCTCTTAGTTACACTCATAAAATTTTAATTTTTCATTTTATTCTTTTAATTATTTCATATATAATCAAAATATTATGAACTCACTTAGGTTGGTCTAGGGGTGTTGGTTTGGGTCTTTGGAATATGTTTCTCTCAAGGTCTTAAGTGTGTGTCTATATAGGGGTGATCGCGGTGCGGTTTGGTTCGGTTTTGAGCATAAAAGTCATCCTAACCGCGAGATAAAAATGCATGCGGTTCGGTTTGGTTCGGTTGATTTTTAAAAAGTCATCCAAACCAAACCAATGCGGTTTGGATCGGTTCGGTTGGTGCGGTTTAAAACATAACGATTGTACCGAACAATTTTAAGCATAAAAAAAAATAAAAAATTGAAGTTCCAAAATAACATTGTAGTACCAACAAAAATTATTTATCCAAAATAACATTATAGTAACTTACAATTTTAAATATATAAAAAAATTGAATTTTCAAAATAACATCACGGTACCGATAAAATTTGTTTATTTAAAATAACATTACAACACCAAAATAAAATTTCAGTACAAAAAATAAAAACAACTTGAAGTTCGATTAATTTGGTCGACTGACTTGGTAATTGGGCATGTATATTGGAATATAAATATATTTTCTTTTACGATATTGGAATATAAATATATAATAGTAACTTAATGTGGTTTTTGCGGTTATCCACGGTTTTTGCGGTTTGCGGTTTTGCGGTTTGCGGTTCAGTAAGAAAGCCATCCAAATACATCCAAACCAAATGCGGTTTTCGGTTTGGTTCGATTTGCGGTTTTACTTTTGGATTGGTTCGGATACGATCACCCCTATGTCTATATGATCAGTGACCATGGAAGTCTTACTCCCTTGAGATCTTAAGATGTGTGCATAACGCATATGCCCTTAAGTCACTTTTCTCCCCCGACCCGCCACCTTTCTTTTCTACCTCCTGAATTTCTGTTTATGCCCTTGTGAGGTACTTCGGTTTGTACGAACCGAACTTTTTTGTCATGCTCAAAAATTTCGGTTAATAAAAACCAAAATTTTGTGTTCCAAATTTTGCGTTTTGTCTGCGTTCCAGATTTCCTGCATAAATTCACCATCAGTCCCTCAACTTCCACAATTTATTTGAAATACTAAACGATGTCCGATTTGAGTAAACGACCACTCGTTGAAAAGCTTAGGGTGTTAAGATTACAAATATAATTTTTGTTTTGAGGGTTAACTATCCAATTGATTCGGTTTAATCAAATAATGGGTACTGGTACAGAAACGGGGCATAAACTTTTTTTAAACTTGTAGGTAAATTTTCTCATACTATACTTGATGAAATTTAACAGTTCCGGTGTCAATCCTGTAGTAAATTTTGTCTTCTTTACACTAGATTAAAAATCATTATAACATACGACTTATATTCGGAGAGATATAATAAATTTACCACAGGTAGCTCTACATGAATTTTCACATAAATGTTTCTTCTTTTCCATGTTTAACAATTTCGGTTTGTAGAAACCGAAATAAGTTGGCCAAATTTTTTAAAAATATGAGGGGCAAAATGGGATTTTATACGTGTATAAAAGAAATCCTGGGGGTTGGGAGAGAAAATGTCTTGTTATTTTAGTCTGGAAAAACTATTATTGTTATTATTGTTCTATTAATTTTGTTTTTTATATGGAGGTGAGCTGCAGATAGGTGACCGAGTTTACTATGGAATTTAAAGTCCAAGCCCATTAAATATAAAGGAATTTTTTTCCTACCCCTACATCTTTTTTAAGCAACATATCATTTTTGTAAAATTTTATTAGCTTAATTACAGTTTTTTTTTTGTCAAGGGCTTAATTACAATTTTAATCCTCATATTTTTATCCATTCATGAAATTGATCCTCCTATTTTAAAATTATTTAATTTTGATCTCTTCATCAAATTTTTATATTTAAAAATGATAATTTAGCAAATTTTAAATGACATAGTATACAATTTGATATATTGAATATTGATCAAAAGTAATGAAATTACAAGAATACTTATTAAAAACTTCGGTTGTAATTTCATAAAATGTTCATTAAATATCACACTGCAAACCAACATAGTGTGGCACAAGTGATAGATAGTGGCGTCTCCGAGTTTTAGAAGGCTCTGTGCAAAATATAAAAGTGACCCCTTAATAAAAAAAATATAATTTTTTTAAAACAAATTGTCGATTTAAATTGCATATAGTATATATAAAAAAAAAAATCATACTTATTCTTGTAAACATATAAATTATCAATATTAAACCAATTGCATTAAATTAAATGGAACAAGAAATACAAAATAATTATCTTTGTATATAACGGCAAAAAGGAACATCTTAATCTAAAATTAAATTTTATGCAAAGATTAAAGTGGACTTGAACTATATTTACGAGTATAGATAACTAATCTATTGATACTCATATGATATTTTATGGACAATAGCAATATATAACTATTATTTTAGGGTCTAAAAATTAATCTATTAATATACATCTTATATTTTATAGGTATAAATAATATATAAGTAATATTATAGAATCTCAAAATTTTGAGTTGAGGCCCGATGCCGTCGCACATCCCGCACGTGTATGCGAGACGCCTCTGGTGGTAGATACTTGAGTCTCTTAACCATTTGACCCTGAGTTCGATCATCGACTGGTGCGTATGGAAAAACATTTGTTGGGAGATGTCAACCCCTTAAATGAATCTCAGTTACTTCGAGTGAATGATCTCTGCAGTTGCACGCGGATGATATTTAACAAAAAAAAAAAAAAAATCACCCTGCAATTACAATACAACGTAGATAACGAAACTATAGTATCAACAATACTAGCCTGCATTTGCAGTTGAAGCCTACAATTTAAGACTATACCCTTAAGGCCGTGTCCTTCTATTGTGCCGGTTTCGCCATGTTTTCCCTAGTTGTCCACGAAGAAAAAGTTACCAAAGAATAAAACTTATGCAAAGAGTTCACACCTCTTTTATAAAGTTTATTGATACTCTTCCATTTCATGTCCCTCTATGACACACGAAACCGAGTCATATATATACAGTATAGTACTAAGTAAATTAGACGTGTAAAACACATATCCTGCTTTTAAGTTTATTCATGCTTTTCTCGTCCTTAATAAGAACTGGGGCAAATAAAATTTGAATTGAGATTATAAACACTAGTTGTGGTTTAAGAAGAATAATGACAACAATCTCTTTATATTTTTATCGTTAATTTTGCTTACTTGACTACTTATTTGGCCACATAATACGCTGAGTTGTATGTTGAAAAGGAAAACATGTCAATAGTCATTTTCTAACGTTAAAGTTTTTTGAGAAAAATTATCAATATAACAAACAAAATTGAAGTTAAGGGACCAATTTATAACGTTAATTAGTTAATTGACCAATATAAAATTAATAAATAAGTTAAGGTACCGGTTGTTCAATTTAATCTTCTTTTTATAAGACATTATATTTTATACACGATTGGAATACCTCCCAAGTAAATAACTTTAGAAGTCGAAGATTAATAGTTTGTTTATGATAACTAGGGATAAACCCGTGCGTTGCACGGGTTTGATTAAAATATAAAATTAAAATATTTTTATAAATAAAAAATAATAATTGCGATAACTATAATCACATATAGTTAAATAATAGATATTATTTTAAAATATGATTATATTGAATATTAGTATATGAGTAAAAAAAAAAGTTGTTTAGAAATATTAGATTTTTTATTAATTTATATCGTAGTTTGTTTACATTTTAATGTAATAGATCTCTTATAATATTTCATAAGTTTGAAAGGATGTATCATTTTTTATTTTATTAGTGTAATAATATAAGATTTTAGTTTTCTTTATATGAGTTGCAATTTTATAGTCAAATGTCACTTTGTTTTTTATTTTTGATGTATCCCTTATTTTATTATTTTCAATAAGAGTTGGAGGCATACCTAATTATACTTGTAGACAATATTGCTCATGAGAAATGTTAAAAAAAGTTTTGATTATAGAATATGATTCATATATGGTGGCTTTGACTATTTATTCCACGTGTTCTCATTTTTTGAAAATTATGTATCAAATAGCATATTTTGCTTACTACGTTCTATGCAATTTAAGGTTCCAAATAGCTTATCTACTTACTCATCTCTCGTTTTCTTGGAGTTTATTCTCACGTATTCACTTGGTGAAATTTTATTCCAACTTTATTAGTCCCAATTTTTTAGTCTATTGTTTGGTTCACTTTTTTTTTTTGCTTGGTCCTTTTGTTTTTTGTTTGTTTTTCTTTTTCTTGGTGAGGTTTGTGTCTCTTCAAAATTATTGTTAGTTTTTGTCCCTCTTATTTAATATTTTCTTGAACATTTATTTTCTTATTATATTATATAAACTTGAATATTTATTGTTGTCAATATATAAGTTTGGACGAAGATTTTATATATTTGAATTTTGGTTAAGGTAAAGAAAGTCTTATAGATGAATTTAAGATTTAACATGTGTCATCTTCTTATTTGCTTAAAAAAATGTCATCTTATTCTTATAAATATTCCACTATTTTATTTTCAGCCGTAACGTAAACATTCTTTTAGAATATGTACTTAATTTATCCAAAAAGTTATATTATTATGTAAATTAAATTAATAATTTTTGAATTGTTGGTGAATTTTAGTTGTGTGTAAATATGTTTAAATATATGTGTGATTATATTTTCTAAATATATGTAAATATATTTTAACATCTACGGTTTTAATAATTTCTAAAATTTATTTTGACAAATGAGCATCAACAATTTTTATTTAATAATTTTTGTCTTTTTTTAATTTAATTTAGAAAGTTTTTAGTACAATTCTAAGTGGGAGGAAAAAGTATTTAGCACAATTTCTAAACTAACATGTTTTTAGCACAATTCTTTTCATCGATTCATTTTATGGTTGTAAGAATAAGATGGCATGCGTAGATTAAAATAGGACCGTCCATTAAAATTCATATATACTCATATTGAACCATCCAGATTTAGGCAAGTGTTATACGATAAATGCATGAAGATTATATATTTGGACAACCTCTAAGTCAATTTGAATCAATATAACTTCTTGCATGTATTACAATTATAAAAACCGCAAGACTTGAGTGTCAACTACAAAAAAAAAAAAAAAAAAACTTATTTTAATTTCTACTTTGTTTTTGTTTCTATATTTCTCTTGATCGAGATCAAGTAGATCACATACACATTGTAGACAATATAGTATTTAAAAATGAGACACATATTTATATTTCTAAATTATTTGGATTGTCCTCTTTTAATTGAATTCCTCCAACATCAATATACCCTCGATCTATATAAATTTTAAGGCACTTCAAAATCAATAAATAGAAGTCTCTTTTATCCTCTTCAACTTATTCACATGAAAATAATTAATTATATTTCCATTAATCAACAATTTTTTATACAAATCTTTTACCTTATATAAAATAATAAATGAAAAAGAAAATAAGAAACAAATAAGCTAAAACATTAGACTAATAAAATAATAAATGAAAAAGAAAAGTTGTCTAATTACAAACATTATATCAATAAAATAAAAATGATGGTTTACAAACTGCCATTAGAGTTAAATACACATCCTTACATGAGGTGTCATTTCATAGGCTTTATAAGGAGCAAAGATGCAACGTAAGCAAAAATATAAGTATGTTTTATCCTGTTCTCCTCCTTCACATGAAAAAATAGTCATATTCATATTAATCGATTCAACTCAAAGTTTAATTAATCATCGAACAAAACACCGGTTGATATTTAAAAAAATATCCAACCTAAAAAAGAAATAAAAAAATGATTAGAGATGTTTTAAACTCAGAGTAATAGAAAAATTTCAATTTACAAACATATTAATAGGCAACTATCACATATATGTATATCAATTTATTAATCAATCACATGTAGAAATACCTGATATTCTAAGAGGTTAGACACCATCACATACCAAGGACAAAAACCAATATACTTATGATGTAACTATATATATATGCACACAATAGCTTTTAAATCAATTCAAGACACTATAATGTGTAACTTTAAGATATGGAAGGTGAAGATGCATAACTTTTTCTCATGGAGATGTTAGACAAAGAAACCATATAGTTTTTGCCATGAGATAGATAAATTAAAATTTTGTTAAAACATAGAAGGTAGACTTCCTGGTATGGTGGTGGTGATAATTAGCTTTTGGGTTAACTTTATATAGAGCTTGTGTTTGATAATTAGCTAAATTTACATATTCAATATTAGTGTCTCCAAGAATTCTTTGTTTTCAATTCCATTAATAGGAAATTGTAACATACAATATATATTTTAATAAGATATTGCAATGCAATTAAAACAATAACATGATGCATCATTCCACCTTTCATTACTTGCAATTCATTTTTGTCTCAATTCAACAACAATAAATTGTGTTAGTTTTTTTTAATATATTATTATTGTTTATTATTTATTATTAGAGTAACTCTATTATATGAAATATGAAAAGGTTTTAATAAAGATTGTAGATTTTTCTTATAGAGTGTCACATCATCACAATAACTTATATGTCTAAGTAGAGTTATAAAATTAGAAGTATGATCCCTTTTAATTCATTAGGCTAAGTAGAAGTATGATCCCTTTGGTTTCAAGCAATCCCTTCTAAACAATATAAGTAATGAAGAATGATCCCTTTTTAATTCATTTAGTATTGAAAGAATATATTTCAAGCAAGAGAGACACACATTTTTTTTATTATTAAATTCAGTTCTTTAAGGGATTGATCAAAGAGGTTTGGAATATCAAAGTGAGTCACTTGCTTGAAATATAATGATTCCTTTTTTTATTAGTATTGAAAGAATTCCAATAGTCATGAATATTTTGTGGTTATATAAATCTTATATATTAGTTGGTCCATTTTAATTTAATAATTTTTCATTTTAGTTAGTTGGTCTCTTGTAAGAAGTTATATAGTGATAATTTGATATATTGATAATTAAAATAAAAATAATTTAATTAAAGATAATTAAAATTAAAATGATTTAATTAAAGGAGATGATGAAAAGGTTATATAGTGATAATTTGATATATTGATAATTAAAATTAAAATGATTTAATTAAAGATAATTAAAATTAAAATGATTTAATTAAAGGAAATGATGAAAATGTTTTTTAATAGAGATTGTAAACTTTTCTTATAGAGTGCCACATCATCAAAATACTTGATTGTGAGCAACTCAACATTCCTTTTACTTGTAAAAGATATACAACTAGATGATCATAAATAAATAAATAAATAAATAAATAAATAAATAAATAAATAAATAAAAAGTGAATTAAAATTAATTGATAAACTAGTTTGTCATAAGATTTTTTAGATAAATTTATCTTTCGTTTTCTAGTTTGTCATAATAAGATAACAACGTTAGAAAAATATACTTACATGAACATGACAATTTAGATAAGGATGAATGAGGGGCAATATAGTCTTTTGCAGTTACATAAAACAACAAAGAAACAACCGCGAAATATAAGCATAGGATCAACGAAAGTGTCATCATTCGTATCGTGAACAACAAGAAAACAACCCTTATTTGTCTGTCACTGTTATCGATTCCTCCTCCCTCCACCTTTTATCTTCTTCTTCTTCTTCATATTCCTTCTCTCACTACTCCTCACTCATCATCATTCAATCTTTCTTCCACCACTCGGTAATTCAATTCTCTCTCTCTTTTCTATCTTTCATTCATTTTTGTGTTCTTTTCTATATTTTAATTTGAATAATTTGTTCAAATCTTCATGCTTTAATCATTTTTCATTATTTTCTGTCTAAACATTCAATTTATAGTCATCTCATAGTTTAAGGACCAAATCCGAGGAATAATATTATTTTGGATTATCAATTTTAGGTCTGATTTTATAAATTTTTTAGTAATGACTTTGTTTTGGATTAGTTTATTCGAGGTTATCTACTGCCATAAATTTGGTGAGACCGGAAAAACATACGAAAAACAGCTTATGACAATTTTCATAACTTTTTTTCAGCTTATTTTCATAAGTTCTTCAATATAGTATGAAAATAGCTTTTATATCTATAAAAACAATTTATCTTTTTTATTTTTATTTATCTTTTATTTTTTTGATATAAAAATAGCTTATGTAATAAGCGCTTATGCTATAAGCTTCAAATAAGCTGTTTATCCAAATAGGCTCTAGCTATATTGCAATTTCCATTCACTGAGAAAAATAGATTTAAAGCACTTGAAAAAGTAATTGATACTTTATATGGTAGACATATGGTCAGGAATTTGAACTAAAATGAAAAGCTTAATTATAAATGAAATTTTTATTTTTATTTTTGTATTAGATTAGCTCATGTACCAAAAAAAAATGAAATTTTTATTCATGTACCAAAGGTTCCTCTTCCTGTTAGTGTGATGATTTTTTTCTTTATTTTCTAATACATGTTTGATACCATTGTTGGGCCGAGAGGGGCAGTCTCATGTCCCGCCTTCTCGGCCCAATGTGTACATACTAACAGCAGCATATCTTATCAATTTTCCAACTAACTTCCCCAATTAGCTCATAGCAACTTGTATTGTAGCATAGAGGAATTTTGAACAAACCACCATTGTTCTTACGATATATAGTACAAAGTGTGTGTTGTTAAATAGCGGTTATAGCACTGATGTGTAGCAGAATTCGAATAACCTGTTATGTTCCAAATGACTTCTTAGTTCATCTCGCCTTTTTCCAATTTATACAAGGATATTTTAATTTAGTTATTTGTTTTAATGAAAAGCACTTATTTTTCTCAAACTCTTGCAGAAAAAAGCAGAAGCATCACTGCTAGGACTAGTTACTTTCTTCTTCTCATTATATCCTTTTAAGACGAAGTTCCTGCGATCACTCTAGATTTTTTATCAAGTGTTTTTGCTTCTCCTCGGAAACTCGTCAACAATCTCACTCGATGTACTTGCTGAACAGATTTTGGTTTGGTAGTGCCACAAAGGCAACAGAGAATATGGATTCATCCATTGCTCAAGGACCAGACCATGACAGACCTGCACTAGGTCAAGAGTTTGCCCAGTTTGGTGCCGGCTGTTTTTGGAGTGTTGAGCTTTCCTTCCAGAGAGTGGCTGGGGTGACCAAGACCGAGGTTGGTTATAGCCAGGGACTTTTGCATAATCCTAGCTACTCGGATGTGTGTTCAGGGACCACAAGACACTCGGAGGTTGTCAGAGTCCAGTATGATCCTAAAGAATGTAGCTATGAGTCTCTACTTGATGCATTCTGGGCTAGACACGATCCTACCACACTGAATCGACAGGTACATATAAAGTTTGTTATTTGTTCTATTGACTTCCGGATTATCAGTGTATTCGTTTTGGTTTCTTAGCAATTAAGATTTCTTTAGAATTATCTAACGACTCCTAATAACAAGTTATAACCATTTTGTAATACTTGTTTGCGTCATTGCAAGTGCTAGTTTTTCCTTTTTTTAGATTGCAGTAAAGAACTAGTCGCTAAACTAGATATTACTTATCATAGATATACTTTACAACATCATTATCAATATCTTACAATGCGTGTGACTGTGAGTCATGTCTCGAACTCTAATTTGTATCGATTTTGAACATGAATCTCATCTTGAGTCCTGATACATGCGGAACCCTGATTCACTATCATGAATCCTAACTCATTTCGTATAGCAGGACACTTTTCTTTTGTCATTTGCTTTATGACTTAAATCTTGAATTATTTTGACGCTAGTAGATTATTTACAAGTTCTTACCAATATAGACCTCCAATAAAACTCATTAACATCGAGACTAACTAACTAGCTTGATATGGAATCATCCATATCTTTTATTACATTTGTATCTTCTTCTTTCTCTCATCATCAGAATCATTTGTTTCTTCGATTTTTCCCTTAAAACACACCAATTTTGCAAAAATTCTTTTCGACATTCAAATGCATCCATGTATGACTCCGAATATATGCACTCTTTACCTTAATTGTTAAGTAACCATTTGATCTTTCTATGTAACAGGGGAATGATGTGGGAACACAATACAGATCTGGAATATACTATTACACCCCTGAACAAGAGGAAGCAGCGCGAGAATCATTGGAACAACAACAAAAAAAGTTAAACAGGAAGATCGTTACTGAGATCCTTCCTGCTAAAAACTTCTACAAGGCAGAAGAGTATCATCAACAGTATCTTGAGAAAGGCGGTAGATTTGGTTACAAGCAATCTTCTTCCAAGGGATGCAATGATCCAATTCGATGCTACGGTTAATTAATATGCTCATCGCCACCAACTAGTTTAGATGTTGGAAGGATATAGTCTTATAGATAAGTATTTATTAATAAAACTAAGTTTCACACTACATACTCTATTGTATTTTTGGGTTGTTGAAGTTTTTTATCAAATGAGCCATGTAGTTGGTGTTTTCTATGTACAGTTTTATAATGAAGTGCTCTATAATATACCTTTAATTAGTGCCACTTTGAGTTATGATAACAATTATATAATTTAGAGATATTTTTCTAACACATCTCACTAGTTAGTGTCACATGTCACAGCTCACAGTGGAGACTTATGTGACAACTCCCAAGTCAATGTGTAGCTAGTGATGCAGCTTCATGGAACCTTCACAGCATTTTATATTAAGTCTCATATTGTGGCACGACGGTTTCGCTGCAAACTTAGTTTCTCTCTTAATCCAATGAGTTTGCAGCGAACCATACTATGCTGCCACCGTAAAGGATCTATATACGATTAGGAGTGTTCAAATCAAAATCGATTCAAATGAATGCCACTGCTGAATATGACTGCAGTGGCGGCATAAACCATATCTAGAGTTGTTAGACTGAGATAAATAATCTAATGTTTATCACTTAGTACAACAGTTTTGCAATGAATTGTACTACTGTGTAACCACGACAGAGGAACCACAAATTTTTCTCTTAAATGTGAATCCTTTGCGGTGGTCACACAGTGCCGCCAGCTTCAGATCAGATAAATAATTAATTTGTCTCTTTCTTAATCCAATGGCTCTGCAACATTATGTAGCTAGCTGGTTGAGAGAATAGGCAAGAATCCATACAATTGATGATGATGGTGATGATGATGATGATGATGAAGAATCCACAGAATTTAGGATTTTCATTATTGGATTGTTTGACAACCATGTATCCTCAACGTTTCAAATGAATGAACTTGTAATTAGGCATGGCAACTGGTATCCCAATATCTATTGCCATGTCTAAATATGTGAAGTGTGACTTTCACGTCTAGGACTAAATATGTGAAGTGTGACTCAAATAAACTTATAAACATCAATGAAGCATTACTTATTTTATCATTAATCATTAATATTATATTTATTATATTTCAATTTACCTCACTACTCTATTAACTTTTTTATCGACAAAATATTTAATAAATAAAAGTTATTCCGTCATAAAAATTACTCCCGCAACTATGTTAAGTTATAAGATTGACGTAGTAATTAAGAGAAAGGACGGGGGAAATCATGTTCTCGACCGTGTCTCTGAGAGACAATTGAGAGCGAGTGAAAGAATTAAAAAGTGGAGATAAAATGATCTCGATTCGATTTCTCAACTTGAATAATAACTAAAAAAAATTAACCAATCATGTTGTTCAGTAGTTATTGACGCTGGACTTAGTAGGAAGAAACACAGTTCGATCCTCCGCAACTACGATCGGGAGGGGACTAGAACACTTTGATGCATAACCGACCTCTGAATCCGATTTTGATAATAAAAGGGGCATAAGCCCAACTAAAAGAAAATTACATGTGATTAAACGGGGAAAGATACACCCCGACAATCATCAGCAAGAACCTGAATCAACTCTGGAGAAGGATGTTCATAAACTATAGAGTCCACGAGAGACATACAACCTATATTTGCTAATATATCCGCACACCGATTTGCTTCTCGATATACATGAATAATCTTAACATTCCACGAGTAATTCAACAATTCTTTAATCTTCTTAATTAGACTCCAACCAGCAGCACTGCCTAATTTTCCTTCTTGTAAACTACACACCACTACTTTAGAATCTAATTGAACCTCCAAGTGTCTCACACTATACTCTCTAGCTAGGCATAGGCCTTCATGAAGGCTCCATAATTCTGCCATATAAGCTGATGCAATGCCAAGGTTCCTCGAGAAACCATGTATCCAACGACCATTCTCATCATGCACTAAGCCACCACAACCTGTCAAGCCATCTATACCTTTCGCCGCTCCATCCGTATTCAAACAATACCAACCATGCGTTGGTGCTTTCCAAGAAATATTAGTGATGGTGCTATGAGCTCGAATATGCATGATCGGTTGAATTTGACACGTATTGCAAAATTGTAATCCACGGCTGCATAAGACTAATAAAAATGAGGATCATGTACTCGCTCATTCCTCCAACACCAAAACCAATAACACGTCCGAAGCAGATAAATTGGTTAAGTGGGTCGGATACTCATGATGAAAACTAAAAATAATGTGGACCATGTAGAGCCTCGTAGGTTATTATTATGAGAATTTCATCAAAACTCCTTTGTCTATTGTATGGGTGGTCATGTCTATGTATGCTTAGACATAATGAAACATATACTAATGTGACTTGCTCGTTAAATTAATCTCTTAAAATGAATGAGGGTTAGTAGCCGTTAGCTACTTTTTTTATAGTTTAAAGACCACCTAGATCTAAATAATCACTCCTATATGAATAAAAAAATGCTGAAGCTATGAATAATATAAAATACTTAAGCTATTGATGCTCTTCATACAACAAAGCAAGGCTCCACCCGTCAAAAGAAAAATACAACAAGGCTCGGCTCCGATAACAAAAATGCTGCAATAAATTATGTAACAATCTACTACTAATATATTAAAGTCAATTAACACCAAAGTTATTAATTTATCTTATTATTTTTAATTATGTTGTAAGTTTTATATCCTTCTTCACTAAAAAAATATAGAAATCTATAAGATAAAAATATAATAAAAAGATGATATGCTTAAAAATAGGAATAAAACATATTATAATTAGGAACAAAATAGAATAATATATTGATGCTTAAAATAGGAATAAAAAAAACTACAGTATAAAAAAAAATCAATATTTGCATAAAAATAGGAATATACAAACATAAACAATATTTCTCATAAAAAAACAATATTATCACCAAATTTACTACTAATTTTTAATAATAATATAATAAAGTTATTATTAAAAAAATACAATAACAAAGTTTTTTTTAACAATATAATAATAAAGTTATTATAAAAAAATATAATAAAGTTAATTACTATCAAATTTACTAAATTACACTAAATATTCCTAATCAAATTTCTAATTGTTTTATTAAAAAATATACACGGACCATTATTTATCATTGATAATTTAATCATTTAAATAAGTTTTACAAGAAATAACACAATAAAATAGTTTCACTTATAATATTATATAATAAATTTTTAAATGTTATTCTAAATAAACACGGGTCTTAACTAGTTTTTATTATAAGTCTTTTTTTTTCAAAGCATTTTAATGGTTATAAATTTTAGTGGATAAGTAGCATGTTGAAAATTGAATTTCGACTCCTACATATAAAATGTGATGTCTATCGATTGAATTAAATCAAATTATTGATTAATTAAATTGTCGTGAAAAATGAAAAATAGTGATTGATTGAGAAATTTCAAGTTTCAACGGATGAGCATGGCACAAAATAAAAGTTGGGATTTTTGGCAAGAAACTCATGTGGGTACAGTTGGAATTTTGTGGCAATGTGGCATGCCGGATGGACACGTGGAAGCTCCCTCGGATGCCTTGTTTACTTGGACACCAAACATTAATTGAAGTGTGAAAGATATTTTTTTTCACATGTACCATTCAACAAGGATTAGGGTAGTGAAGTCACGATGTTTGATCTAGTGGTGAAGAGTTTTGGTAGTATGTTATAGGTTCTGAGTTTGATTTTCAAAAAAACAAAAAAAAAAAAAAGATCAGGGTAGTGCAAGAGTTATTAATTTCAGTTATTAATATTAGATTGGACGATTTAGATTAAAAAAATCATATGTTTTTATAAATTAGGATAATGTTAACATGTGAATATATGTTAAAAAGTAAATGTAAAAATTATTTAGTGGTTTTTTTTCACTATCAGTTTAATCTAGTTCGGAGATCAGTTCTAGCATTAAGTGATTTCAGTCCCCTTACGGTCGTAGTTGCGGGGGATCGAACTATGATCCTTCCTACCAAGGTCAGTGTCAATCACCACTAAACCAACTAACGATTGGTTATTTATTGAAATTTTTGTATTTATACTTTTTAGCATTACATTTTTTACATTATTAAATGTCAAATTTCGATATTAGAATATCTTATACATTAGGGCATAAGTTAACGTATCCCTATACATTATTATTTGTTTCTCTTATTATTTATATCTGCTGTTTTCAAATTTATGTTTTAATAAAAATCTTTTTTTTTAATCTCTCTTCTTAATATACAAAGATGTTGAATTATGGTGTTGAAGGGGTGTTGAAGAGTTGAAAATCATTGGATGGGGGAGTTGAAAGTGGTGTGGAGGAGAGAAGTGTTGAAAGGGTTCAACATAGTTGAATGAAAAAATGAGGGACATGTGGCAGCAAATGATTGGCTGCCTAGATTTTTATCACATTTTATCTTTGAATTCAATTATTTCAACGCAAAATAATTTTTTATTTTTTTATTTTTTTTACCAAAATTCAAGATTTTTTTTGTCTATAAATAGATACTTTGTTCATTTGATTTGGACATAGGAAAAAAAACCAAGTTTTTCACTATCTTAATCTTATTATTATCTTTTTATTAGTGTTTATTTTAACTTTTAGTCTTTTTTTAGTGAAATAGACAAAGTTTGGAATGAGACGTGATTGAAGATGATTTGTATCGTATTAATTACGTTGTTTGTGTGTTGCATTGCATTTTAAATTATTTGTATCGTATTAATTATCTTCCTTGTGTGTTACATTGCATTTAAAATTATTTGTATCGTACTAATTACGTTAATTGTGTGTTGTATTTTAAATTAATTATGATTTGTATCCTATAATTTGTAAGTGTTTATTATTTTAATTTAATTTTAGTCAATAACTGTAATTTTATGTAATCATAAAAACAAAAATATAAATTTAAATAAAAAATATGAAATAAAAATAAAAAGTGGTGGGGTAGAGTGTTGAATGGAAAACTATTAGAGAGGGTAAAAATTGAATGAATGTTGAATTATTAGGTGAAAGAAAGAGAAAATAATGTGGAGTGTTGAAAATTGAAAAAATGAGTGTTGAGTTTTTGAAGCATTGTAAATGGTTATAAACTTATATAAGCACACATCAAAAAAAAATTCTATCACACAGGTCACCCATTTGATGATGTGAAAGAATCTTTTGTAGCAATGAAAGAGAGATGGATCTGACAGACGGTGGATGTACAAGTTACTGTGTAATGTGTACCAGTAACATTTTGTATGTGACGACATTTGCAATGAAACATTCACTCTGTTGTTTTTCTTGTTCACTCGTTGGCCCATGATGATCTCCTCGTCGAGATATTCTTACATGATCGATCACGAGATTAAGAAATATTCATTTGGTCAGACACTTAAAACACACACTTAAAAGACAACGAATCATATAATTATTTAAAAAATGTGTATTATCTAATTACTATTACTTTTCCTACTTTTGTTTTTTCTTGTGTGTGAACAAGAAAGGGTCCAAATTTTTGCGTCCCAAGAAATTTTCACGCTCTCTGAAATTATCAAAATAACTTATTCGTTTTCTATGATGCGAACAGTGTTTACATCCTAAAATGCGAGAGTTAAAAAGATGTGATTGTTTGGTCATCCTTAAAATGTCGTCACTCCCTTGAAAAATTTGAAATAAAAAATGTTCGTCATGTGCATTGTCAACACCGTTCGCTTCCTAGATAGTGTTATGGTCATAGTGTTGTGTTATGGCCGGAGTAGGCTAAAAATCATATTTTCATCAATTTTGTCTCTTTATTTCATGTTTTTTAATGTACTGAATCTATAATAATGTCTTAGAGACTACTAAATGGAACTAAATTAAAGGTCATTTGAGTTATAAATACAACCTTATGCTAAAGAAAAAAAATCATCTTTTTCCTTGTAATCTATTTCAAAGTTCTAGCAATTTTATTCTAAATTTTCTTTACTTTCTTGTTCTTTAGTTTTTAGTTTACTAGACACTTGAATTTAAAATTAAAACAAGTATTATTAAAATAATAGTAACAATAAAAGTTATATAAATATGATACATATATGTGTTTATATATTTCGACAAACTTCTTTATACACCACATTTAAAGTTACATTAGTATCTATCTTCTTTGTCATCATTATTGATGTTGGAACATTAGTTTTTTGTATTATAAATCTCATCGAATGATTGTGGGTTGGGTAAATTACTTCATTACCGAATTTGTCGTTTATATTCATTCAAAACACATTGGGCCAAAGATAAACCAACTTAAACCATGCTCCAAATCGAAGTTGATAAAAAATCACACAAAGCATACCAACCTTTAGTAAATTTTAGGCCAAATGCATTTTGGGGTCATTTAAATTTAACGTTTGTAACATATAAATTCTTTTAGTTTTTAAAGTTTCAAATTAGTCATTTTAATTTTTATAAGTACCAAATTGGCCCTATAACTTTGTAACATATTACACCATTATCTTTTTAAATGACCATCTGTTACAAAAATGTTTATGTTATTGCTACCCTTGAACAAACGTTATTGCTACTGGCAGCATTTGATCATTTAGAGATCACTACCTACCAACAACTACAAGTATCATACCACAATAATACTCATTTTACAAAGCATCTATCAAGCACAATATGGTCTATATTTTACGAAATTACATTTACAACCTTCAAAACACATATAAATCATCTAAACTAATGCCCATACAAGTATTTTTGTAACAACCACATAAGCATATATAATATGTCAGGTCACTCAATAAACAGCCAAATGATCATTTTTGTACCAAATGGACATTAAAATGATAGTAGTGCAATCTGTTACAAAATTAAGGGATCAATTTAAAATTGAAAAAACTAGCAGGACGATTATGTTAAAAAAAAACAAAGAAAACAAGTATTATCTTCTCAAAATTCAACGAACTTTAACTTAAAGCTAATGTAATCAATCATTGTCAAAATTTTGTATAATTTTTCACATGACAGTTTCCCATGTTAAGGAGTTCGAGGGAGTTCTATAAATAATAATGAGTCAATTATCCAAAACGATAAGAGAATGAGACATTATATATCTTTATTCAAAATCTTAAAACATCATATATATGAGCCATCTCTCTTATATATATAATATTTTTTTATTCATATAATACAGAACTAATCACTCACACTTAAAACAAAAATATTATTCTAAAAAATATCTTTGAAAAGTTCGTGTTCAAATACTTACCTACAATTTCATACATTGATTTGTTTGAATGTCACGAGAAATCTATCCAAATTTAAAACAAGTTTATTCTTATTACTTAAATTATTTTAAATTTAAACCATTCTATTTTAATTAGAGGATCAAATGTCTTCTAACTACATGTTTTAAATTTAAATCCTCCAATCTTAATAAAACGACCAAATCCATCTTAACTAGATGAATTTTTGATCATATCAAATCTAATTCTAGTTTTTAGTATTTTAATTAACATTAGTAAGAAAAATGAGATCACCAAGATACTTCAAAGACACATAATAAAGATTTGTCCTTCTACATAAGATAATCCAAGGTAAAAAATATTCAATTTTTACTCAAAAAAAGGTAAAAATAGATAATAAGTTGACCGTACACAATACATAAGCCTCATTTTCTTCTCACAACTCAGAACTTTCACAATCACAAACACAAACAAAGTAACAAATAATCGCTTCTTCTAATCCATTTTCTCACAAACTTCCACACACACACACACGCAGTTACCGCAACTTCATACTCAGATTTTCTGTTTCTGTTTTCTTTGAAGCATTTCATCAAACATTAACAGATACTACTTTTATATATATATATTTCTTAAATGGCTTATACTCGCCGGTGATGATGAAGATCTCCGGCGAATCTCACCGACAACCACCACATTTCACGGCGAGCATTGCTCCCAACTACTCTCATGATTCAGATCTTCGACCTCAACAGAGAACTTCTCGTCGGAAGTTCAAGACGCCGGGGAGCCGCTTGAGGAGAAGTGGTACTTCTTCTGGAAGACGGAGTAGACCTGAAACTCCTTCGAAGTTGAAGATCCCTGATGAAAGAGAGGAGAATGGCGGTGTTGGTGGTGGTGGTTGTGATGCAGTGGAGGAGGTTTGCCGGAAAAGGGAGCAGCAGCCGGTGATTGTCTCGGCGAGGAAGCTTGCTGCTGGACTTTGGCGGCTTCAGTTGCCGGAGGTTACGGTGGCTGGTGATTGTGGAACTCGAGGTGGTTTGAGACTTCAGGTGATTAAAAAAAAACCCTCTCTTTTATTGAAGATTTGTTTGGGTTTTTTGTTTTGTTGCTTGCATTTTCTATTTCTGTTTGAAATTTGAGTTTTGATTCAGATTTGTGCTTTATATTCTAATCTCTAGTTTGTTTTGTCTTTAGGCAATGTGTGGATAAACAACTTAATAATCACTTATCATATAAGTGCTTATGTGTATAAGTCATTTCTATAACAAAAGATAAAAAAAAAAAGTCAATTTTTTTTCATATAAGCTGGTAAGTGTTTTAATATGCTATCCTGGAGAGCTTAAAAAAATAAGATGAAAACAGGTTATGGAAGCTCTCCCAAACAGTCACACAAATATGCTTTTTTGAAGGTTTTTGTTGTTGCTTAGTTTTTAAGTTTGAGTTTGACCTTTTAGATTCGATCCCTTTTCAAATTTTCATCATTCTGCATGTTCTATTTTGTGTCTTGAGTGGTACTTTTATTAAGCTTTTACTTCCCATGATACCTTTTTTTCTAGAGTACTATTACCTTTGGGTTAATTTGAAGTAAATGATTGATTGTTAATGAGTGAATATTCAAGAATAAAAAGATGGGTGTTGGAGTAATATTGATCCACGATCTTCATTGAAAGGGAAGAATAAAGGAATATGTGATTTGAAGCTTAAAAAGTGTTGAGTTGTTGGCTCATGAATATGATTGATTTAAGTCTACTGCAGAAAACTTTAATTTTTACCAAAAACAATAATGGCTTATTGTTTTTGGTAAAAATTAAAGTTTTTTTTTGGTATAAGCAGTTAAAGAAGTTAATTAGGGTTTGTCTGTTGAGATAATTCAATTCATGTTATAAATGCTGTTAATGATATTTATAGTGTAAATGTATTTGAATTCTGAACTATGCTTTCAATGCTTAAACTATAACTCAACTGTGCAATCTGCTGAATTGTATTCCTTATTTACTAGATCCTTAACTGAACTCTACAAGTCTATTAGGTATATAACTATAATTGAATCCATGTTGATCTTAGAAAAATTGTTTTTTTATTTGTTTTTCGATGCATACCAATGTCATGTGATCATTGTCATTATTTTCAGATCTTGGCAGTTTGTTTGCTCTGTAAATTTAATAGCTTTTCACTGTTAGTAACTAACATAACTTATATGCAGCAGAATGGAATTGGCTATGCAGACCACCCATATCTTAGTAATCGAAATGGCGTTATGCACGGATATGATATGAAGAGTCCATCACAAAGTCGCCGTTCCATTTCTGGGACAAAGGATGGACATTTTTGTGAGGTATTATTATGTTTCCTATTTATTTCTTAAGTATAGCTATCACAATCAAGATTGGCTCTGGATAATGGAAGATCATTGAGTGAAGGCCAAAATAAGATAAAGACCAAAGACTGAATTAAAAATGTACCCTTTCCTGCATGATAGGATAAAAACTTATCCTACTAGAAAAACTAATATACTCTAACATAATGTCAAGATATTATACAATATTTTCTTATTTTCTAACAAACTCCTTAATGACCTTTTTAATTCTGGTTGTTGATAGCTGTATGCTTTGTGAAAAGAGATGCTATTTCAGTAAGTTAGGCTATATACTTTTTTTCTTTTGAAAAATAAAGGTTAGGCTATATACTAGATACACAACAAACTGTAATATTTCAGCATGTGGTTGTGATCAACTAATTTTGACAAGATGTCAAATCCATACACACAGTACATGCATTTGCTCGAACAGGATGATATGATAGCCACCTAAGTTGAACTTTCAAATATAGATAGATCTGATGGATGGTATTTCTTGTAGTTGAGAAATGAAATTTAGTGTTGCTTAGATCCATGCTACGGCAAACCTATGTGTAAAAATAGCATTTACAATTATCACTTTATCAGCCAGGGAAAAAAAGGTTTTTTTTTGGTTAAGGAAAGAGTTCAAAAGTGTGTAACTTATACCCTCAAAAGTGAAAGAGTAAAGTAAACAATTAAATTAAAATGCTAATGTTAAACCTTCTTTGTTCTTCTGCAGCTTGACCCTTCCTTCCAGTTTTCCTCTACTGCAATGGAGGGAATGACAAAGTGGGATCCTGTTAGTTTGAAAACATCAGATGAGGTGCAGGATATCTACAGCCAGATGAAACTTCCTGACCAAAAGGATAGCACTGTTTCTGCTCTTGAAGCTGAATTAGAGCAGGCTCGTGTGCGGATTCAGGAGCTCGAGACTGAACGCCATTCATCCAAAAAGAAACTTGAGCATTTCTTAAAGAAAGTCAACGAGGAGAGAGCCTCGTGGAGAAGCAAAGAACATGAGAAAATCCGTGCATATGTTGATGACATTAAATCAGATCTGAATCGAGAAAGGAAAAGTCGTCAGAGGGTTGAAATTGTCAATTCGAGGTTGGTTAATGAATTGACTGATGCTAAGTTATTAGCAAAACGCTGCATGCAGGACTTTGAGAAGGAAAGGAAGGCCAGAGAATTGATTGAAGAAGTATGTGACGAGCTTGCTAAGGAAATTGGAGAAGACAAGGCTGAAGTTGAAACGTTAAAGAGAGAGTGTATGCAACTTAGGGAAGAAATGGAAGAGGAGAGAAGAATGTTACAGATGGCTGAAGTATGGCGTGAAGAACGAGTTCATATGAAATTGATAGATGCAAAAGTTGCTCTTGACGAAAAGTATTCACAGATGAATGAACTTGTAGCATATTTGGAAACCTTTCTCAAGTCAATAAATGTGAACTCAGATACTAAGGAGATCAGAGAGGCACAATCACTTCAACAAGCTGTAGCTGCTGTGAACATTCAAGACATCAAGGGATTTTCCTATGAGCCATCTAATCCAGATGATATTTTTGCCATTTTTGAAGATGTAAATTCTGGTGAACCTAATGATAGGGAGACCGAATCATGCATTGCTTACTCTCCAGTGAGTCATGCCTCAAAGATTCACACGGTTAGTCCCGAAGCCAACTCGGTAAGTAAGAAAGGCTTTCAGAGACGTTCTGACATATATATCGATAACAACTGTGATATAGAAGAGGATGAAAGTGGATGGGAAACCGTGAGCCATGTTGAAGATCAAGGATCAAGTTATTCACCAGAAGGGAGTGCCCCTTCGGTGACTAAGAAAGGTCGAGAGAGCAATGTGTCAGGGATGAGTGTGATTGATTGGGAAGGAAATGCAGGTGAAGAGACCCCATTAACTGAAATAAGTGAAGTCTGTTCGGTACCAACTAAGCAATCAAAGAGAATATCATCCATAGCAAGGCTTTGGAGATCAGGACCAACGCATGAGGATAATTACAAGATAATCTCTATGGACGGAATGAATGGGCGGCTTTCAAACGGAAAGGTATCTAATGGGAGCATCATGTCTCCCGAATGGGGACTTGATAAAAGTGGACTAAGCCCTCAAGACATTTTATGCCAGTTAAGTTCTCCCGATTCAGGAAGTGTGCATAATCGAGGCATGAAAGGATGCATTCCTCGCACAGGACCAAAGGGTAGCTTGAAAGCCAGACTTATGGAAGCTAGGATGGAAAGCAACAAGTTTCAGCTGCGCCATGTTCTGAAACAGAAGATCTAGATGTAAACTTAGCCAAAGATTGCTCATTTGCACAACTGAAGAATGACACACATGCAGCATCTAGTTTTGAATTGTGGGAGTAAAAATATGCTGCTTTCAAAAATACTGCTCAGAAATGATGGAGGGTCATAAATAAATGCAATTTTCGTGTAGTATTTAACCATGTTTTAATTCTTCATTTTCACTCATTAAGCAAAGATAATAATCTCTTAGGAAATAGCTAGTTTTGTAATCTATATCATGATCTGGCCTTGCTTCATTTTGTGTAATGAAAACTATGAGAAGCATGTTGCTTTTGTTGTATCATTATTAAGTCTGAGGACAAATATGCAGGAAACTAGATCAACATAAAGTATAAATGATAGTATTTTCTTTTCCATAATTGTATTTTCTATCACGTGCATGGATTTTAGTAGTACAGACAGAGTATGATTTCAGCAAGTATCCTAGGACTGGAAAATCTTTAAAGGGATGAAACTTTATACCTGAACAATGAGTCAGGGACCACTTCTCCTGTCTCACTGTCCATTGGAATGATGACGAGGGATAGTTTTTCTTGCCTGTTGTTTTATGATTAATAATTTAAGTATAGTTTAATAAATTTTGTACCCAAAAATAATACTAGTAGTTTAGTAAATTAAAGGGATGAAATGCTAACTATATAGAAAATGTTTTTTATTTTTAAAATGAAGATATATAAGAAAAGTATAAATATGTTTTGAACTTGAAAACTGTTGGCTGATATCCGAGTTCGGTTATTGGAGATTGAATAATATGTGGATGTTACTAATCTCTTGGCTTAATACACATGTTTGTCTAGGTTCTCTTTCCCTGAGTACAGTTGATAAAACAAAAAATAATGCACTTTTTTTTTGGTTTTTCACCACCAGTTGAATCTGGTTCGGGGATCAGTTCTGGCATCAAGTGGTTCCAGCCCCCTCTCGATCGCAGTTGCGGGGGATCGATTCGGGGATCAGTTCTGACATCAAGTGGTTACAGCCCCCTCTCGATCACAGTTACGGGGGATCGAACCGCGGTCATCCCTACCAAGCAAAAATAATGCACTTACAATATGAAGAAATTACACACATTTAATATATATATATATATATATATATATATATATATATATATATATATATATTTTTGACGGTTAATTTAATATATCTTATCATTTAGATATCATTTGTATAAATATCTAAGTGATATTATTCAAAAAAAATATCTAAGTAGATAGGATACATTCTTAAGTTGAAAGGATTACTTCATCATCAACCACGATAAGTTTTGTGTTTGTCGATGAAAACAAATTTATAAAATTTCTTTAATCAAAATGTGTTTAATACAATAAGGTATATCACCAACCACGATAACCTTGGCCACAGACAATTCATTTTCAGAATAAATTGAATTTATACAAATAAATTATTATTTAAGAAAACATAAGTATTATAACATTGGTTTTGTATTTCTTTTTTTTTTTAAAAAAAAATATTTATTTGAATAATTTAAACCTACTATATGACAAGATGAAAATCAAATAAAGAGAGAAAAGCGGGGAAATAATTTAGGCTTTGCATAAAGTAGCCACATATTTATACTTTTCCTATATATTTTCCTTTTAGAAAAAACATTTCCTATAGATTAGAAATAGAGTTAGTTAAAATTTAGTAGTTTGTACTATATATATAGAGTGTATTTCATGCACTCGTTTAGATCGGAAACCAGAATCAACGAAATACAACCTCGAACTCCACCGGAAATCTACCGATTCACACTCCTGAATTTTAAGGATTTTTTTAAAAAAAAAAATCAAACTCCCAGGCTTATTTCTCTTGTAAGATTATCTTCAAATCTATGATTATTAAACTTCTCTTATGAGATTTCAAAAGCTAATCAAAATAACTATTTCATTTTCAACATAATAAACCGATTTTTGAGAGAAGCTTACAAACAAACATAAGTAAAAACATCAAAAATGTTTTTTTTTTTTAATCTAAAACAAACGGACCCATAGCTAGGAACTATCATTGAGTTGCTTAGTAAGTTCTTACTGAGAACTGGTCTTCGACGGATTTCACCATCGCATAATTATATGAGGGAGTAATATTATTGCAACTTTGTAACCATAATACTTTAAATCTTTAAGGTTTATGATTCATTACCAACTTTGTGCCACACATTTCAGAAATGGTTCAAAATATGAGATCATAATCAGATACCGAACTCGAGACTCAATTGAACTACAATCAAGATTTGAGAAAATGTAGTAGAAACTCTGCAATGCACACTCTTCGAAAAATGTCTACAAACAACTATGAGGGTAGTTGGTGCTGTGGCAGGAGAACATCATCGATGCAATAGTTACAAGCAGAGCTACCTCTAGAAAAGTCATTCTCGATCGAAGTTGTCAATTTTGACGGGAGTTATATCATCAGCAACATTGAAGCGCCCAATCAATCGCGCAAAGAAAACCATTTGTTGTTCAAGTGTATACTTAATGTTCTCAGCCTATATCCAACTCATTAGGTTAGTGCATATAGTTACTATTTCCTACATAAACTTCATTTTTTAAAGTAATTAAAACAGCATGTACCTTTCGGAAACCATGTTGTTCTCCTTCATACTCAATAAGAGCAACTGGCACACCTTTTTCCTTCAAAGCCTGGTAAATTTTGCGAGCTTGACTCGGCGGCACAACCTGCAATGTGTAGAACTTATTAAACGAGCTGAAATTTGTCAATTAGTTTAACTAGATTTATATATAGGCTAACAGTTTACACTCTAGAGTCCTAAGTTTTTAATATGGAAATAGGGTACTCCCTCCGGTCCTTTATATAAGAGACAATTGAGTCGATAAAAATTGATGTATTTGAACTATATTATGAACCAAATACATCAACTTTTGTTGACTCAGTTGTCTCTTATAAAAAGGACCAGAGGTAGTATTAAAAAGCGTAAACATTTAATCGATCCCTAAATTATCACTCTCTCTCCTATTTGGTCCCTGAGCTAGATATACCTATATAATAAATAGTCCCTAATAAACTATTATCAATCTATCAAGTTAGTCTCTAAACTATCACTCTCTCCTATTATGAAAGTAACTGAGGGACTAACTTGATAGATTGCGAAAAATTTATGGCCTATTTATTAGATTTATATAGTTTGGGAACTAAATTGAAGGTTTACTAGCTTTGTTACTAACCTTGTCCTCCAATCCTTGAAATAAAATAATGGGACAAGAAAATTTATCAATGTGATTGATTGGGGATCTTTCGAACCACTCCTTCTCACCTCCTGCAATCAGTTAAAAGATAGACTGAACACCAAATAAAACAAATAAAAGAGCAACATGATGCAATGGCTCCAAATGAAACAAATAACCGAAACAAATAAGAGTTCCCTCATGTGATCGTCGTTAACTTACCAACTAGATTATGAAGGTAGTGAGATTCAAATTTATGAGTTTCTTCTATCAATAACTTCAAGTCGGCTACCTGTTTGAGAGACCAATTGACAAATTAATTACAATGTCAGGAGAACAATTTAATCTGAATTTTCCATATAAGTTATTATAACCAGTTTTGTAGCTATAAGCCATTAAATGGATTATTAAAACCAGTGTTGTCAAATAGTGGATATAGCACCGTATCATAGTAGAATTTGGACAAACTGTTATTGTTCTGTGATATGCAGTTTAGTATAAAGGGTTGTCAAATTGCAGCTAAAGCGCTATAGTGTAGCAAATATTGAACAAACAGCTAGTTTTTGCGATCTGCAATTTACAACACTGAATAAAACTAACCACAACTTAGAAGAATATTAAAGATGAGAGGGAAAAACTGTTCATCACATTCTTATATTTATTAGTGATTTCTTATCTTAATTAAGTGGTAACCAAAAAAAAATGTTCAAAACATCCTAAAATTATGGGAATTGATGACAATTGGGAAACTCCATGAAGAGTAGGAAGATGAACTTACACCATACAAAGAAGCCCCAGCCTTAAAAGTATCTTTAAAAGCTAGTGCAGCTAAGGTGGTATATCCACCAGCAGAGCCTCCTGTTATACACAGCCGCTCCCCGTCAACTTTTCCACTGTCCACCTGTATAATAGATTATATATATAACCACTCTTGCAATATATCCATCAACCACAAATGTATGACACAAAAATAATTACCAAATATGTAGCACAACTACAACAGTCATTGACATCCACTATTCCCCAGCGCCCTATAAGCCGATCCCTGTACTCCCTGCCATAACCTTCCAAATAACATGCATTATATAATTCAGAACATTGTTTTGTAGGCAAGGCAAGAAACGAGCGACAACAAAAAAAGGCTAGAAACAAACCGGTGCTTCCCCCGTAATTAACATCAGCGAATGCCCAACCCCGACTAGTCCAGTACTGAATGCTCAAATTTAAAACTCCGCGTGTTTCAGCTGTTGGTCCTCCTGAAATATTCGAATAAAATAACATAACACTTGTCAGCCGTTGAGATAACCGATGCTATATTTGTCAAAATGAGAAACTACAAAATATAATATAAAGACTGCCAAAAATCACGGGTGCGAACATGAGAGCTAGGAGAGCAGTAAAACAGATATGAATTTTGGTTCCAGAGGGAAGATCCCACTCCCCAAGTGGCCAAATGAACTAGAATGCGATAATTCTTACAAGACGAAGATTTACCATGGCTCTTCAATAATAGCGGAGGCTTTTCTCCCTCAATGGCTTGGTAGTTAGGATTAGAAGGTGGATAAAAGTATGCATAAGCATTTTGACCAGGAACTTCAGTTGGGAATTCAATCAGCTCTGGCTTACTGATGTACGAACTATATTTTAAACTATCCGGCGAGGAGGACCAAATAATATTGAAGTCAACTACTTTTGATTTATTGTCATCTAAAGTCACCTGAAAAAGCAAGAGAAATATCAGGGGTGAACTGAAATAACTTTTATTTTTGTATTAACCCTCTGGTTCTCAGGGGAAGGGAGCCCCAGTAATCCAAAGTTCGGCCGTGAGGTAAGTAAAGTCCGGCACTCTGGCCAATAATTCTTCCCACCAGGAATCGAACTCAGGTTCTTCCGAACGATTCGTCCTAGGGAGAGCTCATTAACCACTTGAGCCAATGTCTTGGTTGAAGCGAAATAACTTTGAAAAAAAATGGGGACAGGGAAATTATTAACTACGGTGGCACCAATGACCATTTTACAGCTTTGACTTTGAAATCTACTCCTTGAAGTTACAAAGTCAAGCTCTTGCCACTGAGCTGACATCTCATGAACTTAAACAGCAGAACTGTGGGGGAAAGAAGGAATCACCTTGGCCACTGATGATGGAAGAACTGCAGACGCTCCTTCCAGAAATAGGCAACCAGTACCAGAAGTCTGCAACGGTATGATTGCACAATTAAGAATATTATTGTGTGAATTTTTTATTTAGACACAAAGAAGGCAAAGAAACAATTATAAAAATTACAATGTTTTCGATATCTGTGAAAGGGATATCAAGCACGGTTAGGTTTGAGCCCTGCGCATCATCAATAATTCCAAGATATGACTTTCCCTTCTGCCTGCATACACAACCAAACCATTGAATTGATTGTACAAGATTGCGTGAGAGAAAAGATGAAAAGAGACAGATAAGTCGTAGACTTAGAATCAATCACCTGTAACTGCAAGCAATTAAGTTTCTCTGTTTAGGACTTTTCACAAATTCATAAGAATTATTACCAAAAATCCATAGTGGCCTTGCAAACTCAGCTTCCAAAGAATAAACAGGCACAACCTTATTTTCTGACTCAATCTGTAACATATTGAATAAGTTAGAAAAAAATGTAAATAATTAATAAATTTGCATGTCCAGTAAAAAAAAGCAATCAAACATGCTTGCAATCAAATTATTTGTCACTATCATCTTACCGAACAAAGGAATCCGAGACAAACGGAAAATGATGAAAATTAAAATTTATCAACCAATAGCATTTTAAACAAAAGTAGTTGACTAGAGTGCATAATTTCCTTATGAATTTAAAATTACACAAAGTATTTATTTACATTTATCAATATAGAAGAACAAAATTTAATTAAAAAACTATATATGTTAATTAAAAAACTATATATAATTCATGGCAAGCAGGAATGAATAACTGTGAAATAAAATTACCCATTTATGAAGATTCCAAAAACCACTTTCCCTATCCGTGATGAAAAAAAGTTCCCCTGCATAGTTAAAATAAAAAATATGTATATTAAACAAGAATACACAGACTTTTTTTTGGCGTTACATAAATTACATAAAATGCCTAAATTAAGTACCATCAGAAGACCACTTGGGCTCAGTTGGAGACTCCACAACTGAAGGATCATACCCAGCAACACAAACACGCTTGTAGATCTCTCTGCATCGGAACATGAGATGATTAAGCTTCAAGTTGAAATGTGACATGTACATATAATAAGACACAGTAACATATACTATTATATGGACCTTGAAAACTAGATCCAAGAGAAAAAATAAGAGCCGAAATGAAGGAATAAAGTCTATGCACAAGGCTTTACTAAAAGTCTAAAACAGTGTATATGAAAGTCGCCAAGAATATCGACACCAACAACCTCAAAGTAGTGTACTAGTTGAGACTTGAGAAGTGGATACAAATCAAGTAATCACTTCTTTTTATTAAGGATATTCAGAGGAAGCACTATATACTTAATCAACAAAATATGTGTTATATGATTCAGAAAACAACTATATATCTGCAAAAGTATCAACTTTTCATATTTGAAGAAATCATATATAGGGCAAGCAAATTTTCTTAATTCTAAAACAAGTCAAACAAAGGTAAAGAATTCTGCTCACCCATTTTCAGAAATATAGCCAACCCAAAGTTCTGATTTATCCCACTGCATGTTGGGATGACTCCACTGTATCCATGCTATTCTTTCACTTTTAGGGTCTAGACGTGGGAAAGCATAGAAATCACTCCCACCAACTAGTACTTCTGGTTCTGAAAGTCACACAATACAGTCAGACGTAATGAAAACAAGCACTAAATAAATACATAATCTGCAGTTTTCATTAAACCCCTCCAGAGGTTAAACTCACTATCAAGGAGGAAATTATTACCTTTAACATCCTTGCTGCCAAGTGCTATAGATACAATAGTTGCAGGTGGATTTTGACTGCTCTCCCTACGATCTAGCAATATACATTGGTGTCGAAATAAATGAATTATTTAAAAAGTAAAAAACGCAATGGGAGCATTCTAAGATAAACCTCAAGGATAGAGTAATTCTTAACCACTTACCTTCCCTTACAGCAATAAAACGGTTAAAGCGTGTATCCAATACTCCATCTGCATAGCTTACAACCGGTCCACCATAATCCGGAGTGAGAGGTATTGGAGGCACATCTGCAAGAGAAAAGGCGCACACACAAAAAGTGGAGTAAGACAATATATCAAAGGGGAACAAAAGCAAGTGTCATTTCATGTCAATTATAATACAGCTAAACATATAAACATTGGAAAATATGAATTTTGGGGAGTGAACGAAAACAGATGTTTGCTCACCAAGAGAATTGATGGATTGTTTGTATAATCTCTGATCCTTGTAATTTGCAAAAAAGACAATATCTCCTGAAACAGTGAAAGCACCACCACCATATTCTTGAGCCAATGTTCTCACTCCAAAATCCTTTGGAGTAATATCCACAGCCTCACCCCCTGGATTTTCCGGCTCAAGAACAAGAACTGCCCGTCTGAAATAAAAACAAAACTTTGAGTTAGGACATTTTGGATTGGCTTATTTGAGTTTATCTACCGGCATAAGCACTTATGAAACTGTTTCAAGGAGCTTATGGAAACAGCTTAGGATATGTTCATAAGCTATTTTCAGGGTATTTCCATAAACTCTGTGGGAAAGCTTATGAAAATCTTATAGCTTATATCAAAACATCCAAAAAGTTTGACTTTTTTTTGTTATAGAAATAACTTATACATAAGTGTGATAACTGCTGATAGCATAAGTGCTTAATTAGGTTGTTGAATATCAAAACATTCAAAAAGTTTGACTTTTTTTGTTATAGAAATAACTTATACATAAGTGTGATAACTGCTTATAGCATAAGTGCTTAATTAAGTTGTTTACATCAAAACATCCAAAAAGTTTGACTTTTTTTTGTTATAGAAATAATTTATAGTAGATAAGTATGATAATCGCTTATATTATAAGTGCTTAATTAAATTGTGTATCCAATAAAACCCTTAATGGCCAAAAGGGTCACCTTAGAAACTCGAAAAGATCAAAATTTTCAGCTTTTCCACTTCCAACTTATCCAAAAGTGCTTTTCTTAAGCAAAAGGGTGAATGAAACTTACCCTGATTCAGTTGGACGTGATTCCAACCAAATGAGACGACCACGGCCATCAACAGCAGTACCACCAAGTCTCTTGGAAGCGCCGGAGACGACATCAGCAGTGATGGGTGATTTCCAAGAACCATAAGGGGCATTGATTGTATCAGAATCTGATGGAGTTATTGAAGAAGCCATTACCTTTGTTGTGGAAGTAGTGTAGTAGCATAAACGACGTCGTTGATGTGGTGTTTTGGAAGAGAGAAATCGCCTTGTTGTTGTGTTGAAATGGTTGAATCTGTGAGTGTGAGTGAAAAAACACTTGGAATAATGTGTGAGAGTGAGAACAGCAACACTAGCTAACGTGGCCATTCAACCATGATCTTGTTATTTCATTGTTGCTTCGTGTGTCATGCTCATGCTGCATAGGTTTAGAGAGGATTATTGTCTACAATGATCATGCTAAAAAATAGTGTTCGGATAATGGTTAAAGAAATAAAAATAAGTAAAAATAAAATAAAAGTTTTTTTTTTTTTGTGTCGGGTTATGAATCGAGTTTCTTTAGACTGTTGAACAAGTCCTCAACCAAGTGACCTTTCTGGAGATAGACAATACAATAAAGGCTTAAATGCAGTTTTGGTCCCTCAAGTTTCACAATTGCTTGATTTTGGCCCCCACATTTCAATTGCTTGATTTTAACCCTCTAAGTTTCACAATTGCTTGATTTTAGCCCTCCAAGTTTACCCCCTTTTGCATTTGCTAGCCCTCCGTTGACTTTTTTGACTATAAATTGCTTGTGTGACATTTTAAAAAAATTAAAAATATGTTTTAATTAAAAAATAATAATATTTGCTTTTATAAAAATGTATTAAAAATTGTTTTTTTAATAAAAAGTTTAATAATTATTTTTTATTTTAAAAAAAGTTTACAAAGTTTTTAAAAAATAATTCATAAAATGTTTTTTTTACTTTTTTATATAACAAAATTATTTTACAAACTACATATAATAAAAAAAATATTTTATAATTTAGTTTTTAAAAAACAATTTGTAATTTATTTATTTATTTTTAAATACTTATTTAATTTTAAAATGCCACATAACCAATTTTTAATCAAAATATTCAACGGGGGGCTAGCAAATGCAAAAGGGGGTAAACTTGGGGGGCCAAAATCGAGCAATTGAAACTTGGAGGGTTAAAATCAAGCAATTGTGAAACTTAGGGGGTTAAAATCAAGCAATTAAAATGTGGGGGACCAAAATCAAGCAATTGTGAAACTTGGGGGGCCAAAACTGCATTTAAGCCTACAATAAAAGTTTTAAGTAGAAAATACTTTTTTTAATTCTAAGTATTAAATGTATTACTTTTAAAATTATATCACTATATTTTTTCTTAACCATTATCTAGAGGGAGGCGCAAGATGAAGTTGCTCCTAAACTCGTAGGCAAGGGCGGATGAGAATTAAATTGCCTTATCTTTTCTTTCCTGGGGTCTTTCTGCCCAAAGCAAGCTAGCAAGAAGCATAAACTCCTATTTAAGTAAGGCCAGCCGTAAACAAAGCAAATAAAAGATTTGTGGTTATACCAATCCCATCGATCGTAGTCATGCTCTACCAGCTAACGGGAATAAGAACGAGAATCTCACATGTCCATCAAAGGAACGACACCATGTGAGATTCTCATCCCGACTCGTTCGATTAATGGTGTTGTTGTCAACCTTGTTCCTAGAGATCTAGGATGGAGGGATGCAAAAGGTTTTCGTCCTTTTGATTTGATTAGACAACTTTTACACATAGGGACTTACGAATAATGATTCTCTTCGATAGAAACTTGCTTATAAAGAGACTCTCTTCGATGCAACTCAAAGGAAGTCGTTCCAGGAGTCTAGAGAGCAAGCAGCCAACGGTCGGAAGATGTTCTAGACTAGCGTGATCGGAACCTCTGAGGATAGAAAACTCGCTGCTTACCAGATTATGCTAGCAACTTCACACTGACAAAGAGCAAAGATAAGGCGGAACGAAGACCATAGGTCTCCGCGCCGGCTCAAAAAGAGAGGTTATTAGTCCGAGAAGACTTACCAAAAAGAGCTAAAGCGTTCAGGTCAGCAACTCGACCTTCCTCTACTTCAGAAGGATCCAATTAAAGTTGCCCAACTGCTTGAACACATAACCTTTGTATCCGAGAGTAGACCTGTCATTCAAGATCAAATTACTTAACTATCAGCCCAAGGATCAGGGCAACCTCTTTGATATCTCGCTTCTTTGCCTCTCTTTACACTGTCCCACCATTTGGTGCCAGGGGAAGCGCTTTGATAAAAATGCTATCCTTGGCGACGATATTTGTATCGTCCGCCATGCCAGTGAAAAGAGTTAAGCTACTAAGCTAAGTGTTGTAGAACTTTGTGGAAGCGATTTGCCGCTTCCACTTCTCTAGGCTTCACAATGGCTCCCCTTCTATATAGATAGAATTAAAAATGAGTCTTCTCCCCTCAACTATAATTGATATAAGAAATCCGAAAGGAATTTTCAATTCCAAAGGATTACCCTTTTGTTTGAGTAGGGGCACTGTTTAACATTTTTCTTCTAAGAATTTATTTGGCATAAATTTAATTTTTTAAATAAAAGGAAAATTCATCTTGTGCATTTACATATTTTCGACGGAAATTAACTCATTGTCAAAAAAATTTAACTCATCTTTCATGATTTTACTTCATCTCCAAAATCCTATATTACATCTTCCACCTTCTTTATTGTTTATGCAATGAAATAGTTGGGTGGCATATAACTAGATTACCATGTGTGCAATTCTAGATCCATCATCAAGGGTTTGGTTTCCAACAAAGAAAGTTCAAGTTTGTGTAAACTAATGAAAATGGCTTTTGCAACACCAATTGAACCTCCAACGACAAAACAAATGTTGTGGTAGTTTTTGTTGTTTTTCCAGTGGGTTATGACATCAGAGGAGGCAAGGGAGAAAACAATTTCATGGTGGGAGAGTAGAAGAAGAAGATGAAGATTCGAGTCTTTTCATATTTTTTAGAAGATGAAAGGGATCTTATTGGTCCCACTCAATTGTGGACATTTGAGTTAATACCAACTTAACATTTTGGACTAACGTGACTGACAGAGGTTTGAATCACAGATTTTAAAATATTTTTTGCTGATTCAAAAACTATTATGACAGCAAGTGATACTTTTAAGGGATGAAAATGACTGTTTACGCTAATGAAAAAGATCACTAAACAATGAAATAGTAAAAGTAATTCTCCAAAAAAGTATTAAATAGAAGTAATTTAGTTTTATACCACTGGGTTTGATTTAGTGGTAAAAGATTTGAGTAGTATGTATAAGGTCCTAGATTCGATTATCATTGGCAACATTGTAAACAAAAAAGCAATTTAGTTTTAGTCAAAAAGTAATTTATTTAGTACATTTAACCCAAAAATAATACCTTATTTGATATATTTTATTTTTGGATAGGAATACATTTTTTTTTATAGTATTCAATTACATTCTTTTATATTTAGTCAAAAAAAAATACATTCATTTTTATGTTATGATATATTCAAATCTTATAGATTTATTAAATTAATAATCCTCCTATCAGTCCTATGCTTTTTATTTTTGGATAGGAATACATTTTTTTTTATAGTATTCAATCAATTATATTCTTTTATATTTAGTCAAAATATTATATTTTTTATAGACCATATTTTAGTATATGACAAATAGCATTTACCCAATAAACTTTTACTCAAAAGGGATTTTATCATTTTTAATGTCTAAGGAAATGATTAAAATAATTTTGAAATAACAAATTTATTCTCAACTTCTACTATCTGTTTTTCTTTTTCTTCATCAACAATTATGCTATGTTTGTTTTGAGAGAAATAGAGGCGATTTGATGAGAAATGAAACTAACATTTCTCTCGTTTGGAGGAATAAAGAAAGAAAGAATAGAGGATAAAAAATATGGGTCCCACTTCTTTTTCTTTTCTCTTCAAATCTGCGAAGAAAGGCAAGACTAGACCATATTTTGCTCACGTTTCCACATGTGCCCTTTTTAAATTAATTTTGATAAGAAAATATTAGAATAATATAAAATTATATATAAGGATACTTTTGTCCTTTTATAAATTAAACACATATCTTTTTCTTATGTTTCTCTTCTTTTTCTCTTATATATCAATCAACAAATCAAGTCTACAACTACTCAAACCCTTAGAGCGGCTCTGCACATCTCTTTCTCTCCACAATCAATCACCTTAGAGCGGCTTTACAAAAGGTGAATATGACTAGAGCTTCCAGTTCATCTGCCAAGAATACTCAGAAATCTCCTGAAATGAAAAAGAAAAGGGTAAAATCGTTATAATAACTTTATTTTTACTCTCATAAATTTTCTTTTATATGCTATCTTTTTTTTTTCTTAAAATTAATTTTTGCTCAAATCAACTCTACAAGAATGAAGAGTTGTGGATCTTGATTTTTTTTTAAGCCTTAGCAATAGTGACATTATTCTTATTAGGCATGTCAAAGTTTATTCCCGTTATTTTATCCTTTTCAATTTTTTAAGATCTCAAGTAGTGCAAAGATTTTGTCAAAAAAAAAAAAAAAAAACTCAAGTGCAAAGATGATAAAAAGAAGTATTTTTAATAGATCTAGCATGTATAACTTGGATCTAATATCTTTGTTCATCATCCAGATTTTTGTTCTTGTCTCTTAGAAATCAAGGACACAGTAATATAACCCTATAGAACAGATCTTGTTCAAGTAAGGTCGTTTTGGATCTAATATCTATGTACCCATATTTTATCATTTTGATTTCACTCGATCCAACTTATAATTGTCAATCTTCAATTAAATCAACAAACTTTAATGATTTTAAAATTCTATAATCTACATGGAATCTAATAAATGAGGAGTATGATCAATTGATCTCTATTATGTTAAATTTTCATTCCTCTTTCTGAAAATTTTAGATTGAAGTTTTTTCTTCGGAAAGAGGGGACAAAGATCCACCATAGTAAATGTTTAACTATCTCAATTGTTCCTAGATCTAAATCTAACAATATTGAACTTGACGAAACTCATAGTTTTGGTTGGGCTTGACCCGTCACAATGACAAGAGTCCTAATGCACCAAAAACGCTAATTGCTTGGCTCATATCTTCAAAACATATCATATAGGTAATGGACTGAGCCAATCATACCTAAGAGGATAGATCAGGAATAATAATATGGGACACATCAAGGGATAGGAGCGGAGCTAATCACTCCCCGCCCACTAAGAATATTTTCACCCAAATTATTAGGACGAGGCTTATATATAAGATTTATCACTTTTTATATATTCACTAATACTCTAAACCTTGAAGCTCAAAGTATTGCTGATAAAAAAATTTAACCTAAAACAGTGTTAAAGTTATATATTGTATATATGCATTAAAACCACGAAGTTCAAGTATGTTATTGGATATGATCTTCTGTAATTTTTCTTTTTCTTTTTTGTAGAATATTGGTTATGGTCATTGTTATTTGTTAGCTCATTTCAAAACTTGTTATTAAGAATAAATTAACGTTTATAATTATGTATGTCACCCAAATATTTTACTAGATTGGCCGAATTTGCTGAATTCATAATCCAATAAATTTATATATTGTTATCTAGATGATAAAATTGATATTATCATATATTCTCTTTAAGTTACAGAGAAAGAGAGGAGGACCAACATCCAAAAAAAATGGTGCCGATATCTGGGCTTTGAACTTTTTCAAGAGAACTAAAATAAGGAGAAATGGAAGGAAGGATTATGTAAGATATTTATTTATTTATTTATTATCTTCTACTTTCTAGTTTCTCTTTTTTTGGTTTTATTTTTTAATTTTTCATATTTTCAAATGCAAAGTAAATGAACGATTTCTTAAGAGTTTCATATTTTAATTCATATTCAACTATATTGATATTTACCATTAGAAATAATGTCATAAATGTTACAATAATGTCAAAAAAATTGATGTTTTGCAGTACTATATTCATAAATATGAAGAAATTATTTGTCGATCTCTTAAAGAGGTCGAAAGGTTTGAAAATGATGGGATTCTTCCGAATCGAAAAGCCAAATGAAATAGCAAAAAAACAAAGGTTAGTATGAAAATTCTTCACCAAGTTGCTTTGTATTTTACTAGAAGTTTTTTCAAATGATTTGCTATTGTGAAAAATCAATTATGAACTTAGGTTATTATGATTATTTTAAAAGATCACTGAAATTTTTAAATGTATATTTTTTGGGTTGAACTATTTTGACTTTTGCTGAGAATATAACGCGTTCAAAGGTTAGGATGTTTTGGGTTTAGGGAAATGTATGGTTTTTAAGCTTGTGTGGCTTTCTCAAATCCAGGCAGGGGCGGATCTGTAACACCTAAATCCATTATTGTAGTGATTCTATTTTTATTAAATCTTTTTTAAAATATGCAACAGAAAAATTGAAAGTTATTTATAAACATTGGTTCTAGGTATTACACTCTTCTTTACAAAAATAATACCATTGTATTTAATTTAGTAAAACCATGTTTATACAAATTATTGAATCAAATATTGTACTCTTTAACTATACAAAACAACCTAAATAAGTAGACTTTATATACATATAAAACCCATTTTTCCCGTGTCACAATTAGAGCGGAGCTTTACCAACACTTGAACAACTATAAACGCATAACCTGTGGGTCTGGTCCCAAACCAGTCAAATACACAAAACGGAGAGTTAGATAACATAAACATTAACATACTAGTGTGAGAAATATACTCACACTTCATCATTATTATCATGCATATTCTAACTCACAAATATACATTAATATCTTCATTCAATAATAAATTACAAGATAATTGTAATCAAAACATCATTTACAAACAACAAAGCATCCCAAGCATACATTCTCAATCTTAGTTCAATTATAAGATTATTAGTCATCAACACACAAAAGTGTCATTTAGAGTTAATAAAACATTTAACACTTCAATTTCAATCAATTATAGATTACTATATAATTGTAATCAACACATCATTTAGCAAGTATAGACAATTCATCACAAGTTTCAGACATGTGTCACACACCAATTATCACGTAATGTACACATAATCCTAATGCAATCTAATGTCACAACTCATGTTATGTCACCCTAGACATATCTAATGCACGTGGTACCATCTTCTTTATTAGAGTATCTCACCTCTAATATTTTTTTTAAGCCCCCATAATTAAAATTGATTAAGCCATTAATTAACTTACATTTATATATTTAGCACAACTTTTTCTTTTCACTTTTCAATTTTTTATCACTCTAATTTCTACTTCTTAATTTATTTTCTGTCAGATCTTCATCTCTCCAATCAAATCTTCCACACAATATCTCTCGTAATATTACTCTCCTCAATTCTTTTGTAATTTTTCCTAACAGGAGAGCAACACAAACCTTTCATTTCCTCTCCTTTTTGTTATTATTTTCGGTTAATATTTGAAATTTGGATTTTTTGTTTACTTCAACACGAACTAATTTGTGTCTATTGGTGCACTTCCTCTCAACCAATATTTAAAGGATAAATTTTTACTTTAGTCAATTTTATTTTTGTCTTCTATTTTCTTCAACAATTGCAAATTTGTAGAAATGATTTTCTTTTATTTATTTGTGTTTTATTAAAAAAACAGTATTATATATTCATTTAATTTTGTTAGTAAAATAAATTAGGCATCATCTACCCCACAATGATTTGGTATAAGCGGTAAGAGATTTGAGCATTTTAAGTAAGTTGTCTGAGGTTCGATTTTCAACTCTTTTCTATGGAGAAAAATCAAATGGAAGAGGAGAAATCATTTGGTGTACCCAATAACTATTAAACGGCAGTGAAAATTTCGTATCAATAACATGGTAACAAAAAAATCAAACTTCATCTACAAAAATATTTTCATTGGTTGTACAATAAAGCTTTTTAGCCCCCACCAAAGAAAATTTCCGGATCCGCCACTGAATCCAGGGATCTTTCACACCATTAAGGTATTGTGGACCAGACCTTCTTTTGCCGTTTTGCGAATTTCTCGCACGTTCTATTTTTACTCATCCGTTATTTAAGTAGCAGATGAGTAAAAATAAGAAATTTGAGAATAAAAAAACGTCATCCGCTACTTTAAGTAGCAGATGGTGTTTGAAAAACGACAAAAGAAGGTCTCATTGTGAATAGGTTACTCCAACATGCATAGACCTGGATGACTATGCATAGATCACCCTTATTTGTGTGGTCCTTTCCAGGAACAACATTCCCACTTTTATTATCACTTACGGTATTGATAGGGGAATTTGCAATGTTATTAATGATCGAAACTTTAATATAACCTTTTATGGAGAATTTTTTTCCAGTATCCCTATTTTTTTAATTTTTTTCCGTAATACCCCCATTTTTAAAAAAATTTCCGTAATACCCCTATTCTGGGACAAAAACTGACGCATGCAGGTCCCCACCAATGGCGGAACCCACAACTGCGCCATCAAGGAGGCATGGCGGAACTGACAATTTCGCCATTGATTTGTGCCGTTTGATTCATCAAACGATTGTGAGAGCGAACCTCAGAAAAAATTCATTTTTCTCTTTTGTTTCTCTCTCTTCTCTTCCTCACTCTCACGCTCTCTCTTCTCTTCTCTCCTTTCACTTCTTCAAGAACATTCATCATCACCAAACCAGGACCCGCCGCGCCTACCACCGTGTCGACTGGGTTCCGTCGGCGGTGCCACCACTACTAGAACCCTAAAAACCCAAAAAAAAAAAATCCCCAAATCACCTTTAAAAACACTTATTTAACAGTTATAAACACAAATCAAACCCAAAATCGTCAAATTTAAACAAACAAAACAAAACCCCAAAAAACCCAGTTTTCATTGATCTAGATCTAGATTTGAAATCTGATTTTGTTAGATCTAGATCTCTCTGTTGATTTTCGTTTACCAGTGGATTTAATTCTCGTTTACTACTGGATTTGATTTTCGTTGTTCCCAGATCTTCTTGTTGATTTTTGTTTTCTTCTACTGTTATGGTTTCTTCTACTGGATTTAATTTGCGTTCTTCCCCGATCTAGATCTCTCTATCATAATTATTATTATTATTATTAATAATATTAATTTTTGTTAAAAAAAACCAAAAAAGGCCATTTCTGGCCGGAAAACGAAAAAAAAAGTCTTGGTCAATGGCGGTATTGCCATTTCCGCCATTTACAGGTGATGGCGACATTGTCAGTTCCGCCATTGGGGTGGACCTGCAACGCGATAGTTTTTGTCTCAAAAGAGGGGTATTACGGCAATTTTTTTGAAAACAAGGGTATTTGTTGTAAAAAACGTTTTTTTAAGGGGCAAGTAAAGAAAAAAATCCCTTTTATGATCCCCGTAGTATACAAAGAGCTCATTTCAGACCCTACTCCCAAAAAGTGAAAGTTTGCTGGCACCCATCGTACCTTGCTTAAGAGCCGATCTCTTGTGTGGAAGCACCTCATAACCCTTGCATACCTAATACCATACTTGGATCTTAATAATTAGGATTATGTTCCCTTGAGCTTCTTTTTTTTTTTTTTAAGGATTCCCTTGAGCTTATTGTGCAGTTGTATTATGAGTATGCACTAGAGCACAATAGCATTACTGATAAAATATGCCAGAAAGATCCCTTCTAAAATAGTCTAGAAGTGTCATTATTCTCTTATCCTCATTGATCCTATAAAATTTCCACTAAGTTGAACTAATACTTAGAAAGTTGAATTGATTTTCCATCATGATGTAATTAAGTTATTTGATTTTGTTATTTACTTTGCTGATTTTTTTTTTAACGTTGATTGAAATATAATTTTATAGGATCATCCTAACTAATGCCTTAAGATATTACTCCGTTTTTTTGGTTACATCCTTAAGGAAACAGAAGAAAAAGTAAAATTTGCATTGGAAAGAGTAGAATTTATACTTTTAAAAAATAGATCACACAAATTTTAAGATTTTTATGCCTCTTTTACTTACATATTTATTATTATTTTTTGCATTGGTAGCATTTTCCTAATTATTATTTTTTTGGGTACAAAGCATTCTCCTAATTTTAATTACATATTTATAGGAGCAATATTTCATAATTATTTTTCCTAATTTTGCCATAGTCAATGTAATAAAATGATTTTAACGATGTTTAAAATATGTATTTGTTTTGCAGGTTTATCATCAGAATAAAAGTTATTTCAACTTGTAATCTTAAACTTTATGTCAAAAAATCTTAAACTTATGTCCGTACTAAAACAATATTTATCAGGTTGGAATCAAATTGTATTTGGATTTAGATATTTTCTGCCTTGTTATCTCTCGTGAATGACAATTTATTGTGGTTTGAATAATTCAACTTCTATTTTTATGCTACATATTTAGAATACTTTATGCTCAATTATAAGTTTGATTGCACCGTAATCCCTCCATCCCAAATTATAAGGGAAAAAAACTCATTTTTTTTGTCCCAAATTATAAGGGAGAAAATCATTTTCAAGAATGTTTTTTCCTTATTCTCATAAAATTAAATGCAAATTGCATTTAATTTTCTCTCTTTACTCTTTTCTCAATAAACAACAACCAATAAAAATTGTTTTTACATCTTTCTATGCAACTTATTCCAAGGAAAACCCACAAAAACATATTTCAAATTCTCATGTTTTACTTTTTCTTAATAAGTGTGATTTTTTTATTTTCTCTTATAATTCGGGACGGAAGGAGTACCTCACAAATTCTAATTCAACAGGTAGAAATGTCTAAATTGTTAGTTTATACGATATTATCGAAGTTCAAATTTTAATCTCTTTATTTTATGTCTGCAAGCTTTTAATGGTTTGTCAAAAGGACGGAATCTTCTAGTTCTTCTTATTTGACCCGGAACCGATCGATCTAGCCATGAGCAAGTAGAAGAGAGCTCGTGTTTACTTTATAGGATTTTAAGTATCAATTAAGAAGAAAGCTTTCTAAAAAACTTAGATTTTTTTGTTTACTAAAACATAAAAAGCTTTATAGGTAGATTGTTTTTGTTTTCACCATCAGTGTCAGTTCTGGCATCAAGTGGTTCCAGAACCTCCCGATCACAGTTGCAGGGGAACGAACCGCGATGATCCCTACCAATTTCAGCGCCAATCACCACTAAACTAACTAGCGATTGGTGACTGCTATAAATTTCAAATATTAAGAAAGTTTTTAGGATATTTTGAGTTTCACTACAATGATAACTTCCCTTTTTTTAAAGCGAATTTGCCCTATAAAATTTATGATCTCAATTTATTTATTTTTTTCGTTTTTAATAAATCTCAAATTTAGTTTTTTTTTTTCAAGTAGCTTAGTGGCTAGAATTTATTTCACAGATGAATAAGTGGGAGTATAGAGTTCGAATCCCGATTCTTGCATTTTATATATAATGTCCCTACCAATTGAATTATACTTACGGAGACAAATTTAGTTTTTTGTTTACATATCTCAGATTTAGTTCTTATTATGGATATAATATTTATTTGATCCATGTTTCAAAAAAATATGTATATTTATTTGATCTTCCAATCATATTTACGAGATGATATGCAAATAAGCAACATGTTGAGAATCCGCTCAAAAGGGTCAGTCGGATCGAAAACAAGAGAGGTGAACAACTTAAGTGGCCTAATATATGAAATTTACTTTTTCGGCCCCCTATATTACTTTCTGGACCCCCCATCTTGACCAATTTGCCCTTGGAACCAATTTGGAAATTGCAAAACGAATTTATATGCATTCGTATTACAACCACCGAAATAACATGACATATAGCGACGGCTAAAATCTGTTGGTAAAGGTAGAAAATCCGTGGGTATAGGCCATAGAACCTGTAGAATCAAAGGGGAAATTGGACGGGTAAGAAACTATAGAAAATCTGTTGGTAAATGCCATAATTCCCAATCTGACTCATCCATCGTGCCTAGTTACAAAATGTTCTCAAAATGTAAAGAGCATAGTTTTATCCGTGGGTATATCTTACTGTATCCACAGAAATTTATCGTCGCTATAGTCTATAGCTACGGTCAAGGATGTCTATTGAATTCTTTACATTTTCCATTGGTATAGGTTTGACAGCTTTTTTTTTTTTTTTTTTTTTTATAAATATTTCTTGCATACATCACACTATATATTTTGCATACATTCAGATTGACCCAAACTGACATATCAAAGAAATTAAGTCAACCGGTGTTACTAGCTCCAATGTTCTTAGTTGTGAGGTTCCATTAGATCTCAAAATTTGAACACTAATATCACCGCTGATTTACTAATTTTTTCTCTAAAAGGTATTTTTAAGCAAATTATTTGAGATTATCTACCCCAAAAGTAGAAGACACTTAAACAATACTAATATTTTTCAATTGGATAACAAGTTGTCCCTAACCTTTTTTAGATGCAAAACCAATCATCTTACAATTTTTAGTTTTATGTGTAATGTGTGTGTGTATCACGTTTGCTTATGCCTAACATTTTCCAGATGTAAAACTTATGTTCTCATATATGTAAATACACTACAGTAAACAATGAAACTTCTGTCAAAAATGTGGTAAGAAACTTAAATATGCAAATTCAAATAATCCAGATTTGAAGTAAAGGCTTGGCTGAATAAATAACTCAGTAAGCTCATGAGTGAAACTCTCAAACCATGACTCAAAAAGTGGGGAACTTAATGAACAAAATCAAATTATCGTGTCCATTACCATTGACTTGCATGGGAAGCCTCCATGAAGGAGTGAATTTGGGCTGGACCTGGAGCGCTTGGGCCTTGGCCCAATCCAGAACAATAACCAACTCCAATATTTAAACTAACACTTCAATGAAAATCTTTTAGAATTTCCACATGATTAAAAATTTCAGTAAGCATAAAAAATAACTAGTCATTAATAGGGTGCTTCTATGGTGAGGCCAGTAAAATGACCTCTTTGGTGAGATCGCCACTGTGGCCAATAGAAAAGTAAGTGGACTTATTCAACTGCCACATAGGATAATACAATGCATGTCACTTACCATGCATCTCCACATCTATTAAAATTGCAAATAAGTCCCTACCATTAAAATTGTTACATAAATTATCTCAACATTTATGTAAATTACATCAACATTAATATTGTTTTATTAATTATAATGATGTTGTAAAAATCAAATTATCAAAACGCAAATTATAAAGAAAATATTCATCTTCTTCATTCTTCTGTTCATCAACATCGTAATATCTCACCTCACTACCCAACCTTCGTCCGCCATTGTTGAATCAACTGAACTTTTCTATTCTTAACAACACTGCATACGAGCTAGCCATTGATGTTATCGCATTGAATCGCCGACCATAAATATACAATCGAGGGCGACAAGTGCGACATTCAGGTAATTTGGGAATTAGGGTTTACAATTCAAAAAATAATAAAATTTGGGAATTAGGGATATAGATGTGGAACACTTCGATGAATATTTATGTTGTTTGACATATTGTGTTAATTCATGATATAGATATGGAACACACCGACGAATCTGTTGACGTTGAGTCCAGAGACCTTCATTCCACTAAAGGTACTGATACGTATGATTTAGAATCGAATGCCGACGAGGATGACAGTTATTCAGGATCCAGTGGGGATGAAAGTTCAGAGACTGAAAGTTCAGAGACTGGCGAAGATGCATCTGATAATATTGGAGCTGCAGTTCATAGTGAGGTAAATTTTGATTCAATTACTTCTGATGAGATTCGAGCCATGGAATTTGCTACTGTTAGTGAAGCTTATGAATTTTATTACCGGTATGGTAAATGTAAGGGTTTTGCTATTAGGAAAGCTTCTAGTAGGATAAAAGAGTTAGATGGTAATAAAGTAACACAAATGAAGCAGTTTGTTTGCAACAGACATGGTTTAAGAGAGAAGAAACATTTAACCAGGTTAGATAGGAAAGTAGAACATAGACGTTTGAGCCGTACAAATTGTGAAGCTAGGTTTCGTGTGCAATACAGAAAACAAAAGGATAGATATGTAGTTACTGCTTTCGTAGAGTGTCATAACCATGAATTAACCCCAGCTAGGTTTGTTCACCTGCACCCTGTTTATCGTAAAATATCTGAAGCAGATAAGGCTCAGATTGATGGTCTTCAAACACGTGGAATTAGAACTTGTCATATAATGGGGTACATGATTGCCCAGAAGGGTGGATATGCTAGTGTTGGATTTACAAAGAAAGATTTGTACAATTATTTTGATAAAAAAATGCGTGAGTGTATTAAAGATGGTGATGTTGTCGCTTCTTTAAATTATCTTAATGTAAAGTCGTCTACTGATCCCATGCTATATGCTGAGTATGCCGTCGACAATAGTAATGGACGAATGAGGTCTCTATTTTGGGCTGATGGCAGTAGCAGATCAGACTACTTTTGTTTTGGTGATGTGCTTGCCTTTGACACGACTTACCGGAAGAATAAATACAACTATCCATTGGTTGTATTTTCAGGGTGTAACCACCATTCTCAGACAGTAATTTTTGGTGCTGCATTGGTAGCAGATGAAACGACGGAGACGTACAAGTGGGTGTTGAATTGTTTTTTAGAGTGCATGGAAGGTAAACAACCAAAAGCAGTGGTAACAGATGGAGATGGGGCAATGAGGGAGGCCATAAAACAGATTTTTCCTGATGCCACCCACAGGTTATGTGCTTGGCATTTGAATAAGAATGCAGTTGAGAATGTGAAAGATAATCCAGAATTTTTGGACGGTTTTCAAAAAGCCATGTACTCAAATTTCACAAAGGATGAATTTGAAGAGTATTGGTCAGAGCTAATTAAAGAAATTGAAGTGGAACAACATCCATGGGTTGTCAAAACTTATGAGAATAGGTCACTATGGGCAACTGGATATCTACGTGATCAGTTTTTTGGACGTATAAGGACTACGTCTCAATGTGAAGCTGTTAATGCAATAATAAAGACTTATGTCAGGACGAAAGGCTGCATTTTTGAATTCATGCATAATTTTGATCAGGTTTTGAGAGATTACAGAAATAATGAATTGGAAGCTGATTTTAAGTCAAAGTTTACGGTACCTGTGTTGACAACTCAACTGCGTGTGATTGAGAGTGATGCCGCCAATACTTATACTGCGGAGATTTTCAAAGAAGTTAAAGAGCAAATTCTGAAGGCTGGTGCATTGATAGTTAAGCATAAAAGTGATCACGGGGATACAAAGATTTATACATTAACAAAATTTTGTAACGATACATATGAAAGGAAAGTTGTATTTGATGGTACCACATTGCAATGTTCGTGTAAGTTGTTTGATTCTCGCGGTGTTCCATGTTCTCATATATTTTATGTCATGAAGGATGAACATGTTGATCATATTCCTAGGCCCTTGGTATTGTCGCGATGGACCAAGGATGCCAAAATTGAGTATTTGAACAACATGGAATGTAATGGTGATGTTGATTCGAACGTAGTTGAGGAAGCTCGTTTTGGTGCATATTGTTCGGCCTTTACAAGTTTTTGCAAAGAAGCTGCAAAAAAGAATGGTGTGTATGACCAAATTTTGGATGACATTATGAAATTACAAAAAAAGTACTGCATTAATGATGATCCTATTATTGGGACACAAAATCCAGCAGTCGGTGATCCGGTGGCGGTTAAGAGTAAAGGTGCTCCAAAGAAAAAAAAAGAAAGAACCAAAATCTGTCAGGCGATGTGGAAAATGCAACGCTACAACTCATAATGCGAGGACATGTTCCGAGGTTATTTCAATAACTCGTGATTACTTAGTTATAGTTACTGTTTGATTTGTTATTAAACATTATAGTTGATATGTTTAAACTTGCAGGGTACACAAAAAGCGACAGAACCAATAGTTGATTTGCAGTCGGTGTCGATATCTGATGCTATAAGTCAAATGGATGAGGTATAATATGTTTTATTAAATATTTTGTGTTATTATGTGAAATTTAATAATAATTATTTTGTCATTATTTTTTTATAATCAGAAAAAGAAAAGAAAAGCAACCTGCAATGTTGACAGAAGTGTGCAAAAGAAGGGTTCACGTCCACCGATACACCGTGGCGCTAAGGCCACAGTGACAACACAAGCAGACACAAATGGATGTTACAATCAAATGCATTTCCAAGCACAGATGGATGTTACAGGCACAAGCAGACATTTAAATGCAATGTGTGGAGTTCAACCTGTTATGCCGATGGTACCTCATATGTTTCAACCAATGCATTTGCAACCCGTATACCCAATGTATGGAATGAGTGTTGGGCAAACTGCAAGTTCGTGCTACGGTATGCTACAACAGAGTGTCGGGCAATCTTCACGTTCGTGCTACAGTCTGCTACAACAAGTTGAAAAGGCTGCTACTGATGATTGAGTATTTTAGTAGTAGTATAATTGAATGCATTTTGATAATGTTGATGTACAATTCTGGTTTAATTATGTTTGTGGATAAATTGTTTGGGATTTCATGTTACAATTTACATTGAGCACACAAAAACCGGAGCCTAATCACGTTTTACAAGCCACAAGCAAAATGTTTCAACTTCCAAAATAACCTACAACCTATTAACTCCTACTATTAACTCCAACCTTTCAGCTTTTCAACTAATTTCGATTACACCAAAAAGGAAGAAAGCAACATAATTTTACTTCCTAGCTTCAGTTGCAATCCTAAACACCTGCTCCTCTTCTCAACTTGATATTCTTCAAAATGAGAAGACCTTCTCCTCCCAGGCCAAGTAAACGCACCAAACAAAAAATACCTGAAACAGATGCAACAAACAATACAGTTAAGATGACATCAAAGACTACCACTCACTCTATTGAAATTAGTAAGCATTACTCTGAGACTGAAACTCGCAAAGATAGCTTCAAAAAAAAGGTTATTGACCTATCATCCAGGTAATGTTTGCAGATATATTTTACCTATGGTTGTTGTCATTCCTCTTCCGTCTTATATTCTTCAACTTAGGGACTTTGGCAATGTATTTTGCTAATGAACCCTAATTTTACTTTCTTTTTAAATCAGAACCATTTTTTTTTTTTTTAAAAAGTTGATGTTTTATAAGTACCACCAACTTATTTACAAAGAAAATACTACAATTGCTGCTGCCAAGGATCGAACCCCTGACCAACAGCCTACACCCGCTCAGTCAGCAAGTGCCAACTAAGCTACCCCACCCACCCAAATCAGAACCATTTTTAACTATACTTTATTTTTTTAAATCAGAACCATTTTTAACTCTACAAATATGGACAAATTTTTTAGTTAAAAAATCTGCAAATACTTAGACAATACTTTAGTTCTGACTACAACCCAAAAGCTGTAACACACCACATACTAAGAGCAACACCCTGTGATAGTATGTTTACTGAATTTTTTAGGTTTGGTATCGTATTTTTAATTAGTTTGTATCATACTACATTTTTAGGGTTTATAACGGGTTCATCTGGTTAGTTGTAGTTTTTTTAGGTTTGTATGTACCACTAATGGTTTGTTCATCTGGTCCATAAGGGGTTCATATGGTTAGTTGTAGTTTTTTTAGGTTTGTATGTTCATCTGACTTTATTTGTTTGTGCAGTAAATACAATAGTAGCCGAAGGATCGATGAAAGCGACAACGAAACAGATTACGAGTCCACTGCCTCGACTCCTGAGGTGGACCGTAAACGTCCGGTTAAAAAACGGGCAGAAACAGCTAGAAAAATAACAAAGCCAATTTTTAATATGACCAAGGGAACAACATCTGCCCCACTAAAAATGAAGCCTAACGATGACGGTGAGATTATTCTTGATGCATATCAGTTAGACAGGATTAGGAGGAATCTATTCTGTCAACCAGAACAAGATGATGACCATGATTTTAACTTAAACTTCCATCCAACAAGTGCGTTTGGATACGAGGGTGCCGACGTTCCTTTTTATATTCCTGAAGTAAGACTTAACTAATTTCATTTTTTTTAACTACAACAAAGTAAACCTTTATATGAATTTTATTTACTTACCACAGTTTTAATTTCATACCTATTTAATAACAGTGGATGCCAATGACGTTTCGACCGACTCAAAAAATGCAATTGAACGACGTATGTACTTACACAGCTGCATACATCTTTATGAAAGATGATCATCAGCTACTGGGGTCAGTCTTTTTGTACCATATAATTCTGCATTTATAGTTGTTTATGACATTGCATTTCATAATAACTAACATTGCACACCAACTATTCTTTGTAGTGATGAGGTTCTGGTTAGAACTACATCAGGTGTCTATGGAGATAGGAAAACACTTAAGTCTCTTATGCCTAGATGCCCTGTTGACCAAGAGGTTATATTTTTTTTTAATTACAATGTTCCATACAGAAGTTTAATATAATTTATATCTAATATCATTTATATTTATCTGTACAGATTCTTAATCTAGTAGTTGCCAGATCAAATTGGCTTCAGGATAAAATGGGCAAAACAAGGAGGGTTTGGTATATGCCTACGGATTTTGCGGTGATTGCCACTAACCCAACTATTAAATTTACATCTGTTAAGTATTAATTATTGACTTAAATTACATCTTTTTTTAAGCAATATGCTCTGGAATCCAAACACTCAGCTGATCAAGTTAGGGTAAAATATCAACATAACTTCCTGAAACCAAAAACTCATGTTTCCAAGGTTAACATTTTACTTTACAACAATATTTGTTAATTAGCTTTTGATAATTATGTTCGTATGACTAAATATTAGATTGCTTACAGATTTTTATTCCTATAAACGACGAAGGATCACACTGGTATCTACTGGTTGTTGATTTGTTGGATAGAAAACTTTTATGGTTGGACTCTTTGCCTACTGAAGAAAGATATCATAACAGACGTCATTCCATAATGACAGTGGTATATATTGTTATCTATACTTTATTGTTACCTACTAAGTTTTACATTCAAATATATGCTTTTTTTTCAAAATTGGTTTTTCCAATATTCTCAGGCTATATTTCTGGAGAAAATACTGCTTCATGATTCTATTGGTGTACTGGATCCTAAGTTGCATCAATATTTAATCACAAACTATAACCTTATTCAGCCTACTGGCCTCGCACATCAGCTACCAGGCTCGTACGTCTCATAAAACCCTTTTTATATTTTAAATTTATTAAACTTTACCTATGACTATAACACTTGCTTTGTAATGACTGCCTATAGAAACGATTGTGGAGTATGGGTGGCAAAATGGATGATTGAGTGTGCATTCATGAATGAGTATCAAAACGTAACTGTAAGTTAAACTAATGGTCATTATATATTATTTCTTATACTTTGTCCCTCTAATTATATTTCTAATTTAACTAACTGTTTTTATTACTGTAATCTCAGGTTGTTACAGCCACAAGGATGAAACTAGCTCTTTTTATCTGTCAATCAGCTAATAATGTGTTGGTGAATGAACTCGTGTTGAAGGCTGCAAAACATTGGGATGTTCAGTGGAAGAAAAGGAAGGCGTTGGTTAAAGTTTGAAATTGTGTTCTATGGTGGTTAAGGCGTGAAACTTTGGGGCATTATGCTTGATTTGATTTTTAATTTGAATTTTGGGTTGTATTTTGGATAATTTGATATGTCTGTCGTGGTTTTCGATTTCGATATTTGTGTCGACTCTAGTTTTTTCAGTTTTTTCAAGTGTTTTGGCTATTACGTTGGTTGCGTTCTATGTTTGATTTTCAATGTTATGTTTGGATATTATCTTGGATATTAATAGCACTTTGGTCAGTACTTGGGTTTGTGCTATACACATAACATTATTTTGCAAATTACTAGTACATTACTAATTTGGAACTACTAATTTGGAACTCCAGCATAATTCAACACTCACTAAGAAAAAGTTACATGAACACATACACACACACACATAACATTTTTGGACTTTAAATATTAAACATACCTCCTTTGTCTGGCTAATGAAACCTAACGTTAGCTTTCACCTGCTCTCCTTCATCTCTAACTCTTCTATGGTGCATATTCCTCCAAACTGTTTGAAATTAAAATGAAACATATGTTACTATCTAACAAAACAAGACAATATAAAGCAATCAATCACAAATTTATCATTGTATATAAATATGAATGTATACATTTGTTAAGATCGTGCATGTAAAACTGAACTCTATTACAAGGCATTATCTACGATATCATTGTATAACTCAAATTACAAAGCTTTAAGGTACATTGTATAACCTTGAATTGTAACACAATGCTTTACATTATTATTCAGCTTATATAGATCATTGTTGTATAAACTAGTTGAGCTTATCTCAATTTTACAGGCAACTATTTCCTATGCTAAGCCCTTCAACTTCAAACTGGTCAATTGTTTTCTCCGTTGTTTCCTTTCTATACTGAGAATATCAGACCATGCGTTGCGTTTGCTCAGTAGAGAAATCATAGTTGACTTCACAACAGCAGCTATTCAATTGAAACACATACAAAGTGTTAACACAGTATCAACATGTAAATTTCCAATTCAAATCAAACACTACACATTCACTTTTGATTAAACTTTTCAATATAATATCACTATATTCAAATTCAGAATTTAAGCATTTGAAACATACAAACCCTAATCCCCAATTCCATAATTTTCTGGGTAACAACTACAATCATAGTCAGTTTTAAATACAACCCTAATCCCCAATTCCATAATTTTCTGGGTAACAACTACAATCATAGTCAATTTTAAATACAACCCTAATCCCCAAATTGATCGTTTCTGGGTAACAAATCAACTTCCATTTTAAATACAAACCTAATTCCAAATCGATCGTTTTCTGGCTAACAATAAATACCCCAATTCAATGAAAATTAAAATAAAGATAATTTTGCGAACAACATATCTGTGACAGGACACGAGGACGTTGCAGTAATGCTTCAAACCAGTAGAACGACAACCAACACAACCAAGTCGAATGGAAGAGTTACAATAAGATCGAACGGTCTATGAGGACAAAAAAGAATACGATGGAGAAGATGGAGGATGAAGTTAATACGACGGAGGATGAAGAACGGGTCGGCTTTAGGGTTTTCAATTACAAAATAAATTTTGTCAAATAAAACATATTGTAAATTTTTATCTAACTAATTTTAAATGACAATTAAAACTTGTTTTTATTTGTAAATTATTCTAAATAATTGTTAAGTTTATGAGGGACTTGTGTGCAATAATTAAAGTTTTCAGTAAAAAGTCTTATCATGTACCTTCATTACAATGTAGAGCTGATGTGGCATCACTTAAAATTCTATTGGGCAATTCAATTGACCTCACTCATGAGGCCGTTTTACTGGCCTCACGCTAGAATTTTCCTCATTAATATCATTCATCATTGCTTAAACTAAGGTTGTCCGCTATTACAAAATTGAAATACTTTCTGATGCACAAGTTCTTCATTAGTATAGTACCAATCAATAATTTGCTACTTAACACTATTTTGATCAAAAGATATATACACACCTGATTTCCATTGATGTCTCTCAAACATGGAAGTAAAACAAGGTGTTAGGCCATAACATTTGGCTGTCTAGAACACAATTGAATACACAAATTTATAAAGAGAAACCTTAACAGACAGACCCTCAAACATCGAGAAAACGAAAGTAACCTTCATGTCTGGTATAGACATCTGACTATGTATTTGTGATGTACTCAATTTGTATGAGTGCTACATCTCTTCCTTAGAACTTCCATATTTTAAGGATTACTAGAATTACTGAGAACAAGTGATCAATGAGTGATAGTAATACTATAGAAGATTATACTCTTCCTATCTCAAAATCAGTATCATCACTGACTTCAATATTGCCATCATCTGCATAATAGCCTCAAATTCAGCCCCTTCACATTCATTCCCCTAATGCTAATAATTACTACCAATGAAAACAGGCTACCATATACTGCATAGTAACAATATATTGGAATTGTTTTCTGATTATACTCAACAGTTTAAAGAAAAACTACATCAAATTATTCATGATGAAGTCAGGAAATAGTTATGCTTCATTTCAGCTAGAAAAAGCTCAAGTATTGATATACAACATAATAGCTTTAATTCCAAAATTGGTAAAAACATGGCAAAATATGTGTTAGTCATGCCAAAACTACTATAGATAAATAACACAAACATAGCAGATAATAAAAACATATATCATAACTCATCAAATTAAACTAGTATTACTTTTATCCTTCATTTGTCATCAACAAAACGGGAGGGCATGAAAAAACAATAACTGTCATGATTTAATAAAGAGAGTTTAAAAACAAAATAGTTTAAGAAGATGATGGTGGTGGTTGTTGATTCCTTAGAACACTAGTGAGGAGTTGCCTCAACTCTTCATCCCGCTTCTCCCTCAAATCCATTAATCGTAACATCTCTTCTTGTTGTTTTGCCAGACGAGCGAGTTCCTCTTGATTTTTCAAGTATTGCTCTTTTAACAAAACCACAACTTCATGATCACTTTCTTTTTCTTCAACTGTTTCTTTACCTTTTGCTTGAGCAATCATATCAGAGTGAAACTGAAGATCATGCTGCCCAGCAGTTACTTTGTTGGACAAAGAAACTTTTTTTCTCATAGAAAAGCTTTTGCTTTCACCTTGAGTCTCAGATAAACAGATTCTGTCACTAGACATCATTGCTTCTTTTCTGCCATTTGCACCTTCAAAAACTTCCTCCAAACTCTCAATTGAAGGTTCAATATTATCTGCTGAAATTGGCCTTTTCAGTGGTAATATGTTTCCATGATATTCTGAAGAGCCTGAACAACACTGGCTCAAACAGTTATGAACAGAATTTTCATGATGAACATCAGCATAAAATTCATCAACCTTCCTAGTTTTAGGTTTTGAACCATCATCACAAAATTTTGCAAAAGTAAGAGAGTCGGCAAGATTGGGAGGAAATCCAGGTGGAACACCAACTTCATTACCACTTCTGTTTGCTTTTCCTACATGAGCTCTACGTTTCCTTGAACTTGCACTTCTCTTCTGCTGCACAATTTTCTTAACAAAATCGTTGGGACCCGATACCAATTGCTTCCACCACCTTGAATAACGGGAGGTAACATCAGCCTCAAAAAATCTCGATGGAAAATACAAATGTTTATCAAATATGGGTCTGCAGTAGTTTTTCCAAGCAATCTCTTTAGTATCATTGAACCTAGGCACACAACTTGGAACATCTTGGTCAATTCCAAATTGCATTGCAACTCTATGTGGAAGATATTTCTCTATAGAGTCAAATCCAACAAACTCTGAAACTCTTAAGCATATAACAAATGAGACCATCTGATCATCCAAATCCTTCTTAAATGGTACCAAAATTTCGTCATTTGGATAAAACATTCCACACTTATCAGCAAATCTAACATATGGACGCCAAAGAAAATCATCGCTAGCTGAATCTAATGTCAACTTAACATTGTCAATTTTCAAGGCCTTGACCTTATCCCACCTAAATAATAAAGGGTCTCCATGGTTGATCAACATGGGCTGTGGTTGTAAATTTTTGAACCTCTCCCACACCCAAATTTGAACCAAATAAAAGGGTGATGGAAGGGTAATTTCTAAAGGAAACCTATCACCACTAACAGGAAATTTTGACAAATCAACAATTGTTTTCTTAAACAAAGTTAAATCCCTATATATGCTAGCTAAAACAGCTGGTGCCAAAGCAATTGGATTCCCTCTAGCAAGATGAATAGCAATTGGAAATAAACAACTTTTCACCAAAACTTTATGAGGAAAAACAAAAGCTGACAACCAAGTAGCAAGGAATGCTTCATGTTCAATTTCACTACCTTTACCTATGAAAATATCCATCCATAATGGTTTTCTAGCCATGCCTCCTTCTTTCCTATTTGTAAGTTGCTGCCTTGCAAGTATCAATTTCTTCTCCACCTCTCTCATGTCTTGGTCTTCAAGTGAAATGAAAACAGGATCACCAAGAACAGGGTAACCCCCTAAAACCATGACATCCTCCAAAGTGATTGTTGCCTCACCAAATGGAAAGACAAAGGTATTTGTCTCAGAACACCATTTCTCAACAATCCCATATAGCAAGTCATGATTTTTCTTTATGCGACACTTTGTGCTCATTATAGCTTCAAAGATGCCAACTTTCTTCCATATTGTTTCATATCTCAGTTGAAGTTGATCAACCCACCTAAGCCATTTGGTGTGTGGGTGTCGCCACCCATTGAAATGAAATTTCAAAGGCCATTGATTTGGGTCAAAAACAGAAGATGATGAAAATGGGTTACAGTTGAAAGATGGTTCTTGAATGGAGTTTGCAATAGGTTTTAGAAAATGGGCAGTTCTGAAAGTTGGTTTACTGTCACCAGCAGGTGAAAGCATGAAATCATCCCTCACCTCCATGATTGGTTCATTCATCATGGAAATTCTTCAAAAAGCTGAAACCTTTTTTTTCTGAAAAACAGTACAATGGAGAAAACAGAAACGGTAGAAAATGAGAATGTGGTGATAATGAAACTACACTAACAAACAAAGATGAGCCATTTTGTTTTTTTTTTTTTTGTTTCAGAATATGGTTGCATTCACAACTTTGGGCGAAGTTTAAGGAGTGGAAAATAGTACCGCCATGTTCTGTGCATTCTTGCACACCAAGTTGGCGAATGTGTGTAGAAAACCCAAATTACCCTTCTTATAGCTGAAAAGCTAGTAGAATAAAATTAAAGTGTTTGCCAAATTTAGTTGTTGTACGTATAAAATGACATAAAAGTACATGATTAGTGGCTATAGTTAGTAGGTAGTTATTATATTAAAAAAAATAATAAATAAAATTAATAAGAGTAAAAATGGGGAAAATGTAAAAAATTATAAGCTATAAGCTCATACGCTACTTGAAATAGGATCTCAAAAAACGTTATAAGCTACTTAGAGAAGTTCGTTACCAAACACTTCATATTTTTATCAAACAAGCTTATAAACTACCTTTTTAAACTTTTCAATCGATTTATACGCAAGAAAGCGCCTTATGAAGTGAAAATCTCATTGACGATTTTGTAATATAGAGATGAAATTGAGAAACAACCATAACTATAATCTAAAAAGAACCATATTCTATATCGTTATTCTTCGAAATAAAGTTTGGATTTCCTCCATAAAAATATACCCCTATGTTGTGATACAATAATAGTATTGTGGTATGTGTTGATTTCTTTTTATAACTCCTCTAAGTAGATTTCACATATTTTAGAGAGAGAGAAAAAAATGATATAAAAAAAATTAATATAAATTTTTTTACAGATCTAACAATTTTAAAAATAAATCATATATATTTCTACAAATATCATATAATATTTTTAGGAATGTTGAAGAGCGAGAACATTTAGAGCTCAAAATTTGAATACTAATATCACCACTAATTTACTAAATTTTTCTCTAAAAGGTATTTTTAAGCAAAAGTATTTGAGATTACATAAACTATCTATCCCAAAAAGACATTTAAAAAATACTAATATTTTTCAACTGTGAGTCGCTAATTTTTTGGATGAGAAGCATCCGTGAAGGAGTGAATTTGGGCTGGACCCGGAGCACTTGGGCCATATGTGTTGAACCTTGGCCCTTTCCGGAACAATAACCAACTCCAATATTTTTTAAACTAACTCGTCAATGAAAATCTTTTGAGCCAAATCTTGCTTCTTTAACCTTATCTTATCAGCCACACTTTCAAGCTTCTGAATCCTGTTTTCAAGATCAATTGCCATGTCTAATGTAAAAGGACTAAAACTTTCTCCTTTTTCATCATTTCTATCACAAAATAAACTATTCATTTCTGCTTCATCGCCCACAAATGATGATATAAAATCATCAAATTCAGCACCAGACAAAGCTTTACCATTTGCAATTGCTTTATCATCAGAACTTGATAGTTCATAAACTACAAACTGATGGTCTTTATCGGAACCTTCCATTTGATTTCTCTCAAACTTGGAAGTAACACCAGGTGGCCGCGGTAGGTCATAAGATTCTTCAACCTTTATTGTATTATTATTATCTCCTCTCGGACTTGATTTTGATCGCTCTTTTGACAAAACCACAACTTCATGATCATTTTCTTCTCTTTCTTTTTCTTCAACTGTTTCTTTAGCTTCAACTTGAGTAACGTTATCAGAGAGAAACTGAACATCATGCTGAGTAGCAGTAATGTTGTTAGATGAAGAGACATTGTTTCTGATAGCATAGCTACAACTTTTTCCATTAGTCTCAGATGAACATACTCTGTCACTAGACATCTTAGCTTCTTTGCTCCCATTTGCATCTTTAAAACCTTCCTCCAAACTCCCTACTGAAAGTTCAATGTTAACTTTTGAAACATGGTTAGAATCCTCAACATATATGCAAGGAATAACAGTGTTATGTTTTGTCATTTGTGAACAATCAGGAACAGAATTTTCATGATGAACATCAGCATAAAATTCTTCAACCTTCCTAGTTTTAGGTTTTGAACCATCATCACAAAATTTTGCAAAAGTAAGAGAGTCAACAAGATTGGGAGGAAATCCAGGTGGAACACCAACATCATTACCACTTCTGTTTGCATTTCCTACATGAGCTCTATGTTTCCTTGAACTTGCACTTCTCTTCCTCTGCACAATTTTCTTAACAAAATCGTTGCTACCCAATACCGATTGCTTCCACCACATTGAATAACGGGAGGTAACATCTGCCTCAAAAAGTCTTGGTGGAAAATACAATTTTTTATCATATATGGGCCTGCAGTAGTTTTTCCAAGCAATCTCTTCAGTCTCATTGAACCTAGGGACATAACTTGGAACATCCTGATCAAAACCAAATTGCATAGCAACTCTATGTGGCAAATACTGCTCTATGGAGTCAAATCCAACAAGCTCAGAAACTCTCAAGGATATAACAAATGAGAGCATTTGTTCATCCACCAAATCTTTCTTAAATGGTATCCAAATTTCATCATTTTGATAAAACATTTCACACTTATCAGAATATCTAACATATGGACGCCAAAGAAAATCATTGGTAGCAGAGTCTAATGCCAATTTAACACTGTCTATTTTCATTTGAACGGACCTAACCTTATGCCACCTAAGTAAAAAAGGGTCTCCATGGTTGATCAACATGGGTTGTGGTTGTAAATTTTTGAATCTCTCCCATACCCAAATTTGAACTAAATAAAAGGGTGACCGAATAGTAACTTCATCAATAGGATATTTTGACAAATCAACAATTGTTTTCTTAAAAAAACTTAAATCCTTATATAAGCTAGCTAAAACTGCAGGTGCTAAAGCAATAGGATTTCCTCTAGCAAGATGAATAGCAATAGGAAACAAACAACTTTTCACCAAACTTAAATGTGGAAATACAAACATTGACAACCAAGTAGCAAGAAATGCTTCATGTTCAATTTCACTACCTTTATCAATGAAAATATCCATCCACGCTAATGTTCTTTGACCTCTCTGTTTCCTATTTGTCGGCTGCTGTCTCGCAAGGATCAATTTCTTTTGCACCTCTCTCAATTCTTGGTCTTCAAGTGAAGTGAAAACGGGATCACCAAGAATAGGGTAACCTCCTAAAACCATGACATCCTCTAAAGTGATAGTTGCTTCACCAAATGGAAACACAAATGTATTTGTCTCAGAACACCAATTATCCACAACCCCAATTAACAAGTTTACATATTTATGTATGTAACATTTAGTACTCATGATAGCTTGAAAGATTCCAGCTTTCCTCCACAAATGTTGATACTTTGGTTTAAGTTTATCAACCCAATAGAACCATTTCTCTTGGTTGTATCTCCAGCCATGAAAATGGGTTGTCAAAGGTCTCTCCTTTAGTCCAGAAACAGAAGATGATGAAAATGGGTTAACCTTAAAAGTTGATTCATCAATGGAATTTGCAATAGGTTTGATAAAATGGGCTGTTCTGAGTGTTGGTTCACTATCACCAGCTGGTGAAAGCATGAAATCTTCCCTCACCTCAATGAGGGTTTTCAATGGTTGTTCATTCATGGAGAAGAGAAAAGGTACAAAATGAGAATGTGAGTGATAGATGTTGAAACTAAACTACACTAACAAGGATGAAAAAATGGTTTCTTTGACAACTTTAGTGAAATTTTGAGAAGGTGAAAAATAATAGTAGCATGTTTTGAGGGTTGCAACTTGACAGAAACATTCTTGCAGATGAAGGTGTGCAGGTTATGTTTTGTCGTTTCTTGGTATTTCTGTCCATCTACCAAATATACCCCTAGATTGTAAATACTCTATTGTTTACATAAAAAAGAGTTTTTTTTTTAAAAAAAAATTGTTTTTAGTACTTGCAAATATTTTGTTTTAATCTCTATAAAATATGTTCATATTAAAATTAATCCTTGAATATTTATTTTAGTTTCTGTTTTGAGGGACTAAAATTAAATACTTTATATATTACAAGGACAAACTTCAATATACTCAAATAAATACATATAAGGAGAATAAATTATGGTGACTCGGATTCAAATACGTAGTTTTATATAAATTATTCTCAATAGTCAAATTATTAATTTTATTTTTTACATAAAGTCAAATTATTAAGTTATAACCAAGAATTTTGGTACTTTTACACAATTGGTAGCACCATTATGCAATTGTTCAAACTATTGTTCATCTTCTGCTTCTTTCTCTTCAAACTTTCAATTCCTTCCATAGGCCAATTTCAATTTTAGTAGTTCAATGTTTGTACTATTTTTGAGTATTTATATTTTTATGATTTGATACTAATTTCAGTAGTTCAACTTGTTCTATTTGATCAATGATCAATCATAAATACATGAAGTTCATCCTTGTACTATTTGACCAACATTTAAACCAGAAATTAAACCATTTGAAATCAAAAAAGTGATAAACTGGTAGGACAAGAAAAAGATGTAGAAAACTCTCGGGCCAATGTAAAAAATTCATTTCCTTGTCTCTTAACTAGCATTCCTGTTCTTCCATGAGAAGAATTATCAGCAGGATAATCATAACAAAAAATTTCAAAACTAAGAATGTCAACAAGATGGGGAGGAAATCCAGGTGGAATACCAACATCAATACCACTTCTGTTAGCTTTTCCTTCTTGAGGTCTATGTTAACTTGAACTTGCACTTCTCTTCCGCTTCACAATGTTCTTACCGAAATCGCCATGACCCAATACCGGTTTCTGCCACCACTTTGCATAACAAGCGGTTACATAACTTACATTTCCCTCGAAAAAAATACACATTTTTGACAAATTTTGTAAATTAAGTGTCTTATAATAAAACAGACAGAAAACATGTTTGAAAAAATAAATATTATTATATTTGTAACACAAGTCTACAATCAATGGCGGAGTTAGAACAAAATATTCAAGTGGGTGGTAAAAAAATTATAATTTATTAGTTAAATATGCAAATTATATTGTATATAAAAAATTCGATTAAATATGTTTTTAGTTCTACATTCTGCTCTCTATTTAAAAATCGTCCCTACATTTTAAAAGTTGTGTAAAAAACTATAAGATTTCTTTCTGTTATTAAATTTGATCCTTTCATTTGTTTTGATTAACTGGGTGCTGACATGGCAATTTTAATTTATATAAAAACTAAATAAAAAATTATTGAATAAAAAATTATTTTTAACTATTTCTGTGCAAAATTATTTATAACTTTAATATAGGCACATCACTTTATTTACGAATTTATCTTTATTAATTATTATAATACAAAGCACAAAATTATATGACACAGTTAAGAAAAATAAATTTAAATTATATTATAAACTAAAAGTTCCGTTCTTTAATTTATTGTTTTATGTGACATTTATCATCAAATAAAAGGACTAATATAATGACTGTTTCAGGGACTACGATGATAACGAGTGACACTTTCAGTGATAAAAATGACTATTTACTCTAATGAAAAGATCACTAAAAAATGACATAGTAAGTACTCCCTCCGTCCCAAAATATAAGCAAAAATTGGTCAATGAAAGTTGATGTATTTGGTTTAAAATTTAGTCCAGATACATTCACTTTTGTTGACCTCCTTTTGCTTATATTTTGGGACGGAGTAGTATTGAATAATAGTAATTGTCCAAAATAATATTAAATAAAAGTAATTTAGTTTTCTTAGAAATAAGTATTTGGCCTAACTCAACCTTACAAAACCGGCTTGTAAGGTGAGGATTGCCTCTAGTACATAAACACTTAGTCAGGTCATCTCTCAACCGATTTGGGACTCTTAACAAGTTTTAAGCGACTAGGTTTGATTTAGTGGTAAAAGATTTGGGTAGTATGCATGAGATCCTAGGTTTGATCCACATTGACAACATTGTAAGAAAAAAGCAATTTAGTTTTAGTCAAAAAGTAATTTATTTAATACATTTAACCCAAAAATAATACCTTCTTTGATATATTTTATTTTTGGATAGGAATACATTTTTTTATAGTAGTATTCAATTATATTCTTTTATATTTAGTCAAAAAAAATTACATTCTTTTTTATGATATGATATATTCAAATCTTATAAGATTTATTAAATTAATAATCCACCTATGCTTTTTATTTTTGGATAGGAATACATTTTTTTATAGTATTCAATCAATTATATTCTTTTATATTTAGTCAAAAAATGATATTTTTTATAGACCATATTTTAGTATAAGACAACTAGCATTGACCCAATAAACTTTTACTTAAAAGAGATTTTATCATTTTTAATCAATATGTCTATGGAAATGATGAAAATAATTTTTAAATAATAGATTTATTCTCAATTTCTATACATTTTATTGTCTGTTTTTCTTTCCTTCAGCACCAGTTAGAGAGGCCATACAAAAGACGAATATGGCTAGAGCTTTAAGATATATCACTTACTCATAATACTCAAAAATCTCCTAGAATATATAAAAAAATAAAAGGGTAAATCTTGATTTTTTGGATAGGAATATATTCTAGACCATATTTTAGTATAAGAAAACATTGACCAATAAACTCTTACCCAAAAGGGATTTTATCATTTTTAATTAATATGTCAATGGAAATGATGAAAATAATTTTTAAATAACAAATTTATTCTCAACTTCTATACATTTCACTGTTTGTTTTCCATTTTCTTCACCAACAATTATGCTATGTTTGTATTGAGAGAAATAGAGGCGAGATAGTTTGGAGAGAAATGAACGTTTGGAGGACTAGAGAAAGAGAGAATAGAGGATAAAAAACGTGGGTTCCACTTCTTTTTCTTTTCTCTTCATATCAGCGAAGAAAGGCAAAGTTAGACCATATTTTGCTCACTTTTCCACATGTACCCTTTTAAAATTAATTTTGATAAGAAACTATATTAAAAAATATAAAATTATATATAAGGGTACTTTTGTCCTTTTATAAATTAGACATGTCTCTTTCTCTTGTGTTTCTCTTATATCAATCAACATATCAATTCTATTCCATTTCTCTCATATTTATATCTTCTCACACTCTCTCTCTTCTTACTTTATCTTAAAACCAGTCACACTCTAGAGCGGCTCTGCAAAAGACGAATATGACTAGAGCTTCCAGTGCATCTGCTAAGAGTACTCAGAAATCTCATGGAATGAAAAAGAAAAAGGTAAATCAATATAATAACTTTATTTTTTAGTCTCATCAACTTTCTTTTATATGCTATATTTTTTTTGTTCTTAAAATTATTTTTTGCTCAAATCAACTCTACAAGAATGAAGAGTTGTGGATCTTAATTTTTTTTATTGGTAGCCTTAGCAATAGTGGCATTATTCTTATTAGGCATGTCAAAGTTTATTTCTGTTATTTTATCCTTTTCAATTTTCTGAATATCTCAAGTGCAAAGATGATAAAAAGGTTGTATTTTTAATAGATCTAGCATGTATAATTTGGATCAATATCTATGTACTCATAGTTTATCATTTTGATTCCACTCAATCCAACTTATAATTGTCAATCTTCAATTAAATCAACAAACTTTAATGATTTTAAAATTCTATAATCTAATGGAATCTAATAAGCTAGGAGTATGATCAATTGATCTCTATTATGTTAAATTTTATTCCTCTTTCTGAAAATTTTATATTGAAATTTTTTCTACAGAAAGAGGGACAAAGATCTACCTTAGTATAGTAGATGTTAAACTATCTCAATTATCCCTAGATCTATATCCAAGTAATGCATTAAAATCAATACTAAAGTTCAAGTTATATATTGGATATGCATTAAAACCACGAAGTTCAAGTATGTTATTGGATATGATCTTTTTTTTTTTTGTAGAATATTGGTTATGATGTATTTCACCTAGATTATAAAATTGATATTATCATATATTCTCTTCAAGTTACAGGGGAAAAAGGGAGGAAGACCAACATTCAAAAAAAGTGGTGCCGATATATGGGCTTTTAACTGGTTCGTGAGACCCAAGATATGGAGAAATGGAAGGGAGGATTATGTACGATATATATTTATTATCTTCTATTTTCTCTTTTTGTTATATTTTTTAATTTTTTATCAATTAGCTTAGTAGGTAGATTTATATTTTTAAATTGAAAAAGTGGGAAATTCTAAATTCAAATATAGGCCTATGCTAATCATTGTTCCTAACAACTATCAACTAAGTTGCACCTACGAGACATTATTAATATTTTATTTAATTATAAATAAATGTCACATGTTGAGCAGTTACATATTTTAATTCCTATTCAACTCTAATGATATTTACCATTAGAAATAATGTCATATATACATGTTACAATAATGTCGACAAAATTTATGTTTTGCAGTTCTATATTCATAAATATGAAGATGGACTTATCTGTCGATCTCTTAAAGAGGTCGAAAGGTTTGAAAAAGATGGGACTCGTCCAGGTCGAAAAGCCAAACGAAATAGCCAAAAAAAATAAAGGTTAGTATGAAAATTCTTCACCAAGTTGCTTTGTATTTTACAAGAAGTTTTTTCAAATGATTTGTTACTGTGGAAAATCAATTATGAACTTTAAGTTATTATGATTATGATTATTTTAAAAGATCACTAAATTTTTTAAATGTATATTTTTTGGGGTAGAACTATTGTGACATTTGCTGAGAATATACCGTGTTGAAGGTTAGGGTGTTTTGGGTTTCGGAAAATGTATGGTTTTTAAGCTTGTGTAGCTTTTTCAAATTCAGAAGGCTTTCACACTATTAAGGTATTGTGGATGAGGACTTCTTTTTGCCGTCTTACGAGTTTTTTGCACACTTTATTTTTACTCATCCGCTATTTAAGTAGCAGATTAGTAAAAATGACAAATTTGAGGAAAAAAACATCATCCGCTACTTTAAGTAGCATATGGTGTTTGAAAAAATTGTAGGACGACAAAAGAAGGTCTCATTGTGAATATGAGTATGCACTAGAACACAATAGCATTGTTTGATAACTTACTGATAAAATATGTCAGAAAGATCCCTTCTAGAATAGTCTAGAAGAGTCATTATTCTCTTATCCTCATTGATCCTATAAAATTTCCACTAAGTTGAACTAATACTTAGAAAGTTGAATTGATTTTCCATCCTAATTAATGTAAGTTATTTGATTTTATTATTTACTTTGCTGATTTTTTTTTAATGTATTTAGTTGATTGAAATATAATTTAAGAGTCATGCTAACTAATGCCGGTTTTAAAAAATAGATCCACAAATTTTAAGATTTTTTATACCTGTTTTAGTTCTTTTTTTTTTCTAATTTTGATTACATATTTATAGGAGCAATATTTCACAATTATTTTTCCTAATTTTTGCCATAGTCAATGTAATAAAATGATTTTAACGATGTTTAAAATATGTGTTTGTTTTGCAGGTTTACCATCAAAATAAAAGTTATTTCAACTTGTAATCTTAAACTTTATGTCAAAAAATCTTAAACTTATGTCCGTACTAAAACAATATTTATCAGGTTGGAATCAAACTGTATTTGGATTTAGATATTTTCTGCCTTGTTATCTCTCGTGAATGACAATTTATTGTGTTTTGAATAATTCAACATATCTTTTTATGCTACAATATTTAGAATACTTTATGCTAAATTTTAAGTTTGATTGCAATGTGATAATTATTGTGGTTTGAATAATTCAAGTTCTATTTTTATGCTACATATTTAGAATAGTTTATGCTAAATTTTACGTTTGATTCCACTATAGATAATGTGATTAATCAGCAAGTGTATTCACAAATTCTAGTTCAACCGATAAAAATGTCTAAATTGTTAGTTTATACGATATGATCGAGGTTCAAATTCAAGTCTCTTTATTTTATGTCTGCAAGCTTTTAATGGTTTGTCAAAAGGGTGGAATCTTCTATTCTTTCTATTTGACCCGAAATTGATCGATCTAGCCATGAGCAAATTGAAGAGAGCTCGTGTTTACTTTATCGGATCGGATTTTAAGTATCAATTAAGAAGAAGAAAGTAAGTTGGGAAAATTTTCTAAAAAACTTAGATTTTTTTGTGACTAAAACATAAATTGATAAATTTAAAACATTAAGCAAGTTTTTAGGATATTGAGTTTCACTACAATGATAGTTTATGATTTTAAATTGACTTCCCTTTTCAAAAGCGAATTTGCCCTATAACACTGTGTTTGGATGTTCAAAGAAATAGGAAAGAGAGAAATAGTGAAGAGAGAAATAAAAAAGAGAGAAATAAGAGAGAAGTTGAGTGGAAATTCTATATTGTTTGGATGAATAGAAATAGAGAAGAGGATGAGCAGAAATATGGATAGAGAGAAATTAATAAAAATTAAAAAGACTAATTTATCCTTCATATTTAAAAAAAAAGAAGAAGAGAAGGACAATGTGGGAAACTACTTCTTTCCACTCCTTCAACTCACAAATCTCACCTGTAGAGGAGAGATTTCTTTTGGTATGGAACCCACCTAAAAAATTTCTCTCTCTCCTTATTTCTCTCTTCATCCAAACTAAAGAAATACTTTATTTCTTTGCTATTTCTCTCTTCTTTATTTCTCTCTCTCATAAATCTATCAAAACAAACATAGTGTAAAAGTTATGATCTCAATTATTATTTATTTGTTTTTAATAAATCTCAAATTTAGTTTTTTTATTTTACACATATCAAATTTAGTTCTTATTATGGATCTAATATACAGATGATGATTTCCAATTGGTGGGAACAGTTTGGTGTGTATTCGAGAATCCAAACTGGTTTGAGTTGTAGAAACCAATCTTGTTCACAATCTAGTTTCCGAACTATATCAGTATGTAGTACGAAATTCGAAACTACGAATTAGTTTGGTTTGAAACGTGGAATCTGAAACCTTGCGAGCGGATTCTATAATCCAAACCCAACATAACATTTAGTGTGGAACGGAATGTGGAATCAAACACAAATATCAAATAAATATACAACATTTATATACTTTTTGCTTTTTTTAATATTTTTTTATATGTTTCGAATTGCGTGCTGTGAGGGAAGAGAGAGAATGTGTCGTATTTTTGTCTACAAATTTGTGTTGATATTTCACTTCTCTTTAAATATTTCCCGACTACATGTAATAATTAAAACAATTTTTTTTATTCCATAACATTTTTAATCATTACATCAATGAATTTTGAATAAAATAACTCTTAACTACTGATTAAAGAAAAACTCTTAACTACTAATGTTTTAATTCTTTTGTGCTTAGAGGTACTAGAGTGTTCAAATTGCAGCCTCACTCACCATCATTTTTCATCACCTTCAAAGAATAACTAGTCATTGATCTCATGAAGCAAGCAGTAATTAAATTATGTTAGTCCACTAACAAGAAATTGGAAATTGGAATAATTTCTGATGAACAAGTTTTTCATTAATACCAATCCATAATTTCATTCATATTGATATTTCCATGATCTGCATAATAAATAATAATAGCCCCAAGTTTTAGTCACCAACTACAAATTATTACAAATTAAGGGTGCGCTTGATCTGCTAAAATATAAGGGACTGGACATGACAACTTATGTTGTACTGTGCTTGATTTTAAAATTATTGCTGGTATTGGACAAACTGGGGCCAAAGGACAGGACAAAAACCAAAATTCTTGTACCCCACAGAACCACGGGACAACTTTTTGTTCTCTGCACAAATTGTCTAAAATACCAAAATAACCTTTTGTTCACCAAACATCGGACAACACAAAAAAACAAAATCAATTATTTAAACGTTTCTCTTGTGTTGTTCTATCTGGTACTGTATTGAGTCTATTACACAAAAATTAGGAATATGAAGTTAGTTATGTATCACAGTATCAGCAAAAAGTATTGATTTCATCTTCACCACCCACATTTGATGATATAAAATCATCAAATTCAGACAAAGTTTAACCATTTTCAACTACTTCATCATCAGAATTTGCTAGTTCATAAACTAACAAAGGATCCTCTTTATCATAACCTGTCTCTCAAACATGGAAGTAAAACAAGGTGTTAGGCCATAAGATTATATTGTTATCAACTTATCATTCTCCTCCTTCACTTGATTGTGATTTCTTCCACCAATCATTGCATCTAGAAGTAACGGTTAGCTGTCGAGAACACAATTGAATACACAAATTTATATCTACTATAAGGCCACTGGTTTGTTACAACTCATCCAAGGATCTTTCTTATAAAGAGGAAACTTAACAGACCCTTAAACATCGAGAAAACGAAAGTAACCTTCATGTCTGGCATAGACATCTGACCATGTATTGTGATGTACTCAATTTGTACTGGTACTACATCTCTTCTATCGGATTTAATATCCCATATTTTAAGGATTACTAGTGTTCTTGCTAATGTTCTGAGACTTAACCGGCGAATAGCTCAACAGGGAGGATCCTTGGTCCTACATATCCCTAAACGGGAATCAGAGCCACTAGTTCTTGTCAACCGTCCGCATGAGTGATAAGTACTAAGGTTTTATCAGTAATTGGCGAAGGAAGAACGTATCTCCAGACTTAATGACCATTATATATAGAAGGGTCTGATGAGCGTAATGGGCGAGATAGTTGAGAGTCATGGAGAGAATGTAGGGGAAAGTGAAGATAATGGGGGAGGAAGTAGTCCCATCTGCTTCTATTATCTTGGTGTTATGCGCCTAGGTGTGACTTTCTCCACCTTCATCCAGTGGCCTCATATTTGGTCTTTCGCCCCATGGGGTGGGTCGAGCCCAAATAGAAATCGGAAGCCCACCTAGTATAACTAGTATTAATGAGAACAAGTGATAGTAATAAACTAATAATACTATAGAAGATTATACTCTTCCTATCTCAAAATCAATATCATCACTGACTTCAATATTGCCGTGATCTGCATAATAGCCTCAAATTCAGCACCTTCACATTCATTCCCCTAATGCTAATAATTACTACCAATGAAAACTATTGTACAAGAAAAAAGGCACTATTGATTAACAACAGGCTACCATATACTACATGGTTACAATATATTGGAGTTGTATTCTGATTATACTCAACAGTTTAAAGAAACACTACATCAAATTAGTCATGATGAAGTCAGGAAATAGTTATGCTTCATTTCAGCTAGAAATCTCAAGTATTGATATACAACAGAATATAGCTTTAATTCCAAAATTGATAAACATAGCAAAATATGTGTTAGTCATGCTAAAACTACTATAGATAAATAACACAAACATAATAGATATTACAAACATATATCATAACTCATCAAATTAAACTAGTATTACTTTTATCCTTCATTTGTCATCAACAAAATGGGAGGGCATGAAAACAAAATAGAGAGTTTAGAAACAAAATAGAGTTTTAAGAAGATGATGATGGTGGTTGTTGATTCCTTAGAACACTAGTGAGAAGAAGTTGCCTCAACTCTTCATCCCGCTTCTCCCTCAAATCCATTAACCTTAAGATCTCTTCTTGTTGTTTTGCCTGACGAGCGAGTTCCTCTTGAATTTTCAAGTATTGCGCTTTTAACAAAACCACAGCTTCATGATCACTTTCTTTTCTTTCTTTTTCTTCAACTGTTTCTTTACCTTTTGCTTGAACAATCGTATCAGAGTGAAACTGAAGATCATGCTGCACAGCAGTTACTTTGTTGGACAAAGATACTTTTTTTCTCATAGACATCATTGCTTCTTTGCTGCCATTTGCACCTTCAAAAACTTCCTCCAAACTCTCAATTGAAGGTTCAATATTATCTGCTGAAATTGGCCTTTTCAGTGGTAATGTGTTTCCATGATATTCTGAAGAGCCTGAACAACACTGGCTCAATAAATGCTTAGATCCGTGGATTTTGCCACCCCACTTGTACTCTTCCATCACAGGCTTACAATCTTCAACATCAGCATGAATATTGTTATAAGCTTTCAAAAAATTAGAAACAGAATTTTCACAAGGAACATCAGCATAAAAATCATCAACCTTCCTAGTTTTAGGTTTTGAACCATCATGACAAAATTTTGCAAAAGTAAGAGAGTCAACAAGATTGGGAGGAAATCCAGGTGGAACACCAACATCATTACCACTTCTGTTTGCATTTCCTACATGAGCTCTATGTTTCCTTGAACTTGCACTTCTCTTCCTCTGCACAATTTTCTTAATAAAATCGTTGCTGCCCAATACCGATTGCTTCCACCACATTGAATAACGGGAGGTAACATCGGCCTCACAAAAATCTTGATGGAAAATACAAATGTTTATCATGTATGGGCCTGCAGTAGTTTTTCCAAGCAATCTCTTTAGTCTTATTGAACCTAGGCACACAACTTGGAATATCTTGATCAATTCCAAATTGCATTGCAACTCTATGTGGCAGATACTGCTCTATGGAGTCAAATCCAACAAGCTCAGAAACTCTCAAGGATATAACAAACGAGAGCATTTGGTCATTCACCAAATCTTTCTTAAATGGTATCCAAATTTCATCATTTGGATAAAACATTCCATAGTTATCAGAATATCTAACATATGGTCGCCAAACAAACTCATTGGTAGCCGAGTCTAATGCCAACTTAACACTGTCAATTTTCAAGGCCTTGACCTTATCCCACCTAAATAATAAAGGGTCTCCATGGTTGATCAACATGGGCTGTGGTTGTAAGTTTTTGAACCTCTCCCACACCCAAATTTGAACCAAGTAAAATGGTGATGGAAGGGTAATTTCTAGAGGATATCTATAACTACCAGCAGGAAATTTTGACAAATCAACAATTGTTTTCTTAAACAAAGTTAAATCCCTATATATGCTAGCTAAAACAGCTGGTGCCAAAGCAATTGGATTTCCTCTACCAAGATGAACATCAATAGGAAACAAAGATCTTTTCACCAAAATTCTATGAGGAAAAACAAGAACTGACAGCAAAGTAGCAAGGAATGCTTCATGTTCAATTTCACTACCTTTATCAATGAAAATATCCATCCACAATGTTGTTCTCGCCTGACTACCTTTTTTAGTACTAATCTGCTGTCTTGCAAGGATCATTTTCTCTTCTACCTCTCTCAATTCTTGTTCTTCAAGTGAAACGAAAACAGGATCACCACGAACAGGGTAACCCGCCAAAACCATAACATCCTCCAAAGTAATTGTTGCCTCACCAAATGGAAACACAAATGTATTTGTCTCACAACACCATTTCTCCACAATCCCATATAGCAATTCATGATATTTATTTATGTGACACTTGGTGCTCATAATAGCTTCAAAGATACCAACTTTCTTCCACACTGTTTCATATTTGAGTTGAAGTTGATCAACCCACCTAACCCATTTCTGTCGTGGGTGGTGCCATCCATTGAAATGGATTTCAAAGGCCATTCATTTGGGTCAAAAACAGAAGAAGATGATGAAAATGGGTTACACTTGAAAGCTGGTTCTTCAATGGTGTTTGCAATAGGTTTTAGAAAATGAGCAGTTCTTAAAGTTGGTTTACTGTGACCACCAGCTGGTGAAAGCATAAAAGAATCCCTCATGGGTAGTAGATTAAACTGGTCGTGAAAACCAAGAGAAAAAAATAACTATTATCAATTTTATTTTAATAAACAATAACTATTATCAATTCATGCTTATACATTGTTCATTAATATATTTAATTTTTTATTAAAATATATGTCATCATATTTTAAATTTTATACATTGTTCATTTATATAATTTAAATTTTAAATTATGTTGTTGTGAAGGGATTCTTTGTTCTTTTTGTTTCTAAATCAAAGATAACTTTTTCTTCGAAAAAAATAACATAAGGGGATCAATATTCAAAACGAAGATACTTTTAAAGGACCAAAGAGAAACATTTATTTATTAAGAGACCAATGTGAAGTGAAAAAAAAACTCTTATGCACCAAAATCCAAAGTAAGCCTTGCTTTATTACTAGTTTTGGATTTTTGAACTTGTTAAGTTGTTATGGAACTTTATTTTGGTTGCCTTTTTAATTCGTATGGTATGGAAATATATTATATCATTAAATATGTGATTTTATTTAATAATAAAAAAAAATAATAAAAAAAAAAAACAGAAATTAATACTTCATTGATTTATAAAACCACATATATAAAGGAATAAACGAATCCTGAGACAGAGGGAGTAATAAAAGTTATGTGGTAGTATTTTACAAGCTTCACACAGCTTAACTATGATTTTTTTAGGACAATGCAGAAACATGTTCCACCAATAATACATGCATATATAATTCAAGCATTTTCCCCCACTTAAGCATAACCTATTTGATTCATTTGAAGAAACTAGATCACATCACAAAGATTAGTGAAAACATAAAAAAAATCCCTAGAAACCTTGGAAAAACAAATTATTGTAAATGACTTTATCTACTTAAAATGCCTCATTCAAATCTCCAAAGCAGGGAAGGTGAAATGTGAGAAATGAAAAAAAAAAAAAAAAAAAAAAAAAAGCAGGAGAATTTTTTTTTTTTTCTATATTTGTCAGAAGGTATCAGTGATGAAAAATTATGTCTTTAATTTCACTTTTGCCCAATCAACGATTCATGAATCGTTGGAACTATCCATCTTGTCTTTGTCATTGTCTTCGGAAGTTCTCCTAGATGACGCTATCCTTTCCCAAACTCTGAAAACCCATCAACAAAGGACATTGATTAATTTTGATATAAAAGCAAGAGATAGTCATAAAGACATAAACACATTCAGAGTAACATATGAACAATGTTTTGCACAAGCAGGTGTATATAATTCAGAATGATCACAAGAAATTTTCCCTATCAGATATCTATTCATACCATGTGGATCTTTATTAGGTTGTCAGTAGTTATACCTGACAGTAGGTAGTTTGGGAGAGGGAAATCATCTTTTGTCAAATAATAGTTGCATGAGAGATTTTAGGTTCCTCAAACTACTTGTGAATTGTTCATTGACAAAGGTAAATATACTTTGAAAATTATAATATGGTTCCAATTCTATCAACAGGCTCTGATTTTTTAGCTATGTGGGCGTTGTGCATGGTTTCAAAGGGGACTACAAGAATGGAGGGGAGAGTCAAAACCTTGGAGAAAACTGTGGAAGTTAACCAACCCCGAAAGCACTAGAAACAAGAATCGCAAAGCTGAATGCACGATTAATCCATCTTGAACAATTGATGGAAAAGCTGTTCCGCTGCTGGGTGGGAGAGCTGACACAAACAAAAACTTCAGACGCGACATTGGCGGAATACGACAAGTTCAAATCAGGTGGAGAAACATTGGCAGAAACAGGCAGCGGGAATAAATGGAGACAATTGAAAATTTCAGTCTTTGAAGGTGACGGTGCATTTGGCTGGGAACCGAAGCTGGAGAATTATTTTCTTCTTGGAGGGTTTTATTTATTTATTTTTAATGGAAGTGGGAGATGGTCACGAGATTTGATGTAAAGGCATCTGCAAGGTTGTCCATCTGAAGCTCGAGGACATGATTCAACAAGCCTTGTTTAAATTAGGAGGCATGGATGTTATACTAGGCTTAGCTTGGTTGGCAGAAATGGGAGATATCAAGGCTAATTTTGAGAAGTTGAAAGTCAGGCATTCCTTGTTAGTCCAGTGGAGAAAATTGCATATATGAGAATTGTCCCACCCAAAAATTTAAAAACCGAACCGGTCTGGGAGTGGGAACACAACTGCCCATGAGCACAGCCTATCGTCCTAAAAAGGATGGCTAGAATTTTGGTTTAACACCAACTATAATGCTTAAGCAAAGACTCCCTTAAAAGCATTACATGGACAAGATCCCCTAAGCATTAAATAGAAAAGAGGTGAAAAGAAGGACAGAGAAAAGGAATGAGTTGCTAGGATGAATTCTAATTTACAAAAACGAAGGGTCAACCAGAGGGTGGGACGAGGCTCGCAGAAGAGTTATCACAAAAATCCAAGCAAAAGATGTCATGAGTTTCACATGGTGATATGGTAACACTTGTGATGGCCCACGTGGGCACATCTAGTATTTTGTGACAGTAGGTCCTCTGTTAAAAATGATCATCGCGTGGTGAGATGATTTGTCTCCTCATCCTGATTATATCCAACAAGTAGCCAGAGTGATTACACGATGTATGTCAGAGTGATCCATGACCAAAGAGAGTAGGCTCACTAATAGTAGCTTGAAATGTTTGGATATTCTGGAGAGATATCCTCTCAATTTGAAATATTTGGATATTCTGGAGAGATATCCTCTCAACCTGGTGGAATTATATTCATATCCAAAATTCACAAACACTTATAAATTCCTTAATTTTAGAGATTGATATATCTATTTATGGCAAGTCCACATTTTGTTTCCTGTCTAATGATCCAATATATCAACTAGATCAAATAATCTAACCATAAAACTACGATCATAAACTACTAAAAAGAAAACAGAAAGGAAAAGCATCATACTGTTGGAGATGATGTGATGCTCTCTTAATATCACTTGACCAGAATATCGGATCAATATTCTTAGGATAAGAATCTTGTTGTTGCACCTTCTCTGTTAGCCACTGTTCTGCTTTATTAGTCTCATCGATGAGCTGAAACAATAAAGTCATCAATTAAAAGCTTATCTTAAGAGCAGCATCACAATAATATATAGTGGCCTATTTGTTATCTTACATATTCTTTATACTGGAGTGGAAGGGAATCTGAAAACGTGTGAATATTTGAAATGAGTGTTGATAAATCTTTTATAGCTTGCGCTCTTTCTTCATCATCTTTGTACCGATTCTCAATTGGATCCACCAGCTACAGAAATATATAAATTGGAAATAAGTATAACAAGGGAAACAAAACATTGATAATATAGAAAGGCAAGAAAAGAAAACCTTTTTCAGATCTTCCAATTTTGAGGTATAAGCATGTTCGGTTTCATCATCACCATCCTCATAAAGCCAATCCTCAGTCTCTTGCAAACTCCTAGATATGTCATTCCTCTCTGGCTCACTTGCAAAGCTCCGATAAGTGTTGAAGAGCTATTCAAGTATGCAAATAAATTTAATTCCCATCCGATAAAGAAAAATAAAACCAAACCAGAATCTTCAAATGCATGTATAAACTCAGTGCATGAAATGAGATAAAAGTTTAAAGGTTTGAAATTTGAGCTTTGCATTTACTAATGAGTAATGAATCGGGATTACAAACCAATTCTTCAGTAATTAAACCAAGTATTTATTCTTTATTAAGTTATAGTGTGCATTCTTTGAAAAGGAGCGTCTAACATTTTATCCTTTAACATAAGAAGCCAAAGGATATAACTGTATGTGGAAAAAATTCATGTCTTTTTAATTACTGTTTTTTAAAACTATTTACTGTTTATTATAAAAATAGAAGCTATTTTTGGTTTTTAAAAAGTAAAATTGTTGTGGTAAAAGAAAAAAGTAAAATTGTTGTTTCATTGGTATGTTTTGCAAAACACTTTATCATTTCTAGTTTTTAAAGATAAAAAATCAAAACCGACAAGGCGACAATACTTGATCTAAACTTTTGAAAACTACAGAAAGAAAACACAATCAATCAAACCCTCAATATCTGAATGGATAAAACAAGTATCCTAAACCCCAAAAGTCATTCATGATTGCATCTCATTTAGATTTTGAACCTGTACCTTACTCCTCGTCTCATAGACATAGGACTCCAAGGTGTTCTTCTTTTCTTTGGTTAGCTCCACAGCTCTGTCCTGTTGGGCTAACTGGAGTTCTTTATCACGAGCTTCAGAAATTTCTGCCGTTGTCATTCCACCATAGATATTCTCATTCACTGGAATAGGAATCCTTCTGTTAGCTTTATCTTTTCTTGAATGATCAGCCTGTAAATGGTACAAAAGCAAAACTTATATTTACTATAAAAAAAAACACACAAATGAATCATATCTTCAATCAAAACTATCACCACAAGATAAATTTTTAAAAATAAAAAAACTATGTTATGGAGATTATGAAAGCAGTAGCAGATTATGTCTCAGAATTTGTCATGAAAAAATTGCATATTACATTTATAAAACTTTTTATGCTCAAATGAAATTTTCTAGAAATCTCTAAGGGGGCGTTTGTTTCAAGGTTGTTAATTTTACTCCCAGGAATCATATTCCCAGGAAATGATAATGGGAACTTTATTCCCAGGTATTTTAGAAAAAACATGTTTGGTTCATATTAACTAACATTCCTAGGAATTATTGATAAAAGTGGGTAAAAGAGAAGTTATTGGAAGTTATTTAAAATGTATTCCCATTTTCATGGGAACTTTTCTTTCCCACCCATTTCCTTGGGAATAAAATCATGGGAATAAGAGAAGTTATTGGAAGTTATTTTATTCCAAGGAAACTTCATATCCAGGAATAATTTCATGTCAACCTTTTAACAAACATGGGTATATTTATTCCAATCCATATATTCCCAGGAATATTATTCCTAACCTTGAAACAAACACCCCCTAAGATCTGGTATCTGTCCGAAAGAATAAAACTCAAAGAGTTACTACTTACAGAATTTTGTGGAGGATCACACTTATTGGTACTATCTTCAGCGCCATTGGCAACAAAATTGGTACTATCTGAGTTCTCAGAGTTCTCAGGCACGGGATCAACATCCATAGCAACTAAATTTGAATCATGATCATCCGCATGATCCTTGATCATCTGAAGCCACGCAAAAGTTTGTGCATAATAATTAGATCTCTCATAAAAACTCAATTCATAACACAAAATGTTAAAATGAAACTTGTTGCTTACTCTAGCTGACTCAATACTGAAAATCCCATGCAGATTTAGTTGAACTCGAACTTTAACTCTTGTCTTACTACCTTGAGATCCAAGCAAAGGACCAATCTGAAAAGTAGTCAACAAATGCATAAGCATATATCAACCTGTATGCATGCAGGTAATGAACTTAATAGCACAAAGAATGGTGTTAAATCTACCACATTCTTATGCCTAATTAGTTTTACAAACATTAGCTTTCTTTAATGTCAAAACAAGTAATAATCACAGACCACATAGTCTACACCTAATTCAGAAATAAGGTGAGATGTGGTGTCTTGCAGTGGCCCCAAATACATTCAAATTAAATTTCTAACTTGATGCCAATAATACAGAGATCAGACAAAATATTTGGAGATGTTTACACATATGAATGTATGACAGCTTATAGACTATGAAGCCTGGATACTCCAGAAAAAGGAAAAGTATCAGTGTTGTACCCGTATCGGCATACACCTGGGGTACTTCTTGATACATGTCCCAAAAAGGTACCCCATTTTTTATATTTCTAAGAAACTTTGTTTTAGGATACTCCCCAGGTGCTTCCTGAAACATGTTGAGTTCTAAAAATATGTTTTTGTTGATATCTGGACATAGAGTTTAGAATATATTATGACATAGGTGGAAACTCTATTATTTTTGTTATGATCACAAGTATATTTTTATAAATTGTGATCATCACAGTCAAGTTATTTTATATTAATAAGAAATGATTAGTGTCTATCCCTTTACAAACATTCCACGTCTATATAAGTTGTTTGTTCCACATATACCAAATGTACTTTTGTTGATATCCTGACATATGATTTTAAAATATTTAAGATACAAGCGGAAATTTCTAAAAAGTTCCTTGTATTTGTACCCATGTCATATTGTTATGTCATACTACATATCCACTGTCCAGGCTCCATAGCTTCTATAGATAGACTATTAGAAATAACAGCTCAAAAGGAAAGCTGTTGATGGTGCTAATGATGAATATATCTACTAAACACAAATTTTTCTGTGGATTTAAACATTACTATATATGAAAATAAAGGCAAAAAACTCACAAATTTGTTTACATAATAAAATATCTCACATTGAAGCTATACTACATGCCTAGCATAAGAGACATAAAACTAAGAGAGGAGAGCTTGGACAATAACTAACGAGGAAGGGGGAAAGTGAACAGTGAAGAGAAATATAAATAGATAAAATATGCGCGCACAAGAAAATTTTAATTTCTTAGCCAGATGTTCTAAAGTGATCATACCGTGAAGCAACTAATTTTGGGATCTGTTCCAGGTGGTAGTTCTTGTGGATTTGCATAGAAAGCTTCCAAATAGAACAAATTATTTCGCTGGAGTCGTAGGACTATAGTACTTGGAATGGGTTGGCCTTTTGGGACAATTACACCATTTGGTCCTGCCGAAATTGGACCTTCATCTGATAAAAGTCCATATGAAAAAGGACTAATATCCTGGACCTAAACAAACACGGGAAATTGCATTGATTTTTATGAGAACAATATAATAAATAGAGGTAAGATCAATCAGAAATCAAGATAACAAAATTCCATTTTATATCATCCAAAAGAGTAATGGTAACCAAAGATAATTTAAAGACTGAAAATATACCTTTTAAGAATAAACCTAGACAACAACTTGGTTCTTTAAAAACTATTACATTTCTAAGAATCTAGAAACCTAATTCTGGTCTTCAATATATACATAAACAGAGAATAAGAATGGACTTAAAAATTACACAAACCTCGTATTCTCTCACACGATATGTGGGACTGAGCATAGCACATTGTAGAGCACAACCACGAGCTACACACTCACTTGCATTCAGCTTTCGGCTGGGTTCTCTCTTGAATAGAGAAGATACTAACGTGCTTACTGCTGGAATCCTAGAACCTGAACCAACTAGCTCTACAGAAGCAATCTTCTCTGCAACCAAGCCTGCTTCAACTAATGCTTTATTGCAAGGTTCAGAAATTCTCTCCAATAATCCCGATGCGAGATTCTCAAATTCTTCTCTAGTGATAAAACCCTTAACATCTTTTTCATCCATCAAACACTCAATATTTAGCGGTGCCTCTGGATTCGCACTCAAAACTTTCTTCAGTTTCTCACATGCTGCACGGAGCCTAATACATGCCTTGGCATTAGAATACACGTCAATGCTGTACTGTTCCTTGAATTTTTCAGCAAAATGAGTAAATAGAACCTCGTCAAAGTCCCTCCCACCTAAGCTCCTATCAAAAGCATGTGAAAGTATCTTCATTTGTCCGAACTCGAATGCTGCAATGCAGACTTGAGTATCGCAGTGACCAATGTCAATAAATGCAACATAAGTTGAACTATCATTTTGAAAATTTGTTTTGTAAATTCCATAACTAAGGGCAGTTGCAGTACAATCATGTATCAATCTCAAAGGCTTCAACCCAGCAATTTTTGCCGCATCAAGATATGCCCGTCTCTGCAAGTCGGTGAAGTACGATGGGATACCAATAACACAATCCGAGATGGGTGCCTCCAAATCCTTTTCCGTCATAGTCTTCAAGTGAGCAAAAAGCATAGACATTATTTGAACCGGTGTAAACGTATGAGTCCCCTCCATGTATTTCAAATGAATCAAAACACCACCATCTGGGCCTTCAGAAGTTTCAAGAGGGAGCATTTTCAGATCCCTTTCCATATCAGGGTCACGAAATTTCCTACCTATAAATCTCTTCACTTGAGATATCGTTGTCTTCGGGTGCATCATAGCAGAAGCAGAACCAGCAGACCCTAAAAACCGCTGCTTCTCGCCAAAACAGACAACAGCAGGAGTTTCCCGTTTGGATTCATCATTCAACAAAACATCAATCCCACGATGCTTTGCCACAGCAATGACACAGTTCTCATTACCAATGTCAAACCCTATCACACTCATTTCAACTCACTTTATACTGAATCAAACTACAAGCAAATTGTCCAATCCAATTCCCTCAATCTACTTCTCCAAAACTTCACCTAATTGCACAAACTCAACTCAAAAACCTGAACTTCACCACAAATCACTACAAAAGAAAATAAAAAGGAATAAACAATACACATCAAAAAGAGCAATATTTATCGTTAAATTTTGCAACAAGTAAAAAACAGTAATAAATTAAACTCCATCAATCCACGCTAATAATTCCTTAAACTGTAAACCTAAACTGAAAAACCAATATTTTAACACAACCCCATGAAGAAAAATCTTATTTTTCCTTGGAATTTTGGTCCAGTTGGTTGAAATTTTGCAGAAAAAAGATTGATTACAAGATGATAGTAACAAAAAAAAGTAATGAAGAAATCAAAATTGAAGAAAAAGTAGAAATTGAATATACCTTGTGAATGGTGGAATGATGAGCGAGTGAGAGATGAAAATTTGGGTTTGATTGAATGGCCACAAACAAAGCAAAGACTCTATGGGGTTTTGAAAAGGTAGCAACGATGTGAAAATATAACAATAATGGATTTTTAAATAAGATAATTTTATTTATTAATTTTTTTATAATGAGATTTTATTTTAATTTTTTGTCAAAAAAATAAATAACTTATTATTTTTTAATTTTCGAGGGCATTGGAACACTCACTCGTCACTCACCCATTGAGATTCTTATTTGGCCTCATTAATTTTTTCCTCCTTTTCCATGTGTAGAGCATCTCCAATAACAGTGAATAGTAATGTATCGTTTTGTGTATCATAAATTATAAATAAGGGGTTTTACAACATATTTGTTTTTTAGATTTATCGTAAAATCAACGTATTTAGACAATATTGTTTAGATACATCAATCGTACATTGTATAAAGTCAACATTTTTTTATATGTAGGACTAATGAAAGTAATACTTATACAATTCATACATCGTTTGCTCCATTGATGATACCATTTTGGATATTATACATTACTATCAAGTGGGTCTCTTTTATATTTATTTTTGTAACACAGATTGATGATATTAAATTGACGATACAGTACTTTATTTAAAGTATCAATTTTGATACTCTATATCATGTCATTGAACTTCAATGATAAAAAAAACAAACTACGGATCATTAGCCTATGAAACTCACATTGATACTCTTTTTGAAGATGCTCTTTGTATGTGTGAACTACTCCTTTGGCTTTCTATTATAAAAAATAAATTATTTTAGCTATGTCGAATAGTTTATATATTTGGTTTATGTGAATATTATAAAAATTTAGGTTCGTTGAAAAATTGATGTATATGATTTATATAAATTAGATAGTTAGATAGATGGATAGATAGATCAATGCAATTTAGCATATATTTTTTGGCTTTGAAAGCTTTTCGATCCTAATATTAATTTTTAAACACGTTTTCTAAACTTTGGATCATAATTGAATTCTAATGTATTTCTTTAATTAATTTTCAAAATTATTTGCAGTCTAGTACTTGCTTGCTTCGCAAAACATAACTTGGGCTTAGATTATTGAATCGAAGCGTTTGATCATGCGTATTAGAGCTACAACTTCCATGTTTAACCTGAAACATTGTTCGAAAATCTTGTTATCGAAAGATACAAAGTACTGAAGGAGTAAAGCTGACTACAAATATTTGGTCACTTGATTATTTGTATTGGCATGATTAGTGATTTTCTTTAAGCCAACTTTTGTTCCAAACTCACTTATTGAATTAGGTTAATTCCTTTCACAAGTAAATAAAGCATTAACGGTCAAATCATGGAATCTTTTTGGCAAAGCGTTTTTTATAATAGATATTGATACAAACTTTTATTAGGGGAGCTTAAAACCCTAAATCAACCCATTGATTAATATCATTTGATGTTATGTCTGATCCCCGAACCAGATTAAACTAGTGGTGAAAGTCAAAAAATATAATATTTACGTTCGGATCTTAATGCATTATCGTTTCATATTTCTAATTTTTCCTCTATCAATTTTGTTATCTCTTTAGTCTCTTGTATGTTATTCATTTTTATATATGACGGTTGATTATATGTAACTTTGTTTTACAACTTTAGGGAGGTTGTATTCGATTATTTTGGGATAAATATGTTTTTTCCCCGTAAATATCTTAAAAAATTTCAACAACTTTTGATTCCTAAAGTATTTGCACTAATGATTTTTGGTCCCTATTTTTCATTCAACTTGTGTATATCATTCAAAATTTTGAATTTTTTCTGCAGTCGTGTTTAGTACATTATATGAACCTCGCTTGCAAAAGTTTAAATTTTTTTAACAAAAGATGAATTAAATATGATTTTTGCACATAAAAATTAATAAATAATTCATCTTACGTTAAAAAAATCTAAATTTATGGAAGAAGTTCTTATAATATTACAAACATGAGTACAAAAAATCATTCAAAAATGTGAAAGTACAAGAATTTAATTAAAAGTAGAGACCAAAAGTTGTGATAGAAAATATTTGAGGGACCAAAAGTTGCTAAAAAAATTTATAGGAACTAAAAACAAAATTCAAAATATTTATGGGGACCAAAAAAATCCAATATTTATACATATCATAGGTATTACCAAAAAAATAGTTGGTGGCTCTTTAAATATGGAGCTTTGGGTAGTTTTCTATCTCGAACGGTGCTTAGGATCTCCATTATTTATCGGTATTTACTATATAATTAAGTTTATTTTATCTTCATGCTAGTTATCTCGTGTCTATGATGGATTTTACTCACAACAATGGCTACCCGCACTCGCACTAGCTAACAGTGATGCCAGTAACATGGTACCTAAAATTGAAATTAAAAATAAAAGTAAAAATTTACTGAAGTAAAAGTGTTTGTCACAATGGTGTCACCAACATGATTATCAAGTGGTCTATGGAAAAAACTTATTGATGAAAAGTTTGAAAGAGAACAAAAAAAAACCTATCATAACATTTTTTTTTTCTTGCCATAAAAAGAAAACTTACTTTCAAGATAGGGGCAAAATAAAAACTCCTCTTAAAGGTGCCACAAACTTAATATCGATTATTTCAACAAAATTTTATTCAAACAAAATTGAGTTCTAAATTAGGCTCAAAGACAAAATATAAAATACTTGCAGTGATGTCGGTAGAAGTTATCTCAGTAGCACAACTTGCAATCTGTAGAAAAAATTAATAGTTTTTTTTTTATAAGCAAAAATTGAATTATAAGGAGTATAAGGGGTACACAACTCTTACAATTCTTAAATCAACCATTAAATGCTAATAATGCAATTTAAAGGATCCTTACACCAATCTGAAAAAACACAAAAAGACTTACTAGCTATTTTACCTATAAACCAAAATCATGAAATATAAATAATCTTGTCTTCTAAGGCTTTCCAATTAATAGTTTCTCCTCTAAAAACTACATTGTTACGCGCACGCCATATACACCAAGTGGTGGCCAACCATTACATGCTAATAATGCAATTAATAGTGAAAATAAAATAGAACTATTATGATTTGAAATACTTTTTACATTAAGCGTACATTCATTTATTTATTATTTATATTGATTAAGAAAACATAACCATAGGAATTATAGGAAACTCATCATGAGTTACGATTATGTTTTCATGATATTGGCTAAATTGTTGTACATATAAACCAATTTTTGGAATGCTTATAAATCAACTCGTTCATAAAATTAAAGAGAATTATATTTTTAAAATAACTAATAAAGTTGTTTTTTTTAATCAATTAATAAAAAAAAATTGGCTCGAGGATTGTTAGTATTGTAAAAAAAAAATTAGTTTAAATATAAAAAAACTAATTTAAAATTGGTTCAAGTGAATAACCCAATTTTTTTTCAAATCGGTTATAAATTTGTTCTGAACCCGTAATGAACGAAATCCAAATTAGTTTTGCAAAATAACCAATTTTTCATTGAAGTAGTTTTCGATCTAAGCCAAATCATAAATTTGGTTTGGTATGACATAGTTTTTAAACCATCCACATCTCTAGTTTTAGGTCCATCTAGCGGGCCACTTTGTTACTATCAAATACCAATTTAGCTGCATGGGATAGTTTCATTGATGCATGGGAAAGTCTCATTTGAGTTGCATTTGTTTCAGCTAGTCGTATCGTTCTCAATCTGGCCACAAAAAATTTCTCGTCGATTACCATATCGTTCCCAACCATGATGGCTAAAAAACCCCGGTAGGAACGATATGAGTAGCCGACGATAAACTATGCGGCCGTTTACACACGAAATAACATAAACTAACAAAAACTAGACTAAGTTATAACTAAAAAAGAGAAAAATAAATCAGAAGAAAAGAGAATGAGAGAAGAGAATATAATGGGGTGAAATTTATAGAAATTTTGGCCGCCTCCCATTGGCCAATGCCATGTTATGGCCCACAAGTGGCCAATTAAAATTATTCACGTTGCATATCTTTGATTGATGCAAATGACTTGACCATTCTTTTATACGTGGAAAAACATTATTAATAGTATAAAACAATATGAGGGGGTGACTCGAGTCCACCGGTGTGAGAAGCACATGAATCGCCAAAAAAATACTTAATTCAATGTGGAACGACCCAATTTTCCAAGGTAAATAAAAAAGATAAATTATTGATGAACGAAAAAGTAACCATGGTTACATAATTTCATGGTAGATTGATTGTATGTTTGGAAGTAGGTCTTTCATACATACGAAAATAAACACTCCAATTTGTCTCTTATTGAATATGCAGTGAAATTGCATTGGGAAGTGTTGAATACGTGTGTTTACCTTTCATACACGTGAAAATGAACACTTCAATTTGTTGCGGTGGAAATGCATTGGGAAATGGCTTTCATACGCATGAAAATAAACTCTCCAAATTGTCGCTTAGTGAATTTGCTGTGGAAATGCATTGGAAAATGTTGAATATGCGTGTTTACCTTTCGTACGCAAGAAAATAAACACTTCAATTTGACGCTTAGTGAATCTTCGGTGGAAATGCATTGGGAAATGCCTTTAGTACGCACAAAAATCAAACTTTTGACGTTAACAATTAGGGTCATGCTAAACAGTGCCCCTGGGGCATTAGTTAAGCATACTAAAAAAAGAAACAAATGATAAAGTTAATGATGAGAGAGAATAACTTTTCACATTATTAAAACATTGAATGCACAATTTACGAGATAAAACTTCTATATTTGTATCCTTAACTAGTGCCCCGGGGGCACTGTTTAGCATTTTCCTAACAATTATTACTAGTTGTTAAATTTGGTGTAGTGATGACGGATTTAGCTAGATTATATGCAATAGGTTTTGAGTTCGATCCTCTGCTCCATTAAAAAAAGAAAACATTGTACTGCATTAAAATACCGATGAAACATTGAATGTTATTTTTCCTATTATATTATACCCTTAACTATTTATCACTTTCTCTTCTTCAATTCTTCAAATTTTATTTCTGATAATTTTGTAAACTAACTCATAATTTATCTTTTCTATACAACATTCATTACATTTCTTAATTTGTGTAATATGATAGAAATGACTTATAATTTGATACAAAGAGAGTACTACCTTCGTTCCTTAATATAAATAAAAACTTTACTTTTATATCTGACCTAATGTATATAGTTTGTATTACAGGTCAGATATATTTGTTACCCAATTGATCTAAAAAGTAAAATTTCTTTATAGTATTTTTCTCCTTTATTCAGATTGGAAACAAAAAGCTCAAACTTCTTTAATCTTGAACTCAAACCGGTTAATCTACCGTTCACTCAATTTTATAAATGAAGTTTTATGATAATTTATAAGTTTGTACTAACAAAAATTGTACTTTTATAAATTGTTTTCTTATATACTACATTGAAGAATTTATAATCTATACCTATATATGAAGATGATACAAAAAATTTTGATGTTGACTTTTCATAATACCAATAATACCCATGATTTTTTTTCGAGCAACCAAAATCTCTTATTAACAAACTCAACATAACATAAACTCAACATAAGACATGTCTTATTTGTTTGACATAAGTTTGCATAATACTAGTAAATATGGATCACACTGACACGGAATGCGCCTGGCCGCTAGTAATGCATAAAAACTTATTTATTTGTATAAATTTATTTTGCATAAGCTCAAAAATAAGTTAATTCAAACTACTCGTAATTTAGGCCTCGTTTGGATTAACTTATTTTTGAGTTTATGCAAACAACTTATGCAATATGAATTAAATTTTATGTTATTTTATAAGTTCACACTAGTAAAAATTGTATTTTTATAATTTATTTTATCACAAACTGTTTTGACAAATTTATAAAAATTGTATAACCCATCTGTATAAGCGTAAAAACAAGCTAATTCATGGAACCCACCTTTCTCTTCACTTTTAAATCCATGGAACCAACTCTTGAATAACACACGTGTCAACATCTAATTGCTCCTTGAGAAACGAAATCTTAAAGTACACTCTACTTACGTAGAGTGGGTATGCGTGCGTGTGACAGTGTGCACGATAGTACACTGTACCATCTCTCCCTCTTCTCCGTCATAATAGCTTCCTCTTCCTCCAACTTCTCCTCATTCTTCTTCTTCTTCTTCTTATCGCTTCTCAACAAAACCGAATTATAATTATCTCAACGCAATCCCAGTTTCAACCTCCCAACACTGTAATTAATCTCTTTCCCTTTTTTCTAAGCATCACTTTTCTAATTTTTCTATGTAGCTTTTTTTTTAGATCAAACCATATTAGGGATTTTTCTGTGGGCGTTTTTTTTAATTGGTTTTTGAAAAATAAAGAAAAAATATAATGGTGGAGGAGAAAAATTGGATTTTTATTTTGTTATGTGAAATTTTAAACCCTAGGATTGTGTGTGTGTGTGTGTGTTTTTTTTTTTTTTTGGGAGGGGGAGGAGAAAAATTAAATGGAATTTTTTTTTAAGGTTAAACCCTTGAATTTGTTATATGGATTATTAATTGGAAGGTGAATGTTTGATTTTTTTTGGTGTTGTTTTAATGTTTTAATTTTTTTCCTTTTTAGGTTTTTATATAAGTACTGGTGTTTGTTTAGGTTTTTATATAAGTACTAGTATTTGTTAGTGTTAATTAAAGGGAGTGCTTAATTCTTTGGTATTGTATGTTTTTGAATCCTTTTTTAGGTTTTTATATTGAATTAGTCTTTTTTTTTCTTCCAATGATTTGTGTTTTAAATTGTTACAGGTATTTGTTTTGCTGCCAAAGTTAACAGCACCAAAAGAGGTATGGCGACTAGAAATTATTTTCGGCTATAAATTTTAGTTTATTGATTCTGTAATTAATGGCTATGTGTGTGATATCTTCCGAGTGCGTGTATATTGAATTAATGGCTATGTGTCTGATATCTGCCGAGTTTGTGTCTGTTGAATTAATGGCTATGTGTATGAAATCTGCCGAGTTTGTTGTGTCTGTTGATTTTTAATTTTTTTTCCTTTCTGTTTACTTAAACAAGTACTGTACTTTGGTTCAATGTTATTAAAATCGGGAGTCAACTCGGTGAATCGTACAAGTTGCACGATTTTCCCATACATGAGCGAGCAGAATTGTGCTCAGAATCGCCGGAGAAGAGGATCGGCGTTCTGAATTGCAAAATTGTGGTATTAGGGTGCGGCTCGATCCTAGAAGCAGAGAAGACCCGCATGTTTGACTCGGGTAGGGTTTCGCGACCCGGTTAGGAAATTGGAAACCCTATTTTGTCAAAACATGAAACACGGCGCTATTGTTTTCCTGAATAAAGTAAAACGCAGCGTTTGGCTTTGTACTGTTTTTTTCTAGCAAAACGCACAGTTTTGTTTCCTCACTAAATGAAACACAGTGATTTGTTTTGTTTTCCTTTTCCATGAAACACACTCACTATGACACCTTTCCTCACTAAATGGAACACACAGTTTTATTTCATATTTAGGTTTTTTCCCAAGATGGATTTTTGAGAAATTCGAAAATTAAATGGAATAATTTTTTGAAGGTATATTTATGTTTTTTCCCAAGATGGATTTTTTATTGGTTTGAGAAAATCAAAAATCAAATGGAATATTTTTTTTGAAGGTATGTTTCGTTTTTATCCCAAGATGGATTTTTTTATTGGTTTGAGAAAGTCGAAAATTAAATGGAATAGTTTTTTTGTAGGTATATTTGGGTTTTTTCCCAATATTGATTTTTTATTGGGTTGAGCAAGTCGAAAATTAAATGGAATAGTTTTTTTGAAGGTTAAACCCTTGAATTTGGTGTATGAATTATTAATTGGAAGGGATTGTTTAATTTTTCGGTGTTGTTTTAATGTTTCTTAATCCTTTTTTGGTTTGTACGAGTATGTGTTTGGTGATAACTGATATGTTCTTGGACCTTGGTGTTTATGTGGAATTGGTAATTAGTAATTAGTTTTCACTAATTTGTGTTTTTTTTTTTTCTTTCCAAAATTGTTGCAGATATTTGTTTTGCTGCCAAAGTCACAGCACTGAGAAAGGTACGGTGGCTAGGAATTATTTTCCTTGATAAATTTAAATTCATCGATTCTGTAATTAATGGTCATTTGTGTGGTATCTGCTGAGTTTGTGTCTCTGTTGATATATATGTCGTACATATAAGCTCTGATATTTTAATGTTTTGTGTAAACATACTAAGTCGATTTGCATTTAGGCCATGTTTTACCCTCAATCCTTTTTGCGGTCAGACTCTCTCTTGTTGATCGACTCTATTAATTTTCTTGCTTGGAACTTGTCTTTTTTGTTTGTGGAACTAAGGAGCTGCTCTTTATTTTCCTACGAGTGTTGACACTGCAGGCTGTCACCTGTGCTATCACCACTATGTGCTGTTGAGAATACTCCACTAATGGCTCTCAAGTCATATGTAAAAATAAATTAGTTTAATTGGGTAAGGAGACAAATGAGAAATATAGAGAGAAAGGGAGAAGAAACACCAGTGTTACTTAAAAAATGCTGGGGAAAACAGGGTAGGTTAGGTGGCACATGACCGACAGGCTTATTCAAGCTACATGTTTTCCTTTTAGCATCGGAATGTATTAGGCTTTTTTTTTTTATTTTGCCTCTTTTTAAAACAACTTGGAATGTACTTAGCATCTACTAATATACACATGTTTCATGCCCATATACCCAATATATGCATGTATATGGCTCGTAAAATGGCATGCCCATTCGCACTCAAAACACCCCATAGCTTTCCTTAATTCATCTGAATCAGACGTGCCTTTTGTATTGAAATACTGTATCAAGGTGTGTCTGATACACACCGAGGCGTAGTACCTGTCGAACAACAAGGCGTGCCCTCATGGTCTGATAATATAATTTGAAATTTAGCTCTCTAGTCTTTCATAATATAGTAACATGCTAACAACTCTAAGTCCAATGTCATGGTAGAAGTGAGGAAGACTTCATATACCAGTGTACCGTTTATGCAGTAAGTCATGCTGTTTTGTCTTGTCTTGTATTGCGAATATACATTATCCCAAATAGTCATGTTATTTTGGGAAGCCTCCGTATTATCTGGCAACACACTTGGATTATTCTGAGTGACAAGTCAGTTAGCCAATACTGTTATAATATTGTTATGCCAACATAAAGTTCTGTCAAATATAATTTCTATGGATCAGTTTATATGCAATATTGTTGTCATAATAGTGTTATGATCTCTGTATTTTGGGCCAGCAGATTATTCTTGACCGAGGTTCAGACTTCATAGTTTTTGTTTTTATTTTATTTTTATTTTTTTTAATTATTGTTAAAATTATTTATGATCCTGAGATTTAATGCTCCAAGTAGCTTTTATAGGCAGTTTTTTATTTCTTTTTCAAACTAGCTCAAACACATTTTTCCTCTTATTACTAATTTAACAGATAAACCAAGATGGATCAACAAAACCAAAATAATACTCCAGATGGTTCAGGAGATGTGCCTATGAAGCGCAAACGTGGCCGCCCACGAAAATACCCAAGGCCAGATTCAGAGGAGAGTTCCTACATGCTACTTAATCAAAGCAGAAAGCAGACTCCTGTTCGTGTTGAACAAGCCCCAGTAGCTCCTGGATTTCAAGCAGTTAACGGAAATCAGCACCTTCAAAGCAGCCAAGAAAGTGAATCAAACTCAAACAATGCAATGGTGGGCCAGATTGTTACTGGTGTAATTGAGGCAGCATTTGATGCTGGGTTTTTGCTCAGTGTTAGAGTTGGTAATTCTGACACTATTTTGAAGGGACTAGTCTTCAAGTCTGGACATTTTGTTCCTGTTTCCCCTGAGAATGATGTGGCTCCAGGTGTTCCAATGATCCAAAGAAATGAGGTTCCCTTCCCTTCAAGACCTACTCAATTTCAAACTCCTCTCCCAAAGGAAAAGAATGGTCAACCAGCGAGTGTTTCTAGGATTGAAACCCTTCCAATGAATGGTTCACAATCTGCCCCTCAGGTTCCCAGAGGAGCAGTTACTTCTAGTAACATGGCTGTTGCTTCCGGAAACGTTCCTTCGGTGACTAGCCAAACCCCCGATCAACTAACCAGAGGTAATACGGTGCCTGTTTTGTTCCAACCTAACTTTTCGAATGGGATGCCAGTTTCTACTCCACCATCACAACTCACCCCAGTTTCTCTAGTGAGTGGAGTGAATATTGTGGGCAAGGAAATTCCGGTAGGTGGAAATCAAGTACTTCCCTCTCCTGCCCAAACCATTAGCCAGAATTCATTTCAGAGTAGAATGCAAAGTGAAGGCTTTCCTACGAATTATCAATCTTCCTCTGATGCCCTGAATAAAACCGAGGACAAATCATTACCGGTGGCTAGTGTGCCTTTTGAGAAACAAGTTACTCAAGATGTTAAAAGGATCGAAACTCCAGCAGGTGTCATGGATACGAAGACTGAAATCAGCATGGCAGGCGATAATATAGTGGCAAATGATACCATCACTATGCAGGAAGAGAAAGTCAATGACTTGGGTCAACCTGTTTTGAGTCAGTCTCTGCACGCTGTACAGTCTCATGTTGAGGGAAATTCTGCTTCTGCTCCCACAGCTTCAAACTGCACTGAAACTGGCCAAATGACTGAGCTTTTGCAGGTAAAACAAGGCTTCGACTTACTTACACTCCCTCCGTTCTATTTATAGTTGTTGTTTGAAGTCTTGCACACACTAAATAATTTTATCCTCAAACTGTCTTCCTTGGAAATTTATCGTTCCATGAAAATAAAAGTTATTAGAAAATTAATTTTTTATAAATTGAAGAGTTGAGGTTTGATTATATTGTAATGTGATAAGGTTTTGCAGAATAACAAAACAGAAAACCAGGAAACGAAAGCAGCAGAGACAGGATCATCTGAAGACAAGTTGAATGATCTAGGGAGTTTTGGAACCGGACTTCAACATGATGGAAATGTTCATTCAACAAATCCTTTCTGAGCATTGAATGCTTAATTTTTACATTTTTGTTGTTGTTATTATTAGTGGCTATTGTGGCGGCAGGATTATTTATCATGAACTAGTTGAAGTTATTGGCAAAGTGAAATATTTAGAGTTTTCAAATTTATATAGTCTTCAGGATCTTTAATAAATTAAACTTGCAAGCCTTATTGGGTTTGTGAATTTCACCTTGAAGTTGGATGTTAATTACTTCTTTTCTTTCACAAAGCAATTGTTTTCCAAAATTAATTTCATGTTTCAATTTCAAGTCATTGTAATAAGGTGCATAGGTTAGAGAGTTCCAATTAGCTGGAGTTTAACTTCACCTGTTATTGAAAAAGCTAGTAATTTGACTACTTTCTATTTGCTTGATTGGTGCAAGTCTAACTTATATTTAGAGACAAATGTGGTACTAAATTGTAATCCTATAACTCTCCGATTATTGTTTTCTGTTAAAAAAAAAAAGATGGCAAAATTGGTTGAACTTGAACCTGTCATATTGGTCCGTTTAATTCGTTATTTTAGGTGGTTGAGTTTTTTTTGACTAAAAATAAAGTATTTATTTAAATCAGTAGATTATATCGAATGCATCACAAATTTTAGATCATTAAAATTGAAAATGATGAATATGCGGACAAATTTACAACATTCAATACCTCCATTGATGGCGAAATAATCATTAGGCAACTATGTAATGAGTTGAAACTGATATGTCAATCTATACAAAACAAGTATCATAACAAGACGGGAAAATCAAACTACGATGAAGAGGGTGAGAGGGTGATTTCGGATTAAAGAAACCCCAAAACCACCTCTCTCTCTCTCTGATGGGTGGATGAATGAATAAGTAAGGTGAGAGAGAAAATGAATTTTCTCTTACTAAAACTAGGGCCGACAAAGTGTTTTTTAAGCGGTTGAGTTGAAGTTTTGAACTTGATCTCTTAATTTGGTCCGTCCCGTTTAATCCGCTAAAAAGGCGAGCAGACAGAGATCAGTTAAAACAAACTGTAATTTATTTTATTGTTTTTACAGAGAAATCACATGAGTTACAATATCAATTATTAGTCCCACTACTATTGTTAATCATGGAGATTTATTTAATAAATATAAGAAATCATGTGAATAACTGAAAAAGTGAGAGGTGAAAATGAGGTGATGCAGCAAAGTGTGTGTTATAAGGAGTGTTCACCTTCTCTAATATTTCTCAACTAGCTTACTTGAACAAAAAAAAACAAAAAATTATGAATTTCTATAATTCATGTGAATGAAAGAGTAAGATAAAATTGTTGACGGATTGCCAAAAGATGGAGTGGAGTGACAGTTTGAACTCCCACACTTAGGCGTAAGTTCCATAAGTTAACTTATAGTTTATTGAACTAGCTTATAAGCTTATTTGAAAAAAATGTGAAGTGTTTGGTAACGAGCTTCTCTAACTAGCTTATAGCATTTTTTGAGATGCTATTTCAAGTAGCGTATGAGCTTATAGCTTATAGCTTTTTCATTTTATTCCATATTTACCATCATTAATTTTATTTATTTACTTCTAAAAAATTATAATAACTACCCACTAACACTTATAAAAAAAAAAACTACCCACTAACCATGTATTTTTATGTCATTTTGTACTTACAACAGCTAAATTTGCCAAACACTTTAATTTTATTCTACTAGCTTTTCAGCTATAAGCTACCAGCCATCAGCGAAAAGCTAGCTTATCAGCTATCAGCTAACTTAAAGCTTATTTTTACCAAACAGAGTCTTAAATTGGTTTACCTTTACCTGTCAGGACCATTTGAATTGAATTATTTTTTAGTTTATACAAAATAACTTATGCAAATAAATTAATTTGTATGTATTATTCATAAATGTTTCAAGATGATTTATCAAAAAAATAGCTTTATGAAGATACAATTTTTAAATAAGCTATAATTTTCACATCACTCATATTCTTGATTTCTTTATTTAATAATTAAAGAATAATATTATTTTTAAGAAAATACAAAATACTAAAATAACAGGTTTAATAACATTCTCGTGAAAAAAAACATACTGTATTAAATTTTGAAGTGCACAAAATGGTTGCCCTCTAACTCCATGTCTCATAAAACATCGCTGCTTCAAGTCTGTTTGTCACTCTCACAGAGATGTAAGAATATAAGCAAATCAAAGTGCTAAATATTTGGTGTTTAAATTCAGAGAAGTATAGAAGCTTCATTTGTTGAATTCTGTTTGTTTTGTTGTTAAATCCAATTATTATCCTTTGTTTTCTAGTGATGAAATTTAGCACATTAGTACTTGGTTAATTATATGTCATAATAATGTGGTTATTTGTGTAAGATTTAAACTCGGAGAAATTCATAATTAACTCGAATTGATGAGTTTATAATGATTTACAATATTACTGATAGTTAGTTGGTTCAGTAGTGATTGAAGCTGAACTTGGTAAGAAAGATCACAATTCGATCATTCGCAACTGCGATTAGGAGAGAGCTGAAACCACTTGATGCCATAACTGACTCCCGAACCAAATTAAGCGATTCAGTGAGCCGAACACTGAAAAAAAATGATTCACTATATTTGAAGGTGTGGATTTAATTCATTGGTAGATCGATTTTTTCTTGTTCATTCATTGTTATTTCACTTGAGATATCCTTCACTTGATATATTCACATGTTTTTATATATTTATATGTATTTAGAAATCATATAATATAATAAATTTATACTTGGTACCGCTATGCAATTATACAACAATTAAAACTTAAATCACACAAAAGCTACATATTATGAAAACTGTCTAAAAAATTAACTTCTATAGCTTGTTATTTTTGTTAGTAAGTATGTTAAAAATGCGAAGTATCCATCAACTTCATCAATAACTAATTTATGCTAGAAAACTCAATTATCTGCCTTTATAGAAATTTCCACCCAAAACCTTACATTACTAGAACTCAAATACAGAAAATAAAGGTATGCAGATACTGATAGCTATCAATATCATAGACAAAAATTTCATTATCTATTGTCCAAAATAAACACTGAAAGTTGAATGTTACACCAGTTTTTCATCTCATTCAATTAAATATGAAAAATCAAATGTCATATCTATACTCAATAATATGCTCAAAATTGTAGTCTAGAATTTATATCCAATCCATTCAAGTATAATTGTCAAATATACTATTTCAATCCCAAAAGAAAAAACTTTCCTCAATTCCCAAGACAAGAATTGAACCTTGGTACTTTTACCTTCACATCTCACAAAAAATTTCTTCTAAAAAAGTATAACCCTAAAATTTCTAGGAATGAGCCAGCACAAAGGTACTATACACTTCTCACAGAGAGAAGGGAGACAAATGAGACATGACAAAAAATTTATAGCAATTAATCCAAAAAAAAAGAGCTTTAACTCAAAGGGGTATAACAAAAGAATCTGAATGTAAGTTTCACGAAAACTTATTGCCATAGAAGCCATTTGGTCCTGGGACAGATATAGGTGGAGCAGTAAAGGCCGGTTGCAAAACTGGAACGTGGTTTTGAATTGCAAATGGTTGTTGCGCGCTTGCTAAGACAGCCGCGGGCAAAACAACTGGTATTGGTTGACCATGTGGTCCTGTTTTTGAAAAATAGAACAATTAGCCAAACAGAAATGCATATTCATATTGGATGTCAAAATTATTGGTGTCTTTATGACATTTGTGTCTGGAATAGCTTATTTTGAGGAAACAATCACTTTTGTTTTGACAGTTTCATGAGATGAGAGAGCTTTTAAAATGAAAAACATATGTAATAAAATGATTATCATATTGTTTACCTTGATGCTTTGGAAATTGCACATGATTCAACAGCGGACGAGTTGAGAATGGAGCCGATACACCATGAAGCAAATCCTGCAATCACAAGTAGAATGACTTAGCTATGATGGCCACGTAATATAATAAATATTTCTGCAGGGAAGGAAATGCTATTTAATTTTGTTGACCATGGAAATATGAAATATAGAAAAGTTGGCGTAACTCTTGATTTAGTATTATTTAGCATAACTATGATACCAAGTTATTCTTTCTACTTGTTATCAGAGCTCTCTCAATTTGGGAGACTTTGTTTTCGCATCAAAACCCTAGTCACTTCATTGGATCCAATGTCTGATAGCAGCTGCCGTTCTTGCTGCTTCCCTATTACAGCATGTTCACACCTTATGTTTTTTCCTTGGGCCACCAAGAAAGGCTATGCCGCGAGCAAACATACTGAGACCACCATAGACAGCTCAATGTAACCCCAAAAGCCCACTTCCATAATACCTTTCACCGGGGAACTTCGCTGAATGAGAGCTCACACGCCATGCTTCTAGCCACCATTCGGGATACCATTTATCTCACTTTGCTTAACTCAGTGTCATCTACTCATATTGGTAACCATGACCAACTGACACCAGGCTGCTGGTGATACTTTAAACAACTGCTGTTTGCTCACTTTTACCCTAAAACTGCTCACAATGAGCAGTTTTTGATATTTCTGTTTGATGTTATTCGTTATTCGGGTGCTGCCGTTATTTGTTATTCTTTGTGAGCAGTTATAGATTAAAATACATTTTTATGAACATTTAGTTAATAGTTATTACATTTCAAAAGAAAAGAAATCATCTCTCTCCCATAAACAAAGTGAAGTCCCAGAACCCCTTTCTTTGTCATACAGCTTTTGTGCCAACGACTGCGTTAAAATATATATATTGATTAAGGTAAAGCTCTACAATTTTTGTTATTATCACAAGTATATTTTTTTGCAAATTGTGATCACTAATAGTTATATATTAATGAGGAATGATCTATGTTCTTTCTTTACATGTTTTCCATCTATGTTAGTATTTTTATCAGATTTTGTTAATGTATCTACGTTGTGTTGTATCTTGAATTTAAAAAATTTCTCATATCCATATTGTATCATACCCGTGTTTGTATTACGTATCTGGGCTTCATAGCTCCTATACTTTACTGGCCACAAATAATGCTCTGCATATATCAGCCATCAACAAGTCTCGTGTCAATCATATGTTAGAATCATTTTCAAGAACAATCTTCACAGCTCCAAAATTGGAGCTCCAATACCAATTAATAGGAATTGGTTCAAATAGAGACTGTAAAGAATGTATTTTTATTGAATGTACAAAAAGTATTAGATATTCGAGAGATTGAAGACTCTCTCTAGTCACAATTCTAATTCTCACAAAGTGACTACTATCCCTCTCAACCCCATTTTCTTATATAGGTCGCATGCTATATCCATCTCTTCTATCTAGCTTAGCCTTACTAGCAAACTATTAAGTCTCTTGACCAACAAAGTTATCAGCACACTACAATCTTATATCAAAGAAAGAAGCCCAAACTTGTCCAACGGTCAGTCCAATCATCTGAACTTGATAAGTATTGATTCTCCTAGTCCTACTCTTTCGCGTGGTACCTTAGATACACCTTTAAACGTTTAGACTCCTAACCCAAATGACTTTCCTATTACCTTGAGAAAAGGAAAATAATTTGTTTATCTAGAAAATCTTTTCTAGAAGTACTAGAGCTTCATTTCTTCTTTAGACTTTAAAAATCCCAATAACAACATTTCTAACAAGGCATCTTCATCTTCCAAAGGAAATATGATCTTGATGTCCTTAAGGGAAATAGGAAATTGGGTTGTAACTTGTAAGGATACCATTGTACCCATCAAATGATTGGGATTGGAAATTATGAAGAAATTTGTTTGGTTGACAAAGCTCAATATCAAAGGTTAGTGGGAAATAGTGTGCTCATCATACTAGACCTGCCAGAGCATATGCAATTGGTATTGTTAGCCAAATCATGCATGACTTGAGAGCAAGACATTTACAAGCACAATGTAGACTTTTACATAACTTGAAGTCTATTGTATGTTCCTTGAGAAGACTGCATAACAATGTAGACTTGAGAAGACTACTATTAAAAAAAGGAGATTCATGTACAGAAGTTTATACAGATGTTGACTATAAAAGATCAGTCGCGGATGGGAATCAACTTCTGGCTATTGTATGTTCCTGGGTGGAAATTTAGTTGCATGGAGGAGTTAGAAACATAATGTAGTTGGTTGGCAAATAAAGCACCAAAGTGGAATTTTGAGCCATGACATAAGGAATTTGTGAAACTCCCACGAAGCCTAGTGTGTAACAACAAATCAGCCATTGAATTTGAAATTACACATAGTCCAGTCCAGCATGACAAGACAAAGCGTAGGGATAGACAAAAACTTCATCAAAGAGAAACTAGACAAGGGTTGCTACAACTTACGTTCCTTCAGGACATCACTTTTTGGTTTTTATTGTCTTTTGAAATGACAAATGTTAGTATATGTTAGTGTTATGTTGTAGGTGGTGATGATAGAGCCCCCAACCTTCTCATCACTCCACTCCTTAACTCCCTTACCTCAGGACATCAATTGACCGATAACTAAAGGACTTTCCTAAGAGAAGTTTTAGGATCTTACTAGCAAGTTGATAATGATTGATATCCACTCACCCGCTTGAGAGACATTGTTGAGAATTATCATCATTATTATTCCTTGTGCACTATATTTTTTTAAGACAGTTTGTCAAGTTGTAATATATAACATTAAGTTTGGAAAGTATTAATATATATTAGTCTATATTATGCGAATACATTTGCACATGAAATTTAAGTCAATAGTATTCAGTAAAAATTCTCTTAGAACTTTATATCCACTGGGAATTCCTTAATATATTTAAAGCCTCCTATAGATTAAATTTCATCCAGTTCTGGCTTAACTTAAATTAAGACAAAATGAAGAAAAAAAGGTTTATAGGCATGTTATCTTACTTGGGCAACTTGTTGAACATAGACAAACTGGGCGGATCGTCCAACCATAACCTGCACTCAGAAAGAAAGACAACATCTCATGGGAACGTGTGATTCCTCCTAAACCAATTAATAGCCATTAAAGAAGAAATCTAAAATTAGATTGATGGCGCATTATATCCTTTTTGTACTTACCGCAGGAGAGTTTGTTGGTTGCAAATAAGCAGGTTCAGATAAAACTGGAGGGTAATGTGCCGCATACGGGAGAGGTTGTGAAAATTGAGAACCACTGCCAGCATTTCCAACAGTCAAATTACCATTCTGTGAAATCTTAGTAGGCACAGAAGGTTGAGAAGCAAAAGTATTGAATCCAACTTCTGGCTGAATAGTTGCAACAGGTACTGGAGGAGAGGTATTTGGTATGTAAACCATGTTTGCAGCTGGAGAGCTATTTGGTATATAAACCATGTTTGCAGCTGGAGAGTTATTTGGTATGTAAACCATGTTTGCAGCTGCACAGCTATTTGGCATGTAAACCATGTTTGCAGCTGTTGGCACAGCAGGACTTGCTGAATTAGGATATAAAAAAGACGGGGAGAAAACTTTGGCAGCTGGGTTGAGCTTAAATTCCTAAAAGAATTTCACAACAACAAAAAGTTAAAAGTACTTTAAATATAAGTTTATAAATGATGGATGACGTATCTAAGGAGCAATATATGTGTTGAAGGTATGAGTTTTAGATAAAAGGAGGAGAAAATTAATAAAAGCTTGAATATTATTGATAATAGTTTGATAGTAACTTGATACAAAAGACTAAATATTGATCAAAATAGGGAAATCATAAAACAAATCATAATGATATCTAAGTAATATAAAAAATAATCCTAAGAGATAGTCTAAGATACTCTAACATTATAAAGTGATCTTACAGATAAACTAAGATAGAAGATATTTTATAATATTCTATCAAGATGAAAATTTAACAGATCACCAATTCAAAATGGTAAGGGATACTATAGCTAACTGAGTATTAGGAAGATGAATATCTGATGTATGAACATTAGCATATGTTTCCAAAATGACTTTCAGTTATTAAGATGCATAGAATAGGACACAAATGCATCTAATGTAATTAGCCATGATAAAATAAACCTTCCATCTAGATCCTTTTTTTAATCAGGAACTGTTTAGCAAGAATCTGCTGATAGAAGTTAAACTGGTGTATTTACCTTCGCATTGTTGGTACGATCTTTACCCCTCGGAGCAGATTTTTCAATAAATTTTGCTGGAAAATTATTTGACGCCTCCTTGAGATCTTCACTTATGGTGGAATGTGTACAAGTAGAATCTGGTGAAGTAGACCTTTCAGTTTCACTACTCTGATCACTGGCTTTATCAGCTTTAACTCGGCGAAGACATGTATCACCTACATCGCAAATACAGAATAATAGAATAAGAAGGGAACAAAGAATTATAAAAGCAATGTCCTCATCTTGTGCTAGGAAGAGGGGATTCAAATAACATGAGGTGAGAAATCATAGGCAATGGTTAGGTTTGGGAGGAACAGGTGTCGGCTAACCAGAAAAAATAGATGTAACATTATGTAATGTAAAGATGTTGGAAGAAAACAATGTTACTTTTTCTGTATATACTTTGCAAAAGGTATCCTGAAAGCGAAAAATATCCAAAACAACATGCCTTACGTCACATTGCTCCACAAAACTTGTTAATGAAGTGTACAAACAAATAAATGTCCATCATCATTAGAAGTTATGCCATTTCAATCAACGGTGACTACAAATTATTCAAAATGAAACAGAGATCAGGGAAATCCAACTCACTTTCATGGCCTGAATGAAGGCTTTGAATCTTTGCATCCTGGGGAAAATCACAACTTTAGAATTAAAAAAAATTTCAAACCGCCAAAAGTGTAGCTATCTATATGTCAACAACACAAATACATACATTTTTTTTGTTAAATTCCAACTTCTGCCTGCGGTCATCAGGTTTCCCTTTGGAGTTGTTATCTCCAGCTTGCCTGTCAATAAAAAGTTGCCCGGAACCCAATGACAAAAAGAAGAAAAAAATGTAATGAATCTGTGTATTCTAAAATAAATTATCTAGAAGTGCTAATTGTTTGTTTAGTTATGATAGCCACTGGGGATTCTTAAATTAAAGTTTTAACAAATTAGAATCATATTAGTAGTGCACTATTTTATCTACATGTTTAAAAATTGTACTCCAAAAAGGAAACAATCCAAAGAGTTGACATCAAATCATATATACACATAATTTCATTTATTTGACTATGCTTGGTGAAATGAAATAACATTTCTCAAAAATCTATATCTAATATACAACATAAGTGCTATCTCAATCCATTTTAAAATCAAAACAACAAAGTATAATACTACTAATAAGTACATGTTGTGGGAATGCTATCTTCCTATGAAGAAAATAAACATAAGTGCACTATTGATCCAAGTATGATCCCATAAGCCTGAAAACAACTTTTGTTATCAGGCCTCCTATTAAGAATGTTTATATGAGGCAGAGGCCTAATAGACAAGGAACAATATACTATAATAAAATAGAATATAAGGATGGAATTATTTGGTTGTTTTGTGTTCGGTTGGTTGGGAGAGACTAGACTCTCTAATTCCTCGAGGTCGAGTTAGTTACTAGCAGTTATTTTATTTGAATTATAGCAGTTTGTATTTCTCCATGTTCTAGTATATATACTATCCAGTATCCACCCCCCTTACCCATATATTCAAGTTCTATCAACTTTCTACATTCAAAAGCTTTTCTAATTTTTACAGTGAGAATTAGAGAAGAACAAGAAATTTATATTATTTTACCTTCTTTTGTTCTACCATGATACAATTTACATTATTTTAACAAACTGGTTATAAATATGTCGGTAAATAAACCCTAAATCTTACAATGTGTTAACCATACACGTAATGAAAGGCATACAAAATGACAGTATTAGATAAAAGAAACATTGGCAAGCAGTGAAGGTACAGTCAATGCTTCTTGGAAGTTGGTTATGAAACATAATAACAAAACTAACTTAGTTATGCAACACACATCCCCATCCATTTTTATGAATTTGATAAAGACAGTACCTTGATTGATTAACCTGTTCTGCATCCACCGGACGGTTCTCAGAACTACGAACCTCAAGTGTAACTGCTTCCTCACAGTCACCAGTCATTTTTCCACCAACAGCATCCACAGTAAGCGCTACTTCCTACGCACACATCACATATACCTTAACCTTAAGAACATAATTATATTCTAAAAAGATAATGTATTCATAAAACATGCAATATTGCATGACACTAAATTATGAACGACTTACCTTAGCAACAACTTGCACAAGATCATCTGCTAGAACCACTAATGTATCTACTAAGACTTCATTTCCAACATTGCTGAGGCCCTTTCCCTTCTTGGTCATCCTTGCTTGCTTCAAAACAACGCCTAAACATGCAACAAAGTAAGTGAATGCTGATGATGAGTTTCTGATTATATAACACAAAATGAAATTCTAATGTAGGATTTTACGCCATAACTGAATAACTAAAAAGGTTAACAACTCAGGCCTGCTTTTCTCATTCCCTGCAGTTAAAGAAACTTTTGATGGGAACAAGTACATTACTTGACTATCCAATAGTATAACTTATGACACAAACACAAACACCAGATACGTCAGTGACGTACATAGGCACTGGCACGCAATAATTTTAGAAAATGGAAGTGATTGAATGTGACTACATGTATCAGAGTCATTTTTTGAACATCGGACATGTCTTCAATCTAAAGTGTCGTTGTTACACAGAGTATACCACAATTGATAATTAGTAATTTAGCACATATGAATTTTTATGATTGAATGCATTTTTTTTAGAAGCTAAAATTATATTAAGAACAAAAGTTACCTTAGCGCAAGGCGTGCTAACATAACAACATTTACAAGATACAAAATTTCAAATGACAAAGAGCACGATAAAAAAGATTAATAACATTGGAGAGGATTTGTCCTACAATGTTGAAAATCATAACTAAAACCAATAAATTTTGACTTCAGCCACCAGCAAGTGCTAATAATAACTCTCCCAAAAATATCATCTATGGAACCCAAGAGCGCTTAGATGAGATGGCGCAGGTCTCTTCTAGCTTAACCAAGGTCCCGAGTTCGATCCCTAGCTTGGGCATGCAACAACGTTAAAACTCTTAGGGAGAGTTTGCCCCCCATTTGGGTCCCACAAAGCTCGAGGGATTAGTCTCTGCAGTTGCGCACAAAGGGGACCCTGTCATCTATGGAGACAACCTTTTGCCGAAATAAACAACTATTCCTCTCCTTCCAATTTGACCATGTGCACGCCATCCAAATGATATTAAAAATGCCCTTCGCAAACTTGACATTATTAACTAAACGACAGAATTGACGAGCATGATCAACGGGGATGTTAGATAAAGCGTTACGAACGCCCAACCAATAGAGAATAAGACCCCAAACTTTACCAATAACCGAAGCCAACGATTCCTAACCGCATCTTTAACCAGCCACAATCCATCATCAATAACAGAATCATTATAATTGAATGCTTATTAATCAATTCCTAAGATTTTTCTAGATAACAAGAATCAAACAAAATAAATGAACCCAAAAAGTACCAAGTTACCAACTGTATTAGGATCTATATTTCAACAAAATAGGTTACAATTACAATAACACCAACCATGAAATTAGAATTGGGGAAACAACAAAAAACACCACCCCAATGAAAATTACACATGATTATCAAAAGAGTATAATACTAATCAATAGAATACTACAAAAAAATGAAATTTTTTCACAACCCATTTGAGCTTTTGAGAGGATCAATGCTGCAGAAAATTATTTTGACAAATAAATTGAATTAGAGAAAAGAAGTGTACCAAAACCAGCATCAAATGAAGCAGTGTGGAAGATTCCAGAATAAACAGAACCATCTTTAACATGAACATCAACTGGGAGACCAATGATGCTCATAGTGATGAAAAGCATTGAAGAAATAGTGTGATCCTCTGTCACCAAGTTCTTGTTACTGCGACCCATTTTCTTCTGCTGCTTCAGCTGCTGACAGTGAATGATTGAATGAATGAAAGAGATCTGAGAGAGTTGCAAACGTGAATGCCAACGTTGGTGTTTTTCTTATATATTCATTCATAGATCATGTGTTCTTAATTTTTAGTTTTTGCAATATGGTCCTATGTTTTAGAATAATTCAACTTATTTCTATTCTCTAATTTTTTTGTGCCGAAAGGATTCTCTCCGATGACATGAGAGTTCGTTGATTTTTAGCCTTTGATTTGTTAGGAGAGAGATAGTAAACGAAAGGGAAAAGTGGATTTAAGGGTTAAGATTTTTTCATCGGAGAAACATGAGAAAATCAAACCGAAGGTAATCTTTTCCATTTTCGGTGTTTATATACTTTTCGACATTTTTTTAATTTTCACCAAAAATAAAAAGGAATGTGAATGGGGCAGAGCGGAGAGGGGGCAAAGAGTACTCATGTCTTTGATGCCTAAAATGGTTCGCGCCTCATCTTGTTTCGTGCTTCAGAAAGTTTTCTCCCTCCCCTGCTATTTCGGTCTTCTATGATTTCTGTGGAGATCTCATCGACATAATAAAAAAAATTATTTTAAATTATTTTCAATCAAATTAAAAGATAAAAATTTAAAATGTAAATATGAAACAAATACAATATTAAGACGTCTCGTTTTGTGCTTCATAAAGTTTTCCCCCCTCCCCTGCTATTTCAGTCTCCCATGATTTCTGTGGAGATCCCATCGGCATGATAAAATAATTAATTTTTAATCATTTTCGATCAAACTAGGAGTTAAATAATTAAAATGTAACCATGGAATAAATACAATATTAAGACGTCTCGTTTTGTGATTCATAAAGTTTCCCCGCCTCCCTTGCTATTTCAGTTTTTCACGATTTCCGTGAAGATCCCATCGGCATAAAAAAATAATTAATTTTTAATTATGTCGATCAAATTAGGAGTTAAAAAATTAAAATGTAACTATGAAACAAATGCAATATTAAGATGTCTCGTATTGTGCTTCAAAAAATGTCCCCCCTCCCCTGCTATTTTAGTCTTTCCCGATTTTTGCGGAGATCTCATCAACATAATAAAATAATTAATTTTCAATTATTTTCAATCAAATTAGAAGTTAAAAAATCAAATTTTTATTTAAATTTAAAAAATTTAAATAAGCATCACATATTAAAAAAATTATACACATTGTTTAAAAAGACAACTTATAAAAAAAAAAAGACAAACAAATATGACTTTTTTTTGTGTGTGTGTATTTTTCGGACCAAAAATTAATACTTCCTCCGGTCCTATATATAAGAAAAGTTTTGTTTTTTAGGTTCATTATACTCCCTTAAATTCTCTAGATACATTAATTCTACGATGAACTTAAAAAACAAAATTTCTGTTATATATGGAACCGAATTACAAACATTTTATGCTAGTGGTTGGTCAAGGATGAGGAAAAATGATATCTTTTTCCGGTAGTGATCCTCCATTGAGTAGGTAAAATGTTCGGGAGCCAATCCATGCGGAGAGGGGGTATGATTACATCATCATCCTCAAACTCAAACTACCATCGAGATAACTTTCTCCACATTTTGCTCCCGTGAGAAAAAAATCATCTACCCACATCACATGTCCCAAACGCAAAATTGCCTACAAAGATCCCAATTTACAAATATAAACTGATACCCTACTGTTAAATATGCTTGGATCTCAACCCTAAAAGCTAGCTCAAAGGGTGAGGTTGCCCTCACATATTTATACACTTCACATCCCGGAAACCTAAGCAATGTGAGACTTCAAACAAATTCCAACAACACAAACTACATATTCAACACCCACCCTCACGCCTAGCGTGGTCCTGGGTCAAATGCCTACATTGCAGTCCTTAACCCGGCTCTGATACCATGTTAAATATGCTTGGATCTCAACCCCAAAAGCTAGCTCAAAGGGTGAGGTTGCCCTCACATATTTATACACTTCACAATGTTAAATATGCTTGGATTTCAACCCCAAAAGCTAGCTCAAAGGGTGAGGTTGTCCTCACATATTTATACACTTCACATCCCGGGAACCTAAGCAATGTGAGACTTCAAACAAATTCCAACAACACAAACTACATATTCAACACCCACCCTCACGCCTAGCGTGGTCCTGGGTCAAATGCCCACATTGCAGTCCTTAACCCGGCTCTGATACCATGTTAAATATGCTTGGATCTGGTGCGGTGAGCGTGGATGAGATCCTTTGAGCTACCATGTATAAATATGTGAGGACAACCTCACCCTTTGAGCTAGCTTTTGGGGATGAGATCCAAACATATTTAACATGGTATCAGAGCCGGGTTAAGGACTGCAATGTGGGCATTTGACCCAGGACCACGCTAGGCGTGAGGGTGGGTGTTGAATGTGTTAGTTGTGATGTTGGAGTTTGTTTGAAGTCCCACATTGCTTAGGTTCCCAGGATGTGAAGTGTATAAATATGTGAGGACAACCTCACCCTTTGAGCTAGCTTTTGGGGTTGAGATCCAAGCATATTTAACACCTACTATATATTATTGGTGTGTTTTCAATCTTTTTTGTGATCAATTAGTCTATCGACTAAAAATCTCACAAAAAAGTTTGATTCGTAAAACAGTAAAGGCTGAACAGAACAATTCATAATTCAACAAAATTATACAAGGCATGGCAAAACTGTACCGGAGAGATATAAAATGATAATAGTTTTATATTCGAAAATAAAATTGGCATTTTTCGTATTTTTTATAGTTGTACTGTGGACAAAAAGTTGTTATGTGATTCAGTGAGGGACAAAATATCTTGTTTTTATCATGTGCCTTTCTACATAGTTTGTCCAGTCCCATAGCCAATTTCAAATCAAACAGATACAATATTTTTTAGCAGATCAAATACACGTATATATATGGAGAGGGATCAAATTACACCGGTGTAACATTTGAGTAATGTTACACCGCTCAATAACGCTTTAACGAATACAAATTTTACAAAATCGACCGTCGGATTGAAAGCTTATATCGTATAGATCATCCATGTTAAATTTTACAAAATTCTAAAATTGTTTGATATATTTTTTAGATAGATCAAGATTAACGGTATTCAATAAAAACGCATAAACCATTAATTTTCCTTTTTCGTTATATATATAATGTGTTTTCTATCCCATTTATCTCCATGAAACATGATTTGACAGTAATAATAGACACTTTTTTTTCCTTTTTCGTTTGTTTTATTTTTTCTATTTTTTTTTTATTTTTCGTTTGTTTTATTGCGTCTCTTACAATATAATGTATTTTGTCTAAATCAAAAAGGTAATATTAAATTGATAATACAATACAATACCTTAAATAAGGTACTGTATCATAAATTTTGATACTATTTATGTAACGTCATGGAACTCCAATAATAAAAAATGGTTTAATTAGTCTTTTGGTCCCTTAAAGATATTTTAGGATTCACAATGGTCCTTTAAAGAAAAAAAGGTCTGGATTGGTCCCTTAAAGACACATTTGTTTCTCAATTGGTCCTTTTCGTCAATTTTTTACAAAAAAACGTTAGTTTTAGTTGATTGAATTGTGGATGTCATTAAGTGTAAGTAGTTCACCAAAAACCTTATTAATTTTTAAAAATTTAACCATTGGAATTTTTTTGTTATATTTGGAGTTAAAATTTAACTGAAAGGACCAATATGACAAACATATAAGTCTTTAAGGGACCAATCCTGCCTTTTTTTTTTCTTCTTTAAGAGACCAATCCAGACCATTTTTTTTTTTAAGGGACCATTGTGAAACCTAAAATGTCTTTAAGGGACCAATAAATTAATTAAGCCTAAAAAAATAAGGTATGAATCTTTAACATATGAAACTCTCTTTAATACTCTTATCGAAGATACTCCAACTAAACATTTATACATTTTGTGAACCAACTTGCATTAGACCTCGCTGGGTTAATATAATGAACATGAGTTGATTATTAATGTACTAATCGAATGAACAATTAAATATGAAGTTTCTATATTTTCATACTCTCTCTTCTTTCTTTCTTCTTAATTTCTTCGTACAACCAAACCAAACGCATCCTCGAATCTCAACTTTAAATAAAACTATTGAAATGGAGAGCATTTATTTTTTTTCCTAAATCAAGTATCCTTTGTGCACAACTGTAAAAATTAATCTCTCAAGTTTTGTAGAAGCCAAATAAACGGTAAACTCTCCTTAAAAATTTTAAGGATGTTACATGTCTAAACTAAAAATCAAACTGAGGATCCTGATTAATCTAAAAGAGATTCTCATCATCTCACCTAAACGCTATTGAATAAATGAAGACCATTTTTAGTTAAAAAGAGAGAGGAAAAAAGAAAAAGAGGGAGGTTTGTTAACACAATTTAGAAGGTTTTATCTGAAAAAGTAATAAAACAAAAAAGAAAGTCACACTCATAACAGTGACAAAAAGCAAAAGTACACAACAAAATCCACCAACCTCAATAATGACATATACACACCAACTGATCATATTCATACATAGATCCTGAAGTACACTCTTGTCCTGCTGCCATTCCAGTTCCAGCAATAACTTGCAGAGGTTTTATGTATCCTTAAAACACAAACAACAATGAAACTCAAACTCATTCTAACGGTTTTATTCATTCTGTCAGTAACTTCCACTGCTGATGATTACATTCGACCTAAGCCTCGAAAAACCTTACATCTTCCATGGGATTCAAAACCCTCTTCTTATCCTCAGCAGGTTTTGACCCTTCATTTAATCATTACATATTTTGCTGCAAAATTATTACTTTTAGATACCCTTTTGCTTTATTAGTTCATCAATGTTAGATTTTAGCTTTTTTAAATTTTTGTTTTTGTCATGTGTTTTTGGTTTGGTATTGTAAAGAACCACGTTTATGTTTCTGGCATTTCTTTATTTAGAAAATTTTCACTTTAATTTCATATTGCACATGTGAAAAACTTATTTATTTGAGCTTATACCTCATTTTGTGTATGCTTGAATTCACTTTTGCAAAAGTGATTCTGATGACTTAAAATGGATTTTGGTATGTTTGGTGGTTCTTTAGAATTGATTCTGACTTGAAGCTAGGATTTGTAACTTTTGTTAAATGTGATTTTTACACTTAAGTTAATTGTTCAACTTACTTTCAGAATGAACTTATCGAAACATAAATCATTTTATCTTAATCTCACCTTTTCTAAGTCAATTTTACAAAATCAACTAGATCAAAATCAAATTTTGGCCACCCTAGAATCAATTTAGTGCCATTTTTTTTTTGTTCTTTTCTGGTTTCTGGATCAAGCTACAGTAATAATCTCTTTGATTTTTTCTTATATTCATTCATGATGGATTTTAGCTGGGAATAGTACTGATTTATGGGGGAGGTACATAATTTAGTGAAGCTGCTAGGTTGATTTGGGAAATGGATTCTCTGCACATCAACTTCAGTCAATCACAATCGCTGGATGAAGATCAAACCACTTACTTATATATAAAACTGCTTTTAAAATCCAATGTACCGAGCTTAAAATATGAAAGTTCTATCTTCACCATGATTCCGACTAAAAAGTGTGGTATTGTGACTGCATTCACGATTCCGACTTTCAATTTGTCTGGGAGAGCTTATGAAAACAACTTACTACGCGTCCATAAGTTCCTTAGAATAGCTTATGAAAACAACTTATAGCTTATTTGAAAACAATTTTACTATATTTTATATTTTGTTATAGAAGTAGCATATACTTAAGCACTTATATAATAAAGCTTATGATTTACCTGCTTAATTAAGCTGTTTATCCAAATAGCGAACCTTTATAACCATGTTACTTTGTGAGGCTCGTGTAATTTCAGATTTTTATTCAGATTCTTATACGGAAAGTGCATTCCAGGTACACATTTCTTTGGCAGGAGACAAACACATGAGAATTACCTGGATTACTGATGACAAATCCGCACCTTCAGTTGTCGAATATGGAACATTGCCAGGGAAATATAACTCTGTAGCCGAAGGAGAGACAACCTCTTACAGTTACATTTTCTATAGCTCAGGAAAGATACATCATACTGTAATCGGCCCTTTAGAGCCTAATTCTGTTTACTTTTACCGATGTGGCGGACAAGGTCCTGAGTTCCAGCTCAAAACACCTCCAGCTCAATTTCCAATTACATTTGCTGTGGCTGGAGATCTTGGCCAAACCGGTTGGACTAAATCAACATTAGATCACATCGACCAATGCAAATATGACGTTAACCTGATTCCTGGTGACCTTTCATATGCCGATTATATTCAGCATCGTTGGGATTCGTTTGGTAGGCTTGTGCAGCCTCTTGCTAGTGCTAAGCCATTTATGGTAACACAAGGGAACCATGAAGTGGAGCACATACCTTTGTTAAAAGATGGATTTTTATCCTATAATTCTAGATGGAAAATGCCGTTTGAGGAAAGTGGATCGAGTTCGAATCTCTATTATTCTTTTGAAGTTGCTGGTGCTCATATTGTCATGCTTGGTTCCTATGATGATTATGATGTGTACTCAGAACAATATAAATGGCTGAAGGTTAGGTGGTTCCAATTTCTTAACACTTCCATGTCACGAATTTTAAACTATGCTTAGTCTTCAAGTGTTTTTTCAATAAAATCTCATGGATATATCTTGCATCGTAAATTCTAATTTACATGATATGCACATAGTTGGTTATAAATAACTGTGATTATACCTTATAGCAAGAAGTGAAAAAAGCATTTAAGTTGATTATTGTGTTTATTATATGCCTCCATTTGTTAAGAAGTCCCACATTGGATGTGAGTTGGCCTGGACAGGAGTTTATAAGTAAGAGGCAATCCTCACCTTACAAACCAGTTTTGTAGGGTTAAGATAGGCTCAACTCCCAATTCTAAGATGGTATCAAAGCCTTTCCAAAATCCGTTGGGTCACCTGCTATCAGGTTTCCGCTATCTGGCCACCCACCATTTATATCCACGCACCAAGCCTTTCCAAAAACTCTGAAGCTTTTGTAGGTGTTCTGATAATATTCTTTTGATTACTGTTATAATAATTTTAATCTCTTTACATCTTTGTGATCTACAGACAGATCTGTCAAAGGTGGACAGGAAAAGGACACCTTGGTTGCTTGTCATATTTCATGTCCCATGGTATAATAGTAACACAGCTCATCAAGGTGAAGGTGGCGACATGATGGAAGCCATGGAGCCATTGCTTAATGCTGCTAGCGTTGATTTAGTTTTTGCTGGTCATGTGCATGCATACGAACGCTCGGTATGCTTATATGGTTTATTAGTTTCATCACTTTGTTAATTTTACTTACTGATCATAATTGAATCTTAACTCATTCTTGTGTTTTTGACAGAAACGTGTATATAATGGAAAATTGGATCCTTGTGGTGCTGTTCATATAACAATCGGTGATGGAGGAAACAAAGAAGGCTTAGCTCAAAAGTAAGTTTGATTCTACTCGCAATTTTCCAAATTCAACCTTTAAGTTTTCTCTAATACTACCTTTGTTCCTTTATAAGCGCTGTTTAAGATTCTCCGATATCATTCTTACCATTTGTATGGTTGAATTATTGATTTTTGGCAGGTATATAGATCCACAACCGATATGGTCAGAATTTCGTGAAGCGAGTTTCGGTCATGGTGAGCTAAAGATTGTAAACTCGACGCATGCATTCTGGAGTTGGCACCGGAATGACGATGATGAGCCAGTAAAATCTGATGATATTTGGATAACCTCTTTAGTCAGCACAGGATGTGTTGATCAGAAGAAAACTGAACTTGAGCATGCACTTATGACACCCTAAAACACCTTAATCTTCCTTATTTCCTAAAAAATGAATTAGCAATGAGTTTGGTTCTGAACTCAAATCATGAAAGAATTCCTAATATTAATATATATAGCATTAATATCATCTTGAGTTGGTTGGTTTTGTGTCCTTAGAGTGATTAAAATTGAGGTATTTTAGCACTTTGATATATGGTTTTTCTCTTATATTTTTTACTTTGAAGTAATTAAAGTTGGCTGTATCTTACACTCTTAGTAACAGTATATGATATTGCATATATAATTGTCTTAATTTCAAAGATTGGTTTCTGATCATAGAAAAGTCAAAAGAGTGGTGGCTTGTGTAATCAATGACTTACTTATTTTGTATTTATAGACTGGAATCCTTATTTGAATGTAAGCCATGCAATGATTAATGACATGATAGTTCTATTGATGAGTATAATTATAGAAATGACTTGATTTTTTTGAACGGTAAAACTGACTCTATTCAATAGTTGTTTTTTTTTTTTTGACCAACTCTATTCAATAGTTAGAACTTAGAACATTGGTATTTTTCACATTTTTCAAACTTAAAGTAGAACATTGGTTAATTTTTCACATATGTTTTTGTGAATCTTTGATAGGATGTGTATTTTCAAGTGATAGTGAGTGTAATCAAAGACTTTGCACTTGTTCATCGTTCTTAATTGTGACTTGGATCATCTTCAATTTTTTCGCATTTTGTTAATCTAATGGTTGATAAATCACAAAGAGCATAAAAGCATTTATGAAGAGAAAGAGCGAGAGAAGTTTTTTTTGAATGAATGGATAAGACTAGTATAACATGACCAACATGAGAAAAAAAATTTGGAGAGGGTCCAAATTCATGACTTCAGACACTCTTTGTATAGTATAAATGTGACTGATTAAAGAAAATAGAATTATTATCGAGAGCTATTAGCTAAACGGCTAACTTTTCTGTTCTTATCCGATGTATAAATAGAGACTTAATGAATAATTTTGGAGTCCTAATGCAATACCTTATATTTAGGATGACCTAGTATTTATGTAAACATTTAAAATATTAAAATTATTTTTGTATTTATGTGAGATGTTAAAGTTTTAAATCATAGAAGCATTTTTAAAATTTAAATAGATTGCAAAATAATAAAATAATAAATAGACTGCTATAAGCCTTTTTTTCTGCCAAAAGAGAGCCCGTTAGGCCAAATTACAAACGAGCACGACGATTAAATAAAACATTGCCAACATCGTGCCGAAAAAGGTTCTCACACCTTAGAGGTGGATGATTAAGAAGAAGGGAACCTGTGAGTATCGAGAGAGCATAACCTGCAAGCCAGTCAGCAACTTGATTTGTCTGCCAATAAATATGTGAAACTTGAACTTGTCAAATCTTAAGGCGATTGATTGATGAGGGTGACGATGGTAGATGAGGGACATCCCTTATTTTTCAAAGAAACAGCCACCATCAAGTATGACTCCAGAGAAACGGATCGATATCCTTTATCCCACACCAATTGAAAAGTAGTAAGAATACTCCACAATTAAGCCATGACTCCATGAGCACCGTACATGACTCTAAATTTCGGACGCTTGAAACATCGGTATTTTTTTTGTTGATAATGTAGGAATATACCTATTTTCATTACTACTACGTACATTATTTTTCTTTGATTATTATTATCAATTTATTTAATTTAATACGGCATCTTCAACTTGTAATTCGTGGAAGAAATACATCCTTACATATTAATCTCTATATCTCCACATTTGTTGGCATTCAATTTATCTATGTCACGAAAAGATTGGTAAGTGGACACAAAATGTTTACACTTTCGTTGCTTATATGACTCGTAATCCTTAAGCCATACCTATCCTCCAATCAAAATAAAACATAATTTAGGGACCACAAAAAAGGTATAGCAATTTTTTGGTCCAACTAAACCATCAAGTTTTTTTTATTCTCTATGACTAATTTTTTCATAAGAGAAGTATAAGGAAATTGTTAATCAAATATGTGACACATATTATATGTTAACGTTATTTGAGAATTACATAACACCACGCATCCTCATTGCCTACCACAGCTTATCATGCCTTTTCCCACTTCCACAAATACATAATTTCTTCATTCTTCCCACAACCTTTGTAGCTCCAAATTTTATATATCTAGCCCCCTCTCAACATAAGCCTTTTGATTCCTCAAACTTCTCCAATGTCTTCCCTAACCCAACACAAGTACCTACCGAGTTTTCACCACCAAGTTTGTACAAAGGGCAAATTCGTCCACCGTATTCGCGTCTATTGCTCCACCAACACCACAACTACTAGTACTGCCGTGAAGTCCAAGACCAATGTCAATCAATTGATCATTGAGCCCAAACTTGCAAAACCGCCAATTAAGGTGGTAACTGACGCTAACCATCCAAGGGATAGTGACACAAGTTTGCAATCAACATGGTCTCATCGCGCATGGGTGGCGGTTGGATGCACAACTTTGCTCATTTCTTTGGGCGAGTCCATAAAGGGTTCAGTGGATACGAATATGTGGGTTGAGCCTATTTTGGCAGGATGGGTCGGTTACATCTTAGCTGATCTCGGGTCCGGGGTTTACCATTGGAGCATCGATAATTATGGGGACGAGTCAACCCCATTAGTTGGAGCCCAAATTGAAGCTTTCCAAGGCCATCATAAGTGGCCATGGACCATAACTAGGCGCCAATTTGCTAACAATTTGCACGCACTCGCACGTATGGTGACTTTTGTAGTACTTCCTATAGATCTTGTTTTCCATGACCCTATATTTCAAAGTTTTGTTGCGGTGTGCGCTGGTTGCATTATGTTTAGCCAACAATTTCATGCATGGGCTCATGGGACAAAGAGTCGGCTTCCACCGCTCGTGGTGGCTTTACAAGAGAGCGGAGTGCTCGTGTCACGGTCACAACATTCAGCGCACCATCGACCACCGTATAACAATAATTATTGCATAGTAAGTGGAGTGTGGAATGAGGTTTTGGATAAAAGTAAATTTTTTGAAGCTATGGAAATGATATTGTATTTCAAACTTGGGGTTAGGCCAAGGTCATGGAGTGAGCCTGCTTCTGAGTGGATAGAGGAGATTGAGATTGCTTCTCAAAGCCAAGTCCAATGACCCTTCTTTCTTCTATTTTCCTTGTTAAAATATTTATGTGGATAACTGCATATATGATTGTTATCTCCCTATGTTCTTTAAACAAAATTAAATTTAATATATATTTTATTATTTTAGTCTCAAAATAGCATTGTTCTGTGTATACTTATATCATAGTTCATACATCTCATAATTGTGCCCTAGTTTTAGATTATGGTAAACGGTGAATGCTACTGTGGTAAAATGTGTGTATGTTTCACAAAGAGAGCATGACAAAATCAATAAAAGTGAACTTTTCCATACAACTCTTAAGAAAAAATAATATTAAAAGAATCTTGGAATAGGTATGAATTTTTTTTAATACATAGGTTATTGTATCATTAATAATACATTTTAGAACAAAGCAGTCACTAATCCAGGAGGAATAACCAATTAGCAAGCTTACATCATTCAAACAAAGTTCTTGAAAAATCTGACCTCAGATTATTTTCAAATATATTTACAAGGAATCAATTCCTGTCAAAGACGAAATGGGTGATACACATGGAAACCAGTACCGTCGTTTTCCATCTTTGTGCCCGTCATCAATCATTGCAAGTCCCTCCTGCATGAGCCAATACAACATTGGTCAGTATCCATGCCATTTGATTTTGAGGTTAATATTATTATACATGAGATGACGAGAAAAAGAAACAATTTTTTTTTTAAAATAGTCTATCTTACATCAAGTAATGTATCAAGCGCATCAATGGCACGACCAGAAGTCCAAGATAGCCGTCTTTCTACTTCATCAACAGTCACAAATCCTTGACCCTGAAGTAAACCAAGTGGTATGTAGATGTTAAAAAAGTAATATTTCTTGAATAGCAAACTGATTGCACAACAAATATTTTCTTCACTGACAGAGTGAATATTTTCATGCTTCACAACAAGGAATTTAAGTTCTAACTAGTGCCAATCAAATAAAACCATGCAATAGATTAAACTTCATGTGCTAAAATTGACATATTAAAGCCTGTAACCAGATTTTGATGATGAGTTATTAAGAAGTTAAGGGTTTCCTGATTATTTGATGAATTTCAGTAATAAAATTAACCATTAAGAATATAGTTTGAAGGTTTGAAACAATGGATCATGTACATCAAATGCCCTAACTTTGCTGCATGACGTTTTTCCTCTAGTAACAATATATACAAAAAGCTATACAGCAGATATTTACATGTTACTTGATATACTAAAGATGAAGTCAAGAGATGAAATAAAGTCAAACTGATTGTATATAAGCTACAAGCTATTTTCATAAGTTATCTTGGATAAAGCTTAAAACTTCTTATAGACATGTCATAAGTGATTTTCATAAGCTCTCTCAAACAGCCTCACAAGTAGATATGTCAGTAAATAATCTATTTATCAAAACAGGCCCTGGTCCAAATTAATCTATTTATCAATGTCTGAAAAAAAAAATCAGATTTATTTTCATCAAGTAATTACAAGGCATGCTCAAGAAAGTTCATTATTCCGTGACTCTTAAAAAGCAGGAAAGTGGAAGAGGCAGGCAGTAAACGCATGTGTACATTGGTTTATATACAAAAAAGTAGTAACTGTTACCTGGGCGAGTTCTAGAATTTCATTGTGGTCTTTGTTCAGCTCAGTTGGAACCGAACGAACAAGTTTTTTCTTGCCAACGGAAATAACCTCAAACCCGCTACCTAGAACCTGAAAATTTTACAACACCACAGGGTCAACCACAACGCATGTAACAAATTTCTCAGCATGTGGAGAAACAAAGATGTATAATCCAAAAAGAAAGGTAGTAACAAAAGGGAAATTTAGTAAGGACACACAGATGCACTCAAGTTGCGGCTCTTCCAAAATGCATGCAAGTTAGATTCATGATACATAATTTATTCGATCCACATTAAAACAGTAAAAGTCATGATTTGGTTAAGGGCATCGGTAAAGCACAAGACCTTCAGCTTACTGATAGCACGCAGGCAATCATCCTCAGAAACAACTCCACGATCACTTTTTCGTCTCTGGCGAAGAAGATTACAGAGTTCTTGCAGGTTGATCAATCCACCATTGAGGGGTCTAGTAGCCAAGCAGATGTCCACTATTTGTACGCCTGTCTAGTCAAGTAGCTCGTCTTAGCAAATATTCTAACAAAAGAGTGAAATTACACAGCTCGGATTTAATAATAAAAAATCAAACCAGGAGTGATTTATTAAATTAAAAGATGAAGTGATTAACAACAATTGTAAGAAATGCAATGTGAATGAAGCCATAACGAGATAATGTGTTTTAAATCCAAGCCACGTTTCTGTTGTCCAGATTTTGAACAAGACTATTATGAATTGTTCAGACACTACAAATTTTAAAACTCTGTGTCTTATCCTATATTTTATTCTTAACCATTCCTCGTTAATTTCCATGATAGTGTATAAAGTATGTACTTGAGCGGTTCACGCATAAGAAAATCATTTGTTGGGAAAGTAAACAAGTTTAAAAAGATATTACCTACCGAGTTCATAATAGAAATCACCGATTCCCAATAGCTCTGCCCAAAAACCTTTATTCGAGGCCAAGGGATCTACTCCAACTTTAGCACACATCTCATGAAACTGTGATCTGAATGCAGGGTTCTTGCGGATGTCATTCTGAACCAGAGATACCAACAATTAGCATTATTTAATCAAATCTTTAATCACAACAAAAACAAAAAGTAGGATTGTTATAAAAGAATTATAAAAATGAATCCGCTTAATCAATCATGACCCTAAAGTTTGAAGACCTTCAAATTATTCAAGCATCCCCCTTGAACAAAACTCTTTTGACATGAAAAAGCTGATAATAATCTCCTAAACATTATAGCAAATCCATAATTCATAGCAAAATATACATCTAATTCATCCGACTCTCATGTAATGATTATAATCACATGGTTAACAGTGTTATCGTTTGTAGATGGTGAACCATGGCAGAAAGCCAAAAATCCGCCATGGTCGATATTTGATAACACTAATTAAACTACTAGATCAAGTTACAGTCACAACTTTTGCAATTAATCTCAAAATTAAGCCCCAATCCAACTACATTTAAATTTTACAAGAATCTCAAAACCAAACCAACCTCCAAAGCAACAAACTTTCATTAACTCCCACTAGAAAAAATCCAAACCCAAGTACCAAAAATCATCAAAATTCAAAACAAACTTACAGTTTTGCATTCAAAACATAAACTTTTGAGAACACAATTAAGATTTTCCAACACCCCAGAATTAAAAATCAACTCTTTTCTAACTTCCCACAACAATAACAACATAAAGTGGATGAATTGAATTAAAAAACCAACCTTGTGTTTGCGAGCAAAATCTTCAAGCTGAGAACGAAAAGTGGAAAGTTGTTCCTTCATCATATCAGTTCTGATCTTAGCTACATTCTCACCCAACAATCTATATTGATCCCTTGCAGCAGCAGCTGTTTGTAACCCTCCAATTCCAGGTCTCCTTCTCATTTTGCAACAAAATCCAATCCTAGGTTTTGCAAATTGGGGGTTTCAACTTAATCGAAAATTTTAAACAAAGTTATGTATTTGTTGAGAGGAATTGAAAAAATAATATATTTTTTAGGATATTAAACAAAAGGGTATTGAAAAATGTTAGAAATTCATAGCTTCTTCGTTTGATTTTGAAGTACACGAACGATGAAGCAAAACGAAGAGATAGTAGAATTTTGGAAACTGAAGAAGAAAAGAAAAAATAAAAAAAGATATTTATCAGAGCCTGGTTTCGATCCAGGGACCTGTGGGTTATGGGCCCACCACGCTTCCGCTGCGCCACTCTGATTTGTTGATATATTTTGCATTCTAATAATATATATTATTTATAAACCTCTGCTTTTGACGCCATGAAAGTACTTTTTGGCGGGTTTCGAACTTTCAAGTGATGCACACAGACATCTTCTTAAGTAAACTATACTTTTTACTTTTTATTCTTTAATTTACTTTGAATTGTTATTTTTATTTTTTTTTTTGCAACAAGGCTAAGGTAAAAAAAAAAGTAAAGAACTAGGACATTATGCGCACAATCCTAGACATACAAGCTCCAAAAATGTCATAATTATATTCTTTATGAAAATGAAAAATTTATTCGGAAATTTTTTGACACAAGGATTCAATTAATCTGGACCTTTTTTTTAAAAAAAATACAAGCCAATTCAACTACGAGAAGCTCCCGCTTGATTGTGTATGAGTTTTCAAATAGTTTATGTCACTTAAAAAAAACTAACCAAAATGTGTTAACCACGAATCAAGATTTCTTGCATTGAAATAGATATTGATCAATGATAATGTGGAGATCTTGAAGATCGAGATCTCCACATTTTTTTCTCAAAGTTCTTTTCGATGGAGAAAATCAATTTCCTTTGAACACCTATTTTATTCATGTAGACTTACACCTGCTAACCAAAAATATAGCACAAGAGTATATACAATAAGGATAATCAATGCCATAATAAAAGAAAATTTGTATAAACCAATTCATATATTTTTTACTTTCTTTAATATTTTCCAGTTTACAAGTGGAAAAAATCAACTATCAAAATATCTATGCAAATACTAACTGAAGTATACAAAACCAATTCTAGTCATATTCATCAAAAACTAATTATCTATGATGATGAACCTGTTGCTTCTTTTGGTATCAGAAACAGAAAAGCAATTGGAATGAAATTGCACAAAGCATGAATAACAATTCCTAACAGAAGATTGTCAAAAGATCCTGAATGTATGTTCAATATGGAAGCCAATCCAGCACCTACAAAAGACCCTATTGTTGTTCCCAAGTTGTTAATTGACATGAAAAGAGCAAATAATGTCCCTTCAATTCCTGGAGGACATAGTTGTCCAGATAAAATCAGGAATGGCATAAACCTGCAGTTTTTTTACAAAGAGAAAAATCAGAAAATGAATCGAAATTTGGAACTACGGATGTAAGACAAAAATTGTTCAAATCAAATCATTATGGTTGATAAGCAATAAAACAACGGAAAATAAGCACAATCAATATGGTTAACGAGAATGTATAAAAAACGAAGAGATCATCCTCTGTAATTGCATGCCATTCGTGCTGATTTTTATGTTGTTGGAAACATTTTTCACATATCCTATACTATGCACATGCTTAAGAAAAAAAGAAATAAAGAAACTAAAATGAGAAGCAGTGACAAACTTGAATTGATTAATTCCATCGACAAGAGCCGAGCCAAAGAGCACCATAACCCTATCTGGTATTCCAAAGGCAATATTTTTCCTAGACACAACAGCCATCTGCAGAAGATTCAAGAAAGCTAAACCAACATGGGCCCACCTGTAATCATAATAAGAAAATATTAGTAAATTTAGTATACACAAGTTAATTATCAACTAATGAAAAAACATTCCTTAGTTGCTTACATGAGAATTCTCCTTAGTGTCATATGCTTTAGGTGACGGTTATAAATGAAGGTTCCGAGCATAAGTCCTAACCAACCAACAACGCGTACTGTCCCCAAGAACGATGCTTCAAGTTTTAGAACCTCCGTTTCATAGTAGAATAAGACTGTGGAAAGATTGGGAACAGTAATGTGGGCAAGGAAAAACCAAGTCATAGGTCTGTCCTCCAGAACATAAAGCAAAGATTATTACTAACTATTTTATAACATATGTATAAAATGAATTAGCTTCATTCTTCAAGGCCATAAATACAAAAAAAAAAAAAAAAAAAAAAAAAAAACACACGCATAATAATGAGTAGGAAAAGAAAGCTTAAAACTTCTCATATAATATAGCCAGTTTCTGAAACATTACTTTTTATTAGTTAAACCTTAGTAGATAATGATTTTGAAGATAGCATCAACCAGTATAAGCAAGACTTATGTGACCACAATTTGCTTGCGTGTCAAAATAATTGGTTTATTACAAATGTTTAAGGGCCATAATGTGAAGGAGGATGGAAATTATATTTTTTATTTGGCTGCAATTTTGCTAACAAACCTTTCATGTCTACATGGTTTGGAGAGTATGAATGAAGCAGGACATTGGACCACTGACACCGATAATAATTTAAGAAAATGAATATAATTGAATGTGACCACGTGTCGGACACTGGACATGTCATTGATCTGAAGGGTCTGTGCTACATCCAGTAGCAGGGAGTATGTGTTCCGTAATGAAAAGACAAGAATTCAGGAACATATAGGAGGCTTCAGAGCCAGGATGTAAATTTACCATAAACTATAATGATATATGAATGAAACGCTCAAATATAAAATGTGCTTTCAACAAGGAATCATCCATAATCTTAAAAGTAAACAGCCAAAATTTCAAATATCTACTTAAATGATTGGTTACCTCAAAATCATTGGCTGTCTAAATGCACGACACAAATCATAAATTGCTTTTTTCAAGGAATGGTACCACTTTGTTGCCAAGGAGCCATTCTCAAGAATCTTTGATTTGCTGGTATTTCCTGCTCTATTTTTTGGGTTCTTTTTTCCCTTCTTTCTTTTTCTTGTACTGCTGTGTGACTTTCTAGTTAAAGAACTATCTTCATCTAGCGTACTATCATCTGTATGTAAATCCGTTGCAATAGAATCCTCGACTAAAACTTCGCTATTTACAGAGTTCTCCTTCACAAAACTGCATGATAATAGTTGTATGCACGGTAGTACAGAAAACAGAAGAAAAATTGTATATATCTGTAATCTTGATAATGCAACTCCCCCTAACAAACTCCCACATATTCCTCCGACAGCCATTGAAAACCAAGATAATGATTGGAGGTCTCCTGCAAATTTGGCCCTGACCAACAAAGCAAATACTTAATCACAGAGAATAGTCATGTTTGGATAAACAGCTGAATTAAGTGCTTATGTATAAGATATTTCTATAACCATAGATAAAATAAAGTCCAACTGTTTTCATCTAATCTATGTTGTTTTTGTAAGCTATCAGGGAGAGCTTATGAAAATAAGTTCAAAAAAGCTTATGGACATGTCATAGGCTGTTTCTATAAGCTCTTTTATACAGTGTAACAAACAAGTGTCTATTCCAGTAGATAAATTCAAATAACTTAATCCAAACAGGCCCTAAAAAAATAATTCTGCAAAGATTCCATGAAGTGCATGCATGGTGCACATTATATGTTAGACAGATACACATACAATGCAAAGAATTTCGCTACCATGCAAAGAAATATATCTATCATAGAAGGTTGAAAGATGTTTTGATCTATTAACTGAAATAAGGATAAGTTAAAGGTTTATAAAAAAAAGTCACAACATTAACCGATCCGGTATTAGACACTCCCTTTGACGCTCACTGGTCCATTGTATTAAGAGATTGGAAGCTCATATATTAGAGAAAGAAAAAATTCAAACAAAAAGTATCTTACATAGTCTTGTACAAGCAAACACGAAAAAAATGGCATAGATTTTCTTAATTACCATTCCAATATATGATCCAACATTTTTGCAATATTTACGATATCTATATGCAAGCATACTAATCAACATGCAACAATTTGTTTCATACAAAGAAACAGGGAATTGAAGATGCATACATACTTGTCATATCTTACAGCCTCAGCTATCATTGCATCGACAACAACATCTGCCATAGCTGATCCTAAGTTTTGCGCAGTCAAGAATACCATCAGATGCCATGTTGAATTCCTCAAGTTTGAACTTAAACCTAAAATAAACCATGGTACAAGGGAGAGCACAGTCGCAATCACCAAGTACGAAATCCGTTTACTTCCTTTAATTGGGATACAGTCAGAAAGTATTCTGTTCATCATTAACCAAAAACCATATTGTAAGGAATAAGTGTGAGATTGATTTAGTAAACAAACAGATACACGTAAACACACGAACTACACAAACTAAACTGCAGTTTGATATTGTCAACACAGTTTAGATTTGATAGAGATTGAAAAGCATTAGTGAAGTTTCTCTTTGTGAACATACTCTTCATGTTGAATAAAACAAAAGCGTTGTCAATCAGAGTTAACTCAAGAACTTGCCTTCTATTATGGATTTTTTGTTTTTTTCATATCTCATATAATGGTAAAATGTATATCATTTTAAAAACCATATCCTCGTGTTCCAATGATAGCGAAAAGTAATTCTTACAGGCGATGAAGAATGGTTGCTGATATTATATATTATTGTTTAATTTAAAGACTTTTCCTTGTCCTTTCCTTTTCTCATTATTCAGAATAGAAAAACTCTCGTCATTTTCTATGTCACAAATTCTTGGTAGGTGCAAAGAAAGCTAATAACAGACCATAGAATCATTGCCATTCTGGTTTTCTAAACTGAAACATTAGCACAAAAATTCATCGTAAATTCATAAAAAAACTATTCATGTAGATATAATTTCCAAAATTACACTAGATATAGATATATTAGTGTTTGCGTGTATCTATCTTAAGCCTCTTTAAGTGTGAACATAGAATATTTTAATTTTGATACACCGTCAATGTAAAACTCTTTAGATTGTCAAGCAATCACAACTAATCGTACATGTGACTTTTAAGATAGTTATAATCTAATGATCTGACGATTATAATTGATCGACATTGTAAAAAACATTTACACCGACATTGCATACAAGATAAATCCAATACATGATACACAATTGGGGGGGAAAATTCAACGGTTCATACCCATATAACGGTTTAATACTCCATGGGAAAAATGCAACCGAGAACACAAATTGAGAAGCTGAGGGTGACAAATTAAGATTATCTTTAAGGTGATATGAAATTGCTGTCCATACAAAAGACCTAAAACCCTGCATCAATAAAGTTAATTAAATTAAGCAAAAGGAAAAATCAAAAACACAAAACATAACTATGATCATAAAATGTTGTCACTAAAGCAATTGATCAAACACATAGAATCATATATTCATCAAAACAATAAAGAATAATATCACAAAAAAAAAAACTTCAATCTAAGAAAATTTATTAAAAAAAAATAAAATTGGAGCAAGAACATGAATTGAACAACGCCTAATAAAACCAACAAGAAACTACCAGATCTCAAAGAAAAACAAAAACCCATTAAAAATTTAACGCAAAGATTGAATATTTATCAAGAAAATTATGAAAATTTGAAGAAATGAAACCTGGGTGAAGTAAATCAAGCAAATTAGCCAAAGAAATGAGAACCCAAATGCAGCATTCAACTGTTTCGTCCATTGAATCATTGTTGATACAAAAATTTCACTTTTTTGAAACCCTGTTTCTTTGTTCTTAGTGTGAAGATTTTGATGGTGATTCCATTGTTGTTGATTTTGAAGGAATAACGATTATAGTTTGTGCTTTTTCCCTCCTAACGGTTTCGACAATAGGAAGTTATTTTCTCTTGACGATTTTAACCCTCTCGTTTTAGTTTTCTGAGTATACATAATGAGGTTATTTTCGTTATTGAATTCTATTTCTGACACGTCCATGGATCGAACCAAAATTTGACACGTTAGGTCGTGGTAATATTTGACTTTGACTCTTGACTAATTAATTTTTTGCTATTTGTTTTTTATTATTCCATTTTTCTTATATTATACAAAATCATTGTGTCAAAAATATTATACTAAATCATTTCAATTTCTAGTCACTAGGTTATTAAAACAAAAAAAAAATCATTTCTTTTACCAAAAAATATAATTATAAAAATTGTTTTACTAACAATATTATCTTATTTTATATGTTTATAATTTGGCTAAATTGCAGTTTTGGCCCCCCACGTTTCATAATTGTGCGATTTTGGTCCTTCACGTTTCAAATATGCGATTTTGGCTCCCCACGTTTCATAATTGTGCGATTTTGGCCCCCACGTTTCAAATGTGCGATTTTAGCCCCCCACGCTTCATAATTTTAATAAGATATTAATTATCTTTCATTATATATTTAACCATTATCAATATAATTTTTAATCAATATATTTTTTTGTGTTATAAGTTAACTCACTGATTTTCAGAAGAAAAAAAAATCCCGGTAAATGATAATCTAAAGCTCGATCAAAAGATAAGTAAAATCTGAAAAAAAATTGTTTTACCAAAGTTGAACATCAATGTATTAGTTTTTTGGCTAAATTGCACTTTTGATCCTCTAAGTTTCAGAAAATTGCAATTTTGATATTCTATATTTCAAAATAGCACTTCTGACCCTCTATCTTTATCCTTTTTGCAAAAGTTTAATTTTGACTAAGTCAAAGCAGACGTGACAAGTTACTTAAATGATTCCGCTGCATTGGTTTTTTTTTTTTTTTTCATCTAATAATTTAAAAAAAAAGAAGAATGGAAGTGATGCAAAGAGGAAAATAAGCACCATGAAATCTATCTGAAATTTCTCTTTAAGCTGATTTTCACTCTCAATATTGTTGAATTCCTTCTACTGCTTTTGCAAAACGAACATCATCTACTGCTTTGAGCAAAGAAGATTCCTTCTTCAGTGACATAGGAGGTGCCACCAATGTGTAATGGCTATTGCCGGGAGACTTCTTGGTTCATAAAGTTGAGTAGTATGTTGATTTTAAATTGATTTTGTGCCTGTGTTGTTAGTTTTTCTTAGCATATATTTTGTTAACTAGTATTGGATTGAAAATTGAAATATTTTTGAGTAGATAATTTACCAAACTTGGAAACCAGTAGTGTGTGTGTTGTTGCTTAACATAGGACTTGATTGAAATATATGATACATACCTAAATCTTATTCTTGATAAGGACAAGTGTTCTTATAATTTTCAATGTTCTTAGATTATCAATACATATAATGTGGGTATTTAAGATGATGAGATTGTTTGTGAGAAATTGATGTGAATTAAAATAGACTAGAGTTGAAGTTTGATTTTAGCTTACTATAACAGTGTTGCAAGGTTAATTTTCACTGCAATTGATAGACTTTGAAAGAAAAATAAAATAAAATTGAGTAGGAGTACTTACTACATCGATAATAATGGAAAATGAAGAATACAACCATAGTACTAGAAAGCATATAAAGCAATAGGGAGGACCAGGGATCCTCCTGTTGAGCTATAATCTCAGTAACTATATTTTCAATAAGTATATTTGTTACACTGTATTAGGCTTGCCAGACTAAATACAGAGTTAGTTAGTGGTGGCTTGTGCGCCGGTCATGACTAGCGATTGGATCGTGACATGTCACCTTCATCTTCGATTTCTTCCATGGCCAACTACACCAAAATCCCAAATCAAAAGCCCAGAAAATTTCCCATGTTCACCAAATTGAAACTCCAAACCCTTCTTCAATTCACCATATTATCTTGTGCACTACCTCATCCATACATCTAAAGCAAGCATGCCTCCAACCCTTCTTCAACAACAAAACTCCAATCACCGCCCAAAATCCAGTAGCGAATCCAAGTGCTACCACAAAGTAAAACCACAATTCCTCAACCTTGTCGTCTTTGTCATCTTCATCTCCATTTTCATCTCTATAATTTTCATCAGGATCACAATTGGACAATGGTGAACCACAAAGAAATTTGTTGCCAACATAAATATATGGATCATTAAATGTGAAAAATTGGTTGCCTTGTGGAATTGGTCCTGAAAGGTTGTTGTAGGACACGTTTAGGACACTTAGAAAAGTTAAGCTAGACATAATGTGTGGAATTGAGCCTGAAAGTTGATCATGAGAAAGGTCTAATGATTCAAGTGACCTCATGTCGCCAATGGTTGTAGGAATTTCACCAGACAAATGATTGCGTGATAGATTTAGGCCTATCAAAGCAGTAAGACGAGTTATCCCTTTCGGAATAGGTCCATTCAAATTGTTGTTTGATAAATCCACAGTGGCTACAAGTTTTAGATTTCTTGTATAATGATATTCTCTTCCTTTAGTGACTAGACTCATATCTTGTTCATACCATTCAAAATACCTCGGCTCTCCGGGAGCTAAGGAAACTAATGGTTTGTTACCTTGAACCATTGCTGTAAGATTCCCAATGCAGTGAGGGATTGAACCTATCAACATGTTGTTAGAAAGGTCCAAGATTTGCAAAGCTGAAAGTTTGCAAAGTTGTGATGGAATGTATCCTTGGAACTTGTTTTGTCTTAACCCAAGAATTTTGATTAAGGAGAAAATGTCCCCAATCCATGAAGGTATAGTCCCTGATATTTGATTATCTCCAATATCTAAGATTAACAATTGTTTTAAATTCCTCCACAGTTTTGGAATCTTCCCCTGAAGACTATTATTGTTCAAATGTAACCAAACCAAATTCGAAAGATGACCGAACGAGCTTGGAATAACTCCGGATAGTTTGTTAGATGATAGGTTTATCTCATTCAATCTTTGAGTTGAACTCCAACAATTAGGAATGTTGCCAACTAAATTGTTGCCTGAAAGGTCAATTTGGTACAAAGAGTTTATTTTGCACAATGAATATGGAACGGAATCATTTATGAGGTTGTTTCCAAGAAGCAAGTGAGTGAGATTGGGAAATGTTTGAGCAATATTTTGGGGAAGTGATCCAGTGATATGGTTATTGGTGAGGTTCAAATAGGCTAGTGACTTAGGAAATTTTATCTCAGAAAACATGCCTTCTAAATGGTTGAGAGACAAGTCTAAATTTTGCAGGTTCTTAAGTTTACCAAAACTTTGAGGAAATTTCCCTTGCAAATTGTTTTCACTAAGATAGAGGGTATGCAAATTTGAAAGTTGACCAATATTTTGTGGGATTGTACCATTCAAAAAGTTTTCTGACACATCAAGGTTTTCTAGGCTAACTAATTGCTCAATACTCATAGGAATAACACCATAAAAATGATTAGAAGAAATCATCAAGGTGTTTAGGTTAACAAATTGTCCAATACAATTAGGAAGAGACCCAGTCAAATTATTGTTGTTCAGAATTAAATACTGTAAATTGACAAGTGATGTTATACTGCAAGGAAAACCTCCTATCAAGTGGTTATTAGAAATGTTTAAGGAGCTTAGGTTTACCAGTTTTCCCAGAGAGTTTGGAATAGATCCATTCAAGTGATTGTTAGCAAGGATTAAATACCGCAAGTTTGACAATTTTCCCAAAATATGTGGAATAGGACCTTGGAAATAACCTGAATGAAGTCCGAGAATTAAAATATTTCGAAGTTGTCCCAACCATTCTGGCAGCTGATCATTGAAATTATTGTTGCTCAAATGAAGTTCCTCTAAATCAAACCCAACGCAGCGAGACTGCAACTCGCCGATGAGTGCACTTCCTTGAATTCTGTTTCCAGACAAATCTAGTGATATAAGATTACACATATTTCCTAGAAATGTTGGTAAAGAGTCCTCAATATGGCTTACATGATTCAATGAAAGATTGAGATACAAAAGACTTTGTAACCCACCAAACCACAATGGAACAAATTCAATGTTATTTTGGGAAAGATCAAGCTCTATCAAAGAAGTCAAATTTTGAAGAGGGGGTGGAATTGAGCCATTAAGAGCATTGTTTCCAAGAAAGAGAGAGGCAAGTTTGGCACAATTACTCAACCAAAATGGAACTGAACTGAGACTGTTGTTAGAAAGGTCAATAAATTCAACTGAAGTACTCATGTATCTTAAAGCATTCAAATCTGAGGCATCAAGTTTATTATCTGCAAGATTGAGAGACTCGATGCCAGAAAAATTTGTGTAACGAACATGTTGATGATCATTACCGTGCATCTTGGTTAAACTGCAGTTAATCAAGTCTAATTGTAACAAAGAAGGAAGCATGTTAAGTACCATGAATAAATTGTGTATCTTTCCAAGAAAAACATCACTCATGTAAAGATATTGAAGCAATGGAAGTTTTGAAATCCAATTGATGTCATCAGAATGTAACCAAGAATTGAAGCTGAGATCAAGATAGTACAATTTTGTGAGGTTTCCTAGATTATTTGGAATCATGCCACTAAAATGGGAATCAGAGAGAGAAAGGAATTGTAAATGGTTGATAGAATGAAACCATGTTGGTATTGGACTTGAATTAAAATTGTTTCCACTAAGGTCCAAATAGCTAAGATATTTGAACTTTGAAAGAGAATGATGGATATATTGAGATTCAAGCTTATATTTTGAGAAGGAACAGTTTGATTGATAATCTTCTCCTCTATGTGGGTAGCATGGATTCCTAAGGTCAATTTTGACAACATGTCCTGTAATATTGTTGCAACTAATACCTTTCCATATGCAACAATGATTTCCTTCCCAAGAGGAAAGTCTAAATGATGGATCATTAAAACTTCCTTTGAGTTCAACAAGTGCTTGCCTCTCTTGTTCAAAACAACCAAATGATGAATGGTGACTCAAAAGGAAAATAATGACAAAAACAAAACTTTGGTATCTTGTTGACATATTCGAGGGAGTAGAGTGGGCAAGTAACTTGGAAAATAATGACATAATTGAGTCCACAAACACAAAATAAATAGGCATGTCGATCAATTTATATTCGAAAAGTAATTATAAGTGTTTTTCCAAGAACACGCTTTAATAGGGAAGGGGCCCTGGTAATTCAGAGTTCGGCTGCAAGGTAAGTAAAGTATGACTAATAATTATTTTCACCGAGAAGAATTAAATTCAGGTTCTCCTGAACGAGGGGGAGTTCATTAACCACTTGAACTCAATGTCTTGGTAAGAACATGCTTTAATTTGTTTTTATGTAGTATGTGTTTGGTTATGCGGAGGAAAGAATTGATTTTAGTAGAATTGAGTTTGACATAATTAATTTTAGTTAAAAATGAGTTGAACATAGTGCCCGTCGGCTCTCCTAATTTTTTTACTTTTCCACTTCTTTTAGGTATGTTTGGATTGATAGAATGAGATGGAATGGAACCGGATGGAGTATAATAATGAATTTCATCAAATACCATCACTTACCTTCAATTTTATTCCTCTCCTTTTTAAAATATCCAAACAATGGAATGCAAGATTTATTCCATTCCGTTCATTGCACTCTATTCCGCTCCATTTCATTATTTTCCACAAATTAGTGAGACCCACTTTTAATGGGTCCATTAATCTTCAATTGTGTTTATCTCTCTAAATGGTGAACAAATGGAAGAATAATAAATGGAGAAAACTTAGACTCATCTCTGTGGAGTTGAGATCCACTCCATTTTGTTATCCTCCATTTCCTCCAGTTTTTTAATGATGAATGACACGTGGCAACTAAAAATTTCAATGGTTGAGATTAAAAATCCTATGAACAAACAACAGCAGCATAACAAACAACAACAACAACAGTCGTGTTTTGTCGACTGTCGCTTCACCATCTCTCTTTGCCTTGATCGCCGCCGCTGTAGCGCCGCCATCCTTCTTCTTGCAATGAAATCTCACCGCCATGTCTGTCAGACAATCTCGCCGCCATGAAATCTCGCCACCATTGCACTTCCTTCTTAATAGAAAACAATAGAGAGTGATATTTGTGAAGACTTTTCATTTCAATTGTATCAATTCATCATTTGTTGAACAGTTACAATAGGCTCTTTAAATAGAGCTGTATATACAGATACAAGTGGCAATGCCACATCAGCACTCTCTAACTGACTGGGTGCCAGCTAAGCCAGACCTAACTAATTGCTAACAACCTAGTGCCAGCTCATTTAGTTTGTTACACTTTGTTTACAAGGCCTATATTCTAATATTCCCCCCTCAAACCTAAGGGGTTTCAAAACAGGGAAACACCTTAAGTTTGACTCTTATTGTTGCATAGTTGGAGGGAGATAATGGCTTGGTCAGAGGATCAGCTAGCTGGTCACTTGCAGGCACGTGAAGTACATGAAGATGTTTTGACAGGACCTTTTCTCGAACAAAATGAATATCTAACTCAATGTGTTTGGTCCTTGAATGAAGTATTGGATTGTGTGCAAGAGATACTGCACTGATGTTATCACATAGAAGAGTAGGAGTATGAAAGGGAACTTGTAGCTCTTGGAGAAGTGATTGGATCCATAGTAGTTCTGCAGTTGTATTTGCCATACTTCTATATTCAGCTTCTGTGCTAGACCTGGCTACTAACTGCTGTTTCTTTGAACCCCAAGACACCAGATTCTGGCCAAAGAAGATGCATGATCCTGATGTTGACCTTCTATCATCCTGATCAGTGGCCCAATCAGCATCACTATAAGCCCTAAGAGAGAATGGAGGACTTGAGGATGAAGGCTGTAATAGTAGTCCATAATGAACTGTCCCTTTAAGATATCTTAGAATTCTTTTGACTGCCTTCCAATGTGACTCCAGAGGATGTGCCATAAATTGACACACTTTGTTTACACTATATGCAATGTCAGGTCTTGTGATGGTTGCATATTGTAGAGCTCCTACTGTGGACCGGTATAAGGAGGGATCTTGCATAGAATCAGTGCCAAATTTACTTAGTCTGCAGCTATTGACCATTGGTGAACCAATGGGTTTGCAATTTTCCATCTTTGTTTTATTTAGAAGATCATTGATGTATTTGGACTGATGCAGTAATAAGCTACCTGAAGGCTTATGATGAACTTGTATACCCAAAAAGTAGTCAACTTCTCCTAGTTGTTTGAGAGCAAATTTGACATTGAGTTTGTCAATTAGATCTTTGATAAGATGAGGAGCTGACCCTGTGATGAGGATGTCATCTACATATATAAGGACATAGGTGCAGACTCCTTGTTGATGATGTACTAGAAGAGATGGGTCACACTTACTTTTTACAAACCCCATTTGAAGCAATGTTTGTGTAAGTTTGTCATACCAGGCACGTGGGGCTTGCTTTAAGCCATATAAAGATTTATGTAGCTTACACACTAGTGACTTATCAGAAACCTCAAAACCAGTGGGTTGGGTCATATATACCTCCTCTTGTAGAATACCATTTAGGAAGGCATTGTTAATGTCAATTTGTTGGACTGCCCATTTGTAGGTGACAGCTAGTGTAAGAATAATTCTTACAGTGACAGGCTTAATTACCGGGGAGAAGGTCTCAGTAAAGTCAAATCCAGGTTTTTGGAGAAAGCCTTTGGCTACTAAGCGAGCTTTATACTTGTTGACAGTCCCATCAGGATTTTCTTTTATTTTGAATATCCATTTACAGCCAATGGCCTTTCTGTGAGGTGGGAGAGGGACTAAAGACCAAGTTTTATTGTCAATCAGAGCTTGGTACTCACTCTGCATAGCTTTAAGCCATTGAGGATCAGCTAATGCATTTCTAACAGTGGATGGTTCAATGCTGGCTGTAAAAGTCTTAGGCTTTAAATTACCAGTTTTGCCCCTTGTTACCATTGGATGATCATTGTGTGAAGAGACAGTAGGTGGGGATGGTTTGATAGAGTCAGTCATTGAAGAAGCACTGTTGGAGGGCTGAGTATTTTGAGATGAAGGGATGGGCTGCGATATTAGTGAGTTGATTTGATTTATTGTTAAGGGTGGGTTATTGAGGTTGATTGTAGGGAAAGAATTTGGTTCAGGTGTGTTGTTGTTAGGACTGCTGTCACTACTAGAGTTTGTAGGGAATAGAGTTGTGTATGGAAACTGAGACTCATGAAAAATCACATCTTTGGATATGTAGATTCTGCCATTGGCATCAAGACATTTGTGACCTTTGTGTTGGGGTGATATACCAAGATACACACAAGGACTAGACCTTTGCTGTAATTTATTTTTGTTATATGGTCTTAAGTGGGGAAAACAGAGACAGCCAAATACACGCAGTTGAGTGTAGTCAGGACAGGAATCAAATAATGCATGATGAGGAGACTTAAAAGATGATAGAGCACTGGAGGGGAGTTTATTGATTAAATGAACAGCATGAGTGAAGCTGTGGTCCCAAAAATGAAGAGGTAAAGAAGCTTGTGACAATAAAGTAAGTCCCATTTCAACTATTTGCCTGTGTTTTCTTTCAACTGTCCCATTTTGGTGAGATGTATGAGGGCAAGTCAATCTATGTTGGATTCCCAAGGTATTTAGCATTGCAGTGAAGGGTCTAAACTCTCCCCCCCAATCAGATTGCACAGCTTTAACAGATGTTTGGTATTGATTTTGAATTAACTTTAGAAACTGAGTAAAGGCTTTTAAAGCATCTGACTTTTGGTTAAGAAGATAAAACCATGTGTATTTGGTGTAAGTATCTACAAAGGTGATGTAGTAGTTATACCCATAGTAAGATTTAAAGGGAGCAGGGCCCCATAGGTCACAATGAATGACTTCAAAGGGTTTAGTATAGATAGTGGTAGATAAGGGTGCATGCAATCTATGAGATTTACCAACACAACAAGCAATGCAAGTGAAAGTAGTAGCTTTATTAGAAAAAGGAATTTTACACCACTTTAGTACAGTTTGAACAGCCTTATGATGGGCATGGCCTAACCTTAGGTGCCAAGTATGTAAAGTATTATCTACATGTCCAATGGTTAAAGCATTGTTACATTGGATATTTTTATTCAAAGCAGACAAATGACTAGAAAACAAACTAGGAGTTTTATTCAAATGCAAAGAGGGACTAGACTGAGCAGTAGGGTTGAATTCAAAGGGCATGAACTTGTATAATCCATCTGGTCCAACAGAGCCCTCCAGTAGGATGGTATTAGAACCCTGTGATTTAACATAGCAGTTATGAGGGTGGAATTCAAAGAAGACATTATTATCTTTAGCAAACTTACTAACAGATAACAGATTTTTAGATATATTAGGAACATGAAGTAAGTCATTGAGTTTTAAATGAACACTATGATCATAAGGTGAGCAAAAACTTGATTGACCTAAAGACTTGATTGACACACCTTGGCCATTTCCCATGGTAACTTGATCATGCCCTTGATAAGGTACACGATAGGCCAGATTGTTGGGATTGAAAGTGAGGTGGTGTGATGCACCTGAGTCAGGATACCAAGATGCTGCAGAAATAGTGTCTATATCTGGAATAGAGTTGTAGTATTGAGGCAAAGCTAAGTGTGCAGAGGGGCGAGGGTAGGGATTGTAATGTGATGGTCTAGGGTTGTTACCAGCATTGGAACCACGTGCATTAGGTCTAGAAGACGAGGGATCATACCTGTACCAACAGATTGACGCATCATGATTTTTCCTGGAGCAGATTTGACATTGAACTCTACCAGTATTGGGCGTTTTGCCACGGCTTCGACCTCTGCCTTTGTTGCGTCCTCTTCCGCGATGAGTCTTGACATTGTAATGTTCAGTTCCTGAGTCTTGGCCTTCTGAATCAGAGTTGTGGTTGCTATCCTTGGATTCAATTTGAGCAACATTAGCTGATACACTTGGATTAGCTAATTCTTGTCGAAACTTTTCGAACTGTGATTCTTGAAGGAGGAGCAACGCCTCAACGTCCTCCACTTTTGGTGTATCTGATCTACTGTAGACCATCATCACGAAGGGATTGAATTCCTCAGACAATCCTTCAAGAATAGCATCTACTTGTTCTCGTTCAGATACAACATCACCGATAGCTATCAAGGAATTCACGATGGATTTAATGCGCAAGAGATATTCATTTACCGTTCTTGAGTGTTTCTTTGTGTTTTTCAATTCAGACCTGAGTTGACGCGCTCGTGATTTGAGTACGGAATTGAAGTAGGTGTGAATCTTTTCCCAAACCTCATAAGAGTGTTTGCAGCTTAAGACGCGAGGAAGAACACCATCGGAAATTGTTGAAAGAAGCCAAGTGAAGAGCGATTGATCTTTGAATAACCACTTCTGGTACTCGTCGGAGTTCTTACCGTCCAATCGATCGGTGACGGAGGCGAATTGGAGAGGGATTTCCGGATTAACTACGAAACGGTGAAGGTTATGTGCAGTAATGACACCATTTACCTGCTGACTCCATAGAAGAAAGTTTTTCTCGTCTAATTTGATGGTGAGTGAGTGAGTCAAGCCCGATTTCGTCGATTCTTTGTTTGTATTTGGTAGATCTGCGGCGGCGTTGTTCACCGGAATCAGTTCTGATAGAGGATCAGTCGCCATTGATGATGAAGAAGATGAAGATCTTGAGGTGTTGTTGTTGTTGCGGAATCGTGTTTCTTGAACCCTTAGAGGCTCATGATACCATAATAGAAAACAATAGAGAGTGATATTTGTGAAGACTTTTCATTTCAATTGTATCAATTCATCATTTGTTGAACAGTTACAATAGGCTCTTTAAATAGAGCTGTATATACAGATACAAGTGGCAATGCCACATCAGCACTCTCTAACTGACTGGGTGCCAGCTAAGCCAGGCCTAACTAATTGCTAACAACCTAGTGCCAGCTCATTTAGTTTGTTACACTTTGTTTACAAGGCCTATATTCTAATACTTCTTGAATCGTTCATGTAGTTATTTTGGATATATTTTGTAATCAATTTTTAGGATTCAATTGAGGTTGATAATCAGAAGAAAACAAAAGTAAATTTAGGCTTTTGGCTGTGTAATACTGTGATTCTAAGCTTCATCAACAAAACAATACTCTTTTCTCTTCTTCATCCAGATTTCAACAAACAGTAACAGAGAACTTACGATCGATTCCCACATTCCCTTCTCTTTTTGCCGATTTGCTTCCCTTTATTCCCAGTTTCAGATTGATTGAATATTAAGGGAGATTATTGAAATTGAAGAGATTAAAATTATATAAAGTAAGAAACACTAAAAATGTAAGGTGATGATGACTGTGTTGTTTATAAGTTAGAGGTGATGCAAGAAGATGGAAGCAAGTTGTCGTTGATGGAACAAAGGTTGTTGTTGGTTCGCAAGAGTTTTATGTTTCTGTGTGGGTTGCATAAGTTGAGGGGTTTTAATCTCAGCCATCAAATTTTTTCACTGCCACATGTCATTCATCAAAAGAGAAACTGGAGCAAATGGAGCATAAGAAACTGGAGTGGATCTGGACTCATCTCTGTGAGGTTTTAAAATCACGTTCAATGAATGAAAAAAAGGTGAGTCTAGTGCCTGTAAATGTGGAACCAAACAAGTACGTAATGTAATCATTCTGTTTTAGACTAGTAGTACTAAGAACTAGCACTGTTGCCTGTGGAAAAAACGCGTCGTAACAAGGTTTCGTTGGTCAAAGCATTTCCATTCACACTCCACAGGCTAATTTACACAGAAAAGTGTCAAATTATGAGCAGTTTTTGTACTATATTTTCATCATTTTGTAGATTTGGTCTCCCTATTTTAAAATATGACAGTTTTGGTTCCTCTATTATAATTTTTAACCATAAATTGGCGTAACATGTTTTAAACGAGCACATGACCAGTGATTAGAAAATACCAATATCGATGAAATTGTAATAAAAATAAAATTCGTTTAAAATACTTTGTATCACCATATTTTAAACAAAATATGTGTTAGGAGACCAATACTATCGAATTTTAAAATAGGAGATCAATTATGCAACACGGTCAAAATACGGGAAGAAAACTGCAATTAAGCCATTAAAATATGAAGTGTTTACCAATTGTAAAGTAATGCAATGTGAATGAATCCATAACGAGAAAACGTGTTTTGCCAATTGTAAGTACAGTACATGCATAAGAAAATAATTTGTTGTGAAATTAATCAAGTTTAAAAAGATATTACCAACCGAGTTCATAATAGAAATCACCAAGGGATCTACTCCAACGCGCACATCTCATGAAACTTTGATCTGAATGCAGGATTCTTGCGGATGTCATTCCGAACAGGTGAGGTGATACCAACCAGTGTTACAAGGTGTGATTGGTTGAGGAGAGAAAGTGAAAAATAGAGAAATATGTGAGAGAGACTATGACTCTATGAGAAGAATAAAAGGGACCTGGATCTCATGCAGTCACTGCATATGAACCATTGAATTGAATTTTGACTAAAAAATATAGTTGAAAGAGAGAAATATGTGAGAGTGAGTATAAGAAGAGAAAAAATATGAGAAATAAAGTAAATTTTAGGTATTATTTGATATAAGAGAAAGATGAGAGAAATAGAAAAGAAAGAAGATATTCTCTACGTCTCTCTTTGTTTGGTTTGATAGTAAGTGACAAGAGAAAAAGGTAATTATTTTTTAAAAAATAAAAAATGCCCCTGAGCATATACACAATAATTTTAATTGGTGACGTTTACAAGTTCTCTAGCAATTTAAATAGTGACAAAGCAAGTGGTCAAAAGTGAAAAACTAAATATTTTTTTATTAATTCCAACACTTTCTCACCACTTTCTCCGGAAACAAAAAGTATAAGGAACCACCGATTTTTAGTTAGTTCAGTGGTGATTGACGCTGAACTTGGTAGGAAGGATCACGGTTCGATCCCTCACAACTGCGATCGGGAGGGGGCTGAAACCACTTGATTTCAGAACTGTTCCCCGAACCAGATTAAACTGACGGTGAAAAACAAAAAAAATATATATAAGGTTCCCACGTTATTTTAATCTCTCTAACATGAGAAATCACCCGGTATCTCTCTTCTTAATACTCCTTCCGTCCCAAAATAAATGATCTATTTTTTACTTTGTGTACTATTCATATGATATACTTTAACCATATTTTTTTATTAATATATAAATGCAAATATTAGTATATGAGATGTTGTTTGATTTGTCTCGATGAGTATTTTCAAAATATATAATTTTTATATTTTTTAATAAAATAGAATTTCAAATATTAATGATTAAAGTTGTATATTAACAAACGTGACAGTGATCAACTAGGTCATTTATTTTGGGACGGAGGGAGTCAATTTCTCTTGTTCCAATAAGGCCATAAATATAATACATATCTTTCGTAAAAATCACAGATATTATTATATTAAATTTGTCAATTGACCTTGTTTTTATAACTATTGTTCAACCGGTAGAATGAGCTAATATTTTCTTTAGATAGAAAAAGATTGGGTCTCCATGTGCCCTTCAACCACATTTTAGCTTTTCCCAAAAAGATTTACTATAATTAAGTGTATGAGTGGCGGAGCCACAACAGGGGCAAGGCGTGGCCACAGTCCCCCCAACATTTTCAACTTTTTTTACACTATGCTATTAAGTTAGGCACATTAGGTATATGTCAATTATTTGCTTCTCCTGTATACATATTTTATTTTTACTGATAAAAAGCCTTTTTATCACATAAAAGAATGTTAGAATAGACACATTAAAAAATGAAAGATTACGTTCATTTTTATCATAGATTTAATTTATATTTATGAATAGAGAAAATAATTTTTACACTGACAGTAATTATAATTGTTAGATTATTTAAAGGTAATATTTTTTAGTACCCATAATATTTAGTTAGGTATCAATATCTCATTGACAAAATCCATTTAAAAATGATATTTAAATATAAAATATGACATGACATTGAATTTTATCTATGAGAATATCAGTACTCAACTAAATTTCGAAGTACCAAGGTGTTCACCTTATTAAAAATATTCATCATCAATATGATATCTTTTTAAAATTCGCACGTTTACTTTTACACAAATATTGTATCAACTGAATCTCTTTTTACTATAACTAGAACTTTGACTCATGCCGTGCATGAGTCTAATTAGTTGTAATATGTAACGATAAAAAATAAAATTTAAATATAAAAATTGCATGGGTATAATTAGCTGTAATATATAACGTTAAAAAATAAAATTAAAAAATAAAATATAAAAATTCTGAGAGCATCTTCAGTAAGAGTATTATAGGAGGCGTAAAAAACAAAAGAGTATTGTAGGAAGTTTCATAGACTAATGATCCGTACCTTAAAAAAAAATTCATTGGAGTTTCATGACGTGACATAGAGGATATCAAAATTGATGATACGATATCTTATTTAAGGTACCGTATCCTCAATTTAATACCCATCAATTTAAGTTAAAAAAATAAATATAATAGAGATCACTTGTTAGTAATGTATAATACCCAAAATAGTATCACTATTGGAGATGCTCTAATACTAAAAGCTATATGAAAAAAGTCGAGCAATTGATAATGCTTAACACTTTGTGGACATAATTTAAATCACAATTTGTGTACTTGCCAAAGTGGTTGAAATGTTGTATTGTAGTGAAGAGTTGTGGGTTTGAATCATAGTAAACACAAAATTGTATTTTTTTTAAATTAAAAACTGCAATATAAAAGTGGAGGGAAAATAAATTAGGTTTAGGGTTTGCTTGTGAGTATACAAACTTATATTATAAGAGATTTTTATAATCTCTTTCTAAGTGTTTTTTGTCTTTTGACATAATATATTTCTTCGCACTACTATATTTTAAATTTAATTGAAAAATTTAAGCTTAAAGATGGTTAGAAAAAAAAGAATTCACTTGTTTTATTTATTTATAAATTCTTAAATTATTTGTATATATTGAACACTAAAAAATTTATTTATTACCTTATGAAATTATACTCGTTGGACTTGATCCCCTGAAGTTTTAATTCCTCGCTCCGTCCCACTAATTTTTTTAGAGATTCGGTACAAAACCGAGATAATATTTAATCTAATTATGGCGAGGCTTATAAAAAAAATATCTTATTATGGTGAGGCCTACTGTACTCGTTCATAATTTGAAGGTATTTACCTATCAACCAATAAAAACAAACCACATAAGTGAATTTGCATACGGTACCCACAACTAACATGTAACAAATCATCAAACCATCAAAGAGTAAATTATGAAAAACTTTGTTTTTTTTTTTTGTAATACTAGCAGTAGTACTGTAGTAGTACTGTTTTTTTATTTTTGACGAAAGCAGTAATAGTACTGTTGTCTGTGAAAAACCGCGTAACAAGGTTTTGTTGGTCAAAGTCAACTCCTTAGAAATCTAAAAGTGTTCCACACTCCAGTGACTTTTTGGCGGTTCCTGTTCCACACTCCACATAAAGTTGTCACAAAAACTATTATTCTGCCAGACGGACACGATTCGTATCGCATTTTCTATTCTGTTAATTTATGTTAATGATTATTCTAAATTTTTTATACATCTATTTTTTTTTAACAAATAGTTAGTTTTTAAAAAATAACAAATTAAGTCACACAGAGACGTGAAGTTAAATGTAAAAAATTCATATCCGTATCTATCCGCTTGTTTTTTGTTTTATTATATGCTAATTGCTAACGTGTGTACAAAATTGAGACTATGTTTCTTTTTGTAAATATTTTTTGGTAAGTTTCTTTTGCCCAAACAATATTTACAAAAAATATTTGATAAAACAAAAAGAAACATAGTCTCAATTAGCTTCTTTCAATATGACTTTTTAGCTTTTATCATTCAAAAAGTTAATTTTTTTTCATTAACAAGAAGTAATTATAACAAGGGTAATACGGGAAACTCAATTGTTTGTTTTGATAAAATTTAAGGGTCATGCTAAACAGTGCCCCCGGGGCACTAGTTAAGCATACTAAAAAAAGAAAGAAAGAATAAAATTAATGATGAGAGATAATAACTTTTTACATCTTTAAAGTATTGAATTCACAATTTCCAAGATAAAATTTCTATTTTGATATCCTTAACCAGTGCCCCGGGGGCACTGTTTAGCATTTTCCAAAATTTAAAGTTTCTTAATAAGTGTGAAAACTTTTTTTTTTTTGCTTATATTTCGAGACAGATGGAGTATATAATTTTTTTTGACAGCCAGATAGTTTTGCACCCTATTTCATCAAGACTCTATGCAACCACCTTTGGCACTTGACAATAATTGGCCTCTCACTCATTTCGTAGAAACCCGCCTCAAATTAACATAAATACAAAACATTAGTAAGAAGTAAAAAAGTAAAAAAATAATATTGTGTAAATTTGAATAAGAAAAGGAGACATTATTGGAGAAACAATAGTGAGAACAAAAACAACCGAGAACAATAGTGATACATCAATAAATTGTTTCTTTTATGCAGGAAAAAAAAAAAGTAATGGGTCCATGAGGCAATGGTTAAGAAAACAAACAATGACAATAAAAATAAAAGTTTTAAGTAGATTTTTTAAAAAAACAATTTCAAAGCATTGAATGCACTATTGTTAAGATTATATTACTATTTTGTTTCCTTAACCAATTAAAAAATATAAAAAAATTATTTTAAAATTGTAGATTCAATTTCTCAAAAGTTTAAATATTGTCGTTTAATTTACATGCTTTTTTTATATATAATAATTAGAATTGTAAGTTATTTAAAGATTTAAATTTTGAATTTAATTTGTTTTGGAGTAAATTATTTCTATTACTTCGGTGGAAGTCTCTAACAAAGTTACTCATTAAATAATGACATGAATTGAAGGAAACAAAATTATGAAATTGAATTAAAAGGGAAAAAAATGGAGAACATGCATATACATTTTGAACGAAAAAAATTTAGAATTATTGTTAAAAATCACTCACCTCCATGACATGTAGTAGTTCAATCTCTTCCAATTTTAACCCATGCTTCATCAATCATCAATCAACACTGCCAAAAAGAAAACCATAAACATAAAACAAAATATTAGCAAAAGAATGGCTGAGATGGTTATGTCATACATAATTTTTGTAAGAAGAAAAAAGGGTCTTGTTAACATATGCCCTTAGGGCACATGTTAAGATATATCAAAATAGAAATTCAACATTTAATGATACAAGAAATTTAATGCTTCAAAAGTTAAAATGCACAAATTAGCATTTAATAATTTCTATTTTTGCTTCCTTAACATGTGTCTTAAGGGCACAAGTTAACATTCTCCTTTTTTATAAAGCAAACGATACATATTATAGCTGTTACACTTTTGTATTCTTTGCAAACCGTTTGCCGCTAATAATTAATGGGGGGAGAAAATAGTGAAATCGACTTAAGGATAATTTGGGCAATATTAAAAATTCAGCCCAAACTCATCTATCTTTTTTATATATCGATATAGATATATAAGAAAAATACAGTATTACTTTTAGATTCATTGTAGATATGGTCTAGTGTAAATCTGCACCATACAACTTTGAGCAGTAAACCGAGATTACACTGCAGGCAAAATGTCACTGCAGAGAATCCATGCTTGCGGTTTACATAGCCAAATGACAAGTAGTCCTTATAGTTTTACATTTTCACTTTTTTAATTAGAAAATGTATAAAATATATACATGTGAGTAAGAACCTTTACTAATCAAAGTTAGAGAAACAATGGGTGAATCTCATTTCAACACCAATTTTGCAGTTGAAACCATTGCACCTATTGTGTTGAAACTGATGTGGATGAAAGAGGAGATGAATATATTCAACTGTGTTGAACACTGCCACGGGGGACAGCTGTCTCGCAGAGATTGGCCTAGACAGGCGCGTGGGGAACACGCGCAGACAACACGCGTGAGTGCTTGTTCAACGCGGAGAGAGAAGATTGTTTGGATAAAGCAGGCCACGTGGCTGCTTCTGATTGGGGCACGCGATTTTTTTGATTTTTATCCTTTGAACTCAATTATCTCATTGCAAATTAATTTTTTATTTTTTTACCAAAATTCGTGATTTTTTTTTTCTCTACAAATAGAGACTTGGTTCATTTCATTTGGACACAGAAAAAAAAACCAAGTTTTTCACTATCTTAATCTATTATTATCTTCCTAATTAGTCTTTCTTTTGAAGTTTTAATCTTTTTTTAGTGAAATGAATCCTAATAATTCTTCTAATTATCCCAACAATAAATTCACTATCTTGTATCGTATAATTTCATTAAATAAATTTTGTTTTTATTACAAAAAACTAAAAAATAAATCGTTAAGTGTTAATTATTTTAATTTAATTTTAATCGATAATTATAATTTTATTTAATCATAAAAACAAAAATTAAAATTTAAATAAGAATATTTACCTATACAAAACTAGACCTTATGACTTTATCAAAGTGGGAGACTGTCTATCACAGTTTCTGAGGGCATGTTTAGATTGTCTTGTTTGAGCTTATATACAAGCATAAGCACTAGTAGAGCTTACAAAAACAACTTATAACATATCCATAAACTGTTTTTAGCTTATTTTCATAAAATTTCCATTAAAAAATCTTATAGCTTATATGAAAACAATTGGACTTGTTTAATCTTTGTTATAGAAATTGCTTATACATAAGAGCGTACTCTCTCCGAACATAAATATAAGCAAAAAAAAACTGTTTACGCAGTGTTTAAGAAATTTAGTTAAGTGTAGTTAATTTTCTTGATTTAATGCAAAACATGAGTTAAGTTTACTATATTACCCATTTTAAAAAGTGTAAATTAAAATAATTTTCTTTTTATTTTGTTACCCGTTTGTGATTCTTTAATCCGCGGGTCCTAGTTACCTTTAATCCTGTTACCTGTTTGTGATTCTTTAATCCGCGGGTCCTAGTTACCTTTAATCCCGTTACCCGTTTGTGATTCTTTAATCCGCGGGTCCCCGTTACCTTTAATCCCGTTACTCGTTTGTGATTCTTTAATCCGCGGGTCCCGTTACCTTTAACCACAGTTACCCGTTTGTGATTATTTAATCCGCGGGACCCCGTTTGTGATATTTGAATCCACAGGTATTTTTACTTAATTTGATATGGATTCATCTCTTCAGCCGCTTCTCTACTGCTTCTTTGGTTGCTGCTCTTCGTTGGCTTGCTATCAATGGATTTAATTTATTTTCAGGGTTAATTTTGTAACAAGCTTAAAGCTTAGTAAGCTTTAGCTTGAGGGGGAGTGTTAGAATAGAAAATATTATAATATTATTTGTTGAGAAAATATCTCGATTTGATTTGTTTATTCTTAGCCCTATAATAAAAGGATTTAGTTTAGATTTAAATTTATTCACTTGGTTATAAATACCAAGGTAGTATCATACTATTTGATTAATGTAAATAATGTAAATATTGTAATTAGGGTTATTGACATCATGATCAATAATATTTTATGGTTCCTTATTATTTTCTCCTATTCTTTCACCTAAATTCCCCAAATTTAAACAATTTACAAAGTGGATGTCGAATATGGCATTCTGATTATATTACTAAGACACCACAATAAATGTGGGAAAATAGCTATACCATTGTAGAAGTGGTCACTTGTTTTAAATTTCCTTTTTCTTAGACTTCAGGCCACTTCATTCTTTCTTTTCCGTTTCTCTCCACAACAAAAGTTCACAAGATTCATACATGATGGGGAATTATGATGTTATATATGTATCTAACCACCCAATAAGATAAGGTTTCGTTTAGTGTTGTCAATCATGGATTGCAGAAAATAGTGGTTTGTTTAAACTCCGCTATGCTACAGTGTTACAACGCCGCTATTGCCATAGTTTGACAACACTTTGTAATAAATCATGTATCATGGATGAATAATGGTTTGTCCAAATTCCACTATGCTATCTTGCTATAGTGCTGCTGCTATAGCCGCTATTTGACAACACTAGTTTGGCTATTGTTATTCTTGTTGTATAACTAAAATTTTGACTAATTATCTGCTAAATATATAATTGTACATTTGACAAAGCAATTATTATAGGGTACCTACCTTCGAGTGCTTCTTCGTCCGTAATACTGTAGTATTCAGCACGCCCTACATCTTTCAAGAAACTATGCTCTGGTCCAACCCCTGGATAGTCCAACCTATACAACAACAACAAGAAATGACAACCAAACATGGTTATCAAATTGAGATTCAAATCGCAAATCGAATGCCTATTTTCCAAATCTCGAGTTAAATCTTATTATGAACATTAAGATATACATTACCAATAATAATATGACAATTTTAAGTAAAAACAGATATGACAAAACAAAATTATAAGCTGACATTATATATGAACCTCAAAATAATTCAAGATTCAAGTCATAGATGAAATGAAAAAATAAAAGTGGTTGACTATACAAAGTTGACCAAAAAAAGTGGTTAGTTACACTAAGTTTAGATAGTGATTCATTAGAATTGATTGGGATTCTTTGTAGTGAATTTGGAATTGTCATAATGAATCGAGATTCATCATAATGAGTCAGGACTTGGGATTTAAAATTTGATTCATATATAAAATAGATACATACTAGATATATGTATCGATTGAGTTCAGTTTTGTATCGAATCGAGATACGACTCACGTGTGTGTCTCGTAAGATACTGATAACTATGTAACCAATATCAATAAGATGAATTACCCTGCACTGATAGAATGAGGCTCAATTATTTGTCCATCATCATCCTGCAAAAGATAGCTCATTGCTCCATGCAAAACCCCAACTTCTCCCTTCGTTAATGTAGCAGCATGCTTGCCACTTTCAAGGCCTAATCCGGAAGCCTCGACTCCAATCAGCCTAACATCTTGGTCATCAATAAATTCATGGAAAAGACCAATGGCATTTGAACCACCACCAACACATGCTACCAGAATATCTGGTTTCTCTCCCCATTTTTCCAATGCTTGTTTTCTTGTTTCTTTCCCTATCACGGCATGAAACTCTCTTACCATCATAGGATATGGATGTGGTCCGCAAACTGAACCTAAAGAGGGCTCTCCCTACTCACATAGTCCTTCAGAACCTCAGCTAACTCTTTCTGCAAAAACCAAACTTTTTAATCTCTGAAGATACCCATTTTAGTTTTATTCATAAAAACTGAATTACCCAAACGGGTTTCAAGATTCAAAGGTAACTAAACAAAGTGTTCTACATGTGATAGATAATAAGTACTTGAAAATCGTTTGAAACTTCAAAGACTACCAATGTTGCTGCCATAGAAGTAGAAGTTCACGGTTCTCCTCCACTAGACCGTGAGGTCAGGACAACGAGGACCATGAGCTTCTACTTCTGGTGACAAATTCGGCTGTCATTAGTGTTTTGGATAATTTTTAAATAAGGGTCATCAAGCACGTAAAATTTGCCACAAAACAATAAGGAAAGAACAGTAACTCCCTAGTCCATCCCACCAACCTATTTCTACAAAATTCATAAACTATTTTGGATTCTGAAGATGCCCATTTAATTATTCTTTACAAAAAGCTATTAAGGCACCATTTGAATAAACAGCTTATTTAAGTGATTATAGCATACTACTCCAGTCTCAAATATAAGCAAAAGTTGATCAAAGAAAATTGATGTATTTGGTGAAAATTGTGAACCAAAGGCCTATTTGGATTTGACTTATTTGAGCTTATTTACCGGCATAAGTTTTGTGAGACTATTTGACAGATTTTGCTAAAAACATAAGTTTTTTTCAGCTTATTTTAGTAAGTTCTCCAAGATAACTTATAAAAATAGTTTATAGCATATACACAAACAATTTAATTTAATCTGATTTTATAAAAATAGCTTATGTAAGCTTATACATAGGACTTATAAAACAATGATTTAAGGTGAAGGAAAAAATGAAAATCAAAACATGATTGCTTCCTGAAACAATGATATAAAAAATATGAAAACCAAAACATACGACAATTGAATGAATTAAATGGAGCAACAAGTTGTCGATCCCTATAACTTTTTTTTTTTTTTTTTTTGAGAAAAACAATCCTTATAACTTGATTGTAATGGAAACCGTACTTGAACAACACATCAATAGCGAAAACTTGAACTAAAAAATTCTCCAGAAATTTAAAGTGTAAAAGTTGTAATCCGCTACTTAGCGGATGTTAAAAAAATTAGATTTTTGAAAAAAAAAACACCTTCCTACATAGAACCCGCTACTTAAGTAGCGGGCGGCAGGGTATATTGATAATTTCGTAGGGCGCGCCCTAGAATGAGTAGGGTGGGAAAAATAAATCTCTAAATATGTGGGGTCAAATTTGAGTTCTCTATAAACAACCACCATTCAAATAAGATGTTTTCTCTCCCGACCACCGTGATTCTTTTATACCCCAATATTCCAATTTTGCCCTTGCAGAAAAATTCGATTCGCAGAAACTGAATTTTTTCTAGTGCAAATTCAGCTTAAATTTCGGTTTTTAGAAACCGAAATTTGTTTTCAAGGCAAAAAAACTTCGGTTTCTACAAACCGAAGTTTTTTCAAGAACAAAATTGAAAATTCTAGGGTATAAAAAAAACACGTGTCCGGAGAGAAAACATCTTCAAATAAAATCTACATAAATCAACTATAAATTGTTTACATCCAACGTGGCAATTTGAACACGCTAAAAATAATATAGTATACCCACTTTGATTCTTTATTTCTAACCCCATTAAAGATGCTCTAATGCAAGACATCCAGAGTAAATAAACTTGAGGATAACAAGCATTCTAAATCTAATTCTTGATCTGAAAATAAATTATATATGAAGAAACCACACAATACTTTTTCATTTTTTTTTTAAGTTGTGTCAAAACAAATTAAAGGGCTGGGATGTCTATTGGACATCATCCGGTGAATAGTGCACTGGAGAGAATCCGTAAAGATAGGTAGACAACACCTCATTCTGCTAAAACTATATCTATAATTTATCTATCATACATAGGCTTGCATGACTCCATGCTAATTTATTCTTCAAATTAAATAATGACAGTATCCTTTGATGCTCTGTAATGGCAACATTTAGAAAATTCCTAAGCATACACTGGTTTCCACAAACTGAAATTCTTTCACAAGTGATCCTCCTCAAACTCAGGGAACTTCACTTCACAGCAATCTCAACAAGAAAGAAGGCCACTCGCTGAACTGCTCAACTATCCTGGGTGGAGACTCGATCGTATACAGTTTTCAAATTTTCAAGTACTTGATAGCAGTTTGAACATCCTTATCTCCTCTACCACTGCAGTTAACCACAACCTTAGTTCCATTTGGAAGGGTTGGACATAGTTTCTCTAAATAAGCCAGCGCATGCGATGTTTCCAAAGCTGGAATTATTCCTTCCAACTGTGATACTCTCTTAAAAGCTGCAGATTCAAAAGTACCCAAATATGAGACAAAAACATCATACTACTCTACTGTCATCATTAAGAAGTGTTTAAGTAGTTATTTATACTTATAATAGATTCTAGACGGAGTACCACATGTAAAAAACAACTGCAACTTGTGACCTTTGATAAAGTTATATAAGGTCTAGTTTCGTGGTGGTAAATGGTGGCTGACATTGTAAAGCAACAATGTTATTTTTGACAGATCACTAAAAATGATGTTTAAGGTGGTCACACTTAAGATTTGTCACATTCATATTTTCTAAAATAAAACATTAATACATTAGTGACAATAAAAAAACCAAACAACAAGTGACAATAAAAAAACCAAACATTAATACACCGCACAAAAGCGGGACAATAAAAAAACATCGCACAAAACGACAAATAAACCAAACAACGCTAGGCGACAAAAAACAAAAAATAATAACTCAAATATATGTAAATAACACTTATTTAAATAAGTGACAAGAAGAAACGATGAAGAGGAGGGATTTCGGATAAAAAATATCCAAAACCACCTGTCTCCAATAGATGAATCACAAAAAAATGGTTAAGGTCTAACTACAAGAGATAATAAGTGGTATTTATTTTTTATTGATAAAAGAAGAAAAAATAAACTAAGGTCTAACTAAGTTGGATAATAAAGTCGAACGAAGAGGATCATTAACATTATTGATTACATTTTTTATACTTTATTAATATCGGAAAAAAATTATGATTTAGTAAGTGTTCTATAAATAGTTCCAGTCTCTTATACTACTTAAATCTCTCGTCACTAGATTAAATCCATTGGCTAATTAGCCTAAACATTTTACCACCACAATTCTAACTAATGGCTATTTTTTTCTCTTCCTAATATTATATAGTACTAATTAACATTTTTTCATACACAATTTCACCTTTTAAAACTTTATTCTTTTGTTTTCTTTTATGTTTCAATCACTACCATTTCTACCCATGACGGTTCACAATACCTCTTAACTTTTATGTTTCTACCACCTCCACCAACCAACATCACTATGGATAAATATGTGAGAATTAATTTTTTCACCTACCGGTTACTCGTGCACTCTACGAATTTCTCATTTTACCCTTCACTACTTAAGTAACGGACGTTATAAAAATAAAATTCTTTAAGAAAAGAACACCCTACCAAGATTGTTATAAAATCCGCTACTTAAATAACGGACGTGATAACAATGTGAGAAAACACCCTATCAAGATTGTTATAAAATCCGCTACTTAAGCGGACGTTATAACAATGTGAGAAAACACCCGATAACATGAAAATGTGAAATTTGAAAGAAAAAAAAAATCTGAATATATTAAAGAGTGAATTGAGCACAATGTGTGCAAAATTCACTAGAAGTGTCTGGTTACAAGAACAACACCAGTGCATGGAACAAGGCCACCAAATCAAAGGTCTAAAACAGCACTCTACAAAACCTCTGCTATGCAGTCAAGAAAAGAGAAGAAGAGACACTAAACCACCAACTAGGCTGCCCATACAACTAAAGCCAATACATTCCAATACAAATAAGCTAATACAAGTATTCAACACAAACAGCATAGTAATGGTTTCAATGCTTCCTGAAACAATGATTTCAGGTGAAGGAAAAAATGAAAATCAAAACATGATTGCTTCCTGAAACAATGATATAAAAAATGTGAAAACCAAAACAAACGACAATTGAATGAATTAAATGGAGCAACAAGTTGTCAATCCCTATAACATTTTTTTTTTGAGAAAAACAATCCTTATAACTTGATTGTAATCGAAACCGTACTTGTAATCCACTACTTAAGCAGCGGATAGCGGATGTTATAAAAATTAGATTTTTGAAAAAAAAACCCTCCTACATAGAATCCACTACTTAAGTAGCGGACGACCGGAGTATATTGATAATTTGGTAGGGCGCGCCCTAGAATGAGTAGGGTGGGAAAAGTAAATATCTAAATATGTGAGGTCAAATTTGAGTTCTCTATAAACAACCACCATTCAAATAAGATGTTTTCTCTCTCGACCCTGTGATTCTTTTATACCCACAAATATTCTAATTTTACCCTTGCAGAAACCGAATTTTTTCTAGTGTAAATTCAGCTTAAATTTCGGTTTTTAGAAACTGAAATTTGTTTTCAAGGCAAAAAAAAAAAAAAAACTTCAGTTTCTACAAACCGAAATTTTTTCAAAAACAAAATTGAAAATTCAGAGGTATAAAAGAAACACGGGGTCCACAGAGAAAACATCTTCAAATAAAATCTACATAAATTAACTATAAATTGTTTACATCCAACGTGGCAATTTGAACACGCTAAAAATAATATATAGTATACCCACTTTGATTCTTTATTTCTAACCCCATTAAAATGCTCTAATGCAAGACATCCAGAGTACATAAACTTGAGGATAACAAGCATTCTAATTCTTGAGCAGAAAATAAATTATATATGAAGAAACCACACAATACTTTTTCATTTTTTTTTTAAGTTGTGCCAAAACAAATTAAAGGGCTGGGATGTCCATTGGACATCATCCGGTGAATAGTGCCCTGCAGAGAATCCGTAAAGATAGGTAGACAATACCTCATTCTGCTAAAACTATATCTATAATTTATCTATCATACATAGGCTTGCATGACTCCATGCTAATTTATTCTTCAAATTAAACAATGACAGTATCCTTTGATGCTTTGTAATGGCAACATTTAGAAAATTCCTAAGCATACACTGGTTTCCACAAACTGAAATTCTTTCACAAGTGATCCTCCTCAAACTCAGGGAACTTCACTTCACAGCAATCTCAACAAGAAAGAAGGCCACTCTCTGAACTGCTCAACTATCCTGGGTGGAGACTCGATCGTGTATACAGTTTTCAAATTTTCAAGTACTTGATAGCAGTTTGAACATCCTTATCTCCTCTACCACTGCAGTTAACCACAACCTTAGTTCCATTTGGAAGGGTTGGACATAGTTTCTCTAAATAAGCCAGCGCATGCGATGTTTCCAAAGCTGGAATTATTCCTTCCAACTGAGATACTCTCTTAAAAGCTGCAGATTCAAAAGTACCCAAATATGAGACAAAAACATCATACTACTCTACTGTCATCATTAAGAAGTGTGAAAGTAGTTATTTATACTTATAATAGATTCTAGACGGAGTACCACATGTAAAAAACAACTGCAACTTGTGACCTTTGATAAAGCTATATAAGGTCTAGTTTCGTGGTGGTAAATGGTGGCTGACATTGTAAAGCAACAATGTTATTTTTGACAGATCACTAAAAATGATGTTTAAGGTGGTCACACTTAAGATTTGTCACATTCATATTTTCTAAAATAAAACATTAATGCAAAGGGAAACAAATGCCGTTGATATCATAGAACATTATCTTCTCAAACTGCAAGTCTAAATGGATCCCAAATCCCAATGCTAAGGGTTAAGAAGTTGGAGGTCCAGGGTTCAAGTCCTCGCTAAGAGAAAAAAAAACTAACATTTTGTAACAATTAACATACTAACAATTTGCCATTAAACATAAAAATAATATATATAGAATTCAAACAAATAAAGGATTTTGTGATTCTTTTTTTAAGGAACCTACTTTGAGTTTTGAACACTAATAAGTGGTCCCTATAACGCTACGTCGTATTTATGCAACTCACACATTTTGCTCCAGTGGTTTTTTGAGAAAAATAAGGTATCATATGTTAATGATGATAGGATATCTTATTATTTAAGCTACTTCAACAATTTTTCTGCTACCCACTTTGTCATGTCAAGTTCCTCCAATGGGGAGGAAAAAAAATAAGGAACGAGTTTATCATTCAATGAAACTCACTTAGATACCCTGTCCCCTATTGAAGATACTCTAAAGGTGGGAAATTCATATACTCCGTAGAAGTGGCCACTTGTTTTAAATTTGTTTTTTCTTAGACTTCAGACCACTTCATTATTTCTGTTCCGTTTCATTTGATGACAACCAAAATTCACAAGATTGATACATGATAGGGAATTATGATGTCATTTGATATATATGTATCTACCCACCCAGTGAGATAAGGTTGGATCAAAGTTGTCAATCACGGATTACAGAAAATAATAGTTTGTTCAAATTCACTACGCTACAGCCTTATAACACCGCTATTGCTACAATTTGACTACTATTTGTACAAGTTGTCAATCATGTATCACTGACCAATGGGAGTTTGTCCAAACTCTGCTGTGCTATGGCGCAATAATGCCACTATTTGACAACACTGATTTTGTGGTTGTTCTTCTTGTTGTACAACTAAATTTTCGACTAATTATCTGCTACACATATCATTGTACATTTGACAAAACAATGAATATAGGGTAGCTTTACCTTCCAGTGCTTCTTCGTCAGTAACACTGTAGTATTCAGCACGCCCAGCATCTTTCAAGAAACTATGCTCTGGTCCAACTCCTGGATAGTCCAACCTATACAATGAAAACAAGAAATGAAAACTGGAATACCAAAATCTAAAAAAACACCAAGAAAATGCTAACCAAATATCATCAAAATGAATTACCCTGCACTGATAGAGTGAGGCTCAATTATTTGTCCATCATCATCCTGCAAAAGATAGCTCATTGCTCCATGCAAAACCCCAACTTCTCCTTTTGTTAACGTAGCAGCATGCTTGCCACTTTCAAGGCCTAATCCGGAAGCCTCGACTCCAATCAGCCTAACATCTTGGTCATCAATAAATTCATGGAAAAGACCAATGGCATTTGAACCACCACCAACACATGCTACCAGAATATCTGGTTTTCCTCCCCATTTTTCCAATGCTTGTTTTCTAGTTTCTTTCCCTATCACGGCATGAAACTCTCTTACCATCATAGGATATGGATGTGGCCCACAAACCGAACCTAAAATGTAATGTGTTGTCTCCACATTTGTCACCCAATCCCTTATAGCTTCTGATGTAGCATCTTTCAGCGTAGCAGTTCCTGAATGTACAGCTCTCACCTACATCACAAAATTACCTAATTATTAAGCTCAGCGAGTAAACTATCAATAACCTCGTAAGACATACAACAGTCTTATCCTATTGTTTAATTTCAACTACATGCATGAAACAATGCCATTTGGATCTACCAAAAACAAAAGTTTATACTAAAATGGCCAAACAAATATTTTCAGGTCAACATGCAGTGGAGTGGATGAACCCAACATTGACAATCAGATACCTATTCCCAAGTCTACAATATTAACTTACCAAATAGTTACCTCAACTTGAGACTGAAACACACACACACACACACAAGCCTCCCAATCAATTCCAATATTTAGAGAAAGAATCAACTTAGAAAGGCACAAAATAATGTACATTGTTCATATACCAAAAGACTGTATGGAACACTAACTTGACAGCCACCAGGTCAAGGCACATAGAAGATCATTCATTCATCCATTCACATGAACAAGTAGAAACAAGTAGTCATTGGCTAACAACATACCTCAGCACCAAGAAGGCGCATTCTGAACACATTAAGGGCCTGTCTTTCCATATCTAGAGCACCCATATAAACAACACATTCCAACCCAAACCGAGCACATACGGTCGCAGTTGCTACCCCATGCTGACCAGCACCAGTTTCAGCAATAACCCTCTTCTTCCCCAACTTCTTGGCAAGCAAAGCCTGAGCAACAGCATTGTTGATCTTGTGAGCACCAGTGTGGTTGAGATCCTCCCTCTTTAGATACACCTGTGGCCCTTCACCGTTACTACGCTTGTAGTGCTCTGTCAGCCTTTCAGCAAAGTAAAGAGGGCTCTCCCTACCCACATAGTCCTTCAGAACCTCAGCTAACTCTTTCTGCAAAAACCAAACTTTTTAATCTCTGAAGATACCCATTTTAGTTTTATTCATAAAAACTGAATTATCCAAACGGGTTTCAAGATTCAAAGGTAACTAAACAAAGAGTGTTCTACATGTGATAGATAAAAACTTGAAAATCGTTTGAAACTTCAAAGACTACCAATGTTGCTGCCATAGAAGTAGAAGTTCACGGTTCTCCTCCATTAGACCCTGAGGTCAGGACAACGAGGACCATGAGCTTCTACTTCTGGTGACAAATTCTGCTGTCATTAGTGTTTTGGATAATTTTTAAATAAGGGTCATCAAGCAGGTAAATTTGCCACAAAACAATAAGGAAAGAACAGTAACTCCCTAGTCCATCCCACCAACCTATTTCTACAAAATTCATAAACTATTTTGGACTCTGAAGATATCCATTTGATTATTCTTTACAAAAAGCTATTAAGGCAACATTTGAATAAACAGCTTAATTAAGTGATTATAGCATACTACTCCGGTCTCAAATATAAGCAAAAGTTGATCAAAGAAAATTGATGTATTTGGTGAAAATTGTGAACCAAAGGCCTATTTGGATTTGACTTATTTGAGCTTATTTACTGGCATAAGTTTTATGAGACTATTTGACAGATTTGCTAAAAACAGCTAATGATATTTTTCATAAGCTTTTTTCAGCTTATTTTAATAAGTTCTCCAAGATAGCTTATAAAAATAGTTTATAGCATATACACAAACAACTTAATTTAATCTGATGTTATAAAAATAGCTTATGTAAGCTTATACATAGGCGCTTATCATGATATGCACTAATGCTATAAGCTGCAAATAAGCTGTTTATCCAAACAGGCCAAAAGACATCAACTTTCTTTGACCAAATTTTGCGAGTAAGCATTAAGTATCATATAAGCTATTTCTATAAAATAAAGTAAAATAAAATGTTTTTATAAGTTATTTTGAAGAGTTTATATGAACATGTGATAAGCAATTTCCATAACCTCTTTGAAGTTCAAAAAATTTAACAACTGTTGGTAGATAAGCTCAGTTAAGAAAATCAAAATAGACCCCAAGTCATTTTGGGATTGGAAGGTAATGAAGGAAAATGAGAAAGTAAAAGAAAAGTAACAAAGAACCTGAAAGTCTTGATCGGAAACAAGGGAATGGAATGCAGTTTCAAGTTCGGTGAGAGCATGGATGAGAGTTTCAGGGACATACTTGCCACCAAACCGCCCGAACCGGCCAAACGAATCGGGTCTTTGAGATAGGACTGAACCGGTGTTGTTGTTGTTGTTGTTGATGTGGTTCTCCATTGGATTGGAAGAAAAAGGAGAAAGTTGTAATTTTGAGGGATTTAAATTAAAGGATCAATTTGAATGGTACAGTACACTTGAGGTCAATTGAAGGTTGAGACTCAATTAAAGGGTTTTGGAGGGGGAGGTGAGAGAATATTTTAAAAAAAATTGTGTTAATAATAATTATAATGGGTTTTGCTATAAGGAATAATAATAATTTTTTTAATAAAGAAGGAATAATTTTGTAAATTTAGAATAAGGTTAATGGCGCGCCTAATAGTCAAACCTATTTTTACAGCTCTACTACCCATGAGGTTTGAGTATTCTCATTCCGCTCTATCTCGGTATGAACTTAAGTGAAACTATTTTGTTTTAACAATATTTATACAAAGGAAATAAATAGAGAAAACAAATCGTTTAATACTCAACTTAAAAATTTGAAATAATTAAGTTGAAAGTATTAAATCATCTGCCGCCACATGTCCCTCCTTTTTTCATTCAACTATGTTGAACCCTTTCAACACTTCTCTCCTCCACATCACTTCCAATGATTTTCAACTCTTCAACACCATAATTCAACACCATTGTATATGGCGAGTTTTGAACTGTGACTACTGCTTCGTCAGCAAGAAGGAAGCCGATGACTCGACTTGCGTATGGAAAAATTGAAAATATAACCATCACATGTTATAACGCGTGCGGCCATGTTTTTGCAGCATTGACATCATGCTAAAGAGTCCCAATCTTTACAACTACACAAATTGAACTCAGCTTTAAGGAAAGTTTTGACAAGTGTCAAGCTCACAGGCACTCATAGCAAATTCTTGCTGGACAAAATGCCAAAAACTTTACTTCTTCTGGGCAATATTTTGAATTGTTTTTCCCTCCTCTTCTGTTCTGCAATTTTGGGCCAAATACATTGAGTCCAACACAATCTGGCCCAGCAAAGCCCAATCCTTGAAAGAAGAAAAGCTTCAGCCAAACAAAAAAAACAAAGAAGCAGAAGAACGTCCCTTTCACGGCAGATTTTTCATGCTAGAATCCAAAAACTTCAATTAGGTTGGAATCAATTTCAAATTTCAAATTTCAAATTCTTCCTCTCTTCAATATCATAACTCCCTTTCTTTCTCATGGATTTCAATTCTTCTCTCATCATCTCTCTCATCCTCTCTGATATCTTCACCACCACCAACACCTTCGCTGCCGTCACTTTCTTTCTCATTGATTTCATTAAGTTCTCTTCTCAATCAAATCCTCCACTAGGTAACAATTTTTTTTCTCTTTGTTTTCACTTTGTTACAGATTAACTTCCATGGTTAATGATTAGTTAATGCCTTGTTTTCTCACAGGTTCACTTCCATTGCAATCTTCAGGTAACAGATAATTTAGGATTCGTCAATCTGTAAGTAATCCCTTTTTATCTTTTATATGGATTACATTCATCTCATGTTTTGAATTTTTTTATTCATCCCCTGTATTATTACATTGTTTGTTCTTTGATTCATATTGTTTCTATTTTATTGATAAATTTGGAATACAATGATTTTCATTATTATTATTCGTATATTTGGATTCAGAAGTCACAAAACCTTATGAACATACTTTATGGATTTGATGTATAAGCATGAAGGTTTCTTCAGCTTCTTCATATAGAAAGGTTTTAACTTGCTTCTCAATCCCTTCCTTATTTCATCATTTGATTTCATATTCTGATTTATTTTTTTTTGGAATGTTATTGTTTGTTCAGGTTCCGAAATTAGGGTTTGATTGGGTAAGTTTTCTGAACTTTAATTGATTGTATTTGAGTAGTATTTAGCTGATGTTTATTATTTGAGTAGTTATGTTTGGAATGTTTTATTGTTTGTCAGGTTTACAAATTAGGATTTGACTGGGTAAGTTTTATAAAGTTTAATTGATTAAAGAAAAATATAGCAACACTATGCCTCTCTTGATTGTAAGTACTATTTATGTTCTTACCTTGACAATCATATATATCATGTTTTTTTGTTCTTCAATTGGTTGTGGTTATTAGATGGAAAATTTAGTTACACTAGATAATTAGGATTTTATTTAATTATATATTTATTAGGATTTGTTTCTATGTTTTAGTTAATAATCTCTACCTTTTAGGAGTTGTTAGTGGGATTTAGATGGTTTTCTCCACCACAATATGATCGATTTGTTTTTGTTAAATTTTAGATTTGTATCAATTTTTTTTTTTGGATTTGATTTGTTTCAATTTTAATTTGTTTTATTTGTTATTTGTAAACTTTAATTGAGGAGAAAACCAAATTGATATACCAGTAGTTTTCATAAGATTTTTTTTTTCTAAATTTTAATTTTTTATTTCAAAATTTTAATTTCATTCGATCTATAAACTTTTTTATAAGTAATAAGTTAGTTTGATTGAATGTATTTCTTCTCCATGAACATTAAAACAAATGAGAGACAGAAGCATGGTTGTAAGTTGTAACGTCCTTTTCATCTGTCTCTCTCAAAAGCCAAATGTTGCCGCGCTAATACCTGTTTTATATGTTGCTACTATTGTTGTATTTCTGCTTTGTTGGAATCAATTTCAAAATTCAATTTATCCCACTCTTTTTCAATATCTAAACTCACTTTCTTACTCATCTCTCTCCATTTTTTGTTGATTCCTTTGAACTTCGTCTCTCTCCATGAATCAACCATCTTGGATGGCACAAACCACAATCTTCAAAGGTTTCGATTTGCTTCTCCATATGTTATTTTATGATTTAATTTCATCATCTGATTTTTATGTGACATGTTTAATCTTGTGTCTGTTTGCAAATTAGGTTTTCTTCTCAATCTTCTCAATCTAATCCTCCAACCTGTTTCAAGACCCATCCCACAGGTAATTTTAGTTTTGTTCTTTTCCAAATCCCTAATTTTCTTCATTGGCATTTCTAATCCGCTTTCTGTTTTGTTTTTTCTTTTCATTCACTCATTAGTAGTAAAGTTTTGATACCTGATCGAAGGAATCGCTCTCTCTCGCATGACACAATCAGGTGAGAGATATCCAAAGATTGTTACCATTATTGCATTCTCTTTGATGAAAGTAATATTCTTGAATTAGTTTTGGAAATGTTTTCACAAATTAAAGAACACACAAATTTCGATTAAAAAATATTGGCTTTTCTGACTTTTTCTATATTCATTTTCATCCATTATTTGACACTTGGAAATAATCAAATTATACAACTTTGGATCCATTATTGGGGTTTATTGTTCATTATGATGATTTTGCTGTTCTTTTTTAAATGCAGAGATTTTGTTAATTTCGAAAGTTGGATCTTTTACTGCTCGAAAAAGTCAAAGAAACAGGGGTAAGATGCCATTATACATTTATACCTTCATTTTTTATATATAGATATAGATATATAGACATTGACATTTAATAACTTATTTTTTTATGCTTCTTTGGTGATCTTTTATCTTAAAATTGAAGATGCAACAAAAGAGCTTATGACTAAATAAGTATATATGTTCCTTGTGCGTTCATCAATTGACTTTTGCACTTTTTATTTGCGTCAATTTACTATCAGGACTATTTTACATGGAAGTGCCTCTTACAGAGTAACTTCAGTCTCATTGTAATGCATGACCATATTTTTGAAATACATATTGAATTGTGCTTTATGTAAGAAATGCGACCCTGTTGTACTGGTGGAAATAAGTTTATTTTTTCATTCCCTTTGTGAAGTACTATTAGATTAGAGGCCTCAACATTTTAGACATTTTGTTACATGTGTTTTAATTGCATAGGTTGGAAGAATAAAGCAGAAGAGGGGTTATAAAGATCGATGGATGTACACGGATGAAAATGGAAAAAATACGGCTGATGCGTGCCTTATTGCTTACAAAGATCCTTATTCAGCTCACTTTGCCGGTAGTTTTTTCAATGGTATTTCTTTGAACTACATTTTGGTTTTGTATAACATGAAATGGCATTAATTCTCATTGCTTTTGGTTTTGTAGTTTTTTTTTTTAATTATATTCATGATTCATGAGATTATATGTGATGTGTGTTCAATCAGACTTGGTAGTCCATCTAAGGTTTAGATTTTTGTAATTATTTTACTTAGAAATACCAAGGGGCTTATAGCTCAATGGTGCTTCTAATCATATGGCTTTTTGTGCTGTCAATTATCAGTGCATGCATGCTAGCAGCTAGCTTGGCATCCATCTTCATTATCCTGCAACTATCATCTCTATCCTGCATCTAACAACACATATTGTTTGCTAAGAAGTATTTGATAGATAAACTCTTGCTGAATCTAGGATTGTTACATTAAAAACCATGCATCATGCATATGCCCTTCAGCATGACTCAATGAGTTCAAGGCTTGCAATAATGGATTAAGCTTATTTTCACTATATTTGCTTTGATTATGTTACATTTTCTGCACATGAACTATGGTTTCTATTGTCATTATATAAGACTTTGAATTAGTTAAGAAAATTGTGTTTCAAGTTTGGGAGCTTTTACACAAAAACTGGTGCATGTATTTTGGACGGAACATACTCCTTTTGTTACTTAACTCTCATACCATATATTTGACCTACTATTTGATGAAACATGTTGCATTTTGTTACTTTACTTTCTCAACTTTCATATCATATATTTGACACACTTCTTTTATTGCAGGTGCACCTATAGTAGGTATGCTTTTTGAGAAGATAGAATAAGACACTGATGCACATGATAAGAACGTTGAGGGATAAGGAGAAGAAAAAGGAATAGAATGGTAAAACTGATGCATAGTATAGGGAGGATCGTGTAATGTACATATATGCTATCATACATTTAAAACCACACATTCAATTTGTTGACTCTATATTTGAAGAGATTATTATGCAATGACTTAAATTTTGAATTTGGAGTTAGACAAAAGTTATGTATTTTAGGGTTTTACGAAAACTATGATTTAATTTTTTTCTTATTATGTATTCTATCCTTGGGCAAGTGAATTATGTAACCTTAGTTGTAGTAATAACTTCATTCTATTTCTTAACAAGTACATTGAAGAATATTTGAAGAAGTACATTTATATTTCTATTATCTAAGAAGTAATGCTTAATTTCTGCACAAAATATTTGAGAATTACTGTCTCTCATACCACATTCTCACCAAAAGAACATGTTAATATGTGAGAAAAACATAGAAGTACTAACGTTTTTTTTTTTTCTTTTTTGTAGTGTAGTGTAGGATTACAAGTATATTATCTTTTAATGGATATAGATATAACTTATAAGTTTACAAACATAAAAATACCAAGAAAATGAAGTAAGTGAAGCATAGTTTTATCTTAATTTTTTATTTTTTTTTCTTTCTGAAATTAATGGATTAGTTATATATCCAGTTATATGTAAAAGTTAGCATATTTCTATTTCGGAAAAATTTCTTTGGTATAGTGTAAACATTCACTTTGAAAAGGAACAAAGAATAGTAGGCAATAGGCAGTATCCTTGATTTGAAATGAAGAAAACAAAACGAAAGACCATTGATAGTTAAAAATTTTGTCACTCTTTATTGTTCAATTCTTACAACACGCTACCTTTTGGCACTCCTCGTGAAATGTCAATATTATAGAGGGATTGAATTTTAAGTTATCCCATTCTATAGAAACAATTTTATATAGAATAAATTGTAGGTTTTAAAAGTGAAAATTTGTTGACACAAAACACGGGGAGTGTCCCATATGGATGCTGAATTAAAGGAATTTCAAGTTATCCCAATCTATGGAAACAATTTTGTATAGAAGAAATTGTAGGTTTTAAAAGTGAAAGTTTATTGAGACAAAACACGGGGAGTGTCCCATATGGATGCCGAAGGGAATGAATTTCAAGTTATCTCAATCTATGGAAACAATTTTGTATAGAAGAAATTGTAGGTTTTAAAAGTGACAGTTTATTGACACAAAACACGGGGAGTGTCCCGTATGGATGCTGAAGGGAAGGAATTTCAAGTTATCCCAATCTATGGAAACAATTTTATATAGAAGAAATTGTAGGTTTTAAAAGTGAAAATTTATTGACACAAAACACGGGGAGTGTCCCATATATGGAAACAATTTTGTATAGAAGAAATTGTAGGTTTTAAAAGTGAAAATTTATTGACACGAAACACGGGGAGTATTCCATATGGATGCTGAAGGGAAGAAATTTCAAGTTATTCCAATCTTTGAAAACAATTTTGTATAGAAGAAATTGTAAGTTTTAAAAGTAAAAGTTTATTGACACAAAACACGGGGAGTGTCCCATATGGATGCTGAAGAAATGAATTTCAAGTTATCTCAATCTATGGAAACAATTTTGTATAGAATAAATTGTATGTTTTAAAAGTGAAAGTTTATTGACACAAAACACGGGGAGTGTCCCATATGGATGCTGAAGGGAATGAATTTCAAGTTATCTCAATCTATGGAAACAATTTTGTATAGAAAAAATTGTAGGTTTTAAAAGTGACAGTTTATTGACACAAAACACGGGGAGTGTCCCATATGGATGCTGAAGGGAAGGAATTTCAAGTGAAGTCAATCTATGGAAACAACTTTGTATAGAAGAAATTGTAGGTTTTAAAAGTGGAAGTTGTTTGTTTGTTGGTTTATGTTCTAAGTATAACAACAATTATATTATTACATGTCTTTTTTATATGGTTGTGTTATATTAACTACCAATTATCTAAGTGTTGTATTTAATCAGATAATCAAATCCTCCTCGCCCGTGCGTTGCACGGGTTCCTAACTAGTTCTGCAACATCAATAACACAACAATGGGACAATATATGTAATTCGTTGGTTAAAACCTTCTCCTGGAACTTTTAAATGCAATATAGACACGACCATTCTCTTTTGATCGGAGCATGGTAGGCTTCAGAGTCTGTTAGAGATGATCATGGGCGTGTTTTATAGCAGGAAAAGTTCTGATTTAGAAACGTTGTCTGAACTCTGAAGGTAACCAAGGGAAAGTTCACGAGTTTATGCCACACTATCAATTGCGTCAAAGATTTTAGGTTTGCAGGGTGTTTCTTTCGAGACACCTTCAATTATCCTCGCGCTGATTGTTCACCATTATTTCTCAGTGTAGGAATTTTATTTTCAAAATTCAATCTTTTGAGCTAGATTAAGTATACCTATACTTGTCATTAATTTGTATGTTCATATAGTCATGGTTAATCCACCTCATTTCTGTTACTCTCCATGACAATGCCATTTACAAATGATTTTCCATCACTCAATATAAAATTACCATATACAATTATTTAAATAACTTTCATGCTCTACTTTGACTAAGCTTTCTATATAAATACATAGCAACAAATGCACATACTACTTATTTGTTTTCATTATAGTTCAACCAAGAACAAATTCACTAACAGATTCAGAACAATAAAAGGAAGTAGTAGTATATATCAGCAGTAAGTTGGAACATTGACAGGTTTGTAAACAAAGGTTCTGACAGCATGTGAATACCCTGATGGATGATTGTAACTGAATTTCACCCCTGCGCTACCACCACCAAGAGTTGTGCAGTGATCATGGAAACTACTGATTGGTCGAGCAAGACATGCATCCCAACGATCAGTCTCGGGCATTGTCTCGGCTACTGTGTATATCCCCTTAGCATCTGTAAATGCTTGATAGTTTAGAACTTCGCCGGACTTGGTGATGCATAGAACAGCAACTTCAGCACCTGCATTATACAGCATTCAAAACCAACCATGTCAAAATAAATCCAGGGAAAATCAATTCTAGTTTAAACCAAAAAGTTTGGAGTGCGATTTTTTTCTTCCCACTTTCCTTTTATATTAGCACAAAAGTTGGAGTTGTTCTGTGTGACTAGATGTTAGAGCCTTACGGGTTTGAGTCATGAAATTAATCTATTGCAAATGTAAGGTAAGACTGCCTACAATAGTTCTGTAATGGATCCAACCCTTCCTTGGATCTTGCTACGGCAGGAGCCCTATATCACCAGCCTTTTCCCGTTTATCCATTCCCTTTTATAATAAAAGATATATGTAGCACTGACACTTAGGATTGAAGGAGATTTTGGTGTCCAGCATGTGTTAGAATCTGATATCGACATGAGACATGTGGTTACAATTACATTCAATTATCACTTCTATTTTATTAAATTATTATTGGTGTCTACATGTCAGTGTCGTGTGCAGTGTATACGCGTCACTGTGTCAGTGTCAATACTTCATAGGATCTAAACCAAATCTAGAGGATGACCATTTGACCACATTCACCTGTCCTTTGTTGTATCATTGTTTAAATTCAAACTGACTCATTACCAAAATGGTTAAATATGAAAATGGGGTTTACTTAGAAGCCACATACACTAGGATAAGAGAAAGTCTCATTTTTTATGGAGACAACAATAAATTAGGTTTGTCAACTAGTCATAGAACCAATATCAAATGTTGCTAAAAAGCCTTAGAATACATCCATGAGACGTCGCATCAAAGGCATACAAATGAACCCTTTTTAGGATAAAAGGACACAACATGTCTCGCCTTAAATCATGAAACTGTTTGCCCAGTTTCTTTACCAATTGTGAAAATGAAAATAATCAGCTACTTGTGAGGTAAACTTTAACATAACCAAGGTTCCCAAAGGTTCATCATGCACATCGAACAAAAGTTTAATTTGAATGACAAGGGAGCTGCAACAAAAGCAGTGAATGAAAGAAAGTGTTATCCTTATACGTATGAAACCTTTTGGGATAATGAGTTTATGAATGCAAAAACAACTCAGACAGACACTTTCGTTGATTAACATGCTCGCTAGCAAACAGGGTTAACAGTAAGTTTTGTCTTCACTACTACCGAGCACCTGAATGATGGTGTATAAGAAAGAACACTAATCATTGAGTGTCCTGCACAATGACGAGGCAGATGAAATGGAGGGGGAATACGATAGCTAGAATTGAATTCTGTTAGAGATCCAAAGGAAGGAAAAGGAAATAACCCAAAGGAGACTCTTAGAAGTCTGTTGTGATAGATGGTATCTGTCATTCATCCTTTACATCTATCCCTCCCAGCTAAACCACTTACTAAGGGGCTACCTATCAGGTTTTCTGATGTTCCATAAGGCCCTAATAAATAATAATATGCACAAGAGTCTACTTCCTTTTTAGCAATGCACAGGCAATCCTTGGACATCACTGATTAAAACTAGTCGCGGCATTCGTTGATCTTAGATTTCTAACTAAACATAATTGCTACATTATTGTGATTGTAAGTTGCATAGATCAACCTAGACAACACATACAAACAGTTCTCTTACATAAAAACAAAAGGGTAAGAAAGAAAAATTAGACATCTTCACAACAATTAGAGATTACTTCTTGTCATTATTATTCAATGGATATGAACTTCAAAAAATGACAAATGCAAAGTAACAATATTGAAACATATCTATTTCATACCACAATACTATTATCCAAAATCAACATTTTTGAGGCATTTGATAGAGAATTATCCAAAATCAACATTTTCAATGGATATGCGTCAGTATTTCGTGAGTTACAAACATTTTGGTAGAGAATTATAAGGCTATATATCAACTAAAAGAATTTACATTACAAAAACAAAAAACCCATTTCATAAACTCAATAAAAATGATATAAAATTCACATAAATGATAAATCCCAATTGAAGAGAGAGATTATACAATACCTTCAAGAACATGATCTTCAGGTCCAAGAGAAGAATCACCACAAACATCACAAACAACTCTTCCATGAATTTCACCAGTCCAAGCACTTGCACCCAAAGCAAATAACATCATCAACAACACCATCAAATCCACCACCATCATCTTCTGCTTCATCCCTTCCATGATTGAAACTGAAGAAAACACCCAAAAAACAGAACTTTCTTGAAACACACTGATTTTGGGTTTATGGGGTGTTTGTTTTCTACACTCTCACTCTAACAAGTTTTGATTTTTTCCACCGACACTAGCTGAGTCACCGAGTCCAACGCCCGAGTCAAACCAAATATTTCTCTAAGGACTAAAGTGTCATTATAAAAAAACATTAAGGACAAATTTGGAAATTCACCTCCATGTTTTATCCTATAAATAACAACCAAAACCCTCGTACCATGATGTTGTCTTCTGTAGCGCCGCTTCAGATTCAAAAGGGTTAAATTTTTTCTCTGATTCAGTTCATATAAATTCAATTTCAATTCTCTCATATGCTAATTCTTTAAGAATTTTATTCTGGGTTGTCTTTAATTTTTTCAATTTTGTTCATTACATGTTAAAAATTCAATCTTTCTTCTTTGTTCTTGTCTTTTTACAATCATGTTTACTGTCTTATTTTTCTCTGATTTGTTTTTTCTGAATCTCCTGTGATCAATTTGATTGTCCCAATGATGATTTATAATCATTAAAGTAGTGGACTGAATTTCCTTGAAGAGAAATTAATTCAGAGGGATTATCTAATTTTTTCTTAATTTTTGTTTAGTATAATTATTTTAATTAATTATATGTTTAAGCACAGCCCTTAAGATCGCCTTTCAAAACAATGGAAGCGTTTTGAGTCATTGCTGTGCAAAATTAAAATTTCTATAAGGTTTCATATTAGGGTTTTCCTATTATGTTTTCTTTTTCACCACTTGTTTTTTTATTTATTTATGAGGCATAGACCCTTTTATCATTGAATCTGATTTTTTATCATGTTAAAAGTCTTTGGTTAATTGCTTCTTGTAAGTATTGACCTATTGATTTATCTGATTCAAAGTTCATTTTCATTGGTGATTTTTTTAATAATGTCTCATCAACCAAGTGGTAACATTTTTACTAAATTTTATATACTTTTTTTCAATTTTATTATTGGTGGAAAATAGTACTAAATGCAAGAATGATGATTCAATTAGATGTATGAAAGGAGAAATCCTTGCTGAACTCAATTTTTTGAGGCAAACTTTCTGACTTGCTTAATAGAATGTTTACTTTTTGGTACTATTAGGGAGTAAATCATTTCTTTAGTCTTAATTATAAATAAAATAAATTGTAATTAGTCTATATTTTTATTGATTACATTTTGACTTTTGTACAAGGATGATGATTCAATTAGATGTGTGAAAGGAGAAATCTTTTCTGAACTCAATTTTTTGAGGCAAACTGTCTGACTTGTTAATTTCTTTTGTTTAATAATGATTGTTAAGTTTTGTTTATGAAAAAAGTTTATTGGATTTGTAATTAGTAGTATGTTTCTTTTTGAATTAAATTAAATTAAATATAAGGATGATGATTCAATTAGATGTGTGAAAGGAGTAATCCTTTTTGAACTCAACATTTTTGAGGCATTTGATATATCTGACTTTATAATCTTTTGCTTAATTTATATTAGTCTTGTGTAATATTTGGCTTCATATAGTCTTCTCAAATTGTGCAATCTCCATTAGGATTGAACGACAGGCAAATATTGTAATCCACTTTGGTCTATTTTCTTAAACGGTTAGGTTTGGTGACGGTTTATTTGAACTGGTAAAAAAATGAAATCATGATGGTACGTAAAAATAAACTTAACATGTTGCGGCGTTCCTTGTTACACAATGAACATCTGCAACAAGTTTCTTCTATTCATTGGACAACACCCAAGATTCTTAATCATATTTTATTCTCAAGTATTCATCAAATATCATATAATATGAATATATTGTGGCATTTTAATACAAAAAAAATATCGTGGCATTTATAAATAATGATGCTTATTAAGGAAGGGAAACAAGAATATCAAATTTCAGTTGATACATCTAATTAGTAAAAGGGGTGAACAAATTTTTTTTCTTGAGTTTACCAATTACTAAAAAATGAGTTTACCATCGTACGATTTTCATACATACATATGTCAAATCGGATAGTGTTAACCTTGGCAAGGTTTTCAAACTTGAGTTTTAACTTCCATCCAAAAATGCTCACTTTAAATGGAACATCATTTAACCATAATTGTTGTAGAGCTTTCTTTCACTACGTTTTCATCAATAGCCACAACAACTTTGCGAAAGTGAAGAAACTCGTACGTTGAATTCACCGAAAAAATACCTGATTGAGTAAACCCCCATCACATGCTATCTGCGTCATTGCTCACGTTAGTCCTGAACCATGCATCATTCTCAATTCCCCCGATCTTCATAATATCATGCCATCACAAAGATTGACCTTTGACTTGCTAAGATTAGAGTGCAAAAAATTATCAGCCAAGCTCCCATGTTATATATGATCACACAAACCTCTGCACTTCCATTTACAAAGTAAAATTTGGTTGAAATAATTTAGATTTTTTATACCCAAATCACCTTTATCTTTTAGGAGACAAATTGTGTCCCAATAAATTGTCATACTTATAAACTTGTAATCAAACAAAAGTTTAATTACTTTTTTTTTTTGACAGAAAAACTTTAATTACTTTTAAACAGGTAAAACAAAAATAAATTAACTCATTTTTTTCGATTTCACCCATTTCACTATATATTAACTCGTTTAACATAGATTTTATCCTCAAATTTACCAAAAAATAAATTTACCACCAATTTAATACGATTTTAATACCTAAATATATAAAATTAGACAATTTTATGTGTTAATCGATTTTGATAACCTTTAATTCAAATTAGAATTGATTATAATAATAAAGTTAATTCTACCCGAGCATACTAAAATATATCTCATAAAAAAGATAGACAATATGTGAAAACTTTTACAAATATAGATAAGAATATTGCTCCAATAGACCAATGGTTGTACTTAAAGATTGTACTTAAAGAAAGAAAAGAAAAAGAGCTAACAACAAGGCAACGAGAATTCGTAAAGAAAAAAAAAAAAAAAACAAGGCAACGAGAAACACGATGAGATCCAAACAAAACCTTATATTAGGCTAAAGCCAAAAGTGTAAGAAATAATGTGCTTTTGCTTCTTAAGCTTGAATTTCACTCAACAACACTGAACATATTGCACTTTACTTTTGTCAGATATATATGGAATGTTCACTTGGTAAAGAAAGAAAGAAATAAGAATAAAGTAATACTACATGTTACTTTAGAGACCCGTCATTTTTGGTGGGTGAATTAGGATTTTAAATTTGTTATTATTAGTTTGTTTGTTCTGCTTAATTTGCTAAAAATTGGAACGTGATAGGTTGGCCTGTTGGGTCAAAATTTTAAAAAATCTACTCTTTTAATTCATTTTTTTATTTATAAGTTAGAATCCACTTTAATTAATGAAATGCTATAAATTTTAACTTAATAATGTGATATTTGAATTTGACTCCAAAAACAGTCTAATCTATGTGAAAACACTTATTTAAATTAAAATAAATAGAAAAAGATGCAAATGGTCGAAAAAGACCTGAAATCACCCATTTTCAATGAAATAAGATGAAGAAAACTTAGAGGAAGGAGAAGTTTGTCACTCTAAAAATTAGGGCCGGCTATACTAAAGAGAATTTATGTTATCAAAGCTATGAAAAATTTATGCTATTAACATATATGTTGTGAGTTTGTTTCACTTAAAGTTATGAAAAATAATTTGTTATTCATCATTCTTCTTGCCGAGGAATTTATGTTACTCGAAACTGAATATTAAGCTATAATACATAAGCAACAAGGTTATTTTTTAATCAGACATAACAAGGTTTGAAAATACAGTTTTTTAAATAAGGGTTAATAGGTTTTTTCCCGTGCAATTTTAGCAGTTTTGTTTCATTCCCTGTAATATATTTTTTTCGATTATCCTATGTAATGTTAAGATTCTATCCTTTTAGGCCCTCATAGAATATTTTGTCTTTAAGATTCCCTAAAAATGATGATGTGACATGCTTAATGAGGGAGGTAAATCAAAATTTGCTAACATTTACAAGAGGGCAAAATGACGGAATCTTAACCAAATTTATCAGATATCCAATCCAAACTCGTAGTTGGAAGAGAATATCGAATTTTCTTTTTTGGAAGTATCGGATTCATAGATTTTCTTATATAAGGGAATTAGGTTGCACTACATCTCCTTACAAAACTACCTACCCACACCTATCTCTCATTGATCCTTATTCTTCTTATTTTCATTCTACGTTTTTCAAACTTACTAAATGTCTCATTTTTCTCCCAATCATTTTGAAGGCATGCCTTATTTTTCTCCCGATAATATTCCCGATGATATTGAAGGTATGACTGAACTCCTTATATTATTAATTAAGTTACTTTTATTACTCAACCATTATTACTTGCATATATAATATAAATGATAGTAATTGTAACTAATTTCATAATAATGTGTTTAATAAAAACAACTAATCTTTATAAAAGGACCTAGAATGACATTTATATTGAAATAAATCGATGCAATACTTTCGATAATTAATTGGCATCTTAATTAATTATAATAATTTGTTTTATATGTAGTTGAGCATTTCAAGTGGTTTGTAATGAGAGACTATTGGGATGATGTTGTTACATATTACAAAGGAAACAAATTTTATCACAAGGTAAAAGTGAAGGGAAGAGGAACTGCAATACATGTAGCAGTAAGCAATGGTGAGAAAGTGGCTGTGAAAAAGCTTGTAAGTGTAATAGTGGATATGTGGAATAATAATGATGAAATTCATCCATTAAGAGAGTTGGATGATGATGAAAGTCGTGCTACACCTCTTCACCTTGCAGCATATAGAGGATTCACAAGTATGTGTGAATGTATAATTGGAAAAAATGGTGAAAGAAAGCATTTGGTGTATGAAGAAAATGATAATGAGGAAACACCACTTTTTTGGGCTGTGCTAGGACACAGAAAAAGAACTTTTGTTTACCTATATCAATTTGCACAACAAAATGTCAATATTGTTAAGGATAAATATGACACTACCATCCTTCATGTTGCCATTAGGAGAGAAATGTTCGGTTAGTTCATCTTTTTCATATATCTATCTAGTTTATTTATTTGTTTCAGATAAAATCAAAGTGACTAAAATATTCATGTTTCTAGATCTGCAATGTTGATACTCAAATCTTTGATTAATTGACTAAAACCGATTTTTTAATAGAATTCAAATGAACAACGTAAAAAATACACGAAATCCAACAATGCCACACAAGACAACTAGGCATGTCAAAATAACCAATAGAAAAACCGATTTGACTGGGTTTAGGTTCAAGTTTGAGTTTAATAGAAAACAAAAATGAGTATGATATCTTAGTCATATTCAGAAGGCAAATATCCTTCCATTACACTTTTGCTTCAAAATCGGGAGTTAGTTGTCCAGTGGCATCTCTATGAGTTGGGTTGTTGTCTTTTCTGGTGGTCTTGAAGCTGAGGAGTGTCTTTTTAAGAATGAGGTTAGAATTAGACCTCTATTAGGTGGTATCTGTTTTAGTATTTTCATTGATGTTTCGCATATATACGGCACATTTGTTTTGTAGTCCGTCTTTTACGGGTCTCTGTTCATCTTGTGCGGGGACCTGATTATTATTAATAATATATTTACTGTAAAAAAAAAAAAAAACTATGTTAGTAAACTAAAAGTAATAAAACAACTAATATTAGGATTAAGATGAATATATACTTCAAGAATGAAACTCTAAAATATTAAAAAATTCAAAAGTGTAAATTATAGACTAATTTTAATTAAGAAATTTTCCTATCATAAAAGTTAATCTATACTTGATAAAAAACAATTTACTAAAAATTCTTAGTGTGTGTACATATATATCTTCATTCAATAATATATCTATGTGTCTTGTGCAACAGTTTTGGCATGTATAATAATGCATTGCTATGCTAGTTCAAGTATTAGCTCTATGAAGGACAAAAATGGTGTTACTCCTCTTGACGTACTTGCCACTAAGACATCAACCTTCAAGAGTGGAAATCAGCTATCATGGTGGAAGGAAATTTTGTGCTACTGTAAGTAACACCACACACATTTCATTATTTATTATGAGACCAAAATAAAACTAATGAATAAGTTAAGGGACCAAAAATTCAAATTTCATAAGAACAATTCATTATGGGGAAAATAAGGCTCTATTTGGTAAAAATAGTGGATGACTTATAGCTATTAAGCGGATGGCTCCGTTTGGTAAAATTACCTCCGGTAAAATTTAACCTTTAATTATTTATTTCTCTTTTTTATTTCAATTCTTCAATTTATTTTTTCTATATCATTAATAAAAGACAATTTTATAAACTAACTAATAATTTATCTTTTCAATACATCATTAATCATATTTTTTAATTTGTGTAATACGGTCAAAATAATTTATATTTTGATACGGGAGAAGTAACATTTGCCTGCATTATATTTACTTTTCTGTCAAAAGTCATCAATACACAAATGTCTAACTTTCTTTATAAATTTTTTGTTTCAAAGGTTATCCTTTAAAACTCACGAACGGAAAAACTATATTGAATTCGATTCAGAATTCGATTCAGAAGATTGTAGTACGCAGAGGTAAGCTTGTCATTGCCATTATTTAATGTTTTGAAATTAGTGAACTATTCATAGTATTCCTATTTTTTATAAAGTGTGTATTCAATTTTTCAAAAATATAAATAGGAGTATTATCTTTTGTAGTAATAAATATCTGCTATTTTTAAGATTATTAACATGTAACTTCAGTGCACATATTAACATATTACCTATACAAAATTTAAAAGAATATACCAATAGTCAATTATTCAGTGATGATTGACGTTGAACTTGATAGGGAGAACTATGAATATTCCGGTCAATTTAATTTTATCATATTATTTATAGTAGACATTTTGCCATTATATGTTATTAACTTGTATGCTATGAGTTTGTTCGCAAATTTATCCGTTACTTTTTTAGTGATGTTGAATATGTGATTATGTTTGATGTATTTTATTAATGTTCGACATGACACAACACTATTATTATCTACTAAAGAACTATCATCAATATTGCAGATAAAGATGATCAAAATGGTGATACATCAATACAATTAAACTATGACGAAGAATTAGACAAAGAAGACAAAATACGTTTATGTAACTGTTACCGGTCTGTATTCAGATGGCCTATTTTGTCACTATTGGGTATGTATATTAACTGAATTCCTCCCAATTTATTTTAGAAAGATGAAAATGACGAGTCATTTAATGGAGGATTGCGGTTCGAACCCCGGTCTTGACATTCGACCTAACAATCTTAGCATTTCTGTCAATTTTACTAAGATTTGTGGACGAATTCCTCCAAACTTTATGTATGCTTTAATTTGAAGCTATTGTTATAGTGTATAAGTGATATTTATGTTCTATATATCATTCATCCATAGAGTTTGTTTATAAATTCATTTATTTGGATTGAATTATTTTTGAGCTTATACAAAATAAATTATGTAAATAAATAAACTTTTGTGTATTATTCATGAACTTATCATGATACTCCCTCCGTCCCAAACTATAAGCAAAAATGAGTTAAAGAAACATGATGTATTTGGTTAAAGATTTGGACCAAATGCATTCACGTAATTTATTGATTAATTTTTGCTTATATATTGGGACGGAGGAATTAGTTTAGAATAAAACAACTTATGAAAATATAATTTTTTTAATGCTAACTTATGAATTAACATAAAAACTTATTTTTCGCTCTAAAAAAAGAAAACTTATTTTTCCTATAAAAAAAACATAAAAACTTAGTATTTTATTTGCATAAACTATTTTTTCATAAGTTCAAATATAAGTCAATCCAAATAGACCGCAAATAAACTATTTTTTCATCATTATTACTTTTTTTGTTTCATGTCCACGCAATTAATTTTGCAGAAATAGAGAAAATAGAGAATATTAAGAAGAAGCGCTTCTTTGGTGCTCAACTCTTGGAAGATTTAACACAAAATCTTGACTACTCGTCCTACATGGGTGGTGGGGGTAAAGTAGTATTTAACGAAGAACATGAGCAAGAAATAGCAAATATAATGAAGGGTAAGATTTATAAAATAATTTTGACAAAATTATATCTTTAGTCCCTTAATTTAATTTCAGTTAATTATTTAGTCTTTTACATTTTTTATAATATTTTAGTCATTTTTTCGTAAGTATGAATTTCAAGTTTTAAATTTATAGTTTTCTTTCTTTGTTTGCTTTCATTAATCATAAATATATCTTTTGTTGTAACACAAAGAAATTGATTTAAAGTTTGAAATATCATATACAAATAGGATGTCTATTTGATCTGTAAATGGGGATCCTAATTGCGGGGATTGCCACGTTTGGGAACCTGTAGATGGAGAATTTTGGGGATTAGGACAAAATTTTATCCCCCCGCCTTGTGGAGACTTTGTTCCAGAAAATTTTATTTATTATTTTTAATTATATATATATTTTTTTGTAATGAGCTGAGATCAATCCCATGAACTATAGCTTACTACCTAAATCCCTTATCAGAAGACCAAATCTAGTGGCTTATTTTTAATTATATTTTCACACAATATATGGATAATTTTGTTTATATATGATTTTTATAATTAAACTTTATTATTTTTTTTACCAGTAGTTTGATTTTTTTTTTGAACCAAATAAACTTACTAGTAGTTTGATTTAAAATAATAGAAATTTGATGAATTTTTAAGGTTGATTATTCCCCGCAAGAACTGTGGGGATCCGCTGAGTTGATGATGGAGAAAAAATATTCTCCGAAACGAGGGATGGGAATACAGATGGAAAATGTAATTTCCTAAACTCCGATCGAATATTTTAAATAAAAATAATTTTAATTTTTTTTAATGTTTGCAGGGTATTTACAAAATACCACAGAGCAAAGTGGCCCATCTGAAATTAAGGAAGAGAATAATGAAAGAAAATTATTAGCAGAGAAAATTGGCATAAAGGACACAACATATTTGGTTGCAGCAAAACATGGCATAGTGGAAATTACGAGTAAACTTGTATCTAAAATGAAAAGTGTGATCCATGAGAGAAACTCTAACAAAGAAAATGTTTTGCTTGTGGCAGTGAAGTATAGGCAACCACAAATTGTTGAGGAGTTGAGGAAGAGTTCATCCATAGACAAGAATGTTTTTAAAAGCCTATGTCAACAAGTTGATAACAATGGAAATACCATGTTACACTTGGCATCATATACACTCAACAAAGAAACTACTTGGAGGATATCTGGTCCTGCCATGCAAATGATGTGGGATATCAAGTGGTATAAGGTAAGGTACTACTACATTTATATTTTCTATAAATTAATACTTCCTTTGCTAATTCATATAAGGAAAATTTTACTGGTAAAATTCATGAAATATGATTGATGTATAAAAAATGACTAAATACTCAAATTATTTTGTTGCATCCCTAAACAACATATATAACAACTAGAAAAAATTGCATCCTAATCTGTAAAAATAAATAAATCCTGTACTATTTTTCTAAATCTAAAGAATTCACAAGTATATTTTTCACTATTAGATTTATATGTTTCAACATATTTTATTTGATCTAATGATAAGATTTATTGATTTAATGGTGAAAATAAAACGTGCGAAAGTTTGACTCTTTCATTATACAAAGACAATTATATTATAACCATGTAAAAAATTATATCGTTAACTAACACTTTTACAAAGTACTAACCTAAGTATTAATTTTGGTAGAACGTTTTTTTTTGGAAAAATTTAACATTAGGATAATTTTTTTGAAAATATCTTTTCTTTTAAAGAAAAGTGTTAATTTTAAGCAGTTTTCAATAAAATTCGCCAATTAAAAAAAAAAAAATTGCTAATTAACGAGAATATAAGAGACACTTTGATGCAAAATATTTTTTAAAGTAAAATAGTCTGAACCCCTTGCTTCAGGTTCTTGGATATGCCACTATATATAGGAAGTAATTTTTTTTTACGAAAGTATATGTAGTAAATTTAAAATTAAAACAATGAGTATTATCGAAAGTTATCTAAATATGATATAAATTCAAATATGTGTTTATTCATTTCGAAAAACTTACACTACATTTGAAGTTACATTAGTATATTATTCATTATAATTTGTAACAATATTTTTAACCCATTCCTTGAAGCTTGAAGTAACTCTTGAAATGACAACATATCTTTTTTAGATCATGTTGAAATGACAACATATAATTGGTCATTAGAAAAAAATGATGTTGAGACTTAATTTTTTTGTATTATAAATTTCATTGGAGAATTGTGAGTTGGATAAACTACTTCATTATCGAATACTCCCTCTATCCTGATTTATAAGCAAAATTATACTTTTGAGATTCATTCAATAATAGATGTATCTGGTGTATAATATAGGTCAGATACATTAGTTTTTCAATGAATCTAAAAAGTTGATTTTTGCTTATAATTAAGGATGAAGGGGGTATGTGATTTATATATTTTTCAAAACATATTAGAACAAACATAACTAACTTAACTCATGCTCAAAATTGAATATGATAAAAATTATGCATAATGTAAATTTTATTTGACCTCTTTGTTTTTTTACCAACACTTTAAATCATTTTTTATTTGGATCAAACACAAGAATGCGACGATGAATTTGCATACCAAAATCATCAATAAATTGTTTCGAAAATCGACTAACACGCTATATACACAGAGATTGGACAAAGATTATTAACAAAAATACTAACTATTCACTGCCCCTCACCACCCCCCATCATACATTAAATAAATGTGAGTGGATGATGTGGCTAAATGAAATATTTTTATTGATTTAAGTGGATTAGGGTTGAGATACGTAATAGAATAACTATTTAAGATAGATAGATTGGAGTCATTTTTACATTGTGATGAACTAGCATTAATATATGTTTTATGTTTTGATATTGTGATGAATGACATATAGTACATCCAAAGAATAGTACCAGGGCATTTCAAATATAGAATCAACACAAACAACAAAACCCCAGGTGAAATATTTAAGGAAGCGCATGAAGTCCTTCTAGAAAAAAGCACTGAGTGGTTGAAAGAAACAGCAGAGTCATGCTCAGTTGTAGCAGCACTAATTGCAGGTCTCTCCTTTGCGACATCAGGTAGTGTCCCTGGAGGAAATGATCAGAACACGGGAAAACCGACATTGGAAGGACAACCTGCATTTGAAGGATTCGCTATATCTTCGTTAATCGGACTTTACTTCTCTGGCACTGCACTCATCATGTTTCTTTCGATTCTCACTTCTCGAAAACAAATCGAAGACTTTAGTATAAACTTGCCAACCAAGCTTCTTGCAGGCTTAACTTCTCTCTTCGTATCGATTGTTGCCATGTTTATTTCTTTCTGTGCTGGACATTTCTTTGTGCTCACAGATAAATATGGTAAACATGATATCTTGTTCTATTTATATATTGTCTTTAGCTTTCCTGTCATATTCTATGCAGCGGTGCAACTTCCGTTATATATTGATCTTGTTAAAGTTATTTGGAAGAAAGTGCCACCATCAAGTGTTAAGGGTGTTCATTTGTAGTGTTATTTGCTCTATTGTATTAATTGCTTTGTGGATCGAAAATTATGAGTTTGGTTTGTACTTTTTTTTACTCTTAGTTTGGTTTCTAATTGAATAATGTCTCTTGTGTGTTTAATATGTTTGGAGTACTATATGAATCTATTGTGGGATTTGACTCCGTTTGTATCATATTATTATAAGTTGTGATAAAGATGATATGAATTTTCGCATTCCATATCTCATATACTATATATACATACTAGTAAAATACTCGTTTATATTTTCTACCAAAAAAAAAAAAAAAAATACTCGTTTATAATCATATAGAAGTTGAGGATCGAACTCCTAACCATTTATTAAAGGGGTTCAAATTTTTTACCACTTTGAACTAATTTATTGTTCGTACTTAAAACATCAATTTATCATAGAATATTCATTTCTTTATATTGACCACTATTTCTCATATTGTATATTTTTGTCATTTTTTAAACAACCCTTTGTTAAATTTTACCAGTTATGGTTATAAGAAAATAAATAACGATTCAAGTGGTATGCTAAAGATAGTAACATTATCAACTCTTCTATAAATAACAGTTCCTTTTCTTCTGAGAAAGGATGGAATATTTTCTTTTCTCACTGGATTGTGACCTACAAATGTTGATGTAAGGTTTGTATTTTTACATTATTTTATTCTATTTATTATAAATTTTGGTTTTATGCAATTTGGTTACATCTCATCTTACACATAAATTTATAAGCACAAACTTAAAATTTTAGAATCAACATTCAAATTAGAATTGATTATTATATAGACTAGCAGCCTATGTAAAAAAAAACATGCATCATGTTATGATAAGTTTGTTAATAAAAGATTTTTGCTGCTAATAAAAAGTCAAAGATATTGTTGGTATTATAAAAACTTCACACCAAATTTTTTTGTATTATCTTTATATATATAGATATAGGTATAGATAACACCAATTATACTCAAACATATTTAAATATAACTAAATCAAATATAAATTGATCTCTAAAATCGGACAAAAATTTGGTTAAACTGCTCTTTTCTGTATCAGTACCCATTATTTGGTTAAACTGAACCAATTGGATAGTTAACCCTCTAAACTAAAATTATATTTGTAATCTTGACACAAGCTTTCCAACGAGTGGTCGTTTACTCAAATCGGACATCGTTTAGTATTTCAAATAAATTGTGGAAGTTGAGGGTATGATGTTGACTTCATGCAGGAAATTTGGAAAAAAATTTGTAACACAAAATTTCGGTTTTTATTAACCGAATTTTTTGAGCATGACAAAAAAATTCAGTTCATACAAACCGAAGTACCCCAAGGGTAAATACAGAAATTTAGGAGTGTAAAAGAAAGGCGGGAGATCGGGAGAGAAAACATCTGAAACCTTTCCAAATATATATAAGAATATTGCTCCAATAGACCAATGGATTGTACTTTAAGGAAGAATAGAAATGGGCTAACATCATCAAGGAAATGAGACACATGATGAAATATGAAGCCTTGTATTTGGAGAAAAGAATATATTTCACTTTTAATTTTGTCACATATACATATGGGTTCTTTCACTTAGTAAAGAATAGAAATAAGAATAAAGTAATATATAGTCTTAAACACGTCAGATCGTTCTGATTAGTCTATCATTTTTAATAGTTGAATTGAGATTTTGAATTGTCAATATTAGTTTGTTTGTTCTGTTTAATCCGGAAAAAAAAAATGGGACGTCATAGGTTGGTCCATTGGGTAAAATTTTAAAAAGAATTATTATTTACATTTTATTTTATTTTATTTTATTTATAAGTTGCAATGCATTTTATAATATTCTTCTACTTTAATCAAAGATAAGAAAAATATTTAATTTAGTCGCTTTGGTTTCATCATGATTCTAACATGATGTTTGTAACAGCTTGTCAATTGGTTATCTCATAAATTTTGTAGTTTTTTTTTTTTCCTTTCACCACCAGTTTAATCTGGTTCAGAGGTTAGTTCTGGCATCAAGTGATTCCAGTCATCTCTCAATCACAGTTGTGGGGATCGAACCGTGACCCTCTCTACCAAGTTCAATGTCAATCACTACTGAACCAACTAACAATTGATATAAATTTTTTAGTTTTTGAAAGATGAATGTTTGATTAATAATTTATTGGTTTCTTCAATAAAATTCAAACACTAAAATAGCGTAAGATGTACAACAAAAAAAAAAATAGCGTAAGATTCTTTTAACACTAAAATAACACTCAAAGGAAGAGAATATCAATTTTTCTTTTCTGGAAGTATCAGATTCATAGATTTTCTCATATAAGGGAATTAGGTTGCACTAAAACACTAACTACCTATCTCTCATTGATCCTTATACTTCTAATTTTCATTCTACGTTTTTCAAACTTGCCAAATGTCATTTTACCACGATAATACCGATGGTATGCCTAAACTCTAGCTCTTTATTATTATGTTATTTTTTTTCAAGTTACTACTATGTATCTCTAGTTATAATACTCTTTAGGATCGTAAAAGTAGAAAATAATATATTTTATTATGATTATGATAATGACTAATAATTGAGAGTAAATAAAAAAATTAATCCATATGAAAAGACCTAGAACAACATTTATTTTGAAATAAATCATATCAATGAAATACTTTCGAGAATTGACATCTTATTTTTTTTTTTTTAACTTTGTGGCTGATCATCTTCTCGGACCAGCTATTGATTATCATCTTGGTAAGTTATTACCTCACCAACTATCTAATCAAAGATTCATTATATTTATTGCATAAATATGTTCTACGTAATTAATTTAATTCTCATTTAATACAGTTGTAAAATAACCATTAAAATTAATGTTATTAATAATTTCTTTTACGCAGTTGAGGATTTCGAGGAGCATGTATTGAGAGACAATTGGAAAGAAGTTGTTGAATATTACAAAAAAGATAAATTTTATCACACATTAAAAGTGAAGAAAAGAGGAACAGCATTACATGTAGCAGTAAGCAATGGTGAGAAAGAGGCCGTGAATGATCTTGTAAGGGAAATACTAAGAATGTGGAAATGGAATGAAAATGATGACGATGACGATGATGACGATGATGAAGAAGAAGAAGATGAAACTCATCCATTAAGAATGTGGAATGAAAGAGGTGGTACTCCTCTACACATTGCAGCATTAAGAGGATTCACAAGTATGTGTGAATGTATAATTGGAAAAGAAGGTGAAAGGAAGAATTTGGTTAGAAAAAAAAATAAAAATGGAGAAACACCACTTTTATGGGCTGTGTTAGGACATAGGAAAAAAACTTTTGTTTACCTATATAATTTTGCTCAAGAAGATGTTAATATTGTTATGGATAAAAATGGCACTACCATTCTCCATTATGCCATTAGAAGAGATATGTTTGGTTAGTTCTTTTTAATCTCTTTAATTATTGCCTTTATTTATTATTCGTTTCTTCTCATTTTTTTTAATTTCTAATATTTGACTTTCTTTATGAATAAAAAACATAAAGCAATTTTTATGTGTAGCAAAGCAATTTTAATTATTTTTTTAAGAAAATAAAACCATATTCATTCTTGTTAGAGTACATCAAGTACAACCAAATATTCATTAAAAATATAAAAGATGAATCTGCGAACAAACTCGAAACACTCAAGTTAATAACATAATACACTTCCAAACCTTAGAAGACATCTTTAAAACGACCAAGATACCTAAATTCAACTAGGTCAATCCTATACAATTAAGAAAAATCTTTGCCTTATACAAAATTGAATTTTCCACGTTGACTCGATCTGATAACACAACTTTTCGAAAAATTCACCCGTAAAACCAGAGGCAAGTTCAAAATAGTGAAGAGTTGTCTTTAAAGTTCAAAAATTTTCAGCAATCATCTTGCCTATGAAGGATGGTATCATTCATGTACTACATGTGGAAAATTAGCAGTCCCATATAGGTTTAGAAATTAGTCGAACTCGTCTGAACTCGACTGACTCAATAAGAATTGGTTCAGTTCAAAAACTTCATCTACCACGATCCCATCCATTTGTAAAAGATGATGACTAGTTTGGTGAAATGTTATGTTTGCTTACCTTTTCTTGCATTCCCTAAAAAAATTGGCCACTAACTCATACTAAGGAGGTGAATCATGGGAGTCTTGCATTGCTATATATAAAACTAATTAAACATGACAAATCTATGTGTGCGACAGGTTTGGCATATATAATAATGCATTGCTATGCTGATTCTAGTATTAGCTATATGAAGGACAAAAATGGTGTTACTCCTCTTGGAGAACTTGCCTCTAGGACATCAGCCTTCAAGAATGGAAATCACCTATCATGGTGGAAGCAAATTTTGTACCACTGTAAGTAACACGCGCGCGCACATAAAATCTTGTGAAATTCATGACTTTTTGAGTATTTACTTTTCTGTCAAAATTCATCAATACAAATGTCTGATTTTATCTTTATAAATTTTTTGTGTCAAAGGTTTTCCTTTAAAACTCGAGGACGCAGAAACTAAATTGAACTCGATTCATCAAAAGTTTGTAATCAAAGGTAAGCAATCAACACATAATATTTTGAAGTATTTTTTTTCTTCTTTTTTATTTATTTTTTTTTATTTTTTATATTCCATGAAATAAATGCACGAGAAGACATATGATTATATTGGCGATGATATCAATTTTCTATGTGACATAATACTATTATTATTTACTAAAGACCGATCATCAATATTGCAGATAAAGATGATCATAATGGTGATATATCAATACAATTAAACGATGATGATGAATTAGAAAAGGAAGAGAAAATACGTTTATGTTACCGGTCTGTATTCAGATGGCCTATCATTTCACTATTGGGTATGTATATTAATTCAATTCCTCTCAATTTTTTTTGGTTGAAAGACAAAATGATAAATCATTTGAAACTCATACGTAAAATAAATTGATAAAAGTTGGAACTCTAAGCATGACGTTCAACCTACCAATTTTAACATTTCGGTCAATTGAGTAATAATTTGTAAAGAATTGGTTCCAGTCATATGATTAGAAGCACCACTATCAAGGATCCATGAATCGAGTTTAGTCTTACTAGTCATGCTTTCATTTGGAGTAACCTTTGAAGTGTTGAGAAGTTCTACCAGAGTTTGCCACTGCTCTTTGCTTAATCCTGTGACGTTGTCTGGATCTCCAACAATGTTAGAACCCAAGTCATGAACTGCATGAGCACGCACGGGACCTTTCTGTGCGCGTCTACTATTTGATCTGGTACCTCCAGCACGGTATTGGCCTCTTCCTTGTCCTCCTACCTTGTCAAAATTTCTGGGACGTTCACCCCACCATTCTGGGTATCCAAATCAGCTCGAAACAACCTGCTTCATCATGACCTTCTTTGTTGTAGTGTGTGCAAGCAGATTTGTTTTTGCTATCACGCCCTTTCATCCTTGCGTTTGCTTGAACAACCAAGGCCATAACTTCTGGTTTGTCTTCCTTACCTCGTCTGATGATCCTCATTCTTTCTTCTTGTACTAAGATGGAGTACATCTTATTTAAAGATGGCATCAGATCTGTGGCTAGGAAATTTGAACGAACTGTTCCATAAAGTTCATCATCTAGGCCCATCAAAAAAATGTGACTTTTTTTTTCTCTTCTTTGCGCTTTGGCAGTTTTGTCGCAATACCACATGTGCAGCCTTTATAAGTGCAGGTCAACACTTGTTCATAATTGGCCAAATCATCCCATAGAGCTTTCAACTTTCCATAATAAGCAACCATGGACAAACTTCCTTGTTTGCATTGGGCAAGGTCCGATTTCAGTTGCTGAATGCGTGGACCATTACCAATTGAAAATCTCTCCTTTATGACGTCCCAAAATTCCTTGGCGGTTTCAAAATAAGATATGGTTGTTCGTAGTGTAGGTTCTATTGCATTCAAGATCCATGACACCAACATGGCTTGAACAGTCAACCAATCCTCCATTATAGAGGATCCTTCTTCAAGTTTCTTTATGGTTCCATCAATGAAACCCCATTTCCTTCTTGCTGTCAAAGATGTCTTGATGGCTTTAGACGATTCGTCATAGTTTTCTTCACCGCACATCTGCACCTGCGTAATGATACTTCCAGGATTGTCATTGGAATGGAGATCATATGGTGAAGGTTTGTTTTGGGACTTTGATTCATTTTTCTTTTTAGCCATAGCAACCGCCAGATGAATTTCTAGGGTTGCCGGGCTCTGATACCATGTAAAGAATTGGTTCCAATCATATGATTAGAAGCACCACTATCGAGGATCCATGAATCGAGTTTAGTCTTACCAGTCATGCTTTCCTTTGGAGTAACCTTTGAAGTGTTGAGAAGTTCTACCAGAGTTTGCCACTGCTCTTTGCTTAATCCTGTGACGTTGTCTGGATCTCCAACAATGTTAGAACCCAAGTCATGAACTGCATGAGCACGCACGGGACCTTTCTGTGCGCGTCTACTATTTGATCTGGTACCTCCAGCACGGTATTGGCCTCTTCCTTGTCCTCCTACCTTGTCAAAATTTCTGGGACGTTCACCCCACCATTCTGGGTATCCAAATCAGCTCGAAACAACCTGCTTCATCATGACCTTCTTTGTTGTAGTGTGTGCAAGCAGATTTGTTTTTGCTATCACGTCCTTTCATCCTTGCGTTTGCTTGAACAACCAAGGCCATAACTTCTGGTTTGTCTTCCTTACCTCGTCTGATGATCCTCATTCTTTCTTCTTGTACTAAGATGGAGTACATCTTATTTAAAGATGGCATCAGATCTGTGGCTAGGAAATTTGAACGAACTGTTCCATAAAGTTCATCATCTAGGCCCATCAAAAAAATGTGACTTTTTTTTTCTCTTCTTTGCGCTTTGGCAGTTTTGTCGCAATACCACATGTGCAGCCTTTATAAGTGCAGGTCAACACTTGTTCATAATTGGCCAAATCATCCCATAGAGCTTTCAACTTTCCATAATAAGCAACCATGGACAAACTTCCTTGTTTGCATTGGGCAAGGTCCGATTTCAGTTGCTGAATGCGTGGACCATTACCAATTGAAAATCTCTCCTTTATGACGTCCCAAAATTCCTTGGCGGTTTCAAAATAAGATATGGTTGTTCGTAGTGTAGGTTCTATTGCATTCAAGATCCATGACACCAACATGGCTTGAACAGTCAACCAATCCTCCATTATAGAGGATCCTTCTTCAAGTTTCTTTATGGTTCCATCAATGAAACCCCATTTCCTTCTTGCTGTCAAAGATGTCTTGATGGCTTTAGACGATTCGTCATAGTTTTCTTCACCGCACATCTGCACCTGCGTAATGATACTTCCAGGATTGTCATTGGAATGGAGATCATATGGTGAAGGTTTGTTTTGGGACTTTGATTCATTTTTCTTTTTAGCCATAGCAACCGCCAGATGAATTTCTAGGGTTGCCGGGCTCTGATACCATGTAAAGAATTGGTTCCAATCATATGATTAGAAGCACCACTATCGAGGATCCATGAATCGAGTTTAGTCTTACCAGTCATGCTTTCCTTTGGAGTAACCTTTGAAGTGTTGAGAAGTTCTACCAGAGTTTGCCACTGCTCTTTGCTTAATCCTGTGACGTTGTCTGAATCTCCAACAATGTTAGAACCCAAGTTATGAACTGCATGAGCACGCACTGGACCTTTCCGTGCGCGTCTACTATTTGATCTGATACCTCCAGCACGATATTGGCCTCTTCCTCGTCCTCCTACCTTGTCATAATTTCTGGGACGTTCAGAATTTGTGGACGAATTCCTCCCAACCTTATGCATGCTTTAATTTGCACCTATATACCCTGCTATAGTGCACAAGTGAAACATATGTTGCATCATTCATTCATAGAATTTGTTTCTACAATTCGATCAATAAGTCTCATTAGATCAAAGATCCGTTTGAATTTACTTATTTTTGTATTTATATAAAACAACTTATGTAGATTCAGATTATGAATATACAATTTTTTTAGTGAGAACTTATTGGTTAAATTACTCTTTTAATCCCTCTACTTATTTTTTGGTTTCAATTTGGTTCCTAACTATTATCAAATGTTGGAAAATAAACGCATTCATAGTACGTAGAACAATATTTTACTTATGGACTTATAGATTAATTAGCATTCTTTTATCACCTCAAGTCACCATTACTTTTTTGGTTTCATGTACACACTTAATTAATTTTGCAGACTTAGAGAAAATAGAAATCATTAAGAAGAAGCGCTTATATGCTGCTAGGATCTTGGAAGATTTAATGAAAAATCCTTACTACTCATACAATGGTGGTGGGGATGCAGCACGACTTAACACAGAACATGAGGAAGAAATAGAAAATGTCATGAATATCAGGGACACACAAAAAAAAGGTAAGATTTATAATAAAAAAAATAAAAACTATCAAAAAATGATTTAAGAAGTAAAATAATTTTATAAATTAATTCCTCTTTCCTATAACAAATGTATCATATAATTGCATTGGTGGGGATGGTGCAGATATTAACAAAGAACATGAGAAAGAAATCAAGGGCACATTGAAAGAAGGTAAGATTTATCTCTTAATAATTAAGGTAATGTGCATGTCTCTCACAAGTCATTAAGTATTTAGTTAAATTTAATGTACTTTAAATATTTTTTTTAATATGCATTTTGGTATTTAATATAAGATAAAAATTTGACAAGAAAAAAAAATGCATTTCCTGCTGATTTATTTGCAGAAAAACGTTTCCTAGAGAGTTTTATGCAGTATTTATAGCGAAATTACCTGCGGATTTTAGTCTAAATCCGCAGAAAAACAACAACTTTCTAGTAGTGTTAACATCCACAGAGGGAAAAATCTTAATCTCAGGTATATATTAATTTAAATGTTACATCGGTGTAATTTGATCTCTTTCATGTGTATGTGAGGGAGAGAACAAAAAGAAAGAGAATTAGTGGTAATAGAATATGAGTCATTTAAAGTCTACCGGTCACTTTAATGTTTTAATGCTCTTAATTCACGGAAAAAATATCAAGAATAGAATAACCATTTATTATATGTTTTGCAGGGGAGTTACAAAATACAACAGAGGAAAGTGGCATAGCTAAAATTATGCAAGAGATTATTTCTAAACTAGCAATTACATCTGACAAGAAAAGGATATTACTTGAAGCAATGAATAAATTATCAGTAGAGAAAATTGACACACAGGACACAACATATTTGGTTGCAGCAAAACATGGCATAGTGGAAATTACGAGTCAACTTGAATTAAAAATGAAAAGTGTGATCCATGAGAGAAACTCTAACAATGAAAATGCATTGCTTTTGGCAGTGAAGTATAGGCAACCACAAATTGTTGAGGGGTTGCAGAAAAGTTTATCATCAAACAAGAAAGTCTTTGAAAGCCTATGTCTAAAAGTGGATAACAATGAAAACACCATGTTACACTTGGCAGCATATACATCACTCAACAATGAAAGTACTTGGAGGATATCTGGTCCTGCCATGCAAATGATGTGGGACATTAAGTGGTATAAGGTACACTTATATTTTCACATTGTGATGAATTTATGTCATTCTTTACAAAACTAGCATTTAAGGTTCTCAGACACGCGAGTCTACTAGGACTTATAAAGGGTCCATCAACTCGACTCGTAAACTCGTACGAGTCTATGGAAAATTAAAAATGATTTTTAAAAACCTATAAGTGACACATATATGACACACTAAAGTTGTAAAGTCGTTTTTGCTTATGACACGAATCTACTCGTTTTTGTTTCCTAGACTCGTAAACTCTACCAGTTTAAGAGTCTACTCGGGAGTTTGACAACCATAAGATTTAATATATATGTTTTATGTTTTGACATTGTGATGAATGATATATATAGTACATCAAAGGAATAGTGCCAGAGTATTTCAGACATAGAATCAACAAAGACAAGAAAACCCCTGGTGAAGTCTTTAAGGAAGAACACAAAGAACTTCTACAAAGTAGCACTGAGTGGTTGAGAGACACAGCAGAGTCATGCTCAGTTGTAGCAGCACTAATTGCAGGTCTCTCCTTTGCAACATCAGGCAGTGTCCCTGGAGGCAATAACGACTCAGGAAAACCGGCATTAGAAGGACAACCTGCATTTGAAGGATTCGCTATATCTTCGTTAATTGGACTTTACTTCTCCGGCACTGCACTCATCATGTTTCTTTCTATACTCACTTCTCGAAAACAAATCGAAGACTTCAATATAAACTTGCCAACCAAGCTTCTTGCAGGCTTAACTTCTCTCTTCGTATCGATTGTTGCCATGTTTATTTCTTTCTGTGCTGGACATTTCTTTGTGCTCACAGATAAATATGGTAAACATGATATCTTGTTCTATTTATTAATTGTCTTTTGCATTCCTGTCACATTCTATGGAGCTATGCAGCTTCCGTTATATATTGATCTTCTTAAAGTTATTTGGAAGAAGGTGCCACCACCAAGTATTAAGGGTGTTCATTTGTAAGGGGTGTTTGCTATATTGTATTGCTTTGTGGATTGAAACTACTTCATAAGTTTGGTTTGTATTTTTTTTTACTTGTATTTGAATAATGTTTGGAGTATAATATGATTATGATTTGACTATGTTTGTATCGTTATAAGGTGTGATAAATTTTCTATGAATTTTCAATTGGTTAATCTCATATCCCATATACTATACATACTAGCAAAATACTTGTGCATAATGATATAGAAGCCGCGAGGACCGAAATCCAACCATCTACTTAAAGAATATAGATTTTTTTGCCACTTAAACTAATTCATTATTTATACGTAAAGCATCAATTTATTATAGTGTACATCCCTATGTTATATTGATCGTTGCTTCTGATATTGTATATTTCTGTAATTTTTTAAACAATGGTATGTCCCTCCTATGTTAAATTTTACCGTCTCAGCTTTGGGTATAAGACAATAAATAAGGATTCAAGTGGTAAACTAAGGATAGTGACATTATGAAATCTTGAATCTTGAATCTTATGATAAATTAATTGTGTTTTGTCGTGATAATTTATCAAGAATTATTGTGCAAGAATTGTAATTTATCATATTATGTGACAATTTTTATAGTATGAATTCATGTAATAAGACTAATAATCGGTTGATTGATTAGGTGTACGATCAAACAAAAATAGAATAGTGAAATTGATGAACAATCCTAACACGTCCTATGAACCTGTAATGATTCCCTTCCCATGAATCATAAATTCATGTAAGACTAATGTTCCATTATAGTGCCTCAATAATTTTAATTTGACATTATATCTTATAAATGGATAACAAAAAAAATGGTAAATGGAGCAAAGTCAAACTATTCGACAGGTACTCAGTTTTTCTCCCGATAACCCAATAGATAGCAATGTTTAATGGGTGAATTATCCAATCGAGAAAGTATTGTCGGTGAGGAATGTTGGTAATTTTAGTATCAACAATGTATTTTGGTAGTAATGTGATTTACTATAGGCCAATGCAATTATGCGTTAAGTTTTGAAACGAGTCAGGGTAGTGCGGAGTGCACGCTCGTCAAGCCAAACATGTAATTGAATACGAATAATTGAAACGGGGTTCTAAGGGGTGTAGCCCCTGGCGGGGTGCGGGGCAGCGCACTGCCGGGGTCCAAGGGACATGAATAGTCGTACCCTTTCCCAACAGACATGACTGTTTGAATAGTCGTACCCTTTCCAACAGACATGACCGTTTGAATAGTCGTACCATTTCCCAACAAACATGACCGTTTTTTCCGAAAAGGTGTGCCTGTTCGTTTTCTGTTATTGGTCTCCTATATAAGGAGTCATTTGGCCTCGGTTTTAAGAACGAAAAATACTTCTTCTCTACATTCTGATCTGTTCTCTATTGTCAGAAACAGATTGCTCTTCGAGAATTATCCCCGCAAAGATTTCGTGAACCCAGACAAGAATAGGGTCGAAATACTTTGTTCGGAAAGTGAACGAACACGATTCTTCGAAGATATCCAGGATTATCATACCGTATTTCTAGAAACACAACTTTGTTGCACAGCTGCAACAAGATCAAGTAATTTGGTTAATGTAGCTAAACTGAATTCTTAAACCACTATAATCCTGTTTGTTCTAATTGGGTGATTGGGTCTTCTAAAAGCTACCACATGACATGTTAATGCATGTTGGACGTATAGCATACAGTTAACGTATTATATATTTATGTTTAATTGGAATTTAATAATTTTTTTAAGGATTGAACTTAATTAGTAATGTTATGTTTACAATTTTAAAAATTTGAGACAAGTTTTTTTTATGTTAGTGCAATAGTTTCCTAAGAATTAGTTTGAAATTCATTTCTAACTCAATTTTATGTTATTTTTTTTTACTTGTACTACTTTGGTTCCCACTAATCTCGTACATACTCTAGGGATATGTTAGATGTGGTGAAGAAGGAATGAGTTGTCTATATGATCACTAATGTGATCAACGGGCCAAAAGTACTAAGGTATGAAATTGAATTGATATAATATTTCAGTTTTTTGGCTCAATTCATTTGAGAAAACACATTATGTTTCGCTCAAATGGTTGATTTAAGCCTAAGTATAACAATAGCAGTCGGTTCTTGTTTGATTTTTTTGGTCTTTAAAGGAGCTGTTTTATATATGTTCATTTTAATATTTTTTTTGCGCTTTTTGGATGGCTTGCTGCAGAATTTCTGCATTATAACTTCTGGTTAACATGAGAAAGGTGCATGCTGGCTTGTTTGGAAAATAGCAGAGGGAAAAGAATGCAAGACAATTTGACCTCCTCAATTTGGTGGTGCTTTAAGGGTGAGTTAGGTGTCGTGGTCTTGGTTAACTTTTTCTTGCATCTTGATTTGCATATGATGTTATAATCATTTTACATATTCAAACATGTTAGAAGGTTTTTTTGAACGATTAATGTTCCGGATAACGATAAGTTGTGATACTTTAATTGTTGCAAAATCACTAATTTTTTTATTTAGCATGTTTTAGTCTCTATGATATGATGATTAGAATTAATCTGTTACTAAATATTGATGATGTTAGGGAATTGGAGGTGGTGTTAAACTATGCTTCTTTGGCAACTATTTGGTTAGTTTTCTGCAATGTGGTCCTTTGTTTCTAGCTACGCTAAGTAAAGGCCTAACTAATACAAAGGTGTTGGTGGTTTTTTTCATCTTTGTTTTCTTTTGTTTAAATGTGAAAATGTTTAACTAGATTGACTTGTGGTTTTTTTTCCATGAATTTTAACTCAATTTTGTTTTCCTTTTCCTTCTTTATTTTCTCACACAGAGCAAGAAGCTACTGCCACACAAGGAGATTGCTCGCACCTTCGTCGAAGACGTCAAGTAAGTTTAGACTCTTACTCTCTTTCTTTATCACTTCAAAATCTCACTTTATTTTGTTTGATTTGAGTGTGGTTAGTTCATGCATTTGGAAGTAGCTCAAAACCCTCTCAGCAAAGTCGCTCCCCTTCAGTCTAGTTGGGACCTCACAGGTGCAGCAGAGTTTGTTCTTTTTTCTCTGCTCTGCGGCAAATTTTCTGCTTTGTTAGACTATAATATCAGCAGGTGTTTTACTGGAGTTTGTGGCTGTCAATAATAACTCATGGTCTAGGACATAGGTATTTTTGGTGTATCAATGGTGTCTTTTTTTTTTTTTATTTAGTTAGTTTTGTGATTTTTCCAACTCATTGCTTACTAAGGCTTTGCAATGCATTTATATGCTCTGTAATTCATATATTGATTATAGTTTAAAAGCAAATTGTATTTGGATTTGAAGATATCCATATTGTATTTTAGTAATTTGTAATTAGATTTGAGTAGCATATTTTTTAATCAATACTTAGTATGGTACACTGTTTGAATGCCTTTTGTGGTGTTTGATTACAATCAATGAAATTTGTTGGCTCTTTATTTTATATTCAACGTATAGCCTAATAAAAAAAATTGTTTTTTTTTTAAAAAAAGGACTTTTAATAGCGCTTATTCAATAAAGCGTTATTATAGGTAATGCGGGCGCTATTAAAGCGTGTGTATTTGAAGAACTATAATAACGCTTTATTCTCGGGTGCTATTAAATATATTACCTATAATAACGCTTCTTAAATAAAACGCTATAAATGCCTTCTCCGAAAGCTCTTCCAAGTAGCGTATACAACTTACGACAGCGGTTTTTTTAATAAGAGCTATTAAATGTAGACATATGATAGCGTTTTAAAACGCTATTATAGGCATTAAACCTATAATAGCGGTATCAGTAATAGCGCTTTAAAACGCTATTAAAAGTAAAATAAAGCGCTATTAAAAGGGCTTTTTTGTAGTAGTGTTAAAGAATATAGATTTTTTGCCACTTAAACTAATTCATTATTTATACGTAAAACATCAATTTATTATAGTGTTCTTAGAAATGAGTATTGAGTCTAACTCATCCTTACAAAACCGACTTGTAAGGTGAGGATTGCCTCTAGTATATAAACACCTATTCATGCTATCTAGCAACCGATGTGGGACTTCTTAACACACCCCCTCACGCCCAGCACTATTGAGCTTGGTGCGTGGATATAAACGGTGGGTGGCCCGATTCTGGAAACCTGATAACAGGTGGCCCAACGGATCGTGGAGAGACTTTGATACCATACTCATTTCTAATATGGTATCAAAACCTATCATAGATCCTTTTGTTGTTTGTTGTGGAGACCTCTCGTATTTGGGCCACCCGTTGTTGTTGATTTTACGTTCCAGCTTGTTCAGTTCTGGACGTGAGGGGGTGTGTTAGAAGTCCCACATTGGCTAGAGATATGATAAAAATAGTCTTTATAAGTGTGTGCAAACCTCAACTCTCAAGCTAGCATATGTGGTTAGGTTTTCCAAATTCTAATAAGTGTACATCCCTATGTTATATTGATCGTTGCTTCTGATATTGTATATTTCTGTAATTTTTTAAACAATGGTATGTCCCTCCTATGTTAAATTTTACCGTCTCAGCTTTGGGTATAAGACAATAAATAAGGATTCAAGTGGTAAACTAAGGATAGTGACATTATGAAATCTTGAATCTTGAATCTTATTCTAAATTAATTGTGTTTTGTCGTGATAATTTATCAAGAATTATTGTGCAAGAATTGTAATTTATCATATTATGTGACAATTTTTATAGTATGAATTCATGTAATAAGACTATAATCGGTTGATTGATTAGGTGTACGATCAAACAAAAATAGAATAGTGAAATTGATGAACAATCCTAACACGTCCTATGAACCTGTAATGATTCCCTTCCCATGAATCATAAATTCATGTAAGACTAATGTTCCATTATAGTGCCTCAATAATTTTAATTTGACATTATATCTTATAAATGGATAACAAAAAAAATGGTAAATGGAGCAAAGTCAAACTATTCGACAGGTACTCAGTTTTTCTCCCGATAACCCAATAGATACCAATGTTTAATGCGTGAATTATCCAATCGAGAAAGCATTGTCGGTGAGGAAGCGAGTGAAGCGAGCGTTTGTGATGTTACTATACGGTGCCGAAAACCGGTGCTTCTTTTCCGAAGGAGAAAAAGAATGGAGAAGGAAATCTTACATATTTAAGTTTTAATATGTATTTTTTTAAAAAAATTACATGTAATTATTTTTTGAGATTCAACATTCAAATTAGAATTGATTATATAGATAAAACCAATTATACTCGATCAAAACATATTTAAATATAACTATCAAATATAGATCGATCTCTAAAGTCAATTTAATTTTGCTGATCCGAAAGTAAAACAAAAGATACACAATATGTGAAAACCTTTGCAAATATAAATAAGAATATTTCTCCAATATAGACCAATGGATTGCCCTTTAAGAAAGAATAGAAAAAAGAGCTAACATCATCAAGGAAATGAGAAACACGATGAAATACAAATCCTTATATCAGGCTAAAGCCAAAAGGTGAGCAAGAATGTAGTTTAATTTTTTTCTTTTGGAGCAAAGAATGTAACTTTTACTTAAGCTTGAATTTCACCAAACACCAAATATATGGGTTGTTTCACTAATTAAAGTTGCAACGATGAAAACCAAAAGTAGAGGAAGAAATAAGAATAAAGTAATAATACATAGTCTTAGACACGCCATATTTCACTATTATTCTGTTTAATGTTCTAAAAAGTCGAACGTGAATTTGAATGTCAATAAACTTTTTCTTTTTGGCTGTACACGGAATAAAGAGTTTAATGGTGTAAAATATTTTTATATGATCATCCAATTAACAATTATCATTTTGTCATATCATATTAAGAAAGTGATCAGATGAAGTGGGGTGATGTGACGGAAACCATGATTGATATTGATTCACAGTGTAAAGTATTTTACACTACCAGTGCATGTTCTTTTTTCTCCGGAATAAATTGCAAATACAAATTTTGTTCACGTATGAGAACATAAAGTGAATACAGCGAGTGAGCTGCTCTTGGATTTCAAGAGCACTACTAAAGTTTATATACATTGTTTACAATAGAATGGATCTGCCCCCCTTTTCCCCTCCTAAGTGCATCCTTTTATAGGCCATCATTCCTTGAACTAATGGGCCTTTCCTAAGATTTGGGTGTTCAGGCCCAATAAGCTATGACACTGATATCCATATATAGCTCGTCCGTACAGGACACGTGGAGCTGAAGCACAGGTGACCCACGACACTCGTTTGTGCAAATCACGTAGCAGGAGCATGCCTAGCTCACATCACTATGTTCGTACAGGATGCGACGAAGTCCAAGCCGAGGTCCGAATGAGTTGCATAGTTGAACTAAAGGTGAAGCTCAACATTGCTTCGATGATCAACCTGAACTAGACATGTTGAAGGAAGGTAGAGCTCGTGGTGGAGTTGAGTTAGGCATGTTGAAGGAGAAATTCATGGTCGAGTTGAGCTAGGCATCTCGATGGTGGAGCTCATGGTCATGCTGAGCAAGGAATGCTAAAGGTTGAGCTAAGCCGAGTATGCTAAATGTGGAGCTCACGGTCGAGCTGAGCTAAAACGGTAATTAATCTCTCTATGTAACTCCAAATTTAGCAGAGTTTGATTCTGTGCAAAGATAGCTTGATTACGGTTGTTTCGGTATCAGTTTTGTGAATTATTGGTCCAAATTGAGTTCTGTGCGAAGCTTTAAACTTAAGGCTCAGAAGTAGATTTTGTGCAGAATTTTGGTGGGGGGCAAAATCCAACAAATTATAAAATAGGGGGGTAAAATTCCACATTTTAAAATAGGGGGGTAAAATTCCGCATTTTTCAAAATAGGGGGGTAAAACTGCATTTAAGCCTTTATTGGCTTAAATGTATTACAGTCAGAAGAGAGTGTAAGATTAATTACCATCAACTAAACTATTTGACCAATATGAATTGATTAGGATTCGAGTCATCGCTAACGACGGTAGAAACTTTATACCAATATTATGATAAAAAAAAAAAAAAAAGAATGATGAATTATTTAACACTCAAACTCATAATTGAAGAGAATATCAATTTTTCTTTTATGGAAGTATCGGATTCATAGATTTTCTTATATAAGGGAATTATGTTGCACTACGTCTCCTTACAACACTACCTACCAATCTCACATTGATCATTTGTACTTCTCATTTTCATTCTACGTTTTTCAAACTTGCCAAATGTCTCATCTTGATCATGTTGAAAGCCGCGGTATGCCTAAACTCTCTTGATATTAATCATGTTATTTTTTATAACTCGATAATATGAAATAACATAGAACGACATTTATTTTGAAATAAATCATATCGATGAAATACTTTTGATAATTGACTTTTTATATATATTTTTAAACGGTACAGTCGTAAAATGACCATTAAAGTTAATGTTATTATTCATAATAATTTCTTTTATGTAGTTCCGGATTTCGAGGAATTAGTAATGTCAGGCAAATGGAAAGCTATTATTAATCTTTACAAAAGTGATAAAAATTATCAAACATTAAAAGTCAAGAAAAGAGGAACAGCATTACATGTAGCAGTAAGCAATGGCGATTTAGAGGGTGTGAAATTACTTGTAAATGTATTACTAAGTATGTGGAAAGATGATGACAAAAAGCATCCATTAAGAATGCTGAATGAAAGAGGTTCAACACCTCTTCATATTGCAGCATATAGAGGATTCTTAAGGATGTGTCAATATATAATTGGAGAAAATGGTGAAAGGAAGGATTTGATTACAATAAATAATGATGATGGAGAAACACCACTTTTTTGGGCTGTGGAAGGAAACAGTAAAAAAACTTTTGTTTACCTACATAATTTTTTCCCACATGAGGTAAATCTTGTTATGGATTACAAAGGTACTACCATCCTCCATGTTGCCATTCAAAGGGAAATGTTCGGTTAGTTATTTCTATCTCGTTATTACTTTATTTTATTTATTCCTTTCTTCTCACTTTTATATATATATATATATATATATATGAATCAAATAAGTTTTTGGTGCGAATTGATCGTAATTACTATAAGTTTTTGGGTTGGATCTGTCGTAATGGTTAAGTCCCAATAGGCGTGTGACGTTTTAGGCCCAATGGGCGATATGTAAAATTCGCCCAGAACAAGTTCTTATTTATATTTTAAATAAAAGATATTTTTTAAAAAAATTGCATTTTTTTAATATAAAATATATTAATTTTACTAAATTTATTTTACAAAGGATCTCTTTTTGGAATTTGCACATAACCTCCAAATGTATTGGGACGTTCTTGGTTAACTCAAGAGTAAAAGTAAATAAGTTTGTGAAAAGATAAAAAGAGGTGAAAGCATGATTTCAGAATCATGGTTTTCGGATTATGTTTACGGCCGCATTGTAATCGCACTAGAAATCACAATTTTAACTATATTCGTTCAAATCTTTTCATCAAATCTTATGATAAAATCAAAAGTGTAAATTATAAACTTATTTTAATTAAGAAATTCTCTTATGATATAAGTTAATCTAATCTTGATAAAAAAATATATTTACTAAAATTCTTAGTGTGTCCCAATAATACATTTACGTGTCTTGTGCAACAGATTTGGCAAATATAATAATGCATTGCTATGCTAGTTCTAAAATTAACTCTAAGATGAACGAAAATGGTGTCACTCCTCTTGGAGAACTTGCAACTAGGACATCAGCCTTCGAGTGTGGAAATCACCTATCATGGTGGGAGAAAATTTTGTACAAATGTATGTAACACCTATCAGCCTTCAACTTGCAATATATTCTATGCAATATTGTTTATTGTTCAAAAGAAAAGTTCATGAAGGGGAAATAATTAAGAGACAAATCTTGTGACATTCATGACTGTTTGAATTTACTTACATTATATATATTACTGTTTGACAAATCTTGGGTTTTGGTATATATAGCGTTCTTTTTAGAACATAATTTGTGTTTTTTTGTCTTGCGTAGAATACCTCTTGTACTTTTCCTACTTTTTCTATATATAATATAATAATATACCATATTTTGCCGTTAAAAAAAAAAAGTCTAATTTTCTTTATAATATTTTTGTGTCAAGGTTTTCCTTTAAAACTCCAGGATGCAAAAACTGAATTTGAATCGCTTCGGGAAAGCGTAAAGAAAGGTAAGCTTCCAATGAAATGCTATTATAATACATTCTCCTTGCCATTATTTAATGTTTTGAAATTAATGAACAATATTACTAGTAAATTGGTTTTTCATCCTGGAGTTTTCCTTTAAAACTCCAGGATGCAAAAACTGAATTCGAATCGCTTCGAGAAAGCATAAAGAAAGGTAAGCTTTCAATGAACATGCTATTGTAATACCTTCTCCTTGCCATTATTTAATGTTTTGAAATTAATGAACTATATTACTAGTATTAGTAGTACTCATGTTTTTTTAAATAAATGGGATAATAATCGCTCCTTCTAATCTTTGATATAAGAAAATGTTCATCTCATAAGTCCTAGTTCAACCGGCAAAAATGCCGAAATTGTTAGGTCGGACGTCGTGATCCGAGTTCGAATCCGAAATCTCACAATTATATGTGAGTTTATTTTCAATGGATTACAACTTCATCTAATATAAAACAAAATGTTTATCTTTTAAATAAAGAACAAAAATAGAGAAAACATTTTGTTTAATACTCAAATTAAAAATAAAAAATAAATATATGAATGTAATTTAAGAGATTGTTTAAGCGTTTCTAATTTAAAAGAGATGAATCTAGTGTTTAGTATAAGTGGGGCAGATTCGGAGACAAATTCGGAGTGAGTATCGATGTATCTAATTTTTGCAGGCCCTTATTTATTGAAGACTCGCTGCCACAACAGATGCTGCACATGTTGCACATGTATCTTAGTCGGTCCTACAGCAGAGTTAGATGCAGCTCAAAGTGGTGATATATCAATACAATTAAGTGATGTTGAAGAAATACAAACGGAAGACAAAGTAGAATCTATTTTTGATCAATTGTTCAAATGGCCTGTCGTGTCACTATTGAGTATGTATATAATTAATTTAATTTCTTCCAGTTTTATACATGCTTTAATTTGCCATTTATTAGTACTATGGTGAGATATGGTGGGACTTATATTCATCAAATGTTGGAAAATAAATTTATGCATGGAGAGGCAAAGCTATGTGTTGCTATAGAGTAACTTTGACGACCTCAAAAATATTTTTTTATTTGAATAAGTTAATAGTATATTTTATATATTTTGCTACCACAAATGAGTTTATTTTTTTTAAAATTAGTAAAAATAAAAAAGTCAAAAGATATTCACTTATTTTATAGATATATTTCATCTTGTTTTTAACACTTCTAATCTTTTAAACAACTATACAGAGAGTTTTGATAACAATAAAAATTGTCAAGACAAAAATTAAAATTTACTTTATTTTATTTCCTTTGATTTGGACCCCTCGTAAATAAATTTCTAGGTTCGCCACCGTATGCATGCATGGTAGAATAAGTATTTTATTATGCACAATAGAATCAACATTTTTTTCCGATAAGCTTAATTCAATTGGTACCACACATTTTATATGCACGGGCCAAAGTTCGAACCTCAGATACTTATTTATTCACCTTATGAGTGTAATTTCTAACCACAAGGCTTTCTGACCAAAAAAAGAATTAACATTTTTTTATGTTCATAAATTCTAGTTCAATCGGCAGAAATGTTGAAATTGCTAGTGTCGGACGCCATAACCGGGGTTTGAATCCCAATCCACAATTTTATATGTGTGCATTTTCAATGATTTGTCATTTCGTCTATCTATAAAAAAATTATTAATTTTTTATTACCTCAAGTTACCATTGCTTTTTCCGTTTCATGTACAGTTAATTAATTTTGCAGACTTAGACAAAATAAAGATTACAAAGAGGAAGTGCTTATATGCTAATCGGCTCTTGGATGAACTTATGGTAAATTTTAACGAATCATATTGGGGTGGTGGGGATGAACCACCAGATGACGAAGAACGTGATGAGGAAGAAGCAAAAGATGTGATGAAGATCGGAGGTAAGATTTATAAAATATTTTTCATAAAAAAAAAAAAAGGATTTTAAGTAAAATAATTTTACTAAATTAATTCCTCTCTCCTATAACAAATGTATCATATTTGCATTGGTGGCTATGGTGCAGCAAAATACCACGAGGGCGCACTGAAAAAAGGTAATTAAAATATTAACGAGAAGATAATTAAAATATACTAAAACAATAGAATAATAATTTTTTTTATATGTTTGCAGAGTATTTACAATTACAAAATACCACAGAGGAAAGTACCAGCACAAAGGAAAGTAATGACACAATATGTTTGATTGCAGCAAGAAATGACGTAGTGGTAATAATGCAAGAGCTTATATCTAAACTACCAATTACAAGTAACAAGAAAAGGGTATTACTTGAAGCAATGATGGATATTGAAACAAAATTATTAGAAGAGAAAAATGTCAAAAAAAACTCAACATATTTGGTTGCAGCAAAACATGGAATAGTGGAAATTACGAGGAGACTTGAAGAAAATATTATAGGTGTCATCCATGATAGAAACTCTAACGATGAAAATGTTTTGCTTTTAGCAGTGAAGTATAGGCAACCACAAATTGTTGAGGAGTTGCATAGTAAGAGTTCATTCAAAGACAAGAGTATCTTTACAAGCCTATGTCAACAAGTGGATAACAATGGAAATACCATGTTACATTTGGCAGCATATACATCACTCAACAAAGAAACTACTTGGACGATATCTGGTCCTGCCATGCAAATGATGTGTGATGTCAAGTGGTATAAGGTACATTTATTTATATTTATATTTATATTTTCAATCGATAAGAGTTTGATATGAGAATTCACATAATAACATGTTATATAATTTTTTGATAGAATTTGGTTAGAAGGAGAAAAATTATCTAATATATTTCATTAGTTTGAGATGGAAAAGGGCTCTCGGTATCCTCAAATGTAATCTTGTTACATACATAAGGATGTTGTTATTGTGGGAATCTCGTATGTCGGTTAGCAATGATGTCTGGTGTTGGAAGCATGACCCAATGGGTTGTTTTCAGTCAAATCCATGTACATGGTTATTGAGGGTTGGAGGAGGTCTGATAGGACTTATCTAGTTTCTTGATCCACCCATTTAATTAGCTAGGGTCTAGGAGTCGTGGGCCACGTCAAAAGTGATTGTCTTTTCGTGACAACTCCTACAAGATAGAGTGCATGCACACCAAAAAGTGTTGGTGGGGTCATATGTCACTTCGTGTGTGTTATGTGGGGAAGGAGTGTGTGTTATGATAGGATTTCCCCAATTTTGTATCTTATATCTAGGTCGTTATGGAGAGAGTTTGTGTCCCTCAAGGAATATTGTGCAACTTATCGAGACGTTCATTGGTTTAGGTACGGGGTGTCAGACCTAGTTTGGGTTAGCTTTAGTGTGACATATTGTTGTGTGGTCTATTTGGACCTTTTAGAATGATATTATCTTTGTTGGAGGGTCTTAAGGAATCGAGAAGGTGTTGGATAGGGTAAAACTCATTGGTTGAAAATGCTTTTATGGGCAAAACCCTACCAACTCCTGCTCTTTTTATGAGTGGGAGTTGTAACCTCTCCTGTGTTGGGATTGTTAGGGTTTAGTGGGGCTGAAATACCTGCCTATTTTGAGATCTGGTTGAGTTGGCTATCCCGGGGTGTTTCTTGTCTTTGGCTGGTTTCCTCGTTTTCTCCTTTTAGTTGACAACTTTGGTGGTTTTCAGTCTCTTTGGCTTCTTTGACTTTTCTTTTTATTTGATGAATTTTTTTTTTGGCTAGTGTATTTCTAATACTCTTCATTTGTACAGTGACTTGCTTCTCTTCTTATATATATATATATATATATATATGATTTGCCATTAAAAAAAAAATCATCTTAAATTTACTATTTGAGTCATTTTCACATATTGTGATGAATTTATTTCATTCTTTATAATACTATCGTTAATATATGTTTTATGTTTTGACATTGATATATATAGTACATCCAAAGAACAGTACCACGCCATTTCAAACATAGAACCAACAAAGACGAGAAAACCCCAGGTGAAATCTTTAAGGAGGAACACGAAGAACTTCTACAAAAAAGCACTGACTGGTTAAAAGATACAGCAGAGTCATGCTCAGTTGTAGCAGCACTGATTGCAGGTCTCTCCTTTGCAACATCAGGCAGTGTCCCTGGAGGCAATAACGACTCAGGAAAACCAACATTAGAAGGACAACCTGCATTTGAAGGATTCGCTGTATCTTCGTTAATCGGACTTTACTCCTCCGGCATTGCACTCATCATGTTCCTTTCTATACTAACTTCTCGAAAACAAATCGAAGACTTTGGTATAAACTTGCCAGCCAAGCTTCTTGCAGGCTTAACTTCTCTCTTCATATCCATTGTTGCCATGTTTATTTCTTTCTGTTCTGGACATTTCTTTGTTCTAACAGATAAATATGCTAAACATGATATCCTGTTCTATTTATTTATTGCCTTTAGCATTCCTGTCATATTCTATGGAGCTATGCAACTTCCGTTATATATTGATCTTCTTAATATTATTTGGAAGAAGTCGCCACCACCAAGTATTAAGGGTGTTCATTTGTAAGGGGTGTTTGTTTTATTGTATTGCTTTGTGGATTGACACACATGATAACTTTTTTTTTTACTATGGTTTGTATTTGAATAACGTCTCGTGTGTGTTGAATATGTTTGGAGTACTACTGATATAAATGTATTGTGTGATTAAGTGTTTGTATAATATTATAATGTGTGATGAAAGATTATATGAATTTTCAATTGGTTCAACCTATATCCCATATTCTATACATTATAGCAAAATGCTCGTGCATAATGATACAGAAGGCCGAGGACGATGTAATTAATGTCTAGCTTCTTCGCTGTATGTATACATGTTGTTAAGAAGTCTCGCATCGGTTGTGAGATGGCCTGAATAAGTGTTTATATACTAGAGACAATCCTCATCTTACAAGCTGGTTTATTAATGATTTTTAATGATTTTCTTTTTTGAAAAATTTGAGAGGCGTTTCCTTTTTTTGCTACTACCTCGTAATGGGTGTTTGAGAATTGAGGATTTACTTTGTTTTGAGAATTTTGTTGTGTTTGAAATTTTTGTTATGATGGTAGTTCAAAGTTTCAATTCATAATTGCTTCCTATTCTCTCTAAGACTTATGAGATGGTTGATGATCCTTTTACTGATGCAATTATTTCATGGAGTGACACCAATAGAAAGTTTCATTGTTTGGAATATCCACCAATACTCTCTACCTTTTCTCTGCAAGGGAAAAAAAAAAAACCCAACTAGGCCACTTGTGCTCACTGCCCATCATCCATCTTTCTCCAACTAATTACACAATCCTTCCTAAACTAGTTAAAATGAGAATACTCCGTTACAAATTTTATTTGGATATATATAAATTAAATATATTGTTGAAGCACTATTTGTAAATCTATCAAAATAATTCACCTCAATGATATATATATATATATATATATATATATATATATATATATACCAATATATATTTAAATAAGATGTATAAAGAAGAATTTCAATTACTAAAATAATACTTCAAGTTACATGTACCATCAGGGTTTGAGTCTTGACGGAAGAGTTTTTATTTTTTAAAAAAAAGAGTAAATTTTGTGGAATCTACTTTCATAATGGAACACATAGTAGGTGTATTTGTTTTAACTTTTAAAGAAGTGACTTTTTTTTGTATTTTTAAAAATAATTTTAAAAATAGTAAAATTTATTTTAAATTCATCTTTTTATAAATAAAAAAAATGATTTTGATATTTGATAATTGATAACTTAAATATTCATGTTAGACATTTTTATAATCCAAAAATTTATATCTCACAAATGTTTGAAGAGAATATTTAAAACGATGTTTGAAGAGAAGCTATTTAAACCATTTTTTCATTTCAAGTTTTTATTAAAAAAATCTTTGTTAAATTTTTTTTTTTAAAAAAAATACACACTACGAAAATCATTTTTAAAAAAAGCCAAAACAAACAAACAGTTCAATAACTTAACAAAAAACACATTAGTTATACAAAATGCATTGAGACAGGTTTTTTTTTTGTTGATAATATATTATTATCTTTTACTTGAAATGAATATTATAGTTATAGAACACGCATAATTTTTTGGAAATTTCATTTAATTTGGCCAAACTAATTACATTTAAATTTTTTTAATTTGATCTCTTACATTATTAATGTTACTATATATAATTAAGTAATCTTTAATTAAATTTCGGTGTAAATTATATATGTGTGATTAACGTATCGACGAACAAGTTGTAAACTTTGAATGATGCCTTAACATAAGAGATTGACTACACCGAAATGATGCCAACATAGTTAGTTCAAAATTTGACAAAAACGACTAATTTATGTTGGCATCGTTAACATAAAAGATTGACTTTAAAAAATTTAAATATAAAAAATCAACTTAAAATAAAAATGAAAGGAACCAAACATACAATTTAGCAAAAAAGAAATGATCGAATATGCAAAACTTCAAATTTAAGATTTAAGCCAAAATTTAATTTAATTTGAATGACATATATATAATAAAAGGAGAGAAATGATACACCAAAGAGTCTATAAGAAGTACTAAGTTCCTAAAGAAAAGAAAAAAATTGAAGCCAAAATAAATTATAAAGATAAAATGAATTATATTCGAATACAAGTAAGTATGTCAAAATCAATTATAAATTATACATCTTTAGAATAAATTTTCCTGATCCAAAAGTAACCAAACGTAGATAATTAATATGTGAAAACTTTTCCAAACATAAATAAAGAATATATATTTGCCACATGCAATAGACCAATGCATTGTACTTAAAGGATAAAAAAGGACTAGCAACATCAAGGTCATGAGAAACACGATGAGATGCTATAAGCCTTATATGAGGCTAAAGCCAAAAGGTGAGAAATATTGTAGCTTTTGCTTAAGCTTAAATTTCACCCAGAACAATACATATAGCACTTTACTTTTCTCACATATATGGGCTGTTTCACTCAATAAGGCTGCAAAATGAAAACTAAAAATGAAGAAAGAAATAAGAATAAAGTAATACAATTAATGTATGCCTCTCGACCTTTTCTTTGTTTGTTTCGTTTGAAAAATAAAGTGTGAGGAAAGAAAATGAAAGGAAAACAAAGTAGTCCTAGAAGCAAGAAAAACAATACTCCCTCCGTTTTTTTTTTAATTGTCCAGTTTCGTCAGATTTAACGTTTCTAAATAACTGTCCATTTAATGTTTTAAGGATACGATTTGTCGATTGTACCCTTTGTTAATTAATCTTATCTTTTTCAATAAAACTAATTAATGCTATATATTTGGAAAACTAAATCTTTTTTTTTAAAATTATTTTTGGTACATAACATATTAAATTTTGTTTTTTTTATACATAATATATTAAATTTATTGGAAAAAGAAAGTGCGTGCAAAAAAATAAGAATTTATTTGTGGATTAACATTAGGGTATAATAGGAAAATAAGATTCAAAAATACATTTTCTTAATTTTGTGTTACTATTCTAAATGGGCACTAAATCTTTTTTTTTAATTATTTTTGGTACATAACATATTAAATTTTGTTTTTTTTACATAATATATTAAATTTATTGGAAAGAGAAAGTGTGTGCAAAAAAAATACGAATTTATTGGTGGATTAACATTAGGGTATAATAGGAAAATAAGATTCAAAAATACTTTTTTCTTAATTTGTTGTTACTATTCTAAATGGACACTTAAAAAAACAGAGGGAGTATAATACTACTATTTTATATTATAGTTGTTTGGATGTAGAAGAGAAAGTTGTAGGAATGAAAAGTATAAACTTTCTATTCTCTTGTTTAATTGATTAAAAAGTATGAAGAAAAAATATAAAAATTTGTGAGACAAATTTAGTTATTTTTTTGAGTTATAATTTAATCGAGAGATTGAGTGTTTATTAAATAGTACATTAAAAAATTATATAATATTAAATTACGTACGTACATGGATAACCTAATTAAACACTTAAATGGAGAACTCTGTTATAGATGTTTAACACGTCTTCAAAAATGAAAAGTTGAACACTAAATGTATTTTAGGAATATCAACAGATAAAATGAACAACAATGTACACTACATATTTTTCTTTAGTATATGTGAAAATTCTATAATGTACTTATGGAAGCTAATGACGTCCGGTGAAAAAATAGGAGTTGGAGTTTTCTGTGAGTTTAGTTAGTAGGGACATTGTATTTTATATTTAAGAGTTGGAGTTCGAATTCTCGACACTTCACTTATTAATCTTAAGAGTAAAATTTCAGTTACTAGTTACTTTAAAAAAAACGGAGGTGGTAGAACATATTTTTGGTAAATTCAAAACTTTAATATGGAGTAAAGTGTTAATTAAAGCATATATATATATGCTCTATCTAACCCTCCATTTCAAACACTATTTGCTGGTTAGTGATATTCAAGTATGTCTCACTGTCCCATTTTATGTGAGATTCATTCTCAAAATGGTGGAACTTATATATAAATTTCGCTCAATAAAAAAAGATAGGAGTAAGACTTGATTAATTGCATTTTTTATATCCTTTACTTTATCATGCTCACACACTTAAATTCTCCCGAACATTCGTCCTAAGAAGAACTCATTAACACTTGAGCACAAGGGAATTAGGTTTACACTACATCTGCATTCTGCATAGCACTGCCTATCTATCACTCATTGAAAATTTTCATTCTACTTTCCAACCTTGCCAAATTAATGGACGCTATTCAGGCTCAAGCTGTATCTCCTCTTGATCACGATGGTACGTCTAATTATTATTATTATTATAAGCTTTTTACAAAAGTATTATGAAAAATGTTAACATGTATGCTAAAAACATATGTTAAAAATGCAATATTATCCGTATTTTGTATAATTTTTATAAGTAATTATATTTTACTATAATAGAGATGGAGTTCGAGGAGTATGTAATGGAAGACAAATGGGAAGAAGTTATTGAAATGTACAAAAATGATAGTCGTTTTCACAAGATAAAATTGAAGGGAAGAGGAACAGCATTGCATGTGGCAATAAACAATGGGTATGTAAACTATGTGGAAAGGCTTGTAGATGCAATAGTAAAGCATGATGATAAAAGTGGTTTAACATTGTTGAATGAAAAAGATGCTACACCTCTTCACCTTGCAGCATATAGAGGATTCACAAGTATGTGTGAATATATAATTGGAAAAAATGGTGAAAGAAATGATTTTATTCAAGTTAGAAATTCAAATGGAGAAACACCACTTTTTTGGGCTGTGCTTGCACGTCAAAGAAAAGTCTTTGTTTATCTACATCAGTTTGTCCAATATGATTTCAATTTTGCAATCAATTATGATGGCACTACCATTCTTCATGTTGCCATTATGAGAGAAATGTTCGGTTAGTTCTTTTTCCATCTTTCTCCTAACTAATTACTGATTTTGACCAATAATTCACCAAACTGGTATCAAAATAACTGTAATCGAGTTAACTTTTCACGGAATCAAACTCCACTAAATTTAGAGTTACAGATAGAAACAATAAGCTGTATGTTTTGTGCAACAGATTTGGCAAATATAATATTGTATTGCTATCCTGGTCTTAGCTATATGAAGGACAAAAATGATGTCACACCTTTGGAAGTTCTTGCTACTAGGACATCAGCCTTCAATAGTGGAAGTACGCTATTATGGTGGGAGAAACTTTTATACTACTGTAAGTGACACAATTTTTTTTTAATGAATTAAACTTTATTTTAAATTTCAAAATTCCATTTGAAATGCTTAATAATTGGACTCAAAATCAATCAAGTTATTAGTCAAAAAAAATAAAAATCAATCAAGTTATTAGATGCACATCACCTATATTTTTTTTTTCCGCTTGCTGTTCCAATTTTTTGGGACAAATATTTCTCTCTTAAATGACTTTGACTATGAGTTTTTTTTTACGATGTCGAGGATTGAACCTAGAACCTCATACATACTACTTAAATCTCTCATCACTAGACTAAACTTAGTGGCTTACTTTGACTATGAGTTTAATTGGATATATTTCTCTCCAATAATGTATTGCTACAACATTTAATGAGTGTATGCTTCAAAAAAAAATTATTTTAATGAATGTAATACATCATCTATTTTAAAACAAATCACATGATGTGTCAATATATTACCACGGGGTGCAAGTTTTACGATAAAAATTTTGTTGTGTAAAATTGTCTAGTGGTAAAACAAATCACTTTTAAGGTAAATAATTGAAGATCTTATATTTAAATTTTGCCCATACATGTTGCAATGTTCATACCAACTGAATTATGTTCAAGAGGACAAATTTTTTTACTTCATTAATATATTTTATAACACATACGAAATATATACCTAAATTAAGAAATTGGAATTAAAAAAATTATTTGATTAGATAAAAAAAGATAAAATTAAAAATTATTTGATTAGATACCTAAATTAAATTCCTTTGACTATTATCTAATTGGTATTCAATAGCATAATAAAATGAAGGTAATCCGTCCACAAATTTTAGCTCAACTGATAAAAATGTCAAAATAGCTAGTGTGTAAGAATCAGGGGTTCGAACCCAGGTCCTCCACTTTGTGTGTGTGAATTTTCAATGACTTTGTCATTTCGTCTGTCAACAAAAAAAAATAAAAAATGAAGGTAATAAAAAAAACATAATAAAATGAATTAGAGTATTTCATAATTCACTCAAAAAAATATGTACCAAAGGAATAGTGCTTTTAGGAATTAGGACATGGTCTACTTGGCTTAAAAAAATAACCTTAAACGTTGTCTTTTTTATTTTGTAAACTTTGAAAATGTCTATAATTGGGTGATTTAATATTTAGCGAAAAATTTAAATAAATATGATCAAAATTATTTGATGTGGTTACAAGGTGTTCTTAGTCTTACATGTCCTTGAATATCACACTACAATTGTACTATATGATGGAGTTACAAAAGCAACTACATTAATTAATAATATCACAGCTGCAATTGTGAATGCCGATTCAATTTAAAACCTTGTTTCATACCATCTATCCTTTTTTTTTTAACAAGCCATTTATCCCTTTTACTCAGGCTTCTATATTTATATTAAGCAAAATGCTAAATAGTGTCCTCGAAGCACTAGTTAAGGGTATAAATAAGAAAATTTTATCTTGTAAATTGTGCATTCAATATAATGATGTAAAAAGATATTCTCTCTCATTATTAATTTTTTCATTTGTTTCTTTTTTTACTATGCTTAACTAGTACTCTGTACAAATGATGCTTATATTAAATACACGATATCTCATATCTTATGAATTGTTTGTTGTTGAAAAGAAAATTTGATTGTACTATTTTTAAATGTCATTAAAATAAACGATTAATATTCTTTATAAATTTTTTGTGTCAAAGGCATTCCTGTCAAAGTCCAGGACCCAAAAACTAAAATGGAATCGTATAACAAAGGTACAAAGAAAGGTAAGATGCCAGTGAACTGGTTCTTTATATATAATTGTTATTACATACTTACGTTTACTAGTTTTGTTGACCAATTTTTATTTATATTTTAGGACAGAGAGATTATAGCATATGTGATGATCAATTTTTTATGTGACCCACTATTATTTAGTAACCTATATATCAATTATATTGCAGAGAAAAATGAAAGTGGAATTTCAATACCATTATACAATGTTCATGAATTAGAAAAGGCAGGCAAAGTACGATATGCTCTTGCTCGATTAGATTTTATTAGGTGTGCTAAGATTTTATGTCATCCCATTCAAAAGTTTGCATTCAGATTACCTATCATATCACTATTTGGTATGTATATATTGAACTCCTCAACCCTTAATTTTATATGCTTTAATTTTTGGCTAATGTTATGGTAAACAAGTAACAAAAAACTTAATTTATTTTGCAGATTTGGCGACAATAAAGATTATTAAGAATAAGCACAAATATGGTGGTCAACTTTTGAAAGCATTTATGAAAAATCCTTGTCAATCATACACGGGTGGTGAGGACCCTGGGGTTGATGAAGCTGCAGAAAATTTTGCAAAATTTATCCAGAAAAAACGGATCGATACATTAAGTAAGATTTAAACTTAACTAATTATTTTATCACAAAATGATGGTGAAGTAAACTCTATTCCTTAATAATTTGAAGAATTTACTCAATCATCGATGAGAATAAATTATATATGTCCAACACATTAATAATTCTACGACTCGGTGTGTTATAATTTGTAATAATTCACCTTTCTTTCTAGTCTTTAACCACTGTCAGGTTAATAATTTCACGTTGTCAAACACTACCTTCAATGAAGATTCTTTTTGCGCAAAAATTCTATGATTTCTTTTTGTTCTTACATATAAAGTTTACGGTGATACTTAGTCAAAAATACACTAAGCCTAAGTCTTAGAATGAGTAAATACGTAGAATGTAATACCTCATGCATATCCCTAGGTTTCCATAAATATAGGCCCCAAGGGAGTAGAGTAGTTGATTCCGCCTTAAGTGGGGGAAGAATATCCCATGTGACCTATTTTGTAGGCTTTCACGTTATCCCATGACTAATAAAGTTCGAGCTATCATGTGATACTAACCGTTTATGAAATGTCTCAACATAATCTTGTGAGAATATTGGGCTTTTCGGTTATTGGGAGCGACATACCTATTTTCATTGGGTAGGCGCGACCCACATGATAATGGTGATTTCGACCCATATGGGGTTTTAAGGATCCACCCATGACACTTATAAAAGAGCAATATTATTCCAGATAATTTCATTACAAATAACCACAGTTATCGGAACAAGGTGAGTTAGCAAATAATAATTGAATACCTTGTAATTTCAGGAGATAATTTGAAGGAGCAATAATATTCCAGATAATTACATATATTGTAATTTCAGGAGATCTTTACTAAAAGGTTATATAAATATATATGATAGATAGCTATAGTAAATGATAATTAATATAAATTTGTTCATTTCGTAAAATGACACTTAATATAAAAATATTAATGAAGAGATAATTAAACTGTAAAGAATAGAATAATGTTTTTTTTTTTTTTTTTTTATATTTTCAGGGGACTTACAAAATACCACAAAGCAAGAGACAGAAGAAAATAAAAAAGGGGAAGATTCAGCAATAAAAGATGAAAAAGATACCACATTTTTGGCAGTAGCAAAAAGTGGCATAGTTGAAATTATGGAAGAGCTTGATTCTAAAGTACCAATTAACTCTGACAAGAAAGGCTTATTACTTGTAGCAATGAAGAATATCAAAAAAGAAATATTATCAACAGAAAAAACTGACAAAAATGAAACAGCATTTTTAATTGCAGCAAAACATGGCATAGTTGAAATGATTCGTGAGCTTCATAACCAAATGAAAAGTGTGATCCATGAGACTAACTCTAACAATGAAAATGTATTGCTTTTAGCAGTGAAGAATAGGCAATCTCATGTTGTTGAGTTGTTGAAGAGATTATTATCCACAGATATCTTTCATGGCTTAAATGTAGAAGTGGATAACAATGGAAACACCATGTTACATTTGGCAGCATGTGCATCAATTCATAACGAAAACACTTGGAGAATATCTGGTGCAGCCATGCAAATGATGTGGGACATCAAGTGGTATAAGGTACATATATACATAAATAGGAAAAAATTTACTTTTTCTTATCCCAAATTATAAGGAAAAAGCACAAATATTTATCTTTTTCAAAAATTTTTTTTGCTTATTCTTATGAAATTAGATGCAAACTGCATTTAATTTACTCTCTCTTACCTTTTCCATAATCAATAACTCGTAGAAATTGTTTTTCCATCTTCCCATGCAACTATTTAAAAAAAAAAATACAAAGAAACATATTTCAAATTATTATGTTATGGTTTCTTCTTAATAGGTGTGTTTTTTTATTTTTTCCCATATAATTTGGGACAGAGGGAGTACATATATATGAAAAAGATTACTCCCTCTGTCCCAAAACTTTGATCATTTTAGAGTTTTGTACCTGAATTAAGAAATACCAATAAAGATTAATAAGTTAAGTCATTTTTATCCTTACTTTATTAAGAAAGATAAAATTCATTTAATGAATGCTTTAGTTTTTGTAAGAGTATAAATGGTAAAGTATCATTAAGTGTGTCTTGGTTTCTTAAAAAGACCAAAATTTTGGAACAAAACTAAAAGATTAAAAGGATTAAAGAATTGGGTCGTAGGGAGTAATAACTTGTTTACCTTTTTCTGTTCTGACTATGTCAATGGTATTATATAGTACATCAAAGGATTAGTACCAGATCATTTCAGTCATAGAACAAATAAAGAAGGCAAATTCCCAAGTGAAATCTTTAAGGAGCAACACAAAGAACTTCTACATGACAGCATTGATTGGTTGAAAGATACAGCAGAGTCATGCTCAGTTGTAGCAGCACTCATTGCAGGCGTATCCTTTGCAACATCAGGTAATGTCCCTGGAGGCAATGATTCGGACACAGGAAAACCAGCATTAGAAGAACAACCTGTATTTGAAGGATTCGCTGTATCTTCGTTAATTGGACTTTACTTCTCTGTCACTGCACTCATCATGTTCCTTTCTATACTCACTTCTCGAAAACGAGTCGAAGACTTCAGTGGAGACTTGCCAAAGAAGCTTCTTTTGGGATTAAGTTCTCTCTTCGTATCCATTGTTGCCATGCTTGTTTCTTTTTGCGCCGGACATTTCTTTGTGCTCACTGATAAATATTGCAAGAATAATATCTTGTTCTATTTATATATTTCCATTTGCTTGCCAGTCACATTCTATGCAGTTGTTCAATTTCCATTATATATTGATCTTCTTAAAGTTATTTGGAAGAAGGTGCCACCATCAAGTTTTAAGGGTGTTCATTTGTAAAGGTATTTGTTTTATTGTATTGCTTTGTGTGGATTGAAACTCATGATGAGTTTGGTTTGTATTTAAATAATGTGTCTTGTGTGTTTAATATGTTTGGAGGTATAATGTTATCTATGTGTGATTTGACTCTTTTTGTATGACTGTAAGGTGTGGCAAGAAAAGACAATTGAAAAATACATGATTAAGGTTTTCTAATGCAAAAGACACAACATAACTTGCGAGAATTTTTATAACTTCCCTTTTGGTCAATGCTAATTGTGTTGGCAATTTTACTAATAACAACCTTCAACATTTGATGGCACATTATTCATCCATTATATCTTTGTAACGCATACACAACATCATTCTCAATTATATATATGTGACCATCATATTTTGAAGGAAAGAATAAGTTGAACAAAATGATAAGGAACCCATAGAATCTGGCATTCATTTTCTTTTATCCTTTCTTCCTCCTTTGGTCGCATTTTTAGATATTTTATTATTTTATTTACCGGATAGTTTGAGTTTGTGCTCATATCTATCTCTTTTACTATAACAACATTAAATCTAGGTTTAATTAGTCTATTGGTCCCTTAAAGATATTTTAGGTTTCACAATAGTCCCTTAAAGAAAAAAAGATTCGGATTGATCCCTTAAAGAAAAAAAGGCTCGGATTGGTCCCTTAAAGACATATATGTTTGTCATATTGGTCCTTTCCGTTAAATTTTAACTCCAAATATAACAAAAAATTCCAATGGTTAAAATTTTAAAAATTAATAAGGTTTTTGGTGGACCACTTACACTTAATGACGTCCACAATTCAGTCGACTAAAACTAACATTTTTTGTAAAAAATTGACAGAAATGACCAATTGAGAAACGAATGTGTCTTTAAGGGACCAATACGGACTTTTTTTTTCTTTAAGGAACCATTGTAAAACCTAAAATATCTTTAAGGGACTAAAAGATTAATTAAGCCTTAAATCTATGATAGTATTAAATATTCTACCAAGTTTAAATGAAATTTATATTCAAAATATATTACTTTATGTTCCACAATAATTGTTACATTTTATCATTCATACAAACAAATATAGGGGAAAAATTGAACCTCATAACTACAATTTAGTTGCAAAATGTAGGGAAACTGATATGTAATGACCCAAGTTTAAATGTGGTAATTTCTGAGATTTTTGAATCCTTGCACAACATAGTTAGTTGATGGAACCAACAAAAGGTAATTACATGATAATTTAATTTTCATATCATACCAATAAATGATTTTTTATATTCATTTATATTATTCTAACATATTTCCATATGTACTTGCAGGTTTATAACATAATTAATGACTCATATTTTGACTCTCTCATGAGGAAGTGTCCATCTCTTATGGTCAATGTAATGTCATGTGTCTAATTTATTTATTGCAACTTTTGGGACAAATATCAGGATTTTTATTCTCAACATGTTTTGCACTTAAAGTCTTCATTTGTAAGGATTAATATGTGTTTAAGTAAATTAATTGTGTTAATTTGACTTAGCATATGTTTAAGGATGATTGCCTTATTTTGATGCAAACAATTAAGAGCTTAATTTACATTGGCATCTTATTATTATAATCATTATTATTATTATTATTATTATTATTATTATTATTATTATTATTATTATTATTATTATTATTATTATTATCATGGCTAATGTGTTGTAGTTGATTATGTTATTAAGTTAAACCTTTGATTTAAACAATGCTATGTATTGGTTTAATGTTGTTTTTTGGTTTTCAGTTAAAGTTTAAAATATATAAACAATTATATTTATTGATTTTGTTAGGGTATTTAACATAGGTCTAAATATTATATTAAATAAGCTATGTCATTATTCAATTATACCAGCTATAGTCGCCCCGTGCATTGCACGGGTACCTATACTAGTTGTTCCACATTTAAAATATGAGTATTGTTATTAGATAAAAAAAAAAAGATAATAAATGATAGAAAGAAAATGATAATTTTACCAAATTATTTATCATAATTATTGATGTATTTCGATTATTATAAATGTAAAATGAAGTAAGAACACAACTTTCAAACACATACTACACTATTTATACATACCTTTTTCTTTTCTTCTCTTTACTCTATCTTCTTTGACCGATTGCTATCACCGCCGCTACCACCATCGTTGGCCTCGCATAAGATCTTTGTAGCGTTGCCCTCTATCCACTGTTCACTGTTATCCTCCATCATCGGCCGCCACCATCATTGTCAAAATGGATTACATGCAGGTCATTAACAATTTTGACCCCACCCAATCAGGTATTGTTTTAATTTTAACTCGGTGAGTCGGTGACTCTTCCTAAATACAATACTATATTAGAAACTTAACGTAGAAGCGTCTTCAAGTCACTTTCACTTTATTTCATTCAGAAAAAAAAGAAAAAGAAAAAACTTTTCACTTTCAAAAATGGATGATGACAACAAAACCATCATAGAATCTAGACAAGAACTGATGGTTTCACCAACATCCGGTCAAAACCAAACTCTAAGAACTGCCTATTTCCTCACTCCTCCTTGCATTAAAGATTCTCATTTTCTTCCAACTCATTTCACCATTCCCTCTCAAATCACCACAAAGTTACCCTTAGAAGTTAGGTACAATGGATGGAGAAATCCACATGAAGAATGGATCAAATGGGTCAAAAAATTACAACCAAAGTTTGAATCTTTATGGTTAAAAACAGGAATATACCATGCAATCAAAGCTTCAGAATATGAAATCAAAAGGGATGATGAGTTGATTCTTGAACTTGCTAATAGATGGTGTTCAAAGACCAACACATTTGTTTTCCCTTGGGGTGAAACAACATTAACATTGGAAGACACAAAGGTTTGTTTTGGTTTTTCTGTTTTAGGTTGTTCTGTTACTACCCCTATTATGAACAGTGAACAAAAAGAAGCAGAAGAAGAGTTATTTGAAGCTAGAAGAATGTTTAACAGTTCTAGAGGTAAAAAAGTGAATCAAAGTGCATGGATTAAGCATTTTATGAAGGGTGAAAGCAAAGTGGAACATGAAGCTTTTTTGGTTTATTGGTTGTCAAGGTTTGTGTTTCCTGCTGATTCTTATGATACTATTTTGAAAAGTGTTTTTCCAATTGCAATAAATTTAGCTTATGGAACTAGAATAGCTCTTGCACCTGCTGTTTTAGCTAGTGTTTATAGAGATTTAAGTTTGCTTAATAGCATTATTAAAAATAATGCTACAATAACTATGAAGAGTTTAAGAGTAACTATTTGTGCACCTTTTCAATTGGTTCAAGTTTGGGCTTTAGAGAGGTTTCTAGGATTAAGGCATGGTTTACCAAATGTGGCTAGATGGGGTGGAAAAAAAATGATGAAAAATAAAAACTTGAAAAAGGACTTGGATTGTGCAGGGTTTAGAGATGAATTTTTGTGGAAACCTTATGAGAATTCACCGTGTATTGAGGTGTATAATGAAAAAGATATGTGGAAATGTGATAATCCTTGTTTAGATGAAGAGTTAGCGTCGTTTTCTCGGTGTTTGATGGTATGTGAGTTGGTTGGTATGGGATGTAAAGAGAAGTACTTTCCGCATCGTGTCGCTATGCAATTCGGTATGGATCAAGACATTCCTGGTGAGGTTTCTGTTTGTAAAAATGATCCATGGATGAGTGATAGTGAGCCACTGGCATTGGTAGATTTCGACTTGTGCATTGAATTGTGCTTCAGACTTCCAGGTGTTACTTCTAGATACTATGATTGGTGGAAGAAATCAAAATCAAGTCCGGGAGGAGATAATAATACAATGAAGGTAGAAGAATCGTATGACCTACCGCCACCGCCTGGTTTTACTTCCAAGTTTGAGAGAAATCAAATGGATAATAATACAATGAAGGTTGAAGAATTGTATGACATACCGCCACCACCTGGTTTTACTTCCAAGTATGAGAGAAATCAAACGGAAGGTTCTGATAAAAAGGATAATTTTGTAGTTTATGAACTATCAAGTTCTGATGATGAAGTAGTTGCAAATGGTAAAGGTTTGTCTAGTGCTGAGTTTGACGAGTTTCTATTATCATTTGTGGGCGATGAAGCAGAAATGAATAGTTTATTTTGTGATAGAAATGATGAAAATGGAGAAAGTTTTAGTCCTTTTACATTAGACATGGCAAATGATCTTGAAAACCGGATTCAGAAGCTTGAAAAAGTGGCTGATAAGGTTAAAGAAACAAGATTTGGCTCAAAAGGTTGAAATTGTTGGAGGCAATGCCAAGACATCCTACTCCAAGGTTTGTAACAACAAAACAACTACAATACTTTTTGCTGCTATATAACCAATTTCACATGCCTAATTTTGTGTAATAGTGTATAATTATTTTCACTATGTATGGTGATCTATTTTGTCATGTGATAGTTCCTTCAACAGTAGGAACTGAACTTATGTATATCTTGGAAATATCAAAGTGAAATCAGGTGTGTATATCACTATCTTTTGATCAAAATGGTACTGCTGAAGAACTACTTGTGCATCAGAGAGTATTTCAATTTTGTAATAGTGGACAACCTGAGTTTAAGCAATGCTGAATGATATTAATGGCTAGTTATTTTTTATGCATACTGAAATTTTTAATTATGTGGAAATTCTAAAAGATTTTCATTAAAGCGTAAGTTTAAATACCGGAGTTGGTTATTGTTCTGGACTGGGTCAAGACCCAATACAAGTAGCCCAAACGCTCCAGGTCCAGCTCAAATTCATTCATTCACGGAGGCTTCTCATGCAAGTCAATGGTAAGTTGGTATCAGACACGATAATTTGATATTTTTTTCCTCATATATTTGGTGGAGCAGACACGATACTATTAGTGGTATATTTGAAAGAAACCAACACAGTAATATTGTATTAGTGGACAACAAGAGTTTAAATTTAAACACCAGTGATATTAATTTTAGTCTATTATAGCCCCTTTCAATCAAAGTAATTAATGCTATATATTTGAAAGAAAAAAAAATATTAACATTTTGTTTTGGTACAAAAAAAAGACATATCGAACATGTATCGAGTAAATTTTTATGAAACACATATCAATGTAGGATACACTGTATTATAAGATATTTGAACAATTTTTGAATATTGGACTTGAGAGCATAATTCATAATTCATTTGTTTGGGTTAAGAAATTTGTTTCAAGGACAAAGGGTAATTTGGGTTTTCTAGACACATTCTCCATTCCCTTCATATGCAAGAATGCACAAAAATGCTGCTACTATCTTCTACTCCTTAAAATTCTGCTAAAGTTGTGATTGTGAATGCAACCATTTTCTGAAAAAACAAAACAAAATTGCTCATCCTTGTTTGTTACAGTAGTTTCATTTCAACCCCATTCTCATCTAGTGTTTTTCAGTAAAAAGGCTTCACCTTTTTGAAGAATAACCATGATGAATGAACCCATGATGGAGGTGAGAGATGATTTCATGCTTTCACCTGCTGGTGACAGTATACCAACTTTCAGAACTGCTCATTTTCTCAAACCTATCACAAAATAGTTGGCATCTTTGAAGCTATAATGAGCTCCAAGTGTCGCATAAAGAAATATCAAGACTTGCTATATGGAGTTGTTGAGAAATGGTGTTCTGAGACAAATACCTTTGTGTTTCCATTTGGTGAGGCAACTATAACTTTAGAGGATGCCATGGTTTTAGGGGGTTACCCTGTTCTTGGTGATCCTGTTTTCATTTCACTTCAAGACCAAGACATGAGAGAGGTGGAGAAGAAATTGATCCTTGCAAGGCAGCAACTTACAAATATAAAAGATGGAGCTAAGGCTACAACAGCATTATGGAGGGATATTTTCATTGGTAAAGGTAGTGAAATTGAACATGAAGCATTCCTGGCTACTTGGTTGTCGGCTTTTGTTTTTCCTCATTAAATTTTGGTGAAAAGTTGTTTGTTTCCAATTGCTATTCATCTTGCTAGAGGGAATCCAATTGCTTTGGCACCAGCTGTTTTAGCTAGCTTATATAAGGATTTAACTTTGTTTAAGAAAACAACAGTTGGTTTGTCTAAATATCCTGTTGGTGCTGATAGTTTTCCTGTAGTAATTAGTATTCAATCACCCTTTTATTTGGTTCAAATTTGGGTGTGGGAGAGGTTCAAAAACTTACAACCACAACCCATGTTGATCAACCACGGAGACCCTTTATTATTTAGGTGGGATAAGGTCAAGGCCTTGAAAATTGACGATGTTAGGTTGGTGTTAGACTCGGCTATTGATGATTTTCTTTGGCGTCCATATGTTAGATTTGCTGATAAGTGTGGAATGTTTTATCCAAATGACGAAATTTTGGTACCAATTAAGAAGGATTTGGATAATCAGATGCTCTCATTTGTTATATGCTTGAGAGTTTCTGAGCTTGTTGGATTTGGCTCTATGGAGAAATATCTTCCACATAGAGTTGCAATGCAATTTGGAATTGATCAAGATGTTCCAAGTTGTGTGCCTAGGTTCAATGAGACTAAAGAGATTGCTTGGAAAAACTACTGCAGGCCCACTGATAATCATTTATATTTTCCATCGAGATTTTTTAAGGCCAATGTTACCTTCCGTTATTCAAGGTGGTGGAAGCAATTGGTAATGGGTCGCAATGATTTTGTTAAGAAAATTGTGCAGCTGAACAGAAATGAATGTTCAAGGACACATAGAGGTCATGTAGGAAAACCAAACAGAAGTGGTAATGATGTTGGTGTTCCACCTGGATTTCCTCCCAATCTTGTTGACACTCTTGTTTTTGATAATTTTTGTGATGATTGTTCACAAACTAAAATTGGGAATGTTGATGATTTTTATGCTGATGTTCCTTGTGAAAATTTTGTTCCTAAGTGTGGTTGCAAAATCCATGGATCTAAGCATTTATTGAGCCAGCGTTGTTCAGCCTCGTCAGAATATCATGGAAAGATATTACCACTGAAAAGGCCAATTTCAGCAGATAACATTGAACCTTCAATAGAGAGTTTGGAGGAAGTTTTTGAAGATGTACATGGGAGCAAAGAAGCAATGATGTCTAGTGACAAAATCTGTTTATCTGAGACTCAAGATGAAAGCAAAAGCTTTTCTATGAGAAAAAAAGTTTCTTTGTCCAACAAAGTAACTGCTGTGCAGCCTGATCTTCAGTTTGACTCTGATATGATTGCTCAAGCAAAAGGTAAAGAAACAGTTGAAGAAAAAGAAAGAAAAGAAAGTGATCATGAAGTTGTGGTTTTGTTAAAAGAGCAATACTTGAAAAATCAAGAGGAACTCGCTCGTCTGGCAAAACAACAAGAAGAGATGTTACGGTTTATGGAATTGAGGGAGAAGCGAGATGAAGAGTTGAGGCAACTCCTCACTAGTGTTCTAAGGAATCAACAACCACCATCATCATCATCTTCTTAAAACTCTATTTTGTTTTTAATCTCTCTTTATTAAAACCATGACAGTGATTGGTTTTTCATGCCCTCCCGTTTTGTTTATGACAAATGAAGGATAAAAGTAATACTAGTTTAATTTGAGGAGTTATGATATATGTTTTTATTATCAGCTATGTTTGTGTTATTTATCTATAGTGGTTTTGGCTTTTCTAACACATATTTTGCTATGTTTTTACACAAACATCTATATATATATATATATATATATATAGATAGAACAAGTATGGTGAGAACACTTGGTTGATGTGATAAAGAATAGATATTGAATCTAATCTTACCTATTTCCTGATTTCATCATGAGTAATTTGATGTAGTTTTTCTTTAAACTGTTGAGTATAATCAGAAAACAATTCCAATATATTGTTACTATGTAGTATATGGTAGCCTGTTTTCATTGGTAGTAATTATTAGCATTAGGGGAATGAATGTGAAGGGGCTGAATTTGAGGCTATAATGCAGATGATGGCAATATTGAAGTCAGTGATGATACTGATTTTGAGATAGGAAGAGTATAATCTTCTATAGTATTACTATCACTCATTGATCACTTGTTCTCAGTAATTCTAGTAATCCTTAAAATATGTAAGTTAATTATAAGGAAGATAGTACATGAACTTGTTCTACGAAATGAGATATTAAAACCAACAGAAGAGATGTAGTACTGATACAAATTGAGTATATCACAATACACAGTCAGATGTCTATGCCAGACAAGAAGGTTACTTTCGTTTTCTCGATGTTTGAGGGTCTGTTTGTTGGTTGGTATAGGATGCAAAATGAAGTACTTTCCGCATCATGTCGTTATGCAATTTGGTATGGATCAAGACATTCCTGTTAAGTTTTCTCTTTATAGGACAGAACCTTGGATGAGTTATAGCAAACCGGTGGCATTAGTAGATATAAATTTGTGTATTCAACTGTGTTCTAGACAACCAAATGTTACTTCTAGATACTATGATTGGTGGAAGAAATCAAAATCAAGTGAGGAAGGAGAATGAAAACAGTAGAATCCTTTGTTATAGTTCATGAACTATCAAGTTCTGATGATGAAGTAGTTGAAAATGGTAAAACTTTGTCAAGTCCTGAATTTGGTGAAATCAATACTTTTTGCTGATATATAACCAACTTCATATTCCTAATTTTGTGTAATAGTTGCTTTTATTTGTAATAATTAGTAGTTGGTGATTAATATGAAGGTACTAAACTTAGGGTTATTTATTATTATGCAGATATGGAAATATCAATGTGAATGAAATTACTGATTTTGTTGTAATTATCACTTGATATGTTGATGAACTCCGGTATCTCGAGTTTGGTTGGATATGTAACAATCACCCGATCATTCAACATTATGTCACATTTTTATATCAATTTATTTGAAAATAAAGTTTAGTTATAAGATACTAGTACCCAATCAAACTCCAACAAAGTTTAATATAAATGTTTTTGAGTTACCAAAATTTAGTGAGACGAACTTTCAATATAAAAAAAATTATATGTAGTTTATGTGTAATTTATGTCTGAAAAATGCAAATGCTTCAGGAGCCGGGAGAAACGAAAGAACAGTGACTTACCTTCTTGTACACGTAGGGCTACATTCATGACAATCATCACTAGTTTATCCCGAGGGATGGTATAGTTTTGTTCTTGGTGTTGTTTAATAGAATAGATGTCGAGGGCCACTTTTTCGAGAAAGGATTCCTAGTCAAGTCAGTTTGGTGGGGGTGTGGACACACTTGCGTGAATTCGAGTAACGGCTACGGCGGAAAATTGAAAGGGAACTGTATCCAACCAGGGATGGACGTATCGTAAGGGCTTTTTATAATGTGTTGGGTAAACGGTGCCCCATTTGGGGCACTATTTAAGGATACAAATATAGTACTCCCTCCGTCCCAAAATATAAGAATTATCTGACCACTGCACGCACACCAATGCATAATTTTGATTACGAATATCTATAATTGTGCATTAGTAAAAATTATAGAAATTTGATATTTTGAAAATAATCGTCGAAACAAATCAAACAAGATCTTATATGATGATATTTACATTTATATACTTGTAGAAAAATACGGTCAAAACAACATATAAATAATGCATTAAGTCAAATGAGGTCTTATAAAATGGGATGAAGGGAGTAACATGACATTGGAACTTGTGCACTCAACTCCTCAAAAGTTTAAAAAATATAATTTTCAATTTGAATCTTTTTTTTCCTTAACCGGTGCTCCCCGGAGCACCAGTTAGCGTGAGTCTTAATTTAAATGTGAAATCTATTGATCCAATGGTAAATATATACTTGTGGGTGATGTAAAATTTATCCCACTGCAATCGGTCTATGTTTACTACTAAAGTCACGGTGGATCAATGTCTCATTTTGACAAATCCACCCTAATCATGTAGACATACAATTGACTTTAGACGTGTATAATCGATTTTGCCTCCAAAATTAATTTTAGCTAAAGCTATAAATTGTATCTTCTGAATTTATAATTTTTTTTTATAAAACATTAGCGTGCATAGGCATCACATGATAATTATGACATCTCAACTATGTTGGCACCCCATAATCATCACCTATCATTTGCAGCACCCTAATAAATTTATTAAAAAGAAAGAAAAAGAGACAAACTTGGGGGGACTAGACCAAAACCCAAGGAAACAATAATACAAGGAACCTACCACTACCTCATTAAAAACCTTTCCTGGAAAACCCCAAGGGATAAAACCAAGGATATGGAAAAAAGTGCAGTGGATTTAATGAAATCTAAAAGACGGAAGACCCATTAAATTACTAATATAATCTCCTTGAACACTCGGCGGAACATTGTCCCACCAGTAAAAACCATTAACATTAATGCCTAAAGCAGCCATTCTATCTGCACAACAGTTCCCTTCACGATAAATGTGAGTCGCTCTAAAATACATGGTTTTAGTCAACGTCAAACAATTGAACCATCTATTACGAAACTTCCAAGGGACAATGTGGGCGGACTTAAAAGCTAAATTAACCAATTGTGAAACGGATTCAATCCAAAGATTGTTCCACCCTTTCGAATGAGCGATCTCAATAGCATTCATAACATCTATAAGTTCAGCATGAAGGGCGTAAGAGTTTCCAATATTAATAGAAAACCCCCCAAGAAAAGTAGCAGTATAGTCTCTAAAAATATCCCCACAAGAAGCAAGACCGGGGCTACCCAACGTTGAACCATGTGTGTTGCATTTAACCCAATTATAAAGCGGAGGTTGCCACAATACTTCTTTGATGACAGGTGCTTTGGGATGATGGACATTGACATTAAAAACTTTCAAAATGATGAATTCCTGCATTGAAATGAAAGAAGCTTTTTTAGATAAATTCCCAGATAAAGAAACATTGGAGATAATTGAGTTGACTGCAGATCTCCGATAAATAGATTTTCCCTCAAATCTATGTTGGTTTCTGGATTTATAATTGATTTTACAAAAATTTATTTTTCAACTCACTTTTATATGACTATGGCCAAACCCCCAACATAAGTCGTTTTACATTCTAGTTATAACTCAAAATCAATTTTTCTTATTGCAATGCCAAAGAAGAATGAGAAGTAAAGGACTGGAATACCAAGCAACTAAAGAACAAAAAGACCAAATGGCCCCTTGTTTGGTCTGAGAATTTTCAATTTCAGATTACAAGGAAAGGTTACTTTGGGGTTTCACACATTCACCATTCTCCCTTCTTGTGCAAGGATGATTTTTGGTGCCAACGTACAAGAAGCCATTTTTGCTTAAAAAAGCTTCACCCTTGTTTGTTTAGCTTCAACCCCATCACAGTTTCACAGTAAAGATTTGAGCTTTTTGAAGAATAGTTTCATTCATACATACATACCCATCATCATCATGAATGAACCCATCATTGAGGTTAGGGAAGATTTCATGCTTTCACCAGCTGGTGACAGTAAACCAACTTTAAGAACAGCCCATTTTCTCAAACCTATTGCAAACACCATTGAAGAACCAGCTTATGAGTTTAACCCATTTTCATCATTTTCTTCTGTTTTTGACCCAAATCAATGGCCTCTGAAAATCCATTTCAATGGCTGGCGACACCAACACACCAAATGGCTTAGGTGGGTTGATCAACTTCAACTGAGATTTGAAACATTATGGAAGAAAGTTGGCATCTTTGAAGCTATAATGAACACCAAGTGTCGCATTATGAGGGATCAAAACTTGCTATTTGGGGTTGTTGAGAAGTGGTGTTGTGAAACAAATACCTTTGTATTTCCCTTTGGTGAGGCAACAATTACTTTGGAGGATGTTATGGTTTTGGGGGGTTACCCTATTCTTGGTGATCCTGTTTTCACTTCACTTGAAGACCGTGAAATGAGAGAGGTGGAAAAGAAATTGATCCTTGCAAGAAAGGAGCTTACTACTAATGAGAAAACAAGAGGTGATGCGAGAACATCATTGTGGATGGATATATTCATTGATAGAGGTAGTGAAATTGAACATGAAGCATTTCTTGTTACTTGGTTGTCATTTTTTGTTTTTCCTCATAAAAGAAATAATGTGAAAAGTTGTTTGTTTCCTATTGCTGTTCATCTTGCTAGAGGAAATCCTATTGCTTTAGCACCGGCTGTTTTGGCTAGCTTATATAAGGATTTAAGTTTTTTTAAGAAAACAATTGTTGATTTGTCAAAATATCCTGTTGGTGCTGATAGGTTTCCTTTAGAAGTTACTATTCTTCAATCACCCTTTTATTTGGTTCAAGTTTGGGTGTGGGAGAGGTTCAAAAATTTACAACCGCAACCCATGTTGATCAACTATGCAGACCCTTTATTGTTTAGGTGGAATAAGATTCAGGCCTTGAAAATTGAGAATGTTAAGTTGGCACTAGACTCAGCTATCGATGATTTTCTTTGGCGTCCGTATGTTAGATATTCTGATAAATATAGGATGTTTTATCCAAATGATGAAATTTGGGTACCATTTAAGAAAGATTTGGATAAAGAAATGTTATCATTTTTTACATGCTTGAGAGTATCAGAGCTTGTTGGATTTGACTCTATAGAGCAATATCTTCCACATAGAGTTGCAATGCAATTTGGAATTGATCAAGATGTTCCAGGTGTTGCGCCTATGGTCAATGAGACTAAAGAGATTGCTTGGAAAAACCACTGCAGATCCATATCTGATAAAAGTTTGTATTTTCCATCGAGATTTTTTGAGGCTGATGTTACAACCCGTTATTCAAGGTGGTGGAAGCAATCGGTATTAGGTCGCAGCGATTTTGTCAAGAAAATTGTGCAGCGGAAGAGAAGTGAAAGTTCAAGGAAACATAGAGCTCATGTAGGAAAAGCTAACAGAAGGGGTAATGATGTTGGTGTTCCACCTGGATTTCGTCCTCATCTTGTTGACACTCTTATTTTTGGAAGTTTTTGTGATGATGTTCCAGCTGAAATTTCTGCTAATGATTGTGTGAAAGCTGATGAAAATATTGGTGCTTCTTCCGTATTAGTTGAGGATTGTAAGCCTTTGTTGAAAGAGTACAAATGTGGTGGCATAATCAACCAAAGTTCTTCAGCGTCTTTAGAATGTTATAAAAAGATATTACCACAGAAAAGGACAACTTTAAAAGACAACATTGAACATTCAATAAGGGGCTTGGAGGAAGATTTTGAAAATGAAAACCAGAGAAAAGGTGCAAGATTGTCCAGTGACAGAATCTGTTTGTCTGAGACTCAAAGTGAAAATCAAAGCTTTTCTATCAGAGAAAAAGCCTCTTCAACAAACAAAGTTAGTGTTGCACAGTACGATCTTCAAGAAGAAGCTAAAGAAACTCTTGAAGAAAAAGAAAGAGAAGAAAGTGATCATGAAGTTTTGGTTTTGTTAAAAGAGCAATACTTGAAGAACCAAGAGGAACTCGGGCGTCTGGCAAGACAACAAGAAGAGATCTTACGGTTATTTGCTTTGAGAGAGAAGAGGGATGAAGAGTTGAGGCAACTCCTCACTAGTGTTCTAAAGAACCAACAACCACCATCATCTTCTTAAAATTTTATTTTGTTTATGAATTCTGTATGAAACTCATGACAGCGATGCTCTTTTCATACTCTCCATTTTGTTGATAACAAATGAAGGAGAAAGTAATATTAGTTTTAATGAGTACTATTGGAATAATATATAGTTTTATATTTTTATTAACTGTTATGCCTGTGTTATTATTTATCTATAAGTACTATTGGAATGCCTTTTTTCATTTTTATCATGATTTTCTGTTGTTCCCTAATAGTGCCTTTTTTCTCGTACAATCTGTGCTACATAATAGCTTTCATCGGTAATCATTAGTAAACGTGAAGGGACCGAAACTTGAGGCTGTTAAGCAGATCATGGAAATATTGAAGTCATTGAAGATATTGATTTTGCTATATGAAGATAATAATCTATAGTATCACTTCATCTGTTGACTTAAATATATGAAGAAAATCTAGAGTATCACTTATTCTGCCTTATTTGTTGTCCACTTTCTTTTCAGGATGCTAGTTAAGGGACGAGGAACTGAATTTGCTTGCCTTGGCCTTAGATTTCCACTGAAAATAGAAAAGGAATTTGTATATTTTGATCATTTGATAGCTGAAATGGGAAGAAATCTCCTAGACTTGTCTATATAAGTTTATTATCCTGCCAGTTTTTCAATTTTGGTTTCAAATATTGTTTGATAAAACTACTAAACAAATCTTTTTGGATTGTAGCTTAAGCCTTTATTGATGCTACCATAATGGTACTTCTAAAAGAATTTCTCCTTTAAATGTTGCTTGCCAGGTGTACTATAGTCTAGAGGCACTGTTTTTCAAGCCTACTTTGGTTAGTCTAGTGATATGCATTAGGTAAATGTGATTCTCCCAAGAAGTTTTTGACAGCAAAAACTAAGTGTGAGGCTAAAATAGTTAAAAGTTAAAACAACATAGCATGATTTTTTTGATCACGGATTTGTGGCTGAGGCCATATACAAAGTTATATCTTTTATCTTGTTGTAGCATGATGTAAATACAAGAAATGATTCAATTATTGTTTACTCTGAATGTGTAATATCTAGCAGCTGTCAAGTACATGATTTCCATTTGTGATTATTTCTAATACACTATGTAGTGTGTAGTGTACTGATACGGTTACTATTTTGAGAAAATGATATGCGCGCCTTTGCTATGACGTGTCGGTGCTACAAAGGTTGCCATGGTCTTGAATATGTGTATTTTGTTCCCCCTGGTTTGAAACCAGTAGGTGGTACAAACTTTGTAAAATCTTCTTATCACCTCTATATAGATTATAGATTCTTTCACACAGGAGAATGAAAACCAAATCATTTCTATAGAGACTGCAGTCTGCAGAAATGTCCTACCTACACAAGTTAGGCTTTGGGACAGAGGTGTGCAATGTCCCTCAACATGTGTTAGATGCACTTCTAGATAAGAAAATTGCTGCCATCTCATAGTAACATGCCCTGTGTCCCAAATGGTATGGGAGAAGCTTAACTTTTGGCCGAAAGTTGTGCCACTGCTGTCCATTCTGGTGGAATTCAATATGGTTTTTTTCAAGCTGCTGAAACAGCTTACTGCAGCAGAACAAAAACAAAGTCGTTAAAGCAAGAAATGAGCATCATTGGAATAAAAAAAAAATAAGGATGCGAGTCAAATTATCGAGCGAGCTGCCACTGTCATTCACAAATGGAGCTGGGCGCAAATAAACTCTGAAGAACAACTCGGACTCAGCTGAAAGTTTGTCTTTCTTGGTCCAACTGAAACCAAACTATTTAAAATGTAACATGGATTTCACACTATTCCAGCAGCATAATAACATGGATTTGGAGCCATTGTCAAAGACCATCAAGTCGGTTTTTCCCATGGCTCAGACAGCTTGGTCCACGAGTATGATGGAACAGCATGAAGGCGAGGCTTCTAGCCTTCTGTCAGCACTTAATAGGACGCAGGACTGGGAGGCTGACCACATCAAATTTGAGCCAGACTGCAAAAGTGCCACGGACGTAATTCACAGAAATAGAGGTGATCTGTCAGAGTTCAGTCTAATAATCTCTCTTTGTAAAAACATTTTATCTAACCATCAGAATTTTAAAGTGGTTTTGCTAGGAGGCAACCGAACATGGTGACTCGTCAATTAGCACGAGCCTCCATCTCATATGATAGTCCCAATTTGTTGTGCTAGGCAGGACTTGGTGTCTCACTCTCAACTTGAAGCAGAATTTTGATGCTGAAAACGCGTTCAATGTCTTATGCTTTCTCAATACGAGAAATTCCCACCACAAATGTCGTCTCTGCTCCCTTTAACGTGGGATGCCGCAACTGATTTTCATTTTCCCTTTAACATGAATCATAAAAGTTCATAAATTATTTACTATGTTATTACCAACAAAAGATATTTAGAGTTATTCACATAATTTGTTGCTGTTCATATTAACAAGAAATTCTTCAATGATTTTTTTCCCAAAATATACCCCTCTCCCTCTCTTATTTCCCGTAATACCCCCCTCTCAATTTTTTTTCCCGTAATACACCTCTGTCAGAAGACAAACTGGGTAGCACCATTTGAAATGGCGCCATTGCCCATGTGATAGCGTCATTCAGAATTGCTACATTGACTTCCCTGCTGCTTTTTCTGTCTCCTCTGCACCTGCTGTCTCCTTGACTGCTTTTCTCACATGTAGCCATTTGAAATGGCGCCATCTGACCAAGCATAGCACCATTCAGAATGGCGCCATCTCCCTTGTTGTTTTTTCCTGTCTGGTGCGCGTGTGAGGCTTGCATGCATGGGAGATTAAATTGGTTTGAATGCATGGGAGGGAGAGAAAGAAAATAGTTTTGTTTGAAATTTTTTAAATTTTATTTTATTTGATTTTATTTATTTGATGAACAAATATTCGATGAATAAATAAATTGTTTTTTTTTATTTGATGGAAAAAAATTTATTACAAGACGATTATATAAATAAATAATTAATTACAAACAAAACACTAAAATTCCTAAAAATGTCTACGATGGCCTCCGGTGCCACAAGGTGGAGGACCTGCATTCCTCGGATGTCCTCGTCCATATAATTCCTCTTCCGCATTTGTATGGACGATACTCTTATGACACTCGTCCGACACGTGTCGGATAGCTCATATCGGTGTCGGAAAAAATTCAATTTTTCCTTTAGTTTGACACTCATTTGATCGGTGTCCGACACCTGTAAGACACTCGTATGACACGTGTCGGACAAGTGTCCCAAAAATAATTATTTTTCTTTGCTTATACTCTCTTTAGGCACATACCAGACATATCTACAAGAGTTAAAGATGTGTAGAAACAATAATATTGATCAACGAGGGATCGAAGACATTACATTTTGATTACGATATTTTTAGTTTTTTCGATCGTAGATGGATAAATAAAGGTAAAATACTATCATATCTTGTTTTAAAACTTTTTTAAAAAAATAACTTGCTCAAATTAGATTTACATGTATATATTTTGATTCTTAATTTATATGTTTTATAAATATGTAGCGGTGTCGGTGTCCTATATTTTTTACATTAGCGGTGTCGTGGTGTCCGTGTCCGTGTCGTGTCGCGATGTCCGTGTCGGAGTCGGTGCTTCATAGCTGATTGGTCCTTTTAACCATCCATAGATCAGACTTCAAAAAAACAGGAGTAAAAAAAAAATCACATTATACAAATAAAAATAATGTTAATGATTACTTCATCCGGTCATTTTGATAACAAAACGTCAATTTTTTAGGTACATTGAATAATTAATGTATTTAGTCTATAATATAAATCAAATACATTAATTATTGAATGAATTTGAAAAGTCAAAAGTTTCTTGTAAAAATGATCGGACGGAGTTGGTCAGAACAATGAATAGGTAGTGAAAAATAATTTCAAATTTGAAGATATAACTTAGGAGATGCTTACCAAATTAAATTCTAAACAATAAAGTAATTACATTATCATATATTTGTTCACAAAAAAGTAATAACATTTCTGTAGACTGCAGAGCTATCTTTTATTAGTAATACTTTTACCAAACAAAAGTTCAAAGATAATCTGTATATTTTATAACATTATTCAAATGGACAAGAATAGAGAAAAGAGTAAATAAAAAGATAAACGGAATGGACAGGAATTGCCCCTTAACATTATTCAAATGGCCTATCGTCTTGTTTCAGAAATTACTAGCAGACAAGGGTAATTTGGGGTTTCTACACACATTCACCATTCTTCCTTCCAATTATGAATTTGCCTAAAACAGAATTTTTCCTCAAAATTTTTCTGAAGTTTCTTAAAGCAACAATTTTTTTGAAAAACATGCTTCATCCATGTTAGTTTAGCTTCAAACCCATCACAGTTTCACAGTAAAGATTTAAGCTTTTTGAAGAATAGTGTCAAACCCATTATGAATGAACAACCATTGGAAGATACCATCATGGAGGTGAAGGAAGATTTCATGCTTTCACCTGCTGGTGACAGTAAAGCAACTCTAAGAACAACCCATTTTCTCAAACCAATTGCAAACACCATTGAAGAACCACCTTTGAAGTTTAAAACATCATCGTCTTCTGTTTTTGACCCAAATGAATGGCCTTTGAAATTCCATTTCAATGGGTGGCGTGACTGGCGTCACAACCAAGAGAAATGGGTTTGTTGGGTTGAAGACCTTAAACCCAAATATGAATCAGTGTGGAAGAAAGCTGGAATCTTTGAAGCTATAATGAGTACTATGTGTCGCATAGTGAAAAATCAAGACTTGCTATATGGGATTGTGGAGAAATGGTGTTGTGAGACAAATACATTTGTGTTTCCATTTGGTGAGGCAACAATTACTTTGGAGGATGTTATGGTTTTGGGGGGTTATCCTATCATTGGTCATCCTATTTTCACAGAAGTTAAAGACCAAGAAATGAAAGAGGTAGAAGAGAAGCTCATCATTGCAAGACAGAAACCATGGCAGACTAAAAAATCTCACGCTACCACATCAATATGGATGGATATGTTCATTGATAAAGGTAGTAAAATTGAACATGAAGCATTTCTAGCAACTTGGTTATCAATTTTTGTTTTTCCTCATAAATACCATTTGGTGAAAAGTTGTTTGTTCCCTATTGCTGTTCATCTTGCTAGAGGAAATCCAATTGCTTTGGCACCAGCTGTTTTAGCTAGCATTTATAAGGATTTAACTTTGTTTAAGAAAACAATTGTTGATTTGTCAAAATATCATGTTAGTAGTGATAGATATCCTCTAGAAGTTACCCTTCCATCACCCTTTTACTTGGTTCAAATTTGGGTGTGGGAGAGGTTCAAAAACTTACAACCACAACCCATGTTGATCAACCATGGAGACCCTTTATTGTTTAGGTGGCATGAGGTTAGAGCCTTGAAAATAGACGATGTTAAGTTGACATTAGACTCGGCTATGGATGATTTTCTTTGGCGTCCGTATGTTAGGTTTGCTGATAACTGTGAGATGTTTTATCCAAATGATGAATTATTGGTACCATTTAAGAAAGATTTGGATAAACAATTGCTTTCATTTGTTATATGCTTGAGAGTTTCCGAGCTTGTTGGCTTTGAGTCTATAGAGCAATATCTTCCGCATAGAGTTGCTATGCAATTTGGAATGGATCAAGATGTTCCAAGTTCTGTGCCTAGAATCAATGAGACTAAATTCATTGCTTGGAAAAACTACTGCAGACCTGTACCTGGTCAAAATTTGTATTTTCCATCGCGATTTTTTGAGGCAGATGTAACCACTCGTTATGCAATGTGGTGGCCGCAACCGGTATTAGGTCATGGCGATTTTGTTAAGAACATTGTGAAGCGGAAGAGAAGTGCAAGTTCACGGAAACATAGACCTCTTGTAGGAAAAGCTAACCGAAGTGGTATTGATGTTGGTGTTCCACCTGGATTTCCTCCCCATCTTGTTGACCTTCTTAGTTTTGAAAATATTTGTTATGATTATCCTGCGGAAAAATCTTCTCATGATTCTGTGAAATCTGATGAAAATATTGATTCTCCTTCCATATCTGTTGAGGATTGTACACCTTTGACGAAATCTAAGAATTTAATCAACCAATTTCCTTCAGCCTCTTTAGCAGATTCAAAAATTTCAACAAGGAGTTTGGAGGAATATTTTGAAGATGCACATGGGAGAAAAGAAGCAACAATGTCTAGTGACAGAGTCTGTTTATCCCAGACTCAAGGTGAAAATAAAACCTGCAAAAGGTTTTTTGTCAGAAAAAAAATCTCTTCGTCCAACAATGAAAATGTTGTGCAACAAGATATTCAGTTTCACTCTGATATGGCTGCTCAATCAGAAACTAAAGAAAAAGTTGAAGAAAAAGGAAGTAAAGAAAGTGATCATGAAGTTGTGCTTTTGTTAAAAGAGCAATACTTGAAGAATCAAGAGGAACTCGCACGTTTAGCAAGACAACAGGAAGAGATGTTACGGATAATGGATATCAGGGAGAAGAGGGATGAAGAGTTGAGGCAACTGCTCACTAGTTTTCTAAGGAATCAACAACCACCATCTTCTTAAAAATTTATTTTGTTGTTAAAATCTCTTAATTACCAAACTCATGATGGTGATGCTCTTTTCATACCCTCCCTTTTGTGGATAACAAATGGAGGAGAAAGTAAAACTTGTTTAGATGAGTTATGATATATGTTTTTATTAACTGATAACATTATGTTATTATTTATCTATAAGTAGTATTGATATGGCTAACACATTTTGCTATGGGTAAACAATATATAATGAAGTGCAGAACATAAAAAAATATCATGAAGTGAATCTAATCTTCGCAATTTTGGAACCAAACGCAATGACTGAAATGAAACATAACTCTTTCCTAATTTCATGTATGTGTCAAAAAAAAAAGTTCATGTATATGACTGAAGTGAAGCATAACACTTGAGAAAACACAGAATGGATCCTATTCTGTCAATTTCTTTCTGTATCTCCTTCATTTATTTTTCATGATTTTCTGCTGTTCCGTTATTGTGTGTTTTCTCCTGTATAACCTGTGCAACAGAATAGCTTTCATTTGTAGTAACTAGTAGTAGGTGAGTAATATTGAAGGGACTGAACTTGAGTTTGTTATGCAGATCACTTCATCTGTTAACTAAAATATATTTAGGTGCATATTTTGCATTGGTGCTAACCAAGAACTCGTGCATTAGAAACTAAAGGATGATTCTGCATTATTTGTTTGCTTTATTTTCTGGTGCTAATGGATGTGGCATCGTCATGTTGGAAATGAAAGATGATAGGTAACTCCGCAGTATCACTTTCTTTTCAATCATTCTGTGACATGAGTGTTAGTTTTCGACGAGGAGCTGTTATGGAAGAACAAGAGTGCTAGTTTAGAGACAACAAAATGCATTTTTTTTGTTGTGGCCTAAGAATTTCTGGTTTAAATCTTGATTTACACCAGAGAAGAAAGCTTTTAACTATAAGGATGAACTTCATGTATTTATGGTTGATCAAATAGAAGTTTATGTACCTTAAGCCTTTATTGATACTATACTAAATTACTAATGCTAGTGCCTAGTGGTCAAAGAATTGCCAGAGGTACTAGAGGCAACAGTTTTTAAGCCTACTTTGGTTAAATAATTGATTGGCAATATCAATATGAGATGCATTAGGTAAAAGTGATTCTCCAAGAAGTCATTGACACCAAAAACTAAGCTTTCGTTTCAGAACTGCGGCTGTATTTGCTCTGAAATCGTGTCCATGCAGAAGCTACAATTTTCGGCTTCACAATTTCACGTCTCCAAAGTGTAGAGGGACGTGAGGAAATGCCTCCAAACGCTGTTCCAAAACATGCCAAGTGTGAGGCTAAAATCGTTAAAACAACATAGCATTATTTGTTTGATCAACGATTTAAGGGCTAAGGCCATTTTGAAATTTATATCTTTAATTCTTATTTTAGAATGATGTAAATGCAAGAAATGATTCAATTATTGTTGAACTTCTGAAGTTGATCAACATCATATCACAAATAGAACAAATTGAACTCCTGATATTAGTATCAGATCATAAAAATATAACTACTCAAAATAGTACAATATCGAACTACTAAAATTGAAATTGTCCTATGGAAGGAATTGAAAGTTTGAAGGCGAACGATGAAGAGAAAGAAGAAGATGAAGAATAGTTTGAGCAATTGCATAATGGTGCATATCAATTGTGTAAAAGGGGCAAGTTTAACATGCACAAGTGCAGAAAATCCTGGTTGTAACAATTTAATAGTTTGATTACGAGAATATTTTATATAAAATTACGGATTTAAACCCAAGTCACCATAATTTATCCTCCATAATTTTACACAGACACCACAACACCGATACGGCGACACCGCTATGTAAAAAATATAGGACACCGATACCGCTAGATATTTATAAAAAAATATAAATTGAGAGTCAAACTATATACATATAAATCTAAGTTGAGCAAATTATTTCTTGAAAAAAGTTTTAAAACAAGATATGATAATATTATATCTTTATTTATCGATCTACTATCGAAAAAATTAAAAATATTGTAATCAAAATGTATTGTCTTTAACACTTGTAAATATGTGTGATATGTGCCTAATGAGAATATAAGCAAAGAAAAAACATTTTTTTGAGACATTTGTCCGATACGTGTTGTACGAGTGGTTTACAGGTGTCGGACACCGATCAAAGGAGTGTTCAAGTAAAGGAAAAATTGAGTTTTTTGGACACCGATTTGAGATAACCGACATGTGTCGTACGAGTGTGTTATCCCATATTTTAGTCGAGCTAAAATATACCAAAAATCAGTATAAACAGAATATCATACGAGTGTCGGACACCGCAACACGCTTAATCAGGTGTCGGTGGCATGTATTTATGTGAGTATATTGAAGTTGGACCTTCTAATATATATAAAGTATTTAATTTTTTTTTTGGGTACAATAAAGTATTTAATTTTAGTCCTCAAAATAGGAACTAAAATGAATATTCCAACGGTTAATTTTAATTTCAATATATTTTATAGGCAATAAAACAAAACATTAAATCAAAGCAAAAAGTTAAATAAAGAAAATATTTTTAAACCATACTCTTATTATTATATGTAAAAAAATAGAGTATTTACAATATAGGGCTATATTTGGTAGATAAATGTGATAAATGCCCCATTTTCACCTTAAAAATTCTAGTAAATGGACAGAAATACCCTGCACAGTGCAAAAGCCAAAAAGGTATTTTGGGTTTTCCTCAATCCATCCACACAGTCACATTCCCCATTCTGTTTTTCCTTCATCTGCAAGAATGTTTTTGTCAAGTTGAATCCCTCAAAACATGTTACTACTATTTTTCACCTTCTCAAAATTTCACTAAAGTTGTCAAAGAAACCATTTTTTCATCCTTGTTAGTGTAGTTTAGTTTCAACATCTATCACTCACATTCTCATTTTGTACCTTTTCTCTTCTCCATGAATGAACAACCATTGAAAACCCTCATCGAGGTGAGGGAAGATTTCATGCTTTCACCAGCTGGTGATAGTGAACCAACACTCAGAACAGCCCATTTTCTCAAACCAATTGCAAATTCCATTCATGAATCAACTTTTAAGGTTAACCCATTTTCATCATCTTCTGTTTCTGGACTAAAGGAGAGACCTTTGACAACCCATTTTCATGGCTGGAGATACAACCAAGAGAAATGGTTCTATTGGGTTGATAAACTTAAACCAAAGTATGAAAATTTGTGGAGGAAAGCTAGAATCTTTCAAGCTATCATGAGTACTAAATGTTACATACATAAATATGTAAACTTGTTAATTGGGGTTGTCGATAATTGGTGTTCAGAGACAAATACATTTGTGTTTCCATTTGGTGAAGCAACTATCACTTTAGAGGATGTCATGGTTTTAGGAGGTTACCTTCTTGGTGATCCTGTTTTCACTTCACTTGAAGACCAAGAATTGAGAGAGGTGCAAAAGAAATTGATCCTTGCGAGACAGAAGCTGACAAATAGGAAACAAAGAAGTCAAAGAACATTAGCGTGGATGGATATTTTCATTGATAAAGGTAGTGAAATTGAACATGAAGCATTCCTTGCTACTTGGTTGTCAATGTTTGTATTTCCACATTTAAGTTTGGTGAAAAGTTGTTTGTTTCCTATTGCTATTCATCTTGCTAGAGGAAATCCTATTGCTTTAGCACCTGCAGTTTTAGCTAGCTTATATAAGGATTTAAGTTTTTTTAAGAAAACAATTGTTGATTTGTCAAAATATCCTATTGATGAAGTTACTATTCGGTCACCCTTTTATTTAGTTCAAATTTGGGTATGGGAGAGATTCAAAAATTTACAACCACAACCCATGTTGATCAACCATGGAGACCCTTTTTTACTTAGGTGGCATAAGGTTAGGTCCGTTCAAATTAAAATAGACAGTGTTAAATTGGCATTAGATTCTGCTGCCAATGATTTTCTTTGGCGTCCATATGTTAGATATTCTGATAAGTGTGAAATGTTTTATCCAAATGATGAAATTTGGATACCATTTAAGAAAGATTTGGTGGACGAACAATTGCTATCATTTGTTATATCCTTGAGAGTTTCTGAGCTTGTTGGATTTGACTCCATAGAGCAGTATTTGCCACCTAGAGTTTCTATGCAATTTGGTTTTGATCAGGATGTTCCAAGTTATGTCCCTAGGTTCAATGAGACTGAAGAGATTACTTGGAAAAACTACTGCAGGCCCATATATGATAAAAAATTGTATTTTCCATCAAGACTTTTTGAGGCAGATGTTACCTCCCGTTATTCAATGTGGTGGAAGCAATCGGTATTGGGTAGCAACGATTTTATTAAGAAAATTGTGCAGAGGAAGAGAAGTGCAAGTTCAAGGAAACATAGAGCTCATGTAGGAAATGCAAACAGAAGTGGTAATGATGTTGGTGTTCCACCTGGATTTCCTCCCAATCTTGTTGACTCTCTTACTTTTTGCAAAATTTTGTGATGATGGTTCAAAACCTAAAACTAGGAAGGTTGAAGAATTTTATGCTGATGTTCATCATGAAAATTCTGTTCCTGATTGTTCACAAATGACAAAACATAACACTGTTATTCCTTGCATATATGTTGAGGATTCTAACCATGTTTCAAAAGTTAACATTGAACTTTCATTAGGGAGTTTGGAGGAAGGTTTTAAAGATGCAAATGGGAGCAAAGAAGCTAAGATGTCTAGTGACAGAGTATGTTCATCTGAGAATAATGGAAAAAGTTGTAGCTATGCTATCAGAAACAATGTCTCTTCATCTAACAACATTACTGCTACTCAGCATGATGTTCAGTTTCTCTCTGATAATGTTACTCAAGTTGAAGCTAAAGAAACAGTTGAAGAAAAAGAAAGAGAAGAAAATGATCATGAAGTTGTGGTTTTGTTAAAAGAGCAATCCTTAAAGAATCAGGAGGAACTCGCGCATCTGGCAAAACAACAGGAAGAGATATTACGGTTAATGAATTTGAAGTTGAAGAGGGATGAAGAGTTGAGGCAACTCCTCACTAGGGAATCAACAACCACCATCATCATCTTCTTAAAACTCTATTTTGTTTTTAAACTCTCTTTATTAAAGTCATGACATCAATTGTATTTTCATGCCCTCCCATTTTGTTGATGACAAATGAAAGATAAAAGTAATACTAGTTTATATTAGTTATGATATATATGTTTTTGTTATCTGCTATCCTTATGTTATTTATGTTTAGTAGTTTTGGCAGACTAAATTATTTTACTATGCTTTTTCGGTCATAAAGATAAAGATTATGAAATTGATTGCTAACTCACTATATAAATGGTGGCCAGTTAAGTAATATTCCAGTTTTTGTTCTACAACCTGTTCTGTCATGTTTATCGCCAAAACATAACTTTCTGGCTCCTTTCATACCAGTTGAAGAATGTAAGCCAGTGTTGGAAGCGTAGAAGTGTTGTGGCATAAGTCCATGATGAATGCAAGTAACTGTTCAACCAATTTTCTTTAGTTAGCATATTATGAAAATTTTAAACGTTACCACAGAAAAGGCCAGCTGCAAAAGATGAGTTTAAAGATGGAAATGAAACTTATCCGAGCAAAGAAGCGAGACTGTCAAGTTACAGAATCTGCCACTCTAGGAGTCTAGGTGAAAGCTATAGCTATTTATCTGAAGTAAGCACACCGGAACTTGAACAGAGAATTAGCCAACTCGAAAGAGTACATATAGTACTGAAAATGGCAAGGTTTGGTCACAGTTGAAAACATGATTATACAAGTTTAGCTATGTGACATGAATGTTAAAAAAGATGACCAAATGAAACATAAACTTTTAGAATACTAATGTTGTTGGTCCATTGTTTCATTGATAGTAATTATAGGAACATGAACTTTAGGCTGTTATGCAGATCATGGCAATGTTGAAGAAAGAAATTGTAGTAACATGAATCTATAAAATAAAATAGGGATAAAAATCAGAATTCAACTTATGTATAGTTTTATTCAAGGCTGTTATGCATTTTTCACGTGTATAGCTTATGCTTCTTTTTTTTTTTTTGACTCAGCTTATGCTATATAATAGCTTTAATTAATTCCTAGTATAGTAGCTTAATAAATGTGAAGGTGAAGGGGCATGAGTTTGAGGCTATTATGCAGATCATGGCAACTTTGAAGTCAATGATGATATTGATTTTGAGATTTTATTTAGGAGTATAATCTAAAGTATCACTATATCACTTATTCTCAATAATTTTAAATCCTTAAAATATGGAAATTATGAGAAAAATACTACATGAACTTGTTCTATGAAATGGGATATTAAAACTGACACAGTAAACTGCTGCTTGTGCCCAGGATTTAGGCGCGCCTCTATGCTCTGGTTCTGCATCTGCCTTAAGCCAGGCTCGAGCCTATGACTATAGTTAATTTTGAGGTTTACTTCCAAGTTACAAATACACAATGTTGGCAGAGTATTGGTATTTGATACAATACTTCTAACTTCAAAGTTACATATACACTATAAAAAATGAGGTTAAACACATTAATATATACTGTATGTATTATGTACAAAACTATACATGGCGAAAATATAATCTGCATTAAGGACAAAACTAGGGGCCCCTTGTTTGAGAAAATTACTACATTTAGCAAAAAGGATAGTTTGGGGTTTGCACACATTCCCCTTATTTGTTGTCACTGGTCAGTGTAAGAGTAGTGTGTATTTGTGAAGTTGCAAAACACATGCTTTTATGCCAATTTTGGTGCTACACTTCTACCTACCTTATTACCTGCAAAATAGGGGACAATACAACGGTCAAAAAGCACCACAATACCACTCTGAGACCAATCACTCCCTAAAAAATTGTTCATATTGAGCTCAATTCACTCCCTAAAAAATAAATTAATTTGTCAAATTACATCAATACCAGCAGCATCTTTAAGTTAGTTCTTAAACAATTATGTCTCAATGTACAAGTTTTAAATATTAGAGTGAAGATCTAATTTAGTCACTCAAGTTGTATTTCGATCTAATTTAGTCCCTGATTATAAATAAACATATTAATCTCTGATACTTTTATGCTGAGGACAAATTAGTTCCTAATTTATTATAATCAAAAAATTAATTTGTCTTCGGTATAAAAATATTGTACACTAATTTAATTTTTTATTTGTTAGGGGCTAAATTAGGTCGAGAGAAAATTATGAGACCAAATTAGGTCTTCATTTTTGGTGCCACAATGCCATGTAACTTTTCAACGAGGCTTTTTCCGAGGAAAAAATTCCTTATCAAGTACAAAAAATGACCGTTGGTACGTTTCCTCGGAAAGTACAAGAATGTGACCGTTAGTCGTGATTGGTCAGAGCGCATTGAACAAGATACCTTTTTTACAAATATTACCGTTTTGTGACCGTTGTAGCATCAGTGTATCGCATTTTACAAATATTACCGTTTTGTGACCGTTGTAGCATCATTGTATCGCATTTTACAAATATTACCGTTTTGTGACCGTTGTAGCATCTTTTATATATATGGAAGGAAAGTTTCATTTTTCTCATACACCATATTATCAAAAGTATTTTACTTTCACTATTGGTAGGATTGCCGATGATATTTCTGTTGCAGTCGCGTTTCTAACATTCGAGACATTTCTTATCAAATTATTATCGGTTAGTTTTATTTTAATTTTATTTATATGTACTATTATAAAATATGTTAGTATAAATATGAGCATATGTTTTTTTTAAGCACTATGAGAATGTGTTAGTAAAATAATAAGTGTCAGTTAGTATAAAATATGCATGAATATTGGTGTAAAAATTATCCTTCAAAAATATTGAAATGGCCTCTTGTTTGTTTGGTTTCAGATTTGAGCTCTTTGAAGAATAGTTACTTCATACATACCCATCAACATGAATGAACCCATCATAGAGATTCCCTACAACAAAATTGCTCTGGAGCGTCAGCCCAAAATGGACTCTAAATGCCAAAAATCGGACGCTACAAGGATATTAGGTGATGGCAATTTTGTTACGAATATTGTGCAGAAGAAGAGAAGTTTAGATTCAAGAAAACGTAGAACATCTTTTGTGGGAAAAGCTAACTCGAGTGGTAATGATATCGGTGTTCCACCTGGATTTCGTCCCCATCTTGTCGACAGTCTTCCTTCTAAAAACTATTGTTATGATTCGTATGCTGATGATCATTATGAAAATTCTGTTCAAGATTGTTCACCAATCACAAAACATAACACTCTTGTTCCTTCCATATATGATGAAGATTCTAACCATGTTTCAAATGAGAGCATAGAAGCTAATATGTCTAGTGACAGATTATGTTTATCTGAGACTCAAGGAAAAAGCAGTAACTTTTCCATCCGAAAAAAAGTCTCCTCATCCAACAAAGTAACTGCTGCTCAGCACGATGTTCAGTTTCACTCTGATAATGTTGCTCAAGTGGAAGCTAAAGAAACCGTTGAAGAAAAAGGAAGAGAAGGAAATGATCATGAAGTTGTGGTTTTGTCAAAAGAGCAATACTTGAAGATTCAGGAGGAACTCGCGCGTTTGGCAAGACAACAGGAAGAGATGTTACGGTTAATGCAGTTGAGGGAGAAGAAAGATGAAGAGTTGAGGGAGAAGAAGCATGAAGATTTGAGGCAACTCCTCACTATTTTTCTAAGGAATCAATAATAACCATCATCATCTTCTTAAAACTCTATTATGTTTTTAAGCTCTCTTTAACAAAATCATTACATTGAGGGTGTTTTCATGCCCTCCATTTTGTTGATGAGAAAAGTAATACTAGTTTTTGAGTTATGTGAAGGTAAAAAATAGTTTCATTGGTAGGAATTAGTAGGAGGTGAGTAAATGTGAAGGTACTTGATAACTCTGTTATTACATACTAAAAGTGATATAATTTAAGGGAGTTTAGAGGACCTTTTGATGAGTTTTAAAGTGATATAATTCTTGGCCTAAGTTGCTGGTCTTCATGCCGGGCGTGGTACTGTCACGCTGGGGGCGTGGTAGGTCTGCCAAAATGAAAAGTATAATTTGCAAACTCAATTTTTGGGAGAAAGTTACGAAATTTTGGATCAAAGTGGGTCTTTGGAGCTGAGTTCAAGCAACAAGAAGGTGGATCCAAGCAAGGAATAAAGTGTGGAAACACATCCAATTTCTCTTGTCATGAAGATTTCAATTCTTTTCATCCATGTAATTTCTTCTTTCACTATGTTTGGCTAAATTCTTAGATTGGATTTCTAGGGGATTTTCATTGTACTTTGTTTGAACCATATGAATTTGATTGTATGCAATTGGATTATGATCTAGTTTCAATTGATTATTTCTTGCACTTAATGTTTCACATAATTTGACGAAATTGTGTGATGAACTTAATAATTGATTTATCATGAGAATGAAAATTAGTTATGGACCTAGGAATGATTGAACAATTGATAATCACTTTAGAGATTTAAGTTTATTGATTGTGATTTAGGAATCAATGCTTGTGAAAACCTCACTTAAACACCAATTCACCCAAGAGATTGGGGAGTTGTGATTAAGTGAGAGGATTATTATCCAAGAGATTGAGAATAATCATTTTATTGATTGAATCTTGAAACTAGTTGAGTAATTCATGAGTATATAATATGATTCACCAAACAAATTACTATGAGATGAACCGAAAAGATCCAATCGCCCGCCAACCGTTCGATAAAATTCCAATATTTGTTTTCAACAAATTCTTATGAACAAAGCCCCCCAAATATTCTTTTATTTTCTTTTAAGCATTAGTTTAATTGTTATGGTTCAAAGTTAAAGACAATCAGCGTAGATACGATATCTTAATTACTACTTGACGATAATTGTATACTTGCAATTTATCTATCAGTACTCAACTTGATTCTGTTATGCAATGCATATATCATGGCAATACTGAATAGGAGTATCACCCAGACTTTTTGCAAAGATATAAACTAAACAATTGTTTTTGGATTTTATCTTTTTTACATTATTCCAGTATTCTACTTATGTTTGGATATTGTTTTTTTCGCTTTTCGTGAAAGCTATTTCAATAGCATCATTTCATTCTCATTCCAATTTCAAACTTCTGTTAAAAGAATGCATATTTCAGCTAGCCTCTTATCTCTTTCATATGTCAATCATGGTTTAGTTTCTGGTTTAAATCTTGGTATACACCAGAGGGAAAAGCTTTTAACTAAAAGGATGAACTTCATGTATTTATGATTGATATAGAAGTTCATGTAGCTCGAAGAATATATTGATGCTTTAAGTGTTGACACCAAAAACCAAGCCTTCACGGCCAGATTTGGCCTGAACTCACTCACGTCCATGAAGAGGCTACTATTTGCAGCTTCACAATTTTCACGTCTCCAGAGTGCACGGAGACGCAATAAATTGCCTCCAAACGCGGTTTCAAACGCACATTAAGTGTCACGATCCAATTTCAGATCAAGACCGATGCACAAGATAACACTAACTCATAATATATAGTATAGCCTGACAAGCGTAATACACTATAACCTATACATATACCTTTCTAAAATGCCGAGCTATTGAAATTTAGAAGTGCCTCAAACTTTCATTACATCCCAAAATGAAAATTATTTATTATGAAAAGTTAAAAACCATCTTTCTCATTTGTACAACTCAAGAAATGAACAACTCTTATTCCTACCATTGCATCCTGCTAGAATCACAAACAATGATCATCATTCATAAAGAGACCTACCACATAGAATAAGCTTTTGGGTAGATACGAAAATTCTAAGAGTTTCATCCAGACAACTTTTAAACTAAAATAATCGTACTTTGAAAACCCATCCCAAAAATAATATTTACAACATCGAAGGGAAGAAAATTTGATAATTTTTTAACATGAACCGAGGTTCTACACGCACATCTACAATTGAAAAGAAACTCATCATATTTCATATTGCTTATCTTGTTCGACTACTTTCACATACGTACATAGACTACATTATCTCTTCCAAAACAATAATTGAGCTGCACAGGTAGTCGATCCTAGATTTTGAACATGCTAAAGACCATCAAACTATCAATGGTTGAATATTATTCCAATAAAACTATATAAAAAAATGATATTATAAAAAATAAAAAAAACTATATAAAAAATGACAATTTTTTTTTTTTTTGCGTAAACTGGACATCCTCTGCGCGCAACTGTATAGATTAATCCCTCGAGTTTTGTGGGACTCGAATGCGTGGCAAATATTGGTAATTATCTCTAATTGATGATACACTAAACACTCTAAACCGAGCCCTATCATAAGGATATCGCAAAGACACTACTACAACATCGGTGCATATTTCTAAACCATGCTAATTGAAACTTGCATCTCATTTTTTAAATACCTTTCTCATTACGAGAAACTCTTAGATAGGCACAACTCCAAATAAAATATATTTGGGCATACTCACACTAATAGGAAAAAAATGGTAAATAATTTAGTCACATCGCTTACTATTACTTAATCATTTTACCTTCTACTGTTTTTGAATTCATGTGTGTGTGCCTAACATGTATTATTTGTGATTTGTGATTGTGCCTAACCAAGTATTCTTCTTCTGAAACATATCCAGTCGTAATGTTAGGATTAGGGATGGCAAAATGGGTTTGGCCCATCGGGTCGACCCGTTTAGCCTGCTATTTTTGGCGAAGTGGGTGGGGATTTTGAATCGATTTTTTCTCTTGTCACGCACCTCCCGTGTTCCTTTCTACCCCTGTTTTTTTTGTCTTTTTTTTTCCTTGAATAAAAGCTTCAAAACGAGTTCTCCAAAATTTTTCTAGTTCAAATTCTGAAAAAAAATTCAAAGAATACATTCTGAAAAATTTTTCCAAGGCAAAAAAAATCGAAAAAAACGAGGGATGCAAAAGAAACACAGGGTATGGAAAGAGAAAGATTCTTTTGAATCTACCAATAGTAGTTGGCCCTCATAGCTAACTCGCTAGAAAAGCAGGGTGGTGACGGGATAGAGCTGGTTCACCCGTCGGACCTAATAGTAATAAAAATACATTTTTGTCACATCTTTTTATGGATAATTAAGTTGCAAATAATTTTTTAATTTATCTCTTATATTTGACAGATAAAACAAAAAGAAAGTTTTTAAATATTTTGAGTAGGTTATTTTTAAACTACTACAGTTTTATGACTTTAAACTCATTTTCAAATATTTTTTGAATCGGTGAACTAATTAAATTTTTATTTTTGTTGTCTTGTTGGAATTTTTTAAATATTTCATAATGTATCATGAACTTTCAATTGATAATTATAGATTCAATAGATACATATTTTTGTTACATAAAATATTCTTTAATTTAACTATTTTTCCATTGTTTTGTTAAAAAAATTTAATTCAAAAAATTTAATTTAAAAAATTGGCGGGGTACCCCGCTGACCCACCATAAAACGGTGCAGGTGATATATTCAACCCGCTATCTCTAGTTGGCCCGTTCCGCCCCTCTTTTGACGGGTTGATGACGGCGTAGGTTGTTGCGAGGCGGATTGATCCGTTTTGCCATCCATAATTAGGATTACACCCTCTCAAACACACTCTAATTACAATTAATAATTAATCATGTCATCGATCTCCTTTGATTTTCTGTTTCATATTGTTGTTGTAAACATATATACAAAACAAAAGTTTATGGCAGATGAGATCTTGTGAGAACATGAAAAAACAATCTTTTTGGGAGGTTCAATATTGAAGATGAATGGTTAATAATACGAGTAAAAAATAAATAAATAAATAAATAAAGTTGCAATATTTGAAAATGAATCCGGTAGCAGGTAAATTATTAAAATCAAGGAGATGACATGATTAGTTATAATTGGAAAAGCTAGCTAATTGTGTGAAATGAGTTTCTAGCCGAAAAGCTAACTAATTAAAATTAAAGTGTTTGGTAAAATTAGCTTTTTAAATGATTGATAAATATAAAAAGACATAAAAAGACATTTATATGTAGTGGGTAGTTTTTTTTAGTAGGTAGTTTTTTATTTTATAAAAAATAATAAAATTAAATTAATGGTTAAAAATAGAAAAAACTGTAAAAAGCTATAAGCTATAAGCTAAAAGCTACTTGAAATAACATGTAAAAAAAGCTATAAGCTCGTGAGAAAAGCTTTTTAGCAAACACTTTTATTTTTTTTCAAATAAACTTATAAACTAGTCTAATAAACTATAAGCTAGCTTATTGGACTTACCAAACACACCTTTAAACTTATATATATGTCGGTGTGTCTAACAATCAAACTTAAGTTATTTTGAATATAATTTAAAAAATAAGTTGATTGATAGAAAGAAATTCAAAGACTAACAAGTCTATTCACTCGAGATTTATTTTACAAAAAAGCAATATTGGTAGAATTATAATTTAAAATTACATATATAAATTTAACAAATTATATTAATACCCACATCTTTAAGTTTTTTTTTTACCCACATTATTTTAAATCATTTAGTTTATTTTAGAGAAATATGATGTAGGTCTAATATGAAGCTCTTTACTAGGATCGGAACAAGTAGTGACTACAAGCTCCTGCTTAAGCGCTCGACATGCAGTTAGTTTAAAACATGTTCATCATATGGCCGAGCGAAGCACACCTGCGTGAAGCAGCCAATAATGGTGCCACTTAACTCATTATGAAATCAGGAAAAAGTTTTGTTTCACTTCAGCTAGAAGGCTCAAGTGTTGATATACACAAGCATATGTAGCTAGGCATGGCAATAAAACTCATACCTGCGGGTATCCGCCCAAACCATAATGTAGCAGAGAATAAAAGCATATACAGTCCATAACTCAAAAACTAGTATTACTTTTCATATTCATTTGTTATCAACAAAATGGGTGAGGGAATGAAAAGACAATAATCACTTTCATGATTTTGTTAAAGAGAGTTAAAAATATAATAGAGTTTCAAGAAGATGATGGTGGTGGTTGTTGATTCCTTAGAAAACTAGTGAGGAGTTGCCTCAACTCTTCATCCTTCTTCTCCCTCAACTGCATTAACCGTAACATCTCTTCCTGTTGTCTTGCCAAACGCGCGAGTTCCTCCTGAATCTTCAAGTATTGCTCTTTTGACAAAACCACAACTTCATGATCATTTTCTTCTCTTTCTTTTTCTTCAACCGTTTCTTTAGCTTCAACTTGAGTAACATTATCAGAGAGAAATTGAACATTATGCTGAGTAGCGGTAATGTTGTTAGATGAAGAGACATTTTTTCGGATGGCATTGCTACAACTTTTTCCGTTAGTCTCAGATAAAAATATTTTGTCACTAGACATATCAGCTTCCTTGCTCCCATTTGCATCTTTAAAACCTTCCTCCAAACTTCCTACTGAAAGTTCAATGTTATCTTTTGAAACAAGGTTGGAATCTTCAAGATATATGGAAGGAACAAGAGTATTATGACTTGTCATTGGTGAACAATCATGAACAGAATTTTTTGAACCAGAATCACAAGAATTTTCAAAAGTAAGAAAGTCGACAAGATTGGGAGGAAAGCCAGGTGGAACACCAATATCATTACCACGGGTGTTAGCTTTTCGTACAAAAGATCTACGTATTCTTGAAGGTAGAGTTCTCTTCTTCCGCACAATATTCTTAACAAAATCGCTGTGACCAAATATCAATTGCTTCCACCACTTAGTATAATGTGTAGTAACATCTGCTTCAAAAAGTCTTGCCGGAAAGTACAATTTTTTATCAGATATAGGCCTGCAGTAGTTTTCCCAAGCAATGGCATTAGTCGCATTGAATCTAGCCACATAACTTGGAATATCTTGATCCATTCCAAATTGCATAGAAACTCTATGCGGCAGATACTGTTCTATGGATTCAAATCCAACAAGCTCAGAAATTCTCGAAGATATAAAAAATGAGAGCATTTGTTCATCCACCAAATCTTTCTTAAATGGTATCCAAATTTCATCATTCGGATAAAACATTTCACACTTATCAGCATATCTAACATATGGACGCCAAAGAAAATCATCGATAGCGGAGTCTAATGCCAACTTAACATCGTTGATTTTCAAGGCCTTGACCTTATGCCACCTAAATAATAAAGGGTATCCATAGTTGATCGACATGGGTTGTGGTTGTAAATTTTTGAACCTCTCCCACACCCAAATTTGTACCAAGTAAAAGGGCGATGGAAGGGTAACTTCTAAAGGAAACCTATCACCACTAACAGGATATTTTGACAAACCATCTATTGTTTTCTTAAACAAACTTAAATCTTTATATATGCTGGCCAAAACAGCTGGTGCCAAAGCAATAGAATTTCCTCTAGCAAGATGAACAGCAATAGAAAATAGACAATTTTTCACACAAAATTTGTGAGGAAAAACATAAATTGACAACCATGTAGAAAGAAATGCTTCATGTTCAATTTCACTACCTTTGTCAATGAACATATCCATCCACATTGATGTTGTTGCCTGACCTCCGGTTTTCTGATTAGTAGTAAGTTGTTGTCTTGCAAGCATCAATTTCTTTTCCACCTCTCTCATTTCTTGATCTTTAAGTGATATGAAAATAGGATCACCAAGAACAGGGTAACCCCCTAAAACCATGATATCTTCCAAAGTGATTGTCGCCTCACCAAATGGAAACACGAATGTATTTGTCTCGGAACACCATTTCTCGACAACTCCAATCAGCAAGCTTAAACTTCTATGTATGTAGCATTTAGTACTCATTATCGATTGGAAGATTCCAGCATTCCTCCACAAAGATTCGTACTTTGGTTGAAGTTTATCAACCCAACTAAGCCATTTCTCTTGTTGGTATCGCCACCCATGAAAATGGGTTGTTAAATGCCACTCCTTTAGTTCAGAAACAGAAGATGATGAAAATTGGTTAAACTCATTAGCTGGTTCTTGAATGGTGTTTGCAATAGGTTTGAGAAAATGGGCTGTTCTTAAAGTTGGTTTACTGTCACCAGCTGGTGAAAGCATGAAATCTTCCCTAACCTCAATGATGGGTTCATTCATGATGATGATGGGTATGTATGAATGAAACTATTCTTCACAAAGCTCAAATCTTTACTGTGAAACTGTGATATGGGGTTGAAGCTAAACTACACTCACAAAATGGTTGCTTTGGCAACTTTGAAAAAAAATACATAAATGGGATTTAGATTATTTATTTATTTTGTAATCTTCAATACATTGAATCTAATGTATTATGAGAATATACAATTAATATGTTTATGTGATATAAGAATTTACCATGTTTGTCCGGTCAAAAAAAAAGAATTTACCATGTTTGAAAAAAAATACAGAAATGGATTTTAATTTTATTATTTATTTCAATACATTGAATCTATTATCTAACAATGTGTATTATAAGATTATAAATATCTTATTCAATTAATATTATGTAAGGGAAGAATTTAGCATGTTAATTTAAAAATAATACAAAATTTGTTTTTTATTTTTTATTTCACTTTTACTTTTCAATCAATACATTTAATATAATGTGTATTATGAGATTATAGAATATCTTATGCAATTAATATTTTTTTTTCTTTTATTCATACCAAGATACTGTCAACTATTATTATTAAATTATTTACATTGACCAATTTTTATTAAATTATTGTGTAATTTGATATATGCCAAAAAGTTTATTATTATTTTTTTATTAACCCTCTGGTTCTCAGAGAAGGAGGCCGTGATAATCTAAAGTTCGGCTGTGAAGCAAATAAAGTCTAGCCAATAATTTCTTCCACCAGATATCGAACTCGGGTTCTCCCAAACAAAAAATTTAAATATTAAGAATAACCAAAATTACACTATGGGTCATTTATCTTATTTATTTTTAACACTTTAATCCCTTTTTTTTTTCAAATAAATTTATATATTTAATTTGAGTCGGGATATTTTGACACCAACTAGTTTGATACCAAATGTTACATCTCTCAATAACATTTTAACCGATATAAATTTTATAAAATTCACGTTGGATTGAAAGTTTACATCATATAGATCATTTGTGTAAAATTTCAGAAAAATCAAAATCATTTGATATGTTATTGAGACACATAAAGATTAACAGAATTTATAAAAAATAAAAACCATTAATTTTGATGTATCTCAATAACATATCAAATGATTTTGAATTTATTTGAAATTTGACATAAATGACCTATATGATATAAACTTTCAATCCAACGGTGGATTTTATAAAATTTAGCAGCAGCATTGTTACATTCGGAAAATCTTATGATGATAGTTCAAAAACTAGCAAGGGTCATTAAACTATTTTTTATAAAAGAAATTTAGATTAATAAGTGATGTGTTATTAGGTTGATGCTATGAAGCAACTTGACAGAAATTGATTTGAACGCCGTTAAGAATAATGTCTAGATATTTTTTTTTTAAGATTTTAGATTTAAATATATTTTTTATTTATATTTCAAATAAAATAATATTACAATTTAAGATTAATAGTTTTTTTTGAATATTTAAGATTTGTTTAGAATTTATAGAAATATTTTATTATTTAAAATATATGATTTGTTTGTATGTGGTTCTATATATAGAGTCATATAGTAATGAATAATATATGAGAAAAAAAAAAACAAAAACATAAGAGTATTCTTCATGTAAAAATATATTTTCTTCTTCGTATCTCTACAAAAATATATCCCACCAAAAACACAAAAAACCATGTAAAAGGAAACGAGGACTTTTCTTGTAGAGGTTTGGTCACGTTGGATTCGAAAACATCATTATACACTAGTTAAGCTATTTGACATGTTTGTTAAAAAAAAATGTTTAATCAAATTGATGTGGCTGAAATAGTTTCAGCCTTTCAGGCCATCAATGCCAGGCCTAATTCAAAACATCTGAATGAGAAAGTTTCTTTTTGTAACAATTAATAATATCTAATACATATTTAATATATAATCTATCTGAAATATCTATACTACCATTTTCTAAATCTTTTATACATTCTAGCAGTGAGTCCATTAATCAGGCAGTGATAAATCTACCCAAATGGTCTCTCAAACACATGCCAAAATTAGGGATGACAATGCGTAGGGTATGGGTAGGGTACTATAGTACTCATCTTCATACTCGCAGTTTGAAAAAATACTCATACCCATCCTCATATTCGCGTGGGTAACAATTTTTGTACCCGTCCCCATATCCTATGGGTACTTAAGTACTCATACCCGTACTCGTTACCCGCATTTTTTCTAAAAATAAATCGATCAATTATAAAATATCATATCGTTTAAATATAATTATTTATTTTTTTAAGATTTTAATGTTGAATCATGAAAATTATAAACAAAAATTTTATTAACCTCATGTTAATGTTTATTTCTTTGTTGACATATTCATATTGTGTTTGTATTATGTTATAAATAATTATTTTTATTAAAAATGTGTAATAGTTTAATAGTGTTGTATTTTTTAAATTGATATACATATGTTATTATATAATAATCTATATAAAATAAATAAATAAATATTATGTGGGTATGGGGCGGGGTGGATACTAAGGTACCCCGTACCCCCACCCATACCCCTTCATTTTTACGGGTAATTACCCATACCCGTATCCGTACCCAAAATGCGGGTTTTTACCCTACCCATTATAAGTATTTTGTGCAGATACCCACTAGGTATGGGTCAAATTATCATCCTTAGCCAAAATTAGTTTTTCCACCATGATGGAAAAATCCCGGATTCACATTGCTTATCTAATTTTTTTGTATTAAAAAAATTAGTTACACCTTTAACTTTTTTTAATAAAATAAACATTTTTTGTTTAAGCATTAATAAAATAAACATCATCGCTCAGATTTGTAATTAATGTTTTTAATAAAAAAATATCAGACACGTTTGAGATATTTCTTGATACGTATTAGAGAAGTATCAGAGACGTATCCAACGATTAAATTTTATTTCTTTAATACAAAAAAATCAAACATGTTCCCGATAAATTTTAGGAGTGTGAATGTTTATTTTATTATCAATTTTAGTTAAGTTTACATATTTTGCATTTATATATTAATTTTTTTTTTTAAGTGTTTTGGCCATATCATATCTTAAATTTTTATTTTTTTTCGTATCGTCGTATCAATGTCATATATGTATTGTATTGTATCCATACCGCCTTCAAACCCTTCCCCAATACGTAGAAAACAATAAGAGAAAAAAAAAGTGGGCCAATGGCAACACTACCGGTGTAGTCATCTCCACTGCAATGGTGGAAGTGGCCGTGCATCCATCTTACGCAAGTACTGATGCAGCAGAATTTATTAAAAAGTAGGACTTTACTGCACTTTTGGAGAAAAGTAGGACATCGTTGTAATTTTTTATTGGAATTTTTGGTTTCACATTTGTCCTTAAAGAAAAAAAGGACCGAATAGGTCCTTAAAGAAAAAAAAAAATTCGAATAGGTCCATTAAAGATATCTCCGTTAATCAGTTTGGTCATTTCCGTCCATTTTTTGAGGACCAAACTGATTAATAGAAATGTCTTTAAGGGACAAAACTGATTAACAAAAATGTCTTGGCCTATTCGAACATTTTTTTCTTTAAGGGACCAATATAAAACCAAAATGTCTTTAAGGGACTATTTAACTAATTAAGCCTTTTTTATTTTAGGGACAATTATTGGAAGAAAAAAAATTTGCCAGAGAAAGGGGAAATTTTCACGGTCAATTCAACTTATCGTTTTCTTGTCAATATGTTATCCACATGTATTATACTAACCAAATTAGGTCTTCATTTTTGGTGCCACAATACCATGTAACTTGAGGTGTAAGTGGATTAGAAGAAATTGAAAAAAATTGAAAAAATGACAATAGAAATGTTGAATTACTCTTTTGGCCCTTTAACTAAATTGTTGATTTCATTTTGGTCTCATAACTATTTTTTTTTTTGTTTTTTTAGGTCTTTTAACTATGTTTCCGTTAGTTATAATAGTCTCTTCCGTTAATTTTTAACCTACAATGTCTCTAAGGTGGACCAAAAGGACTAACTAATTGAAAGTGGAGTAAATGGAGGGAAATGGAGGAGATCTGGACTCGACTAAAAGGACTAAGGTTTTTTGTGCTACATTAAGCGATTACTTCCATTTGCGATGAGAGGATGAATAGCAAAGAAGATGAACAATGATGTTGTATGTGCAAGGAAGAAATAAAACCATGGAACTTAACTCGCCACCACTGTTCAAGACGACGTCACAGCAAGACCGTGTTGTGGCCGTGACGGCTAGGACTGACCGGGGAGAGGTTGTTATGGGCAGAGATGGATGGCGGCAAGAAGATGAAGCAAAGAAGAACAAGGTTGTTGTTGTTTCTCTGTGACATGCATAAATTGATGTTTTTTATCTCACTCATTGAAAAGTTTAATTGTCATGTGTCACTCATCCGAATAAAAATTGGAGAGTAATGGAGGATAAAAAAATTGAGTGGATCTGGACTTTATTGTAACATTAGTTGTGTAACGGACCAAAGAATTTAAACTTAAGGGTCCAAATTTTTTATTAATTACCAAATTTCATATTCAATTTTTTTTTTTTTTACTATTTCTTCAGTTCTTAATTCAATTCTCAACTTTTAGTCAAAAGATAAAACAAGAATTTAATGTTCAACTTCTCAATATGCACTTTTTTTTCTTCCCTTTCACTGTTTATATATATAACAAATTGGGCAATTTGTTGCAATATAAAGAAAATACCATATTTTTGTGATTAGTATCAATAATTTAATTTACATAGTTAGTAAACAACCTTATTCTAAAGTACACTTTCTTCACTGCAAAAAAAAAAAATCTAAATATTTCGACCAAACTTTTTTAGAAAAGCAGACCCCTCGCAACATTTTGAGAAAAAATTCCTCAGAAATGCCTTTATATGACCGTTGTGGAGACACACTTTTCAACGAGGCTGTTTCCGAGGAAAGAATTCCTTATCATGTACAAAAAATGACCGTTGGGACGTTTCCTCGGAAAGTACAAGAATGTGACCGTTAATCGTGATTGGTCAGAGCGCATCGAACAAGATGCCTTTTTTACAAATATTACCGTTTTGTGACCGTTGTAGCATCATTGTATCGCATTTTACAAATATTACCGTTTTGTGACCGTTGTAGCATCTTTTATATATATGGAAGGAAAGTTTCATTTTTCTCATACACCATATTATCAAAAGTATTTTACTTTCACTATTGGTAGGATTGCCGATGATATTTCTGTTGCAGTCGCGTTTCTAACATTCGAGACATTTCTTATCAAATTATTATCGGTTAGTTTTTTAATTTTTTTTAAAAATTTTATTTATATGTACTATTATAAAATATGTTAGTATAAATATGAGCATGTGTTTTTTTTAAGCAAAATGTGTTAGTAAAATAAAAAGTTTCAGTTAGTATAAAATATGCATGAATGTTGGAGTAAAAATTATCCTCCAAAAATATTGAAATGGCCTCTTGTTTGTTTGGTTTCAGATTTCAGCTCTTTGAAGAATAGTTACTTCATACATACTTATCAACATGAATGAACCCATCATAGAGATTCCCTACAACAAAATTGCTCTGGAGCGTCAGCCCAAAACGGACTCTAAATGCCAAAAATCGGACGCAACAAGGATATTAGGTCGTGGTGAGTTTGTTCTGAATATTGTGCAGAAAATGTAAAACATCTTATGTGGGAAAAGCTAACTCAAGGGGTAATGATATCGGTGTTCCACCTGGATTTCGTCCCCATCTTGTCGACAGTCTTACTTCTAAAAACTATTGTTATGATTCCTATGCTGATGATCATTATGAAAATTCTGTTCAAGATTGTTCACCAATCACAAAACATAACACTCTTGTTCCTTCCATATATGATGAAGATTCTAACCATGTTTCAAATGAGAGCATAGAAGCTATAATATGTCTAGTGACAGATTATGTTTATCTGAGACTCAAGGAAAAAGCTGTAACTTTTCCATCCGAAAAAAAGTCTCTTCATCCAACAAAGTAACTGCTGCTCAGCACGATGTTCAGTTTCACTCTGTTAATGTTGCTCAAGTGGAAGCTAAAGAAACCGTTGAAGAAAAAGGAAGAGAAGGAAATGATCATGAAGTTGTGGTTTTGTTAAAAGAGCAATACTTGAAGATTCAGGAGGAACTCGCACGTTTGGCGAGACAACAGGAAGAGATGTTACAGTTAATGCAGATGAGGGAGAAGAAAGATGAAGAGTTGAGGCAGAAGAAGCATGAAGATTTGAGGCAACTCCTCACTATTGTTCTAAGGAATCAACAATAACCATCATCATCTTCTTAAAACTCTATTATGTCATGATTTTGATAGAGTTAAAAATATGATAGAGTTTTAAGAAGATGATGATGGTGGTGGTTGATTCCTTAGAACACTAGTGAGGAGTTTCCTCAACTCTTCATCCTTCTTCTCCCTCAACTGCATTAACGGTAACATCTCTTCCTGTTGTCTTGCCAAACGCGCGAGTTCCTCCTGAATCTTCAAGTATTGCTCTTTTGACAAAACCACAACTTCATGATCATTTTCTTCTCTTTCTTTTTCTTCAACCGTTTCTTTAGCTTCAACTTGAGTAACATTATCAGAGAGAAATTGAACATCATGCTGAGTAGCGGTAATGTTGTTAGATGAAGAGACATTTTTTCGGATGGCATTGCTACAACTTTTTCCGTTAGTCTCAGATAAAAATATTTTGTCACTAGACATATCAGCTTCCTTGCTCCCATTTGCATCTTTAAAACCTTCCTCCAAACTTCCTACTGAAAGTTCCATGTTATCTTTTGAAACAAGGTTAGAATCTTCAAGATATATGGAAGGAACAAGAGTGTTATGACTTGTCATTGGTGAACAATCATGAACAGAATTTTTTGAACCAGAATCACAAGAATTTTCAAAAGTAAGAAAGTCGACAAGATTGGGAGGAAAGCCAGGTGGAACACCAATATCATTACCACGGGTGTTAGCTTTTCGTACAAAAGATCTACGTATTCTTGAAGGTAGAGTTCTCTTCTTCCGCACAATATTCTTAACAAAATCGCTGTGACCAAATATCAATTGCTTCCACCACTTAGCATAATGTGTAGTAACATCTGCTTCAAAAAGTCTTGCCGGAAAATACAATTTTTTATCAGATATAGGCCTGCAGTAGTTTTCCCAAGCAATGGCATTAGTCGCATTGAATCTAGCCACATAACTTGGAATATCTTGATCCATTCCAAATTGCATAGCAACTCTATTCGGCAAATACTGTTCTATGGAGTCAAATCCAACAAGCTCAGAAACTCTAGAAGATATAAAAAATGAGAGCATTTGCTCATCCACCAAATCTTTCTTAAATGGTATCCAAATTTCATCATTCGGATAAAACATTTCACACTTATCAGCATATCTAACATATGGACGCCAAAGAAAATCATCGATAGCGGAGTCTAATGCCAACTTAACATCGTTGATTTTCAAGGCCTTGACCTTATGCCACCTAAATAATAAAGGGTATCCATAGTCGATTGACAGGGGTTGTGGTTGTAAATTTTTGAACCTCTCCCACACCCAAATTTGTACCAAGTAAAAAGGCGATGGAAGGGTAACTTCTAAAGGAAACCTATCACCACTAACAGGATATTTTGACAAACCATCTATTGTTTTCTTAAGCAAACTTAAATCTTTATATATGCTGGCCAAAACAGCTGGTGCCAAAGCAATAGAATTTCCTCTAGCAAGATGAACAGCAATAGAAAATAGACAATTTTTCACACAAAATTTGTGAGGAAAAACATAAATTGACAACCATGTAGAAAGAAATGCTTCATGTTCAATTTCACTACCTTTGTCAATGAACATATCCATCCACAATGATGTTGTTGCTTGAGCTCCGGTTTTCTGATTAGTAGTAAGTTGTTGTCTTGCAAGCATCAATTTCTTTTCCACCTCTCTCATTTCTTGATCTTCAAGTGATATGAAAATAGGATCACCAAGAACAGGGTAACCCCCTAAAACCATGATATCTTCCAAAGTGATTGTCGCCTCACCAAATGGAAACACGAATGTATTTGTCTCGGAACACCATTTCTCCACAACTCCAATCAGCAAGCTTAGACTTCTATGTATGTATCATTTAGTACTCATAATCGATTGGAAGATTCCAGCTTTCCTCCACAAAGATTCGTACTTTGGTTGAAGTTTATCAACCCAACTAAGCCATTTCTCTTGTTGGTATCGCCATCCATGAAAATGGGTTGTTAAATGCCACTCCTTTAGTTCAGAAACAGAAGATGATGAAAATTGGTTAAACTCAACAGTTGGTTCATCAATGGAGTCTGCTATAGGTTTGATAAAATGGGCTGTTCTGAGTGTTGGTTCACTATCACCAGCTGGTGAAAGCATGAAATCATCCCTCACCTCAATGATGGGTTCATTCATGATGATGATGGGTATGTATGAATGAAACTATTCTTCAAAAAGCTCAGATTTTTATTGTGAAATTGTGATGGGGTTGAAGCTAAACTACACTCACAAAATGGTTGCTTTGGCAACTTTGAAAAAAAATACATAAATGGGATTTAGATTATTTATTTATTTTGTAATCTTCAATACATTGAATCTAATGTATTATGAGATTATACAATTAATATGTTTATGTGATATAAGAATTTACCATGTTTGTCCGGTCAAAAAAAAAGAATTTACCATGTTTGAAAAAAAAATACAGAAATGGATTTTAATTTTATTATTTATTTCAATACATTGAATCTAACAATGTGTATTATAAGATTATAAATATCTTATTCAATTAATATTATGTAAGGGAAGAATTTAGCATGTTAATTTAAAAATAATACAAAATTTGTTTTTTATTTTTTATTTCACTTTTACTTTTCAACCAATACATTTAATATAATGTGTATTATGAGATTATAGAATATCTTATGCAATTAATTTTTTTTTTCTTTTATTCATATCAAGATCATTACTGTCAACTATTATTATTAAATTATTTACATTGATCAATTTTTATTAAATTATTGTGTGATTTGATATATGCCAAAAAAAATTATTATTATTTTCTTATTAACCTTCTGGTTCTCGGAGAAGGAGGCCGTGATAATCTAAAGTTCGGCTGTGAAGCAAATAGAGGAGAGGAAAATTATTGTTTTCATAGTTTTAATTCTATACATACATTATTCCTGTCTTGGTTATTTCTGAAGTGTGTGTTCATCGGTAATGACCATGAAAGGCAAAAACTATTGTGATTCCAAGACATCCAAATAATTTGGTTTGAATTAAGAGTTTGTGTTCTTATTGTTAATATATATTCTTCTCTTTTTTTTTTTCAATTATGATGAGTTTTGAGAGCATGATGTTGGACTGATTCTAATTCTAAATTTTGTATAGCAGTAGAAAAATGATTTTTGGTTTTAATGCAGTTTTGATCCCCCTATTTTAAAAAATCTTAATTTTTGATCCCCTATTTTAAAACTCAACACTTTTGATCCCCCTATTTTAGTTTTTTGTTAGTTTTAGTCTCCTACCTCAATTTGGTCAAACTTTTGCTTATGTGTCATGCTCACTGATGACGTGGCATTGTACATGTGGACAAACAATTTCCTTAGATAGTGTCCTGAGCCCCAATCTTTTGCTTCTTTGATTGCAGTGATGTAAACACGATCATCTTTAAGGAATCTCATTGCAAAACATGCATCTCTATAGGTCAAATATTGTGTGTCACCAATTTTTCTGACATCATCATAGCAAGTTGTCCACATGTACAATGCCACATCATCAGTGAGCATGACACATTAGCAAAAGTTTGACCAAATTGAGGTGGGGGACTAAAACTAACAAAAAACTAAAATAGGGGGATCAAAAGTGTTGAATTTTAAAATAGGGGGATCAAAAGTTAAAGTTTTTCAAAATAGGGGGATCAAAACTGCATTAAAGCCATGATTTTTTTTTTATAAAAATTAATAGATTTCATGTCGGTTGCATAAATTAACCGTCGTGAAATATAAATCCAAAAGAATGATTTCACTTCGGTGTTTTTAGAAACCGGCGTGAAACGTCTCAACTTACAACGTCGATAGTCTTTACGTCGGGTGCCCAACCGGCGTGAAAAGTCCTTACCAGACGTTAAATCCCAGTTTTGTACTAGTAGCTAGTTAAGCTATTTGACATGTCTGTTAAAAAAAAAATGTTTAATCAAATTGATGTGGCTGAAATAGTTTCAGGCCATGCCAGGCCTAATTCAAAACATCTGAATGAGAAAGTTTCTTTTTGTAACAATTAATGATATCTATAATCTTCTACCAAAAAAAAAAATATATCTATAATCTAATCTAATACATATTTAATATATAATCTATCTGAAATATCTATACTACCATTTTCTAAATCTTTTATACATTCTAGCAGATAATAAGGAAGTGAGTCCATTAATCAGGCAGTGATAAATCTACCCAAATGGTCTCTCAAACATGCCAAAATTAGTTTTTCCACCATGATGGAAAAATCCCGGATTCACATTGCTTATCTAATATTTTTGTATTAAAAAAAATTAATTACACCCTTAATTTTTTTAATAAAATAAACATCATCGCTCAGATTTTGTAATTAATGTTTTTAATAAAAAAAATATCAGACACGTTTGCGTATTTCTCGATATGTATTAGAGAAGTATCAGAGACGTATCCAACATTAAATTTTAAGGGTGTGAATGTTTATTTTATTTTTGATTTTAGTTAAGTTTACATATTTTGCATTTATATATTATTTTTTTTAAGTGTTTTGGCCATATCGTATCTTAAATTTTTAATTTTTTTCATATCGTCGTATCAATATCATATATGTATTGTATTGTATTCGTATCGCCTTCAAACCGTTTCCCAATACGTAGAAAACAATAAGAGAAAAAAAAAAGTGGGCCAATGGCAACACTACCGGTGTCGTCATCTCCACTGCAATGGTGGAAGGGGCCGTGTATCCATCTTACGCAAGTACGGATGCTGCAGAATTTATTAAAAAGTAGGACTTTACTGCACTTTTGGAGAAAAGTAGGACATCGTTGTAATTTTTTATTGGCTTAATCAGTAAAATGGTCTCTTAAATATATTTTTGGTTTCAAATTGATCCTTAAAGAAAAAAAGGACTGAATAGGTCCCTTAAAGAAAAAAAAAAGATCTGAATAGGTCCCTTAAAGACATCTCCGTTAATCAGTTTGGTCCTCGAAAAAATGGACGGAAAGAACCAAACTGATTAACGGAGATGTCTTTAAGGGACCTATTCGGATCTTTTTTTATTTAAGGGACATATTCGAACATTTTTTTTTAAAGGGCCAATGTAAAACCAAAATATCTTTAAGAGACTATTTAACTAATTAAAGCGTTTTTTATTTTAGGGACACAGACAATTATTGGAAGAAAAAAAATTGCCAGAGAAAGGGGAAATTTTCACGGTCAATTCAACTTATCGTTTTCTTGTCAATATCTTATCCACATGTACTATACTAACCCGAATGGAGGGGGATGTTTTCTGCTTTATTTGGAAATGTAAAGAGGACCATTTCTTTGGCAACTTTTATTTGACAAAATTTCAACTAGAAAGAATCTTCAACGACGGGTCTGAATTTGCCAGTAAAGTCCCGAGGTTGTGTTTTATTTATGTGACTCCGCGGTTAAAACTCACTACACTGTTTTTTTTTTTTTTGAATGACACTCATTACACCGCTTTTAACATTGCTCCTTTGCGGCGAGGGTATGGTTTACCACCGGTTGGTTTTAATTTTACCACCGGATCTGTTTACTTTGATAAACTATTTGAGAGGTTTGAGTATTGGGAAAAAGCAAAGGAATAATAGCTTGTTGTTGGTTTGGAACTTTGTTCTGTGGTGTATATGGCGCCAACAAAATCAAGGAATTTTCGATGATCGAACGGATGGCGTTAATGTTGTGGCAGAAGAAATTATAGTTTTAGTTTTTGAGTAAGAGTAATGCTAGGGTCACACCCTTTAACACATTCTTTAAACACACTCCAATTATAATAAGCCACCTCACCCATTTATTTTATTCCTTTACCGGTTAACAGGCTAGTAAAGATAAGCCACATTCTTTTGTTTGTTTGTTTTTTTTTTTAGCCCAGTTTTCTATATTGTTTTTGAGGATTTTTTACTCTTTGTACTATATATTCCTTCTTCTCAAAACATTTATTTGCCAAAGAAAATATTAGGGTTAGCTTATAGTACGAGGGATTGAATATCTTCCATACGAATTCGGAGAAAAATATGACGACATGTTCCAAGAAATCCATAACGAAAAAAACAAACCATTCGATTTTTTTATCGAAAAAATTATAACCACTCCCCACATTCCAAAAAAAAATAAGATAATTAAGGGACCGATGTGACATACTTTCTAAACTTTTCAAAAATAAATCACCGAAAGTTAATTTAGGACCTAACTTAACATCCAGTGATTTGAGGCACAATGACATACTTACTTACTACACATCTGATTCATGCTTCCTTCCTATAACAAGCGAAAGAAATTCTTATAATTTACAAAATTGTACTTAAATCTCACATTGAGTGTTAGGAAAATGTCTTACATCGAGTATATAAAAATTATTTATAAGGCTTTCTTTATGGGTTATAAGTTATAATAATCGGTGTTTTTATTGAAACTTAGCTCACCTGCATGGCTAAATATAAGTTGAATTAAGGTATTCAATTGAATACTGATGGATGAGTGAATCCAACAAAGAGAAAATGGCTACAACCGAATCAGTGCCGACAAAGTGAAACTGTCATGGACATTACTCTTAAAGGGGTGACAATGTTAAGAGTCCCACATTAAAAATTTAAGTGTAGTAAGTGATCAGTATGCATTTTAGCACATGTTTTATGGCTTTGTGTTTTGATATTTTGAAAGCTTTTCATGTCTAATATTGAGCATTTTAACATATTTCTAAACTTTGAATCATAATTGAGCTTTAATATATTTTTTGGTTAATTTTTAGAATTGTTTGTATTATTACCCTGACTCACTGCTGACCATAACCTTATAGTAGAACATTTAAAATTTTCAATTATTTTGAGAAAAATTCTCCCCGCCTCCCTTTTTTGCCTTTGTAAAAACAGTTCGGAACGTATTTTTCAAACTTTTTTCGCAATTGCAAAATAGTAATTTTAGGGTAGGGGGAATAAAAGAGTGTTTGGGGCGGGGGGGGGGGGGGCGATTTGAGTTGGGCTCTTCTCATATTCTCATAGGTACGCGGAATAACCACTTAATTAAGCCCAATTAATAATTGTACCATCATTGTGAGAATCTAAATCCAAATCCGTAGAATCTAGAATGAAGCAAAATGATTTGAAATCATGCGAATTCTAGATTATTCTACTGGATCTTGATTGAAAATTTTGGGCCATTTTTACTCGGGTCAATTTCGACCCTGTTTGCAATCGGCTTATATAAAAAGCGACAAAACCCTAATTTGTTTTCCTCGAATCCTCACTCAACTAACTGCCTCGCTCGGATTGTCTCTTTGTTTTGTGACCTTATTCTTCGTCAGAGACTTGCGACCTTCTCATCACTCTTTTTTACTTCCTTCTCACTTTGGTTTGTCTCCTTTTTACTCTATTTTGCTTCCTTACTCTGTTTTATGTTTAAGATTTGAGATCGATTTGATTGTTTTATGTTTAACGTATGAACTTATGCAGTATATAATATATATTTACTATCTAGTATTATTTTTGTATAGGATCTTCCGATCTTGATTATGATATTATGTTTTATGAATTTGCTACCCAATCTTGATACTACAAAATTAATTATGTAAAATTCTCTTATCTTAATTAGTTGCGATTTTTTATTTTGCGATCTTGCTATTCTTTTTGGATCATTTTATATATGCAAGATCTTGATCCCGACAACCTTGGTTGTACATGGAAGATAAACGAGAGATCAAGAGAAAACTCTTGTGTTGAATTATATTTTGTTATTCCAATTTTCAATATTACGAGAGTGAATTCCCTCCGTTAACGTTACCATTAAGTAGATCTGACATGTAATGAATATTGGTGTAAAATTCTATTAAGGGGCTTATTAAAAAAAATAAAAATTCTATCAAGGGACCGAAGCGGAATATTTATTCATTAAGGCCTAAAGTGTAACCAAAAATTTGTTTAAGAACCAAAATACTTAGTAAACTTAGTATAAAATATGCTGAATATTGGTGTAAAAAAAATCCTCCAAAATTGTTGAAATGGCCTCTTGTTTGTTTGATTTCAGAAATTATTACAAATAGTAGAAAAGGGTAATTTGGGGTTTTTACACATTCACCATTCTTACTTAAAAAAATTTTAAAGTTTGTGAAAGCATTCATCCTTGTTAGTTTTAGCTTCAATCCCATTACAGTTTCACAACAAAGATTTGTTTCATTCATAAATACCCATGATGAATGAACCCATCATTGAGGTGAGGGACGATTTCATGGTTTCGCCTGCTAGTGCAAGTGAAGAGACTCTAAGAACTGCTCATTTTCTAAAACCAATTGCAAACTCCATTTATGAACCAACTTTTAAGGTTATCTTTCATCATCTTCTTCTTTTTATGAACCAAATGAGTTGCCTTTAACAATCCATTTTAACGGGTAGCGATACCAATAACATAAATGGTTTTGTTGGGTTGATAAACTAAAACTAAAGTATGAATCTTTGTGGAGGAAAGTTAGAATATTTCAAGCTATTATGAGTACTAAATGCTACATACATAGAAGTCTAAGCTTGCTGATTGGAGTTGTGGAGAAATGGTGTTCAGAGACAAATATATTTGTGTTTCTATTTGGCGAGGCATCAATCACTTTAGAGATATCATGGTTTTAGGGGTTGCTCTGTTCTTTGTCATCGAGTTTTCACATCACTTGATAAGGATGAAATTTTGTTCTTCAGGGACATACACGTTGTTTGGGACAATTGTTTTTCTGTATGATGTCAGAGACAACGTGCATAACAATTGTGATGCAGGAATAAATAGTGAAAGCAAGTAAAGGACACAAGTAATTGTTAACCCAGTTCGATGAAACTGCACCTACTATGGAGGATATCAATACAGGAAAGAAGACCATTACTTTGAATTAATAGTTAGTCTTACGACGAACAACAAATCATATTGTTGTTTATGCTTTTTCTTAATCCTAGTGAACCTTATACTTAGAGGTTTACTCCCCCTAAATATGAGAACCTACCCACTTGCCCACGATCACCCAGCTTGAGTGAAGGTAACTCTTTTATCACGAATATATGTTGAATTACCTAATTCAACATCACCTAGCTCTAAACCTTAGAGGAGGTCACCCTTATGCAACTGCACAAGTACTGAAATCAAGGTTGGAACATACTTCCAACCAAGATAAGTTTGAATGCAAATTCAACGACCCAACCAACCACTATGTGTTAATTAAAATAGGGTGCTTTGGAAAGAAAGACTCTAGCTAAACCTTAGGTTATGATCTTCAATCCTTGCTCTCGTATTTGAAAACGTTGGCTTGAGTCTTCTTATATAGTGATGTAGATTCTGTTGATTTGTTCGAGTTTTAGTTGCATCATGATAAGATTTAGTTTTAAAACAAATTTTGTTTTAAAACTAACTCTATAAGATAAAGATTTAAATAAATCCTTCTCCAAGTTACAGATCGTAGAGAGATTCACGTGCGCTTATGAGATAAGATGAAGTCTTCTTCATGTACAAGATGTCCTATTCAAGCTGGGACATCTTGTTCAACATGTTGCATTGGGCAAGATGTCCTACTCTGGATGAGACATCTTTTTTTTGAAAAAGCTAAATTAGCTCACTCAAATTAGCACTAGCGAGAATCAAACCTGAGACCTTAAGGAGGAGCACACTCCCAGGCCCCAAACCAATACCACCAGAATGGATGAGACATCTTGTCCAACATGTTGCACTTAGCACATTAAGTTGTTTTAGCATAATGCAGTCAGCCATAGGAACTACAAAGAAAATGAGAGAGGTAGAAAATAAATTGATCCAAGCATGAAAAAAACCCTGGAAGAGTAAAATTACTGAAAGTGAAATTGAGCATGAAACATTCCATGTTACTTGGCTTTCAGTGTTTGTTTTTTCCTAACAACATAGTGAGAAGTTATTTGTTTTCAATTTCTATTATTCTTGCTAGAGCGAATCCAATTTCTTTGGCACCAACAGTTTTAGCCAGCATATATAAGGATTTAACTTTGTTTAAGAAAACAATAGTTGATTTTTCAAAATTTCTCGTTTGTTGTGATGCATATCCTGTAGAAGTTACCCTTCTATCACCCTTTTACTTTTTTCAAATTTGGGTGTGGGAGAGGTTCAAAAATTTACAACCACAGCCGATGTTGGCCAACCATGGAGACCCTTTATTGCTTAGGTGGCATAAGGTTATAAGGCTTTGAATTTTAAAATAGACAGCGTTAAGTTGGCATTAGACTCGGCTACTGATGATTTTCTTTGGCGTCAATATGTTCTATATTCTGAAAAGTGTGGAATGTTTTATCCAAATGATGAAATTTGGATACCATTTGAAAAAGATTGGATAAGCAAATACTGTCACTTGTTACATGCTTCAGAATTTCCGAGCTTGTTGAATTTGACAACATAGAGCAGTATCTGCCACGTAGAGTTTCTATGCAATTTGGAATGGATCAAGATATTCCAAGTTATGCGGCTAGCTTCAATGATACTAAAGAGACTGCTTGGGAAATCTACTGCAGACCCGTATCTGATAAAAATTTGTATTATCCACCTAGAATTTTTGAAGCAGATAGTTACCACACATTATGCAAAGTGGTGGAAGCAATCAATATTGGGTCGTGACGATTTTGTTAAGAATATTGTGTAGAAGAAAAGAAGTTGAGGTTCAAGAAAACTTAGACCTTTTCTAGTCAGCTTTTCCTACAAAAGTTCTACATTTTTTCTTGAACTTGGATTTCTCTACTTCTGCAACATATTTGTAACAAAATCGTCGTGACCCAATATCAATTGCTTCCACCACTCTTCATAGCGTGTGGTAACGTATCTGCCTCAAAAAGTCTTGGTGGAAAATATAAATTTTTATCAGATCTCATTTCAGTCTCATTGAACCTAGCAACATAACTTGGATCATCTTGATCCATTCTAAATTGCATAGCAACTCTATGTGGTAGATATTGCTCTATGGAGTCAAATCCAACAAACTCGGAAACTCTCAAGCATGTAACAAGTGACAATATATGTTTATGCAAATCTCTCTCAAATGGTATCCAAATTTCATCATTTGGATAAAACATTCCATATTTATCAGAATATCTAACATACGAACGCCAAAGAAAATCATCGATAGCTAAGTCTAGTGCCAACTTAACATTCTCAATTTTCAAGGCCTGAATCTTATTCCACCTAAACAATAAAGGGTCTTCATGGTTGATCAACATGGGTTGTGGTTGTAAATTTTTGAACCTCTCTCACACCCAAATTTGAACCAAGTAAAAGGCCGATGAAAGGGTAACTTCTAAAGGAAATCTATCACTGCCAACATGATATTTTGATAAATCAACTATTGTTTTCTTAAACAAAGTTAAATCCCTATATATGCTACCTTAAACAGCTGGTGCCAAAGCAATTGGATTCCCTCTACCAAGAAGAACCGCAATTGGAAACAAAAATAACCTCGTTGATGTTGTCGCACGACCTCTAGTTTTCTTGTTAGCAGTAAGTTGGTATCATGCAACCATCAATTTCTTTTCCACCTCTCTCATTTCTTGATCTTTTAAGTTATATGAAAATAGGATCACCAAGAACAGGGTAACCCCCTAAAACCATGATATCTTCCAAAGTGATTGTCGCCTCACGCCCTCACCAAATGGAAACACAAATGTATTTGTCTCGGAACACCATTTCTCCACAACTCCAATCAGCAAGCTTAGACTTCTATGTATGTAGCATTTAGTACTCATAATCGATTGGAAGATTCCAGCTTTCCTCGACAAAGATTCGTATTTTGGTTTAAGTTTATCAACCCAACTAAGCCATTTCTCTTGTTGGTATCGCCACCCATGAAAATGGATTGTCAAAGGCCACTCCTTTGGTTAAGAAACAGAAGATAATGAAAATTGGTTAAACTCAAAAGTTGGTTCATCAATGGAGTCCGCAATTGGTTTTAGAAAATGTGTTGTTGTGAGTGTTGCTTCACTTCACTATCACCAGCTGGTTAAAACATGAAGTCATCCCTCATTCAATGATAGGTTCATTCATGATGGGTATGTATGAATGAAACTATTCTTCAAAAAGCTCAAATATTTACTGGGAAATTGTGATGGGATTGAAGCCAGTGACGGAACAAGGATCCTAGATCAGGGGCGCAAATTTTATGGTGATTTTTTTTTTTATGGTTTTTTTTTATATATAGAATATGGTGAATTTTTTTTACTTCAATAATAATTTTTATAACACATATATGTGAGTTAGGATTAAATTAAAGTATTCTTTTCAACACAATTTATTTTTCTTCATTTACTTAATTAGTGCTTCAGGGACATTAGTTAACATGACCCTTTAACTAAATATAAATAAAATAATAAAATGTTATTTTTTGAAACATGGTTAGAATCCTCAACATATATAGAAGGAACAATAGTGTTATGTTTTGTCATTTGAATCTTAAACATACAGGGATTAGCACCTTGACTCGATGCTTGGTCACCGGCAGATTTGTCCCTCCGCGGTTTCGTAGACTCACAAAAGTCAAGGTAGGTCAAAGAAAGGACTATGAATCATAATTTTCATTTGGTCATCTACAAGACTATGAATCACGTCCTCTATCAAATATCAAATCATTAAGAACAATTATTATTAACATTAAGAATGGAATTGAAATGAGTAAAACATTTGTTCTCAATCTTAGCAGGCTCAGTAATAACCTCATCAGAATATATGTTTATAGTGGCTTGCCTAATTTTTGCAGTGCTATGAAAGAATTGAGTATTCCTATCTTATGTGGTACTCGATCGGCTAGACTTCGATTACTTTTTTTTTTTTGAGTTTCTAATCGTGCTTCTGCATGCCATTTGAGTCTAGCCTTCTCATACCAAACGCTCTCCTCCACCTTCAAAGCCTGATCATAAGCAATCAAATAAAAAACCAAAAACCGCTCAAAATCAAACTTTATTTGTTAGAATTAATGTACTTTTATGAAAACAGCTCGAATCGAATTTTGAATTCTTCAAAACCGAATAGAACTACATATAAAAATATTAATAAATTGGCATCTTGGTGTCGCACCAGCTAGCTTTGGCATCGATGGCACCTAAAAGTCCCAATTGGGGTTGAGTAAGCAGTTGCCGCAGCCCTTGGCCTATATGCTTTGTTCAGGCTTGGTGGTTTGTTTCAAAGTTGATTTGGTGTTGTTTCTCATATCCAGCTTAGGATCCTACTTCGTTTGTTTGTTTGTTTGGTTTGTGATGACTTTTTTATAAGTGTCCTAAATTATCGTCAAATAATAATAATAAAATGTTCATATCAAGGATTGTTCTAATATCAATTAAACAATTATAATTAACTTAAGATGATTAATTAAAATCTGTAAATTAGGGGATTTGAGATTGGTTGTTTGCGATAATTTTATTAATAATGGAAACTAATATTGCCAAAGGCGATTAGGAATTGGTTGATCCCTCTCTTTGTCTATTTTGGTGATTTAGGCTTTAGCCATGGCAATAAAATTCTAATAATCACAATAATTTAACATTGTCTATCAAGTTCAATATTCCTTGGCTTGTGATTGATCCTATTTATCCAACATAGAACCCCAATTCTTTAGGTGAAATGTTCATGTTAACTAATCTTAAACTATCAAAATGACAATTAAATAGAAAAAAAAATTCTAATGATGATACTAAAAAAAACGGCGGGAGTACATGTTTATACACTTTTTTTTATTACGAAGTCTTGTAAGTACAATTCACCTAACAATTATAAAGACAAAATTAGTGTCCCTTAATTAACACAAGTCATCACAAACAAGTCATCACAAACCAACAAAAAATTATTACTACATTCAGCAAAAGAGGATAATTTGGGGTTAGCACACATCCCCTTATTTTTGAGGTTGCTCAATCACAACAATGCATGCTTTTATGCCAATTTTAGTGCTACGCTTCTACGTACCTTACCTGCAAAATTTGTTACAATACAATGCAACAATGGTCAAAAGTAAAGTAATGGGTGGGAGTGAGAATGGCAGCAGATTCTCTCTTTAACACCATTTCATTTATAGGTTGTACTAAAATAAAGAGTAGTAGTACTATATTTGTTACTAAAAATTCCATATTCATTATATATACACTCTTTTTTCTCAATAATAACAATAACCATCCCTAATAATAAGTTTTAGATACATGGTCCTTGAATTTAGCTTATTTTTTATTTTTGAAAATAGTTTATGCAAATAAATAAATTTTTATGTTAATTTATAAGTTTTCACTAATAAAAATTGTATCTTTATAAGTTGTTTTCTTATAAACTACCTTGAAAAAGTTATAATAACACATAAAAGTTTATTTATATATTTGCATAAGTTGTTTCGCATAAGCTCAAAAATCATTCATTTAAAGTTGATCACAATCGGTGGAAAAAAGGCCAAATTGAAGTTAGAGTGTTGTGCAAGCAAGTGGAAGGCTTTTGGTATAAACTTGCGCCATGGCGCAGGAGTATTGCACATGGCGCAATTCAACTGCTCAGGAGGACCGGATTTTCTGTCATTTGCGCCATGGCGCAAGCAGGGACGGATCCTGAAAGAATTCATACCGGGGGCCGAAAAGTAACTAACCTAATTTATTTATAGAGATTATATTTGTTTACATTGTCCCTATAATTTTCTTTCGGTATCATATTATAAGTACGAAGTTATTCTCTCTCAACTGAATTTTTTTCATAAGCATGAGTCCGAAATTAAACCTTTGAACATCAGTTAATATTACATGCAATATACCTATTAACTGAGCTATATTTATAGGAACATAAATTATATAATATATATACTAATACTAAGTATATATACTACTAGAGTTGGAGTGAAACATATAACATATAATATAGGAGTATAATATACAGATATTTATATGTAAGAGATGGAGGGGAGGGGGGGGGGGGGGCCTTGGCCACTGCCTGCCCCCCGCCAAATCCGTCCCTGGGCGCAAGAGGTCTGCGCCATGGCGCAATTCAAGGTTCAAAAGTTGGAGAAAAATAAGTTGATATGTTAAATATGCATAATTAACTTTGTGGTAAAATTCGTCAGGAGACAAGCTAATATACTCATTCTCTAGCAAGGCGGACAATTCTCAAACAATATTTTGATTTTCTTCTCCGTTTTTATCGATGCAATTATAGTTTTAATGAAATGAATTACGTTTTTTTATGAAAAGGACAAAAATGTATATATGCTCAAACATATAACATTGTATTATTTATTCTATATTAGGTAAAAAATGATGTGAGAGGTTAAAAATTATAAAATCATACATTAGTTGTTGTGACAGATGGATTATAGGTAATGAGAACCATAGTTTAACAAATGACTCACATTGGTTATTTATGGTTTAGCAAATTTGACAAAGTCTTCATCTCCTTTTTCCAAACTCAAAGATGCATTTGAAGAAAATCTAAGCAAAATAAACCATGTTGATATGAAAAGATTCTTTGAATCTTGAATATCAACTTGGTGTATATCAAAAACATCCAAAACATTTTATTTTTTGGGGGGGTTTATTGAATTTGTACAAGGTTGTTCTAGCATATTGGATTATAGGGAAACATTTGCATGTTGTAGAGAGATTATGGATTTGGCAAGGTTAAGTTTTTGTAATTGTTTGATTTGATTAGATCAAATTTTGTTATAAGGTGAAAAATGAGTTGTTTTCATTGTTGTGCACCTTCACAAGAAAGAATCAACAAGAAGTCATTGAAGAAAAGTATTAAGGAATACCATAATGCAAAAACATTAACCTCATTTGCCAATATAACTGGTAAATTAATCTCTCATTTTCAATGCCTTTTTTCCTTCTTATCTGGATTATTGTTTCTTTTTAATCATTTTATTGCATGTTTTACCAATCAAAGTTCTAAACAATGTATATAAATTATGTGCTAATTTTATCCTAATTCTTTATATTATGTAGTAAAAAATGTATATAAATTTTATATTGTAGATAGTGGAAAGAGAAGGTTCATAGCAGAAGAGATAGCAAAGCTTGGAAAAGGAAATCCTACCTCTAAGATTTTTTCGTATCGCGAACTATGTGCTACAACTCAGAATTTTCACTATACCAATATGATTGGAGAAGGAGGCTTCGGAAGGGTATACAAAGGAACAATTAAAAACACAGATCAAGTATTACTTCAACCAAAATTCTCATTTCAATATTATGTTCATGAAAAAGACTATTCATTAAGGTTATAAGTAACATCATCATAACATAATTGAGTGCCTTGTTACATTTCAGGTTGTTGCTGTGAAGCAACTTGACAGAAATGGATTTCAAGGGAATAGAGAATTTCTTGTAGAGGTTTTGATTTTGAGTCTTTTGCATCATCCTAACCTTGTCAATTTAGTAGGGTATTGTGCTGAAGGTGATCAAAGGGTTTTGGTATATGAATATATGCCAAATGGTTCCTTAGAAGATCACTTGCTTGGTAAGTAACTATACTTCTTAACACAATCTCCTTGTTCTATATTGCAGAAAGCTACAATCTTTAATGGCATCCAATTTAAGTGTCCAATTTGAACCAATGCATTGATTTAAGCGATGTAGCACCTACACTTCGGATTTAAGGCATGTTTGGTATTTGACACGTGTTAGTATCTGATACTGACATGACACCGACACATGTGGTTCGTTGGTTACCTTTAAATAATTGACTTTCTCAAATTAATAGAGGCGTTGATGTGTTAGTGTCGTGTCTGGTGTTTGTATCAGTGATTCATAGAATTTAACTAGGAATATGAAACATGTTCATCACCACATAATTATCTGACAAACAATAAAATGATTATTATCAGATTTAGCTCCTGGTATAAAGCCTTTGGACTGGAAGACAAGAATGAAAATTGCAGCAGGAGCAGCAAAAGGGCTTGAATATTTACACGAACAAGCAAACCCTCCGGTGATATATCGCGATTTCAAAGCATCAAATATACTATTAGATGAAAACTACAATCCAAAGCTTTCTGACTTTGGACTTGCAAAGCTCGGTCCGACCGGTGATAAAACACATGTATCGACAAGAGTGATGGGAACTTATGGCTATTGTGCTCCAGAGTATGCATCAACAGGGCAATTAACTACAAAATCAGATGTGTATAGTTTCGGAGTCGTGTTTTTGGAGATTATCACAGGAAGAAGAGTCATTGACAATTCAAGACCATCAGAAGAGCAAAATTTAGTCATTTGGGTATTGTCTTCTTCAAACCTTTCTTATGTACCTAAAATCATTAATTGTTCGTTTATATCTGCAAAATTTAACGCTAATTTAACGTTATTCATTATGCGATTGATCATCGATGTTTCATCTTTTGCAGGCACAACCTCTTCTAAAAGACAGAAAGAAATTCACACAAATGGCAGATCCATTGCTAGAAAATAAATACCCTATAAAGAGTCTATACCAAGCTCTAGCTGTTGCAGCAATGTGTCTCCAAGAAGAAGCCGATACTCGGCCTTTAATCAGTGATGTAGTTACAGCTCTTGAATTTTTAGCAAAGAAGAAAGATGATGATGGAGAAAAGGTTTCAAAAGATCAGTCTTTTTCTTCCCAAAGTGAAAGTGATAATGGAAACAATGAATCTAATGAAGTAAAGAATGATGATGACAACGACGATGACGAAGAAGAAGAGGATGAGGATGGTGATGACGACGACGATGATGACGATGATGATGAAGACGATGATGGCGATAGTCATAATAATAAAGTTAAAATTACAAGAAGACACAGTCAATGACATTTGTTCTGGACCGGACTCAATACAAACCGAAAGGTGTAGCGAAATAATTTGCAAACTCATAGTTTGAGCACCTAAATGGTTCACAAGGAAAATGAAACTATACTTCATGCATTCATAGCTAATTCAAGTTTGAATACTTGTCAATCCTAATATTATGTCATTCAATTTTATAAGTTAGTTTATGCATGGCTTGTATTAGGATATCAAGCATGGCAACAATTAGCTTATATCTTAATCCTTGTATTAATTCATTATTTCTTGCATCATGTTTCTGCAAGTCAAAAGATCATACCTGAATTCAATACATTTTTCAATATGGTAATAGAGTCTTCATTATTATGACACTGATAACCTATTTACATGTACTTTAAGAAAATAGTGTTGTCTTACATACACAAAGGTCTTTTAAAACTAGTCTTCAAAATTCACTCTATTATGCTTAAATTTTCCACTAAACAAAAATTGAAATAGTTTATAGAATTCTTCGATTTAAACAAGGAAAATTTCTATGGTGAAGTCAGTAAAATGACTTTTTCGGTGTAGTTAGCATTCTGGCCAATCAACAAACAATGTGTAACAAGTAAGTGATGACACGTCAATTTGAACTTGCTCGGTCTGTTCAATTGCGGCCTTATAATGCAATCGCATTCTCCGGTTCAATTGCTGTTTTTGTTTATGTATTCCTGATTCACCCACTGATAGAATATCGACAAAATTTCGTATGATATTGCTGGTGCATATCATTTATTACTGTGTATTTTCGTATCTATTAATATTGGGAACTAAGTGCCTAATATATTTCAAGTTAAAATATTTAGTCCATTCAATATATTGTTTTTTAACTTTCAATCTTATATTTTGGAAATCGAAATCGAATAAATCATCACGACAACTTCATCTTCTTTCATAGTTCAAAATCAGTGTATTTTTCCCAACCTATAGAACGAACTGAAACCCGATTCATCTTCTTCCACCACCATTATAAAGCGACCATAAAAACAATCTTCTTCCCAACTCTGTAGAACGAACGCACCTTTCATATTTTCGTAGTCAATTTTTTCAATCTCAACTTTAGCTTTTAAATGTATATAGTTAACAACTAAGCAGAAGCATTCATAGACGATGTATTAGAATGTTTTTCGCTCCCACTATTGAAGTTGAAACCCTCCTTTCTATTGGGTCACGAGGAGGCAGTCGGAGGATCATCCACATCGAAAAAAATCAACAGCTTATATGTTACTAGTACTATTCACATTTATATATTAAAAAAATTATCAAAATAGATTAGATGAACAATGCATATAATCAAACTGCATTATTTATTTTAAAATAGAGGAAGTAATACACAACCAAAAACCACTAATACATGGTATTTCTACAATAATATTAATTAATTTTAATTTTCTCAGAGTTCACTCTAAACACACCAATCATATATGTCATTTCTCCTTGAATTAATCTCCACAATTTTGAATAACAAATAAATTAGTTGCAAAATTAACTAGTATTATCACCAATACAATAAATGTGACAAGTGAATACAATAAATACTTTGATGGCAATCCTTGGAGTTACATTGCAAGCCAAAAATTAAAATTCACTAGCAAATATCCACTATTCTATGTAGCTAGCTTGCTACATTTCATTAACTTTGTACCAATTAATAACTATGTTTCTTGTAATAATCAAGTTAAAGCACTATAAGCAGACCAGAGTTGGAGTAATATTAATATCCTAAAGTTCATGTTTCATTTGGTCCTTTTTTTTTTAACAGACTTGTCGAAAAGCTTAACTAGTGTATAATCATGTTTTCAAATGTGACCAAACCTCTACAACAAAAGCCCTTATTGCCTTGAAATCCGTTTCTGTCATGTTTCTTCTCAGTAACAACCTACAATGTAAAACAACACTTAGTTAGCATGTTAATCAAAACCTTCATCCAATCAGAAAAGTTCATCAGTTCATTATCTTCCCTCCATTCTGTCAAAGTCATAAAAGGACACAGCAATATCTTGTTACAGAGAAAATTGAAATAAGGATTGAAACAACCAATAAAACACTCCATAGGTTCTAATGTGCTAATGATACTTTCACAGATTTAAAAGTAATTGACATGAATTTAAAATCACTTTCACTGGCATCAATAGAGTTTACAGTAGAAAATGATAATGTTTTAGCTTTCCCAACAACTAGTAAAATATAATTCAGATATCCAACTTTAATATAAAATAACTTTAGTATCTCAGCAAACAAAAATCATTTTCTACACATAAAGTTCCTATAAGGCCATGTTTCATTTGGTCTTGTTTTGTAACATTCTTGTCACGCAGCTTAACTAAACATGCACTAAGGTTTTAGTTTGATGAGCTAATAATGTTTTCAATTGAGGCCTAACCATGCTTTCTTTAGTTCTCTATGCACTCTTTCGGGTCGGCTAACCCTTTCTTCAAGTTCTGCTACGATTACTTCACATAAATCGGTGTATCTTCCTTCTTGAGTCCCGGATTCGCAGATTATGTCACTTGACAGCCATACTTCTTTGCTCTCATTTCCATCCTCCAACACATGCTTACAATTCTCAACATATATCGAAGGAGTCAGAGTGTTCTGTTTTGGAGGTAAACTTGAAGAAGCACCAGCATCAATATTTTCACCAGCTTTCAAACAATCTTGAACATAATTTTCAGAGAGCCTAGTTTTCGAAAGTTTAGGAAGAAAATTAGAAGGAACATCATCACTAACTGTATTATTATAACCCTTGCTAGTTTTTGAACCATAACCACAAGATTTTCCAATAGTAACAGTGCAACCAACAAGTTTAGGAATAGGATGTGGAATCTTAGAATGCGGTCTACATTTTGATGAAGTTGTTGCACTTCTCTTCTGGGGAACAACGTTCTTAACGAAACCCTGAGGACGTAATACCGATTTTTCCCACCAATTCGCATAACGCGTGGTAACATCAGCCTCAAAAGATCTAGATGGAAAATATAAACTTTTATCAGAATCAGAGAAGGGTCTGCTGTAAGATTTCCAAGCAATGTCTTTAGTCGCATTGAATCTAGACACGTAACCTGGAAGATCTTGATCCAATCCAAATTGCATAGCAACTCTATGTGGTAAATATTGCTCTATAGATTCAAATCCAACTAGCTCAGAAACTCGCAGGCATATGACAAATGAGAGCATTTGTTCATCCATCAACTCTTTCTTAAATGGTACCACAATTTCATCATCTGGATAAAACACTCTACACTTATCAGCATATCGAACATACGGACGCCAAAGAAAATCATCCATAGCTGAATCTAATTCAAACCTCACATTTTCAATTTTCAAGGGTTTAACATTATGCCATTTGAACAATACATGGTCTCCATTTTTTATCGAGTTTGGCTGTGGTTGCAAATTTTTGAACCTCTCCCAAACCCAAACTTGAACTAAGTAAAAGGGTGATTGTAGATTAATATCCAACACCAAGTGAAATTTATCAGGACATTTTTTCAAATCAACAATGGTTTTCTTAAACATACTCAAATCCTTATATAAGCTAGCCAAAACAGCAGGTGCCAAAGCAATTGGGTTCCCTCTAGCAAGACAAACAGCAATAGGAAACAAAGAACTTTTGACCACATCGTATATATGAGGAAAAACAAAAATTGACAACCAAGTTGCAAGAAATGCTTCATGCTCAATTTCACTCCCTCTACCAATAAAAGTATCCATCCACATCGATGTCGAAGGTACTAACCTGTTTACAGTCCTCTCCTGTATAGCAATGATGAGCTTCTTCTCTACCTCTCATTTCCTCATTTTCAAGTGATGTGAAAACAGGATTACCAAAGGGAGGGTAACCCCCCAAAACCATGATATCCTCCAAAGTGATAGTTGCCTCACCAAATGGAAACACAAATGTATTTGTCTCACAACACCATTTCTCAACAACCCCATAAACCAAGTCTTGATTTTTAATTATGTGACTCTTAGTACTCATAATAGCTTCAAAGATTCCAGCTTTCTTCCACACTGATTCATACTTGGGTTTAAGTTGATCTACCCAAGTAACCCATTTGGTGTGTGGGTAGCGCCACCCGTTGAAATGGATCTTCAAAGACCGTTCTTTTGGTTCAAAAACAGAACAAGAAGATGATGTGTTGAGGTTAAAAGTTGGTTCTTCAATGGGGTTTGCAATGGGTTTAAGAAAATGGGCAGTTCTGAAAGTGGGTTTACTGTCACCAGCAGGAGAAGTCATGAAATCTTCCTTGACCTCCATGATAGTATTTTTGGATGATTGTTGATGAATCATGGTCATGGGTATGGAACTATTCATTATAAAGATTTAGTTTTTAATGAGATTTTTGTTTTATGGTTTTCAAAAATGGTTGCTTAGTACTTGGTCACAAGAAGTTGGGAGGGTAAAATCGGGAATGTAACATTGTACTGTCTAGATTGCAATGTAACATTGTGCTGTTTTTTACCACACTCCTATTACTGTGATTATATTGTAACAAATTTTTTGCAGGTAAAGGTAGGTGGTAGTGTAGCACCAAAATTGGCATAAAAGCATGCATTTTGCAGTTTCACAACTACACTTTTGCACATACAAATAAGGGAATGTGTGCAAAACCCAAATTATCCTTTTTGCTAAATGCAGTAATTTTCTCAAACAAAAGGACAAGTATTTTAAAGGGCCACTAGTCTAGTCCTAAATACAGACTATATTTGAAAGAAGGAAAAAAAAAATGTTTAACCTCATTTCTAAATTATTGGATATATATTAATTGTCTTTTTACATAGATTAGTCTAATTCTTAAAACCAATACATGATAATGATCTCCTCTCATGATATCCTCACCTTCCACCTTTGTTCTTACAAAATAGAGTGAAATCTTTCTAAGAAAATACGTCAAAGAGACGGTGAGTGAAATTTTTCTAACAACGTCACGCGTCGACGTTGGTTGTCACTACCCAATCTCAGATCATGATCGGCGCACAAGCTAATATTAACTCATCATATATCCAGCAAGTGCAAGCCTAATCACTAGCTATAGCCTATACACCTTTCTAAAATACTGAGCTATTGAAATTTAGAAGTGCTCAAACTTTCATGACATCCCAAAATGAAGATCATATCATCAAAAACTATTTATAAACTATATTATCCTTTGTACAACTCTTATTCTTACCATTGCATCATGCTAAAATCACAAACAATGAGTCAATGACCACCATTCAAGATAGAGAGACCTACCACGGGATAAACTTTTGGGTAGATAAGAAAATTTCCAAGAGTTTCATCCAATAACTTTTAAACTAAAACGATGTACTTTGAAAACTTATACCAAAAATAATATTTACAACATTGATGGGAACAATTTTTGATAAAATCTTTAACATGAACCGACTTTTAGTCACTCACGAAATTCTACACGCACATTTACAATTGAAACTAATAATAAGTTTGTCGTATCTCATATCCCTTATCTTTTCCCACTATCGTTCTCATATACCACCTTGTTTCTTCATTGTGGCGAACATAGTGTAGTCGATCCTGCGGGATCCCGGTGGGATCCCGATGGAGCATCCCGGCCCGTGCCTTGCCGCTACAGGTAGGGTGGGATGTACCGGTACATATCCACATAACATGTGTACCGAAAATGGTTCTAATAGAAAATGAATATTCAAATCCCTAAATCCCCTACATGTATTTCAACAATTACATTATTCAGCAAAAGGTTATTCTAGAGTTCTAATTAAACCAAAATCAAAACCTAATAAGAACTCACCTTTTTAGGGTTTGAAGGAATTGTAACTTGCATGCATCCTTTTCTTGAATCAAATCTCCTCTTGTTTCTATTTGATTCCATCTTCTCCATTTTAGTTCCCAATTAGAACCCTAATTTAATCTTGAGTCTCTTATTCTAAATCTTTTCCCCTCAATCTTCTTTGTTTTCTTGCTTCTAGTGAGATTACTTCTTTAATTAAGAAAATACTCACATGTGTTTTATATATATTTGTTGCCACTAATAATTCTGTTTCTTATTATGACATGAGTTAACATAGTCTTTTCTCAAGGTAAATGTGCTAACTATCATGGAATATGTTATTATGTCAACTAAAACTTAGTGATTCTCATATTTCAGCCTCCCATTAATGACTTAAAACTACAAGAGAAAATGAAACAACATACAAGGTAATTTCTCTTTCAACCCCGCAGTTCTCAAAGTCGATCTTCTAATTTGTTCGGATTTTAATATCCAGATTCCAAATGTTCAAAAAAACCCAACTTTTTACATGTCCGGATTTTAAAATCCGAACAAATCAGGGGGTTTTGAAAACTGCAGAGTTGGAAGAGAAACAACCAACATATAAACTGCAGATTCAATTAAATGAGAGAATCGTTGAATTAGAGTTAGAGATGATCAAAGACAGCTGAAAGTTGAATTGGATCAGAAAGTGAACATCAAGCAGCATATTTTAGGAGAGTACCAGTGACTTAAGACACAAATAAGGCACCAAAACTGTTGCAGCAAAATGAACATAAGAAATTAGGTAAAAGCAGAACTAAGCACCACAAACATTAATATGTAAAAGTTCATGTTTCATTTGTCATGTAGGTTAACTAGTATAATCATATTCATGTTTTCAACTGTGACCAAACCTTTCCATCTTTAGTTCTACTAAATTTACAAGGTTAGGCTGATGCAAAAGACTCCAAATCAAAACCTCCACAAGAAATTCTTTATTCCCTTGTAATCCATTTCTGTCAACTGGATTCAGTGCAACAACCTGCAAGGTAACACAACACTTACTTAGGATCGATGTAACTCACAACCTTAATAAATACATAATTTGATATGATGATAACTATAAAACACATATATAATTAAGATTTCAGCACATGCTTTGAATTTAAAATTACTTTCAACACCATTAATCTAGTTTTATATTGGACTTATCAAGTAAAAGCATAACAAAGTACCAACATTAATATCACAAAGCATAACAAAGTAAAAGCATAACAAAGCACCATTAATCTAGCAGGTATAAAAAATAAGAAATAAGTAAAATATGTAAATAGTTGTAGGCCTAACCTGGCCTTCTTCAGTTCTTTACGCATTCTCTCGAGTCGGCTAATTCTTTGTTCAAATTCCGCTATGCTTTCTTCAGATAAATAGCTGTAGTTTTCAGTTCGAATCTCAGATTGGCAGTCACTTGGAGGTAAGCTTGAAGGAGTATCAGCATCAATATTTCTTTCAGCATTCAGACCATCTTCAAGAGAGTTATCAGAGAGCATTAACCTAGAAGGAACATCAGCAACAATATCAACGCAGATTTTGTCATTTGAAAACCATGTTTCTATGTTCTCATCTCCATCATTAAACTGAACATCTTCCAAGACATGGTTACAGTCCTCAACAACAGAATTTTCAAAGGGCATAGTATTCCAAAATGTGGGGAAAAAAGCCGGAGGAACATCATCATCAACAATATTATCACCTTTTCTAGTTTTTGAACCATAATCACAAGGCTTTCCAAAAGTAACAGTGCCAACAAGTTTAGGGGGAGGAAAATCAGGTGGAATCTCAGCATTAGGAGGACTACATTTTGTTGAACTAGCACTTCTCTTCCATAACTTTGCATAACGTGTGGTTACATCAGCCTTAGAAAATCTAGATGGGAAATATAAACTTGTATCAGATAAGGGTCTGCAGTAATTTTTCCAAGCAATGGTTTTAGTGTTATTTAACCTAGGCACACAAACTGGAACATCTTGATCGATTCCGAATTGCATAGCAACTCTATGTGGAAGATATTGCTCTATACATTCAAATCCAACTAGCTCAGAAACTCTCAAGCATATAACAAATGAGAGAATTTTTTTATCCAAATCCTTCTTAAGTGCTAGCAAAATTTCATCATTTGGATAAAACATTCCATTATATCTAACATACGGACGCCAAATAAAATAATCGGTAGCCGAATCTAATGCCAACCTCACGTTTTTAATTTTCAAGGCCTTAACCATGTCCCACCTCAACAATAAAGGGTCTCCATTGTTGATCAACTTGGGTTGTGGTTGCAAATTTTTGAACCTCTCCCAAACCCAAACTTGAACCAAGTAAAAGGGTGATTGTACATTAACATCCAACACAAATGGAAATTTATCAGTACATTTTTTCAAATCAACAATTTGTTTCTTGAACAAACTCAAATCCTTATATAAGCTAGCCAAAACAGAAGGTCCTAGAGCAATAGTATTTCCTCTAGCAAGATGAATAGCAATAGGAAACAAACAACTTTTCACAAACATTTTTTTATGAGGAAAAACAAAAATTGACAACCATGTAGCAAGGAATGCTTCATGTTCAATTTCACTATCATTACAATCAATGAAATTATTCATCCATAACGATGTTCTAGGCGCACCTGATTTAGTCTTATAAAGCTGACTTCTGGCAAGTTTCAATTTCTTTTCAACCTCTTTCATTTCTTGATCTTTAAGTGGTTTAGAAATAGGAGAACCAAATAGAGAGTAACCCCCCAAAACCATAACATCTTCCAAAGTGATTGTTGCCTCACCAAATGGAAACACAAATGTATTTGTCTCAGAACACCATTTCTCAACAACCCCATAAACCAAGTCTTGATTTTTCATTATGTGGCTCTTAGTACTCATAATAGCTTCAAAGATTCCAGCTTTTTTCCACACTGATTCATACTTGAGCTTAAGTTGATCAACCCACATAACCCATTTGGGGTTTGGGTAGCACCACCCATTGAAATTGATTTTCAAAGATCCTTCCTTTGGTTCAAAAACAGGACAAGAAGAAGAAGAAGGGTTAAGGTTGTTAAAGTTATTGAGGTTAAGTTCATCATGAATGGAGTTTGCAATAGGTTTGAGAAAATGGGCAGTTCTAAAAGTTGGTTCTTTATGAGCAACTAGTGAAGTCATGGAATCTTCCCTTACCTCCATGATGGTACTTTTGAATGATTGTTGATAAATCATAATGGATATGTGAATAAATGATGAGGTTCAAGATTGAAGATTGAAACTTAACTAAGAAGGAGGAGCTATTTAGTATATGGACTATATAATATAGATTCATAAAATTAGAACTAAGTATAGTAAAGATGAACAAAAATTGAACTTCAAGCAGCTACTTATAGCTCACATTATAAGACAATATGATAGCAATAGTAAATAAATATGGACTATATAATATAGATTCATAAAATTAGAACTAAGTATGTAAAATACCTACATGGATATTCTTCCAAACAAACACAATAAACTAAGTAAAAGCATGAACTAAGTACCACCAACATTAATATCCTAATAGTTCATGTTTCAGTTGTCATGTAGCATATATAACTAGTATAGGCTTCAGTGCAACAACCTGCAAAGTAACACACTATATATATATATATATATATATATATATATATATATATATATATATATATATATATATATATATATATATATATATATATATATATATATATATATATATATATATATATGAATTTATATGCATATATTTGAGTTTTATAGATTTCGTATAATCTTACGATTGGTATTACAATTGCATGATTTACGATTTTACTTCCCCTTTGTGATTTTGCGTGAAATATCGATTTTAACTACCTTGCACAGAAAAACTTCAAAACAGTGTGTTGGATATGCCTTGAAATCTCAGTTACAAGAAGTCAGAAAAATCTTTGTTGAATCTTTTTGCATCTTTGATGTTTTGAAGATTTTTTGGGAAAAAAATATATTTTCTTGGAAGATACTTTGACTTGGATTTGTTTTATTTTAAAACAGATTTGTTACTAATTTTTTGGCATATTATTTTTCTATAAATAGGGAGTGCTTTATTCATAGAAAAAGAGAGAGAGAGAGAAAGAGAGCAACAATGTAGGGTTTTCAATTATGATTCGCCGCCGACACAAGGCTAGGGTTTTAGAGAGAAACAAGAGGGGTTGTCTCTTGGTATAACTCTAGGGTTGGGCAAAGGGGATTGATTACACCTTGGGAAACACTTATCAAATTGAGTCTCTTGGCCACGGGAAAAGATTCGGGTTTTGGGTAGAATTAGGATTAATTCTTGTAACCCAATTGGGAATTTCTTTGTAGCGTTACTCTTTGATATAGTGGAACGGAGGGGCTGCTCTCTCCCCCAGACTAGGTCATTATTGGACCGAACTGGGTAAACAAATTATCGTGTTCTTTCTTCTCCTTTATCTTGTTTATCTATTATTATTATTGCTTATTCCGCTTAATCATTGGTTGCCGTTCTATTGCTCCACACATCAAGTTCTTTTCATTGGTGTGATTTTAAGACGAATTCACAACAATTGGCGCCCACCGTGGGGCAATTGGAACAATTTGAAGTGAGCACCATGGGTTATAAGTCGGATATCGAGGGACTTTCCGAAAGCAATTTGGAATTGTGGAAAGTGAAGATGGAAGCAATTTTAATGTTCGGGGTGATGGGTAAAACATGGAGTGTTGTTATCCGGTGCCTCGAAGATAAAAAGTTAATGGAGATGGCGAAGATGGTCGGCCTGGAGAGGCGGTGGTAATAATACTCGACATCAGCCTGGAGAGGCGGTGCTAAGAATACTCGGGTTACTTCTGAAACAACAACTTTATTATTATGTAGAGGTGCTAGTGGAAGTTGAGAACCGGTGGAGTATTTGGGTCATGGACTTTTGATGCTCCTATCACATGTGTTCAAAGAATGAATACTTTGAGACTCTAGAGTTAGTTGAAGGTGGAGTTGTTCATCTTGAAAATGGGCAAGCTTGAAGTTTCAAGGTATGGGTTCAGTTTGTCTTACGAAGTTTGACAATCGTGAGTTTCTTTACATGATGTGAGGTATGTTTCTGAACTTAGATGCAAAGATAGTTGATCATGCATCTATTACTAGTGGTGATTCTCATAATGTGGTTGAGTTGTGGGACTTCGGGTGGACCTGTTAGTGACATGTGTTTAGTTGGACTAGTGAACAAGGTTTACTAGGTGTTGAACTGAACTGGAATTGTTGGAGACTAACAATAGCTTGAAGTATGTTTCAGAGGAGTTGGAGAGGTCTTGCGTGTTACAAGGTGGAGATCATGGTGGGTATACTTTGGTGGAAACTCAGTTTGAGGTGGAGTCTTCCAATAGCGGTAGACAGTCAACATTAGCTCTTAGCTATCTAATCGGAGATAGGGAGGAGAGTGGTATTGTTGAACCAAAGAGGATGACCATGGAGACCTTGTGGGTTATGTTTCAATTGTGGCTGAAGAAGTGCAAGACCTTGAGAGGATCTTCAGGGAGGCAATTGAAAGCAACAGATGATCAGACTTGGTAACTTGTGAGACTGCTGGAGGTAGTTGGATACAAGGAGAGTTTGATGTTGCAGCTTGTGGAACCGCCTAAAATTCCAAGGTTGGTTTGGAGCCAAGCAAAACTTCGAGAGTACGGAAGGCATTCCGGGGTCGAAGAGTGGTGAAGGCTTGTAGGGCTATCGCAAAATCCCATGGATAGTCAGAGGCAAGCGATTCTTCAGGAGGACGGAAAAGGCACAATCCGGGGGCTGAAGAGGGATGGTGGAGCTTGTTGAGCTATCTAAAATTCCGATGATAGTTGGGAGCAGGCGTTTCTTCAGGGAGGTACGGACTTGACCAGTTCGGAGTCTGAAGAGGGTGCGGTGAATCTTGTGGGGCTACCTAAAATCCTATGGTAGTGGGATGCAAGATCTTCATGAGAGCGGAAGGCATTCCGAGGATGAAGAGGGAGGTACGATCCGGTGATCTTGAATAGAGGTTCAAGATGGAGAGAGCAGCACGGTTTGTTGATATGGGATCACCATCGATTTAAAGGCAAGGTGGAGAATTGTTGGATATGCCTTGAAATCTCAGTTACAAGAAGTCAGAAAAATCTTTGTTGAATCTTTTTGCATCTTTGATGTTTTGAAGATTTTTTGGGAAAAATATATATTTTCTTGGAAGATACTTTGACTTGGATTTGTTTTATTTTAAAACAGATTTGTTACTAATTTTTTGGCATATTATTTTTCTATAAATAGGGAGTGCTTTATTCATAGAAAAAGAGAGAGAGAGAGAGAGAGAAAGAGAGCAACAATGTAGGGTTTTCAATTAGGATTCGCCGCCGACACAAGGCTAGGGTTTTAGAGAGAAACAAGAGGGGTTGTCTCTTGGTATAACTCTAGGGTTGGGCAAAGGGGATTGATTACACCTTGGGAAACACTTATCAAATTGAGTCTCTTGGCCACGGGAAGAGATTCGGGTTTTGGGTAGAATTAGGATTAATTCTTGTAACCCAATTGGGAATTTCTTTGTAGCGTTACTCTTTGATATAGTGGAACGGAGGGGCTGCTCTCTCCCCCAGACTAGGTCATTATTGGACCGAACTGGGTAAACAAATTATCGTGTTCTTTCTTCTCCTTTATCTTGTTTATCTATTATTATTATTGCTTATTCCGCTTAATCATTGGTTGCCGTTCTATTGCTCCACACATCAAGTTCTTTTCATTGGTGTGATTTTAAGACGAATTCACAACACAGTGAAAACTTAGTTTGATATGATGATAACTACTACATACAAGTAGGATCCAATGTCAGTTTCACATATTTAACACTTGTGAATATATTCAGCACATAATGTTTCAAAGCCACCATTAATAGTAATCGACGTGAATATATAAAATAATTTTCAAAGCCACCATTAATACAATTCAGCACATAATGTTTGGCTAAGATGATAAAAGAAATCAGTAAAATATATGTAAACAATTAGTAAAATTTATGTTCTATGAACCAATAATGTTTTCAACTTAGGCCTAACCTTGCCATCTTTAGTTCTCTATGCACTCTCTCGATTCGGCTAATTCTTTGTTCAAGTTCCACTACGATGACTTCACATAAATCGCTATAGCTTTCTTCTTTAGTCCCAGATTCGCAGATTTCATCCTTTGACAGCTGTGCTTCTTGGTTCTCATTTGCATCATCTTTAAACTCAACATCTTCCAAGACTTGCCTACAATCCTCACCATTCAGACCATCTTCAACAGAATTATCAGATAGCATAAAACCAGAAGGAACATTATCATTAATATTATCACCCTTGCTAGGTTTTGAACCATTGTCGAGTATTCTGTTACTTGACATCCTAGTTTCCATGCTCTCATCTGCATCTTTAAACTGAACATCTTCCAAGACATGGTTACAATCCTCAACAACAGATATCAAAGGAGTTAGAGTGTTTTGTTTTGGAGGCGAACTTGAAGGAGCAACAGAATGAATAAAACCAGAATTTTCAGAGGGCATAGGAATATAGAACCAGAGGGAACATCATCATCAACAGTATTATCACTGTTCCACCACTTTGATGAACTAGCACTTCTTTTCCACCACTTTTCATAGCGCACAGTGACATTAAAATGGATATTTGAAAACCCTTCCTTTGGTTGAAAAACAGAACAAGAAGAAGATGATGGGTTGAGGTTAAAAGGTGGTTCTTCAATGGGGTTTGCAATAGGTTTAAGAAAATGGGCAGTTCTGAAAGTTGGTTGAGTGTGACCAGCAGGAGAAATCATGAAATCTTCCCTGACCTCCATGATAGTATCTTCAGATGATTGTTGATGAATCATCATGATGGATTTGAAAGTATTTATAAAAAATTTTGAGTCTTTGATGAGAATGTTATAGATAAGATGAGATTGAATCTTGAAACTTAACCTACAAGGAGGTGCTTTTTTTTATTATTGATGAATCATCATGATGGGTTGTGGAGGTGAGTTTGACCATTAATTTATGGTGCTTTTTGTATTTTATTTAGCCTAGTTGTTATTTTGCAGAGTAATTTTGTTTTTCATGTTTGTTTAAGTTTAGTACCACATAAAAAGTTCAATTTATTTCAAAAGTGTGTTACAATATTGTGAGAAGCTTTTCATTTCATACTTTAGAGACTACATCTTTTGTTTTTAGTACAAAAATCTATACTTTTCACCATGGTTTTAAATTGCGGTTGCGGATGCGATAACAGTTGTGGTTGTTGCGATTGCGGATGCGGTCATACACGTGAATAAAAATCACACTACAATTGTGGTGCGATGCGGTTTCGGAGCCTACCGCATCAGCAATATTGCAACCACAATTGCCGATGAAGACCGCAATTTAAAACCTTGCTTTTCACAACATTTGCACAGTTATTGTCTTTTTCTTCCTATAACCATTTCATTTCATACTTCAGAGACTACATCCCTCTCTTTCCCTATACTTTTCAATTTTTAACAGTGCAAATATAATTAGATAAAAAAATTGTTATAGGTACATAAAAATTTGGTTCTGCAAATATATATATATATATATGGTAATTATGCCCTTGAAAACAAACTAACTATAAGCCCTTCTAAATTGGATGATGTTACCATGATGGTTTCAACTTTTCATATCAGATGAAATGCAGCCACAATGATGGTAGCAGCTGTTTCCCTAATTTTCTCTAGGATAAATCTCAATCGTTATAGCTGGAAAATTTCGATACGAGAAAAGTTGTTGGAATTGTTTCAAAGGTAGAAATTTGCAAAATAAACTATTCATAAGAAGCAGAGAGTAGCAATACCAAATAAATATATGGACTATACATAGATTCATAAAATTAGAAGCCAACTTAATCATGGAACTAGTAAATACTACAGATAACATGGCAATGTCAATGCTTTGGGAGTTACCTTGTATGTCAAGAATGAAAGTTCACAAATTCATAACTAATTCATAACTATGTTTCTGTGTAATGAAATAAAAGCAGAACAAAGTTGGTAACATTAATATCCTAAAAGTTCATGTTTCATTTGGTTTTCATCTTTTTAACATACTTGTCATATAGATTAACTAGTTGTATAATGATGTTTTCAAGTGTGACCAAACCTTACTATCTATAATTCTACTAAATTGACAAGATTAAGGTGGTATAAAAGACTCAAAAGCAAAATCTCTGCAAGAAATTCCATGTTCTCTTGAAATCCATTTCTATCAAGTGGCTTCAAAGCATCAACCTGCAATGTAACACAGCACTTAGTTAGGGTGTTAATAAAAACCTTAATCAAAAACCATAATCCAATCAGAAAAATTCATCTTACATGTTTTGATGCCAAAGACCCCCCATTTCATTACCTTCCATTCAATCTGTCAAGCAACAAAAGGACACAGCAAAGATTCAACATTGTGAATTATATAATTCGTCATGACGATAACAATTAAACACAAATATCTTGTTACAAAAAAAAAAATTGCAATGAGGTTTGCAAAAACCAGTAAAACTTCATATAAGTTATAATGTGCTAATCACTAATAAAATCACTTTCAATGGCAATACTAGAGTTTACAATTGAAAATCAAAATGAAAATGGTAATGTGTTGGTTTTCCCAAGTCCCAACTGGAACAATATAATTCAGGACATAATTTTATTTTATTTGATATAAATTCAGATATCCAAATTTATTATAAACTAACTTTCATATCCAAATTTAAGCAGTAAGGTTTTTAGTTTGATGAGCTAATAATGTTTTCAACTGAGGCCTAACCTTGTCATCTTTGGTCCTCTATGAAGACTCTCAAGTCGGCTAACTCTTTCTTCAAGTTCTGCTGTGATTCCTTCACATAAATCAATATAGCTTTCTTCTTGAGTCCCGGATTCGCAGCTTCTGTCATTTGACAGTCTGCTTCTTTGCTCTCATTTACTTCTTTAAACTCAACATCTTCCAACTCATGCTTACAATTCTCAGAAGACATCAAAGGAGTCAGAATGTTCTGTTTTGGTGGTAAACTTGAAGGAGCATCAGCATCAATATTTTCACCAACTTTCAAACCATCTGGAACAGAACTTTCGGAGGGTATAGTTTTCAGAAGTTTAGGAACAAAATTAGAAGAAACGTCATCACTAACAATATTATCTCCCTTGCTAGTTTTTGAATCATCACCACAAGATTTTCCATAAGTAACAGCAGTGCAACTAACAAGTTTAGGAAGAGGAAACTCAAGTGGAACCTTAGAATGAGGTCTACATTCTGATGAACTTGTTCCACTTCTCTTCTGTGGAACAACATTCTTAGCAAAACCCTGAGGAGGTGATACCAATTTCTTCCACCAATTTGCATAACGCAAGGTAACATCAGCCACAAAAAATCTAGATGGAAAATATAAACTTTTATCAGAATCGGATAAGGGTCTGCTGTAATTTTTCCAAGCAATGGCTTTAGTCGCATTGGATCTAGACACATAACCAGGAACATCTTGATCCAATCCAAATTGCATAGCAACTCTATGTGGTAGATATTGCTCTATAGATTCAAACCCAACTAGCTCAGAAACTCTCAAGCATATAACAAATGAACGCATTTGTTCATCCATCAAATCTTCCTTTAATGGTACCAAAATTTCTTCATTAGGATAAAACATTCTACACTTATCAGCATATCGAACATAAGGACGCCAAATAAAATCATCCACAGCTGAATCTAATTCCATCCTTACATTCTTAATATTCAACGGCTTAACCTCCTGCCACCTCAACAATACATGGTCTCCATTGTTGATCAAATTGGGTTGTGGTTGCAAATTTTTGAACCTCTCCCAAACCCAAACTTGAACCAAGTAAAAGGGTGATTGTAGATTAACATCCAATACCAAGGGAAATTTATCAGGAAATTTTTTAAAATTAACAATTTGTTTCTTGAACAAACTCAAATCTTTATATAAGCTAGCCAACACAGCAGGTGCCAAAGCAATAGGATTCCCTCTAGCAAGAAGAATAGCAATAGGAAACAAACAACTTTTCACCACATGGTATTTATGAGGAAAAACAAAAATTGACAACCAAGTAGCAAGAAATGCTTCATGTTCAATGTCACTCCCTCTACCAATGAAAATATCCATCCACATTGATGTTGAAGGTGTCTGACAGTTTGTAGTCCTCTCCTGTCTTGCAATGATGAGCTTTTGCTCCACCTCTTTCATTTTCTGATCTTCAAGTGATGTGAAAACAGGATGACCAAAGAGAGAGTAACCTCCCAAAACCAAAACATCCTCCAAAGTGATTGTTGCTTCACCAAATGGAAACACAAATGTATTTGTCTCAGAACACCATTTCTCAACAACCCCATAAACCAAGTCTTGATTTTTCATTATGTGGCTCTTAGTACTCATTATAGGTTCAAAGATTCCAGCTTTCTTCCACACTGATTCATACTTGGGCTTAAGTTGATCAACCCACCTATCCCATTTGGTTTGTGGGTAACGCCACCCATTGAAACGGATTTTGAAAGACCCTTTCTTTGGTTCAAAACCAGAAGAAGATGATGATGGGTTAAAGTTAAAGTGATTGTAGTTAAGTTCATGAATGGAGTTTGCAATAGGTTTGAGAAAATGGGCAGTTCTGAATGTTGTTTCACTGTCACCAGTAGGTGAAAGCATGTCAGTTTCCTTGATTTCCATGATGGTATCTTCTTCCAATGGTTGTTGATGATTCATTGGTATGAGAGTATTCATAAAAAAAGGTTTAGTTTTTAATGAGAATGTGATAGATGAAACTGTAGATTGAAACTAACAACAAGGAACCATTTATGTTTTTGCTTTACAAAAAATGGCTGTATGGTACTGAAAGTTAACATTGTGTTGTTTTGACCATTGTAATGTAAGGCAGGTATAGTACATGGCAGTTTGAAAACCAAAATTGTCCTTTGTAGAATAAGTTAAAATAAATGGACCAACAAACACATTATAGGCATAATATGCATAATATGGAATGAAGCATGAGTTTTGGGTTCTAATTTATGCATAATAAGTTAAAATAAATGGACCAACAAACACATTATATGCATATTATTCCGCGGATTAAAGAATCACAAAGGGGTAACGGGATTAAAGGTAATGGGGACCCGCGGATTAAAGAATCACAAACGGGTAACATGATTAAAGGTAACAAGACCCGCGGATTAAAGAATCACAAACGGGTAACGGGATTAAAGGTAACGGGGACCCGCGGATTAAAGAATCACAAACGGGTAACAAAATAAAAAGAAATAATTTCAATGACTGCTAGGGTTTATATGAAAAAAAGGTTAAGTAAGGCATATATGAACAAAAAGGTAAGTAAAACGAAGAATAATCGAGAGTGAAATCTCGGGGAAAATTGCAGCGGAATTATGTTTCAAGGTGGATACCATGGCTCTGATACCATGTTGAAATTCGGGGAGTTTAGGTGAAATAATAGGAGAAAATAATAAGGAACAATAAAATATTATTGATAATGGAGTCAATAACCCTAATTACAATATTTACATTATTTACATTAACAAATAGTATGATACTACCTTGGTATTTATAACCAAGTGAATAAATTTAAATCTAAACTAAATCACTTTATTATAGGGCTAAGAATAAACAAACCAAATAATATTATAATATTATAATAAACAAACCAAATCGAGATATTTTCTCAACAAATAATATTATTATATTTTCTATTCTAACATTTTGTCTAATCAACAAGTATAACACAATAAATTAAGTAAAGGAAAAATGTTAAATAGTGTCCCTGGGGCACTAGTTAAGGAACCCAAATATAGTAAAAGTACCACGAAACTTGTGTTGTCAATCTCTTAAAAGTTTTGAAAATCATCTTTTCAATGCAAAATTTTACTTTTTTGTTTCCTTAACTAGTGCCCCAGGGGCACTAGTTAGCATGCCCCAGGGGCACTAGTTAGCATGACCCGTAAGTAAAAGCAGAAAAAAGTAGCAGGGAGCTGGGTGCTACTGGTCTAAGGCATTATTTGGATTTAGATGTTGAGTAGATCGCGTTAAGGTGTATTATGAAAGGCATTTTATTGTACTATTAGCAGAATATCGCAAAGAATAATGCTAACAACACACTCTTTAACAAACACACTCCAACACACTCTCTTTTATTGGTTGAAATTCACATGGGTCCCATAAAAAAATGTGGACCCATATAACTTTTATGGGACCCATATAATTTTTAACCAATAGAAGAGAGCGTGTTAGAGTGTGTTTGTTATTGGAGTGTGTTGCTAGCACTCCTCTATTGCAAATTATGCAGAATTTACTTATCTACCTTTCAAATTGTTCTGTTTTGCTGATTTTTCATAGACAGTGATTATACAACAAAATCAATATATATTCATTTGACTTCAATATTGAATCAACTTTAGACCCTTCACATTTATTTACCTACTTCTAATGTATTGCTACCAATGAAAGCTATTATATAACACAGGTTGTTCAAGAACAAAAAAAGGTACTATTACAGAACAACATATATACGTAGTGAGTTAGCAATCAATTTCTTCAGGTTTCATCCCTTTATCTTAAACAGACTATATATTGGAGTTGTATTCTGATTTTTTTTTTCCTTTCCTGCACTTCCTCGTATTCTTTATCACATTTACCAAGTGTTCTCAGTTCTCACCATACTTATTCTATATATCTGTGTAAAAGCATGGAGAAATATATGGTAGTCATGCCAATAGTATACTACAAAAAAGATAAATAACTCATGCATAGCAGATAAGAAAAACATATATCATAACTCATCTAAACTAGTCTTACTTTCTCTTTCAATTCTTATCAACAGAATAGAGGGTAGACTATCACTGTCATGAGTTTGATACAGAGAGTTTATAAACTAAATATAGTTTTAAAAAGATGATAGTGGTGGTTGTTGATTACTTAGAACACTAAGGAGCTGCTCGACTCTTCTCCCTCAAAGCCATTAACCGTAAGATTTCATCCTGTTGTTTTGCCAAACGTGTGAGTACCTCTTGATTCTTCAAGTATTTATCTTTCAAGAAAACCAGAACATCATCATCCGTATCTTCAACTGGTCTTTTAGCTTTTGCATGAGCAGCATTATCAGAGTGAAACTGGAGATCGTGCTGCACAACAAATCCTTTGTTGGACAAAGAGACTTTGCTTCTTAAAGCATACCTTCTGTTTTCACCTTGAGTCTCAGATAACTTCACCCTTGCTTCTTTGCTCCCATTTACATCAATATTTTCATCAGATATCAAACAATTACGAACAGAATTTTCATTAGGAACATCAGCATGCAAATCATCAACCTTCCTAGTTTTACTTTTGGAACCACCATCATTTCCACGTTTGTTTGATTTTCCTGCACAGGGTCTATGTTTCTTTGAACTTACTTTTCTCTTCGTCCCCACAATTTTCATAACAAAATTGGTGCGATCCAATACTGATTCCTTCCACCACTTTGCATGACGTGCGGTAACATCTCCCTCAAACAATCTCGATGGAAAATACAATTTTTTATCAGATATGGGCCTGCAGTAGTTTTCCCAAGCAATGGATTTAGTCTCGTTAAACCTAGGCACATAACTTGGAACATCTTGATCCATTCCAAATTGCATAGCAACTCTATGCGGTAGATAATGTTCAATAGAGTCAAATCCAACAAGTTCGGAAACTCTCAAGCATGTAACAAATGACAGCATTTTTTTATCCAAATGATTCATAAATGATACTAAAATTTCATCATTTGGATAAAACAGTCCACACTTATCAGCATATCTAACATATGGACGCCAAAGAAAATCATCCATAGCCGAATCTAATGCCAACCTAACATTGTCTACTTTCCAGTCGTCAACCTTATGCCACTTAAGCATTAAAGGCTCTCCATGTTCTATCAACATGGGTTGTGGTTGTAAATTTTTGAACCTCTCCCACACCCAAATTTGAACCAAGTAAAAGGGTGATCGAAGAGTAACATCCATGGGAAATCCTTCACCACCAACAGGATATTTTGACAAACCAACTGATGTTTTCTTAAACAAACATAAATCCTTATATATGCTAGCCAAAATAGCTGGTGCCAAAGCAATAGGATTTCCTCTAGCTAGATGAATAGCAATAGGAAACAAAGAACTATTCACCACATAACTTTTATAAGGAAAAACAAAAATTGATAACCAAGTAGCAACAAATGCTTCATGTTCAAGTTCATTACCTTTATCAATGAAAACATCCATCCATATTGTTGTTCTAGCCTTAGCTTGTTTACTCTTATAAAGTTGTTGTCTTGCAAGGATCAATTCCTTTTCCACCTCCTTCATTTCTTGGTCTTCAAGTGGTGCGAAAACAGGATGGCCAAGAATAGGGTAACCCCCTAAAACCATAACATCCTCCAAAGTGATTGTTGCCTCACCAAAGGGAAACACAAATGTATTTGTCTCACAACACCATTTCTCAACGACCCCAAATAGCAAGTTTTGATCTTTCTTTATGCGGCACTTAGTGGTCATTATAGCTTCAAAGATTCCAACTAGTTTCCACATTGATTCATACTTTGGTTTAAGTTGATCAACCTATCTAACCCATTTATCTTGAAGTGGGTAACGCCACCCATTGGAGTGGATTTTCAAAGGCCATTCCTTTGATTCTGCTGCTGATGAAAATGGGTTAAACTCAAAAGCTGGTTCTTCAATGGAGTTTGCAATTGGTTTGAGAAAATGAGCAGTTCTTAGAGTCTCTTCACTATCACCAGCAGGTGAAAGCATGAAATCTTCCCTAACTTCTATGATGGAATCTTCTGATGGTTTTTTCTTCATAATAATGGGTTTGACACTATTCTTCAAAAAGCCCAAATCTTTACTAAGAAACTTTGATGGGAAAAGAAATTTTGAAAAATAAACTAACAAGGATGAGCCATTTTAAAATTTTGAAGTGAAAATGGTAGCTTCACGCAAACGTTCAGAGGTGAAAATTAAATTTTGATTATAGGGGTAGCAGTAGCAGTAGCAGTAGCAGTAGCAGTAGCAGTGTTGGGCAACTTTACTAACTCCATTATCCAGTAGTAAAAAGAATGTCTTGGATGAGTTGGATCCTAGAGCTAGAGTAATGGGTTTGAGTCGAATATTCCCTATCTTGAATCCTGGCATCATTGGTTATGTTTGGATTGGTGGTACAAAATGGAATGGAGCGGAATGGAACGTAATGGAATGGAGCGGAACGAAGCAGAATGGAGTATAGATATCATTCCATTGTTTGGATATATTTTATAAGGAGAATGTTAACATGTGCCCTTAAGGGCACATGTTAAGAAGATAAATGTGGAAAGAATTTATTGAACTTGTGATGTATTCAATTCTCTAAACATTAAATTCTTTGTATCATTAAATCATATATTTCTATTATTAGGTAGTTTAACATGTGCCCTTAAGGCACAAGTTAACATCACCCATTTTATAAATATTCATTCCATTGCATACACCCCCACAAGGGGAAAGAAAATTAGAAGATTGGATGGTATGGGATGGAATGAGTTCCATTGTGTTACATTCCACTTCATTCATTTTTTGCAAATTCAAACAATGGAATTTAGTTAGTTACCACTCAATTCCATTTCATTCCATCCTCTACCACAAATCCAAACATAGCCTAAAGAGACAAAACCTACAAATATGATGAGATTGAGGTGCTCGGAATACCCATGTATTCGAGTCTACAACGTTAATGACGCTAAGGTCATTGATTGAATATGCACCGGATTGAATATAATCAGTGAATCTAAACCGAACAGACACCATACCAAGACGACCACAAACAAAACGGTCTAGATTTTAAGAGCAAAATTTTAATTTTTAATATTTTTAATAAAATTTGAGTTGAAAATTTAGACCAATCGTAATCAAACGGTTCATATATAATCAAATGTAGCGCAATCACATCTCTCCGACTATGCACAATCTGAATCCTTGTATCGAATTTCTAAGATCAAGATTCTCTCCGGTGAGATCTCATGCAAATCTTTACCATTAAATATTCAATTGACTTTTTATTTTTTTTGTCAAGTAATTCAGTGTTAGAAATTTCACCCTTAAAGTGGATAACTAAGATGACTAGAGTTGGAACCTCAACTCCCAGCATATTTAATACAATGTCCTACCAACTGAGCTAAGATCACGAAATAATATTCAATTGACTTTAACTCAACATATTAAAAGGTTGAGATTTAACTGCACAATAATCTAACTAAAGAGAATCTTTTCCAAATTTTTCAAACCACCCAAAAGAATGTCATATTTGCAATTTGGGTTTGTAACTACTAACAAATACTTCATCGATCTTATTTATAAGTAAAATTCTCTTGTTTCACATTTATTAAGAAATTTTTTATTTTTACTAAATTACCTCTAACAATACATTAAATTTGTATTGGAACTGTACTGTCATGTCATGTCAAAAACTATAACAATTAATGAGTGTATTTTTGAAATAATAACATTAAATAAAGTTAATTTTGATAAAAAAAAAAATTGTCAAGTAATGTGATTGCTAGAATTCCACCTTTTAAAGGTGAATAATGATAGTACCGAAATTCGAACCTCGATTTCTGCAATAATTTGCAATGTCCCTACTAATTGAATTATGCTCATCGAGACTGATTTTGATAACTTTTATTTATACTTGAGGTTAACATTTTTTGTTGACTTTTATTTATAAAGAAGGGTGAAGGAGTACAAATTTTACACCGGAAAAGAAAAAGACTGACAAATTGCAAAGTGGAAAAATAATTTATGTTTTTGTTTGAGTCGATAACTAAATTTGCATTTTCAATCCGTCAAAAAAAAAATATGCACTTTCAATGATAAAATATACTAGTGGTTTGCCCATTTTTATTAAATGAACTTGATGCATAAGATTGGACATGTTATTTCCTCATGTTTTTCTTCACGTGGATCTGCTTTTGACCATTAACTAAAATAAGCATAATTTCATGCTTTTTGCGACTTCACAAAAGTATTCATGCATGGACAAAAAATGGTAAATGTGTACAAAACCCAAATTTTCCTTTTTTTTTTCTAAATGTAGGATCTAGGTTGTTACAGTCTAGTCTAGATGTGTTTGGTAAGTTCAATAAGTTACTATAGTTTATTGGACTAGCTTATAAACTTGTTCAAAAAAAATAAATATGTTTGGTAAAAAGCTTTTCTCACTAGCTTATATAGCTTTATTGTAAGGAAAATTTATGTGAGGATAAATAATTTACTATCTTTTCTCAATTAATCTATGAATTCTAATGAGTTTTTCTCTTTATCAAGCTCTAACCTTATTTTTATTATGAGATGAATATTCATTTCTTTGATCATGTGATTACTAATACAAACTTGTGTCGATTATTTTGTTATGAAGCACGGACACCAAATACGACACGGACATTGACATATCGACGCCAATAATAATTTGAGAAAATGATATGATTTAGTGTAATCATAAGTGTCGGTGTCTGACACCGACGCGTGTCTGACACCGGGAATACTTCTGAGGGGTGTCCATAGTTATTTTGATTTAATGATGTTGGCAATTGTTGAAATATCAATGTTCAATTGCAGAATCACAGTGCAGAAATTAGTTAGTCCCTGTTGCTTATGTTGCAACTTGCAAGTTATTGGGGCAGATTCCAACTAAACTAACTAGCTAGATACTTGAAGTTGGTTAACTTAAGTTGTAATTAGCTAGACAATTAATTACAAATCACTTAGAAGATGATTTCCTACCAGGATCTTTCAAGTTGTTATGTTTTGTTCATTTCATATGTTTGTGACTACACTTTGGGAGGAAATCCAAGTGGAACATCAACATCATTACCACTTATGTTAGCTTGTCTATGTTTACTTGAACTTTCACTTCTCCTCCGCTTCGCAATGTTCTTAACCAAATTTTCATGACCCAATACCGATTGCTTCCACCACTTCGCGTAACGCGTGGTAACATCTGCCTTAAATAATTTTGCAGGAAAATACAAATTTTTATTAGATATGGGCCTGAAGTAGTTTTTACAAACAACGGATTCAGTCTCATTGAACTTAGGCACGTAACTTGGAACATCTTGATCCATTCCAAATTGCATAGCAACTCTATGCGGCAAATACTGTTCAATAGCGTCAAATCCAACAAGTTCGGAAACTCTCAAGCATGTAACAAATGACAGCATTTTTTTATCCAAATGATTCATAAATGATACTAAAATTTCATCATTTGGATAAAACAGTCCACACTTATCAGCATATCTAACATATGGACGCCAAAGAAAATCATCAATAGCTGAGTCTAATGCCAATCTTACATTGTCCATTTTCAAGTCCTTAACCTTATGCCACCTGAACAAAAAAGGGACTCCTTGGCTGATCAACATGGTTTGTGGTTGTGGTTGCAAATTTTTGAACCTCTCCCACACCCAAACTTGAACCAAATAAAAGGGTGATTGAATACTAATTACTAAAGGAAAACTATCAGCACCAACAGGATATTTTGACAAATCAACAATTGTTTTCTTAAAAAAACTTAAATCCTTATATAAGCTAGCTAAAACAGCTGGTGCAAAAGCAATAGGATTTCCTCTAGCAAGATGAACAGCAATAGGAAACAAACAACTTTTCACAAACATTCTTTTAGGAGGAAAAACAAAAACTGACAACCAAGTAGCAAGGAATGCTTCATGTTCAATTTCACTACCTTTACCAATGAAAATATCCATCCATAATGATGTTGTAGGCCAACCTGTTTTAGAAAGCTCATTTCTTGCAAGGATCAATTTCTTTTCCACCTCTCTCATTTCTTTGTCTTCAAGTGGTGTTAAAACCGAATCACCAAGAACAGGGTAACCCCCCAAAACCATAACATCCTCCAAAGTGATTGTTGCCTCACCAAAGGGAAATACAAAGGTATTTGTCTCACAACACCATTTCTCAACAACCCCAAGTAGCAAGTTTTCATTTTTCAAAATTTTGCACTTGGTGCTCATTATAGCTTCAAAGATTCCAACTTTTTTCCACATATTTTCATATCTGAGCTTAAGTTGATCAACCCAACTAACCCATTTCTGTTGTGGGTGGCACCACCCATTGAAATGGATTGACAAAGACCATTTCTTTGGGTCAAAAACAGAAGATGATAATGAAAATGGGTTAACCTCAAAAGCTGGTTCTTCAATGGTATTTGCAATAGGTTTGAGAAAATGAGCTGTTCTTAGAGTTAGTTTACTGTCACCAGCTGGTGAAAGCATGAAGTCTTCCCTCACCTCCATCATGGTATCATCCAATGGTTGTTCCTTTGTCATGGTTGGACACTACTCTTTAAAAAGCTCAAGTCTTTACTAAGAAAAACTTCAATGGGAAAAAGAAACTGAACAGAATAAGAATGTGATAGTTGGGATTGAAGCTATTCTTCCCTTAACTAATAGCATGTATTGGGAACTTTCAATTCACAATAGCATTGTTGCAGATGAAGGACCAAACACAAAAAGAATGAGAAATGTGTGTGTAGAAAACTAAAAATACCTTTTTGATGAAAGTAACTAATTTCTCACACCAAACAAACAAGGAATCATTTGAAGTATGTGAAGGGGATAGCTGCTTGTCGTTTCTTGGTATGCTTGTAGCCTTGTACTTCATTTCTTCTATATCTTTGACCAATCCTGTACTTTATTTCTATTGAGTTTTTAATTATGTTTTGTTATAAAAAATTCAGAATACCTTGTAACATATGCCTCATTTTTCTTTCCTTAAGTTAGAATAGAATTACAACATTTTTACTTATGTGCCTTTAATTAGTTTTGCTTGATATCATATAATCAAAAATCAGCAATATGAAGACAGAAACTAAGGATTTAGATCCTTACATAACTCACTATGTCTACAGACTCAAATATTATGTTCAACATTTTCCACTTACATAACTCATTACTCCTAACCTTGACTAAGACTCATATATTATGACCACTTGTTACAGTTTAGATCCTCTATTTTTACAATTAGTGTAAAGTCAAGACTTAAGAATGAAGTATAATTAAGGTCATTCAGTAGGGTGGAAAGAATTAAGTTACAAAATCTCTCTTCCGAGAACTCACTGAGATAGTAATTCTCACTGAGATAGCCTCTCACCTAAACTGGTGAGTCCCTAGAGCTTAACTCACCTAAACTTTTTCAGTGAAATGCTATAAGCACAAAGTTAAAAACTTGTTTTTAATTTATAACGTCGGCTTCTTAGGCCATGTCGTGTGATTATATAGGGCCACGTATGACATTACATACTAAAAACAAGCTTTTATATTTGCAGGGTGATGCACCTAAAAATGTGCTATTTATTTAGTTAATTTACTATTATATTTTAATTATTTTTTATTTTGATTTCGAAGTTTTATATTATGAATCGTTACTTATTTCTCGTATTTTAAATAAACAGATAAAAAGTGTACGAGTTGAAGAAAGGAGCGAAAACGGACCAAAAAGGAGCAAAACCGGACAAAAAGGCCACACACGTGCAACCAATTGGGCCACACGTGTGCAGCCCACAAACAACAATTGACGCCTGCCAAACAAAACAAAGTGGCGGCTGCCAAATTGTCCAAAGTGGCGCCTGCCACTTTTCATCACAGCCGTTCCTCAAAATTTAATCAAACGGTGACGCGTGTTTTGCAATTAGTTCCACATCGGGCAGTACACAACATTGGTGTTTTGTATTTTAGTATAAATAGGTCCCTTTTCTCCACTTTCTAGGCAACCAACTGGTAACAGTTGAGGAAGAGAATTGAGACTAAGATTTAATTCTTGATTTCTTCTCTTAGTTTAATATTTTTATTTCCTGCTGTTGCGCTGTCGGTGTCCGTACTCAAGATTTCCTTTATTAATTCAGGTTCCTTATTTTATTTTCTTTTCTTTATTTTTATGCTTATTTTATTTATTTTATTTTTCTATTTTTATGTCTTTATTTTTATTTATTTATTTTATGTCTTTAGTTTTAGTTATGTCTAGCTAAATTTAGCGTTGCTAGGATGTGTAGTTAGTAGCTAATAGGGGTTCGGTAGTTAATTCGCGCTTAATAGTTTTCAACCACCAGTTTTAAATAAATACGTTATCAAATAATTCGTCACGAGAGTGAGGATTATTTTAAAGGCAATAAACCAACATTGACGAGAGTTGAGGTTTAGGGTCGGATAGTTAAAACTGACCGTTAGTTCTAAAGTCTGCGAGAGCTATTTAGGATTAATGAGTTTTATATTGATTTTCAAAGGTACTTATATAGGTAAGTGAGCGCGTGAGAGCTGAGCATTTATTTTATCTAAGTATAACGCTAGTCAAGATTTGCGAGAGCTGAGATTAGTGTTTTTAAATTAAATATAATTCTTGAAAACTGACAACGGTTTTATTTTCTTAAGCAGTTTTTAATTAAGCGTTGATTATAATTCGTCACGAGAGTGAGAATTAATTAAAGTAAAAATCAATAGAGCGAGAGCGTGAGATTTCTACTAGATAGTAAAAACTGAACATTAAATCTAATTCGCAACGAGAGTTGGGATTAGAGTTAATTAAATTATATTGTTTTTCAAAGAGTATTTTATTAGCGGGTGTGAGGACGAGAGTTAAGCACCACCTTTATAATTTATAATACTATCTGAATTGTATTTTTAAAACAATATAGTTTCGAAAATTTAATTGTTTACACCACTAAAATCTAGAAGTAATGCAACTACTTTGTAAAGTATTTTATTAATTTCATGATGAGAGTTGTGAGAGCTGGAAGTGAGAACGGCTTTCGCCTGGAGCATCGATTTTATTAAAATACGACAATTAGATGTGGTAGTAATTTTGTCTAGCGCGAACTAAGTATTGAACCCTCTGAAGCAACTAATAGCACGTCCTAGCAATATTTTATTTACATATTAAAAATCTAAAAAAATATTTATTTCTCTTATTTTAGTTATTCAATTAATCATAACCCTTTAAATCATTAGCCTTAGATTTACAAAGCAACACTAGAATACGGTAGGTCGATTATTGGTCCTTTGGGTTCGATATCTTTTAAAACTACACGACACGACTGTATACTTGCAGTACCATTGTGTTGTCACACGACCAAGTTTTTGGCGCCGTTGCCGGGGACCAATTTAGTCGATATCGTAACTCCAGTGTTACACCGTAGAGACTAAGGCAATTTTATTTTTATTTTTAAATGGATTACTCGTATTTCCTCTACGACCACCACCCCCAATATTATGAGGAACCACAAAATCACTATAAATCCAATCTCGAAATATTAATGGAGGATTTCATTAAGACTCAAACACTCTTTAGGCTAGAGTTTGTGGAAGCACAAACTCGCATAAATAAAGAAGTAAATGAAGCTTTCATGAAGTTAAACACTAAGGTCGAGTCCCTCGCGGCTGATAGCAAGGCAATAGAGACTCAAATCTCTTTGCTTGCACAAGCATCTCTAGGATCGTTCACTAAGAGTCATGTAGACGTCATAACAACTAATGAAAGTCAAATTGAAAATCCTAAAGAGAGTGATAATGAAATCAATGAGAAATCTAACGAGGAAAATATAGAGATTGAGAAAATTCCACCTACACCACCTAAAGAGGAGGTTGTCAAAGAGGTAGAGAAGGAAACACCTTACATTCTTCCTCCCCCTTACAATCCACCGACCCCTTTCACCCAAAGGCTTGTGGAAGCCAAGGTAGAATCCCAATCTAAAAGGGATGTAGAAGAGTTGAAAAACATAAACACTAATGCCCCTTTGTATGAAATCCCGTATAAAAAGAGAAATTTAGAGGACAATAGGGAAATTATTAGTGTTAAAAAAGGGAGACTAGACTTTGAGGTGGCTAATGAAGAAGATAAACCTAGACCCGAAAAACTAATAATAAAAATTGATCCAGAACCACCACCACATGTTCAGACCTCTGAACCTCCCTATATGAAAAAGAAAATAAAGAGTGAAGGGTATGGGAGATGGGTTGATAAGTGGCGATGGAAACCAAAATTAATTAGGAGTTTAATCGGAGATTTAATTTCAAAACACCCTTAGTGCTTACACCTCTAATAAGTCGAGCCAACGACGTTAAACAAAAGCGCTACGTGGGAGGCAACCCATGACTTTTATCGTTTTCTTTTATTTTTGCTTTCTTTTTCTTTGAATTGTTTCCCTGTTTTTCTGTGTGATTTTATTTCCGCATATTTTAGTATTTTCATTGAAACGTTTCTTTTCCATTTCAATACATTATTAAGTATTTTATTAGTATTTATTTTAGTCATTATTTTCAAAAATCTTCAATTATTTTCGTAACCGTCTATTAGTCGATTAGTATATGCATTTACAAATGTCTATTTAATTGGTCAAACATAAATTAAATGTGCATTCAATCAAAAGAGTAGTCTTTGGTCAAAAAGCATTTTTCAAAGCAAACAAAATTCAATTTCCCACACTCTTAAAATGAAGCATGGCGTGACCATGCTATAGATTCCATAGGGAAAATATTTTTGGAAGTTCATGGCATGCAAATTTTGATTCCCTTACACAATTTCCTTTCCACCTTTCAAAACAATCAATGAAAATTAATTGGTAGGACCTTGTGTTTCATAAGGAGATTCTTTTTCAAGTTATAAATACATGTCTTTCAACACAAACTAAACTCACCATTTCTACAACATTCTTTCTAAAGCATAAATTCTCTATCTATTTCCAAATCACAAAATGGTTTATGAGTTAGTTTTTAGAAGAAGTTCAAATCAATCTCAAATTTACGAGGATTTGAGAAGAAGGGAAATACAAGCTACAAGGTATGCCGACAATTCTCTCTTAAGAAAATTAGGATTGTTAGATAGCGTGAATTATTTGCTTGATAATTTAAATCTTCGACATTTCCTATCTCAACAAAATCCCGTTTATACTCAACTAACGCTAGAATTCCTAAGCTCTTTAATTGTTAACACTGTTCGTGAAACTAGGAGTTCGCATGGCGCTGTTTATTTTACAATGTTTAATACTGAGTATGAATTTTCTTTGAATGATATGGCTGACATTTTGCATTTCCCCCATGGACCAAGTGTAACATGTGAAGTCCATGATAATGAACAGTGGCAAAATAGTTTTAGCCATTTTTGGATGACTATCATCGGTAAACAAATCAATAGTCATGAAGGAAATAAGGCCTCATCCATCCATAATCCGGCCTTACGCTATTTCCGCCACTTATTGGCACATACCATCTTTGGCCGAGCCTATTTAAGCAAAGTTAACTCCAAAGAAATGTTTTACATGTTTGCTGCAATTAGAAAAACAAAAATTAACACCGTCCCGTTTTTATTTTCACATATGCTTTCACAAGTTAATATAAGTCGGGGAGGAGCGATAATTTTTGGAGGCCTAATCACGACCATAGCTAAAGCCATAGGACTAGGACCTCAATTAAGAAATTTAGAACATACTCCACCTCAGTTAATCGATGAAGATATGGTAAGGAGTATGAACCTAGTAAGGTTAAGAGAAGATGGTAGATATGATTTAATGATTCAAAATCGTGTTTTTAATAATATCACCCTTTCTAACCAATGGCTAACGGATGTACGTGACCCGAGAAATCTTTGCTATACTAATAATTCTACGACTAATAGAGCTCCCACGCACATTTCTCCAAATGCTGCTGCTGGTGGGGGCGCAAGCATTGTTCCACCTGCACACACTACACATTTTTCTAACACTTTTGCAGGTAGTTCCTCCTCATCAAGGCAAAGCTCCATCGATGATGTACTCCATGAGATACGCGCCCAAAATGCATTAAATCAAGAGCGCGATGGATTATTCTATGCCATGCATCAACAACAAGAGGAGATGATGGAACGAATGACATTCATGCAAGCCCAGCAAGACCAAATTCTTCAAAACCAACATGAGATGCAGGGCTATTATCATAGGTGGGAGAGCTCCGAAGAGCACCGTCAACAACAGCTCGACAATGTCATACAAGAGCTAGGCGGTTTGAGGCTTCAGTTCAACAATTTCCAAAATTATCAACATCCTCCCTCATGATCTCTCCACCAGGTTTTGTGCTCCAAAGCTACACTTGAGTCTCAACAGTGAGGACACAGTTGGATTTAAGTTTAGGGGAGTATTCTACCATCCTTACTCTATTTCTCAGTTATTTTATTTTTAGTACGATTTCCCTTTTCGCAAATAAAATAATAGCACTATTTTTGGGTAAATTTTAAATTTTTCCTTTCCTTGAACCAATAAAAAAAAAATTTCCAAAGACTTAGGACAATAGCTCACTTAGAAAGTATATAGGTTAAGAAAAGACGAGAGGCTAAGTTAAGGAAATTAGGGAATTTCACAACAAAATCGGTATTTTTCCAACACCCAGAAGTCTCCCTAGTATAGATATCAATTTGAATAACCATTGTGCCAAAATCTCCTGATTTAAATTTGTGGAATCCTTTAGTAGTTTATCTATCCAGTCGGACACCATCTATAAAGTCACGCATTAAGTAGGTTTGTCGATGAATATAAGCGAATCATCTAAGCAAAATTCTTAAGGTCATACTGTGGTAATACGGTTAAACCTTAAAGAAAAAAATATATAAGGTCATACTGTGGTAATACGGTTAAACCTTGAAAAAATATTTATATGATTGCTAATACAAAATTTGTATCATCAAAATTTGTATCATCAAGCTAATTGCAGGTTGAAAAAGATGAATAAAGACGCTAACCGATTTTCTTACCATGTGTGTGACATAGATAAAGGGTCTTAATGTGACTGTCTAGAATGAAAAAGGATGAAACAAAGGAGAAGATTTAGATTTTAGTACAACGGCATGATCCGAATTCGATATGTATAAGAGGGAGAACTTTGTGTGTCGTTGAAATACCCTTCTTGATTGTGTAAAGAACCTAACTAATTAATCTTAGCCGATTTGAATTTCTGACCACGTATGAGTACTTGTGATGTTATTTTCCTCTAAGTCTGTGTGTGTGAGTTGCTTCGCATTTCAAATGTTTTCTACATGCAAGCTAAATTGCTTGAGGACAAGCAATGGTTCAAGTTTAGGGGAGTTTGATGCACCTAAAAATGTGCTATTTATTTAGTTAATTTACTATTATATTTTAATTATTTTTTATTTCGATTTCGAAGTTTTATATTATGAATCGTTACTTATTTCTCGTATTTTAAATAAACAGATAAAAAGTGTACGAGTTGAAGAAAGGAGCGAAAACGGACCAAAAAGGAGCAAAACCGGACAAAAAGGCCACACACGTGCAACCAATTGGGCCACACGTGTGCAGCCCACAAACAACAATTGACGCCTGCCAAACAAAACAAAGTGGCGGCTGCCAAATTGTCCAAAGTGGCGCCTGCCACTTTTCATCACAGCCGTTCCTCAAAATTTAATCAAACGGTGACGCGTGTTTTGCAATTAGTCCCACATCGGGCAGTACACAACATTGGTGTTTTGTATTTTAGTATAAATAGGTCCCTTTTCTCCACTTTCTAGGCAACCAACTGGTAACAGTTGAGGAAGAGAATTGAGACTAAGATTTAATTCTTGATTTCTTCTCTTAGTTTAATATTTTTATTTCCTGCTGTTGCGCTGTCGGTGTCCGTACTCAAGATTTCCTTTATTAATTCAGGTTCTTTATTTTATTTTCTTTTCTTTATTTTTATGCTTATTTTATTTATTTTATTTTTCTATTTTTATGTCTTTATTTTTATTTATTTATTTTATGTCTTTAGTTTTAGTTATGTCTAGCTAAATTTAGCGTTGCTAGGATGTGTAGTTAGTAGTTAATAGGGGTTCGGTAGTTAATTCGTGCTTAATAGTTTTCAACCACCAGTTTTAAATAAATATGTTATCAAATAATTCGTCACGAGAGTGAGGATTATTTTAAAGGCAATAAACCAACATTGACGAGAGTTGAGGTTTAGGGTCGGATAGTTAAAACTGACCGTTAGTTCTAAAGTCCGCGAGAGCTATTTAGGATTAGTGAGTTTTATATTGATTTTCAAAGGTACTTATATAGGTAAGTGAGCGCGTGAGAGCTGAGCATTTATTTTATCTAAGTATAACGCTAGTCAAGATTTGCGAGAGCTGAGATTAGTGTTTTTTAAATTAAATATAATTCTTGAAAACTGACAACGGTTTTATTTTCTTAAGCAGTTTTTAATTAAGCGTTGATTATAATTCGTCACGAGAGTGAGAATTAATTAAAGTAAAAATCAATAGAGCGAGAGCGTGAGATTTCTACTAGATAGTAAAAACTGAACATTAAATCTAATTCGCAACGAGAGTTGGGATTAGAGTTAATTAAATTATATTGTTTTTCAAAGAGTATTTTATTAGCGGGTGTGAGGACGAGAGTTAAGCACCACCTTTATAATTTATAATACTATCTGAATTGTATTTTTAAAACAATATAGTTTTGAAAATTTAATTGTTTACACCACTAAAATCTAGAAGTAATGCAACTACTTTGTAAAGTATTTTATTAATTTCATGATGAGAGTTGTGAGAGCTGGAAGTGAGAACGGCTTTCGCCTGGAGCATCGATTTTATTAAAATACGACAATTAGATGTGGTAGTAATTTTGTCTAGCGCGAACTAAGTATTGAACCCTCTGAAGCAACTAATAGCACGTCCTAGCAATATTTTATTTACATATTAAAAATCTAAAAAAATATTTATTTCTCTTATTTTAGTTATTCAATTAATCATAACCCTTTAAATCATTAGCCTTAGATTTACAAAGCAACACTAGAATACGGTAGGTCGATTATTGGTCCTTTGGGTTCGATATCTTTTAAAACTACACGACACGACTGTATACTTGCAGTACCATTGCGTTGTCACACGACCACAGGGGTTGAACCCGAACGAAAATCTTACCGAAACTAAAACCACATGGTCAAATAATGAAAAACTACTGCCAGCTTCATTCAGAGTCAATTTTCATCACCTTCAAAGAATAACTAGTCTTTGATTTCATTAAGTAGTGCTTAAATTCTGCAATTTCACTAATATGAAGTTAAAATACTTTCTGATGCACAAGTTATTCATCAATACAAATCAATAATTTGCTACTGATAAAATATTTCAATCAACATATAAAGTGATAAACACAACAAAATATATCAGTAACTTCATTCACTTTGGTATTTCAATGATCTACAAAATAACCACAAGTCAATTACCTTCATATTAATCACCTACTACTAATTACTACAAATGAAAGCAACTATCGCATACTGCACAAGAACTAGGGGACTGTTAGCAATGAAATTATTGGAAACTATGACACAAAATTAGAAACATGAAATTGGCTTTGGCTCAAACCATGTCAACTTTGTGGCCAAATCTTGCTTCTTTAAGCTTAGCAATCACTCTTTCAAGCTTCTGAATCCTGTTTTCAAGATCAATTACCATGTCTAATGTAAAAGGACTAACACTTTCCCCTTTTTCACCATTTCTATCACAAAATGGAATCTTGATTCCTGTTTCATCCCCATTTCCAGCTATTTCATTACTCACATTCGATGATATAAATTCACCAAATTCATGACTACACAAAGAGACTTTGTTTTTGCCTTCACCTTGAGTCTCAGATAAACAGACTCTACCACTACACATCCTTGATTTTTTGCTCTCATTTGCATCTTTTAACTCATCCTTCAAAACCCCTTTTGAAAGTTCAGTGTTATCTTTTGAAACCGGCCTTTTCAGTGGCAATATCTTCTCATCATCTTCTGAAGAGGTTGAACAACATCGGTTCAATAAATTCTTAGATTCATGGACTTTGCCACCACACTTGTACTCTTCCAACACAGACTTACAAACCTCAACATCAGCATCAATAATTTCATCATCTATCAAACAATTAAGAACAGAATTTTTAGCAGGAACATCAGCATACAAATCCTCAACCTTCCTAGTTTTAATTTTTAAACCCTCATCATCACAAAATTTTCCACAATTAAGAGTGTCAACAAGATTGGGAGGAAATCCAGGTGGAACACCAACATCATTACCACTTGTGTTAAATTTTACAACATGAAGTCTGTGCTTTCTTAAACTAGCGCTTCTCTTCCGACGCACAACTTTCTTAACATAATCGTCATGACCCAATACCAATTGCTTCCACCACTTTGCATAACGCATGGTAACATCTGCCTCAAATAATCTTGGTGGGAAATACAATTTTTTATCAGATATGGGCCTGCAGTAATTTTTCCAAGCAATGAATTTAGTCTCGTTAAGCCTAGGCACATAACTTGGAACATCTTGATCCATTCCAAATTGCATAGCGACTCTATGTGGGAGATATTGCTCCATAGACTCAAATCCAACAAGCTTAGAAACTCTCAAGCATGTAACAAATGAGAGCATTTCTTTATCCAAATCTTTCTCAAACGGTGCCCAAATTTTATCATTTGGATAAAACATTCCACATTTATCAGCACATATAACATACGGACGCCAAAGAAAATCATCGCTAGCTGAGTCTAACGCCAACTTAACATTGTCAATTTTCAAGGCCTTAACCTTATGCCACCTAAACAATAAAGGGTCTCCATGGTTGGTCAACATAGTTTGTGGTTTTGGTTGCAAATTTTTGAACCTCTCCCACACCCAAATTTGAACCAAGTAAAAGGGTGATTGAAGAGTAATCTCCACAGGAAACCTATCACCACCAGTAGGATATTTTGACAAATCAACTATTGTTTTCTTAAACAAAGTTAAATCCCTATATATGCTAGCTAAAACAGCTGGTGCCAAAGCAATAGGATTTCCTCTAGCAAGATGAATAGAAATAGGAAACAAACAACTTTTTACCAAAAAGTTTTTATTAGGAAAAACAAAAACTGACAACCAAGTAGCAAGAAATGATTCATGTTCAATTTCACTACCTTTACCAATAAAAATATCCATCCATATTGATGGTCTAGGCTTACCTGATTTAGTCTTATAAAGCTCATTTCTTGCAAAGATCAATTTCTTCTCCACCTCTCTCATTTCTTCATCTTGAAGTGAAATGAAAACAGGATCACCAAGAACAGGGTAACCCCCTAAAACCATGATATCCTCCAAAGTTATTGTTGCCTCACCAAAGTGAAACACAAAGGTATTTGTCTCCCAACACCATTTCTCAACAACCCCATAAACCAAGTCTTGATTTTTCTTTATGCAGCATTTGGTGCTCATTATGGCTTCAAAGATTCCAACTTTCTTCCACAGTGATTCATATTTGAGCTTAAGTTCATCAACCCATTTAACCCATTTAGTTTGTGGGTAACGCCACCCATTGAAATGGATTTCTAAAGGCCATTGATTTGGGTCAAAAACAGAAGAAGATGATGAAAATGGGTTACACTTAAAAGCTGGTTCTTTAATGGAGTTTTCAATTGGGTTTAGAAAATGGGCTGTTCTGAAAGTTGGTTGACTATCACCAGCAGGTGAAACCATGAAATCTTCCCTCACCTCAATCATGGTATCTTCCAATGACTGTTGATTCATGGGTTTGAGACTATTCCTCAAAAAGCTATAAACTTTAATGAGAAACTGTGATGGGGTTGAAACTATAAACTTTCAAGGATGAAGAAATTATTTTCCAAAAATGGTTGCTCTGTAGAAGTGACGTTTGTAGAGAATCCTTGCACAAGAAGGGAGAATGATGTGAAACCCCCAAATTACCCTTGTCCTGTCTGTAATTTGAAAACCTCAAACGAAAGAAAGGGGTCATTTAAATGAATAGTTGGTCGCAGGTGTTTAATCAGAAATTCAGAATTTTTAGTCACACTCACACGCAAAAAATATACTTTATTAATGATTTTTAAAAAATATTATTTTTATTTCTTTATTTAATTTTATTTTTTTTATTTTTTTGATGAACTATTATTTTTATTCTTTACATGTGTCATTATATTTTTACTTTTAGAGGACTTATAAAAAAAAATATAGCATCAAAATTATAACTTGCACAGAGCACTTAAAATTTCTGGGACGACCATATATATGTTCATAGTATCACATATTTTGCCCGCGTTCGTGACTTTCAAATTTGAATATTTTTAGGGGGTGGAGCTTCAACCCTTATTCCAATCCTAAGACCTCCCAGATGCACCGTCCCTACTTGCTTACAAGCGAGACACAACTACTAGTATTGTGTCTAGCCCTCTTCATCACGGTTCATGGCACACGAGGATTAAAAGCAAGTGTGTTGGACTTTGGGTCGGTTCAGTTTGAGGAGAAGGACAGAGTCGAAAAGAAGAAAATGGAAGAAAAAAAAAATTCAACTGGTTTTATTTTATCATAAACATCGGGTCACTCATCACGGTGACCTTGATGATTTACATCGAAGACCGTCTTGAAAGGGGTATGGGTTACCGCATACTAGTTAGCGGCTTCATTGTTGCACTAGTCATATTCCCGATGGGAACCAAAAACTACAGATACAAGAAACCATGAGGGAGTCCAGTTACCCAAATTGTAGTAGTTGTTGGCAATATGGAAAAAGAGGAAGCTACAAATCCTTGTTGTGATTCATCTTTCTTATGTGATGTGGACAACATCACAGAGGAGTCGAATAGTATTAAGAAGCATAAGTTGTCGTACATCTCACAACTGGGGTATTAATTCTCTTCATTACGGTATACATATACAAAATTTCTAAAATGGTTGAATTGGAAGAAGGAAATGTTTTGAGCTAGGGCCCGTTGCTGAGTTACAATTTTGTTACCTTTTATTATATAATAATTATAAATATACAATGCTAAAGAAAAATTAAAAATTATACTTCAATTGTTAGAATCTATTAATTCTTCAAGAGTCTAATTCTATTTTAAAATTTAGCAATAATAATTATTTAATATATTTATTTTAACACACACGCATGCACACGAGAATGCACGCATATACATTAAGTAAAAAAAAATAATACCCATAAAATTTTATTGTCTGATAGCTCCCGTGGAACAGTCTCCGGAACCCTTATGTTTTGAACCATTTGGGTCTGATTTTTTTTTTTTTTTTGCGTCACAGAGAGTATATGGAACCCCTAAAATTTTCCTTCCAAATTTGAGTACGTCGACTTTTGTAGTTGAATACTAGACATTTTAGTGCTCTATATTGAAAAAGTCGGTCAATTTAATTCTTATAGAATTTGCAAATTTCAAATTAGTCCTTGAAAATATCTATCAATTTTTTTTCTCAATTTTATTTATTTATTTTTGGCTCATATAATACCATAAATTTATACTATATGTACACTCGAATTTGGACCACAATTTTAAAGGGTTATTCAACCAATTTGCAAAAGAGAGACTAGTATTTTATTCACCTTACAAATGAACCAAGAGACTAAATATAACTTTAAAAACTCAATGCCTCTTTCTCCACCTTTAAAAACAATGAAGTTTCTCATAATCCAAATATTCCAAGTGTTGCTTGGGATCCAAATATTCCAAGTGTTGCTTGGGCCAGTTTCTGACCTTGTTCTTTTCTTTTGTCTCTTTGTCCAGAGAGTATGAAAATAATGAGGATAAGATTATTTTTTGTGTCCCAATTTTTTATAAGTTATACCAGTAATAGACACGTGATATCGTACGGGTCGTAGCGTTACGTCAATATTTTTTTAAGTTACACTTTACTAATTAAAATTTTAAAAATAAAATATTGCATTAAGACAGTCATTTGAAAAAAATCATAAGACTTTCATTAATATTTAATTATTTATTTAGTATATATAATAGCAATTTTGAGATTTTTATAAGTTATAATTCATCGTGTATGCGAAAGCATTTTTTTTTACCAATGTATATATTTAGTACTTATAAATAATATCGTATTTGAATCAATATCGTATTTTGTCCCGCGTATGATTTAATTAGTATATATGCTAATTATTTTGAATTTGCTATCAATTATAATTTGTCCTGTATCTGATAGCATATTTTATCTAGTTTTTGATTATTTTTTTGGTACAACAATGTTTGATTTATTTAGTACGTACATTATAATTATTTTTTCCCGTATTGGAGTCAATATCGTATTTTGTCTTGCATATGATTTATTTAGTATATATGATAATTATTTTGAAGTTTTTTATCAGTTATAATTTGTCCCGTATCAGATAGCATATTTTATCCAGTGTTTGATTTATTTAGCAAATTATAATTATTTTTTCCCGTATTTGAATCAATATCGTATTTTGTCCCGCTTAATATTTATTATATTTTATCCAATGTTTAATTTATTTAGCACATTATAATTAATTTTTTTCCCGTATTTGAATCAATATAATATTTTATCCCGCGTACGATTTATTTAGTATATATTATAATTATTGTATGAGATGTGAGGGAAGTGTTTATCTTTGTTGAAGTCCATTGGGTTGTTAAATATACATAGTATTTTCATACTACACCTTCACAAATCAATGTGACAGCTTTTTGAGTAAAAAAAATAAATCAATGTGACAGCTAAGACTAAGACAATGATTTGTTCAATTTAATTAATTTGTTAGTCCTTAATCTGAGAGAGAAAAGGAAGAGGAGAAGTGAATGAAATTTGATGTGAGTACATAATGAAATTTAAATTAGTGAAAAGAGGGGAAATGTTATGAATTCAAAATTCAAAATTCGACTTGTGATGAGTGAGACAAAAGTTGCCTTTTCACTTTCCTTTGTTCTGTTGCTTTTTCTATTGTTGGCTTACATGGCTTGGTTAGAAAAATCACTTTTCTAGTCACAATGAAACAATTGGCTCATGTGGCTTAGTTAGTTTACCAAATGGTGGTTTGAAAAATCACATTTCCACTCACAAAGTTCCAAATTGGCTCATGTGGTTTGGTCGGTTTCCCGGTGTGTACTTTCAGTTTAGTTAGCAAATTTTTGGACACCAATTGTCCTCACTTTGGACACATGGCAGCATCTTAAGTAAGGGCAATTAGGAGTTTTTCAGAACAATCAACTTTCTTATATAGATTAGATAATTATATAATATTGCGAAAGAAAATTTAAAGATTATACTTTTAATTGTTAGAATCTATCTGACAACCTATAATTCTTCAAATATATTTCACTATCAACATCATAAGAGTCTAAATCTATTTTAAAATTTAGTAATAATAATTATTTAATTTATTTATTTTAACATACGGACGCACGCACGCACATACGCACGCACTAAGTAAAAAAATATTGGTGCGCCTAAAATTTTGATTCAACTAGGACACAACTGCTAATATTATGTCTGGCCCTGTTCATCACAACCCTTGGCACTGGAGGATTAAAAGCAAGTGTGCCAGGCTTTAGGTCAAACCAGGTTGATGAGAAGAATAGAGTAGAAAAGAAGAAAATGGATAAAAATTTTAACTAGTTTTATTTCATCGTAAATATCGGGTCACTAATCGCAGTGACCTTGATGGTTTACATTGAGGACCATATTGCAAGCGGGGGTGGGTTATGGTATTCTAGTTAGCGGCATTATGGTTTCACTAGCCATATTCTGATCGGGACAAAAAACTATTGATACAAGAAACCACGGGGGAGCCCACTTACTCAGATTGCATCGGTTGGTTTGGCGGCATGGAAAAAGAGAAAGCTACAAGTCCCCGCTGATCCCTCTTTCTTGTACGATGTGGATGACATCATGGAGGAGGAGTCGTATAGTAAGAAGGAAAAGTTGCCACACAACTCACAAATGAGTTTTTTTTGGACAAAGCTGCTCTCAAGAACGGTGGTGGTGGAAAGTGGAATCTTCGTACATTGACAAATGTCGAAGAAGTAAAATCGATTTTAGGAGTCCTGCCAATATGTACCCCCACAATTTTTTTCTGGACAATTCAAACCTAAATCACCACACTCTCAGTCAAAAATAATGGAGAGGTTTTTCTCTACCTTGGAAAATTCAAGTTTTTCTTAAAATAATATCCAGAGTATGAAAATAATGAGTATAAGATTATTTTTGGTGCCCCGTCTTTTTATAAGTTATATAATCTATCTATTATTTATATGTTTGAGAGTTTCTCTCTCATAGTACTTTTCTTATGTGTCATTCTCTATTTGATCACTTGATTAGGTGTCACTCTACTATTTACTAATCTCCTATGTGGCGACTTATTAGAACATTTCTCTAATTTTATTTATTTGACCTTTGGTTAATTTAAAAAGGCAACTATTACTATATTAATCAGGTTTAAATCACAAAAATCAAAATCAGAAAGACAATTATTGATATATTAATCGGGTTTAATCACAAAAATCAAATTTAAAAATTATAACTATATATAGAAATTTCTTATTCTTATAAATTAATTTGAACAACATTAGATGTTGAGTTTTTTTTTTTTCGTTTGAAAAATATCTACAATATTTTCAATTCTTATTTTTTAAGTGTATTATTATTTGATTAATAAAAAAAACTGTATTATTATTTGAGTGCATTTGTCTAAATTACCTTTAACATAAATGAGTAGTTTTAAAACAAATTATTTTTATATTATATACATATGAAAATAAATGAGGAGTCAATTTATATTCTATATTTGGAAACAATTCAAAACATTATTTATTTTGGTAAGAATTCAATACATTATTATTAGGAGATTAGGAGGCAATCAAACAACTTATAGTACTAATATTCTAAAATGGTAAGACCCCAATTTTTTTTTAAACAAGACCCCAATTTTTTTAACATACGAAAACAAATTCTTATTATGTGATAAAAAGAATTATGCTAAAAAACTAATATATTTTTATTAAAATATAAGCATTAGTTTGATAAAAAAATTATTCACATTCAATTTATTAATAAAAATTAAAATTTGAAATTTATTTTAAAATATAATTCTTCATTTTTTTTAACAAGCCAATTCTTCATATTTTATTATCTTAAAAAAATGGAATATTTGAGTTATATTCATGTGCATCAATTTATAATATAATGGAATGGAATATGCCTTATTTACAAATATATTTACTAATACGTTTTTTAAATTGAAAATGGAATCAATATATTTGACTTTAATGAATTTAATTTTACATTAAAGACAAAATTACTCATATGTAGTGAAGGGCAAAATAGACATAAGAAAAAGTCAACTCAAACTCCCCTATCCCCTTTATATATTGTTATAGATTTCATCTCTCTCAATACTCACAATTTTTTTGTCTATTGTCACTTTTTAAAAATTTCTTTATTATTTTTTCTTTGTTCGATTTTTCTTATATTGTTTTTTTTTACTATTTAGATTATTTTCTTTTGGTCTTTATATTTTTATTTTTATTTATTAATCCAATTTATTATTTGTGACACAGAAATCATTGAAAGACAATAAGAAATGCATCACATTCTGACAAAATGGATTGAATTGAGATCAAACTTGGAGTCTCTTTTTTTCTTATCTTGCTTTAACAATAATTATGAGTTGGATACAACTTGAAATATCAATGATGTATTCTCTTAATGAATGAATCAACAGAGTGATCAAATGATGTATTTTTTCAATAGTGTTATGTTCATCATTATTTATATATGAAATTTTATATGTACCTCACTATGTAGTTTTCTTACGTATTATTTTAGTTTTTGAATTCATATTAGTTATTTGTATAGTTTTTTTTTTACAATCAGTGGACTTTGAATTAGTTATTTGTATAGTTAAAAATATTAAAATAAAATCCAAATAATTATGTTTAATGATGCATAGTTTTAGGTATTAAAATTAGGTTAATTAAAAGAAGGCTTAAATATGTCATCGGTCCCTGCAGTTACACTCACTTTTGGTATTGGTCCCTATACTTTAATTTGTTGGCTTTTGATCCTTGTAATTTGAAAATTGTTTGTTTTTGGTCCCTCCGTTACTTAAACGTTAAAAAAAATGGGTATAAACTAACGGAGTGCCACGTGGCCCAATCAATGTAAGCCACGTGGCACACTAAAGACTCACTTTTATGATTTATATTTTAAAGAAAAATAAATAAATGAGAATTTAATATTAGTATTTTATTAATAGAAATAAATAATTAAAAAGTAACAAAAATTGCATAAAAAGAGGGATTAAGTATGCTGCTCTTCTTGGTTCAAAAAAAAAAGTATGCTGCTCTTCTTGGTTCAAAAAAAAAAGTATGCTGCTCTTCTTCTTCTTCTTCGTGAGACAACAACAATCACAATTCACAACTCATTTGTGTTCTTGTTCTTCTTCATTTTTATCAACAACATTCACATTCATGAACAAATGCGACCAAGTATGGCCAGAAATTTTACGAAAATCGATCTTCAAACAACCAGATTCGAACTCAAAAAAGGAACAACACAAACCAGCGGCGATTCTAGTTCAGGTGAGGCTACTGGTTGTGGACAGGATCTTAACCGGAGATGTTCTTGCCGTGATTCTGCTTCTTCCCTTAGCCTTATATTTTTTAATTTAATTAATAAAAATAATATATAAATATTAAATAATAATAGTTGTAAAAGTTATAAAAAAAAATATAAATCATAAAAGTAAGTCTTTTTGTTGTGCCACATGGCTTACATTGATTGGGCCACGTGGCACTCCTTTAGTTTATACCCATTTTTTTAACATTTAAGTAACGGAGGGACCAAAAGCAAACAATTTTCAAATTACAGGGATCAAAAGCCAACAAATTAAAGTACAGGGACTAATACCAAAAGTGAGTGTAACTACAGGGACCGATGACATATTTAAGCCTTAAAAGAAATTCATTGGACTTTGAATTAGTTTACTTTTTTTTTTACAATTTGGTACTAAACAAAAATGAAACTTTCTCTTCATCAATTTGTTTATTTTTATTTAAATACATTAATTTATTTTTGGTCTTGCAATACTATCATTAATTTATTGAAATTTTCATATTTTATGAGATTTGACTTTCTCAAGAAGTTTGTATATTAATTTCTAGCTTTCTATAGAAGTCTTTATATTAATCGTGTGTTAATTACGAATTAATTATTGCACCAAAAATATTATGTCAAACTTTGGTATATAAGATAGCTACACTCAAGGAATATGATTTGATGATAAAACAAAATTTTAGAAACATTACCAAAATTGACTAAAAATATTTTTGCTCTCAGCTTTCTTTCATCTCTTTTTTCTCATCACCCTCATCTAGGATTGTTTTTCAACCAATTTGTGAATTATTTTTTTTACATATTCTTTTCTCTTATTTAGTTTTTTTTTTATCATTTCTCATCTCTATGGCCTATATGTTTTTTCTATTGGATCTAAAGAGCATATTTAAAGACGAAGAATAAATTTATTTATTCAATTTTTTTAATATGTTGATGAGATCCTTACAGAAACTGATGCAGATGTCTATGAGAGAAAAAATAACATGTGAGTTGGGAACGGGGAGTGGAAGATTAATATACACCCTCCCCTTTAAAATATGTAAAATTTGTATTATTTTTCATATCTAAATAAATTACATTAAATAAAAAAAATTATAGATAATTAAAAAATCACAAAATATTAAAATTTTAATAATTTATATTTTTCATTGAACATTAATCCGTGCAATTGCACGGGTAAGTTATACTAGTTAAAATATATAATATTGTGAAAGAAAATTTAAATATTATACTTTCAATTGTTAGAATCTTTCTGACAACTTTTAATTATTCAAATATATTTCACTATCAACATCATAAGAGTCTAAGTCTATTTTAAAATTTAGTTATAATAATTATTTTATTTATTTATTTTAACATACGGACGGCCACACATGCGAGTGCACGCAAGCACATACACACAAAGTAAAAAAAATAATTGGTGCCCCTAAAATTTTGATTCCATGTACGGTCCCTCCTCTCGAACATCCTCTGTAACACTCTTGCTATCTATATTATACATACTATTATTGCATACTAGAACTTTGACCCATGCGGTGCATAGGTCTAATTAGCTGTAATATGTAACAATAAAAAATAAAATACAAAAATTCTAAGAGCATTTTCAATAAGAGTAGTATAGAGAATTTCATTGACTAATTATTCTATATTTGTTTATGTGTTTATTTTATATTTTATATATTTTTTAAATAATTTTGGAACCCCATCATTTTGTTTACTTATTAAAAAAAAAATTGCCGATAACTAAAGGTTAAAAAATTGATGATAATTAGAGGTTAAAAAAACATTAAAGACACAATCAAGAACATAAACTTAAGTAGACATCCATAAATAAATAAAAATTGTGATTAATTCCGCCGTTCAAATTTATTGAAAACAGAGTTAACGGATTCCTAAATTCTTTCATAATTGAAGCACATGTTTTAGCGGTTGAAAGGTTTTATTGTAAGCTGCAATAAAAAGAAAGAGAAAATGAGAGCGGAAAAAAATTTGGTTTAGGGTTAGCTTATGTTAGCAAGCTTATAATATAAGAGATGAGAGATTATCAGTTTTTAATTGTTTTAATTGTGCAATGAAAATTGATGGTGCTTAATTGTCGTATGAAATCTTTCCTATGAAAGTTGATGGAGCTTAACACTTTGTGGACATAATTTAAATCACAATTGGTCTGCTAGTGCGTATTGTATAAATTGATCGTCAATTGATATTAAATCTGCAATGTTAAAATCAAAATAATGAATGTGATTAGTGACATGTCTATGGTTGTGTTTGGTTGTATTGCAAAAAAAAATTGATTTAGCAGAATTGAGTTTGATAATAACTTTCCAAATTACACGTGATAATAACTTTCCAAATCTCACATGATAGTTATTCTCTAAATTTATGATCCGGTAGAAAAAAAAAATCATTGATCAGGAAAGACATAAAAATATTTTGTGATGAATAATATAGTCAACAATAATTTTAATATGATATACTTTTAAAATTGATGGTACTTATCAATTATTGCACATAATTTTAATTACAATTGGTATACTTGTCATAGTGGTTGGAAATATTGTCTTGCACTGAAGGGTTGTGGGTTCGAATCTTAGTCAAAACAAAATTGTATTATTTTTTAATAAAAATTGCAAGATAAAATGGAGGAAAAACATGGAAAACAAATTAGGGTTTAGGATTTGCTTGTGTATACAAGCTTATAATATAAAAGATTAGAATTAGAATTACTAGTATTGATTAGGAATTATCTTGTTGACTCAACGACTACTCAACATTATTGTATATTAGAATTAGAATGTAAAATATTGATAGTATCAATTATTCGCGGATTCCATATTACTCCTATATTAATTATTAATTAGAAAATTATCTTGATGACTCAATCATTCATTCTTATTGATTGCTCCTTCGTTTGTTATTTATTTTAACTAGATTGTGAGTCAGTGCTAAGCACAGGAAATAAAATAGTATAAAATTTAAGGTTAGTTTATGGAAATTAGCACTTCCTGTCCCAAAATAGAAACATTGATCAACAAAGATAAATATGTTTTTGGCCCAGATTTTGAAACAAATACATTAAGTTTTTGCTTCATTTTTTCTTATATTTTTCGAATAAGAGAGCATATATATTTAACGACCTTTAAACTATTTTTATTTTCTTTTTTTATTATTATCATATAAACTGTAAAAATTTACCTTTAAACTATTTTTGAGAGGTCTATATTTTAGAGAAAATAAATTAGAGAGAAATAAATTCTCACCATTAAAAAATAAAAACTTGAAAAAATAATGTGGAGATCTTATAAGCATTGATAATGTAGAAACTAATGGTCATGATCTTCATGTTATTTTCTCAAAAAAAAAAAAAAAATCAATAGAGAAAAATCTATCGTAATATCGTATTAAACAACCTTATTAATTGCTTTTGTTTTAAATATTTCTGTTGCTGTACATCGTCCAATAATTTGGGCTAGCAATAAATTTTTTGGTTAAGGGGATAGCAATGATTTTATTCCTTTTATATTGAACAAAAAATATATGAGTAATTGAGTATAGAGCTCGATCACATCCTTTTGTGTTGGAACGATGGCAGACTCAATGGACTCAACACAGTTTGGCTCAAGTAGTTTGTTCAGTGCTTAAATCAACTTAAATATTTACAAAGTAAAATGTCATCAAAGTCATAAGTTAATTTATTTCTTTTAATTGTACCTTGTAAAAGACATAGAATTGCTGCTACAATATAATACTCTCTCTTATCATTTTTATAAGTAAAAAAATCATTTTTTAGGTTCAATAAAAAACTAATATATCTGATTTATAATATGAGTCAGATACATCAATTTTATAATGAATCTAAAAGCAATTATCAGAATCATACAAAAACTGACACGAAATACATACAAAAAAAAAAAACTTACATGCATCAAATAGAGGTGCTGCATCAACCGGTCACGCCAAACATTTATAATACTTTGTACATGACATTAAGATGAGTCACTCATTTGATCTCTCTATTCCTCATCATTCATGGATAAATCATCATGAGTTAAAACTACAAAACAAGCATAAAAAACTATCTTGCAGAAAAATTCGATTTGCAGAAATCAAAATTTTTATTAGTGCAAATTTAGGAAAAAATCGGTTAATAGAAATCGAATTTTTTTTCAAGGCAAAAAAATTCAGTTAACAAAAACCGAATTTTTTATACAAGGAAAAAAATGAAAATTCACGAGGTATAAAAGAATCATGGGTGTTCGGATGAGAAATTATAAAAAACGGTTTGGCTTGAAAGTTTGACAGTCTATACCGGGCCAGGCTCGGACACTGTTTTTTGCAGCTCATTTATCATGGTCATTTAAAAATGTATTTAAATAATATTCTATCGTCCCATGAACTTAACTCAATTGACAGAAACATTATTTTATATATACAATACAACGGTCATGTTCGAACTCCGATCAGCTCACATATCCACTTTATAGATAAAATTTTTAGTCAATAGCCTTTTGACAAAAATAAAATAAAATATTATTCTAAAAAAAAACTCGACGGATTAATCTCTGCAGTTGCGCGAAGAAATACCCGGTTTGAAAAAGAAAAAAAAACATTATTGATAAAAACAAAAACAAAAAATCAGACAAAAATACTTTTGCCCTTTCCGTTCACTCCATTTTACCGCAGTCTCACTCACAGCTTCATACTCTGCAAAGAATATTCATTCGTTATTCAAAGTTGCAGCAGCATCAGCATCATCAGGGTTTATGGTTTTGTCTCTCTTTCTCAATCTTTCACTCTACTATTCTCTCATGGATTCTCTCTCCAATGCTTCACTACTCAAATAACCCCTTCAAAAACCCCTTTTTCTATTTTCCCTTTTTGCCACTCCTTCAACCAAAAAACCTTCCTTTTTTACACTTCAAAGCTGGGGAGATTATTGGGTTTGTTTTCAGCCATGTGGGTCTCTTCTCATAGTGCCACTCCTTTTAGGTCACCTTACTATTGTTCCTCTTGTTTGTCTTTTTCTAACTCTTCTTCTAAACCATTTCGTTTTCATCTGGCTTCTTTGTCTTTTTTTGCTTCATATGGATCACCTCAACACAGGTTTGTTCATTTTGAATTCAAAGTTCTTATCTTTTTTCATTTTGGTCTTGTTTTCAGTTTGTCTCATGTCTTAATATTGCTTTATAATTTGAAGAATTTTATGTGTTTGTGTTTTGAGTTTGGTAGAGTTTTTAATTGTTTTGGATTGTTTGTTTGTAATGTGTGTACATTATGTTTTTTGTTTTAGTAATTTGTTGAATGAAATGTCTTGTTTGTTTCCTTGGTTGGTTTCTGTTTTTATTTGAACTTTTGATATACTCAATAATAAATGCATTTCTAGAGATGAAATTTGAAATAGAAGTTTGGTTTAGTTTCTTCTTTTTGGCTTTTTGTGAAAATTGTGATTTCCTATAAATCATAGAGTAGTATTGACACTGATATGTCGACACTGATAATAATTTGAGAAAAATGACTAATTAAATGCAGTCTCATATGTGTTGGCGTTGGACATCGGGCACACTTCAAATATGAGGTGTCGGTGCTACATAGGACTGATTTTTACTGCTATTTCTGAAGTGAGGAGAGGGGGTGAGTGAGATATTCAGTTGAGTTAAGGTGTAGAGAAAGTTTGTTTGTGTATGTTTGTAGTGTGTTGTTCGGATACAAAATTCATTGTATTTTTAGGGGTTTTCTCATAAGGGCGTCTTTGTGACTTTGGAAATTTTACATGGATTAATGATTGCGACAGTATTGTCGAATAGATAGGGGAGCTTTAGTGTGACGGAATTTTAACAAACTGCTATTGTTATGCGATACATGATTTAGTACAAAATATTGTCAAATAACGGCTATAGCAATATAGCTTAGCAGAATTTGAACAAACCTCTATTTTCTGCGATCTGTAAATGACACTGATTGACACCACTGGATTGCTAGTAGTTTGATATTTATGTGGTTGACAAGTTTGATTTCAAATTTGCTAGTTGCTCAACTTTTGACCAGTGTGTTAAAAAATTAACAATTCAACATTGAATAACTAGTTACAGGTAGCAAGACATAAGTTGTAAACCATGAAATGGTATGTAAATGACTTGAATGAAGTTCTTCTATAATGTTCCTATTCCTTTTCTTCTAATATTTTGTATTACTCATAAAAAAAAAGGGCAACCTAAAATTGTTTGATAATGATTTATTTTATTAATATTCATACTTTGGCTGCTGCAACATGCGTGGCTACATAGCCATGTCTGATTGAGTTGTTTGTAATCTTGCTCAATGGGCCAAAGTGAAAAGTAAAATATGCTATTATAATCTATTGATCGGTACCTTTATATATATATATTTTTTTGCATGATATGCACAGCAGAAGAAAAATGAAACCAATCCAGATTGCCAACAATGTCCTCCTACATAGCAGTTTGTCAAGTAATTCCCTTCAATTTAGAGAAGGTTCACAGCGTCAAAAGCGAATATCTTTTGGGTTGAATAAATGCAATGACATGGAGTACCGTCGAAATTCTCCAGTACATATTTCAGTTATGAAATTTTCAACAAGACGGGAAAAAGATCTGAGTTCGTTGAGTTCCTTTGGCAAAAAAATGAGGGCGATGGAACGTTTGGCCTCTTTGGGTAACAGATTGTACAAAAAACATCCTACAAAATTACGTGGTAATAAAACTGGCTGGAACGCGGCTAGGGATTCATTGGCTCAAACAAAAGTGGAAATGCATGATCCGGACAACAGTAGTTTGTATCCATCCAATACAAATACAACTGCTTCTTTTATTGGTCAGGAACAGGCTATTTCTAGGAAAACGGAAAACAATGTTATGCTACAGGATCTACGTGAACCTGCCTCATCTTCTGATCAACAATCTATGTTACAAAACTCAAAGGTATCGATAGACACCGGAAGACTTGGCACCAAGTCAAATGCATCTTCGTTAAATATCAGTGAAGAGAAAGTTGATGCAGTTAATGGCAATCACCGTTTGGCTACAACTGCAAAAAAAGCAACTAACGCAAAATTTACTGTTACAATGACACGCAGTGATGAACAATCAAAACTTCGGGAAAGGCTCTGTAGTATCTATGAAAACACATTGGTTGTCGACAATCTTTCTCTTGCAGAGGAAGTAGCTAAGATGCTTACAGTAAATTACAGGCATCTTATTCATGCATGTGATACTGAGGTATACTTATTGACTCTGTTCACTTTTATTATGGTTGTGCCCGAATTTCAAGACTGTACATAACTAGATTCTTTTCTATTATTTGGACATGAATACAATGGATGTATCCTTTAGTTCTTTTTAACTAATACAAGATGAATATTTCTTGTTTTCTTTAATCGTTTTTCGATTTAATTTGCATTGGAAGTTGTGTCACTATGAATCTCTTTGCTACTTACTTGTATTTCACTATAGTTGACCATATGATATGTGCCAATTTTCAATGTCTTGAAAGGTATCCAAGATAGATGTCAAAAAAGAAACACCTATAGATCATGGGGAGATAATATGCTTCAGCATTTATTCGGGTCCAGAAGCTGATTTTGGAGGTGGGAAGTCATGTATCTGGGTAGATGTTCTTGATGGCGGAGGCAAAGAGATTTTAAATAAGTTTGCCGATTTTTTTCAAGATCCGTCGATAAAAAAGGTAACTCCTCTTTCTTCTCACTCTTCCTTTTATCTGTTTAGTCTTACTACTCATCTTTATGTGTAGAACCTGTTTGATTTATATTTTGGTAGAATTGGTTTAAACAAATTTGATGTGTTTTTTATTTTGCATTTGTGAATGATTTTTAAAAGTGAGTTTAGAAGAATTGCTTTTGTTTGATGGTCAAGTTAGTAATCTTAATATTAATGGTAAGATACATGATCAATAAAAAATCACATTTTTAAGCAAAATTAAATGACATGCAGAAACATAAGCCAATATATCATATACAAGTCTCAAAATAACTTAAGATTTGAGTAGTAAATCAAAATGACAAAAGAAAAGTAGAAAATTTACAAAACAGTGGTTGGTTATACAAAGTTAAGGGGAAAGTTGCACACGGAGATTCATATTGATTGGGTTAAGTTTCAATTACTGATCGAGATATGAATCTCAAATTGGTTAAAGAGGTGTTTTCGTTTAGTGAACTACTTGGTAGTCATGTCATTCCACAATTGGAGACTTAATAATGGTCTATATGTTTGTACTTTTCTATATTATAATATATTTTTTTACATAAAATGTTTGAATTTTAAAATATTTTGGTTTTTCTCAAAATCTTAAAAAATTATTTTAATAGTGCTCAATTGTATTACTGGGTTTAGGTGACAGAGAGTTGAAAATGATTTTTTAAATAACAAAGTCAATGGTGCATTCTGTAGGTCTGGCATAACTATAGTTTCGACTGTCATGTTATACAAAACTACGGATTTAAGTTGTCTGGATTTCATGCTGATACAATGCACATGGCACGCCTATGGGATTCATCAAGACGTTGGGTTGGCGGTTATTCTCTTGAAGCACTATCTGCTGACCAAAAGGTCATGTCTAGGGCTAAGCTGAACTGTGAAAAGGATTTGATTGGTAAGGTGTCTATGGCAACTATATTTGGTCAGAAAAAGGCGAAGAAAGATGGATCTTTGGGTAAAATGGTTACCATTGCTCCTGTTGAAGAATTGCAAAGACATGAGCGTATACCTTGGATATGTTATTCTGCCTTAGATGCTAGAAGCACTCTGAAGCTTTATGAGAGCCTAAAGAGTCATCTGTCAGATTTACCTTGGAAACTTGATGGAGAACTTTTACGCGAAAACATGTTCGATTTTTACGAGAATTATTTGCAGCCATTTGGCGAGCTTCTTGTCAAAATGGAGTCTGAGGGTATGCTAGTTGATCGGTCGTATCTTCAAGACATAGAAAAGGTGGCCAAAGCAGAGCAACAGGCAGCTGTTAATAGATTCCGAAAATGGGCTTGTAAATATTGTCCTGATGCCAAGTATATGAATGTTGGAAGCGATGCACAGTTACGAGTACTGCTTTTTGGTGGCACTTTGAACAGGTACACATTATTTAAATCTTTTGTGGAACATTTGCTTCTATCTTATAAATAGATAATTTGGTAGTAACGTTACAATTTTATTTATGAACATATCGGTCTCAGTTGTTTACAATGAAGTGGTTCATGTATATCATGAAGGTAAATCTTTCATTTTTCCTGCCACATTATACAGAAAAAACCAAAATGAGGCAATTCCAACGGAGAAGATTTTCAAAGTTCCCAATGTTGATGGAGTGATTGAAAAGGGAAAAAAGACTCCCTCAAAATTACGTGACATTAAGTTGAATAGCATTGGATATAGACTGAACGTTGACATATACACACCTAGTGGCTGGCCCTCAGTTAGTGGTGCCGTTTTAAAGGCCCTGGCTGGCAAAGTTTCTGCTGAATATGACTTTAGTGAGGTTGAGGATGAGGATGAAGATCCTTCTGAATGTGAAGATGAACCTTTAGAAATAGACAATTCTGCTTATGGAACAGCATTTACTGCTTTTCCAACAGAGGAAGAAGGGAGAGAAGCTTGTCATGCAATTGCTGCTTTATGTGAAGTCTGTTCTATTGACTCTTTGATTGCTAACTTCATCCTTCCCCTGCAGGTAATTATTGTTTTTCTCTTTAATATAAAGCTTATTTTGGACTTTTACCCTGGTCACTGGTCAGGTTGTGTTTCATGTTGGCCTGTCCAGTATGATCGGCATTTATCGTGTCATTCGTCAATGCATTTGAAACATTGTCCAGGAATGTTTATATTTGTCTGTGCAAGAGAGAGGATGAGCACATGTTTAGTCCAATGGCTGCATCTGCATGAACTTAGTACTTAGTAGTAGTTGGATGTCGGTATATGATAGATTATTTGTGCATATCACTATACTGAATTATTTGTTTGTATATTTTAAGTTTGGAATAGTGATGTTGTTTATGTCTGCACTATGGTAGCTTAATATGTCTCAATGACAGGGACATAATATATCTGGAAAGGATCAGCGTGTTCATTGCTCCATAAATATCAACACAGAGACTGGACGCTTGTCGGCAAGAAGACCAAGTTTGCAGGTTCTTCCAGCTTGAATCTTTACATATGGTCGTATGATTCCATTTTATTATGATATTATATCTAAGCTGCTATGACCAAGTCGACAATAGTTTTATCGTTGTTGCTCCCATTCATTATTGCCCCTATTTTTGTAAATAAAGGTTTATCTTCAACACTAGGTAGAGTAGGCATTGTTCACAATTTAAGCTAGACCTTTTACAAGGGTTGGTTCTTGACAATGCTAAATTTTTAAATTACCAAAACATTTTGTATCTTACGATAAAACCCTAAATCCATGCTACTATTACTGGTATGAGCTAAAAATATAGCTTATTGTTTTAAGGAGTACAGATGCCAATGTTTTTCCTTTTGACCGAAAGTTTGTTTCTTTATCCTCAATGTAGCTGTACATTATATTGTTTATTTCTAAACGGTATTAATATATATAAAAAATATTTTACTTAAGTTTGTTTTTTGGTCCAATCATAGCTTCTTTCCCCATACAGAAAACATATTAACATACTATTTTAATTTTGGATTTGGATGAGGGATATGCATAAATTTATACTTTGAACTTTCAAATAGAAGTATCTATTTTCTTTTCAAATGTATATTTGATTATCTCAATATTTTACAATTATTTGAGCTTACAGTTAGTTCTACTGCATTATAAATTTATGTGATTAATCATTGGATTTAAAATGAATTCAGATTTAATCTAACTTGTATAATTCATACATTAGAATCAACCAGCTTTGGAAAAAGACCGATACAAAATCCGTCAAGCATTCATTGCTGCTCCTGGAAATTCTCTTATAGTTGCTGATTATGGACAGGTTTGTAGTTCACTTATATGTCTAATTCATTATTCATCAAGTTGATTGGTATTTCATTCTGTTGATGGAGTTATTATGTATTGTTACAGTTGGAACTTAGGATACTTGCACATCTTACTAATTGTAAGAGCATGTTGGAAGCCTTTGAAGCTGGTGGAGATTTCCATTCCAGAACTGCAATGAATATGTACCCGTATATTCGTCAAGCGGTTGATAATAAGGAAGTGCTTCTTGAATGGCATCCTCAGCCTGGTGAAGACAAACCCCCTGTTCCTCTCCTGAAGGTAAGCTTTCTTTTGATATACTTATAGTTATGTATTGACCCCTGATTCGAATCACACTGCCCAGCCACATAAAACACTTATTTTAAGGCACTTTCACAATACAATTTTTAACTTTTTCTTTTTGCAGGATGCATTTGCTTCTGAAAGAAGAAAAGCCAAAATGCTGAACTTTTCAATTGCATATGGAAAGACTCCACAGGGCCTTTCTAAGGATTGGAAGGTACCATGAATTCTCTTGAAACTGAAGATGTGATTTTCATATATTGAAAGGGGAATATACAATGTATATTTACAGATACACAAGCCACCAAATAAGTAATAAGAATCAAGATATAAAAACATAATATCCTGAATTCTATCACTTATTAAGAGGTGCTTACATAAGTTACAAGTCTCGGAATTTTGATTGTGCAAATATTTTTGTCAGGTTTCTGTGAAAGAAGCTAAGAATACAGTTGACCTCTGGTATAACGATAGAAAAGAAGTTTTGAGATGGCAACAGAAACGTAAAAAAGAAGCTTTAGAACATGGATATGTTTCCACATTACTAGGGCGATCCCGGCGGTTCCATGATGTATTCCAAGGTCATAGCTATTACAAAGGTCACATTGAACGGGCTGCTATTAATACTCCAGTGCAGGTCCTCAATTATTTCAAATATATTAATGTTACATTATGCGCATAGAATTTCATAGCATTTAGAAATAGAAATCAATTTATATTCCATTATATGTCTTGTAAAGAGGTAAAAAATAACACAATTTTCAAAATATAAGCATTCATTTACTACTTGATTGAATGCTTTAAATTTCTTAAGATCAATATAATCACTACTTGTTTATAAGCTCCGTACTTATTAGCAGTACTATTTTGAAAATGATTTTGGACGATAACTGATATATAGAGTTTTTGGTTAGTAACAGATTAACACCTTTCTTTCATGCCTTTCTGATTTTTCAAATGCAACAGGGAAGTGCAGCTGATGTTGCCATGCTTGCCATGTTAGAAATATCAAAAAATAAACAGTTGAAGGAGCTTGGATGGAAGTTACTTCTCCAGGTTAATATTTATGTAAAAGAAATTCTTGTTTATAGTCTCTATCCTCACTTTTTGTCAAGTTCCACTCAACTAGAATATTTTCATCGTTTTGGTCTGATTAAAATCTTAGCTAAGATTTTTTGTACATGATTATGTAGGTTCATGATGAAGTCATATTGGAAGGACCAACAGAGTCAGCTGAGGTTGCAAAGGCGATAGTTGTTGACTGCATGTCAAACCCCTTTAATGGCAAAAATATTCTCAGAGTTGGTCTCACTGTGGATGCCAAGTGTGCACAAAACTGGTACGCCGCAAAATAAAACAACAAATCTTTGCGCCGTGCTGTGATGGGATAGTTTTGCACCCTTGGTTTCATACAAAGGCCGTGGATGGATTTGGGAGAGATGTTTTCTCATTCAGATTGAGTATATTGACTGTACAGTTTCTCGTGACTAATCAAAAGAGGCTGCAACGTGGGGTGCCTTCTGTTTGCATGGAAAAAATAATGTCCTTCCGATGTAATGTTATCCTCCTTCGTTTCTAGAGGTCTTATGCGAATGGTTTCATTGTGAATGTTTTGGTGTATATAATTTATAATTATGGAGAAGACCAAAAATCAATAGTGTCAGCATTTGACTGCATTTGTTAGGTCTAGTAACGCTCTTTAAGCAACTGTGATATTTTGTGAGTGGGTGTGCATTAGCATTACCCTTTGTATTATTGTATATAAAATGAAATCTGTTCAATGTTCATGCCTGGTTGCAAACTGCACTCTATCATGCATTAGGATCCTCAAGAAAATTCAGTATTATTATGGTTGTCTTATCATTGAGAATTTTAATGCTAAAGGTGGCTGCAATGATAAATTAACTTAATATATTAATTTTAAAATATATTTTTAATTATTGTTGGCACTGGTCAAGTACATGCAAGTTAGATATGAAAAGTTAAATATTATTAGTTTTTGCTTTTCTACTTTATCAAATCAGATGCATCTTCACACAATGTAGAGTTGGAAGCAGCTAAGTTTCTACACAAACTCTTATTGTGTAACCATTTGAATAAACTAGTATATACTAATAAAAAGAAGATAGATACATAACATGAGCAACACTATCCAATGTATATGATAGAACATAAGGCGAGGACAAGCCCCAAGAACAGTTGACACTTGACAACATGAACTCAACCATTTCCTAACTGTTATATAGTCTGATCATTTCACTAACCTTAACTAGCAGGAGCTTAATTTCTGTGAAAGCTATTTAACTTTACCATCAAAGCTACATAGAGTTTGTCACCCACTCCATCGACAAACCTATAGTATGCATGCCTCCATTTCCTAATAAGAAACAAAGAACCACAAATTCCCCAGAAACCAACTGCGAATCCGACTCCCATGCCTAGATACAATGATTCTCTCATAGAGTCATCATCTTCGTTCTTTGTAGATGACGTTGCATTTTTATGATTTTCTTCTGTGGTACAATTATTAAGAGGTTCTCCACATAATTTTGGATTCCCACTGTAGCTCGATGCATCAAAACTTTGAATTTGTGTCCCTATTGGGATTTTTCCATTAAAATTGTTGCAAGATAAATTCAAATAACCCAAAAAGTTTAAAAGAGACATGCTCTGAGGAATTTCACCACGAAACTTATTATTAGATAGATCAAGAGACTCCATATTTTTCATGCCTCCAATCGTCTTAGGTATTGTTCCAATGAAATTATTGTGAGATAAGTTCAATGTTTGAACTTGAACAAGTCGAAATAATTCCAATGGCACTTCTCCAGACAAACTATTGACTGAAAGGTCAATAGTTCGCCTATCTGGTCGAACTTCATACACATAGTCTCGACCTTTTTGAAACAAGTCAATTGTAGCACTGGTCCATGTAACCACATAATTAAAAGAAACCATATGAGTCAAGTTATAGACACACTCCGGCAAAGATCCAGAAATTTTATTTTGTGCAAGGTCTAAATGAAACAAATAATGGAGATTGAATAATTGTTTTGGAATATCCCCTTCAAATTGGTTAGCTCTCAATATGACCACTTCTAATTCTTGTGACATCTTTCTTGGTATGGTTCCAGAAAATTCATTTTCACCCAAGTTCATGATTTGCAATTGTCTCAAATTAAAGAGGTCCACTGGTACTTCACCAGATAGCCTATTACTCCACAAGTTAATGTAAAATAAATCTTCCAAGTTCTTCCAACTATGTGGAATTGATCCTGAAAAGGAATTGTAAGACAAATCAACTACAATAGCCATTGGTGATATGTTTGGGAGTCCTCCTGTGAAATTATTGTGATCCAACTCTAAAGTAAAACACTTTAATGTTAGGTTTGATATGTCTTCAGTTATTGAATTGTTTGACAAAGATAGATTGGGTATTCCTTCTATAAGGCTCGGAAATTTATTTCTATCTACCGATGAAATTCTTGAGCTCGATAAGTCTAGTGTTTCTAGGGACTTCTGTGTATATATCCAAGATGGAAAGTTTGGACCTTGATTTGTATTACTCAATGAAAGATAATTGAGTTGAAAAGGAGGATTCCATTCTAAATCAAACTGGAATACAAAAGTTGAATTGCTCAAGTCTAGAATACGTAAACTACGGAGGTTGGAAAATGTTGTTTTTGATATTTCACTTGTGAAATTATTAGAGCCAATATATAAAGAATATAAGGATGAGAGGTTTTGTAGAGTTGAAGGAATGGAACCACTTAACAAGTTCAAGGAAAGATCAAGGTATTGAATATGTGCTAGTTGACCTATTCCATCTGGAATTGATCCTTTGAGTTGGTTTCGAGAGAGATCAAGGTGTCTCAAATTTCGAAGGTTTAGCAAGCTTGAAGGTATCTCACCGTGTATTTTACTACTCGAAAGGTCAAGATAGGTGACATCTTTGGTGAGATTAAAAAACAAATTTGGTAACTGAGAGGTAAAGTTGTTGTAAGAAAGATCAAGGGTTAAAAGTGAAGACAAATTCGAATATTGAATAGATGGGTTGATGATGAAGTTGTTCAGTTTACAATCACTCAACTGTAACTCTAATAGTGAAGGAAGTGTATTAACAGTTTGGAGCCAATTGGTTACCTTATGAAGATCAATTCCACTAAGGTTGAGATATTTCAATGAAGAAAGTGGAGAAAGCCAATCAAGATTATCCATGTGAAGAGTAACACGAAAGGGGGAGGATAAGTCAAGGTAGATAAGGTTAGATGCATGTGTGATGTTGTGTTGAATGGTTGTAAAACTTATCACATCAAATTCATTGTTGCTCAAATCCAAGTAACTGAGAAACTCAAGTTCTAGAATACACTTATTGATCTCACCTTTCAAAGTTTTCAATTGCTCGTGTTCATCAAAGTAAGGTGGTAATTTGAGATCAAGTTTTGAAACTCTGTTGGTTATGTTGTCACAGGAGACTCCTTCCCATGCACAACAATCTTTTTCGGTTGCCCATGTTGAAAGCCGACCAAAACGATCAATGATTCCCTCTTTGAAGATTAACAATGTCTCTCGATCTTTCTCATTGCATCGAACCATCGTGTGGTTATTACTAGACAAGCTTCCGTGGAATGTGGTTAAAGATAGAAGTAGAAGCAAAAGAAGTGAAATTTGTGAAGTAAGAATGGTCATCACGAATGATTGATTGTTTGTATCAGAAGAAAAAGTTGTAATTCAAATGGGAATGTGATTGCTAGAAACAGTTGTTGGTATAACTTTGTGAGATATAAGTTAGGAGATTATAGTGTGATTATATAAGATGTTAGCTAATGGGAAAGCAATGGAGAACTTTGAATTTTTAAGTCAGTGATATGAATGTTGTCGTTCAGTTATTGGTCGTATACCATTCAACTAGAGGGACTTGAAAATTGAAATACCTAATGACAATGATATTGGGTATTTCAATTCAAGAAAACAATTTTCATCCTATCATATGTATATGAAAAGTTGCTTCAACAAGAAGAATATGAAAAATTGTGCCTCAAAAGATTAAAATAAAATAGAATATCAATACTAGTGTTTCTAGAATCGGTGCATGATCATTTTCAACATTTCAAACCTAACTAGTGTAAATGGGACAAATGAATCTAGTTAGTCAATAACCGATTACATGTAGTAATTACATAGAAGATTTTGTTCATTCATTCACCTCAATTTACAAAATAATTTTGAAGCACCCTAGTTAGGCAATGACAACCAGACACACACACACACATACACTACCTTAGTAAATGATGATATCCAAGGGTCATACATTACTCTGACCGGTCACCAAGATGCAGGAGAAAAAGGAACATGAATTTGCCATTGTAGTTTTTACTTGCAGACCAAAAACCTTAATAGCATATAAATTTCAAATTGTACACTCAATAAAACTATTATGGATATCATCCCCAACCCAAAAGTTAAAATGTGGCAGAATCTTATCAGTGTAGTTTGTTCTTTATGAGCCTATTTGTCATGCTGTTGTAGATCAATTTCCCAGCCTGATGCCAACTGCAATAGAAGTTGATCTGGAGGAGCACCTTCCCAGCCCTCAACTGTATCTGTTGAAGCATCATGTAAATTCCGCAAGAGCTCTTCCTTCACATCCATGGGAACGCCAAAGGTATCGGGGCCATTTTCAAATAATACTTCCACCAACTGAACAGTGTGATCATACATTTAGTATCTTAAGCTTCATATAAAAGATATGAAGCTGGCAAAAAAAATGCAGCATTTCATACAATGCAGTGTAATCACCAAATTCTAAACAAGTGAAGAGCTGTTAAGTCCAAGAAATGAATACGTTTTGAATGTGTTATCTTATATAAACAATAATCTTCTGAATTGCATTGTTCGAATGCATCTTGAAGATAAAAAGGCAAGAGTCTAGAACTCTCGAGATGCAATTCCAAATAACATGGTTTTAAACTAAAGTAACAAGGTTATATTGTCCTTAGAATTTCAATGATTTAAGAATACAGTGTAAAAAAATAAAAATAAACACCTGCCAGTCAAAAGCAGATTGGCCACAACTATGTTGTGTACTTGTGCCGTATGCTAAATTGCTAATCTAGACAAAGTATACGATAATCCCCAAAAATAATATTAAAGGTCTTGTAATTATACAGAGTTGCTGCTTAAATAGGGCAATATATACGGCCTTGAGTAAACATGGTGATTTTCATTGAAGCAGGGGACTATAACATTGGACTAAGTATATTACATTCTCTAGCTGGGGACCATGCAGAAGAAACAGAACGTATGTGTTATGATCCTAGCAATTGGTGAACTTCAAAGGGATAGAGATACAGGATTATTCACCCATGAATGTATTGGATGAATGAAAATGTTTACACAAAGGAGTTAATCTACCCTCACACTAGAGCTTTCTCTAGTTCTCAACACAAAATAATTTCCTAATCCTCCAAAGAGGAAGGTTAGTCTGTTTTATAATGCAAATGACTAACAGCAATTACAATAACAACTAACAGAACTAGTCCTAAAAATAAGGACTAGAGAAAGGACTAGAGACTAATTGACTAAACAAAATTTAAACAAAAGAGGAGCCATACCTGTTGAATCCAAGACAAACAAATAGTAAACAGGTCCTGCTCCAGTAAGAATTGTCCTATGGCATACAAGATCTCACATGCAGTTTCATTTGAAAGTTCGTTAATTACAGGGCCAGTTCTATCCATTAGCTTTACAAGCAATCTATCATCTCCGGTACTCAACACCTCTGCAAAGGCTGAATCTATGTCACCTGCTTGAAGGGCATCAAATGCATTAGTCCAAGAAGTCCAGATTGCATCCCTCTCTTGTCCAACACTGTCATCAGCCAGAGCTTCTGCGGTCATTTCAGGTATTGCTACTCTTGTTGCTCTAGATGTTCCATTGTCCTCACCAGCAACCCGAATTGCTTCCAATGTAGCTTCATCTTTAGAAGCTTGCCATACACTCCTTGCAGAGGGCCCCTCACCAAGCCGGATGGGCATTGCTGCTCTGTCCCAAGCTCTCCTGCTGCTGCCCCCTTGATCACTCTCATGCACTGATTTTGGCGATCTTCCATCAACAGAACTACCACCAAAAGCCCTCCTTGAGGAAATCTGGCCATTTCTAGAAGCACCATACCCAGGAAAATCCCAACCCTCAGGCATGTCAGATCTCCAAGATGGCCCTCTTCCCCTCATCCCCATAGCATTCCCATCAGTTTGAGTAAACCTTTCGTTAAATGGGATGCGTCCATCACCACCTCTTCCATACTTGGCATTGGTGTAATCATTAAAACCATTATACTTGCTAGAAGGCCGATTGGCTGATCCCTCAAATCTACGGCTTGATGATATAGATAAATCTTGTAACATGTCTTCAACAATTCTCTCAAGACCTCGTACTCTGTTCTCTAGAGTCACCATGCTATCATGAGATCCACCCATAAAATCCTGCAAAGTTGTTAAAACATATATTACTTATTACTTATGAAGAACATCTACCAGAACTGATTTTTTGGGCTATACAAAACATACCTGCAGCATGTTCATCAGATGAACCTGTTGCCTTTCAAGCTGCGTTAACTGTCTCTGGATGGCCAACAAGTTTCCTCTGTTATTGGATAAGGGTACTTCGGATTGACCATCAGCTCTAGAAAAACCTTCATTTGTATCATTTGCTTTTGTCCTCAGTTCTTTCGAATTCATTCTCCTTTCAGAGTACCTTTCATGAGCAAAGTCCTCATAATTCCTTTGTCTTGAACTTCCATCATTACCTTTCTCTAAACCATGATATTTATTATTGCTAGCTCGATGAAAGCCATCATTAGGGACATTACCAACAGGATTTGTTCTTTCACTTAAATCTTTAGCACTTGCCTCTGACTCTTCCTCGTTGTTTGAGCTTGAAGAATTGAGGCATCTGCGAGGAACAACCACTTCCACTGGTAAATCATCCGATCCCCGTTTTTCAAGGTTTTGGAAAAATTCTGGGTTTAGTACTTTATCATTTAAGACAGGTGGTTTCTTTTTCAATATTACAACTGCCTTCTCTGAGTTGCTAGCCGCTTTGGCCTTAGAAATCAAATCCGTGTTTGAAGAACTGGTTGGCAAATCCTTTACTGATGGATCAGTCTTCCTCTCATCAGAATTTGCCTTTTTAAGGTCACTTGATTCTGATAAAACGGATGATTCAGGATTCCCGCCATCTACAGCATAAAATAATAAAATAAATCATTAAAAAGATAAACCGGGACAAAATGGTTGGTGACTGGATTACCACAGACAAACAAAATGTGCTTACCAGACGACAAGGGCTTTGAATCGTGAGAAGATCCATCTCCTTTCCCTGCAATTTTTTTCCACAATTGCAATGCCTCTGTCATGCTTTCCCTCACAGGTTTTATCTGCAATCAATGATAAAAAAATTCTGAAAATAATTAGATGACTAAAAAGCAACACAAACACTTCTCCAGTAATGAAGTTTCAACAAATTACAAATCTATCATTCTAGGACAAATAATTCTCATCCATGACTCGATGTGATACTTTTGTCAAAGACACGAAGTCCAACTAAAACAAGCAATTCAAGAAACAAATATGGCATGGGAAGAAGCTAGTTCGGCAATCATGAATGAATGAAGTCTCATTGCAAAAACTACCTTGTCACACCAACAAGTCTCGAGCAATGCCACTGTGGGCGCTGTTTTATCAGTAATCAAACTGCTTGAATGCAAAGCCAAGGAACTTAATGTCTCTGCTGCTGCTTTACGTGTTGCCCAATCATTACTGGAGAGGCAATCATGAATGCTAGGTAGCAAATTTTCCAAGCTTTGTGGTGCAATTGCCCCAGTCTGCAATCAATACTCAGTTAACTCTCTAAATCTTTTTTCTACAGTTGTGAATCTAAGAAAGACAATGATAATTTAGGAATCTATGAAAGACAATAACTAATAGCAGCCCGCCAAAATAGACAAACACATTATGAGATTTACAGAACCATAATAAATTCATATCATATGGATCTCTCTTGTCTCTACCATCATTTAGTCAAGAACAAAATTAATAGAGCCGAATACTCCACAGAAATAGCTTTCGTCATTAGAATAATCTTTTGCAGTTGCCAAAACCATTCTCCAAGTTCAAACATCATCCTCGTTACACAAGGGCCGTGGCAATATCAAATTGAATTATCCAAATGCCATTGCTATAACATCAACATGTCTATCAAAAACTTGGTCTCTAAAATTCCTAATGAATCAACTACAGTAAATAGAAGCTAAATTTTCAGCCAGCAATCTTTCCACCTAAACAAAACTTTCAGTCTTGATATGAATTTCCAGTTTCAATATCAGTCGCATATAGCAATCATGTTAAAGTTCAGGATATCCAGAATAAAACACAAGCTCCATTTTATATTTATATATTTGGTGCTTCACTGAAAATTGAACATAACAAGAAAAATAAGTGATACATTGTGGTTCTCCTAAAACAGAAGGAACCAAGGAGACTGAACAACTACATTTGATTCTTGTTCTCTCCATTCACCAAAGTCTACCTAAATTTCAAATAGTATGACCATAGATAAATATCTGAGACAAAAGTTTAACTCTCCAAACTGTATTTAAATTCAAATGATATACACAGAAAGTGTAAAAAGTCTAACATTGTCATCAAATCATATTTTATCATTGGATTTGGTTCCTCTAACATGAGTTAAGTGTAAAGTGAGAAAATCAAAGGTTGTGACTGTAACAACAGTCGATATTACTCACTTTAAAGGAGTAAGATCCTTTATCATTATGTCACTTTGTTATATCACTCAGATTAATTTTTATACACCGACATTGTAAAACTTTTTACAAATATATCCAATCAAATCACAACATGATGCCACTTTATTACTTGCGTTCCTAAAAGATCTCTACGAATATCTATGTAATGAGATGTAAAAATGACAACTTTTAAACTTTAAAAATGTCAAATGTATCACATATCAATTCAAAATTTCTATTTTTGTTTCCTAGGACACTCTAGTATTCTCCTATTTCCTAATATATCTCAACAGGGTAAAGTTGTCAATAAATTTACATTAAACACCTTAATAAACCATTTCAAAACTATATCAATTAATCAACAATCATTCCATTTCATCCGAAAAAGGGAAACAGAAAAAATTCAACAAACAACACCACCATTTAACATCGAACCTGAGACAATGCAGAAACCACAGCCAAAATCGCAGCTTTAGCCAAAAAATTAGGGCTATTAATAAACTTGCAGATCCTAGGACACATCTTTTGAAACGCCCCAACCGGCACAACGGCAACATCACCATCTTCATTCACAGCAGCTGTCGCCTCCACCATTTTGGCCATACAAACAGCAGCACCAGCCTGAACAACTTTATTCTGTTCCCCCATTGCCTCAAACAACGGTTTCACAAACAATCCAACAAGTGAACCATTACTCCCACTACTCCCATTGTTCTCTGTTCTCAAATAAATCACCGAAATTGCTCCGATGGTATCGCGACACGCATCGCGAGAAGCCGAATCAGTATCCTTAAGCCGTTTGATAATATGTGAGATGATTTTAGGGAGATGAGGTGCGGCGGAGTGCTGGTGAGAAGAACAGACGAATGAGAGGAGACGGAGTGATTCGTTTTTGATTGAGGGTTTAGGGTCTGAAACGGCGTCGTATAAACAGTTTAAGATCATTGGAATAGCGTCTGATGAGAGGGATTGAATGGTCTTTTCAAGATCTTCAACAGCGATTTGATGTGTGTCTCTATCTGAGAGTTTAGAGAGTGAGGTTAAGATTTTGTGTTTGAGTTCAACCATTTGTAAATGGGTTGAAACAGAGGAAGATCTTGAAGGTGTTGTTTGGTTTTGGGGTTTTGTTGTGTTCTTCATTTTTTTTGGAATGTGAGTGGAAATGGTGAGAGGTGTTAGTTGCTTAGTTTGGGAGTGATGTGATGAGAAAGGAAAATGAAAATGTGAAGTGACGATGATGATGATGACGGTGGTGGAAAGAAATGCTAGATCTGCGGGAGTGAAGGAAATTCAAAGTTTTCAAAAAATGAAAAAATATCATCGGAAAATTACATTCATTTTTATTTCTATTATTTATATTAAAATAAAAATGTCATATAAGAAAAATCTAGGCCTTACCAAAAAAATATAAGAAAAATCTAGGGTGTAATTGGACCGGTTTGAATCAGTTTTTGATGAATTCAATGTCTGAATCAATGAACTCTTGATTGGTTCGACTTTTTGGTGTTTTTCAAAAATAAAACCGAACCAAACTAATTGGTTTGGTTTAGATACTTTAATCGATTTGTCGTGTTTTTTTCGATGTATTCCTTACTATCAGTGCCTCCGATTGATGCTTTGTGCCCGCACTTTGTTTAGGTAGCGCTACTCGAATATGTCTTGTCAAACGGCAAAGTAGTGCTACTTCTAGGCAGATTTTTTTTTGCCAAGCTCGGAGACCTCCCCTTTAGTGAAAAGCCTTATCTTGGGACGAAGAGAAAGAGAGGGGGAAGGCCAAGTATGAGATGGGATCACATGGATTGGACTAGAGCTTGACAAGATCGATAAAGGAAACCATACAATCGAAGGCTAGCAAGAAGGAAAAAAAATAAGGGGGGTTGCCTTCTCTCAGGCTAGCGGTCTTCTACTTATAGTCGACTGCTCTATGACAAGTTTCCTGTATCTTGGGATCTACTTGCTCATATACGTTATGACCCAGCAAGTAAGAATTGAAAATCTTGTCAAATAATCGATTATCCCAAAAGTTTAAGCTGTTAGGATAGAGTCATATAAATAGTTTTATATTATTTCTAACACGCACTCTCACATAAGAGTCCACTTGGGCTTGAAGCGTATGCATGGGTCAACCTACCATATGTTTAAATTCCACTTCTTAATCAGAAAGTGGGGGGAGCGGGGATCAAACTTTAGACCACTTAGTTATAGAAGCTCTGACACCATTCAAATAACCGATTATCCCAAAAGCTTAAGCTGTTAGAATAGAGCCATATAAATGATTTTATATTATTTATAACAAATCTTTCCTTCTCCCATACGGTTGATAATTACATAAACGCGGCTAGTATAATAAAAAGGAAAGTCCCAAACGCGAAAAGAGCCTGTGTTTCAACGAGCTAGTTCAGGTTTACACCAAGGATAGCACAACCGATGCAAAGGGGAACAACTTTTTTATAATAAGAATGCGACGAGCTGGTAGAACAAATAATCATCATAATAACAAGAAGAAATAAAAGGTTTAAATCACACAAGACTACAATACCAGTAGGTATCAGAGGTGGTAGATTGGCTGAAAAGAATCTATGATCCTTGTATACCCTCGCCCATCCGGACAAATCATTGGTTTTCCATTGTCCACCTGCTCATGGAAAGGATGAGAGTATCTTGATCCTTGCTTCCTATCACCACTACTAGTAGGTATTGGAGGTGGTAGATTGGCTGAAAGAGGAGTATGTCGTGACGAAAACATGTGAGTCTAGTTATTATTATTATTATTATTTTGATTTTGATTTTGATTTGATTTTATTAAAAAAAATAATTTCAATTTATTCTCTCCGGACCACAAAGGACAATTTTATAAATTAACTCATATCTCTCTTTTCGATACAATATTAATTATCTTTCTTAATACGACTAAAAGTGTCAAAACGATGTAGGGGGAGTATAACATAAGCTAATTGGTCCGGATTAACACATGGCTTTTTAGCCCCCAAATCCTACTTCATCTCTAACCTAGAGACAGTCCCTGTAGCACCAAAAAGCAGACGGCGAGCGAAATTGATAAATAAATTCATTTTGGTGGAAAATCGATTTTGTCAGACGAAGCTTCAATTTGTAGCTGTTGTGAATTCGTCTATAAAAATCACACCAATAATACTTGATGTGTGGAGCAATAGAACGGCAACCAAATAACAAGCGGAATAAGCAATAATAATAAACGATAAACAAGATAAATGAGAAGAAAGAACACAATATTTGTTTACCCAGTTCGGTCCAATAATGACCTAGTCTGGGGGAGAGAGCAGCCCCTCCGTTCCACTATATCAAACGAGTAACTTTACAAAGAGTTCCAATTGAGTTACAAGAATTAATCCTAATTCTACCCAAATCCCGAATCTCTTCCCGTGGCCAAGAGACTCAATTTGATAAGTGCTTCCCAAGGTGTAATCAATCCCCTTTGCCCAACCCTAGAGTTATACCAAGAGACAACCCCTCTTGTTTCTCTCTAAAACCCTAGCCTTGTGTCGGCGGCAAATCCTAATTGAAAACCCTACATTGTTGCTCCCTTTCTCTCTCTCTCTCTCTCAATTTTTCTATGAATAAATCACTCCCTATTTATAGAAAAATAATATGCCAAAAAATTAGTAACAAATCTGTTTTAAAATAAAACAAATCCAAGTCAAAGTATCTTCCAAGAAAATATATTTTTTTCCCAAAAAATCTTCAAAACATCAAAGATGCAAAAAGATTCAACAAAGATTTTTCTGACTTCTTGTAACTGAGATTTCAAGGCATATCCAACAATTCTCCACCTTGCCTTTAAATCGATGGTGATCCCATCAACCACCGTGCTGCTCTCTCCATCTTGAATCTTCTATTCAAGATCACCGGATTGTACCTCCCTCTTCATCCTCGGAATGCCTTCCGCTCTCATGAAGATCTTGCATCCCACTACCATAGGATTTTAGGTAGCCCCACAAGATTCACCGCACCATCTTCAGACTCCGAAGTGGTCAACTTCGTACCTCCCTGAAGAAACGCTTGCTCCCAACTATCATCGGAATTTTAGATAGCTCAACAAGCTCCACCATCCCTCTTCAGCCCCCGGATTGTGCCTTTTCCGTCCTCCTGAAGAATCGCTTGCCTCCGACTATCCATGGATTTTTGCGATAGCCCTACAAGCCTTCACCACTCTTCGACCCCGGAATGCCTTCCGTACTCTCGAAGTTTTGCTTGGCTCCAAACCAACCTTGGAATTTTAGGCGGTTCCACAAGCTGCAACATCAAACTCTCCTTGTATCCAACTACCTCCAGCAGTCTCACAAGTTACCAAGTCTGATCACCTGTTGCTTTCAATTGCCTCCCTGAAGATCCTCTCAAGGTCTTGCACTTCTTCAGCCACAATTGAAACATAATCCACAAGGTCTCCATGGTCATCCCCTTTGGTTCAACAATACCACTCTCCTCCATATCTCCGATTAGATAGCCAAGAGCTAATGTTGACTGTCTACCACTATTGGAAGACTCCACCTCAAACTGAGTTTCCACCAAAGTATACCTACCATGATCTCCACCTTGTAACACGCAAGACCTTTTCAACTCTTCTGAAACATACTTCAAGCTATTGTTAGTCTCCAACAATTCCAGTTCAGTTCAACACCTAGTAAACCTTGTTCACTAGTCCAACTAAACTCATGTCACTAACAGGTCCACCCGAAGTCCCACAACTCAACCACATTATGAGAGTCACCACTAGTTATAGATGCATGACCAACTATCTTTGCATCTAAGTTCAGAAACATACCTCACATCGTGTAAAGAAACTCACGATTATCAAACTTCGTAAGACAAACTAAACTCATACCTTGAACCTTCAAGCTTTCCGTTTTCAAGATGAACAACTCCACCTTCAACTGGCTCTAGAGTCTCAAAGTATTCATTCTTTGAACACATGTGAAAGGAGCATCAAACGTCCATGACTCAACACTCCAACGATTCCTAACTTCCACTAGCACCTCCACATAATAAAGTTGTTGTTTCAGAAGTAACCCGAGTATTATTACCACCGCCTCTCCAGGCCGACCTTCTTCGCCATCTCCATTAACTCTTTATCTTCGAGGCACCGGATAACAACACTCCATGTTTTACCCATCATCCCGAACATTAAAATTGCTTTCATCTTCACTTTCCACAATTCCAAATTGCTTTCGGAAAGTCCCTCGATATCCCACTTAAAACCCATGGTGCTCACTTCAAATTGTTCCAATTGCCCCACGGTGGGCGCCAATTGTTGTGAATTCGTCTATAAAAATCACACCAATAATACTTGATGTGTGGAGCAATAGAACGGCAACCAAATAACAAGCGGAATAAGCAATAATAATAAACGATAAACAAGATAAATGAGAAGAAAGAACACAATATTTGTTTACCCAGTTCGGTCCAATAATGATCTAGTCTGGGGGAGAGAGCAGCCCCTCCGTTCCACTATATCAAACGAGTAACTTTACAAAGAGTTCCAATTGAGTTACAAGAATTAATCCTAATTCTACCCAAATCCCGAATCTCTTCCCGTGGCCAAGAGACTCAATTTGATAAGTGTTTCCCAAGGTGTAATCAATCCCCTTTGCCCAACCCTAGAGTTATACCAAGAGACAACCCCTCTTGTTTCTCTCTAAAACCCTAGCCTTGTGTCGGAGGCAAATCCTAATTGAAAACCCTACATTGTTGCTCCCTTTCTCTCTCTCAATTTTTCTATGAATAAATCACTCCCTATTTATAGAAAAATAATATGCCAAAAAATTAGTAACAAATCTGTTTTAAAATAAAACAAATCCAAGTCAAAGTATCTTCCAAGAAAATATATTTTTTTCCCAAAAAATCTTCAAAACATCAAAGATGCAAAAAGATTCAACAAAGATTTTTCTGACTTCTTGTAACTGAGATTTCAAGGCATATCCAACAGTAGCTTCGAAGTGAATGTGAGTTTGGGGCTAAAATCACTTTCTTCAGATTTTCCAAACACCAACTTTTCTGTTCAATCCGCTCGCGTTTGGTGTTTTCTACAGCTGAACCAAACGGGCACTTAGTTAGAACGCAGAACACTCTCACAATCACAACCATGGGCCGTCATTCTCCATCCTATCGCCGTCACCGAAGTCACCGCAGCATCTCTCCTCCTCCGCCACCACCACGAGAGAAGCCACAATCTTCTACTCGCTCAACGGTTTTATCACGTTCCGGTTCACCGGACGCTCCTCCTTCTCATCGCTCTCGCTCTCCTTCTCCACGAACGAAACGATTGAAGAGAATTCAATCTGAACGTGAATCCAAACGCGAACACGACAGGAGCCATAGCGGTAGCAGAGGGAGAGATTCGGAGAGGGAAACAGTTGAGCGGAAGGAGAGGAAAAGAGCGGATAATGATGACGGTAGCAGAGGGAGGGATTCGGAAAGGGAAACAGTTGAGAGGAAGGAGAGGAAAAGAGCGGATAATGATGATGATGATGATAGTGGAAGGAACGGCAGGTCGTCGAGGTCGAAGCATGAGAGGTCACCGGAGCAACACCATAACGGGAGGAGCAGGCATAGGTCTCAGTCGCCCCATCGTGCAAACTCAAAGCCTCGTGATGAGGTGTCTGGTGATATCCAACCCTAAGTTCAAATTATTGTTTCATTATTCATTCTGCAATTAAACTTGTTTTTTGTTTGGTTTATAACTTTATATGTATGTGCATGCTATTTTGCTGAATGGAAAATGTCAAAGAATTTTTTATGCTGTTGATGGAATTGATGGAATGAGGGTGTCATTTAAGTGCATTTTTTTCTAAAGACTTACTAGGGTGTTTTTCAATCAGTTTTTGAATCAGTTTTAGGTTTTAGTAGAGGTTGATTGAATATATGGAATGTAGATTTTTAAAAATAATTTAATGAATGTTGATTTTCTTTAGATGTATGAGTAGATTCCATATTATTTAGCAAACAAAGAGTTTGTGATTGGTGGGTTTATAGAATGGGGTGAAACATGAATTAGTATGCTGTTGATATTTAACTTCAGATGCATTTGAGTATCTTAAAGAGTATTCAATGACCGCCTTGTGATATATGGCTTAAAATGTTTTATGTTAATATAGAAGTGGAGTAAAAAATAGGTGATTGTTACGTATTGGAATGGAATGATAGTTTCTACCCTAGTTATGTAAGTAACTGATTGAGGTAGTGGCTTAAATTATGAAAAATGTGAGAGGTATGATCTTGTTAGCTTGTGCATGAACCAGGAATTTCACTGAGATTTAGAGAAGCACTTAAGTTGCGCATGTGTAGAAAATGTAGAGTCTTGCCTTTAGGTGGTTTGGACATGTGTGAAGAATACTTGTAGAAGTGTGTGTGACTAGAGTAGATTGAATGGAAGACAACCCAATAGTTTGAGTTAAGGGAGGCATATTAAAGCTTTGGGCAAACAATAAGAAAGATTTATGTCTAACTGATTTGTCCTTTAGACTTTTCTTTCAGAGCAGTTTATTTTCTGCTACCTCCTCTCTTTGTTCCAATTCTTTGTTTATTTATATTTCATAACTCTAAGCATTTAATATTCATAGGAATCATATCCCCTTTTTTCTCCCAATCGTGGCCTCTTTCCTCCTATTTTGTTCTTCTGTTCATGTTAACCAATAATATTCTCCAAGCTTGATGCTTATCTAGGTTTCTGTTTATGTTTTGCAGGTGACCAATTCAAGAGGAGCTGAAATGATGTAAGCTGTTTTTTTTCTCACATTTTTGAATTTAACTGTTGCTACTGGTTGATATTGTTCATACTGTTTAATTGTCAGTTTTGGTTTTAAGCCTATTATAAGAATGCTATATTTTGGTTTCTGTTTGCAAATTAAAAGAGATGAAGTATTTTTGGCTTAAGAGAAATTTAATGATCAAACCTTTGTTATGGAATTTGAGGAGCTTATCACTTATTTGAATAAAATTGAAATTGTTAAGTAATGGTAATAAAACTGAAAGCCATTAGTGTGCCACATGGCTTCAGATCCTTTCTTAAATGATATATCCCCTGCTCCTATCTCTATATTTTCTTATAGATTAGAATTAGTTGGTTTAGTTTCTGAAGACAATTTGTTTGCTGCTCTGACAGGAATGAAGAAGATGATTCCATTATGAAGATGAAGGCTGCTGAAGAGGCTCTGGAAGAAAAACAGAAGGTAACCATGTGCTTATTTACACAGGATCTTGTTCCTGTAATGTTGAGTTGTCTCTTTTTGTTGCTCATTTAGATTTAGATGCTTATGGAAGAAGAATCACATCTAACCAAGATTACCACTTTGTGGTATAGATATTATTCTTCTCAGCACTCAAATAGGGATGCTTTCTAGTAGCTAGCTACAGTTTTGATCTCATTTGATATATAATTTTAAATCTGATGTCCTCTTCCTTTAAGAGACTATAGTGCTTTGTATATATCACTGCTAAATTTGTTAGTTAGACTTCACTTACCATTCAAAAAGGAAAACTGAAAGACAGTTCGAAAAATGGAGGAAAAAAATACAAATGAGGAGACTAAATTTTCAAAAGTTTTAATGAAGTAGAAAAAACTGCGACAAACATCATTATGTTGATTGAATACAAAGTAATATATGTGCCACATGATATGATTTAAAAAACTAAAAAGAAAAAGAGTGTAGATTTTAACTGATCTATTCCTGTTTGCTTTTCTGAAATACTCTATCATTTGCAGGTAAAACCTTCATTTGAGCTATCAGGAAAACTTGCGGCTGAAACGAATCGTGTCAGAGGTGAGAGTCGATTTGTTAACAAAACAAATCAATAGTAGAAGTATCTAATTTGATTTGTTGAGTTAATGTTTCATTTAATTGTTTGCTAAACAATATATATTTTTCAGGCGTTACTTTGTTGTTCAATGAACCACCAGAGGCTCGAAAACCTGATATTAAATGGAGGCTCTATGTTTTCAAGACTGGTGAAATGTTGAATGGTAAGGGCTTCTACTTAAACTTCACATATCCTCTATGTTTTCCTTTGTCGTGCAGCAGAATTTTGTGTCACTTCTAAGAGTAAGCTCTTACTGATCAGTTCTAAAAGTTTAATATCTTATCCAATAGCCATTGGGATGGGCTTTTGATAACTAGACAATCTATTGTTCAGCTCTACATTAAGTTGTATTTCTTCTTTCTTGTGTACAGTTTCCTTTCTTTTGTCATAAATTTTGGATAGTTAATTTTAGTCATACTTTCTTCGACTCTTACAGTTAAATTATCAAACTGAAAATCTTCTTCGATGTTGATGGTTCTAAATGAAAATGCAAGTTATTGTCTTCCAAAGATATATTTCTTTTTCCAAAAAATAAATAAAAATACCTATATTTCTTTCTACTTGCGTTTTGCTAAAATAAGTGTATATATGATTGACAGAGCCCTTATATATACATCGCCAAAGTTGTTATCTTTTTGGAAGAGAAAGAAGAGTTGCTGATGTCCCAACAGATCACCCGTCTTGCAGCAAGCAACATGCTGTTATTCAATTCCGGTATTTCTTTAATTTAATGACTCCGTAGGGGTTTCTTTTTTTGTTGGTGTTTTAAGGTTTCACACCGATAAATATTTTAGTAATTTCTTAAATTTATTTTCTTATTAGGCAAATTGAAAAGGAGCAACCCGATGGTACTATAGTAAAGCAAACAAGGTAATGCGTGATACTTTTTTTCATGGTTGACTCAACATATACTGCCAAACTTTTCTGCATGTAAAAACCCTAACATCTTTGTGATCTGCAATAGGCCTTACATAATGGACCTTGGAAGCACAAACAAAACATTTGTTAATGTGAGTGGTCATTGAATGTCTTTGATTAGTTTCTTCGTGATGTTCATTTGATGTGGTAGCAAATAGTGAGATGAAGTTGGATATGTATTATTGATTATTTGATGTTTTGTTTTTGCAGGATAGTCCCATTGAACCTCAACGGTATTATGAACTTCGGGAGCAGGACACCATTAAATTTGGTAATAGTAGGTAAGAGACAAGTACATATTAGCTGTTTTTCATAATGCGCAAACAACATTTCTTGTTTGATTTTTAAAAAAAAAAGGCAAAAATGTGAATATTTAACAATTCCCACTTCCATTAAGGAATTTTTTATTATACAGCTGTTTTAACAATCTGAAGCATTTATTATTAGACTTAAATTGTTGTAGTAATAAGGTTTCAGTACTTAAGATTGAGGGAAAGGAGTTGATATTATCAGGTCTGAAAGTTTAGAGTTCATTAATAAAAAGTATTCTTTACAGTAATTAAGGGAAAAGAAGGATCTTTAAGTAAAAAAATTTGGAAAATTTAATCAAAAAGATATTTGAATATAGGGAAATATATCTTGTTCTGGCCTCCGGCTGAGGTGCTGGAACTGTCAGTAGTACTGATTTCAGGCATTGGATGTAGTGGTTGGAAACCAATCATGCCGATAGAGCCATGTTTGGATCGGAAAGAAAGAAAAAATTAAAGAGTGTTAAGAAGGAATGAAGGTGGGTAGAGAGAGAGGTTTTTTTTTGTCCCAGTGAGCTTAGCTCAGTTGGTAAGGGACACCGCATATTATATGCAGGGGCCAGGGTTCGAACCCCGGACACCCCACTTATCCACTTAAGGGTGGAATTTCTAGCTACTAGGCTACCTGCCCAAAAAAAAGTTTTCTTTTTTCTTTCCTTTTTCTTTTTCTCTTTTTGATTGAGTAGAAAGTGAGAAGAAAGAAACATGTTTATCTATAAATAAATGATATAAATATCCATCGATAAGAATGATAGATCATAAATGTGACGATAATATTGAAAGAGATGGTTTGTCTTATAGTGTGGTTTCTCTCCAAAACACTTAAATTCGAAAACAATATGATGACTCCTTCTCATGAACCTGATTAAGACTTTTGTGATGTTGAGACATTGTTGTCCTCTCCTGATGATTTTTTGTGACTGATAATTTTTTTCATCTGAATGATAAAATATCTGGCTGGAGTTTCTCATGGAGTTTTTAAAATGGGTTCTTAACTTATTTAGCAGTAGTGGAGAATGAGTTGGCATGTCACATATAAGTACCATATAAGCATATAAGTGTTCATTTGATTTACTATTAGAGTGAAAACTAATAGTTCATAAATTCTATGTGGCATTGTAACGTCTACTAAAAATAAGTTGAGAATCCTAAAAGAGTTATACCATTTATATGGATCCACATAATATTTATGCTCTATTCACCAAAAGTAATTGTTTATTTATTGAATTGTTTGTTTTCTAATTTCAGCCGAGAATATGTATTACTGCACGAGAACTCTGCTTCGTGAGCAGCACCGACCTCGCCAGATATGTTCCATCCTGCTCATTAGAAGTGATCAAATTAACATTGTACCAGTAGTTTTCCTAATGAAGTCCAACTTTTGAGTATTACCTGATCTGAGTTTCTTGATATTTAAGTCAAGATGCATGGAATGTTGAAGCTGGAAAATTCGGTCTTGATATTTAGTCAAAACATATTGAATATTTAAGTTGTAAAATTCGATCTATAGGACTACCAAGTGAGAATTTCAGAGCCTTGCTTAAGCAATATGTCCCTTTGAAGAAATGGAAAGGGAAATGTGATAGATCATGGAAGATGTTGAATTGTTGATGGAACAGGAAATTTTTACTTGTTTTTTTGACTTGGGAAAGATAATTTTCCGAAGAGCTATTCTTACATAGGCAAAAAATCTAAATTAATTATTCTTAGATACACATACATAATTTAAAAAAATTAAAAGATAAAAGAATTGGTTAATATATTAACGTGACTAAATTATTTATCTTTAAATTTTTTCATTGATATGTGTGTTTACACATAATTGATTCTAGTTGTGCCCAAATTAGCATTTCTCAATTCCATGGACTAATTAATTTGATGTAGTTATAGAAAATTCAATAAAGGTTATTAAACAGTTTGGATTTTAGTATAAAATATTAATATACATTTTAGATTAAAAAATATCAAATTTAAATTATGAACGTCTGATCTTAATCCAACGACCTTAAACTAACGACCGTCGACCTCATTCTATAAATATGATGTTTTTATCTCACTTGCATCATGACCCACACCACAAGCTTTCTCCATTTCTGAAACTCTATAAATATGATGTTTATATCTCACGTGGAGAACATTGTCAAAGCAAAACCACACATTTCCTCCACTTTTTTTAATTAATTATTACAACAAGAAACTATTGTTTTTTTATATTCATATATATATATATATATATATATATATATATATATATATATATATATATATATATATATATATATATATATATATATATATATATATATATAAGAATAATGTAAATAAAATATGAATTAAATATGTTTATTCAAATGCTAACATTAAATTTATATATAATAAAATTAATCATAATATGAATTGTTGAGGTTTGATAAAATAGTGTTAATTTTACGAAAATTTATAAATATTTCATTATTTAAAAAAAGAAACTCTTTCCATTGGGATAATCAGTTAGAAGAGTTAATTTAATACAAACCTTCAAAATTATAACTAAAAAAATTAAAATAAATATGAACCTTCAACTTTTTTATATTTTTTTTGAGAACTCCATATAATTAGACAACCCGGTTTGAATATGTGTTCCAATTGTACCAAAGGAAAATGAATATGTGTTCCAAAAAAATAAAATATATATGTTCCAAATTTTTACGAAAATAAAAATAAAAATATATGTTTCAAATGAGGAATATAAGCATAAATAGTTTACTAAAAAAAGATATGAATGAATGCATAAAAACAGAGGAAGAAGTAATGCATGCATCATGAAATATCTTTCATTCTCAAAAAAGGACTTGAGAGAAGGGTCAAGATATAATAAAAGGAAATGAGTGATTTTTACTATTATTTAAACCATTTAAATATGTTTGACTTTTTTTTTAACAAAATTAAGGAAACAAAGAAAATGGGAGATTTTTACTATACACTGTACTATATATATTTGACTTTTTTAACAAAATACTTAATATGAATATTTTATTTTCTCTACATTTTTTCTTTAATATCCAAAATTAATGATGATCTATATGCTTTCAACCTCTCATCTCTATTTTCTTACACAAGGAAAAAAAAAAGGAAATTATAACAGCTAATCTCATGCATAGTATGAGAAATAGATAATTATAGATTAAATTTACATCTTATTATATTAAATATCTTATATTTCTCTATTGTAACCCAAAAAAATATTCAATATCTTATTGTCTTATATCATAATTTATACTATCTCCGTCCCTAATTAAAATATTTTGTGCGACAAAAATGTACTATTTATTTTCCTTGTTTAATAATATATAAATGTAAACATTATCATATAAGATCTTGTAGTTCAAATTGTTTTGATGAATATTTTTAAAATATTAAATTTTTATAATTTTTACTAATAGACAATTAATGATATTATTGATCAAAATTGTGCATTGACGTACAATGTTAGAGACAGAGGTAGTATTTACAAAAAGTCATTAAGTTTATCTCATATTATATTTTTTTGAGGATGTATAATGTCCAAAGATGTTTTATTTGTAATATGCATGTATCAAAATTAAATTTCAATTCAAAATACACATAATACCATAAAAAGGAGTACAATTCATTTTTTAGATTCTAAAAAGAAAATTATTTATTATATAGATACTATGAATCAATAATTTTAAAAAAAATTGAAAATCCTCACATCTCCATAGTGTATAAATTCCAATCTTTTGAAGTTTTAACAACATCCATCCACCAACTTCAATTCATAGAAAAGAAAGAAAACAAAAACACAAATCTAACATGGCTTCATCAATCTCAACCTTCAACTCATCAAACTTGTTCATTTCCAAAGAACAAACCAACCCATCTTCCCATTTTCCATCAAACATCATAAAGTTTGCATCTTTCCCATCAAAAACCACTTCTAATGTCTCTTGTTCTGTCACTAGAGACACTTCCTCTGTTCTTCCATTAGAGGAACATACCAAGGTTGAAAATGGGTCGGTTCTTCTTCAACGACCCGATTCATTTGGAAGATTTGGAAAATTCGGTGGGAAATATGTTCCTGAAACTCTTATGCACGCTCTCACTGAGCTTGAAACTTCATTTCATTCACTAGCTGGTGATGAAGCTTTTCAGGTTTTGTAAAAAAAAAATCAATTTTTTTAATGGAATTTCTGTATTTTTGGATTATGTGGAACTGTTTTATTGGATTTGGTTACTGATTTGTTTATTCTGCAATGTGGGGTTGGGTTGGGTTGAATTTTTGTTTGTAATGAGTTTTGTGTTCTTGATTTTGTAATTATTTGGTCTTGCACACTAATTGGTTGTTGAAATGCTGCACTGAAATTGTCAATGGTAGTTTATTATTATTTTTTAAAGTTTAAATATGTTTGAAATGTTATTTTGTTTGTTCAATTGAATCTCTTTGGTTTGCCATGAAATTGGGTATTGCAAGAAACTAAGCCGAGGTTAAGGATTGCACTCAACCTTGTTATTTTCATGTGTGATTTTTTATGTTTTACTTTTTTTTTTCCGTTCGATTATGTTTCTTGAACTATTGATCCTAATAAATTTTGCAGTTTTATGGAGTTTGAATTTTTATCATAGATTATTATTCGGCAATAATGAAAGAAATTTGTGGAAGGAAAAATAATGGGAATCTTTTGAAATTTATGTTTTAAATTGCAGAAAGAGTTGGCTGGGATTCTAAAGGACTATGTTGGTCGGGAGAGTCCTCTTTATTTTGCAGAAAGGTTGACGGAGCATTACAAGAGGCCTAATGGTGAAGGGCCTCACATTTATCTTAAGAGGGAGGATCTTAACCACACTGGGGCTCATAAAATTAACAATGCTGTTGCACAAGCTTTGCTTGCTAAGATTTTGGGAAAAAAACGCATTATTGCTGAAACTGGAGCTGGGCAGCATGGCGTTGCCACTGCTACTGTATGTGCTCGATTTGGTTTAGAATGCATTATTTATATGGGTGCACAGGATATGGAAAGGCAGGCACTGAATGTTTTCAGAATGCGTCTTCTTGGTGCTGAGGTATAGCTGTTGTTATTGTTGTTCCATTTGGTTCGTTTAAAATTAAAAAAAAATGTTAAAAACTCTCCTTTCTTGTTCGCAATTTCATAGGAATTGATAGTGTATTTGGTGTTTGACACTGACACGTGTGGTTACCTTAATCACTTCCATTTTCTTAAATTATTATTGTTTCTACATGTCACCACCAATTTCTTATCCAGTGTTGTGTTAGGGCATCACATGCTAAAGACAATACGTAGTTTAAGGTTGTCAACTGGTAATCAAATTAAAAATGCACAATTACAGCTTGCAATAGATGTCGATTTTTGCATTGTTCATACTTCATACACATGCATAATTTTAAAATCCATGACGATAGCACATAAACATAAGTTTGGGACAAGATAGGTATGCAATTTTGTAAGCTAATAAGAAATTTTTTCAATCCCATGTTAATATCTTAATTGTATTTGACTAAGTTTGGCATCCAAGACTAAATATTGATTGATTTGTAGAAAAGCTTGGATTGTTTTATTACATTGTTCATTTGGGAAATCGTGTCTTTATCTGGCATTGAACAGGGTGTAGTGATTGTCGAGTGTGTCTAAACCTAATTTCTACTTAACGAGTTTAACCGATCTACATTTAAAAAACGAAATCTATTCATTTGTGTATCTAATAGTTGAATCCTGTGATACAGGTGAGACCAGTCCATTCTGGGACTGCTACACTTAAGGATGCTACATCAGAGGCTATAAGGGACTGGGTGACTAATGTTGAAACAACTCATTATATTTTGGGTTCTGTTGCCGGACCGCATCCATATCCAATGATGGTACGAGAGTTTCATGCTGTGATTGGCAAGGAAACAAGAAAACAAGCTTTGGAAAAATGGGGAGGGAAACCAGATGTTCTGATTGCATGTGTCGGTGGAGGTTCAAATGCCATGGGACTTTTCCATGAATTTGTTGATGATAGTGATGTTAGGCTAATTGGTGTGGAAGCTGCTGGCTTTGGCCTGGACAGTGGCAAGCACGCTGCTACATTAACAAAGGGAGAAATTGGGGTTTTGCATGGAGCTATGAGCTATCTGCTGCAGGATGATGATGGACAAATAGTTGAGCCTCACTCCATTAGTGCAGGGTAATTCTTTTCACTGATATTTTTATTTGTCTTAATCCTTCGCCTGGCTGGTAAGTAAATAATGGTCAAAGATTATTAAATCAGGGTTCGAACTCGTGTATTCCCAATAGATTCGACTTTACCTGACTGATAATTTGATACTAGCTTTCTTGTTTATATTTAGATTCTTCTTGTTCTGATCGTGTTGTTATGCTTCAAAAAAATTTGTTTTGTAGCTTGGACTACCCCGGTGTTGGACCTGAACATAGCTTTTTGAAAGACATAGGGCGTGCTGAGTATTATAGCATCACTGACGATGAAGCATTGGAAGGTAGGACTAATGTGATTTTGTGGTTCTTGAATTTTAATTGTCATGATTTGTTTCGAAGCTTTTCCTTGCCAGATATTTTGTATAAGTTTTACATAGACTGATGGGGGTCTACATAGATGGTATCTATATGCGCTGTTAAAGACCGTTCATTCTTTGTATTTCTATCTAACTTTTCTTAATTGTTCTGGAACTTGACTATTTTTGTGAACTTGAAATCTAAATTTCGTATCCACCTGTAATTCGTCTATTCAAACAGTATATGATATTTGTGGCAATTTCAAATGTCTAAAGCATGTTGCTTTGGGAAATTAAGACATTACCACTTGTCATTTTCCATCATATATATAATCTAATGAAATGCATCTTACTTTGTTTTAAAACTTTTTTTTTTTTTGGTAAAGTTTTAAAACTTATTTTGTTGTTCGATGTTAATGGATGTTAATGCCGCTCTATTATAGGATCCTGTTCCTCTATCTAATTTTTGGAATTTTTATTGTATATGCAGCTTTTAAGAGAGTTTCGCGACTTGAAGGCATCATTCCAGCTCTGGAAACATCCCATGCTTTGGCGTATCTTGAGAAAATATGTCCAACCCTTCCTAATGGAACAAAGGTTGTGGTTAACTTCAGTGGCCGAGGTGATAAGGATGTTCACACTGCTATCAAGCACTTGAAGCTTTGAAAAAGATCATGTTCTTGTATCGGATAATAATGGTTCAGCTGCTGAGTGGTTTCATTTTCAGATTTTGAGACACTAGTTTTACAAAAATAAAGCTTTAGTTAAAGAACAATGTATATTAGCTTCGTGGAACCGCAGACTTTTAATACTCTTTTGTTTGAATGTTTGAATAAAATTAATAAATGCCACAAATATTTTGTTGTAACTTTCTTCATGGGAGCTATTGTATTTGTTGAAGGCCAAAATGGTATGAGTTTTCCTACCATGAATAAGATTTTAAATTACCATTGTTTACATTCTTGATATCGTGTAGTGTCGTGTGTAGTTTTGTGTTTAAATGCTGTTGATGCAGTCTCAATTGTATTGTAGTTGCAAAGACGTCAGAATCTTGAATGTTATAGTCAAAATTGCGGTACGAAGATGTTTTACTAAATTACTATGTTGTCGTTTAGAAGTACACTTTCAAACAAAATATGTCGTCTGAAAATACACTCCGAAAAATATGATTTATTAGAAATATAGGGTGGAGAAAGCTCATCCTTAACATTATCACAACAAAAAAAAGCTCCTCCTCCTTAAACTTTACCACATACATACAAAAAGGTCAAATGACTATGTTCATCAACTTGTGAGAAACTTACAGAAAGGTGACCCACAAAATTTTGGAAATTTTGGAGGTATACTGTTTATTTGTGGTTAATACTTAATAGTAATGGAAACCTTATCTATGAAATTGTTTTATTTGGAACTCATCTCAATCCAAAAAAAATATCATCCACAACAAACAACCTCTATAAGTTGGTGTCTTTGCCTAAATTTAGCTGCAATGACTTCATTTTTATTTCTACATAGTTTCAAGTCCATCAAATTTGGAACAATTGCTTCCACTTTCTGCTTTCTATAATCTGAGTTTTGGAGAACATAGAGAGGGAACTATATTTAAGAGTGTTTATACAAATATTAGATAAGAGCTTATCTTGTGGCAGTACCTTCACAGTTATATAGTCTTCAACTCTTCATCAAACTGGTTCAGTACTCTCTCTCTCTACCTCTTTCATATCTACTACCTTGTCTTTTAACAAGTAGATTAAATTATACTTTTGGTTCCATAGTAACTTTTGGTCTCTAAGTAACTTTTGTTTCGTTTAGGTCCAAATGTGTCATTTTTGTTCCTTAAAAAAGCTAGATGGAACTAAATTTATTTAAGGACCTAAGTAAAATCTGAAAAATAATTTAAGAGACCAAATGTATAAATTAATTTTATAAATATTATTTGATATTTCACTTATAGTAAAATATTGGATAGTGTATCAAATTTCTCAATTTTGTGTATTGATATCTAAAATTATTGTTTTAGTATGACACCAAAAATAGTAAATCAAATAAGTCTATTTTTTGCAATGAAAATGTTAATGCATCTAAATTCTAATGATTTATTGAAAAACTTGTACTTAGAGAAACCTTTTTCAAATGGAGTAAGACAAAAAAAAAAAAAAAACCCTTTTACATTCGTGGTAATGTGAGGCGTAAAATCTCAAATAACAGTTTTATCAATTTTTATAAGGTGTTTATTCGTCTTCTCACGTAGTCATGTTAGTTACAGGCACTCACTACTTCAACAATAATCAAGTGATAGATCGAGATTCTTTAACTTTGTATCCCGTTTTCATAGAGAAAAAAAAAATCGCAAATAATAGCACATACTTTGTATCGTTGAATTGATAATATGCATTTATTAACAATGAAGAGAAATCATGTCCTTTAAAAAAGTGGAACACTGCTTTTTCAAAAGATAATAGAGTTCTCATGAAAACCTGGAAAGGGTCAAAAAGCATAAAAATGAAAGAGTCACAATTACTTAAACAAAATGCACCTGTCTTCTAGCATAACATAAAAAGCTCATTAATATTATATTCCAAGTTGCATCTTTCACCAATGTAAGCAAACATAGAATCATATATAAAAACAGCACTAAATAGATCACACATCATATATTATAAATAAAAATCCTTTATAGTAAACAATGTTTTGAGAAATTATTATTCTCAGACTATAAACAGGAATATTTATTTCAATTCATTGGCATTTCAGAAATTTAAAAACAAAAATCTCACTAATCATGTTTCTCAACAGCATTATTCTGATTATTATTATTATTATCTACACATGCACTAAAAGCCGGATCATCCTAGTCGTACAAAAATCCAGCAGCCACATGTTCCAAAATCAACTTATAGGTTTGAGAATGACAGAAAATGTTAACAAGCAAGTCCCTATTGTTTTGCCTGCAAAAATCAGTAAAACAAGAATAAGTATACGCACCGATCGAAAATGAAAACAAAGAAAACGAAAAAAGTACAAGAGAAAGGTTCAGAAAAACAAAGAGGTACCAGAATCCTCAATAAGGTTATGCATAAATTCCATTGTAAATCCTCAATGAGGTTGGTGGTTCTAACAACTTTGTATGAGGCTCATGTGTTAGGTGCAGTCAACAAGGAAACTCTAAAAGGTAAGCCAACTCATATTGACATTGACTTAGAAAAGGAATAAGTCATGAAAGGTTTCATAGTTCAAACTTCAAACAAATAGAGTTAGGTGGCAAATTGCAATTCAAGGTATAGCACCCAATAAAACACAGGATCACCTAACTTCAGAATAGTACCATTAGATAGGAAAACAAGACAAACTTAAGGCACATTGACACCAAACTTTAGTTTACCCTATGAGCCATACTCTCGATGAATTAATATACTTTCCACCAAACCCTTTCATAAAGAGAACGAGTTTAAAACAATGTTGTCAATTGCGGATCACAGAAAATAGTGGTTTGTTCAAATTCCACTACATAAATAGTGTACTAAATACTCACTATTTGACAACATTTTTGTACTAAATAGTGTATTGCAGAATAATTGGGATTTGTTAAAATTTTGCTATGCTATGGAGCTTTTATTTAAACAGAAGTTTAAAATCCTATAACATTTTTTACTCCAGACAGATAAACAACGCCTTTATATACCAATGTGATTTGCTAGAAGGGTTCACAACATGTGAGGTTCTAGTCCGGTAATGAGCAATCCACAAAAACCCTAAGCACATTCCCTCACCGCAGTGGATCTTTAAGCTAATAATATGCTACACAATGACAGTGTTCGGTGTTTCAAATATAAACATTTTACTTAGATGTCGAATAATATAGACAGATGGCAGTGTGAACAATGAGCAGCATCTAAAGTACCAACATATAGAGACATAGGACACTCACACATAAACGCTGGTAATAGTTTAAGAAAACGGAAGTGATTGAATGTAATCACAATGTCGCGTCAGTGTTAGACACTGAGACATGTTGGTGTCAGACACTGACATGTGCTGGACACTAGACATGCCCTTAATCCGAATTGTCCGTGCTGCCTTTCAAAATAATAATAAGAAAAAAAGGATAAGAAAATACCTGTGAGTAAAGGAAGGTCCCAAAGATAGCAATTGCGGCTCCAAGAGCATTGACAGGTTGAACTGGTGTGTGGAAGATGATAATTGAAGATACAATGACAGATATACGTTTCATGGTGTTTCCAATGCTAAATGTCAAGGGAGAGATCTCATCCAACGACATGTAAGACACTTGATTGTAGAGATGATAGAATATACTCTGAGCTGCTACCCACCTGTCGTACATTATACCAGCCATAGTTTTAGTCGGAATATGGAGAGGCAATACTGAGAACCGTAAAAAAATAAACAGAAGGAAAACCATAGTACTTAATCAGAACAAGAAAAAAACGGTTTTCGGTTACAAAAACAATTTATGCACGTATCATTAATTCCGTCACTTTAGTAACATTAACTCATAAAAAACACGGTACTTGATAACCATGATAATGCACCTCCGAGGGAAACTCTTCGCTATTGAATACAGAATCAAAATAAGGACATGGTCATCAACACGAGACAGAAAAGAAGCTCAGTCATCCAACTAAAAAAATTGAAAATCGGCATAAATTTATCAGGCAATAAAACTAAATGTTCTCATGTGAATCTACAAAGAATTTCTGAAGCTTGTTCATAGGTTTCGAATTTATAGTGATACGAATGAAGATTAAAGAAAGAATCAGAAAAAAGTACATGACGCCAACTAGAAAAAGCTTCTAATAACAGGATTTCAAACTCTGAAGAGATGTGTACATCATTGTCACTTTACACTAAGAATCTATAGACAATCACTAATATGTATAGAAACATTCTTTGGCTTCATGGTAAGGATCGGAAACAAGAACACTATATTGTCTTGAAAGGACAGGAATTTAACTTTGCTCTCCCGATCGATTCAAACTTTCACCATACTGAATTACTGATATTATGCATGTATTTGAAAATCAAATGAATCAATGATTTAGGTAACATAAAATACTTTTGCATTCTCTGATTAGTTCAGATAGTAGATTGATATAATACTGAAGCTACTTGAAGATTATGGGAAAAAAATAATAGGGATAACATCAAATCAAGTAGTCATCTTGTACTTACCATATGAATTGTGGTCCAATTTCAGCCATAGCTGTTTGATATCCCGCAGCCCACGCAGCTGGTCCTTCCACGGCAATTGCAAAGGGTGTAAGAATTGCAAGGGACAAAATAGATAAACAAGCATAGTAATTCATTCCGCTAACAGATTTTCCCTTCATCCCCTTTTTCGAAAAGATGTTCCTGAACACAAATGCCAAATTTGATATCATAGCCCCCATAAAACCTGAAAAAGAGAGCAAAAAAAAAAGTCAATGATATCAAAGCCGGTACAGTACTTAGGACAGCTTGCATCAAAATTACGAGAAACGCATTCTAAAACAAATAACTTCCCCTGGTAGCATCATTAGGTCGGTGGTTAAACTCAAGCAAGATTAAACAACAAAGAGACGAAAGATGCAAAACTATCCGCACTCAAGTTATCAAACACATACTACCTTTTTTCAAGTCCAGTCACAATTGTAATCAGTATTGTGCCAAACAATATAAAAGCAAAAACAAAATATTCTTAGAGTCAAGTTCATTACCAATCATATTGAAATTGAGCTCAGTCACAGCAGCAAGTGCACATCCACCAATGATTGGAAGCAAAGACAGATAGACTGGCACAGGGAAGGTTTCGCCCAAAATAAATCTCGAAACCAGAACACTAAAAGCAGGCTCACCACTCTTGATGATATGTGTAAATGACACTGCAACTTTGGACATACTAACCGTAGCCGCTACATGTCCAATTGTGTGTGCAACAGCAACCTGTAGTTGAAACACCAAAGACATAAGCCACTATCCATTCAAAACGTTAAATGAATCAACAAAATTGACCAAATTGTTTCATAACCATCGGTATCCATCAGAGTATTGTCAATCGTGGATCACAAAAAATAACAAACTCCACTTCGGTGTTATAACACAGCTATAGCCGCTATTTCACAACACTTTGTTAAATCACAGAACAATAGCAATTTGTTCAAATTCCGCTATGCTATGGTATAGTTAAAATCAAATTGAGTGGACAAAATTTTCTCTATTTTGTTTTCTTTTGAACTCAACCAACATAATCAACCATATATGAGTTCAAAATTGCAAAACAACTCTTTCTAGAACAAAAAAAAAACATATTAGCAAACAAAACAAACCTGTCAATAAATCCAATCAATTATAATTTTTTCCTCAAAAGAAACAAACAAAACAAATTCAAACTTACGGGAAACAAAGTCTTCCAAAACTCAAGATCAGTCTTAGGAGCTTCAGCTATCCTAGTGGCCCAAGAAATCAACATCATAAGAGAACCACAAGCTAATGACAGAGTTGATGTAAGCCAAGGGTAAGGGTAAGCATTCAAAACCTTCTTGTTATAAATATTGAAAACAACATTCAAAGCCCACCAAGTTGCAAAATATATTCCAATTTTCACTTTTTTTGCAGCTGCTGATGGTGTTCCTGAGTCTTCAACCTCTGATCTATCAGCTTCATAAGCACCACACTTAACCAAATCACCCTTTTCAAAACTCTTCTCTGTTTCAAAATTCTTCACAGACCCAAAATTTCCAAGACCAATACATGCAAGGTGAAGAGGCTTTTTCAATGAAACAACATATCTATGTGATTTTTCACTAACCAAAGATGGTAAGAATGACCGTGGTGGAATTAGGGTTGCATGTCTTTTCCCAAAAACAACATCAGAACCACTGATCGCAATACTAGGTTGTCTCAATGATGAAATCATGGCTTAAATTCAAAAGGATATGTGAAAAATCAAAATAAAACACAATCGAAAGAGAAATACAGTGTTTACGTAAGGGTCGTAAAATACACTCTGAAATCACAGACGAAAACAAAAATCAAAGACAACCCTTTTACGTAAGGGTTGTAAAATACGCTCTCAAATCACATCCTGAATACAGTATTTATATGTAAAAGAATGTGTCTTTGGTTCTGATCATGCCCCCTGATATCTTGAAAAGGTTTATATTAAATTAAACCCAAAAAAAACACTGCATAAAAACAATGATAGTAATAAAATAATAAAACACAATGTACCAAAAAAAAAAAACACTATACAGAAAAAAAAAATAAAAGGAAAAGGAATTATACCTTAGAATTAGAATCTGGTGAATAATTAAAATTAAAATTATAAATGCTAAAAATACTATATTTTTTAAGGTCAAATTTGGTTTGTTTGATTATTTTCTGTTTTTGGTATAAAAAAAGATTTGGGGGACAGTGTGTCCCACCATTGTTCTCTTCCGAAACTTGTTCCCTGCATAACAATCCGTAAATAAATAAAAAGATTGAAATTAAACAAAACCAGAAAGCTCTGTTGTCTTCTTCCTCGGCCAGCACCACATCTGCCTTGTTCCGTTCACTTCACGACCAAATCCCAAAAGAGTAACGACTTATGATTGTCATGTAATTTGGGGGATAAATACAGTGGTCAAAGGATTTTTTTCCCAAAATATACCCCTCTCCCTCTCTTATTTCCCGTAATACCCCCCTCTCAAATTTTTTTCCCGTAATGCACCTCTGACAGAAGACCAACTGGGTAGCACCATTTGAAATGGCGCCATGGCCATGTGATAGCGCCATTCTGAATGGCGCTATTGACTGCTTTTCTGCTTTTTCTGTGTCCCCTGTACCAGACTGCTTTTCCCCAGATCATGCCATTTGAAATGGCGCTATGTCACAAGCATTAAGCCATTCAGAATGGCGCTATGCTCCTTGCTGTTTTTTCCAGACGCGCGCGTGGCTTGCTGCATGGGAGGGAGAGAAAGAAAATATTTGTGTTTGAAATTTTTTAAATTTTTTCTACTATCTCATTCTATAAATACCACATCTCACACATTCATTTTTCACTCAACTAACTTCATCTTATTCATTTTATTATCTTATTCACTCTCTTTATTTTATAAATAATGGCATCTTCGTCCAATGATTGCCATAATTTTTCTGTTAAATTTGAAGGCCGCCAAGAACATTTTAAGTTACCGATTAGCAAATTGAGTTCGCTTGCCATAATTGTTCCATACATCCTAATACTCTCATCCACTCTTTCACAAAATGGATCCATTATGGCTTGGTGAAAATCATTTGTCACAAAAACTAAATGTATAAGTTATTTTTATGTCATTTTTCATAAGTTATTTTTATGTCATTTTTCATTTATGTCGTTAAAATTAAAATTATAGTAAATTTTTTCATATTTTTTTGATAAATTCACAAACACATTACATCACAATGAATTTTTCAGAAAATGTTAAAACATTATAGAATTATAGGTAAATTAGTGGAGAATCATGTCCTCTCTTGAGCTAGCTAATTAATGGCCAATTCGCATGAGCATGTTATAAATCAAAATGGCCTTTTATTCTCATTGATTCTTGTTATTTTTGTTATTATTATTATTTTTTAATGATTTTTTTTTTACATGAATGATATTTTTTTGAAAGGTTATTATTATTACTGTGTCACTTTTACTACTACTTTTTTTTTTTGTTTACAATATACTACTCTTACTTTAGTGTCTTTCTTACTTTAGTGTCTTTTTTACACGTCCATATTTTTGAACTATTTTTTTTTTGTTAATTGTTTTTAACGGTAACTAATTATAAATTTGTTGTGTGTAGGCAACGGAAACTATTAGACCGCGTGCTGGAGGCCGATTTAAAGCACCAAACCCTTTGTTAGAACCACTGTTAGCAGAATGTGGTTTTGGTAACGTCGTCCTCCTTCAAAAATGTAGGTTGGACTGGGCCGTAGTCACAGCTTTGGCAAAAAGATGGAGACCGGAAAGACATACATTTCTGTTACCGTGTGGAGAGGCCACAATAACTCTCCAAGACGTGTCAATGTTGTTTGATCTACAAATTTGTGGACAAGCTGTTACCGGAACTTCCAGTAACATATGGGAGACAGATTTCCCACGACTATTGGGAGCCATTCCTCCATCTAACGGCCGAGCAGGATATTCTGTTAAGCTATCATGGCTGGAAGAATATCTTAACGAAATGCCCGAAAACCCCACCTACGAAATTCTCTTGATGCACCTAAGGGCATATATTCTTTATTTTTTGGGAAAATTTTTATTGCCCAACACCTCTGGCGATCGTGTGCATACTATGTACCTCCCATTGTTGGAAGATACACAAACAATAAGAGGATATAGTTGGGGTTCAGCTTGTTTGGCAACGTTGTATAGGGGCATGTGTGATCTCGCAGATCAAAACCAACCAACCAAAACCATGTCCGGATGTGCCTTACTTTTACAGGCATGGGCACGTTGCCGAATAAGGGAATTTCACCACGAGAGAACTAGAAATCCAGCGTCCGATAGGCCATTGGCTCTAAAGTAAGTATCTACTAATTTATTTATTTTTGAATCAATCTATTAGAATTTAATAATAAATATGTATATTTACTATGATATTAATCGTATCGTGAAAATATTATTTTAGGTACGTTGCATCCGGAACAAGGTACTCTGGCGGTCCGGACCACGACGTACAAGGCGCAACAAACGTGCTCGACCGTTTAACGAACAACGAGGTAATATATATTCTCTTAATATTTATTTGTTTTTTTTAAACTAACTCTTCTTCATACACTAACAAATCTCTAATTTGTTTTTAAAAATATCAGTTTAATTGGACTCCTTATGACGTCAGCCAGTGCTTATATCCAGAGGACGTTGCATGTTGGTCAGCAATCACATTTCTCATAAACTTTGAGGTTGTAGAGTTTCATCAGACCGACAGGGTCCGTCTTCAATTTGGATTTCAACATGCGAGATTTCAGGGCGTTCCCCAAGTCATGACGAGTTACCACAATACAACAATGCGATCATCGGTTCATGATTGGGCAGCCAAATTTATGGTTGAAATCCAACACTGGAATAATCGTCATAATTGTGTCCTCGTTGGAGATCAGGTGGATGGTGTACCTATGCACTCAACGGAGTTCTTGAATGATTATACAAGGTTCAACATGCCATATCTCTCTTCCGAACATTATTTATTTGATCCACGCCCACGTCCTGATGTGCAGCAGAATACATTTACCCAACATACCGATATCCCAGACACACCATCTTTTTCCCCTCAACAACAACATACATCCCAACCATTTACCCAACAACCATTTACCGACCAATATCCAAATAGCCAATCCAATATTTTTACCCCATTGCCATACACCCGAAATTTTTTCGACGACCAATCATGTCAATCACCGGGAACTCAACGGTTCAATGAAAATGCTTACCACCCCGGTGAACCCCAACAAACCCAACAAACCCAACAAACCCAACATATCCCCATACATTGGGGTTCTGCTGTACCGGACGATATGTTAAATTCAACGTGGGCTGCTGGTGAAGGTTCCTCGTTAAGTCTTAATCAAATCGAGAACTATCTTAACAGGGACGATACAAATGCGGAAGAGGAATTATATGGACGAGGACATCCGAGGAATGCAGGTCCTCCACCTTGTGGCACCGGAGGCCATCGTAGACATCGTAGACATTAGGAATTTTAGTGTTTTGTTTGTAATTAATTATTTATTTATATAATCGTCTTGTAATAAATTTTTTTCCATCAAATAAAAAAAACAATTTCTTTATTCATCGAATATTTGTTCATCAAATAAATAAAATCAAATAAAAAAAAAATTAAAAAATTTTCAAACAAAACTCTTTTCTTTCTCTCCCTCCCATGCATTCAAAAAAATATCAAATCTCCTCCTAATGCAGCAGGCCACGCGCGCGTCTGGAAAAAACAGCAAGGAGCATAGCGCCATTCTGAATGGCTTAATGCTTGTGACATAGCGCCATTTCAAATGGCATGATCTGGGGAAAAGCAGTCTGGTACAGGGGACACAGAAAAAGCAGAAAAGCAGTCAATAGCGCCATTCAGAATGGCGCTATCACATGGCCATGGCGCCATTTCAAATGGTGCTACCCAGTTGGTCTTCTGTCAGAGGTGCATTACGGGAAAAAAATTTGAGAGGGGGGTATTACGGGAAATAAGAGAGGAAGAGGGGTATATTTTGGGAAAAAAATCGTGGTCAAAGATACTAGAGCATTGATTTGAGACGTAGATCTGAAAAGAGAGGTTTTGTGGAGGATGGATGGAGAAAGAAAAAGTGTGTTCGTTGTGTTGTTGTCATCGTAGATCAAAGCTCATAGGTGGACCAATGCTTCCTAGTTTATGATGGACTGTATATTGTATTTTATCTTTTATTATGCAGTACTGTTTTTTTTAGTTTCTAGATCTATATGTGTGTTTGGTTATCTAGCGAGGAGAATTGAGTTTGGTAGAATTGAGTTTGGTAGAATTGAGTTTGACATAATTGATTTTGTTTAAAAGTGAGTTTAATTAAATTGATTTATGTTTGGATACATTCAAGGAAAAATGATTTTCATCAATTCATGTTGTTTGGATAGTTTGAATTAAAATTGCTTTTGGGTGTACAATTACCAAAATAGGTTTTAGTTGTACCAAAATAAGTTTTAATTGTATTTTTTTTTAGAAAATAGGTTTTACTTGTATTTAAAACTATATATTTCAAAGCCACTAGGTTTGGTCCAGTGATGAGAGATTTAGGTAGTATGTCATAGGTTCTGGGTTCGATCTCCTGCTCATTCTAAACAAAAAAAAACTATATATTTCATCTTTAAAAAAAACTATATATTTCAATAAAATATTCTATAAAGAAATAGAACATTTTTGTAAAAAAAAAACTTAAAATACAGAACAACTTGATTATTTTAAGTTATTAAAACACGCATTTTTATTAAAAAAATACACTACTATCAACAAACAATAAAAAAAAATAAAAAAACCCAACTTAAATGGGCCAGAGGCAAAAGTAACGAGCCCAAGAATCTGTCTTCTTCAACCTAAGCAATGGTAGCCGCAAAACCACCGTCATCGCAGCACTCAGGAATTGAAAAATAAGTTTAGGGGTTGAGGGTAGCAGAGGAAGATTAAGAAAAATTATACATGCCCCACATCATTTAAATCTCAAAATCGATTTTACTGAATGTGAAAGCTCCGATTTGTAGCTTCTAAGTTATTCGCGTTTGGGACTAAAACTGCGTTTTAGAGAATCGATTCTGCAACCACCCAAACATCAAAGAATCTGTTCAAATCGCGTTTCGACATACAGACTCACGTTTGAGTAAAAAAAACGCAGAACCAAATTTGCTTTTGCTAAAAACTTCGGTTCGCAGAATTCGAAGTTTTTTTAGTTCAAATTCAGGAAAAATTCGGTTAACAGAAACTGAATTTTTTTTTTGGCAAAAAAAATTCGGTTCGTAGCAACCGAAAATTTTATTGAAGGACAAAAAAGTAAAATTCAAAGAGAAAAGAACCATGGGACCTAAAAAAAAAACATCATCAATCTTTTACGGTATATTCTCCTTTTAGAGGTCAATTTTTTTTTTCCTAAAAAATGAAATGATTTGTTTTTTTTTTTTATGTCCAAAGATAAATAGTTTAGTGACTAATATATTTTAGACGGTCTAGTGAACACTATATTGTGGTGAAAAAAAAAAAATTTAGTGACATATTCACACATTATATTTTACAAGTAATTTAGTGCTTATAATTTTACTCGTAAATAAGTGGAGTGTTAGAGGTTTGAATTCCAACTCATATATATAAATAATGTTCCTATCAAATAAGTTAAATTTACGATAACTACATTGACACCCTATTATATGTGGAGAATTAATGGATAATCTGAATTTGAACACCGACTCTTTTAATAATGTCTCTAATAGCAATTGAATTGTGCTTAGATAACTAAATGGTTTGTGTTAAATGATCATTATTTTTTATATTGTGGACAAAAATAAAATTTAAATTATAATAATACTAGAACTACGGTTGGCAAAGCGGGCGGCCTAACCCATTTAAATGCGTCCATTTAAGCTTGTCCAAAAGTGGAGTGGAGACGGAAATACCGACTTGCCTGAGCTCAAAATTCAAGTATGAACTATGAGTTTGGCGGGCCGGCTTGCAAAACAATTATTTTATTTTTTATTTTATGTTGCAGTGACATATTTACTACATGATTTATAATTTGTTTTTAAACAAAAAATAATTTTTAACATCGCATAACAAAAATAAATAAACATATTAACAAACTCAAATTATGTACCTAGAAAGATTGACAATGTATTTTTCTGGGTTTGTATGCAATTGGTGATGAAGGCGAGGAATAAAGAAGAAGATGAATTCCAATAAAAAAAAAGAATGTTATGAAATATAAGTAATAGTAATAATATATAAGTATAGAGGAGAGAAGAAGAGAAGAGAGAAAGAATAGAGATTGTATTATTCTCATCAAGGTGTATGTTTACATGACAATACAAGTCCTATTTATAGGACAATATAATGGGCCAGTGGAATGAGCCAATGCTTAATGGACATCCACCAAATTATTCATAACACTCCCCCTTGGATGTTCATCGAGGATATGCCTCGTTAAAACCTTACTAGAGAAAACCCATTGGGAAAAAATCATAGTGAAGGAAAAAGAGTACATCATCCTTTGTGTGTGAACTGCCTCATTAAAAACCTTACCAGGAAAACCCAGTGGGACAAAACCATGGTTAAGGGAAAAAGAGTGCAGAACATATTTATATCTCCCCCTCATAAAGACAATTATATATGAGACGAAGAAAATCAAATAATCTTATGTAGTTGTAGTAGTTGCTCAAAAGTTTTACTTGAAACTGACTTTGTAGAAAGACATGTCTTATCTTCTTTATCATATAATCTTCTCCAAATATGTAGTTTGTGCGACATTATCTTCATGTTGAATCGTTGCAAGAACCTTTTAGAAGAAAACTCACAAATTCTTGTATCTGATGAATCATATACTTCAACCAAATCACATTCTTGATTTATCTTCTATACTCCTCAACTTTCCTCATCATTTTTTTTTCATGAGATTGTTATTGTTGTTTGTTTCATAGATCTCCATGAGTAATTGTACTTCTTCATGTGAACATATAGTTTGTTTGTGATCTATACCTTTACGAGGATTAAACAAATTACCTGCATATCTAAAATAACAAAACAAATAATAGGTCCATAATGTATTTGGCCCCAATTGAACTAAAACGTGGTACTTCAGGACCAATTAGTTCTTCATCATTTACTCGAACTCTAAAATATTCTTCAAATACTTATTTTGTAAGAAATGACAATATTTCAAGCTCTTAAGGAGTCTCTTGATGATATTTTTATCATCAACATAGATAGATAAAAAAATTCATTGCTAAATATTTTCTTAAAATGAACAAATTGTCATTTTCATATTTCTCACTTGGAAATATTCAACAAGAATATTATACAACATGCATATATATTGCTCGAGTATTTAAGGAGACTTATTCATGTTTATTAAGTCACATTTCCAATAGTTTTTTGATATATGTGTCTCACGAAAATTAAATCCTTTTGGGATTTTCATATAATTATCAAGTGAGATGATTTTCGTGCTGATAACGTGTTATGAAATATAAGTAATAGTAATAATATATAAGTATAGAGGAGAGAAGAAGAGAAGAGAGAAAGAATAGAGATTGTATTATTCTCATCAAGGTGTATGTTTACATGACAATACAAGTCCTATTTATAGGACAATATAATGGGCCAGTGGAATGAGCCAATGCTTAATGGACATCCACCAAATTATTCATAACAAAGAAGAAGAAGATGAATTCCATATATGTTTTAGTTTTTTTTTAATCAATTTTTTTATTTTTTTCTGTCCAATTACAATCCGACATGTGTTAAAAGATTGTCAAGTTAGCTCATTTCGGTCAAAATTTGACTAGGGGCTAGTAAATAAAAAATGGAATAAATTTAAGGGGCTAAAATCAACATTTAAATTTATGGGATCAAAATTGCACAATTGATAAATTAAGGGGCCAAAACTGCATTTAAGTAAAATATATTAACCCAAGTTTAATTTAAACTTTTTTTATGGGTCTAAGATAGTGACTAAAGGGAAAAAACTGGGATTAGATTTATATGTATTTTTAAATCTTTTCTCTATTTTTTATCTCAAGTCTAGAAAATAAATAAAAATACAGTTTTAAAAAATGTCCACGAGCCAACCCGGTCCAGCCCACCATCTATGTTTTTTAGGCGATAAATGTAAATACATTTGTAAATATTTGTAAGATTTTTCTTTCTTTGGACAGGGGCACCATGCATCCCTTCACCCTACGTTTCAAATTGATCTAATTAAAATCGCAAACTAAGAATGACAAAGTAGACTGACCTACTCCTTTGACGGATTGGCGGGCTAGTCCATCAAAGAATTTTTTTGAGTTATTCAAATGATTTTTGCTGATTTTTTGAGCCATAATTTGTTGATACATTAAGTTGGTGCTCATCAAGAAATGTTTCTCTAATGACCCATTCAACCTTATCTTCTAATACTTCTAGTAACCTAGAAAGGTGGTATGCATCATGATTTTCACACTTTTCCCCCCCTTAATTATCTCAACTTCAAACTCTTGTAGTGTAACATCCACCTTATGAGCCTTTATTTTGCATCTTTCTTTGCGGAAAAAGATTGTCCGTTGTAATGGCGTTAACGCAGTTATAGTATCAACCGTCTGATTAAAATGAACGGCTAAGATCATTTTGATGCATTTATATCATAGCCGTCCGGTGTGAAATTAATGAACCTGCAGCTAGATTAACTATTGCGTGTTACTGCGTCATTTCTTGACTGCAATAAATCCCGGTCTTTTCTTTGCCATCAAGTATCTAATAACAACATCATTTATGTAGACAATGACCTTACCCCCTACCATATATGATCTAAATATTTTAAAAGTAAATAAAGTTTAATTGTTGTGCGTTGCTCAAAGCTCTTTTTCAATGGTTTTGTAATTTGAGCTACAATCATACTTCTTCTAGCAAAGTAGATTGAGTGAAATTCCTTGCCATGTTTCTAACCCAAAACTGCCCCCAAAACATAATCACTTGCATCATACATGTTTTCTTCAGAGTCTTGAATGCAATAATACATTATCATCAAACATTCAAACTCTACTTCATGTTCTAGCAATCTGTGCAGTGGTTTTGAAATTTGTAAAGTCTTTTATAAATCTTATGTAGAATTCAAATTTCCTAAGAAGCTCCTTTTACAAAGATATGAGGTGGAAGTTTCTCAATATATAACTTCAACCATTGCTTGTCAACCTCCAACCCTTTCTTAGAAATCTTGTGTACTAACATTATGCCCTCTTTTATTTATTATAAAACCAATGTTTGTTAATGTAGTGTTTGTTAATCCTTAGGTGCTATATCAATATTTGTTGAGCTTCCTATTGCCTTTGTTGAGCTTCTTGCAGTCCATGCAAATTCTCCAACCCACTACGTACAGTTCTGATTGGAATCATTTCATAGATTCTTTACCACAATTACTCCTTTCTTGGGGACATCAATAAGTGTGAAAAAAAAGTGATTTTACACACACACACACACATATTAGGAACCTATTGCTTGTTTTGCAAGTTATTTACTCAACTATTTATAAATATTATTTTTTATCAATAAATTAGCCATTTTAGACGTCATTACCTATTTCCCATCACTTTTGTATGATTTTAGAGTATATTCTACGTAGGCGATCCTAGCGAGACAAAACAAAAATTATCAGAGTTTTAGGGTAGATCAATTTGCTAAGCAAACCAGCAGCGAGCCAAAACAGAATGGATGGAAATTGGACATCCAGACGGTGGTGCAACCGCTCATCGCACAACTAACATCTTGGGAAAACAATTTTGTATGAAAATGGATAGGGAGGCGGCGGTTCTTTTAGAGAGAATGCAGAGAAAGGGTTATCGAAAAACAAAATCAAACATCACATTGAAATTGAATCAAGGAAGGAGATAAAAAGTGAATTGAAAAACACAATTGTGAAGAAGACGAAAATGAACTCAACTTACAAGAGAAAAGAAAGATTAAAAACTAAGTTGTGAAAATTGACCACATCAAAGAGGAAAAGATTCAAAGGAATACACCCTATAATCAGAACGAGAAGAAATTGGGTAGAAAATTAAACAAGAAATCAAGATAATGAGAGGGAATACAAAAAAATAATATTCAGAATTGAAACATGGTTTGTAACTGAAGCAAGATCACAATGAACAATGTGAAATCATCCATTGAAATTGTAAATCATTGACATAAAAGGCGAAACAAATTTGGAAATGAGAAAATCAAGAGTTGAATTTTCTCGAGAAATATCCAGGAGAATTGATACTCTGATACCATGTTAAGAAACATGACATCCGTCTAAATCAATCAACCATATATATTGCATATATATTAACTAAGCTTCTACATTAACAAACAAGTGATTCTAACTAAGTGCATTCTTAACAATTAGTTTATTTATAGGTAAACTCTGCATAGAACACTAGGTTTTAATTGGTTAGCATAAGTTGGAATAATCACAACCTAATCCCATATAGGTATATCAAGCCATTCAACACAAACTCAATTAAAGAAGGAAACTACCATCATAGATATGAGCCAAGAATTTTAAACGGAGTATTATCATCCATTAATCCAACTTTAAATATAAATAACTTAAGCAAAACATGAATTTTATCAATCTATAAAAAAAAAAGCCACTTCAAGAGTTTAGTGTCAGAAACTCTTCAATATTAGAAGTCTCTCGCTTGAAGCAAATTGTAGTAAGCTTCAGCGAGAAACTCTTCAACAAATTTTTTCATATATTCTCCTTCTTCCAGCTTTTTCTTCTTAGCGAGATTCTCCTGAATTTTTTTTAAAGCAAAGATAAAAGTGCTTAGAAATTAAAAATGTTATCTTGTAAAAAAAAAAAAAGAATAATAAATACATATTTAATATGATATAACAATAAGTATATAGTGTGGAAGTTTTAGCATCAAAATTTACAACAAATACTATTTTATTAGTAAGCATATATAGTGTTGAAGGTTATAGCAAGAACACTTAGAATCAATGGTATTTTTTTTTACTATAAATTAACTAGGAAAAAAAATAAAATAAAGTACAGATAGTATAAGTTGAGATTTTACATGATGTACTCACTTTTACTTCTTTTTGAGCACCAACAGTTTTCTCCGGCAGTATACCAAATTCCTCATACTGCTTAACAGTTTTCAGCGATCGCAAAGTAAATTTTCTTTGCTTATGATGATAGGTCTACAACACAACAATTATTTAATTAAAATTTGATAGAGTAACTATTCAAAATGTTGCTATAACAATAATTTATATTTTTTGACAAATGCTATAACAATAATTTAAAATATTTCAAAATGGTTATGAAAGAGTTCATTCACATAAAAGATTGAGCTATGAAGTACGGACTATACACAAATAAGAAAAGAGAAAGACAACTAGTATTTCAATAGAATATCATTGCATTAGCTTAATATTACAAAAGTTACTAAAGAATATATATAAAACCTAATGGACTATATAAACTAACAGATCCAATAAAATAGCCTATTATTTTATTATCTAACAACGGACACCGATACATTGACTTGTCCAAATGGTGTCTAAGGTGTGTCCAAGCAAAGAAAAAATAAATTATTTTGGAACACTTATTTGAGTTGTCTGACTCGTGTTGTATGATTGTTATACATATGTTGGACACTGATATATCTAAGGAGTGTCGAAACAAAAGAAATTTTTTTTTTATCACACTTATATGAGTCTTCCAACACATGTCATATAAGTGTCAGACACTGACATCTATGTGACACATTTAATCCTAAATATGTCTGTGCTTTCATAGAATTCGAGTGTTTGTGTGGAGACAACATCATTTTTTAAAAAAATATATGCAAATATGATTTTTTTTTAACCACTAAAACTTATTGAAAATGGGAACTATATATGTAGGATAATGTAAATGAAAAATAATAGAAATTTAGAGAAAATAATTATCCACCCGTATGAGCCTTAAGCATCACAACTTATGGCTTGTTAATCCCTAGCTACAACTAAATGTGGCTCTTCTAATAAAATGTTGTTCAGATAGCAATCTTTTGATTCCCATTAACTATACTCACATGTAATATAATTGTTTTCACCTAACTATACTCATATGTTATCCCATTAACTATAGAAGCTTCCAAGCATTCTTATAAGTATTATGGTTAAGTACAATTGTAAAAGGTCCCCTAATTCAAACCTCATATTCTTGCATCTATTATTATTATTATAACATAGGTGAAAACAATGGAAATTAAGTTGTTTATAAGTGGTGTAAAGTCTCAAATAGTTTTTGTTCAATGTTTTTTTTTTTTTTTATATTACTAGCTACAATGACTAACATATTTTTTGTCAAAAATAAAACTAACCAGATGGAAGGCGTACTTTTTCTTAACTTAAATTAATGATCGTTATTTAAGAACAACATACCTTATCAATCCGAACTCCATCATTTCTCGGACGCTCTTTGATATCCCAATTTTTAATCCATTCAGGCGGAAAAGGTTTGCAGCGTCTTCTTTTTCTTGTTACCGATGCACTAGATGGCATTGGCAATACAGTCTAAGCCCGTATTGTAGTTAAAAAAATATTAATAAAATTAAAACAACATTAAAGTTAGAAAATATTTGAGTAGAGGAATATTAAAATTGTTAATAAATTTTTTTTTACCTCCTTTGTTGGAGTAATGGTGATGGCAACATCATTGTTATGTTTAGTATCATCATTTGTATGATCATCACCATACTTATTACCTTCATTAGAAGTCTCATCACCATTACCACTAGTAATACCATCAATACAAATGTTGTTATTGTCATCTGGTAATATCCTTGATATTGGATCTACCTTAAGTATTAATTCGCCATCCTAATTTGACATATAAAATACAAAAAAAAAAAAAAAAAAGAAGTCAAACTCTATATCAAATAGGAGATCAAATCTGCATAACTAATTTATTTAATTTATATAATGAATAAGTATACTCGACTTAATGACTGGTACATCTAATATAGATCTCTAAAAAAATTTTCCGACCCCTCCATTCGTGGTAAATTTTAATATGAAATATTACATATCTAACATTTTTTACTAAAAATGGTAATTGTCCACCTTTTTGGATCCTATTTGGTACTTGGGAGGTTCATGTTAGAAAAATCATAATATATGGTGCATCTAACATGAATCTTGATCTAAAATATGATCCACAGGTGGAACCTTTATCATTTAATTTGTAGTAAATTTTAATAAAATATTGGATATTTTTCCAATTTTTTTATTATTACAAAATTAATTTTTAAGATAAGTAACAGTCCATATTTAAATTTGGGCCTTTGTAGAAAGTTAATATTAGACAAATCTTTATAAACAATTCGAAGGTATAGACTCTTACCATTTGAAATAAATTTTAATAAAATATTATATCTCTCTCTCTTTTTTTTTTTTTTTTTATCATTATAAAAGTCATATATTTTTTACTAAAAGTTGAATGGTTCCATTTTTGGATGCATTTTTCCAGATTTATACTAGACAAAACCTTGGCGAAGAGTGCATCTAATATGAATCGAAAATTTGGTCTAACATATCCTTATTTTTTAGTATATTTTGATAAAAATATTATATATCTTCCCTTTTTATCATTATAAATTCAAGTTTTTACAAAAATGATAAGGGTTCATTTTTGGACCTTTTTCGGATGCTCATATAGAAAAAAGAATATTGAAAATGGACGATCTCACTATTAAAGAATTAAAAAACATTGAATTTAAAATTGAAATTAAAAAATAAACCATGTCTTAAAGATTATTTTTTGACTCACAATATGTTTTTAAAGTTCAATCAAACTTATCATAAACAAATAATCTTACATGTTTTATAGTACTATATACTGGAGTGTCAATTTATATGTAAATTTATATGTAAATGAGGAATCTCGTGAGGATTGTCCTGTTTGGGGACTTAAAAGTGAAGAATTTTTTTTTTCTATGAGATGAGAAAGTCCCCCAAGAGAGGTTTGAGGATGGATGAAATTTCATCATCCGTTTCGTAGAAACTCTGTCCCCTAATACTTTATTATAATAATCTTGTATATTCAAGTACGTTATATATTATTGTTATATATTATTGTTATTTAAAGTTTCACACAATCAATGTATATATACATTTGTTTATATATGACGTTTATTTTTGTCATAAGACTTGCAATAATATTATAATTTTTTATTTATTTTATATTGAAACTTGTTATAAACTATTTCTAAGCATGAACAATAATATGGAAGAATAGAGAGGAAGAAGAGAAAGGGATAAGAGAAAGGAATAAACTTATTCACAAGTGTGTGTTTACATGAAAATAAGAGTGTCATTTATAGGACACACTAGGGGACAAGAAAACCTACCACATAATGGACATTCATTACATATTATTCATAACACTCCCCCTTGAATGTCCATGAAGGATATTCTTTCTCTAAAAAAAAAAAAAAAAAAAAATCAAGTGAAGGAAAAGAGTACATCATCATTTATGTGTGAACTGCCTCATTAAAAACCTTACCAGGAAAACCCAGTGGGATAAAACCATGGTGAAGAGAAAAAAAGTGCAGTAAATATTTGTGTCTCCCCCTCATAAAGACAAATTATACATGAGATGAAAAACCAAATAATCTCCAGTACTAGTTGATCAAAAGCTTTACTTGAAGTTGACTTTGTAGAAAGATCTGTCATATCTTCTTTATTATGTTCTTCTCCAAATTAGCAGTGAGTCCGATATTATCTTCATATTGAATTGTTGCATGAACCATCCTTTTGTAATAAAAACATCAAGTTTATTGTATGTGTTGAATTACAGACCTCGACAAAAACGTCTTCTCAACTTGCTTGATGTAGTGCTGAAATCTTCACACGATTGGATGATATTGATGTTTCTTTAAGGTATAAATATTATGCTTGACTTTGTTCCAATATCTGTGTTAGCTGAATAAAATATCACGACATGTATAACTATAACTATATATAGTAAAATATATCAGTGTCTTTAATTGAATTAAGATATGGTACTTCAGGACCAATTCAAATTGTTCATCATTTTCTAGATGCATTACACGATCTTTGCTCAGATCAAATGACATCACAACCATTTTAGTACACAACAGATTTGTCCATGTCAAACTGTTCTAATACTTTTGCTATATAATTTTACTATAAATTTGTGATTCCAAATAAACTTTGTGCATTCAACATATTTCTTTAATCTACGAATTTCAGAAGCTCTTCAGGAGTTCTGATAATATTTATAGTAAATGATATTTCTCAACAAATATATTAGCATTTGATATATGGTACTTCAGGACCAATTAGTAATTCACTATTGATGAACTTACAACAATTTCATATAGAATCATGTTTTATATAAGGTTCATGATTCACGAAGCATTCTTCAAATACTTATTTTGTAAGAAATGACAATATCTCAAGCTCTTCAGGAGTCTCTTGATCATATTTTTATCATCGATATAAATCTTAAATATATCAAATTTATTGCCAAATATTTTCTTAAAATGTACAAATTGTCATTTTCATATTTCTCACTTGGAAATATTCAACAAGAATATTATACAACATGCATATAGATGTTGCCCGAGTATATAAGGAGAGTTATTCATGTTTATAAAGTCATCTCTCCAATATATATGTGTCTTACGAAAATTAAATCCTTTTAGGATTTTCATATAATCATCATTATCAAGTGAGCCAATCAAATACGTTAAAACACATATTTCACATAAATTGAGTATTTCATATGCTACTCAACTTAATTAATTACAAAGAAGTTTTGGAATTCACTTTAGGTGAATATGCTTCTTGAAAATCAATGATAGACATTTATCGATATACTTGAATAACCATTCAAACTCTAAATATTTTATTTTCATTATTTTCTTTTTTCTTGAGAACTTATTCATATCGAATTGTTTCCATCTGCAGATGAAATGGACTACTAGTCCAAGAATATTTCGCTTTGCAAAGCTACTTTAATATTGTATCAATCACGTCTATCTATTTAGTCAATAATTTCATTGTCTATAATCCTTAATAGACTTTGATTCATGATCCTCATTATTTCTTGTAATATATAGCGCTATATTATATAAATAATCATCGTCAACGTTGATTTTCTTTCGGTTTCATCGTATTCCATTCATGACATAATTCGTCGAGATCTCTTTATTTTCATAAATTTCAGGTACCTGATAAGTTCTTCTGAACTGCAAAATCAATTATGTCGAATGTTCTTTTGGAATTTTCATATCCTCACTTGGGTCATCTTTGTTTTTAGCTCCTTTTCTTATTTGAGGATTTTTATCTTTGGAACCGACTGACCTACCACGCTACAGGGTGGTTAAAATTCATTTGCAATATAAGATTGTCCAACAGGGACATCTATTTTGATTGGAGCATTAGCAGCTGATAGTTGATTTCATAGACTTTGCAAATGATATATCTTTTGAACATCTGGTTCAATCTATTTTATATGAGGATCAAGATGAGATAATAATAATTATTTATTTCAAGTGATTCATTTGAACTTCTGGTTCATATTTTTCAGCTGCTTATTCCCTCCCCCTAATATTGGGAAAACTAATTCATCATCACTTGAAAATTATCCTTCTGGGTTATAAACAAGTCCCTAATTATTGGCTCAATATAATTTATAAGGGATGAAGAGTCATATCAAATATAGTTTCCCAATATTCTTTAATAATTCATCGTATTGCATTATATTGGAGCAATCGGAACATACCAACACATCCAAAAATGCTTATATGAAAATATTAGATTATAAAACTAAACTTAATTGCAAGTTAAGGGGAAGACTTTTGTATAATAACATATTGGCTTGAGCGAATCAATATCTCAACATATATATTTAAATGTTCCCAAAATATAAAATAGAACTTGAAGTATTGATCTCATAAGTATCGATCATGTAATTAACTTTAGACGTCTAGAGAATGGATCGTCAATTCCATTATTTTTTCTTCTTGTATTATCATATTCTACGAGATGTTCTATATTATTTTAATTGACATTCGATACTTATCAAATACTTTCTAGAAAATTAAATATTAAATGAGCTCTTAACCAAATTAGTAAAAATAATCTCACAAACTTCTGGTTGTGAGTTGACAACAAACACACATGTGACCATTTCGTTGTTGCATAAATTAAAATTATAAAGTTCTAATTGGTTCACATCATGATCGGTGTATTGATTTATAAATATCACCTTTCGTATATTCTAAAAATAAAAGATGCTCATTTACTTAATTTATCAACTTCTTTTGGGAAGTAGTAACACATAAAAATGATTAGATTGAAGAAACTTCAGGCCCTTCAATACATATAATATTATTTTATATTTCGCATCATAATAGATTCGGGATGACCCATCCGATCTTGCCAATTACAAACTTAATATATATGATTTAAATTGTAAACTTCTGGTTTACTTGAACATGTGCTTGAGTTGCACAAATATTATAAGTATTTCCCAAACTAGAGACAAAAGGTTGATACTTTCTTTAAAAAAACATGTCTCGTAATATTGAGATACGAGGTCTCCTTCGTTTTAATAAATTTCTTGGAGACTTGAAAAATATAATGTATTCTCAACGCGTTCTTGTTTTTCCTTCATATGTAAAAATATATTAGCTCTTCCGGAGCCATATTTTTGCATTGTGCAACATTAATTTCTTCAATTTATTTAATGGGTATAAAAATAGAAGACTATCAATTAAATGATTGAATAAAAATAATAGACAATAAACGGTTTCTTATGTTCCAATGGCTTATCATTTTATTTAATTATGGAGAATTAAAATTAAAATATTTAAAATCAATAAAGGTCATGTTATGAGTATAAGTTAAACTGTAACTGAAACATATAAATCTTACACTAATTATGTAACCGATCTTACACTAATTACACTAACATTACAAATAAAAATTATGAAATTTTAATAGGTACTCATAGTAGCTATAAAAAGTTATAGCAATGTGGAATTTATTTTGTAACCGAACTTATTCAAAGCCAATTCATACAAATTAATGATTAATTAGAACTAATTAATAATTAATATAAATAAACTCACTCAAAATTGTTTTTAGTCTTTACAAAAACTCAATCATCCAATATTATAATAATAAATTAAAATATACAATAAATTGAGGCACAAAAAAAATTAAATTAAATTCTGATATAAAAGTGAAACGTACACCAGAATAAGATAAAGTGAAGCAATCAATTTGTATAGAATTTTTTTCTAAATATATCAATTAAAAAAAATAGTAACTGTTGCTATAAAATAATTGAGGGAATTTAAAAGCAATATACACCTTTCACAATCCTATTATTTTAAATCAATTGTATAATTTCTTTTTTTTTAAAAAAAAAATTAATTGTATAATAATGCATAATATATCGAAAAAATATATATAGAATATGCATCGAAGGTATATGCAAGCAATATGTGATTAATCTTTCAACATACTCTTAAAATTATTTCTCAAATTTGCTACTTCAGGAGCATAATAGAGAACTATATATACCATTTAATATTTATAGATAACGATTATGAAAAATCATTTCAAGATGCTTCAGAGCAAATTTTTCTAAGATGCTCTAATATTAAACTTTTGGTTTTTCTGGAACTATATTACAATTTATCTTTATAGTGTTTAAGAGTAATTAATTCATTTAGCAATCCTTATGGGATGCGCAACTCTTTAGTTCTCCAAGAACTATGTCCCAAATCTTCAAAACAATAATATAAAAATTTTTCTTGCAATCTGATGACAAAATTAGCAAGTGTACTAACTTATCGTTAAGTAATAATATTTATAAAGTTCGTATCCGCAGGGATTGTTCAATCTCGACAAAACAATTGAATCGTATTTAGGACGTAAATATAAGGGGGTATGCTTGGCATATATTTGGTTTATAAGACAATTAAAATAAAGATTGCAATAAATTGACGAAGACTTTTTAATGGAGCGGAGCGATTAAGGATTGTTCGAATCCTCTCTGTATCCCTATTTGGTACTCTAGGTTCTAATTCTCAACAACCAAACTCTAATAGTTACGATAATTTAACAAAATAGATTAAGTCCAATTCCTTGGCTCATGATCCCTTTTATCTAATAAAGTACCCTAATTCCTTAGGCGAAACTAATATTATCAAAAGCGTTATTGAACGTTAAATTCTCAATCATACCAACTAATTCTTTATTCCTAAAGCAATTACGATTGGCAAACAATTAATTTAGTTCTAGTAATAAAACCTGGGGTCAGTAGTGAATTATTTCTTGAAATCAATTCGATATTGGCCAAATAAAGAAAAGCATTAAACACGAAATTAACTGAATAACTATTAGTTTTGATTGCATAAATAAGAACACGTAGTTACATGGTTCAAATAGTTCTACAGAGAATCATCTAAAATCCCTAATCTGATGAGATTAGTTACTCATAATAATAATTGACATAACAATTAAATAATAATAAATCAATGATAAAGCACCTTGAAATAAGACTAAGAATTCTTCTCTCCTTTTGGTCAAAGCCGTAATCCTTTTTTGCAGTCTGCAAAGTTCTGCGTCCATCCCTTAGGTTAAAATAGCTTATTATTTATATGCTTATAAGGAGCAATCACATGACACCAATAAAAGGAATCCAGCCAGTAGCATCTTGACACATCATCAAATAAAAAAAATAAAAAACTGTAGCACCCATGTATATTAAAGAAAGGCTGGTCACGTGTGCTGATGCATGCTGACGTCATGTGCGTTGTAAGCCAAAATCGTGCCGCGATCGGAATAGCACAGGGACGCGAAAATTACAGGAGCTGAAGGCGTGTCAATGTTTAAAACTTTGGAAATTTTCTAAGTGTTTTTCCTTTTTTTTTTCTTTTGTCTTCAAACATCTTGCTATTGTAATTTCTTCAAATAATCTCCTTTTTGACCATGTATTACTCCTAAAAATCACTAAAATTCTATAAAATAATAATTAAAAATACTCACTGTTACTTGTCCTCAAGTGACATGCCTGTCAAAACAAAACTGTCAGGGAATTAACAAATTAATTTGAATGATAAAAATCTCACAAACTTTTTTTCTCTTTATCCGGCAATAGAACCACCGGTGTTAACTTCAATGATCCTGCTCAATCAACACTTTGGCTTCCAAGACTTCAATCAAATTTGGTCCAATGACCGTTCCACACGATGTCCAAAGTTCAACCTTATCTCTCGCTCACTAATTCACTCAATTTTTGACAGGGTATTCACTCCATCAACATGCAAATGCTATTTTACCATAAGCTTGAAACAATTCTGAACGTCAATCAAAGTACATACATTGCACACATTTTTGAGGTCTTGAGGGTTATAACTTGGCTTAGGTAAATGGTGGGATAATTTTGGGAAAAGTAGGCTAAATTGGAGTTAGGTATCCACTATTATTCCTTATTGAAAAATTACCATTATCGGGGCTCACTTCATTGTTAATTAGGTACTTAGAGAACTTATCCTTCAATTTTTTTTTTCTTTTTGAAGATGCCAATATTTTTCATGCTTAATGGCTCTTTATTATTATTTTTTTTAAGAAACTCCATTATTTTTGTGAGTCTCTATTATTCTCTTTTTTTTTTTTTTTTTTTTTCAAGTTCTCTAGTACCCTACCCCAAACTTAAGATGTTGCTAATTCCAAAAGCAACCCCAAACTTAAAATGTTGCCATGACAAGAAAATTGAAAGCTTCTACCTAACTCCAAGGAGGGCAAACAAATAAAAAAATTTAGGTCTAAAAGGCTTATAATTTGGTATGTCACCGAAAGAAAAGAGAATTTTTTTTTTTTAGGCTCAAAATGGTTTAGCAACGGATAAATAATAAACAGGGTAGCTTGAAAAAGGCTCAGAGTACCAAACAAATGTGCCACTATGTGTGAAAATGTAAAACCAATCAACAGTAGAGAATAGTTGCAAGTTCTAGAAAATATACAAAGCATGGATACACTCATAAGATGTGAAAGGAAAAGTATACCATGAAATTTATTTGGCTCAATATGCTCACCAGCTGAGGTATCTGAAGATCGAACTAGTACACCGTGCAAAACTCCATCTTTCTTATTCGTCTCTTTGTCTCTTGAACCATCGCACTTTCATGAGCAGTCACACGTTAGTTATTCTTTTATGTGCAAGTCTAAGAGATTCTCATCATGCAAATTCAGGTGTTAACACACTGACAATTCTGAAAAGACATAAAAACATTCAACTTGATAATAAACAAAGTAACATAAGGATGAAACATAGGGGATTGTCAGCAAACAACAACCATGACTGACTCTTTTTTTTTTTTGAAAAATTAAAGACTGAAAAAAAATAAAAACATATCTGATGGGTTGCCTCCCATTAAGCGCTTCTTTACAGTCATTAGCTTGACTCATCACCAATCGTTAGGGTGGCATATATGACAAAAAGAACACATCATCCTTCTTCTTCCTCTTGTTTGGTAGGAATTCCATGAACTTGACATAAAGAGTCAAGTGCTCCCATCCTCTAACAGCCAAGCCTTGGTAATATGTGCTCTTCCACTTTAGAGAAGAATAATGCTCCTTTTTCAAGTGACATTTCTTTTTACTTTCCATTGGTGGAGACTCATATGTCGCATAGAGATCAACGTTCTTCACTCTTGAATTCTCTTTCATGACATTATTTTTGTTTTTCGAATTTCCTTCTTCTACCACAATGGCATGATGTTTCATCTCCATCTCAACCAACTGCTCACACTTATTTGCCTTTTCAACAAGATTACCACATTCAACTTCAACTCCATCAAATGAACCTTGAATTGACCTCAAAAATTCATCCAAAATCTTTTCGAGTTGAGAGTTGAAATCAACCTTAATCTCTTGATGTTCTTCTTCCTTTAAGCAAGACTCCTCACAATAGCCATTGTGATGATTCACCTCGCAAAAATCACTTCTCACCTTCAATCTTGAAATCTTTGCATCCAACCTCTCTTGCTCATAAGATAGTAAACATAGTTGATAACAAATGATAGCTATTTCTTCGGAATCAACCAAACTATTATCAATCAATTTCATTGCTACAAAACTTGGAGAAATTTTTTAGTAGCAAAGCAAACTAAAGAAGACATAAAGAGAAAATTTTATATATACAAGAATAAAATGAAAATAACAAGAAAGATAAAATAAAAATCCTAAGTAAAATAAATTGTCTTGTCAAAATTAATCAACAATCCCCGGCAACGGCGCCAAAAACTTGATGACAAAATTAGCAAGTGTACTAACTTATCGTTAAGTAATAATATTTATAAAGTTCGTATCCGCAGGGATTGTTCAATCTCGACAAAACAATTGAATCGTATTTAGGACGTAAATATAAGGGGGTATGCTTGGCATATATTTGGTTTATAAGACAATTAAAATAAAGATTGCAATAAATTGACGAAGACTTTTTAATGGAGCGGAGCGATTAAGGATTGTTCGAATCCTCTCTGTATCCCTATTTGGTACTCTAGGTTCTAATTCTCAACAACCAAACTCTAATAGTTACGATAATTTAACAAAATAGATTAAGTCCAATTCCTTGGCTCATGATCCCTTTTATCTAATAAAGTACCCTAATTCCTTAGGCGAAACTAATATTATCAAAAGCGTTATTGAACGTTAAATTCTCAATCATACCAACTAATTCTTTATTCCTAAAGCAATTACGATTGGCAAACAATTAATTTAGTTCTAGTAATAAAACCTGGGGTCAGTAGTGAATTATTTCTTGAAATCAATTCGATATTGGCCAAATAAAGAAAAGCATTAAACACGAAATTAACTGAATAACTATTAGTTTTGATTGCATAAATAAGAACACGTAGTTACATGGTTCAAATAGTTCTACAGAGAATCATCTAAAATCCCTAATCTGATGAGATTAGTTACTCATAATAATAATTGACATAACAATTAAATAATAATAAATCAATGATAAAGCACCTTGAAATAAGACTAAGAATTCTTCTCTCCTTTTGGTCAAAGCCGTAATCCTTTTTTGCAGTCTGCAAAGTTCTGCGTCCATCCCTTAGGTTAAAATAGCTTATTATTTATATGCTTATAAGGAGCAATCACATGACACCAATAAAAGGAATCCAGCCAGTAGCATCTTGACACATCATCAAATAAAAAAAATAAAAAACTGTAGCACCCATGTATATTAAAGAAAGGCTGGTCACGTGTGCTGATGCATGCTGACGTCATGTGCGTTGTAAGCCAAAATCGTGCCGCGATCGGAATAGCACAGGGACGCGAAAATTACAGGAGCTGAAGGCGTGTCAATGTTTAAAACTTTGGAAATTTTCTAAGTGTTTTTCCTTTTTTTTTTCTTTTGTCTTCAAACATCTTGCTATTGTAATTTCTTCAAATAATCTCCTTTTTGACCATGTATTACTCCTAAAAATCACTAAAATTCTATAAAATAATAATTAAAAATACTCAAATGACCGACTGTCATCACAATCCTTCAGGGATGCTTCAATATCAATGTCTGCTTTTTCTTCTTTAGTTCTTCGGGAACTATATCAAAATTGATATTTACTAACAACAAAAATCTTATTATTTGAGCAATCCTTCGAGGATGCTTTAATGTTAAATTCTTCTGGAATTCAACAAGATTATCATAATCTCATCAACATGTAACAATATAAATAAAAAAAAACGTGATCATGAACATGAATTAACAACAACAACAACAACAACAACAATAATAATAATAATAATAATAATAATAATAATAATAATAATAATAATAATAATAATAATAATAATAATGAATACAAAGAAATAGATTTAATTTTAAAGTTCTTCAGGAACTATATAACATATTTATAATGTACAAATAATCATTTGTACAATCCTTTAGGATGCATATATATTGAATCATTCATAAGTTCTTCAAAACCTCTATAATAGATCTTATCAATATATTATTTTTTTTTTTTTTTACATCCTTCAGGGATGTGTCACAATTGAATTCATCAAGATTTCATGGAGCACAAAATTTGAATTTTTAAGTTCTTTGAGAACTATATAATAGATCTAATTGTACGATCCTTCATAGATGTATCCGTAATGAATTTTTTAGAATTATGGAGAATAAAAATTGATTCTTAAATTGTTCAAGAACTGTATAACAAATCAAATCAGTTATTTATCCAATCCTTCAGGGATTGATGTTTTTGAATTCTTCTAAAAGATTAACAAGATATTGATTTTACTTATATCTATGAATCTTCGGGATTCATATTTTAAAAGATACTTTACGGTACTTTTATAAATGTATGCTTATGAATCTTCAGGATTCATATTTTAAAATTTCATCATACTATGAATCTTCAGGATTCATATTTTAAAGTTTCATCACACTATGAATCTACAGGATTCATATATCACCACGATACTTCTGGATCGTAGGTTTGTGAATTAAAAAAAAACGAGAAGAAAAAAAATCTGAAAAAATAGAATAAAAAAAATCATAGATAAAATAAAATTGTCACTTCCCATTGTTGCCATACCTTTCTTGAAATGGGAGAGACTATCGTGCTGATAACGTGTTATAAACTATTTCTAAGCATGAACAATAATATGGAAGAATAGAGAGGAAGAAGAGAAAGGGATAAGAGAAAGGAATAAACTTATTCACAAGTGTGTGTTTACATGAAAATAAGAGTGTCATTTATAGGACACACTAGGGGACAAGAAAACCTACCACATAATGGACATTCATTACATATTATTCATAACAAAACTTTAGTTTTTTCCACAATTATTTTAATTGAAAGTAATATAAATTTGATATTTTTTTAATGTCGTTGATGGATCCCCGCTAGATCTGCAGGGATTTGGGGAAATGGAGGCCCGAGATCTGGAGAATGAGGATGGAGATGGAGAGTGTTTTATAGATGGTGAAAAAGGAAATAAATAACTCCCCATTCAATCTCCGCCCCGTTGATAATCTAAATTGAACGAAAATCATATGAACATGAGAGGTTTAATTTATACTAAAAAATATGTTTTGAAGGGCATAAAAATGTTTTGAAGGGCATAGATCACATACTAAAACATATTGTTTTGAAGGGCATAAAAATGTGGGAGAATAAGAAACGTGCATTGTTCAAATAAATCAAGCTTTTAGACTCAATTATTTACCTTTATTACAAAAACCTCAGCATTCGAACTTGGACATGCCGCCATGGACTTGAGCTCAACTTGCAGGATACGAGTTTCAATTTTAAGTTGATTGTTTTTTTGAAATCAAGAATATGAAATCTCCCTTTTATAATAGTGTTTTATTTAAACTTTTTGACTAAAAAGATATATACATTTATATCGGTCAAAATTATACTTTCTCTGGTTTTAATTTTTTTTTTGACGCAATCCTCTTGTTTTAATTAAAAGCAATTTTTCACTTTTTAAATTCATTTGATAATTAATGTATTTGATCTATAATTAAGGTCAAATACATTTGTTATCCAATAAATCTGAAAAACGAAAATTTGCTTATAAAATAAGGTCAAAAGGAGTATATTTTTGTTTGACTAAATCAATATATTTTTGACCGAGATAGTATATTTATATTATTTTTATCAGTAAAAATATATTTAAATATTGTTATATAAAAATATATATTTAAATATTAAAACATTAATTTCTCACTAATAAAAACATATTTAAATATTAAAACATTAAAAAAATACAAATATTAAAATTTTGTTATTCATATACATTTGACTGATATAAACACATTCATATTAGTCAAATTATATATAACTTAATAAAAAAAATATTTAAAGATTGACGGTTTTGGTTTTTTTATTGACTTCCGTTAATATTGATGGGTCTCAATGATATATCAAATGATTTTCAATTTTTTTCAAATTTTGTATGAATGATCTATATGATATAAACTTTCAATCCAACAGTGGATTTTGTAAAATTCGTATTCGTTATAATATAATTGCTAACTTGTACACCGTGGAGGACTTTCTCCACTTGTGCATGTTAGACAAAGCCTTGTTTATAATCTATACAAAATTTAGAATTTAACTTTGTTTCTTCTTAGTCCCTATAGTTCGATACTCTTTTTTATATTACGACAATAATTTCGTACACTTGTGAGCTATCAAATTTTTGACGCTGTTAACTAATAAAAAAAACCAGGTGAAATTTTTTAGGATCGGAAAAATTTCTTATATTTTCTGTTTTCATTTTCTTTTGTCTTGTTTTGCTTTGTTTTGTCTTAGAAAGGAAAAAGATCAATTTCCTTGGAAAGGATTTACTACTACTAATGAGAGGTATGATTCTCTCACATATCTAGTCTCTGGGGTAGATGATATAAGCTCTAAACTAGAACTACTAATGTCTAGTATAAATGACTCCTCACATTGCAATGCTTGCGGTTCAATATATAGGGTACAATACCTCAAATTAACTACACTTAAAAAAAGAAACGAAACAAGTAACTTATTGCTTGAAAACAAGCAATTTGTTCAAGCATAATATGTCTAATATTTTACTTAAATAAATAATGTTTTTTAAGAAATTTATAAGTATTATTTACATGTTTTTGTTTATATTGTATTTTTAGGACTTAATGCTTGAAATATAAAAATATAAGAGTGAATTTGATGCATCTTAGTGACAATTGTAAAAAAAAATAACCGTCTTAGTGACCAAGACTCTAATTATGATAATGGAAGCCCTTATTTAACGAAGAGAACATGAATTTTCAATGTCATTAAGTGTTGGTCGTAGTCAAAAGTCAAAGAAAACAGTCACTAAAAGTTGAAGATAGTGAAAAGTCAAATTTTGCATTTAAGAGACCAAAAATCAAGCTTTTCACCATTGGAGTCAATATATTGATGCTTGTTGTTCATTGTTATTTTATGTAAAACTCTCCGAGCATCCACAATGGAGAACTCTAATTTTGAGTACTTAATTGGGTCTCACGTGGACACATCACTTATTTATTATTTTTTAATAATAGTACCTAATAGGTACTCAACTCCTCCAACCTAACACTTCTTAAAAAAAATTCTAAATGGGTCCATCAATAATTTCACATCAATTTAAAAATGTGTGTGAGTCCCATAAAAAAATATTTTAATCTAAAGTAAGGTGGGTCCAAGAGGAGAGAGAGGGTTCTTATATGAGAAGTGGTACCTAATAGGTACTCAAAGGTGTTTTGCTCCAATGGTAATACCTAATAAGTACCATGAGTACCTAATAGGTACTACACCATTGGAGATGATCTCAAAGATCTTTTGTGATGTTAATTATTATTATTATTATTATTATTATTATTATTATTATGAGTAGCTAATTTCTCGAGGTTAGGTATCGTAGATGATTCTCTTTAAAATGAATAATATTACTAAGAGTATATAGTTTATGCAACTAAAACTAAACATTTAGTTAATTTTGTGTTTAATATGTTTTTCTTTATCCGACCAATATTGAATTTTTTTTTTGATAAGAAAAAGATGAATAGATCACTTTAGATGTGTTCAAAACAATCTAAAGGATTATTATGCCATTCAGAAAAAACTAAATTAACATTGTTCCTTGTTCGGCCTATAAACCAAAACCAAGAAAAATAAATAATTTGCTCCACTAAAGATGATATGTTGACACAATCTCCTCTAAAAATAATGTTATTACGCGTACGCCAAATAATCCATGTCGTCGTCAGCCAAATTATATGACGAATTCGCTTGCTATGATTGCCTTTTGCTAATTTACCAAACAAAGTGAAATGACTTGTGACGTCCTCAAAATGGATCACATTAGTGCCCAACAAAACAAATATTTTCTGCCAAATTTGTGAAGTAATGCAGCAAGTGAAAAAGATTGAATTGATTTTAAGGGGTAAATCACTACTGACCCTAGGTTTTATAATTGAAACTAAATTAACTATTTGCAAACGTAATTGTTTTAGAAATATCAAATTTGTTATGATATAGAATTTAACGTTAATTCAAGCTTTTGATAATATATATATATAATTTGTTATGATATAGAATTTGTTATGATATAGAATTTAACGTTAATTCACCTAAGGAATTAGGGTTCTATATATTAGATAAACGAGATCGATGAACCAATGAATTAACTCGATCTATTTTGTTAAATTATTTTAACTATTAAAATTTTATTGTTATTTTTTTTTTTGATAAGCAATATATATTATAAAGGAGTACAAGGGGTACTCGAACCCTTACAATTCAAAGTCAGAAATTAAAAGCTTTGAATACAACCCAAAGGGTCATGACACCATTCTTGAAATGATAAACTAGAGTTTCGGCCATACCGACTACTAAACCAAACCCAAGAACTGAATTTAATGTCATCCAAAAGAAGAAGAGCATTTGGGAGAGCTCCCTTGAAAATAACACTATTTCTAAGCTTCCATATGTTCCAAGAAGTTGCCAGCCAAATCAAATGTCTAACCCGTTCACCCTTCTTTGATTTTACCATATCACCAAATAGCACAAAATGGTTCCAGCCTTTATTATTCGGTGGGAATCTCTTTCCTATCCACTTAAAAATCGCTTCCCAGATTCGTTTACTAAACGGGCAAAGGAAAAAGAGATGGTTGCAATCCTCATTATCAAGAAAACAAAATACACAAGATAACTCATGCACGTTATTAAGAATACCTCTATAATGTAGTGCCATTCGCGTCGGTAATCTTTCTAATAACAACCTCCAACCGAAAAAATTCACCTCGGAAGGTACATCATTCCTCCATAGCTTTTTAATAGCAATCAACACATTAGAACTTAGTTCCTCTATCTGACATTGTTCTAATAACCAATTATAACAAGACTTTACCGAAAAAAATCCTGTGTTTCCAGGGACCCATCGCCAAGTATCCTGCACATTCGCTTGTAAAGAAAAATCAGCCAACAAAACCTTAAGATCATCCAGCATCCGCGTCTCACAAACTGATAAAGGTGTAGTCCACTGCCACGACCAAATTCTCTCCCTGCCATTTCCAAATAACCTCTCTGCTACCATAGCTTCTTGTGTAGCTTCTTTTGCAAAAAGAACAGGGAATAAATCTCTAAAAGTATGGTTCCCGAACCATTTAAAATTCCAAAAACCAATATTAAAACCATTTCCAACACAGCTGCGTATATTTGAATTAAAACAGTAAGGTTCCCTCCCTTTTCCCAGACCAATAATATCCCTCCACCAAATCGATGACTTATTATCGCCCAACGACATATCCCTTCCCAAAATCTGAGTGGGTAAATGACCATATCTAATTCGAAGAAGATCAGTCCACAATGCATTATCATCCGAAAGAAACTCCACTTCCATTTGCTTAATAAGGCCTGATTAAACAAATCCAAGTTCTTCACCCCTACCTCCTTTATCCTTAGATAGACAAATCTGCTCTCATTTAACCCAACAAAGTTTCTTATCCATTTCTCCACTTTAATCATCTTGTTTTCTCCTTAGATAGACAAATCCGCTCCCATTCGAACCTAGTACCTACCGTACAGGGAAAACAAGATGATTCAAACAATTTCTAGTCACCTTTTGCAAATTAAAGTCTTTCTATTTTCGTTTCAATCAACCAATCTACAAAACCCCCCAAATTTACTATTGTTATTCATACTAAGTTAATTATAATTGTTTAGTTGAAATTCACATAATCCTTATGGAGGCTAACTTAATTATAAATTTTATTACATCAAATTTGGTATGGTTTTCAAAAAGCCATCAAATCCCGACGGAAGAAAAATTCATATCTGTATTTTTAATAGAGTTAAAATAAAAAGTAAATAAAACTCAAAAAATGTACAATGTTAGATTTATTAGTACAAGAGTTCATTATTTAATAAAATTCTCATTCTCCCATTGTTGTCAATGAAGTAGTACACATCTTCAATTTTTCAATTCTTCTTTGGTACCTAAAATATAAATTGTAAGGAGTTAACTTCCATTAAATCACAATCCATGATAAAACTAATTAAACTACACAAAGAATTAAAAAAAAAATGTAAATATCGAATTCCTTTAAAAGAAATAAAACAGACACTTATCAACCTTTGCAAAAGTGTTTATTCTCAAACATTCATAAAGAAAATCTAATCGTAAAATATCTGAAGGAAACCCGAGAAGTTTTTTGTTGACACCAATTATTTTTTTAATGACAAAATATATATATATATATATATATATATATATATATATATATATATATATATATATATATATATATATATATATATATATATATTTAATGGAATAAACATCGTGCAATACACACACACCCCAAACCCAGTTGACTATCCAACCTACACCAAACTGATTAGTAGCCTCTATCGACTCCAGCACAAAACATGTTGTAAATCAAACTTATAGACGAAGCAAAGACCCAACACCAATTAACATGATCAACTACCTAATTGAAAATCTTATTAAAAAAAATCTAGTGAAATATAACCTTGATGAAGAAAATAGAGATAAAAGGACCATATCATTTGAACTTAAACTCAACCAACCCTATAGCCAGCCTATTTCGATTATAAACTTCTAACACTCACTGTACGTAGTATAGGAACATGATTCCACCATGTTTCTTGAAATTAAAAAAAAAAAAATTAAAATCAAATTATTAGGTACACTTGATATAGAATCATGATAGAGTTTTCCTCACCCATTGAATACATTTACTGTTGGAACATGATGAAGGAATAAGAGGAAACTTGGTATTGAAGTAAACACATTTGTTAGAACCATGTGTAGTGTGAATTGAAAAAAGGCTCTTTGAGTCCCACATTGGAAAAATCACACCACTTGGTAGTGTTTATATATCACAAGGTGGCAATCCAAGGGTGTGCCCTTGGGGTACCCACTTTTGTAAGAAAGGGAGACCACACACAATGTCGAATATCACGCGCGCGCCGCCGGCCGGCTCGGCTCGGTTCGGGCTTGGGCTTGGGTGATATATTAATTTTTTAATACTAAGAAATTTTTGAAATTTAAATTTCTTTTAGTGTGTCCCTTAATTCGCACATGTTAAATGTGCTAAGACCAAGTCTGAACAGATTTGTATCTGTTAAACGGTCAAATAATACGTGTGCCTGCGTGTCCTATTTTTTTGCCACGTTTGGAATTTTGACTGAGTTATCTCAGCTCCTAAAAATCCTCTGATTTCAGCTCCCTACTTGCCTATAAATACACTTCACTTTCTTCAGTTTTAAATATTTGTTGCATGCAAAGGGAGGAATTATTGTTGTTTCATATTTTGAACGGTTTAAACCGTAGAATTGATATTCGCATATCAATTAGAGTGGTTCGAAATTTTCGACCATACTTGGTGTTATTCTGGCCGATACTACAGTGCAGTAGTTTATCGGTATTTCCTTTGAAAACGGCTGTTTTATCCTGGGGACTTCGCGGTTGATATACTACAGTGCACTATTTCGAGTAGTTCCGCGAAACGTCTTAAAGAAAGCGACCTAGTACGCGACTCAGCCAATAATAGTTTCGTTGCCAATTTTGAAAATTCGTTTTTCTATTTTTTTTTAAGTCAGTAAACCGTTTTACAACATTTACAAATGGTCTTCATACACTCCGGACGTTCCATATGTCCAGGGCACATTTCTCTTGGGCAATCAAAATCAATAAAACATCTATAAATCGCTGTAGTAAAAAAACAAGAATAAATGAGTATAACTAAAATCGAACAAAATATCGAGGGTGAAGTAAAAAAGAAAATTTTAAAATTTTAAAAATAATTTACAGTTGGAGTTCGTCGCTATAAAAAATAGAGAAAGAAAGATAAACATAGCATAAATAAATTTGTCAGTTTCAACCATAATTCCTCCCTTTGCATGCAACAAATATTTGTATCACTTTGTAATTTATAAAGCTCATCTTGTCCTTAGACCATTTAAATAGATTTGTTTTTTTATAACATTTAAATAGGTTTTAGAACTTTATGTAGGTTCAAGAAATTCTTCCTAAAATTAGAACCAGAGAATTAAATGTCTCTTAATTAAACTAATGTGTTGTCTTTGTCCCTTTATCACACTAAGAAACAAGGTCACAATTTTTTTTACCAATCATAAGAAGTCATTATTTTTATAACCTTTCATAATAGGAAAGAAAAATCAGAAAAGATGAATAATATTTGTTGGACAACATACTCATGCTTTAATTGAGTGTAGGGAGGTGTGTCACATGAATATATCACTAAAGTTTCGTGATTTCTAGTTTAACTTTTTTCACCAATATCCTCTCAACATTTTATGTTTAGAAAAATCTTTGAGCAAGTTATGTATAAGATTATAAAAAAAAAAAAAAAAACACATAACTCATTACTTCATGTTGGTTTGTATCACGAATAGATCTTTTCAAATTTAGCGCAGCAGAAATGCGATTTTAATTTTTTTTTTTTTTGTTTTTTGTGATTTACAATTATTGGATGAAATTTAGAATGTTATCCACATTTTGTCAAAAAAAGAAAAACTGGTTATCCTCAGCTAGAGTTAAGGATCATCTTAAGGAACTTGACCAAAAAAAAAAAGGATCATCTTAAGGTATTTTTTTGAGTTGTTTATTGCTCTCTTATTTTCGAAGGGCTATTAGTGTTTGTGGGATATATCCTTAATTGAGAAATTTGTAATTCAAATGTTAATTACAAGCGTTCGATGTTCCGATTAAGTTATATGTTTGCAATCATTTTACAAAATATGGCAACGATTTAAAACGTCATTTTGGAAACGGACTTGAAAGAAAAAAATTTACTCTGATTTTAAATTCAAGTATTTAAACTCTAAATTTTAATTTAAAACATAAATTTAGTTCTTAAACTTATATTTACAGATTTTATTTTGAATACTCTAAAGATAATTTTTTTTTTCTTTTAAGTCAAGTAGTCTAGTGGCTAAAAATTATTATATACTTTGAGTTTTTTTTTGCAAACATTATATACTCGAGTTAAAAGCAGCAAACAGAAAACGTATACCCTAACTAAATATTATTAAAAGATACAAGATAAATTTTGGGGACCATACCAAAATCCAATATAGCAATAGTAAAAAAATCAAGGCTTAAATATGAAAACAGTCCCTGTAATTACGGCTTATTTTGATTTTAGCCCCTGCAAAATATCAAAAATTTTAAAAATGTCCTTGGAGTGAATTTTTGGCTGACATGTCAAGTAATTGATGATTTGGCAGATGCTAACTAGGAATTTTGATAATGTGGAATTAACATGTCATTTTTATTTAAAAATAGAAAAACGGAAAATAACATGTCAGATGTTTAAAAAAATTATATAAATAAAAATTGAAAAAGAGAAATAGAAACTTAATATACTTACAATATATATATATATATATGAATTAAAAATATATTAGATTTAAAAAAAATAAAATTATCCAATACTGTAGAAGAAAGAAAACACGCAAGAAGAGAAAAACGCAATTTCTGTTCATCTTCTTCAAATCGCAGAGTTCTTCTTCTGTTCATTTTCTTCAATCGCAACTTTTATTCAGGAACCTTAATTTTTGCCCCTTTCTTCTCTGCGTTTTTCTTCTTTGCGTGATTTCTTTCTTCTATTTGATAATTTATTTTGTTATTTATTTTTTAAATCAGATATATTAATTTTTTTGTAAGTATTTTAAGTTTCTATTTCTATTTTTTAATTATTTTTTTAAAAATCTGACATATTATTTTCCATTTTTATATTTTTAAATGAAAATGACATGTTAGTTCGACATCATCAAAAATCTTAGTCAGTATCTGTCAATCCATAAATTACTTGACAGGTCATCCCAATATTCACCTCAAGGAACTTTTGAAAAGTTTTGGTATTTTATAGGGACTAAAATCAATTTTTTTTTGCAGGGATTTAAATCAAAACAAACTATAATTGTAGAAACCATTTTCATATTTAAACCAAAAATCAATTAACATGACCAATTGTCTCGTTAAAAACTTGATAAAGTAAAAAAAAAATACAGTTTAAATGAAGAAATAAAATAACCACATCTTTTGAATAAACTCAGGCAGCCCTAGCCTATTACAGTTATAAGCTCACAAATAAATCTACAAATAAATATATAAATAAAGGATTTTTCTATCATGTGCAACTTTGCACATGTTAAGAAATTTAAAATAGTAAGTTTACATTGAAACTTGTACATTTCATATTAAATGTTTGATTTTATAATAAATAATAATTATTTTTTATTAAATAGTTACTATTTTTAGTTACGTTAACATGTGCAATATTTCACATGTTAGACAAACCAATAAATATATATATATATATATATATATATGCTTCTAACACACTAGTAGGAACATGATCCCACCAAATTTATTGAGTTCCAACAAAATTGCAACTAATTGAATATTGTAGATTGACATTAGTACTTTCTTGGTCTAGAACTTTTACAAAGGGTCATCCATCCATCGAAAACATTTACAAATGCTCTTCTTACACTTTGGTTCAAAATAACGTCGGCACATATCATATGGACAATCCAAGAAACTCTTACAATTAATAATCTCTATAATGAAAAGAAAAAAACAAAGAAGAATAAGTTAGTGTAACTAAATTGGAAGAAAAATATATATCGAGAATGAAGCAAAACAATTTTTTTGAATAGGATAAAATTACTTACCGTCGGGGACGTAGATCTCAGCACTCCTCGCAACAAAAAATAAAGAAATAAAGATGATAATGACATAAACAAACTTGACAATTCCATTCATTATTGTTCTTTGTATGTAAAAAATATTCTTATCACTTTGTAATTTATAACTTATGAAAAAAAAAACTTTGTAATTTATAAAACTCATCTTATCATTGCACCATTTAAATAGATTTTATCAAGCTTACGTAGTTGTTAGAAACCCTTGTTCTAAAAATTTAAATTATTATTTTTAAATATTTCTTAATTAGGTTAATGTGCAGTCTTTGGCCCTTTAACATGCTAAGAAACAAGGTCATAACAAAACTTACCAATCAGAATTTATTTTACTAAATTTCCAATTAATTATAACCTTTCATGATAGGAAAATGAAAATCACAAAAAATGAATAATATTTTTGGACAAAATATTTAAGTGTATTAGTTAAATACTAAATGTCGTGCATTAGTTGTTATCGAGTGTGTTTTTTATCAAAGTGTTGGGGATTCTTAAAATTAATAATCTTGTTAGCGGATCAATTCCAAATGAATAGTTATTGAACACATTGTATAGTTTTTATGACCTTTTGTATAATTCAATATTATATTCCTTGATATGTGTTTATAAAATAGAGGCACATGACCATGCATTTACCATTACACAAGGGTCCAACAAAAATTACTCTCGTTAGAGACAATGTTTGATGAAAATAAAACTTCTCATGTTGAACACATAATGATTTCGGGTCAAAGAGTGACATACATACAATACTATTAATATGTATGAGAATATAATTTATAAAACTTACATAGCATACTATGTAATATTTAACTATTTAAGGTTAGTTTAAGGTTAGATGTAAAAACTAGATGTCTCATATCTAAATTAAATCTGTCGGATATATATGATCATCCAGGGAAAAAAGATTTGGTGAAACTGGCAAAAATGACTTTTGCCAGAACTATAGCTACGTTCAACCGGCTTGGTGTACATTGAAAATTCAAAACGAATATCCAAAAAAATTCATAACGAGGTTTTTCTTTTAATCATCTTATATATACAAAAAATTTACCACAACTTTTTAACGGTAATTAATCTCAATCGAAAAATTTATGATATATAAAAAATTAATTTTTATTTTTTAACTGAATTTTTTTAATACACGAAAATCAGAAATGAAATATATAACCACTTGTTTATTTAAGGGATTTTTTTTTTTTTACTACTTTATATAAATTCGTTGTTGGTATATTAACGGCTGTACACAACTAGACTTTGCATATTCTTTGTTATTGACACTATAATAGTAATAAATAATACAAATTCAGTGTCACGTACGGAAAATACTATGCTTAATTTGATGGATAATCCAAAGGAATGGTTTGTTTAACTTTTCTAATGTTTTTTAAATTGTTCTATTAAAGGTTAATGCATGATCAAATTCATCATCACCCGTAAGCATCCTCAAAACTAAATTAACTTTCATACATTAATTGTGCTTGGTTTGAGGAACATAATGGTAAGAATAATGAGAAGTGGCACCATAAATCTTCTTTTACTAGTTTTCTTATTTACAAATTTATTACACTCTTTTAATGCTCAGCCAGCCCCATCTCCTAATTCGCCATCGCCGGCTCCTAATCCAACTCCACCTTCGCCTACACCAGCGCCGCCTGTTCCAACTCCTACACCTTCTCCTTCTCCAAATCCTAATTCTACTCCACCTTCTCCTTCTCCAAATGCACCGAAACCGGCAGCTCCTGCGGATGGTCGAGGAGGACCGGCTGGTCTAAGTGGCGGTCAAAAGGCTGGGATAGTCATTGGAACACTTCTAGGAGCAGCTTTGTTAGGTTTCTTTGGAATGGTTTGTTGGAAACGCCAAAGTAACATAAGAAGAAACCGTTATAGTAATGCTGCTAGGAATATTGAACTTTGAAGTTAGATATATTAAGTATTTGTTTTGTTCGATTTTTCTTGTTCAATTAACTTTCATCCAATGCATTTTTTTCTTCTTTTACTTTACTAATGTTTAAATTGGATATTTCATAACTATATTTTACTATTGATATTGATATAAAAACCTCATTTTAAAAAGACAATGATATTTAAACCCGCATAATTCTTAAACATCTTTTTTTTTTCTTTTATCTTTTTTATAACATTAATACGTTAAATTAAATACTGATACAAAATATGAGCGATTTTGAAAGAGATGCTAGCCAGAGAAATGTTATTTGGAGACACAACTTTTAAGACAAAAATACAATACATTCGGGTAATTTAGTCGTACCTTTTTTTTGGGTTTACAATGTTGACGATGAGGATCGAACCTAAGACTTCATGCATATTACCCAAATTCCTCACTACTAGATCAAATCTAGTGACTTAATTTAGTCGTACTAGTATTTTACTTTTATAGAACTTTTATTAATAGCACCTAGTTTGGAATCAATTTAGTATGCACTCTACCCTCCTTTTAAGAAGGGGTTGAGATGGAAAAATACACCAAATAATAGAGAGCTCCATTTTGAAGCTAAAGAGGAGCGCACCCAGAAAAATAATTTGCTGTGATGAATTAATTTTTTTTTTACGAATGTTGTGATGAATTGCTGATAATCACACATTCACACCTTTAATGCATGAAGCAAAATTAACGGCAATAAAAATAAGAGGGACAACAATAATAATCACAAGTAAAATATACAAGATAAAGGAGAAGAAGAAAAAATATGATATTTATTTACTCAGTTCAGTTCAACAATAACCTACGTTTGGGGAAGAGAGCAATGATCTGTTCCACTATATCAATAACTTTCATTACAACAAGATTTCAAAAGCTATTAAAACAACAACGAGCACACCCATCAACAACGGCTTGCAAAAAGCATTGGAAATCATCACATTCGCTCTAAGGGTTTACCGTCTTCTCATTTCTTATGAAAATCTTTTAAAACTTTTGCGGGATTGTCACCTCTAATTTTGGTATTTTTATTTTTCGCTTTTTATTTTTATTTTTCTTTTTGCTTTTTCGTTTTTTTATTTTTCTTTTTGTTTTTCTTTGGGTAAGGTTTTGGCCCTCACTTTTGTATAGTTTTTCCCTTTTTTTAATATATATTATATGATCAAAGAGACATAAAATTTGTGCTACTAGATGCGATGTCTATTTAACTAAAAAAATATTTTTTGTTTTAATAAATTATATTCTTTAAAGTTTGGTCCTCCTAAATTTTTTTTTTTTGTCTCCCTCCCTAATCTAACCAACAAAGAAAGATATCATCGATCATATCATGCATGTGAATATGTATTCCTATGAAACAATGGCCGTCAATTATTGTAGACGGTCTCCTTTCGTTTTCCTACCGCTGACAAAACTAATCTTGACAGCTTATGCACTCATCATTGTAAATATTTTCCCTCTTTGATAATAAATTTAAACATTTTGCTTATTATATACAATAACAAAATTATTTACACTCAAACTTCATCATACCTAAATAATCAAGATATCAATATGAGTCAAAACACGGAGTAGTTTAAATATATCAATGTATGACTTAATTAAGGATTACGTTCAACAAAACAAAATGGGGTTATACATCATAAAATGTAGTTTATATATATAATTGCCTAAATTATAATTGCGTTTGCAATTGTCAAACTTTTGCGTTTGGGTTAATTCCAATAGCCATCTATGAGTAGTAAGAATTTTGTATCAATATGTTTGTAAAACTAAAACATCATCAATAAAGTAATTACCTGCTTGGGAACTAATTCATTGGAAAATTAAAAACGGAAACAATGAAAAACTAGAATGAGTATATAAATAGTGACATCTCTTATGTTTTACATGATAATAAAATGGTTTTTTTTTACATTACCCTTTGATAATTTGAGAGTGTTTATCTAACAACCAATGAGAACAAGTTATATGCACATATATAAAGTAAACGTTGGTTAAATATTAGTTGTGAGAACTACACATAAATCTACTTATGTTGTTTTTTTAATTGATTTTTGGATAAATATTCCAATTGTCCCGTAAAAAATTGTAAAGGAACAAAATAGATCTTACTATATAATTTTTTAACGATTTAATTTAGTCGCTCGCATAAAACACTATCTAAATTAGTCACTCACGCACAATTATACGAAGAATTTAATTTATATGCACCGTCAGTGTAAAATTATTTTACACATGCGTCCAATAATATATCAACACATCATATATGATATTTAAAAACAGATGATGTATCATGTTCATTAAATGATGTGGCAGACATCATTGAATACATGTGTAAAGAATCTTTACATTGTCGGTGCACAACAATTAAACTCATTTTGAAATGGGGGAAGTTTTTGGTGGTATATATACTACATATACATTGAGTGTCCAATTTAAATACATTTGATGTTAACTTTTCTCCCTCCTAATATCCTATATTCGTGTGACTCATACTAGCACAACTAATGCATAAATAGAGACACAAACCTTATCAAAAAATTTGCAAACCGCTTCCATAATCAATTAATTGATCACATCTACACCAAAAGAAAAACACTTTTGTCATGAGCACAACTACTATGAGACCTATCATCATATTTGTATTGATGTTTCATGCCCTTTTCATGGTTCATGTACATGGAAAGACAATAAGGTTTGCAAAGAGTGGTTGTGATTTGTTTAGAGGAAGATGGGTTTATGATGAATCATACCCTCTTTATGAAATTTCACAGTGTCCCTTTATAGAGAAAGAATTTGATTGTCAAAGTAATGGTAGACCAGATAAATTTTATCTCAAGTATAGATGGCAGCCCTCAGAGTGTAATTTACCAAGGTACATACATACATACTCTTTTAGTTACTCTTATTCTTTTTATGTGATGTGATAGAAATATAATTTATAAGGGTTTTAATCACGATTAGGGTCGAGTTGCTATACTTGATTATACGGAGAATTGCAATCAAATGTGGATAATAAAACATTATAACTTCAATTAAGATGGTAGAGACATAAAAAATACTTTCATGTCACCATCCAAATCGCGGTTGCGTAGATATTTAAAACCCCCAATAATAAAGAAGCATGATTTTCGGTGGTGATAACCATGGTTGTGAATTCTGAACACAATATAATGGTTTTAGACATCTCTGCAATTAGGCCTTAACAACAACTGTTGTTTTGGGCTTTCGGCTGTATTTAATCACAAATTTAGTTTATTCCGATGTATAATGGGGGTTATTTTAATCTATTTACTAATTTGAAAGTTCTTGTTGTATTGATTTCTTAAATGGAAAAAAAAAAATGCAACCTTAGTAATAATAGAAAGAAAGACAAATCCAACTAAGGTAACAACCATTGGAATAGGTAAATGGTGTCTTCATGGTGATGGCAAAGTTGAGACTTGGACATGATATCTTTCCCGCCGTTTTCTCCAAAAATTAAAATTTTGTGGTAAACAAAACCATGTGATCTGAATTTAGTGTAATGCTCTCTATTAAATGTCAATAATTTCTAGCTAGTTAAAGAATAAAATTATTATGATTATAATTATAAGTTGTGAACCTCCAATTAACATAAGCCATTTCTTTGTTTGTTAGGGTGTCTATTCAATGTGTCATACAACAAAAGGTTGTTGGGCTTAATTATTCTACACCCGATTCTTTTATAAAAAATAATTGACTTTTTAAGTTCATTAAATTACATATATATCTGATCTATATTTAAACCTATTAATGATTCAATGAATTTAAAAAGTCAATTATTTTTTATAAAAAAGATTGAAAGAAATATATTATTGTATATAATTAAACTACCATATGCATAATGTGTGAATAAGTTGACATTATGATGTCTATATAGTGAAATTGCTTTCAATGTGTATGTGTAAATAACCTACTTGAAATCTACATATCTAATGTGACTGTGGCTTGAATGTGGACCCTTCTGACTAGTACCATTATCCAATCTTGTTGAATGGTCATCTAATTTCCATAATATGTAAATTTATCTCTTAAGATATTTCCCTAATAATACTCATCCATTTCATTTTTCTCCCAACACATTATCATCTTGATACTAGCTAGTTAAAGAATAAAAATGATTATGATTGTAATTTGTGAACCTCCGATTAACATAAGCCATTTCTTTGTTTGCTAGGCTGTCTTTTCAATGTGTCATACAACAAACAATTAGTTAAAAGGTTGTTAGGTTTATACTTCTGTCCTATTTTCAGTCTTTGTTATAAGAAATTATTAACATTTAAATTTATTAAATAACTGATATATCTGATCTATAATATATGATTTATATTATAAATCTGATACATTAATTATTTAATGAATTTAAAATGTGAGTTTTTTTTTTTTTTTTTTTATAAAAAAGACCGTAAGAAATATATAATACTTGTATATAATTAAACTACCATATGAAGTATGTGTGAATAAGTTGAAAATGTGAAATTGCTTTCAATCATTTTGTCTTCATATAGGACCACATGCCTTATTAGATTGAAACAAAAATACATTTAATGATGATTAAGGCCATGCAATTTGATTTGAGCCACATATGATTTTGAGTTAACATTATGATACAGATTCAATGGTGGAGACTTCTTAAGAAGACATAGAGGGAAAAGTATTTTGTTTGTAGGGGACTCTTTGAGTTTGAATCAATGGCAATCACTCACTTGCTTGCTGCACATAGCTGTACCACAAGCTCACTACACCTTAGTCAGGATTGGTGATCTCTCCATTTTCACTTTCACTGTTAGATCTCTATCCTAATTATTATTTTTCATTTATTATTTCCTTTATCTTCTCTTACTCATTATAACAAATTAAATCTATTAATTAAAATTAAAATTTTACAAATCAACATTAATCCCACAGTCACAACTTTCAACCGTCTGATCTGAATTGAAGGTTGAAATTATTTTACTGTTAAACTAATCTAGACTGTCAGATCTCAAATCAACAATCCAAATTTATTGCGTGAATATTTTACAGCAGACAATCCTGGTCCTATTCATCCCCAATTACTTGAGTTATGGTAACTAGTAAACTCGTTGTGCAGTTGTGCTTTTTTTCCTATGCAGTATCGACACATATGCAGACATAAAATTGACACAATATTAGTAATAAATTAAAAAATTAAATATAATCACAGATGTTCGTGTATGATATTAGACAAAAGTTTTGAGAATTCTATTTTGGATTGTTGACAAAACAAGAAGTAGATGGAGGCATAAAAAGCCAAAATGTTACTCTCACATAAAAATGAGAGAATATTGTCCTAAAAAATGTTTAAAAGAAACATAAAAAAGTAATTTAGTCCTTCCTTAATAGCTAACATTACATGGATGGAATCGTAAAATGTTCAATGAGAAACTAAAATAACAAAATCTTCACATTATATGGTTGAAATCACAAAAAAGAAAAATATTATAAGGAGTAAACTGAAATTCGTTATCATTACAAGAAATAAAATCTGTTTAACAAAAAAATTAACAATAACTGGGGATGATAAATTTTCACATATACAATATATGACCAATGTGTAAATCAAGATATTGAGCAAAAGTATATAATGAACTCTCCTTAGAATGAATCGTTCGGGAGAATTTGAGTTCGATTTCTAGTGAATACAATTTTTGGACAGATTTTATTTATCTCACAGTCGAACTCTACGTTATACGAGGAGTCCAGGACCTCTTTCCTTGAACGAGAGGGTTAATATACAAAAAATATACATATGAAATGAATAGTCTTTTACTAGAAACAATCATGATTTATCAATATATGTTAAATTTAACCTAGGACTTTTGTTCAAACAAAAATCTTAAGTTGAGTTCAGTTATTGTTCAAGTAGCACATAACTTTTTGTTTTTGTTTTTAATTATGCAAAGTAGTTTATAACTTACAAGTATATATGACATGATTTACAGAGCTATGATGTTAAGGTGATGTTCTCACGCAATGCATTTTTGGTGGACATTGTTGGTGAAAATATTGGTAGAGTCCTCAAATTAGATTCTATTGAAGCTGCCAAAACATGGAAAGGAATTGATGTGTTGATTTTTGATTCTTGGCATTGGTGGCTTCACACAGGAAGAAAACAACCGTAATTAAAATTCATACACATTCTTTATTATTGGTTTGATTGCATAGACAAATACATTCTCTTCCCCCCTTACTTTTATTTTGTACAAACAGATGGGATTTTATTCAAGAAGGAAATAATACATTGAGAGATATGAATCGTTTGGTTGCATATGAGAAAGCATTGAAAACATGGGCCAAATGGGTTGATGAGAATGTTGACATTACAAAGACAAAGGTGTTCTTCCAAGGAGTCTCTCCAGATCATCTAAAGTAAGTATTTGTTGCCATTTTCATGAGTACAGGGTAAATTGAGTACAATATAATTTTTTTGTTAATTAAAATTTAAAAGTTTGAACCTCGAACCCGGAGTCCAAGTAATGTCACTGCATATATACTATACATCCGATCCTTAATATAAAAAAGAATTCACTTTTTAAATACATTGAAAAGTTGATATATCTAGACTATATAAGATTAATGTATCTATAGTCAATATAGTTTAGATGCATCGATCTTTCAATATATCTAAAAAGTAAATTTTTTCTTATATTAAGGACTAGAGGGAGTGTTATCGATGCATCCTTTTGCGTACAAATTATCATTTGATAAGCTTGTGATATACTCTTTTCAGGCTTAATTATAAACTATTTTTTTTTTCGGATTTATTGAATAACTAATATATCTGATCTATATTGATAACTAAATAATCAGAAAATATTTAGTTTTAATTAATGCTGGAGGGAGTATTATTTAGTTTCCTTGTATATTTAGAAACATTATAAGAGAACCAAAGTGTAATTATTATTATTTTTAAAAATATTTTCAGCTCAAAGCAATGGGGAGACCCAAAAGCAAACTTTTGTGAAGGACAAGAAAAACCAATAATAGGATCAATATATCCAGGAGGCCCACACCCAGCAGAGTTAGCTTTAGAGAGAGTGCTAAGAGCAATGAAAAAACCCATACATTTGCTTGATATCACTACTTTATCACAGCTTAGAAAAGATGGTCACCCATCAGTTTATGGACATGGAGGACATAGAGATATGGATTGTAGCCATTGGTGTTTAGCTGGTGTTCCTGATACTTGGAATCAACTTTTATATGCAAGTCTAATTTAAAATTGATTAATGCCTATATTCTTAAATAAAAAATATGCCCCTAATATACATGTATATTTCTATAGGTTGATCAAATAAGATTGATCAAATAATATATCTTATTTCATATTCTAAGTGGGGATTTTTAAATGGACCGGCCCGTCAAAAATAGTGGGTTAAATTGGCCGGTTTGATGGGCCTGGCCCGTTTTGCAACCCGACTTTTTATATAGGATGAAATTTTAAGTTGTTAATTGTAATTACTATATATATTGATTTGAGAACAAGATTAAAGATTCCATGAGTATCAATCTGTTTTTTCTTATTAAAGAAACTGTATATACTATATAGATTATAGAATATTACAGTGGTTATACCAAAAAAAAAAAAAGAATATTGGAGTGGTGAAATATGATAAGGCGTATATGAAACATGTCTAACAATAACACTACTAGTAATTTTTTTTTAAGAATAATAGCTAGTAATTTTAATTTATCTTGTTAATGTATGTTCCAGAGTTTTCAAAATTATTTTTACTTTAATATTTTTTACCCTTAAGAAGGAAATAAGATCTGTATCTGCATATAATTTCAAGTTTCAAGGTTCAATTTTCCACTACAAGAAGAACAGAATTGTTTGAGGGCCAAAAGCCCTCAAAATCGCCAAGAAGTGCACCCAAATAACATATGGGACACACAATGTATGGTCATCCCTTCTAATCAAATTCTCTATAAGCAAAAGTTAATTATCGGATTCATGAAAATTATTTAAGAGATCTAAATCACTTACTACTTAGATTAATTCAATGTTATTACTTCGTTGCGGTCAAACACAAATATCGTATATGAACCACACAATATTAAGGGAAAAATGCATATCACATATCATCGGTTTAGAGTTTAGAACAAATAAAAAGCTTAAAAGCAGATTTATGTTTCATAGTAAGAACTAAGAAAAGTATAAATTAAGGCCACATCAAAACCAAAATAAAAAGGAAACAAAATTGTAACATTTTTATTAAGTGTTATTGAAAACCATAAACGACCAAAGTTACATAATATTATGATTCCTTTAAGGGTCAATCACACTTTATGATCAACCAATGATACTATTGGTGTTGATGGTGGTGGTGAATGAACATCCTCAACTTTATCACAATAACCTTCCAATATATCAGTCTCTTCATTTGTGAATCCAAGTGATGCAACAACATTAGGCCAACAATCATGTCCAATAACCCTAATTGCTTGACAACAACCACTTCCTAAAAAAGTCTCACCATTAACAAAAAATGTTATAATTTCACCACTACATGCTTGTAGCTTGAATAGGGATTCCCAACAATTAGAAGGCTCATCACTCACCTTCAATCTTGATTCAAGGCTCATCACATTAGAAGGGTTGGAAAGTTGTCTAGACTCTATAGATGTTGATGAGATCAATCCAATGATCACATGAGCAACAAGAACTATAGCTTTGAGAGAAGTCATTATGTATAAAAAGTTATAATATTTGAATACGGTGAAAACATGCTTAGGGTCTTATTATATATATATAGTTGCTAGGTGTAGGGGAAATGTATAATTAGTAACGGTAGGTTGATGGTAGATGAAGGTAAAAATAATTGTGTAGTGGTTGCACAATGGTATATGAAAGATTGAGAATGTTCATATTCTCAATGCTCGAGATAGAACACTAATAATTGGGTTGAATTTAAATGACAATTGATTCTATAGTTTTTTTTTTTTTTTTACGGCTCTATAGTTTATTTGTATCTTAGTAAATTAGTCTCGGGTTATCTTAGTAAATTACACCGCAAGTCCTTTATCTTATTTTTTTGTAACACTTTGGTCCTTTATCTTTTTTTTTAACACTTTGATCCTTTATCTTTCATTTGTAACACTTTAGTCCTTTATTTTTTTTTATTTGTAACACTTTAGTCCCTTTTTTGTAACAGTTTGGTCCTTTATCTTTTTTATATTTGTAACACTTTGGTCCTTTATGTTTTATAAATAAATAAGATAAGGACCAAAGTGTTACAAAAAAAAGATAAAGGACCAAATTGTCACAAAAAAAAGATAAAGGACCAAACTGTTACAAAAAAATAAGATAAAGAACCTGTAGCAGTGTTTTAAAAACCGGACCGGACATCAAACCGGTGAGGGCACTGGGTCACTGGTTCATTGGTCGAACCACCGGGTCACTGGTCGAACCGCATGATAATCCGGTATAAACCGGATTAAACCAGTGAAATGAACCGGTCTCTATAATAAAACTATATAGTTATTAAACTAGATCGAACCGGATGACTTGGTCTCCAAATAAATCTAAAAAATATCATGCATCTTAAGAAACTAAAATTATCATAATTTCTTATAAATTATAGTAATTTCACACCAAATTTTTTTTTTTGACACCTAAAAAACATTATATATATACTATATTAGTGTTTTAAAATATCATCATATCACATATGTTAGTGGTTTTATTAGATAATTTAATATCATTGCTACTTATTTAATTAATGAATTTTATATTATTATCATTTGAAAGACACCTCCGTAAATAACAAATAAAATAATACTATTTTTATTCAAAAAAGAAAAGAAAAAGAGTTTGGGTTGGGCCTTGATTTTAAAAATCCAACTTAATGAAACCCTACAGATCCATTTTTCAGTTGTCAGCAGCATCGCCTCCACTTCTCTTTCTCTTTAGATCTCAAAATTAGTTTCTCAAATTACATAGCACTGTACAAATACACAATTTTTGTCTTTGCTCTTCTATACAATTTTTGTACTTGCTTGTTCTTCTACAAATACACGAAATCACAACTCATCCCTTTCAACTCAACTCTCTATTTTATATTTGGGATGGTGTTTGTTTTGAGATTTCATGAAAACATTTTATCCTTTCCTTCTCATTCTGAAACCGAAATTCCAAAACAATATTATTTTCTGGCTTTTTCTTGCCGTACCGTCACAATTGGATGTGGATGTGGAGGATAATTTGTTCTATTCAGTCTCTGTTTCTCTTTCTCGTTCATATTTCTATTTTCGTTGATTTTCATTATGAAAAGAAAAAAAAAAGAGAAGAAAACGATGTCGTTTCAGCGCAGATTAAAGAAGAAAAAACAAACGCAGTTAAACCGCCGGTTTTCAAAACCGCCGGTTCGCCGGTTCTTACCGGTTTTTTCCGGTTTTTTCCGGTTCTTACCGGTTTGACTGCTTACCCGGTCCAGCAGTCCGACCAGACCGTTGTACCCTCCGGTTCCCGGTCCAACCGGTTCGACCGGCCGGTCCGGTCCGGTTTTTAAAACACTAATTTTGCCTTTTTTTTTTTTTTTTTGTTTTTATCATTGGTTCGGAAGTCAGTTTTGCCATCAAGTGGTTCCAACCTCTTTCCGATCGCTAATGCGGAGATCGAACTGTGGTCTCTCCCTATCAAGTTCAGCGTCAATCACCATTGAACCAAATAACGATTGGTAGATCTTTTATAAATATTTTAAAAAAATATTGATTCAATTAAACTGTCATTCGCGATCAATCAAATTTCTATATTTTAACAACACTATCAACACTTTATAAATTTACAACAAATGTAAAAGCAAAATCCAAAAGATTGAATTACAAAAACAACTATTTCGTGAGTTCTTGTTAAAAAAAACTACTTCGTGAGTAGTGCCATTTCCTTATCCATCAATTCAGTAGACAACTTGGTTGTTCACACTTAATATCAAGCTAATGCACTTCATTATCCCCTCCCCCACCTGACCCTACAATTCCAAAACAAAAGTACACCGGAGGGATTCCACTCTGTGCAACAAGATGCAGATGAAAATCTATGAACCACAAAGCATTTAGAAAGAAGAAAAAAAATTCCAACAATCCAAAAAATGACAACAATTAAAGCTTTTTACACTGTGACACCAAATGAATCAACTCCAAAGGGTTGTTTATGGCTCTCAGATTTAGATCAAGTTAGAGTACTTGGTCGTCTCAGTCACTCATCACAGATTTACATTTACAAACCAAAAAATAAGAACCAAAATAAGAGAACCATAATAGAAAGTAGAAACCTTAAAAAAATCTCTCAGCAAAATTCTTGTTCACTACTATCCTATAGCTGGTCGTTGTTGTTACAAAGAAGGTGGTCGAATCGAGTTGGATCTCAATGCGAAAGGAGCTGTTTTGATAGAAGCTGAAACCACTAAAACAATTCATGATTATGGTGACTTTTCACCTTCTGATTCCACCAAAGAGCTTATTCCAAAAGTTGATTATAATCAACCAATTGAAGAAATACCATTGTTTGTTGCTCAAGTAACAAGATTTCAAAGCTTTGGATTTGCAATTGGATTTGGAATTGCTTATTCACATCCTTTATCTGATGGGGTTGGTTGTTTTAACTTGATGAACTCATGGGCCAAAATTTCAAGAGGTGAAACACTTGAGGATAATGAATTACCATTTTTTGATAGAACAGTTCTCAAATTTTTACACACACCAATTGAGCCGCGCTTCGACCACATAGAATTAAAGCCATTGCCTCTCATTCTAGGAAGACCTGACACTGATATTGAAAGAAAGAAGAAAATAACAGCTGAATTCTTGAAACTTACAGCAGAAGAAGTTGAAAAATTGAAGAAAAAGGCTAATGAATATGATATTCCAAAGGGGTCAAGATCAAGAAGACCTTATAGTAGATTTGAAGCAATTACTGCACATATTTGGAAAAGTGCTTCAAAGGCACGCGAGCTTAGTGAGAATCAACCAAGTGTTGTTAGGTTCAGTGTTGGAATCAGGAATAGAATAATTCCAAATCTTCCTAAGAATTATTATGGAAATGCTTTGATCCAAACAGCAGCAACAAGTTACATTGGAGAAATCAAATCAAAGCCATTGAGTTATCTTGCACAAAGGATTAGGGAAGGGAATGAGTTGATAACAAATGAATATATAAGGTCACAAATAGATGTTATTAGAGGATTTCAACATTTAGATGATGCAAGGAAATTGTTTTTAGGTGGTGAAGGCAAGAATGCTGCATATTTTGTTGGGAATCCAAATCTTCATATAACAAGTTGGATGGCTATGCCTGCATATGAAGCTGATTTTGGGTGGGGAAAGCCTTTTCATATAGGTATGTATGGGGTCTGTGTCTCCATTTGATAAGGGATTGATTCTTATGAGTCCTGATGGTGATGGTTCTGTTATTGTTTGTATGCATTTTCAAGTTGAACTTATGAAGCTTTTCAAGAAGTTCTTCTATGGGGATTTATATGAGTTGTTCTCATCATCAAGATTGTGATGTAAGCTTTGAATGTGATGTGTCATGTTTTTTACTTTATTCAATTTTCTATGAAACTCAAACCTGTACCTTTTGGTAGTTCTTTTATGGAGATACAGGTTTGATAATGTAGTTTCCTTTTGTGTAAGCTGATATTTTCTTTTTGTGGATTAATCTTTGAATGTGATATTTAATCTCTAGTGCTTCTTCTGCTGTTAATTAAATTGCCTTGCTCATAATTTTAATTTATTCTCTGTTTTTTTTTTCACAAGTATCTGATCCACTAAATCGCTTAATATAATTTGGAGTCAGTTCTGACATTAACTGGTTTCAGCCCCCTCCTGGTCAGAGTTGCGGGAATCGAACAGTGGTTCTCCTTACCAAATTCAACGCCGATCACTACTGAACCAACTAACGATTTGTTTAGTGTGATTTTAGCGCATCCAAAATCCAAATTCATCTGATCCATCCACTTTAGCACCCCTAGTGTTGGCTACGAAGGAATTTATTAGCCAAAACTGAAGTCATGTATAGAATGTAATAAATTTAAAATTATTTACAATTTTGGTCGTCCTTATATTTTTACTATTTTACAAAATTAATTTCTCTATTTTAAAATTTGACAGATTTATTTATTCTATTAAATATTTGGTCTAAAATATAGGAGTGATATAATTAACATGTTTGAAATAACGTTTTTTTTTTAAAAAATTCTTAGATTTTATCAAGATATCTTTCTCATCATAAAATGATAAAAATGAAAAACACTAAAATTCCAATTAAGTCATAAATTTTTAATAAGTGAAAAAACTAAAGTTTCTTACACTGTCAGTCACACTGTCAACTATCCTCGTGGGTTGCATGGACACCGTTGGTGAATCACGTGGGGAATAAATCACTCATTATTAGCTGAAACATTTTTTAAAATAATGTACCAAAAAAAAAATCTTTTAAATTAAATTATTTAAAAGAATCTGAATTCCATTCTTGATGTTAAAAGGTCAACTCTATATCTTGAAACACTATTTAAACTAACACTACAAATGACAAGCAACTGTTACGGTGTAACGAACGAATAATTGCACTACTAGATATCTACCTATTTCCTCCGGATTTTTTTGCGAATTTGGGGAAAAAACCGCAGGAAACATTTCCCGCAGATTCTAGTTCCAAGCTAATACCTTTGTAGGTAATTGTTTTCTGCCGTTTTTGGAATCCTCAGAAAAATGTATCCTCAAATGTGTGTTGATGGATGGATTTAACCGAGTAAATGTTTTGACAAAAGTTAAAAACTAGTATTATTAAAAAATCAACCACAGTTAATGTGTATATGTGAAACCTAATTTGGTACCAAAAAATTAAGAACTCCATCATGGATGTTCTGATCCATTAAAACAATAAAGTCAGAAAAGTTTTAAATATAATCCAGTACAATAAATATTTGATTGTGACATGTGCGACCACAATAATGTTATTGAAAATTGTCAAAAGGAGTAATTTGTAACTTACACTATTAGATACTGTAAATTTTGTTTTTGATATCATAGATAGTGTATATTTTGAGTACAAAATCTATAGAGCATATTGAAAAATGGCAACCATTAAAGCATCTTACACAGTGAAACCAAATGAATCAACTCCAAAGGGTCGTTTGTGGCTCTCAGATTTAGATCAAGTTGTGCGTCTCAGCCACACACCGCTTATTTACATTTACAAATCACAAAAACAGAACCAAAAAAGCAGAGCCATCATAGAAACCTTAAAGAACTCACTCAGCAAGATTCTGGTTCACTACTATCCTATAGCTGGTCGTTATTGTTACAAAGACGGTGGTCGATTAGAATTGAATCTCAATGCAAAAGGAGCTGTTTTGATAGAAGCTCAAACCACTAAAACAATTCATGATTATGGTGACTTTTCACCTTCTGACTCCACCGAAGAGCTTATTCCAAAAGTTGATTATAATCAACCAATAGAAGAAATTCCATTGTTTGTTGTTCAAGTTACAATATTTTCAAACAAAGATGAAAGCTTTGGATTCGCAATTGGAATTGCTTATTCACATCCTTTATCAGATGGAGTTGGTTGTTTTAACTTGTTGAACTCATGGGCCAAAATTTCAAGAGGTGAAACACTTGAAGATAATGAATTACCCTTTTTAGACAGAACAATTCTCAAATTTTCACATACACCAATTGAACCGTGCTTCGAACACATAGAATTGAAGCCGTTGCCACTCATTCTAGGAAGATCTGACAATGATATTGAAAGAAAGAAGAAAACAACAGCTGAATTATTGAAACTCACAAAAGAACAAGTTGAAAAGTTGCAGAAAAAGACTAATGAATTTGATATTCCAAAAGGGTCAAAACCTTATAGCAGATTTGAAGCTATCAGTGCACATATATGGAAATGTGCATCGAAAGCTCGCGAGCTTGAAGAGAATCAACAAAGTGTTGTTAGATTCAATGTTGAAATCAGGAATAGAATAATTCCGAATCTTCCTAAAACTTATTATGGGAATGCTTTGATTCAAACTTCGACAAGAGGGTATATCGGAGAAATCACATCAAAGCCGTTGAATTATATTGCAATGAAGATAAGAGAAGCACATGAGTTGATATCAAATGAGTATATAAGGTCACAAATTGATGTTATTAGAAGTTTTGAGAATTTGGATGATGCAAGAAAATTGTTTATAGGTGGAGAAGGTAAGAATGCAACATTTTTTGGGAATCCTAATCTTCATATAACAAGTTGGATGGCTTTGCCTGCATATAAATCAGATTTTGGGTGGGGAAAGCCATTTTACTTTGGTTTAGGATATGTTTCACCACATGATAGGGGAATAATTTATTTGAATCCTAATGGAGATGGTTCTGTTATTGTGTGTATGCACTTTCAAGTTGCATTGATGCAGATTTTCAAGAAGTTCTTTTATGGGGATATAAATGAGTTGTTCACATCAGCAAAATTGTGATGAGGGTTTGTGTGGAAACTTTATATGTGATCTCTATTGTAATCTACTCTATTCAATAAAGCTATATGATAGTGTAGCGAATAAAAAGAATATAATGATCTTTGAATATAATAAAGCTATATTTTACTATGTATTTTGCTACTAGGAATTTTTTAGGTGAAAAAGAAGCCTATATAGAAGAGAATATTTTGCTATATATAGTAATTACTTGAGTTCAAGTACCAAAATTGTGTTTCAAATATGGTAGAATTTGTGATTCTTGAAGATTCATCTAAGGCTCTTAGAATTAAAGAGATCTTATGACATTCTCCTTTAATATCTTGGATTAAATGCAACTCAGGTGGAGCTGCTCATGGTAGCCCTGACAATGCAGCTTGTGGTGGTGTGTCCGAAGACTATCAAGGTAATTTTTAGGTTGCTATGCTTCCAATATTGGTATCTCTTTTGTTCTCCATGCTGAATTGATGGGAGCTATTTTGGCCATTGAAATTGCTTTTGATAAGGGTTGGCATCATCTTTGGCTAGAAACTAATTCACAACTTGTTACATTGGCTTTCAAGCAACCTCATATTATCTCGTGGACTCTTCATAATAGATGGCGGAATTGCATGCATCTTCCTTCACAAATGGATTTCAAAGTCACTCACATTTTTAGATAAATGAATTGTTGTGTTGCAGTCAACTCCTCAAAAGTTTAAAAAATGTTATTTTCTATTGAAAACTTTCTTTTGTTAGTTTCCTTAACGAGTGTCCCGGGGCACCGGTTAACATAACCATAGTACCAAAATTGTGGTATAAATAACATCATCTTTGATTATTTTTTTTCACCACCAGTTGAATCTAGTTCGGAGTCAATTCTGACATCAAGTGGTTCCAACATCCTATTAAGTTTTCTTTATCAACATATCCCTATTTAAAAGAAATGAATATTATGACGGGAACATGAACTAATTATTTCTCTTAAATGATAAATTTGTAAAACAATTATCAATTATCAATAATTATCAATAAATTTAATAGTAGCATTCAATTTTCTCATAGATACCGTAAAAAATTAGCCTTTAAATTTTTCTAATGGTAGTTAGCGTATAGATTCATCCCACCTAGACTTTGAAAGCTGGCCAACCAATGATTCACTTGTAAAAGACAAGAACGTCATAATTAAAGTTTGTAAAAGTTAGCATCTTTCCAAAGGATAATGTTGTTTTTTAGTAGTGTCTCGTGTCGGCAGCATAATTATTGAACTTTGAATGATTGAAAAATACAAACTATTCATAGTCACACAATTAAGGCTTCTTACACCACTTTTCTACATCTCCATCCAAATCAAAACAGAACCAAGAAACCTTAAAAGAACTCTCTCAATATGCAAAAGGATCAAATTTGATTATGGTGACTTTTCACAATGATAACAGTAACATGAAAAATTGAGACGGATTGATGCTCCTGGCATAGTGTCACCATCTCTAGTCACATGATTGGCAACAACCTTGATTGGGAAAGAATGCTACATTTTTGGGGAATCCTAATCTTTCATATAACAAATTGGATGAGTTTTCCTGCATACAAAGCTGATTTTGGGTGGGGAAAGCCTTTCTAATTTGGTATAGGATGTGTCTCAACATGACAGGGGTTTGATTCTTTTGAGTCCTGATAGAGATGATTAATGTAATTGTGTGTATGCATTTTCAGGTTGGATTGATGCAACTTTTCAAGGAGTAATTCTATGAGGATTTATATGAATTGTTCACATCAGCAAGATTGTGATGTAGATTTGTATGTAAGCTTTATATGTGATCTGTAATGTAAATTAATTTCTTCAATAAATATGCTAGCTTATGTTTATTAAAAAACTGTTGCTTTTGTATCTGTCTTCTTTTTATTGGTTTATATATCAGTTTATGCAGATAGTTGCAGAATAAGAGCTTCAAACTCTACATTATGTTATATATCAGTTTATCTGTCTTCAAACCAATATTGTGATATCACTCTAGCACACCAGAAACACCTGCAACTAATGGATATAATTTTTCAACAAAACATAGCTCGCAACTGCGATCGGGAGGGGACCGGAACCACTTAATGCCAGAACTGACCCCCAAACCAAATTAGGTGGTTCAGTAGGTCGGATATTAGCGGTGAAAACAAAAACAAAACAAAAACTCTACATTGTGTGAAAAACCAATATTGTCATATCTAAAATAAACTGGATTCGAACTTGCTATATTGTTTTGGATAACAACAAATACAATCTTATAACTTAATTTAATAAATAGAGAGATAAAAACAGCACAAGTTTCAAACAATATGGCAACAAGTTCAATTAAAACATGAGGTTAAAATAAAGTCTTATAATCAACATTTTGCCTCCTCCAAATCTACATTATGTTATGTGAAGATGTCATATCTAAGATAATGCAGGCAGCGGCTGTTCGGTTAGATTAGTGATGACTTCATGTCATTCTACTAAATCCTAGGTCAATTCAAGTCAAATTAGGAGTTTTATTGTTGTTTTTAGCTTAAGAATAAGAGAAAATCCATGGTTAAAGGAAATAGCTTGTATTGCAAGAAAGAGATGGAAGATAGTGGCGCAGGGGGTATGGCGTGTAGCGCAATTGCTGATTGAATTTTAACATTTCAAGCTGCAGGAAGTTGCGCTAGGAGCAGCATAAGGTGGCGCGTAGTGATGAAGTATCAAAGTAAGTATATAATTATCGTATCCACAGGGATTGTTCCGAATCAAATACGAGTAAATTGGATCATATAAAAGTAATTTGCAATAAAATAAATGGGGGGAAGTGTTCAGATTTCAGACTTGAGAAAGTAAATGACAAGAAAATAAGGTTTTCTTTCAAGATGCGAAGGCGATTGGATCTTTTCGGTTCATCTGGTCACTATTGTCTCGGATATCTCATGCGTATTAACAAATTACAAACTTAGTTCCATGATTCGATTAAAATAAATAACTATGTCCAATGTCTTGGTACATAGTCCTCTCAATTGATTATCAATCCCTAATGTCTTAGGATGACCTATAATCAATTGGGGTTTGTTCCCTTTAATCCTTGAATTCACAATTAACAAACCGATATGTCTAAAGAATAAGTTAATTGTACAATTATCTCTAGGTCAATCAATTCGTTTCTAATGTCTTAGTAAACAAACAATTATAATCATCAAACAATTCGCGACGTTGTATAAAGCATTAAGAACAAGAGATAAAAGAATGAAACTAACTTCGTAATTATATTAAAACATCATATGAAATTCATGGTTCAAGACAATAATAACTAGAATCCCCTAGGATCCAATCATAGAGTTTAGTTACTCATAATCATAGAAACAACAATAATTAGAGTGAAAGAATTCATTACAATGAAGAACAATGAAGAAATTCGTGCTCTGATCTTGATCTCAAAAGTGCCTCTGTCGCCGTCAAAACTGTCTAACCCTAATTCTGAACAGAAAAAGTATATATATGGTGTAATCTGCGTACCGGCGCCCCGCGCCAGCCCGTCTGCGCGCCGCGCAGACTAACAGAATCCTCAGGCAATTCTAGCATCGTTTCTGCGCGGCGCGCCAGCTTGGCAGAATCTACAGACACTTCTAGCAGCTTCTGGGCGCGGCGCGTGATGCTTCCTTGGTCTAGGCGCAGTACACTTCTATTCCTTCACTTTTTGGCCTCAAATCCTTGTGTTCCGAGCATTCTTGTCATGATTCTTTTCCTCTTTATTCTTGCATAAAAACATACTAAATGCTATCTAGAAATGCCCTAAAATGTGGTTAAAACATAGTAATGACGTGAAGTCATCACAACCCCAAACTTGAACTTTTCCTTGTCCTCAAGGAATACCTTCATCCATCGGAAAACCTGGCACTATCTTTACAGCTTAATTCAAATACATCAGAATCAGTCAAGTCAATCATACACATGCAACATTTCAAAGATCATCCCTATTATCAATATACTCGCACACAAATGAACATTGGAAAAATCAAGAACTTCTCACAAATATTGACCAAACAATAATCACTTCACTCCCTCACATTCTCTCCTGTTTGCATTGTTAAATTCACTCAATCAACACATACATGGCCATTCTACCATATGCTTGCAAACATTCTAACAATCGATCGACATGCATAAAAATTCACACCTTTAGAGGACTTGAGGGTTATAACGGGGCTTAGGTTTTTAGGGTGGATATTTTTTTGGATGGTAAGCAGAAAAACTTGGAGTTTTAAGGATCACCTATTCACATGATTGGATATTTATTCAAACATCTTCCCCAAAAATCAAGAATTGTTATACTAGAGAACCTTTTTCATTTCTTCTTTTTTTTTTTGAAGAGATTCATTTACATTCTCTCTTGGTGTCATTTTTTTCTTTTTTTTTTTTTTTTTTCACTATATTTTTCTTTTTGGTTCTCTAGTACCCCACCCCAAACTTCATCAGTTGCTAATACCAAAAGCAACCCCAAACTTAATGATGAGCAATGTGCTCGAGTCATAAGTTATGATCTAACTCCAAGAAAATCATCTTTTTTTTATAGTTTCAAAACTTGGGTTGTCAAACAAACACAATTTTTCATTCGGCTCAAATGGGGTTAACGAAAGATATAACATTTTAAAGGTGGCTTCAACAAGGCTCAAGGTACCAAACAACGTGCCTCGGTGTGTAATTCAGAGCAATCAATCAATTAAGAGAACAAAAGCAAGTTCTAGAGAATTAGCTAAGTTGTGGAATCTCTCATAACACGAAAAAGTTATGTGTTTGGGCTCGAAAACTCACGGCTAGGCCGGATTATCGAGTGGTCAATGTTTGAGAAACTTCCTCAATTTTTCTAATTATCATAAAATATAACAAGCAATTAACACAGAGACTCACAAATCATATCGCATGGATGGTAACACAGATGATCCTTAATGACATTTAAACAAAACTATTCTGAAGTGCACAAGTTTTCAAACAGACACAAGCATTCATAAAAGACAAAAACAAATTCAAGTTGAAGGGATTAAGTAGTACCATAGAGTCAATGCGGATGGGACGATCCGCTCCCATCACGTCGATCTCCGAGGCCCAGGTCCGCCTCATCAAACATACTTCTCTCCTGATATGCAGCATAATCCTGTGGCCATCTCTCTACCTCATCCAACTGTCTGGCTGCTCGCTGGGCATTCTCAATCGCATGTTGCGCCTGTAGTCGTGCCAAAGTGCTGTATCGAGGGTACAAGGGAGGTGGTCTGAAATTCGCTTCCCTTGCCCTGGCCTCCTGGTAAATAATGGACTGATCACCATAGTAAGTGTGAGGCACGTCGACTGCACGACCAATAGCCAGCTGTAACATCAAAGCCGAAACATCGTCTTCGGTATAAGGATGGCGAGGCATCTCTTGTGGTTGTTGCTGAGTTGGATGCTCGCCACTCTCATAACGGTCGATTTCCGCCATCTCCTCATCCTCCTCTTCTCGCAGCTCCTCAGGACCTCCCCTTGCTCTCACAACAACGGGACCATCGTCCAAGCCATTAAAGTACCGCAAGGTCATTCCCCTGATAGGCTTGAAACGTGTATCCAACTCAATTTCAGGAACATGGTTGTGTTGGCATAAAGCCGTAATGAGATTGCAATGTGCTAAACGGAAGATTGCCTGCCCATGGTTAGCAATTTTTCTTATGCTCTTATTTAACAACTGCCCCAAGTTAATGTCCCATTTCTTCATGATCGTCATCACTATCATCGCATTCTCTACCTGAAACTCTGAAGAATTAGACACAGGTACCACATTGTGCACAACAAACTCAGCCCAAGCACGAGCGACTGGCCGGAAATGTTGCAAATCAATCTTGGATGGGAACTCTCCTCCACTATACTTCATCCATGGAGTTCCCGGTCGACCCACGAAATCTCTTATTTCTCGTCGTCGTACTTCAGGCCATTGCGCAAAGGTAATTGATTCATTCTCATAAATACACCTTGCCGGAATGCTAGCTTCTAAAAACTCATTTATAGCCAAAGCAGAGAAGTCGACCATAACACCTCTAACATAAGCCTTATCACTGTGTACATCAAAAGACTCTTTCCTAGCATTAGCATAAAATTCCCGAACTAATTGTGCATTCCCAATCACATTATCCTTAAGCATCAGATTATTAAATTTCAGCCAATTCCTTCTATGCAGTTCATTATAAATTGCCGGAACTGCCTTCATCTCATCACTAAACCCTTTCTCCTGAGTGAAACCAAAAGATTGTATTTGATTATACCTGGTCTTTCGATCCTCCCGATAGAACAAATCACTCCATGCCGCGTCCTGTGGGTTGTTGGCTCGAAATATTTCCGCATAGGACAGTTGTTGTTGTTGTTGAGAGTTGCCTCCTTCATCCATGGATTTTCCTCTATTACTCTTCTTCCTTGCTCTTGGTTCTTCCTCCTGTTGTGTCACCTTCTTCTTCCCAGTATTGGACCTCCCCATGTTAAGGTTGAATGTGGTTTAGAGGGTGGAATTGAAATTTTCGAGTAAGGGTTTTGGGTGGTTGGAAAATTGAAATTTTGTGAGTTCTTGAGGTTTTGGGTTGGTTGAAGGCTTGGTTATGGTGTGGGTTTAAGGTTTTGAAGAGTGTTAAGATGGTTTATGGTGGTAATTTCGTGTGGGTGTGGTGATTTGGGAAGAAATTTTTTGTTTTGGGGGTTAGGGTTTTGAAAGAATGTGGTGGATTTGTGGTTGGATTGGTAGAATTTGAAAGTGTTTAAGGTTGATTGAGGGTGTATAAGTGTTGGGTTAGAGATTTTGTGAATTATTTTTGGGTGTTAATGGAAGTTTGGTGTTGGGTGGAGAAGAAGAGGAAGGGTTTTACGGTGGATGGTTTAAGGAAGAAGAAGAATGATTCAATGTTTTGTTTTTCTTTCCCCTTAACTCGTACCTGCGCCGCGCGCAATACAGTCTGCGCGGCGCGCAGCACAACAGATTCCACAGGCTTTTCTGGCCACCTCTGGGCGCGCCGCGCCAATTCTCTGCGCTGGAGCGTGTCAAGTCAGTGTTTACAGGCCTTTCTAGGCCTCTCCTGGCGCCTGGGCGTGCCTGTCTCTTTGACTGCACTTCCGCACTTGCTTAACCTGCAACCACAACTAAGGCATAACACGAATAGACATTAGTAACAATTAAAAACCTTGGGTTGACTCCCAAGCAGCGCTCGCTTAACGTCCATAGCTTCGACGGTCCGTGGCCGAAAGGCCACGCGCTTGTTTAACGTCCCGAGGCTTGACGCTCCATAAGATCATTCATCATCAAATAGCATCGCCACCTTGTGGCGATTGAACTCTCCTCCTTTGTAAATCTTCAGTCTTTGTCCATTAACTTTAAAGGACTTATCTTCCTCTCCTGGTGTAAAGATTTCCACAGCCCCATGTGGAAAAACTTCCTTTACAACAAATGGTCCAGACCATCGAGATCTCAATTTCCCGGGAAATAGTTGTAACCGAGAATTGAACAACAAGACTTGTTGTCCTGTATGAAACTCCTTACTTACCAAGCCTTTATCATGATACCTTTTTGTTCTGGCTTTGTAAATAACGGCATTTTCATAAGCTTGTTGCCGCCACTCTTCGAGTTCATTCAACTTTAGCAATCTTTTCTCACCTGCCAAACCTGCATCAAAGTTAAGAAATTTAACAGCCCAATATGCTTTATGTTCTAATTCAACCGGCAAATGGCACGCCTTGCCATAAACCAATTGATACGGAGATAACCCAAGATGAGTCTTGAAAGCAGTTCTATAAGCCCAAAGTGCGTCATTCAGCTTCATCGACCAATCTTTTCTTGAAGAAGAAACCGTCTTCTCAAGGATTTGCTTCAATTGACGGTTTGACACTTCAACTTGTCCGCTTGTTTGAGGATGGTACGGGGTAGCCACTTTATGCTTCACATTGTACTTTTCCAACAGATTATCCAAATATTTGTTGCAAAAGTGTTTACCCCCATCGCTAATAAGGACTCTAGGCACACCAAACCGCGTAAAAATATTATTCTTAATAAACTTTACCACGGTATGGGCATCATTAGCTGGACAAGCAATGGCTTCAACCCATTTTGTAACATAATCCACACATACCAAAATATGGAGGTTAGACTTTGAAGATGGGAAAGGTCCCATAAAGTCAATCCCCCAACAATCAAACGGTTCCACCTCAAGCATTTCATTGAGCGGCATCTCATTTCTCTTTGACACATTGCCGGTTCTTTGGCAGTTATCACACCTTTTAACAAACTCCACGCAATCTTTGAATAGTGTTGGCCAAAAGAAACCGCTTTGAAGAATTTTAGCTGCAGTCCTTTGTCCACTATGATGTCCACCGTAAGGAGCACTATGGCAATGCCACATTATACTTTGTGCCTCCTCCTCATCAACACATCTCCGGATCACACCATCTTGCCCCACCTTGAAAAGGTATGGATCATCCCAAAAGTAGAAGTTAGCATCTCTAAAAAACTTTTTCTTTTGTTGATAAGAGTACTCTTCCGGAATCTCATTACCGACCTTAAAGTTTGCCATATCGGCGAACCAAGGCCTTTTTGAAATCATTAAAAGTTTTTCATCCGGAAAGTCCTCATTGATGCACTTCTCCTTTATAGTCACCATGGGATTATCCAACCTTGACAAGTGGTCAGCCACCACGTTTTCTACTCCCTTTTTGTCCTTAATTTCCAAATCGAATTCTTGCAAAAGTAGTATCCACCTCAAGAGTCTAGGCTTTGAATCGCCTTTTGTTAAGAGGTACTTAAGTGCTGAATGATCTGAAAACACAACAACTTTGGAACCAATTAAATAAGAGCGAAATTTTTCCAAGGCAAACACTATTGCGAGCAATTCTTTTTCAGTGGTAGTATAATTGATTTGATTTTCATTCAAAACCTTGCTCGCATAGTATATGGCATGGAAAAACTTCTCATGGCGTTGGCCAAGAACTGCTCCAACCGCATAATCACTTGCATCACACATTAGTTCAAATGGGAGGTCCCAATTAGGTGCAATGATTATGGGCGCAGTGACCAACTTTTCTTTGATAATAACAAAAGCTTTCAAACAATCATCATCAAATTTAAAATCATTTTCCTTCACAAGGAGGTTGCTTAAGGGCTTTGCTATCTTGGAAAAGTCTTTTATGAAACGCCGATAGAACCCGGCATGTCCTAAAAAGCTTCTCACTCCCTTAACATTCACGGGAGGAGGCAAATCCTTAATAACCTCTATCTTTGCTTGGTCAACTTGAATGCCTTTTGAAGAGATTTTGTGTCCAAGCACAATTCCTTTTTTAACCATAAAATGACATTTTTCCCAATTCAAGACTAAATTGGTACTTATGCATCTTTTCAAAACAGCATTCAAATTAGCTAAGCAATGATCAAAAGATTTTCCAAAAACAGAGAAATCATCCATAAATACCTCAATTGAGTTCTCCATCATGTCAGCAAAAATAGATAACATACACCGCTGAAACGTAGCCGGTGCGTTGCATAGTCCAAACGGCATCCTCCGGTAAGCAAATACTCCGAATGGGCATGTAAATGCCGTCTTCTCTTGATCTGCCGGATCCACAACAATCTGATTATAACCAGAGTATCCATCCAAAAAGCAATAATAAGCCTGCCCCGCAAGCCTTTCTAGCATTTGATCCATGAATGGAAGAGGGAAGTAATCTTTTCTTGTTGCCAGGTTGAGTCTTCGATAATCGATGCACATCCTCCAACCGGTTACGGTGCGAGTTGGAATTAATTCATTTTTCTCATTCCTCACAACCGTCATACCACCCTTTTTAGGGACCACATGAACTGGACTCACCCAAGCACTATCTGAAATTGGATAAATCATACCTGCCTTTAGGAGTTTAAGAACCTCCTTTTTCACTACCTCCTTCATGGTTGGATTGAGTCTTCTTTGAGGTTGCACCACGGGTTTATATTCGTCCTCCATTTTTATCTTATGCATACAAAATCCTGGACTAATTCCCTTCAAATCCTCAATGCTCCAACCCATGGCTTCTTTGTTCTCTCGCAACACTCTTACTAGCTTCTCCGCTTCAAGTGAACTCAACTCACTACTTATGATTGCCGGTTGTGAAGAATCTTCCCCTAAGAAAACATATTTTAAATGAGAGGGAAGTTCCTTCAACTCGGGAACAACAACTTTTGAATCTTCTCCAACACTTTCCTTCTCTACTACCGCATACACATTCTCAAAATCTTTTGGTGTCTCCTCTACCTTGCATGCTTCAAGTTGACGGAGACAAATTTCAATCTCCTTGTCCCATTCATCTTCCAAATCATCAATAGAATTAACAATGACTCTTTCTAATGGTAGGGATGGTGTTTCTTCAACTAAGACATCTTCCACCACTTCCTCAATTACATCAACTTTGAAACATTGTGATTCATCATCATGGTGTTTCATAGCTTTGAACACATTGAACATGACTTGCTCTCCATGTGTTCTCAACATAAGTTCTCCCATCTCGACATCAATCAATGCTCTACCGGTAGCTAAAAATGGCCTACCCAATAACAACGGTTCTACCTCGGCATCATCTTCCATATCGAGAATTACAAAATCCGCCGGAAACACAAATTCAGCAACCCTTACCAATACATCATGAAGTATGCCATATGGATGCACTATTGATCGATCGGCCAAAGAGAGTTGCATCTTTGTAGGTTTAGCAACCGCCCCCGGTATCTTCTTCATCATGGACAATGGCATTAAATTGATGCTTGCTCCTAAATCACATAAAGCTCGACCGACAGAAATGTTGCCTATAGAACATGGTATAGTAAAGCTCCCTGGATCTTTCTTCTTTTGAGGAAGCTTCTTTTGGATTATAGCACTACATTCCTCAGTCATATCAACCGTGTCGTCATCAAGAGGTTTCCGCTTCTTTGTCAAGAGGTCTTTCATAAATTTGGCATAAACCGGCATTTGTTCCAACACTTCTGCAAAAGGAATATTGATTTGGAGATCATGAAGCATCTTCATAAACTTTTTGAATTGTTGGTGATCATTTGCCTTTGCCTTCTTCTTGCGCGGATATGGCAATTTGGTGTGGATTGAATTTTCTTTTTCTTCCACATCCTTACCCTTCTTCTTTTCAACTTTCTTCTCATCACTCTCTTTCTCATTTTCAACTAACTCCTCAATTTCAACTTCATGCTCAACTAGTTGCTCACACTCTTTTTCGACTTCTCCCTCAACATTATTTTCAACTTCTCCCTCAACATTATTTTTTTCTTTCTCTTTCTCAACACTTGTCTCACTTTTTTTCTTTGTCACAACTTCCGGCGAAGGAACCACTCTACTCCTCAAATTAATAGCCTTGCAACTTTCATGGCCGGGATTATCTTTTGTAGACCCCTCAAAACCATTATTTTGAGTAGCTGCAAATTGTCTTGACAATTGACCCATTTGATTTTCAAGGTTTTTAATTGAAGCTTCATGATTCTTGTTGGCAATGTCTTGATTGGCTTTCATTTGATCTTGGCTGACCTTCATAGCTTCAAAGTTCCCTTGAGTAACCTTTATGAATTGAGTAAGTGTATCCTCTAATTGAGAAGGTCTCCTTTGTTGAGAGTTTTGTGAAGAAGATTGTTGTTGAGATTGATTTGAGTTTTGATTTCCTCCCCAACCAAAGTTTGGATGATCTCTCCAACCTGGGTTATAAGTGTTTGAATAAGGATCATACTTCGGGTTGTTCCTTTTGAAGTTGGCTAGGTACTTTGCCTCTTCTGACCCTTCAGGAAAACATTGGCCATTAGCATGCCCTTGTCCACAGAAATCACATTTCACTTCATTTGCTGCCATGACTGGCATTTGGGCATTAGGAGTGCTAGTGAGGTGTTTCAACACAGCTGCCATTTGAGAATTCATCAATGTAGATTGGGCCAAAAGAGCAGTTTGAGTATCAAGCTCTATCATGCCTGCCTTCTTCTTTGCACCACGATCATTTTCAACTCTGTATTCATTTTGAGCCATGGATTCCACCAACTCTCTAGCTTGAGTTTGATTTTTATTTTTCAAAGATCCACCTGCCGATGCATCTAGAAACATTCTAGTTTGAGCTCTCAATCCTTGTGTGAAATGTTGCATTTGAGTATGACTATCAAGCCCATGCTTAGGACACTTCTTCAGGCTCAGTTTGAATCTTTCCCAGGCATCATACAATGTTTCGGAGTCTCCTTGCTCAAAACTTGTAATGTCAGCTCTTCTTTCCAGATACTTGTGAATTGGAAAGTACCTATCCATGAACTTCATCTCTAGCTCTTGCCAAGTATTGATGGTGTTAGGTGGTATTGTGTCCAGCCAGTCTTTAGCTCTTCCAGTTAACGAGTACTTGAAAAGCCTTAATCTTTTATCTGATTCAGATACTCCTGGTGGGTCTGTATAGTCACAAGCTTCATAGAAATGCTCCAGGTGGAGATTTGGACATTGTGTTTCTGCCCCTGAGTATTGATTCTCTTTGAGGGCGCTGAGCACTGAATTCTTGATATCAAATGACACATGATTTCTCGGTTGGAAACCCAGATTGGCAAGCTCTCCATTGTTTCTTTGCCCATAGTCACCTAACATCCTCTCAGGCACAACTGGTGGAGGTGGTGGTGGATTTTCAGCCATGATGTTGGCTTCGTTGTCCGATGTGTTTGGACTAGAAACCGCTTCTTCACTACTTTCTTGTGCAACACCTGCTAACCGGGCAGCCTCTCGGGCTAACCGAACTGCTTTCCTGTTTGCTTTAGCTGTTTTCTCTATTTCAGGATCAAAGACAAGTTCTCTTGCTACTCTCCTACCTTGCATAAACAACCAGAAAATACCTTAAGAAGCAACTGCACTACACAAGAATGAAAAAGAAAATAAAATAAAATTTAGAACTAATTTTTATATGTTTTTCTTCTTAAAGGAATGCTAAATAAAAATAAAACAATAAAACTACTTAGTATGGTCCAATTGCCTTGTTGATTCAATCAACAATCCCCGGCAACGGCGCCATTTGATGAAGTATCAAAGTAAGTATATAATTATCGTATCCACAGGGATTGTTCCGAATCAAATACGAGTAAATTGGATCATATAAAAGTAATTTGCAATAAAATAAATGGGGGGAAGTGTTCAGATTTCAGACTTGAGAAAGTAAATGACAAGAAAATAAGGTTTTCTTTCAAGATGCGAAGGCGATTGGATCTTTTCGGTTCATCTGGTCACTATTGTCTCGGATATCTCATGCGTATTAACAAATTACAAACTTAGTTCCATGATTCGATTAAAATAAATAACTATGTCCAATGTCTTGGTACATAGTCCTCTCAATTGATTATCAATCCCTAATGTCTTAGGATGACCTATAATCAATTGGGGTTTGTTCCCTTTAATCCTTGAATTCACAATTAACAAACCGATATGTCTAAAGAATAAGTTAATTGTACAATTATCTCTAGGTCAATCAATTCGTTTCTAATGTCTTAGTAAACAAACAATTATAATCATCAAACAATTCGCGACGTTGTATAAAGCATTAAGAACAAGAGATAAAAGAATGAAACTAACTTCGTAATTATATTAAAACATCATATGAAATTCATGGTTCAAGACAATAATAACTAGAATCCCCTAGGATCCAATCATAGAGTTTAGTTACTCATAATCATAGAAACAACAATAATTAGAGTGAAAGAATTCATTACAATGAAGAACAATGAAGAAATTCGTGCTCTGATCTTGATCTCAAAAGTGCCTCTGTCGCCGTCAAAACTGTCTAACCCTAATTCTGAACAGAAAAAGTATATATATGGTGTAATCTGCGTACCGGCGCCCCGCGCCAGCCCGTCTGCGCGCCGCGCAGACTAACAGAATCCTCAGGCAATTCTAGCATCGTTTCTGCGCGGCGCGCCAGCTTGGCAGAATCTACAGACACTTCTAGCAGCTTCTGGGCGCGGCGCGTGATGCTTCCTTGGTCTAGGCGCAGTACACTTCTATTCCTTCACTTTTTGGCCTCAAATCCTTGTGTTCCGAGCATTCTTGTCATGATTCTTTTCCTCTTTATTCTTGCATAAAAACATACTAAATGCTATCTAGAAATGCCCTAAAATGTGGTTAAAACATAGTAATGACGTGAAGTCATCACGTAGCGCAATATTTGAAGAAATTTCTCCCTTTGCAAGCTGATGTTGGCATGTGGCGCAGATTTATCAGGCGCATGGCGCAGTGTGAGAAGCTGTAATGGTTACCATTTCATTTTCTTTTTTTGTATGCTTGAAGTTTTGTGTTGAATATGGTAAAGGTGATGGCAGTGGGCAAAGATCATATTACCTATATATATATATATATATATATATATATATATATATATATATATATATATATATATATATATATATATATATATATATATATATATATATATATATATATATATATATTAGGCTTAAATATGCAAAATGTTTATCCAGGTCATTTGAGTTTTAGTCCTTGCATTTTAAAAAACTTTCATTTTATCACTGCACTTTCATCTTACTTTAAAAATGGTCCCTACCCATCATAAAAAAATGTACCACTTCAACAAAAATAAAAAGGTCCAGGGACGATTTTTCCCTCACTCACATTTGAAACACAACATTTTTCCCAACAATTTTGAGTTCTCACATGAGAGGGAGACGATACATCTCCACCTAAAACCTTAAGGCATTAGGTTAATCGGTCACCTTTTTTTAAAATCGAACATTCTTCTCATACAAAATCAACGTGAGACTTAACCACTCATACTTGAAACTCAACATTCCCTATTAGAAGTCTCACATTTGCTAGAGATATGGCAAAGATAGTTTTTATATATAAGTGTAGTGCAATTCTCAACTCTCAAGCTAGATTTTGTGGTTGAGTATATGTCTTCCAAATTCTAATATTCTCCTATAATTGATGGGGCAGCAAGGCGGGGATAATTGGACTATTTTTACAATTATTTTAATCTATATTGATATACGTGCATTGACTGAAACCGATTAGCATGAGATCGATTGTCAAATATGTGTCTGGAAAACCTGTGTTGAAATAACACAGCACTTTTAAAAATGTTGCCCACTGAATTTTCTAATACTGCTCTCATTAATTGCATCGAGCTAGATGAGTGTCTCACTTGCCAACATTAAGTTGTATCCAGCTAGAGTTAGGCGATCCTTTTCTTTTAGTGTGATTGTTTTAGTGTCATGGAGTTTGTATGATTTTGATTAAACTTTTTATCCTTTGTTTTCTTTTGGCACTTCATGTGCTAAGAGTTTTCTAATAAATAATATTTTGTTTTTTTCAAAAAAAAGTTGTTGAATTAAGTTCATCCCCTTAGACAACTTAATTTATCTACTTGAACTTTTTTTTTTTGTAGATAAATAAAAGTTAAAATATTTTTTAGCTTAATTAAGAGGGTGTGTTAAAAGTCAGACATCGGTAGCGAGATGATCTGACTATGTTTTTATAATATATGAAAAAAGCTAACATGTGCCATAAGGGCACATTTTAAGATATTTCATATAGTAATTTTAGAATAAAAAACATATTAATTGTACCAATTTTTTTAATCTTCAGAAGGGTCTAATTTTTAATTTGCCTTGGGATTCGAAATATAATCGGGCCTACCCTGATTTTTTTGTCTTAGATGAAGTGATAATTCCCTGAAATTAAACTCACATAATTGTGAGATTCCATGTTCGAATTCGAATCATGACGTCCGGTCTAATAATTTCGGTATTTTTTATCAGTTGAGCTAGGACTTATGGGATGGCCTACCCGAATTGATACAGGACATAAAGCATGTCAAAGTCAATACACAAGAGTTCTGCTAAATCTAATACAACAAAAGAGATTAGTTAGTCTTGTAACTTTGATCATCCGGCGAAATTTGTTCCATACTCTATAGGTTTCAAAATAAATGACCTATTTTTGACTTTATCTACTATTATTATGATTTCCTTTGACTGTAATTTTCTCTAATATGTATATGCAAATATTAACATATGAAATGTTGATTGATTTGTCTCGATGAGTATTTTCAAAACATATAATTTTTATAATTTTTAATAATAGATAATTTAAAATATTTTAATGATTAAAATTGTGTATTAGCAAATATAAATGTAGTCAACTATGTCATTTATTTTGAGACGGAGTATATTCTAGTTTGTCTTGATTTTCTTCATCTCTTCTCCGATATGGAGTTAGAGCTTATCATTGCAAATTGCAATTCTGATAAAATTTATTCGCCTTCTTTTGATACACGCATAAAGAATACGTAAGTGTAGGAACTTCATATTTTAAAATTAAGAACTTAAGAACTTAAGTGTAGGAGCTTCACATTTAAGAAAAAAAAAACAATGATAGTGAATAAACAGAAAATAGCTTTAATTTTTTTTTGGAAATCTCTAAAAAATAATCTCTAAATTTTTTTCAAAACAAAATTATTTTTTATAAAGTTTTTTTTTTGTTACATTTTTTTTATAAAGTTTAAACAAACGTACCCAAAATTAATGAAATCCAATGCATTTTAATAGTGAAATCATATCCACATAACTTTTCCCAATTTTTTCACACATAAGAGGATCCAAATCGCCAAAGACACCATTAAAAAAAGTGGAATGCTTACGACAATTATTACCAAGTTATACTTATACACAAAATACAATAAAGTGGCGCTCGCAAGTAACTATGCTTAGGATAAACTAATTTTTGGGTGCTCGTAAGCAACTCACATGCTCACGATTTTTTTTCTTGTTATTCCATTGAGGGGTTATGACAACATATGACACCACCTCATAATTTCACTATTCCTTATTGATGAGGTTTTTCCTATTTGCCATAAGGGAGCTTTCAGGCTACATCCATGATTTGTCGGGGGTGTTATGTTCGGGTTTGGAGAAGGTAAAACTCATTTGTGCCCTGCCCGTTGCCATGCCTAGATAAGATATTAGATTATTTGAAGAACCAAATTCTAGAGTTTAACCAAGGATGAAGCGTAAAAAAAGGAAAAGATATTATCGAAGTATTTACGGTTCATCACGGTGTTCTTGTTGAACTTAAGCCTCACCATATGAAATAAGGAATCGTGGAAGGAATTACCAATCTCACTGTTTGGAATTTGTTACTGTGGCTTTATGCTAAAGATATGAATACATGGTGATGCAATTGCAATTGCCTCCTAGCTAAGAATTTTGAAGGGAGCTGTATCATCCATTCGTATCAACCAAAAACTAAAAGGATCCAACATTAAATGTAATATTAAACTAAAATACCATCACTAAATTCTTCATCCTATCCGCCCCATTTTTCACAAAACCCTAGTTTCTCTTCTTCTTCATCCACCAAAAGAGGGGTGGTTTTAAGGTCAATTTTTGATCCAAAAATCACCCCTATAAATTATTTTTTTCTTTCTTTTTATTCAAATAAGTGATTTTCACATCTATTTACTCTTTTTCATGATTTTCTGTTTGAGGTGTCTTGTGTGGCGTTGTGTTGTGTTGTGTTTGTGGTCGTCTTGTGTGGCGTTGGGTTTATCGCCGTCTTATGCGGCGTTTGTGGGTTTTTCATTTTGGTACCGTGTTTCGTTGATTCATATTGACATATCCTCCTCAAGTCGTTACAAAAGACTTGGACATCAACGTTGCAGATCCGGGAGTATGAAGATTCCGGTTACATTTATTTTGTCATATTTGTAGATTCCGGTTACATTTATTTTGTCATATTTGTAGGCACTTTCATGATGCCGTTGTATGTTATTAAACTAGGTGCTGCAAGATTGTTTGTAGATTCACCTTGTTCAATTTTTAGCAATCGAATTTGTAATGATATATATATATGTTTCAATTTGAATGAATGAATATTTACTTTTTGCAAAAAAAAATAAAAAAATACTTAAACAAAGTATGATATTGTAAAAAACAAAAGAAACAGTACTTCATGAGTTTTATCAAAATCAAAACAACATATTACCATATGTCATGATTTGTTATTTTAGCAATATATAAAAGTTCTTAAATAATTTGATGACAGCAACTTTACTTTAAATGCCTCTTGATTATTTGTCAAACCCCGTGAAGTAAGTTGTTGTAAGCTTCCGCCAAGAACTTTTCATCTTCTTCCCTTTGTTTCTTCGCAAGCAGTGCCTAAAAAATTTCAAACAAGAAATAAAAGAGCTTAGAAATGAAATTAACTAATATGTCGTCATATTGATGATAAGTATATATATATATATATATATATACAGTATTATTTTGTAAAATGGTTTACTTAAACAACAAGCACTCCTACAATATAGAAATTTTAGCAACAAAACTTACATATTTAGTTGACTGGAAATAAAATTTATATATATATGCCAAGTATTTATTTAATTTTCCCGTCATTAAGTGTGCTCTTAATTTTTTTTTTCTAAGTATTATAGTGGTTAAAAATTTCACTTTAAAAGCGAATAAGTGGAGTGTTCGGGATTCAAACCCCAGCTTCTGTACATATAGTGCGATATCCCTACCAACTGAGTTAAGCTCGCAGAATCCATGAGAAAACTACATTGATTTGGGAGGGACCCATGAGAAAACTAAACGTGTAATCTAAATCTCAAATTAATACCCATCCCTATGTGACATTATTCGCGGACACACATGTGAAATTTGGTGGGCATTTGACATCTACACTACTCAAAAAATTAAATTTAGAGAGGGAAGAAATCCATCGCTAATGTGTTAATTTCTGTCACAAACACATTTAGCGACGGATATCGCTAATGTGTTAATTTCTGTCACAAACACATTTAGCGACAGATTTAACGATTCAAAATCCTTACCTAATTTCAACGTCGCAAACCATCAATGAGGGAATTTATCATCCGTCACAAATTGCGACAGAATAAAGTCGTCGCAATAGCATTATTTTCGTCACTAATGACTGAAAAAAAAACACATCTATTCTCAATTGTTTGAGTTTTTGTAAAAGCTTGAAGATCAAAACCATTATCATTTGTAAAAAATTGACTCAAGTCAATACGTAACTATTGATTGAGTGACGCCTTATAAAGTCTGGAGGACTTAGGTAGATCAAACGAGTGAAGCTTGGAAGATTATGATCTTGGACTAGATCAAGGAAAAAGTGTAATTTGAGATCGGTAGTATCTCATAGTGGATAATCTCACAAGAGCGTGAGGATTAGAGTAGCTTATACTATTAGGGGGTGAACCAGGATAATTGTTTTTGTGTTGTTTCTCTTCCTTATTCTCTTTTATTTACTGTAAACACACATCACACAAAGCACTTCATTATATTTAATTTGAATTCTCACACAGTAGAGAACGTTCTCAGAACAATCTATTTTATAGTAAAGAACGTTCTCAGACCAAACTGTTCTATAATTCACTAACATTTATCCAAGTATATACTTGAGTTAAGGACCACACACGTGTAATTTTTGCATTGAAAATTACAACATTTTGACCTTTAAAAAATTGAATGCACGATTTCTAAGATAAATATTTCTATATTAAATTTCTTATCGTGTGCCTTAAGCTAGCGTACATATATTAGCATTTCTTTTTCCGGTTCTTGCTATGCAATGCAAGCTTATTGTTTGAGGAAAAACAAACTTTTGATCAATCGTTTATCATTGTCTCTGCAATTGTTAGAAATAATATAAAATCATTGATATGACTCTATCCTAACAGCTTAAGCTTTTGGGGTAATCGGTTATTTGACATGGTATCAAAACCTCTATGACTAAGTGGTCTAGAGTTCGATCTCCGCTCCCCTCACTTTCTAATTAAAAAGTGGAATTCAAACATATGGTAGGTGAGCCTATGCATTATTCACGCTTCAAGCCCAAGTGGGCTCTTGCGTGAGGGGGCATGTTAGAAATAATATAAAATCATTGATATGACTCTATCCTAACAGCTTAAGCTTTTTGGATAATCGGTTATTTGACAGCAATCACATGAAAAAGTAGTAATCAAAAATATTAATTTAAAATCTGATGACATACCTTATCAATTTTAATTCCATCATTTCGCGGTTTCTCTATTATTTGCCCATTGTCAATCCATGCTTCTGAATCTTTTTTAGGGCTTCTTGTCTTTCTTTTTGACGAGGTTAATGGACTTACAATCTACATCCATATTCAGTTAAAATGTATTAAAATATAAAAATTAAGAGATAAAATATTTGAATAGAGGTACATTAAAAATTGAAATAGTATATAAATCACCTTACCTAAACTCTTATAAAAAAAAAATCAAGAACTAAAATTGAAAACAAAATATATTTACCCGTTGGATTAATTTATCTTTTTTTTTTTTGACAAAATTAATTTATCTAATTAGTCATTCATTATAATCAAGCTAATAAAGATCTACTTGGTTAAGAGGAGAATAAAGAACTTTACTCTACATAAAAGAAAACTAATTAGGAGTTAAGGTGCAAGATAATAAAACCAGAGTCTTTATCTATATCATCTATGTCAAGGAACATGCATTTACTTCTAAAATATCAAAGCATATTAATGAAAAATATATACACAGCATGCTTAGATCTGGCACAAAATAATTTTTAGAGAATTCAAAAAGCGATATATTCAAAAAAAAATTTGTATTCTTTCAATATATAATTTTGGTCGCTAATTCTATCTACAATAGTGCAAAATATGTATTTCAGAATCATACTTTGCATTATTGTGCTTTGTGTATAATCCCTAATTAGAGCAATTACTCGGGTCATAGTTTGATCCTCAAATGTTAGAATTTAATATAATGAGATGAGATTATGTTGGGGATCTCACTCTTAAAATTTGATAACCATTGTATTAAAAATCTTTATTAATAAATCATATCATATAATTTAAAGTTTAATCTAATTTATTATTATGGAATAAAAGAACTAACAGATTTTTCATATCCATATACTCTGATTGAATGGAAATGATTTTTTTTTTTTTTAATTCAACAAAATTTATTACTAGAGCACACAACTCTGAATATAAGTCGTATCCATATCTGCAAGCAAAATTTGAAAATCTACACTAGCAGAGAACAAAAACGAAATGACTATCCACGAAAAACAAAACGCACAAATAGATTATTTACCTTTTCAACACAAGTCTTAACATTCGAGTTTGATTTGGTTGCCATGGATCAAAGCTGCGCAAGACAATATAATTTTTTTAGGTTAACACAAGTTTAGGTTGAAAACTTTTTGACGTATTTAAGGGCGAGTAATATTGTAACAGTGCGTGAGAGTGAGAGAGATAATAATAATAATAATAATAATAATAATAATAATAATAATAATAAAATTTATAAACTAATTTTTGTGAAAAAGAAATTATCAAAATAAAATAAAATTAATAAAGTATTGTAAAAAAATAAATAAAAATTATCAATATGTTCATTATAGCTTTTATCAATATTTTTTTGTTCTTTTTTTCATAAAAAAAAAAACTTAGTGCATTTCATTAACTAGTAAATGTTCAATACACATCAAGAAATAATCTCAAATACGAAAACTAGCCCAAGAATTAGCCACCAGGACAAGAGTATGAACAACCATTTTATTTTTTAAATTAGTTAAAGTTGATATTCAAAGAGAGTACCAAGTTAATTTTGAGGGTAGCTTATTCTTTCGTTGATAAATTTAGCCACGACTGAACTTTGTATTTGCCACGAAAAAATAAATCGTGGAAACATTTTTAGAACCACTTATTGGCCAATTAACCATGTTAGCCACAGTTGCTAGGAAAATTAAGAAAAGCCATTTGGCTATATGGTTATAACCGTGGCTAAACAACACATTAAACTTTACCACTCTTATAAACGTGACATTGTTTTTTTTTCTTAAAAAAAATACTGTTATTCTTTCATGCTTTTTTCTTGGTATTCCTTTTGTTACACTATTCAAAGCATATGAAAAACAATATATATAATTGAAACCTGCAATTCACTTCAATTGAATTGAAATATGTAATTTGCTTACTCCCTTTTATCCATAAAGATTATCTTTTTAATTATTAAGAAGAGAACCAGTGATATGGAAAGTTGGAGACAATGAAAAATAATAGAGTATGAATGAGAGGAATAAGATGAAAGGGGTAGTGTAGTGTGGAAAGGAAAAAAAGTCATGTGGTATTTAAAATGAATCTCTTTAAATGTTGTTTGGGTGATTTTCTTTTATTTGTCAAAATTATTTTCGATTTGAAACATAGAAACTGATTTTGTGAGAAGTGAGAAAGGTTGAAGAAGAGTAAAGGAAAGAGACATGTGACTCATTAAAAGAGATTTTTTAATGTGTACCATTTATTTACATCTGATGGTTGTGGTTTATTCCTCTCATATCTCATTATAACTACTCCTCTCATCTTAGTAAAAAAAAAAAAAAAACTACTCCTCTCATGTGAAAGCTCCCTTTAAAACTATATATATATACTTAAGACATGATGGTTCACTTTAAAATTTTGTATTTGCATTGTTAAAATTATATGAAAAAAATGGGTGTGTTTGGTAAGTCCAATAAGCTAGCTTATAGTTTATTGGATTAGCTTATAAGCTTGTTTGAAGAAAAAAAAATGTTTGGTAAAAAGTTTTTCTCACGAGCTTATAGCTTTTTTTGAGATGTTATTTCAAGTAGTGTTTGAACTTATAGCTTATAGCTTATAGCTTATTACAGTTTTTTCCATTTTTAACCTTTAATTTAATTTTATTATTTTTTATAAAATAAAAAACTACCCACTAAAAAAAACTACTCACTACATATAAATGTCTCTTTTATGTCTTTTTATATTTATCAATTATTTAAAAAACTAATTTTACCAAGCACTTTAATTTCAATCGGCTAGCTTTTCAGCTATAAGCTAGCTTATAGCTTAATTTTACCAAACAGAACCATAGTTTATACGAAGAAAACTCTTTTTTTTTTCTTTTTTTTTTCTAAATGATAATATTGTAAAAATTTTGCTATTTAGTCACAATCTATTAACCACGGTTATTTGAATCGTGGATAAAGAACTTCATTTGCCATGGTATGGTTTAGTCGTGACTAAAATTTAATCTAATGTCACTTATTAGGCTTGACAACTACTTTGTTGTTGGCTTCCATTGTCAGCACAACATAGAGTTTAATATGCCCGTCTGTCTAATCTAATATACCTTGTGGGATTAAGGTCAAAGAGTTTTATCATTTATAAAAATAAAAATAAAAGAGTTTTCTTCGTATAAACTATATTTCATATAATTTTAACAATGTAAATACAAAATTTTAAAAATATTATATGATTTCAAAATATTATATTTAAAAAAGTTCGGGAAGCATAAATTACTATTTTTAATAAACAAACATAATAATATATATATATATAATCAAACTCACATTGACATATAAAAGTATTTGTATAGTCAAAATAAATATAAAAGTATTTGTCGTAATAAATTTTATATAGAGTGAAGATTCATTTCGGTCCTTCTTAAATTTCAAACGGGATAATTCAGTTATGACAAAAGTAAAACTCAAAATTAATGCATGACATTTTCATATTGAAGACAAACTAGTCATTGATACATTATAATAAATGGACTAATTTGTGTTTTATTTTTTTGAGAGACTTTAATTGTTCTATCAGAAATTTGTGACAGATCAAAATGAATCTTCACTCATTTTATAAAATATATTTGAAAGGAAAAATGTATCGATAATCATAGCACTAAAAGTCATTTTATAATATTGTATTTGAAAGCGAATAAATGTATGCATAACTTTTCTGCTGTGGAAGGCGAAGTAGTGACTATTTTGGAGGCTATGCATGAAACCATCTCAAGAGGATGGTCCAATATTATATTTAAAAGCGACTCCAAGGTTGTGGTAGACACCGTACATGCATCAGAGAATAGAATGTACAAGAATTTAAGTATTTTATAGGATAGAAAAAGAGGAATATATTAGACTTTATTCATTTGAATATACAATAGATTAACTTTTCAACCATAAGTTCTATAAGCTATTTTTTCAGCTTATAAGCTTAATTTTACCAAACATTGTCTTCCTATCACGCGAAGCACTACGTATAGTCTTTGCTTGTTGTGTAGCATACCCAATCAACCAACCAACCAACCCATCAGATCTCATTCTGTTGGATTCACCAGAGAAGACAAAAATGGCGGTGATTTCTGTTCACCAATTCGCGCAATGCATCACCTGCCACGCTTGGAGCCCCGATCGATCCAGTAATCACTCTTATCTTCTCAATTCTCCTTCATTCCTTTCGTTTCTGATTTCAACCTAGTTTGTTTTGTTGTTTTTGGTGGATTCTGAAGGCTTGATGTACTTTTATAGATGCGATTATGATTGGATCTAAGTTCTTGTTTTTTGTTTTAAGCTTTTTATTTTGAATCAAATGAAGTATATTGTTCGTGATGCTGGTGATCTTCGTGTGTTAAGTATTCACATGTTTTTGTTTTTTATTTATGCGGTGTTTGGATTCATAGATATTAGATAAAACTGTTCAGTGTTAGTAGAAAGTGAAAGATGTGTAATTCGTGTGATCGTTTTGAAAATGTGTTTAATTGATTTTGATTCTTTGTGTTTGTTTGATTTGAATTGGTCTATTGCGGTATTTGAAGTTTGCACAAACTAGTGTGCTTTCTAATGTTAGGAGAATGATATGGTTGAAGGAGGAACTTAGACGTGATTAAGAGGGCGTTTGGATAAACTGCTTGGTTAAGTGCTTCTTGTATAAGCTATTTTTACCATCAAAGAGATTATAGGGTAAACTCTTACATAAGCTTAGTGTAAGCCATTTATGAAAATTAGACAAAAATAGCTTATGGACATATCATAAGGCATGTTTATAAGCTTTTTCAAACATTTATGTAAATGTTTATGTTAGATAAGTCCAATAAGCTCTTCCAAATACACCCTAGATTATTGTTCATGGAAATGTAGGAGAACTTGAGTGAGAGAAAGGTGCTAGAAGTTGCAGTCCTGAAGTGAAGCAGTGTGTAAGATCATAATGCATGCATATAATGTGCATTGGGAAATATTTGGATGAAAAAGGAGAGGGAAGAACATAGTTATCAAATTTGTGCAACCCCCACTTTCAATATTGGCACCTATTCATGGTGCTTGTTCTCCCATTGTGAACAGGGGAGGAGAAAAGGCCTTTCTTTTTTTTTTGTCAAGTAGCGTAGTGGCAAAAATTCCACCTTTAAGGTGGATAAGTGGGATGACTGGGGTTCGAACCCAGGCCCCCTGCATATATAATGCAATGTCCTACAAACTGAGGTAAGCTCACGGGACAAAAGGCCTTTCTTTCTGACTCCACAGCTTTTGCCTATATAGCCATTAGCTAGAGTAGAAAAAATTAAAAGATTTGATCTGTGAGAGTTGCAATGAGGAGTGCCTTTCAAAGTCCGTCCAGGAAGGAAAAACAAACTAGTAAATGCATTAATTATCAATGCTTTAAATGCATTACTACATTAAAATTTAAACAATATGTGTTGTGTATATATTACTAGGTAAGTAAAACCTCACCTTCCTCGGGCTTAGGCCCTCTTTTTTATTAAAAAAAAAAAGAAGCTCTGCATGGGGGAGGGGTTCGAACTTGAGATTCTCCTTTTATTCACCTCAAGGGGTGAATTGCTAGCCACTAGACTACTTGTGACAAAAAAAGAAGTAAAACCTCTGCAAACCATATATTTCACAAGTAATGTTTCCTGCTACATACCCGTTCCCATACCGAAAAGGGTTGCATATTATGTAATTTGGTAATTATGGCATTATGCAGAAGAAATTGGAAAGTTAAGCAATAGGTTTCTTTCCTTTTGTTTGGATGGGATTACAATGTTCATAAAAGCGTAGTTTTGGAACATCCCACTTTTTGTCCCCTTATTTCATAAATCTCTCAAAATAAGAGAGGGAGCATACTCTGCCTTTCTACTGTAATCTCTTCCATCCAAACATACCCAGCTAATATAGTTAACTGAGAAGAATGAAGACCTACATTAATTATGTGGTTTTATTTGTTGTTATGAATGTCAATTATTTTCTTAACACCACATGTTTACCCTCTTTTAAAATGGCAAAAAGTTATTGGAAATATGTCCAAATAGTGAACCAAGTGATGTTTTCATCATGTATATTGTTCCTATATATCAACTTTTGTTTCTGGATTAAATCAAATATGATACATGAAATATGTAGTCAATATAGGCTGTTGGAATTTTTGTCCCAATTTGCAAAATGATGGGACTTGGCAAGGAAAGGCTCGTCCTATATATCAGCTTCCCCTCTACTTAATATTTTCTGATATTTAGTTGCATATTGATCATGTGTTAATATTTATTGCAAGTCGTTGCTTTAGAACCAAATTTAGGACTTGGCAAGGAAAGGTCGTCTAATTGGGGAAATAATCGAGACATTTAAGTTCTTACTCCCTCCGGTCACTATTATAAGAAAAAACACATTTTTTACGTTCATTGAAAAAGTAATGTATATGGTCTATATTATTGACTAGATAAATTACTTTTTGAATGAATCTAAAAAGTGATTTTTTGCTTATAATAGTGACCGGAGGGAGTATTTTTTATTTGTCACTATCATTATCCTCATTTGTTCTGTTTAATGAATATAATATTCTAATATTTGAACATTTTATATATCATAGTAAGTACTTAGTTGACGAATACAGTTTGAATCTTACTATAACAAAACCAGCTTTTGTCATCTTAAAGGTACATTACGACATCTCATAAGAGTTCTTCAAATATTATAATACAGTTACATCCTTTTGTAGTGGTCGCATTTTGTCCAAACAATAATGAAGTTCACATCTATCGATTGGTTGAAGACAAATGGGAAAAGGTTCATGTTCTTCAAAAGGTACACTGCTAGTTTTCTGTTTTCTCTCTCTTTTCTTCAAAAGACAAATGAGCACAGTTTGACAAGATTTAAAGTGATATTTTAGGCACTTATGAGTTAATTAAGAACCTTTAAAGTGCTTGGACAGGCAGTAAATGAATGCAAACATTTCTGCAATAAGTTGTACTATACTTTTCTATGAATTATAATTCAAGTCTACCAGCATGCAATTTTATTAATTCTATCATTTTTGCACACTTCCTTGCCCCCCCCCCCACCCCCCCCCCCCCCCCCCCCCCCCCCCCCCCCCCGTACGTGAATGGGATTGGAAGGCAGTTTGAAACTCTTTGACTTTCAATTGTGATTTTTACAAGCTTGATGCCAATACTAAGATGATTGTTTTTTTTTTTTCCCGATGCACTTCTGTTTATAATGATGATGAAACAACTTATTTGGTTGGAGATTTTCTGATAGCTTCTAAGCAAGTATGAAACTCATTGAATTGTCCAATTATGATTTTTACAGCCCTGATGTGAATATGATCATAATTTTTTTTTTCTTGATGTATTTCTGTTTAAAATGAAACAACTATTTTGGTTGGAGATTTTATGTTAGTTTCTAAGCAATTTCTTTGTTTTTTATACAGCATGACCAGTTAATTTCTGGGATTGACTGGAGTGCAAGATCAAATAAAATAGTTACTGCATCCCATGACCGGAATTCGTGAGTGCCTGTGTGGATTTTGAACATTGAACTTTTCACCCTTCTCTTTTATACGTTGTTATTGATTGCGAATTACACAATTTAAATACAAACCATGTGTTGTCTTAGGTATGTTTGGAACCTTGAAGGATCAGAGTGGGTGCCAACTCTTGTTATCCTTAGGCTAAACCGTGCTGCTCTTTGTGTTCAATGGAGTCCAAAAGGTATGATTGTATGAAGCACATCGTCATGTCCTAGTTCCTCTTTGTTTCCCTTTACATCAAGAATATGAGTAATTTTAAACTTATGATTTGTGCCTGCCTTTTAGAATTAAATTAACATATTTATGGTGTCTAAGTTATCTAAGAATTCAAATCAAATGAATACGAGTGAAATCTGTTTCTTTCCCCCCTTTTCCGTGTTGGATTACACTTAGTGGATGTGTTGGAAGGGGTAACAAGGGCTATGAGGCTACCATAAGAGAACTTTAGCTAATCCCTTGTCATGCTTGTTTGATGCAATTTTATATTTGATCTTTTTTATAACTAGCCGAAGTCTTTTAAGTCTTTGGTGTAACTGTAATATAAATTTCGGGGATTTGATCTTCTACTAGGCCGAATAATTGTTTAAATATTTACTTTTGATTATCCCAAGAAATTACTGTTATTATTATTATTATTATCATCATCTTTATCCTCTCGAAGTTATATGGTTCTGATGCATTGCTGAATTCTGTTTTGATAGAAAACAAGTTTGCAGTGGGAAGTGGAGCCAAAACAGTTTGTATATGCTATTATGAGCAGGAAAACAACTGGTATGTGAGCGTTTTCTTGCACTTTATTTCCCAAGTTTATTTGTATCCTGGCAATATTGTGCCTAGTTCGTGTTTGAACTCTGGATCCACCATAGAACTTCTTTGACCGTAGTTTTGAGTCTTGACTGTATTGAAGTGTGTTATGACAGAAGTATATCATGTCAAATAGCCTAATATATGTATGCTGATTTTTTATTGGTTTGCAAGTTACCATCCAAATTAATGTTTTATCAGTGGAGTATCTATTAGCACGCTCTTAAACGTTGACCTTGATTATACTTAACCGTTCAAATTCATGAGGTATAGCAGATAAAAATATTTATTTTTCAGAAAAGTTAAGTATTTTGAGACCGAGTCACTGAGTGGCTCGAATTCAACATTGAGAACCTTTTTCTACAAAATCAAAACATGGACGTTTTTTCAGATTTAAGGAATTTCCTCAGATTTAAGGAATATCAAAATATGATTTTCTTGTTCAACATTACTTTTTTATCAAGTTAAGTGTAGGCATATTGATCATGTTGAGAATGTGACCGAAGAAAATAGAGACGAGATATTAATGAAGAATCTTATGGACCATTGTGATGAGAAATTAATGGATCATCTAGATGACAAGAAAGTTTTTATGTTAACAACAACGTCAATCATTTTAGAAATCTATATGCTGTCTGTATTGACACTGATTTCAATTGCTTTATGTCGTTAATTATTTGTGGCTTTTAAAACTTGTAATGTTACCTTTGTTCAATTCATGTTCGATCATTTAAGACTTGCCGTTTCACTTTAGTCATTTGTTTATTTGAGACTTATGTTTGTTTAAGATTTGTCACCATACATTTTAGTTCATTTGATGTTTGATATATTCGTGCACAATAAGCCGATGCTCTGGATTTTAGAATGAAGGCAGCATGGTTGTGTGCACGGAAATTGATCTCTTTAGGTCCGCATGTCTGTTCTCTCTGATCCTTGATTTGATTTGAGGGCCTGGTAACGACCTACATTTTTTTCAATATTTATTTTCATTTAAAAAAAGACTTGTTGATATTGGTTAAGACTTGTTATGGGTAATTAATTTTCCATTTCATATCTCCGACATTATTTTAGCATGTGAAAATTTTAATTTTATTTATAAGTTATGGCAGACCATGAGTTCAACTGTACCAACCTGTTGAGTGGGTTGGGTTGGATTATGTAGAAGAAAACATATTTACCCATCCTGGACCAGTCCAATCCACTGCTTTGATGAGCAGGTTGGGTCCAAAATATCCTTAACTCAATCTAACCCGTAAAATAAAAATCTCTAGTTGATATAAATAGAATACAAGTCTAAAATTTTAAAATAACTCATTGGCTTCTATTTAATTGTTTGTTTTATATATTTGTATTACCTCTGCAGGTGGGTTAGCAAACTTATCAGGAAAAGACACGATTCTTCGGTGACAAGTGTTTCATGGCATCCCGATAATGTTGGTATTCTAACTCAATTATATATATTTTCAATAGAATCAGAGTGTTTCTTACTTGTTTTTAGTAGTAGTCATTTTTATGTTATATCAGCTACTAGGATGCACTTGCTTGGTGTGTTGCAAATTCTCTGTAATGATAATGATTGATAAATTTTGTTTATCGCGAGTAAAGAATGAAAGTTACCCTATATATTTTAGAATATTTTTTTTTTATATATACCCTATATTTTAGAATGAAATCCTTATTTCCAAATTTTCTTGACCCTGAATGTTTTAAATGGATAATGTTTGACCTGTGACTGAGAAGCCTGGATACATAGATACGTAAAATTATAAAAATTCAAGATACATTAACAAATTTATTCATATATGTATAGAGAGACATTTTATAACCTAAATACTTAATGTTTGTGCAGTGAAGTTCACATTGCTAATTGCTTATTAGTACATAAATTTATCAATATTCAATTACAAAAATGTACTTGATACCTGTGGTCAGAAAAAGTAGGGATAGCTTGTGTTTGTTTTCAAGTTTGCTACCTTTTCACCACGTGTTAACATGAAACTTCTAGTCGTAGTTTGGCAATGACGGTGGGTTCAATGTCCAATTGGCTGCAGTTCCAAGGACATAGATGATTACATGCCTTTCTCCAACCTATATCAAAATATATTCTTTCTAATATGAATTTAGTATGATGTAAGGAAGATGTGAGTATCCAGATGACAATTGTGTCTATAGTTGGTAAGAGGTGTCAAAAGATGAATAAGCGAAAATATTTTTAAAATGAATTAAAATATTTATTGGATAATTTCTGGGTACACATCAGAAATTATCAAACTCATTGGCATTGAATACATGTCGGACACTGATACTTCGCTATTTTTGAAGTATCTGCTCTTCACGATAAAATGCTACGTGATAGTTTATTAAAATATATTTTGCTGGATTATATAAGAATATAAAATTTGCCACATTGTTTTTCTTTTAACTGCAGAATCTTCTTGCAACAACATCCACAGATGGGAAGTGCCGAGTATTTTCCACCTTTATAAAAGGTGTAGATGCAAAGAATGATAATAAGAAGTAAGAACTGTGAATGTGGTTGACCTTTCTCTTTATTTTCAAGATTATGTCATGTTATTGATGTTTACATGTCGAATTGGCACAGGGATTCCAAAAAGAGTACTTCATCTGATTTGAAATTTGGAGAGGTTCTGTTTTAACTCATCCTCATGTGATTTCTTGATTTTGTTTCTATGCTTCACGAATAATAAAATTTTATACACATTATAGTAAACACATTGCTTGTAATGTGAAGCATGTTATATATCCTTTGGATATATTTACCTGATTTCTGTTCAGTTTTCTGATTAACAAATTTTGTTCTATCTTCTAAAATTTTAAAAAAACAGAGAAAGGAATATAGAAATACCCGTTGGATCTGAGTAGCTTCTGCTTATATAGTCATTTTCTTTTTGTGCAACAGTTGATTGTTCAGCTTGATCTCTCATCATCTTGGACATTCGGAGTCAAGTGGTCACCAAGTGGCAATACTCTAGCTTATGTAGGTAAGAAAATTCTCTCCTCTGGCTGGTTTTATACTAGCTAAAATTATGGGTTCCACTTCCACCGATATGTTTCTTTTTTCATTTTTTTTACTTTCTAAAGTCAAGAGTTCGAGATTGCTTAATGTGGGTTCCCATTGAGGTTTAGTTGTCATCTATATGTTTATTAAAAGAATAATATTAAAGGTAAAAATGTATTGCTGCTTTTAAGCTTTCATGGTGTGCGAAATTTGATTAATTTATATTCACCCATTTGTATTCTTTTTAAATTATATTTGTAGTCATATTTCTAAAAGACCATGGAAACTTGTGGAAACATTGTATTTTGTTTGGTCTGTTTGTGGTTTTACTTGTGACCAACTGTATTTGTTGCTATTATACAGGTCATAATTCTATGATATATTTTGTTGATGATGTCGGTCCTTCTCCTTTGGCCCAGAATGTCGTGTTCCGTGATTTGCCTCTCCGTGATGTGGGTCAGCATCCACTCTTTCTGACCATTTAGTTTCTCATGGTCTTCTTTGCGGATAATTGACTGATATTTTATGGAACTGGTGGATCACTATATGACTTGTTTTCAGGTATTATTTGTTTCTGAGAAAAGAGTAATAGGCGTGGGATTTGATTGTAACCCAATGGTTTTCGCTGCAGATGAAAGAGGAGTTTGGTATGTAACTTTTCAAATTTGTGTTTCTATGTTTTGGACCATGCCCAATCAATGTGGCTGGGTCAACTTGTTTTAAATTCTCTTTCCAGGTGGAAGAGAAGTGAGTATTTTGGTTCGGTATTAATTTTCCTTCTCTTTTGTTGTGTTTTTTCCTCTAGGGGTTTTGTCAGATATCTTGCGGAGCGGAAGACGGTATCATCTGGATCAAGATATGGCTCACAGGTAAACTACATTTCTTAAAGGGACTCTTCCATATACAGCTACAAGACACTTGAATGTCCAGTTAGAAATCAATTTCATTAAATCTTATGAATATCTAGTGTAAGAAAACGGAAGAGGTTGTGGCATGAAACTAGCTTGGATATAGAATTCCGTTCCTGATAAGCTTGACACTATGAAAGAATGTCGGGAAAAAAACTGTCAGCTCGAGGGGGGCATTAGTTCCATTTGGATGTCTAATGAAGAGGCTCTAGTTATAACATTTAGCTAAACCCCACAATTACTATTTTTAAATAACCTATTATTTTTGCAATCAGAGATGCATGGATAAGAATAACTAGTTGTCATTTTTAAGGAAAATGAAATTATTTGGATAAAATGGGGAAGTACAAGTAGCAGAAGATATGATATCCTCTAAAACACATAATTCATGCTCCAATTCAAAATAATAACATGCTTGTAGTTGTTTTAGGTCTAACTAGTGAGTTGGGCACGTAAATTGATTCGTCTTTTTGCACTGTAAAAGCAAAAACATTGATTGCAAAGAAAGGTTCCAATGAAGGTGAACAGGTCCATGGTTAACTGTATACCTGCACATACTAGCTTCCTCATAATGTCATTGAAAACCACAATCTACTATTTCTTAACTTCAGGAGCACATGGCATGACTCAATTGAGGTTTAGCATTGTCTGGCCTTTAAACCTGAAACACCTTTATAGATCATCAATGGTTATTATATTTGGTTCTGCAGTTCAATTAAATGATGTTGATTCTTTTGTGTTCATCTTACCTTTCTTTCGTGGCTAAGCACATTGATGAGCATATGTTGTCTGGTTTTGAATAGACTTTCTTTAATCCATGTCTTTACTCGGCTAATCATTTGAATAGACTTTCTTTAATCCTCGTCTTTATTTTGCTCTTTGTCTAATGTCTTGTTTTTCTTATTAATCAAAGTTCATATTTATTGCAAGAGTTTAATAATTATGTGTACAACTTTCTTACAGTACCAATGGTAATTAAATTCTTATTGTAATACAATTTTGACATATGTCAACTAGATCCAAAGCTTAATGAGTTATTAGTTGTAACTATTTCTGCTATGCATATCACATGTTTCTTTATTTTGTTCACTTGATGTTTACTCTCTTAATCCCTTTTACCAAATTCTGTCTTTAATCAGTTCTCTGAAGCATTTGGCAAGTTTTATGGCCAATCCAAGCCTGGTGTGGGCAACGATGCTGTTGAAACTTCAAAAACACGTGGAGTAGTTCATGAGAACTGTATAAAGTATCTCTCTCTCTCTCTCTCTCTCTCTCTCATGATCTCGTACTCTTTCCTACCATAGTTTTCAAATTGTTCAACGTCGTTGCTCATTTCCCCTTTTGTCAATGTTATTTGACATGCACCAAGCCACATCACAATGGATGAATCCTATTGACTCTGGGATTTTAGGAAACTTATGACTATATATACTGTTAATGACTGGTGTGGTTTTCGGCTTGTAGCTCTATCATACGTCTTGGGGAGCGTGGAATATTGACAAGGCGTTTTAGCACATCAGGTTAGTGGTGGGAAGATAATTATCTGACATTATCTTATTTCTTGTGCTTGATTAATTTTCTTTTGCCGGTTTTGGCTAGCTGCTTTGGCTAATGACACTCCTTGATATTACAGGATTGGATGGCAGAATTGTTGTATGGGATTTGGAAAACGAGCAGGATCTATTGGAATTATAAGCTCATTAGTAAATTGTCCCATCTTGTGGGTAAAGTCTCTAATCGATATTGTCGCATTGTAGATTAATTTGGTTGTGAGTAATTGAACTTATTATCCATAATCGTTGCGATCAAGTTTGAAAGTGTCAGATATCAACCTCTGGATTGTGTTAACTTGTTTTCTTTTCTATATATTCGAACTATTGTGTAATTCCAAACAATGAACCACTGGGGAAAATATGTAACTAGTGATAATAGAAATGGATCAGTTTCATATTTAGACTTTATGGAACACCAAAGTGTATTGAAGTTTATCCGTGAGAGGACTTGTTCGACTCTGCAGATCGATGCTGATTAAACTTAGTTATGGCAGTAGCATGTTTCTGGTGCTTAAAATATTTAGAAATCCTCTTGTCAATCTTTGATGCATATTGTTAATAACCTGGCAATGTCAGTAACAATTGTATGCTGCAGATTTTAATTTTTATACCAAAGAAAAAAGATATACGAGAATCTTATACAGTGATTCTATTTATTAATCTTTTTGGTCGCAATATAGTGATTCTATTTTAAAATACAAAAATATGCATAAGCAAAGATTAATTCTCTCAAGCTCATGGAGCTTTGATAAACACACAAGCACCCCCTCAAAGAGAATAAAAGAACACGTAAATATATGTACTTCTACACCTCTTGCATACACACGCAGAAACAATTCAACATAATGTCATTATCTCAAATAAGATTACAATAATGTCATCTCAATTCCAAATTTTGTATCACTTCACAATACTTTTACTCGAGTTACGTGGAATGATAACAATCACATCTCACGTGTCAAATGATCACCTACACTTCTCTATATCCATCTGAATAAACCTTCAAATTTCCTGAACTATCGATCTCTCTTCAATTTGGTAGTTATATTCATCTACTTCTTGAAATGTACCGCTTAAATTTCCTCCTATTTGTAATTACTTACAAATTTGAGCTGATTTTCCAATAATTTTGTATTTAAAACAACTAAAGTCGTAAAAATAGTTTCTAATGTGTAAAAGAAAAAAGTCGTAGAACACTTTCGTGTTTTTAAAAAAAAAAGAAAGAAAAAAAATGATGTTTTTGGTTTAAAAAAACAACGAAAAAACAAATAAATATAAATTGTCTATATCATATTCACCAATATATTTCTAATCTTGGATGCAATGAATTAACAATTGTTCATAGGAGAAAAAAATAATTTATTCTCTACTTAAAGTAACAAAATCCATTATATAAAAAAAAAACCCATTACTGTATAAAAAAAAGAACAAAAATGGTAACAAAATCTGTTTTTTATGGTAAATAGTGAAGTGTGTAGTCAATGAAGGGTAATGGTGAATATTAGTTTAATGACATGTCATGGGGAAGAACTATTTCTTAAAGAAAAAAGTAATACTGTAATTCTGAAACAGTAATAATAGTTGAAAACATTTGAAGAACACCAGAATATTTGGAACAGACAATACCAAAAGACTCCACAATTACAAGATGCAACAAATGAATAAAGCAAACAAAAGCCCATCATTAAAAAAACATACATATGAAAGGAATTTAATCAATTAGTTTAGCGAATCATTCACAAACCGACCTTAGCTCAGTTGGTAGAGCGGAGGACTGTAGTTGGAGAACAGACATCCTTAGGTCACTGGTTCGAATCCGGTAGGTCGGATTTTTTTATTTTTTATTTTTCCTTAATCCAAACACAACAATAGTGATTGGAATCTAAGTTGTTTTAGAAGAATTTGAAGTTTTCACATTAGTGTTTAATTTCACCGGTTAGCATGAAAGAAGCAAATTGAACATTATGTGCATATTGCGTGAATAAACTATCTTTTATGGATAACTACATAGATTAATCCCTCGAGTGGAGTAAGCTTTCTTGAATTCATTCTTTTTGCCCTTAAGAGCCAATGCTCTTTGATCCTTAAGATACTGATCATCTTCTTGACCTTCTTGATTTGCTCCATCAAGTCATTGGTATTGGTAATCTGCAACTTCATAAGTCGCACACTAGAAGAAGTCATTTCACCCACTAAACTTAAATTTATGAATTCTTCTATTTGTTGCATCTACTTAACCATCATAGTTGAATATGCATTGCCTCATATTCAACTCATTCAGATTGATCATCTATGTTTACTCTTATGAACACTAAACACTTCAAATTTACTACATAAACATAGTGTCTCCATATTTTGAGAGTAAAGCTAATGCTACAATTTTCAAATTGTTAGTTGGATAGTGCTCTCATGCTCCTTCAACCACCTTTTCATTCTCTTCAACATACCTCTCAAACATTACTCATAAACGTCACAAAATCCACCAAAGGTTCAAACGAGTCTTACAAAACCAATACTAGTGTTGTCATCAAATTTTCGTTCAACTTCTAAAACTCTCTTCGCATTTTGAATCTCAGCAGAAAAAAAAAAAACTATCTATTTTTATATTTTTACCAAAAACACAACAATCAAACTAGAGTCTCAAACATTACACCATATAACACCATGAAATTTTAAGCCACTAGGTTTGGACCGTTTGGTCTAGTGGTGAGGGATTTGAATAATATGCATGAGGTCCTATGTTCGATTCTCATTACCAACATGTGTGATAGAGAGTTTGAATTTAGCATTTCTCGTCTAGGAAAATATCCTTTCACCAGACCGCATAGCTTGCTTTTCCTGAGAAACCTTTTCTGCAGTCCAAAAAGTTTGCAATAATGCCTTGTGCTGACCCTTAGCATCCTTCCCGACCCTTTTATTTTATCCACAAGCTCCACAGCAGTCCTTTGTAAGTTGTTGTTGATGTCATCAATGAAAGCTTTAATAGTATCATATTCTGGGTCTTTTATCTTTTGCTCCAATCTTTATTTTCACATTTGAGGTTGGAAAGTTGTCCACAACATCCAGAATATTACTTTCAAAGTTTAACATATTACTGATTGTGATTGTTTGTAGTTCTGTAACCTATAATTATAAAGACACCACAATTCACACATTAGGCATTTAATTATAATCATTACCCACATGCCACCTACCAAAAAAACCAACAAGCAAAATGTAGCTAAAAAATCAAGACAGCACCAACTATAAAGAAAACTGAATAGACAAAATGATATTTGTGTGTCAAGCCAATAGACTTCAATCAGGGCAGCAAGCCGCCAATAGAGTTGAGAAAGATGCTGCTTGAAGCAGTGTTGTTAAATATCTGATATACCGGTATTGCGTATCGAAATTTTGACTATCCGATACGAAAGTCGGTATGGCATCTTGACTTCGCTATGCTCAAAATAGCGCCATTTTTCTCATAAATCGTATAGCCGCTATGTATTGATATCGAAATTCGGAACTGGTTAATGTTTCATAAATCGGTATAGCCGCTAATTATTGACCCATATTAAAAAAAAAAAATGTGAAGCAGTGGAGTAGTGCTGAGTTGGTGTGGGTAGGTAAACAAACCCACTACCGACTCTCATATATTTTATAACCTCTGTCTCCATCATCTTCACTTCTCTTCTCATGTATTTTTTGGTTTGTTAGTTGTTTGAATTTGAGATTTTACCAGCCCTATGTTCGATTAAGTTTGTCCCTCCATAACGCTGGAGTTGCATCAGAAACACGAGATGTGAACAAATCATACACAATTGACGTTCTTTACTTCTCATATATTAAATATGACTACTAGGATCATACATGTCAATCATCAACAAGAACACTTGTTACATGCATGATACTACTAATATCTTTTCCAGAAGAATTCATTCTCCCTCATTCTTCATATATTAAATATGAATTTTAGCATCATGTTTGTCATGTGACAATGAATATATATTAGATTACAAAATGTAAATAAATTTTAACTGATGTTACATTTATAATTATTTACAAAATAAATGAATTTTAAATAATCAAATAGAATTTTTTATTTATTTTTTGAAAAAACTATAAATTCCACCAGTTATAACTTTAAACAAGTAACACCATCAGCTTTAATTATTTTCTTGGTCTCAATTTTCTTCATATATACTTCTGTATTTTATTTTCTTCATATATACACCTCTTGCATACACACGCAAAAACAATTCAACATAATGTTCATTATCTCAAATAAGATTACAATAATGTCATCTCAATTCCAAATTTTGTATCACTTGACAATACTTTTACATGGAATGATAACAACAACATCCCACGTGTCAAAGGATCACCTACACTTCTCTATATCCATCTGAATAAACCTTCAAATTTCCTGAACTATCAACCTCTTTGTCCTTAAACTATAGAGATATACTAAATAGTCTTTAAACTATTAACAATCCATTAATTTGGTCCCTAAACCATCATTTTATCTCATGCTTTTAAAGGAATTGAGGGACTAAATTGATGTGTTAATAAAAGTTTAGGGGCTATTTAGTATATTTTAATAGTTTAAAGATCAAATTGATGGCTTAGTTATATTCATCTACTTCTTGAAATGTACCGCTTAAATTTCCTCCTATTTGTAATTACTTACAAATTTTAGCTGATTTTCCAATAATTTTGTATTTAAAACAACTAAAGTCGTAAAAATAGTTTCTAATGTGTAAAAGAAAAAAGTCGTAGAACACTTTCGTGTTTTAAAAAAAAAAAAAAAATGATGTATTTGGTTTAAAAAAACAACGAAAAAACAAATAAATATAAATTGTCTATATCATATACACCAATATATTTCTAATCTTGGATGCAATGAATTAACAATTGTTCATAGGAGAAAAAAATAATTTATTCTCTACTTAAAGTAACAAAATCCATTATAAAAAAAAAAACCCATTACTGTATAAAAAAAAAAACAAAAATGGTAACAAAATCTGTTTTTTATGGTAAATAGTGAAGTGTGTAGTCAATGAAGGGTAATGGTGAATATTAGTTTAATGACATGTCATGGGGAAGAACTATTTCTTAAAGAAAAAAGTAATACTGTAATTCTGAAACAGTAATAATAGTTGAAAACATTTGAAGAACACCAGAATATTTGGAACAGACAATACCAAAAGACTCCACAATTTTCTCGTCTAGGAAAATATCCTTTCACCAGACCGCATAGCTTGCTTTTCCTGAGAAACCTTTTCTGCAGTCCAAAAAGTTTGCAATAATGCCTTGTGCTGACCCTTAGCATCCTTCCCGACCCTTTTATTTTATCCACAAGCTCCACAGCAGTCCTTTGTAAGTTGTTGTTGATGTCATCAATGAAAGCTTTAATAGTATCATATTCTAGGTCTTTTATCTTTTGCTCCAATCTTAATTTTCACATTTGAGGTTGGAAAGTTGTCCACAACATCCAGAATATTACTTTCAAAGTTTAACATATTACTGATTGTGATTGTTTGTAGTTCTGTAACCTATAATTATAAAGACACCACAATTCACACATTAGGCATTTAATTATAATCATTACCCACATGCCACCTACCAAAAAAACCAACAAGCAAAATGTAGCTAAAAAATCAAGACAACACCAACTATAAAGAAAACTGAATAGACAAAATGATATTTGTGTGTCAAGCCAATAGACTTCAATCAGGGCAGCAAGCCGCCAATAGAGTTGAGAAAGATGCTGCTTGAAGCAGTGTTGTTAAATATCTGATATACCGGTATTGCGTATCGAAATTTTGACTATCCGATACGAAAGTCGGTATGGCATCTTGACTTCGCTATGCTCAAAATAGCGCCGTTTTTCTCATAAATCGTATAGCCGCTATGTATTGATATCGAAATTCGGAACTGGTTAATGTTTCATAAATCGGTATAGCCGCTAATTATTGACCCATATTAAAAAAAAACAATGTGAAGCAGTGGAGTAGTGCTGAGTTGGTGTGGGTAGGTAAACAAACCCACTACCGACTCTCATATATTTTATAACCTCTGTCTCCATCATCTTCACTTCTCTTCTCATGTATTTTTTGGTTTGTTAGTTGTTTGAATTTGAGATTTTACCAGCCCTATGTTCGATTAAGTTTGTCCCTCCATAACGCTGGAGTTGCATCAGAAACACGAGATGTGAACAAATCATACACAATTGACGTTCTTTACTTCTCATATATTAAATATGACTACTAGGATCATACATGTCAATCATCAACAAGAACACTTGTTACATGCATGATACTACTAATATCTTTTCCAGAAGAATTCATTCTCCCTCATTCTTCATATATTAAATATGAATTTTAGCATCATGTTTGTCATGTGACAATGAATATATATTAGATTACAAAATGTAAATAAATTTTAACTGATGTTACATTTATAATTATTTACAAAATAAATGAATTTTAAATAATCAAATAGAATTTTTTATTTATTTTTTGAAAAAACTATAAATTCCACCAGTTATAACTTTAAACAAGTAACACCATCAGCTTTAATTATTTTCTTGGTCTCAATTTTCTTCATATATACTTCTGTATTTTATTTTCTTCATATATACACCTCTTGCATACACACGCAAAAACAATTCAACATAATGTTCATTATCTCAAATAAGATTACAATAATGTCATCTCAATTCCAAATTTTGTATCACTTGACAATACTTTTACATGGAATGATAACAACAACATCTCACGTGTCAAAGGATCACCTACACTTCTCTATATCCATCTGAATAAACCTTCAAATTTCCTGAACTATCAACCTCTTTGTCCTTAAACTATAGAGATATACTAAATAGTCTTTAAACTATTAACAATCCATTAATTTGGTCCCTAAACCATCATTTTATCTCATGCTTTTAAAGGAATTGAGGGACTAAATTGATGTGTTAATAAAAGTTTAGGGGCTATTTAGTATATTTTAATAGTTTAAAGATCAAATTGATGGCTTAGTTATATTCATCTACTTCTTGAAATGTACCGCTTAAATTTCCTCCTATTTGTAATTACTTACAAATTTTAGCTGATTTTCCAATAATTTTGTATTTAAAACAACTAAAGTCGTAAAAATAGTTTCTAATGTGTAAAAGAAAAAAGTCGTAGAACACTTTCGTGTTTTAAAAAAAAAAAAAAGAAAAAAAAATGATGTTTTTGGTTTAAAAAAACAACGAAAAAACAAATAAATATAAATTGTCTATATCATATACACCAATATATTTCTAATCTTGGATGCAATGAATTAACAATTGTTCATAGGAGAAAAAAATAATTTATTCTCTACTTAAAGTAACAAAATCCATTATAAAAAAAAAACCCATTACTGTATAAAAAAAAAACAAAAATGGTAACAAAATCTGTTTTTTATGGTAAATAGTGAAGTGTGTAGTCAATGAAGGGTAATGGTGAATATTAGTTTAATGACATGTCATGGGGAAGAACTATTTCTTAAAGAAAAAAGTAATACTGTAATTCTGAAACAGTAATAATAGTTGAAAACATTTGAAGAACACCAGAATATTTGGAACAGACAATACCAAAAGACTCCACAATTTTCTCGTCTAGGAAAATATCCTTTCACCAGACCGCATAGCTTGCTTTTCCTGAGAAACCTTTTCTGCAGTCCAAAAAGTTTGCAATAATGCCTTGTGCTGACCCTTAGCATCCTTCCCGACCCTTTTATTTTATCCACAAGCTCCACAGCAGTCCTTTGTAAGTTGTTGTTGATGTCATCAATGAAAGCTTTAATAGTATCATATTCTAGGTCTTTTATCTTTTGCTCCAATCTTAATTTTCACATTTGAGGTTGGAAAGTTGTCCACAACATCCAGAATATTACTTTCAAAGTTTAACATATTACTGATTGTGATTGTTTGTAGTTCTGTAACCTATAATTATAAAGACACCACAATTCACACATTAGGCATTTAATTATAATCATTACCCACATGCCACCTACCAAAAAAACCAACAAGCAAAATGTAGCTAAAAAATCAAGACAGCACCATCTATAAAGAAAACTGAATAGACAAAATGATATTTGTGTGTCAAGCCAATAGACTTCAATCAGGGCAGCAAGCCGCCAATAGAGTTGAGAAAGATGCTGCTTGAAGCAGTGTTGTTAAATATCTGATATACCGGTATTGCGTATCGAAATTTTGACTATCCGATACGAAAGTCGGTATGGCATCTTGACTTCGCTATGCTCAAAATAGCGCCATTTTTCTCATAAATCGTATAGCCGCTATGTATTGATATCGAAATTCGGAACTGGTTAATGTTTCATAAATCGGTATAGCCGCTAATTATTGACCCATATTAAAAAAAAAACAATGTGAAGCAGTGGAGTAGTGCTGAGTTGGTGTGGGTAGGTAAACAAACCCACTACCGACTCTCATATATTTTATAACCTCTGTCTCCATCATCTTCACTTCTCTTCTCATGTATTTTTTGGTTTGTTAGTTGTTTGAATTTGAGATTTTACCAGCCCTATGTTCGATTAAGTTTGTCCCTCCATAACGCTGGAGTTGCATCAGAAACACGAGATGTGAACAAATCATACACAATTGACGTTCTTTACTTCTCATATATTAAATATGACTACTAGGATCATACATGTCAATCATCAACAAGAACACTTGTTACATGCATGATACTACTAATATCTTTTCCAGAAGAATTCATTCTCCCTCATTCTTCATATATTAAATATGAATTTTAGCATCATGTTTGTCATGTGACAATGAATATATATTAGATTACAAAATGTAAATAAATTTTAACTGATGTTACATTTATAATTATTTACAAAATAAATGAATTTTAAATAATCAAATAGAATTTTTTATTTATTTTTTGAAAAAACTATAAATTCCACCAGTTATAACTTTAAACAAGTAACACCATCAGCTTTAATTATTTCCTTGGTCTCAATTTTCTTCATATATACTTCTGTATTTTATTTTCTTCATATATACACCTCTTGCATACACACGCAAAAACAATTCAACATAATGTTCATTATCTCAAATAAGATTACAATAATGTCATCTCAATTCCAAATTTTGTATCACTTCACGATACTTTTACATGGAATGATAACAACAACATCTCACGTGTCAAAGGATCACCTACACTTCTCTATATCCATCTGAATAAACCTTCAAATTTCCTGAACTATCAACCTCTTTGTCCTTAAACTATAGAGATATACTAAATAGTCTTTAAACTATTAACAATCCATTAATTTGGTCCCTAAACCATCATTTTATCTCATGTTTTTAAAAGAATCGAGACTAAATTAATGTATTAATAAAAGTTTAGGGGCTAGTATATATTTATATTCATCTACTTGAAATATACCCCTTAAATTTCCACCTATTTGTAATTATTTACAAATTTGAGCTGATTTTCCAACAATTTTGTATTTAAAACAACTAAAGTCGTAAAATTAGACTCTAATGTGTAAAAGAAAAAAGTCGTACAACACTTTCGTGTTTCTACAAAACAAAGAAAAAACAAATAAAAATGATGTTTTAGGTTTAATTTTCATTGACTTTAATTTACAACAATAAAAAAGTCGTAGAAGTAGACTTCCGTTTTCTAAAAAAAAATAACGAAAAAACAAATAAATATAAATTGTCTATATCATATACACAAATAAAGATATTTCTAATCTTGGATGCAATAACAATTGTTCATTAATTTATTCTCTACTTAAAGTAACAAAATCCGTTTTTGAAGGTACATAGTGAAGTGTGTAGTCAATGAAGGGTAATGGTGAATATTAGTTTAATGACATGTTATGGGGAAGAACTATTTCTTAAAGAAAAATAATAATACTGTAATTCTGAAGCAGTAATAATAGTTGAAAACATTTGAAGAACACCAGAATATCTGGAACAGACAATACTAGAAAACTCCACAATTACAAGATGCAACAAATGAATAAAGCAAACAAAAGCCCATCATTAAAAAACTTACATATCAAACGAACTTAATCAATTAGTTTTTTGTTGGAGCAAAACGTGTTTCTCATTCATTATGGACAACAGTACAAGCCTTATATAGGCCAGGCAACACTACAATGCACATACACACAAGCCAAGCACGCACGCAAGGCCTTGAGACACGCGCGCTAGGCATTACTTAAGGCCCACGCAACACAAGCCACAACACTATATACACAAGACAACACTACACTACTTATACAATATAGACTCCTAACAAAATAAAGGACATTACCACAACACTATATACACAAGACAACACTACACCACTTATACAATATAGACTGTAGTTGGATAACACATATGTAAACAAGTAAAGGGTTTTCTCAATTAAGAATATATCCTGAATCCTGTTCTTCAGACCTAACAGATATGCCTTGGCCGTACCTTTAGCATAGATCCCAATCCTTTCATTCACAATCTTCACAGCCATCCTCATGAGGTTGTCATTGACGTTCCCAATGAAAGCATCAATTTTAGCATATTCTATGTTTTTTAACCTATCTGAAATCTTAATCTCCACAGTTGAGGTTGGAGACTCGTCAACAGCATCTAGAATCTCAGTTTCATAGTCATCGTACATATTATCGATTTTGATTTCTTTTCCGGTAACCTATCAAGACAAAGCACCATTGTAAAAGATGTTGCTTGAAGTAAATGAGACCATGCACCCAATTATAGACAACACTGATTCAAAAACCCTTAACTTGAACAAAATACTTAATAAAGTTCCATTATTTTGAAAATTCTTCAAATTTTCATCCAAACAATGAAATTCACCTCAAATCATTTAAATTCCTTCAAAACATTACTCTACCTCAAAAAATTCCTCCATCCAAACACACTCTAATAGTTATCTCTAATTAATATTCTTTTATTAATTAAAGTTGGGATATTACATGAGTCAATTTCTGAGTTTATAGAAAAAAGAAGAAAAATATGTTTTTGGGTTTAATTTCGGTTTTTTGGTTTTGATCCCTCTGTGCAATTTTATTTTTGGATTTGGTCCCTCTAAGTGGATGACTGAGCATCATCGTTTAAACACCATCCTCGTTTGCCACGTTACACATTGTCACGTCAGTCTCTATTTGTCACGTCATCATTTTTGTAACGGCACATAACATTAGGGACTAAAACCAAATGGATTTGCACATTTGGGGACTATTTAAAACAAAAAAATATATATAGGAACGAAAACAAAAAATTTACAAACTTACAGGGACGAATTGATTGTTTAAGCTTTATATTTTTACCAAAAACACAACAATCAAACTAGAGTCTCAAACATATTACACCATATAACACCATGAAATTTTAAGACACTATGTTTGGTCTAGTGGTAAGGGATTTAAACAATATGCATGAGGCCCTAAGTTCGATTCTCATTACCAATATTGTAAAAAAAAAAAACACTATGAAATTTTAGATTTGAATTTAGTGTAGTAAAATCAATTTTTTTGGTAGATACAAAATGATAATAATTTAAACTCTAATCACAATATCATACCTAACAATTTTGATATTGGTTTAATTGCGGTTTTAGTCCCCTATTTTTACCATTTTGCAGAATTGGTCCCCCAGTTTTAAAATTCGACAGTATTGGTCCCGTTAACACATATTTTGTCTAAAATATAGTTATACAATGTGTTTTAAATTAACTTTATAAAGAATTTTTCTTACAATTTCATCGATGTTGATATTTTCTTATAATCAGATCATATACCACGTCATTTTAAACATATCATATTGCCAATTTATAGTTAAAATTATGATAGGAGAACCAAAATTATCGAATTTTAAAGCAGAGAAACTCTTCTCTAGGCCCAAATACAACACATCAAAATTGGGCACAACAAATAAAAATAGGACACGTTTTGTTTCAATTAAAATATACTAGTAATTAATTTCTCAGAATCACTAAACCAAAAGGTTAATTTTTTCTCCTCTGATTTGAATCAAACTCGTAATACACCATAGAAACATCAATTCAGTATCAAAGAAAGAAAGAACTACTCCTTCGAAAAGCAGGGTGAGTTCCATTTGTTTTGGTTGCCATTTACAAAGTTACAAATTCTGTTTACTGCATCTCTTCGTAACCGAGTGAAGAGGGAGATGGGGGTGTAACATAGAGCAGGAGGGTTGATCTGGTTTATTTTATTTTATTTTTTAATTAAATAAATGGAATTGACATAACTATCTTTCTATTTAAAATTGGTTTGAGCAGTGGCAAGGGTGTTTGTTGTCGAAAATGAAAAGGTGCACGTTGCTAATTTACAAAGACAAACCCCTATTCTTATATATATATATATATATATATATATATATATATATATCCTATGAAGCACCGACACAGACACGGACACGGGACACGACACGGACACTAACACGTCGACACCGATAAAAATTTGGAAAAATATCATAATTTAGTGTAATCATAAATGTCAGTGTCAAACACGAACACGGACACGCCTAATCCGAGAAGTGTAGGTGCTTCCAAGTATATATCTAATTTGATTTCTCACATTGACACTACTGACATTAGGATCAAAAATGCTATCCACACTTCAAACCCCTCGTTCCTCCCTCTCTCGCTTCACTCTCCCATCCACCATAACCACTCTCGCTTCAAACTCACAATCCACACTCACCACCACTCAATCCCCAACCACCTCCCCACCCCAATCCCAAATCCTCTCCATCCGCCACTCTCTCCTCACCCGTAATCTCTCCGCCGTCGACCTAGCACGTTCCTATCTCACGCGCCTCCGTCTCACTGAACCACATCTCCGTTCCTTCCTCCACATCCCCGACGACCAAACAATCATCTCCCAAGCAAATGACCTCGACCGCAGAATTGCTGCCGGAAAAGATGTTGGTCCTCTTGCCGGTGTTCTTGTTGCCGTCAAGGATAATATTTGTACTGCTGATATGCCGTCTACCGGTGGTTCTCGTATTCTCCAGAATTACCGGCCACCGTTTGATGCTACTGCTGTGAAGAAATTGAAGGAGTTGGGTGGCATTGTTGTTGGGAAAACTAATATGGATGAGTTTGGTATGGGTAGCACCACTGAAGCTTCTGCATTTCAGGTTCAATTTGAAGTTACTTTTTTTTTTTATTCATGTACCCTATTTTGAATTTGGTTTTTGAGATATAGTATATTTTATTGTTCATGTTTTGAATTTGGGAGATTCTTAGATACATTATTGTGGGGTTAGTGTTGCTGAGGAATCATGATGTTTGGTTGATGTGGCATGTGTTGAGCGGTAAAAATGTTTCGTCTCACATATGTTGAATGCTGAGATTATGATCTTACTATCTTAGTTATTAGTAAGGAGTGTGAGAAGGTGTGAGTGGTGACATTATTATTATGTGATTAAATAGGATGTAGCCCGTGCGAAACACAAAGTTAATCTTAAATAAAATATCTAATGAAAAAAACCACAAGAAATAGGTCAAACAAAAACTTTGCATATTTTGAACATTTATAACAAAATTGATGAATGAAAACTGGATATAGCAGCCTGTCCGAAGCAGTCTATGAACTATCAGTTGACCAAATTCAAAGCGATATTGTGATAGACTCTTTGTAAGACTTCAAGTAGCAGTTCTTGTACTACTATAACTTTGTTCAGGCTCAAGTTCATAACATGAGCTACACCTGGAAAGATTATGCTATTTGTACGTTACTCAGTCGTGTTTAAAGAATAATGGTCCTTACAAAGGTTAGTAGTGTGAGTTCAAAGTCTAGATCACTATATTATAGAATATAATATTTGGGTTTAATTCCCAACCACTTGTAGTAAACATAAAGGAATCAACCCAAATGTGATACCATAAAAAGACTGAATTTATAGATATAATACTTATTCTAATGTATGCTCCTTTAGATTAACAAACAAAAAGAACCAACTTCTGGCCTCAAAACACCTCATTAATCATTGATTTAATGTTCCATTAAAACAGAACTTTAAGACTATAGGTGCTACAAAAGCTTACAATCATTAAATCGAATAAAACAAAACGAGAGAAAAGGGAATGGAAGGAAACGCGAAGATTGGGATTGAACAGTGAAACGAAGCCATTGTTTGCAATCTACAGTGCTTATTTTGTTATCACCGCTTGTAAGGTGTATTGATTGTTTCAGATATCTTGTGTTTAGCAATTGAATTAAGTTTTGGGAGTAGGAGTTCAGCATTTGTTTGGGATAGAAAATTAGAAGAATGAAAATTGCAAATTGGATCTCCTACAGTTGCTTTATGGTGCAGCAGCTTTAGGGACCGTTAGATTTAGAGAGAGGTTGTAGAGGATCTGGGTCATTTGATAATTGTCGATGAATTACCTGATGGATGCATCGCTAAGTTTGTATTTTTTTATTAAAATCCTTACAAAAAGTGGGGTTGTGTTGTTTGTTCTACATCTGTTGGCGGGTTGGCTTAGCTTTTATAGAGTTTGGTTTCTAGCTTTATTACTTGTATCGCCCATTTATAACTAGGATATGTTTACTCAGGTGATGCATATGTTCATTCAATAGGTGACTGCCAACCCGTGGGATGTTTCTAGGGTGCCAGGAGGATCGTCGGGAGGCTCAGCAGCTGCAGTTTCTGCCAGGCAGTGTGTTGTATCGTTGGGAAGTGATACTGGCGGAAGTGTGAGGCAGCCAGCATCTTTTTGTGGTGTCGTTGGTTTGAAGCCAACATATGGGCGTGTCTCAAGGTTTGGACTTATGGCGTATGCATCATCACTTGATGCGATTGGCTGCTTTGGTTCGTCAGTTGCTGATACTGGGATTCTCCTCCATGCAATTGCTGGTCATGATAGATTTGATGCCACCTCAAGTAAGCAAGTAAGAGTTCTTCACCATGTTTGGTACAAATGTTGTAAGCTTTCTAATTTGTCATTATTAGCAAATGGCTGTTGACAATATTTGGTACAGTCTCTGTTCAATATGATGGTTAATTGCTGAAGTTATTGCTATTTTTTTTTTCCTGTTATTAAGCCAGTTTATTTTCAACAATAATGTAATTTTTCAGGAGGTGCCCAACTTTCTATCTCATTTTGACTCTGCAAGTTCTCTGGAAAGTAAGCCCTTGAAAGGACTGAGAGTTGGTTTGATCCGTGAAACTATTGAAGATGGTGTTGATGCTGGAGTAGTTTCTGCAATTCGTGCTGCTGCTTCACATTTTGAGGAATTGGGATGCTCTGTGAACGAGGTCCTGCACTTCATTTTTCTCTGACTCTAATCTGAATGATTTTTCTAAAGTTTCTCTATATGCTTATATTATTAAAATTTATTCCTCAGTTAATCCTTTTCATTTGTCCATTAACTTACAGGTGTCACTGCCATCCTTTTCGCTTGGGTTGCCAGCGTACTATGTCCTTGCTTTGTCTGAATCATCTTCCAACTTGTCTCGCTATGACGGTATCAGGTCAGTGGCTGACTCCCTATGTACCCTTCTCTCCGTCCCAATACACACACAACTGAACAGTGTTTTACTATGTGTTCTTTATTTTAATTCATAAACCATTTTGCTTTTCGATCCATCTTCTCTATATCTAGATATGGAAACCAAGTTCATGCTGATGAGCTAGACTCTCTCTATGGAGATTCCCGTGCCAAAGGGTTAGGTTCTGAGGTACACATCTTTCAATCCTTTTTAATTTCAAATTTTGCTACAAGAGTTTTGATAGCCACATATACCTATATAAAAGAAATGGTCCAGTTTTATATGTATTGCTATTTTGAGTTGGTTTTCTATGTTTAATACATTTCAGGTGAAAATGAGAATTTTGATGGGGACATATGCCCTTTCAGCTGGTTACTATGATGCATATTACAAGCGTGCACAGCAGGTACTGCTAACTTTATTTTATGTATTTCTTGGTGAGTCTGATCTACCTCTCAAGTCTTCACACTTCACCCAATGACGATGAATTCAGTATCACTGGACTCGGATAAATACAAATTGCTTAGAGAAATTTATAAAGTTTCAAGATTTCATCCATACACAATATACATCCACTCTTGTTCTTTATGTGTCTTTTAGAATATAACGTTACATAGATATTGTTAGTTAAACTCTTGCTTCTTTTCCTAGGTTATCTTATCAATGATCTGAATTTCATTTTTTGTTTAGTGGTTTGGGATCTACAAGACGTTTTATATGTGTTGTATGTTACAGGTAAGAACCATTATAAGGAATAGCTTTAAGGAGGCATTGGATCAATATGATATCTTGATTTCCCCTGCAGCTCCTTCAGTTGCTTATAAAATTGGTAAGCATCTGCATATCTATCTTTCCTTTTGCATTATTGCATGTAGTAGTAATTGTTTCATTGTCTTTGACATTTGCAGGTGAAAAGAAAAATGATCCTTTGGCTATGTATGCTGGCGACATCATGACTGTGAGTATTTCATTCTTCTTATTAGCCAATTTTGTGTCTCATACTTCTGATTATATGTGAACTAGACAAATAGTGTTAAGTCGAGGATTGGACTTGTGCTATTGAACTTCAACTCCATTAAACTTAAGCCTGATTCAAACATGAGTTGCCTTATAACTTCTGGTTTATGTCTTAGATAATAGATATTGAATCTAAACTATCCATGAATTATCTTCATTAATTATTAAATGCAGGGTTGTCGTATTGTATTAGTACCTCAACAAGTATAGTCAAATGTATATAGTATTATGTTCTAGTTACTTCGTAAATAAATATTCCGGTCTAATTAAGGCATCATTTAGCATAAAATGTGTTGAATTAGAGAAAACAGTGGCATGATATTGTGAAACCGTGGTCTCAACTACACAACAACGGAGTCAGTTTTCTATTTACATGATGTGATATGATGTGATATACCTATACACAATAAATTAAATATAAAAAGATCTTAATATATTTTCAACAAGTTGCATAACTAGTTATGCACTCAGTCATTTAGAATTTGATATTTGTGCATTGTCTATAGTTTCATTGCTAGCTACTTCAGTTACATCAACATGCCAGATATAATATTTGCCCTTCTTTATTGGTGGTTTCGTAGGTAAATGTCAACCTAGCTGGACTTCCTGCCTTGGTTTTACCATGTGGGTTTGTTGACAGTGAACCTGCAGGCCTTCCTGTTGGCCTGCAAATGATTGGTGCAGCATTTGATGAGGTATTGAGTTTTCTTACATACTGCATTGAACTTCGTGTTGATAGGGCTTCTCTATGCATCCTCTAGTTTGTTTGTTCTCTAGTCTTCCTTAAGACACTTGCATTACATTAGACGACAAATAATGAGAGGAATGAAATACAAATTACCACGGTCTTATGCTTTGATTGTAGTTTCTGTCTCCTCTCTCGGGGAATGGTTCAAAGGTTTTTGTTCCTAAATTCTGCATTTGATTGAGCATGGATGTTATTCTCCAACTTTTGTGATAGAAACTCTGTTATTGTTAAAAACAAAGAAACAGTTAAAATCTCCCTCAATTACCGAAAGATGTTGCAGAACTTTGATGTTTTGTTCCTCCTAACCAAAGGTCTCAACCTTTTTACTCAAATGACCAGATGCCTCTCTCTCCCTCTCAGTTCCTCTTATTTATAGGCAACATGCCATATTTCTTCTAATTATTCCAGCCCAACTAACTCTTTCTCTTACCAGCAATTACTAACAGACACCTAACATCTTGATTGAAATTCCTCATCTTTCTGATACTACTGACTCCTAAAACTGGTGCTTCATAATGACAAATATTTAACTGAAAGACTAAGAAAATTCAAATGGCAATTGAAGAGAGGAAACTGTATTGATGAAATTCAAATTTTCTTAAAAAATTAATGGCAATATATGATTTGTACTTATAAAAAAAAAAAAATTGTGTTGGCTGCATTTTGCAAGTTTAAACTTACTGAACTACCTGTGTGGTCAAGTGTACTTTTGTGTCCTATTTGCTAAACTTTCTTGTTTATAGAAAAATTACATGTTTCTTGATCTTACATGTTGTTACACCTTGAACGTAGTAATAGTAAACAATATATATCCAACATTTTTAAGAAATCCGTTAGTTGAGGTTTCTTTGCTTCTAAGATTGAAACTTACCATATGACATTACTACTTTTTTTGGTCTTTCATATCTAATAAATTTGATCTTTCATGGGTAAATATTTGTTGCTATATACTTTAACCTAAAATAATGTGGCATGTATTTGCTTGAGTTCTACAAGAGACAATGTGCATGAGTATGTTTTTGACATTAAACAATAGAATCATATCCTTTGGCTTGGAATTTATTTGCAGGGAGAGTTGTTGAGAGTAGGACATATCTTTGAGCAAACTCTTGAGAATTGCAGATTTGTTCCACCACTTGTAGCTGATAGCGTTGAATAGCGAGTGTAAACGGTCATTCTACATCTTGGTGATCCATAAATATTTTCATCATTTTCGTGACAATGTTGTGGGCCTTTGGCCGAAGCAGGTATGTTTAGGCTGTTCAGTATTACAAGTGGGATTCATTTTAATAACTAGAAGGAAATTATGGTTTTGACATTACAGGCAAGACTTAAAATATTTAGTCACACATGATTGAATCTGGATTGAGCGAGCTTGAACTTTTCGCTCTTTGAAATTGAGAATGTTCACAATAAGTCAGCAACCTTTTCTAGTTGTTTGTTTTTTTTTGGATCGGCAACCATTGGTTAGCATTTGTACCAATAGTTAATTAATTTGTTTTATGTAGTGTGTAAAATCAGCTATAGATTGATCAAGTGTAAATGAGCAATTGGTATTTCAAACATAACAAACAAGTTGGCCTTGTAAGTTACTGTTGAGGATTTCTTAATTCATTATTAAGTTATAAAACTTTTGGATAATAATGCGCGACTTTCTTCAAGTTTCTAGCAAGTAATTGTCTTTAAACCCTATTTGCTTATGATTGAAATGAATGGCTTTAAACAGTTTTAGATGACATGAATTGAAATGATTCAAATTAATTGAATTTGAGAACAGGACAAGAAATTGGAATGTTTAGTTGTGCAATTCAAGCAAGGAAGAACAAGTCGAAAAGGAGGAAATGAAGAAATGCTTGGAAAAAAATGAGTATAATGCACATTATATAAAATTGAGAACCACTATTTTGTTTATTAATCTTCATCTAATCAAAGCTGTCGGATTTATCAAACTTCGGTTGTTATGCTAGGAGAGACAGCTGTAGATAATATTGTTGTCGAGGATTCGTGTATATTGAGTTTTTATATTTAATTATTTATGACAAGAATAATTTTTAAATCATGTACGTCAATCTGCAGCGGCCTACTGCGTATGACCAAAAATAATGTACGCCAATCTGTGTCGGCTTACAATCAAATAATTGGATTCCTAATAATATATGAGAATCCTATTAGCCAAAAGCTAATAACAAATCAGATGGTGCAACCTCGACCATCAACATGATAGATCAACGTAACATAATTGTAAGTTATTTGCCTTACCATCATATCCCATCCAGGAAAAATCCTAGACGATCCATGAGGATCCCTATATATAACAATTTCTAAGTTCTTCTCAAGTTCCAATCCTAGATATAATCCTAGTTGTTGAATGTAAAGTGTTAAAATCATGCTTAATATTTAGGAATCATGGATTGGATTCTTGGCAGATTCCGAGGCAACCGTAGAGACCGGTATAGCCAACACTTCCTTGCAATTTTTGCAAGGACTGGATATCGGGTGCAATTATCTTTCCACCAAATTAGAACATCTAAATCCCCTTCTTCCTCTATTATTTCATCCAAGTACTTTGTTACTTAAGAATCAGCTTTGTTGCGTCCACTTGACTTGTAGAATGGCTTAAAGCCATACGGATCAGCTTTACCACCTTCATGAGGTTGGTATTCTTGTGAGCTAGCATGAGACTTTCCCACTTGGCCATTATACTCGTTGAAAAGTGAATTCAAACTTGAATTTACATTTTCTTTGAAACTTTTCGCCTCATCGCTACCAAAGAAATGCTCGGCATACCAATTGATAAGCTTCATTTTGTGCCTAGGATCTAATATAAGAGCAATCAAAAGCAACAAGTTTAGGCTGTTGGGTTCCCCCCAATACTTATCATACTTTATCTTCATACTTTTAGCCATCAATTTTAGACACAAATCTGGATGATCACACATTTCCCTTATTTTCTTTCCAATCCCAAATACCTCAAACATGTACATATTGCTAGTTGCATAGGAGGAACCAGAGATGCGCATATTCCAAATCCTCAAGCAAAGGGAGACCTTTCCCATTTTGTAACTCCCTGACATAGGCACGATTATGCATCTCTAACTTTGCAAATGTTGACATATGTTTCAGAGCAGACTCAAGCATTAAATAAGTAGAATTCCATCTTGTGTCAACATCTAAGTTGACAAAACCCTTATATTCAACTTTTTGTGGATCAATACAAGCCTTGAATTTTTCATACCTAGGACCGGAAGATTGAATGTAATTCACTGCACCGCGAATCCTCAAAACTGAATTATCAATGTCCTTTAGACCGTCCTTCACGATCAAATTTAAGACATGAGCACAACAAGTATGAAAACCAACCCTTTTTGGATGGCAAAACCAACCCTTTTAAACACTACATCCTGAGATCTAGGTCTTAGAAATGAGTATTTGACCTAACTCATCCTTACAAAACCGGCTTGTAAGGTGAGGATTGCCACTTGCTTATAAACACTTGTCAAAGTCATCTCACAACCGATGTGAGACTTCTTAACACTAGGAGACACAACATTATTATGCATGACTGTTTGATCTCTTTTCAAAATAGTTATAGTCTCTGGTGCTAGAAAACCAAAAGTTTCAAATGAAAAAGGGGTAAAGATGTCACCTACTATTTTGTTAGTCTCAGGCATCGTACACACATGTTGGAAAATTTATGGGGAGTTCAAACATGCTTTAGTTTTTGTTGGTGTTCCCTGGGAGAATCAATATATTTTAACAAGCAGTGGCACATAAAATTAAAGACTTATTTGGTGTCGGACGTAACACTAAACAAACACGTAAAGTTACAATAAATTATTTAATTTTCTTAAATTATTTCTGGCATCTATGTTTTAATGGTAGTTCCAGAATTGGATTATACACAGTAACTGCGTTGACGGAGAATCTAAAATTGATGGATGAAAGTATTTTTAGTTGTTTTTGTTAATTCGTGATATGAACTATATGATTTAATGATTTAAGATCAATGAACGTGACCAAAAATTGTGTGAAATTGTGTGCTGCTTTTACAACTGTGAATCGTTAGTTTCATGTCTATTGTTAATTCGGAATCATTGATTCATAGCTTAATAGCATCTTGACATTGTACAACTATTAACTAATAATTACTCCATTTATTCACTTATGGAATGTACATTTTGCAGGACAAAATTTTGAAGTGTCTTGAACTACTGAAAAATTGTCTTGGATGGAATTGTCTTAGATTTGTACTTGAAAGCCTTGTTGGAGTATTCAATTCTAAATGCTTGAGCTTCAAAAGTGATGAAACAACAACAATAGATGAATCAGCTGCAATTTCTTCTCCTCAGAGCTCAAATTCTAATATTAGCAAGAGACACAAGTCCTTTGAAATCTGAGATATTTTCTATTTTCACCATAGCTCTTAGTTTTGGTTGAAGGAAAGATTAGTGTAGTAATTGTTGGCATCGGTCCCAGTTGACTTTATTTTTTACTCTGACATTTTAAAATTAAAAAATAAATCTTTAAATAAACAATGTTTTTAAAATAAAAATATATATAAAAAAGATTTTTTAAAATTAGAAAAATATTTTATAAAATAAATATTTTATATAAAAATGTAATAAAAATCAGTAAACTTAATTTTTTTTTTAAAAGTTTAATAATAATTTTTTAAGAAAATAGTTTAGAAAATTTTAAAAATAATTTTAAAAATATTTGTAAACTATCGGCCCGTTTGAATTAAGTTATTTTTGAACTTATGTGACACAACTTATGCAAATAAATAAGCTTTTATTTATTATTATAAGCTTTTGAAGATAATTTATGATAAAAACAACTTATAAAAATATAATTTTTATCGGTAAAAATTTATAACTTAGCACAAAAATTTATTTTTTGCATAATCTATTTTCATAAATAAATCAAACCCAAAATTTATTTTTTGACACGTTTGGCTTTCTAGCACCAGATGCTGTGAATATTTTGAAAAGAGTTCAAAGAGTCATGCATAGCAATGTGGTGTCTCCGAGGTCTCTAGATGTAGTATTTAAAAGGATTGGTTTTGCCATTCAAAAAGGGTTAGCGGCGCAACTTGTTGTCCGTTTGCCTTCCATTCAAGTGTAATTATCCTACGTATATATATATATATATAAATAATTATTATTGTTAAATTTTTTTTTTATTATAACAAAAATAATTTATAAACTACATATAACAAAAAAAAAAAAAACTAATATATATTAGTCAAAATAAGCAATTTTATTTTTAAAACATCTCTAAAAAAGCACCTTAAGCGCATGTTAGGGTAAACAGCTCTAAAAAGAACAACGCGCGTGAATTCACGCGACCTAATCGTTTTTCTCTTTGCAACCATAGGAAAACAAAAACACACTCTTTATCTATCAATTCTCTTCAATTCACCGACGTTTCTGTCCCTTCTCTCAGATCTATTTTCGATTTGACCTAATCTGTAAGTACTTCCTAAATTCCCTTCTATCTTTCTCCAATTTAATTTAGCTCATATGTTTTCATCATTTGAATAACCCTTGATCATTTGTTTTTTAATTTCAAATTTTTAATTAAATTTGTAATTTTTTAGGTTTTTTGTGATGATCCATTTGATTGATTTAAGTTTTAATTGGGGATTTAATAGAAATATTTTTTAATATTTCCTGATAAATTTCTGCAATCAGCAGAACCTTATTGATCTTCTGTTATGTTATGAATTATTAAATGTAAGAAATTCAATTTTCAATTTTTTGCTTTACTGAATTGTTTGAACCAAATTGATTGTGTTTACTGCATATGAGTATTAACTTAGGTGTTTTTATGTTTCTGTGTTGAGCACCTGGTAATTTGGAGTTCGGCCACGAGATAATCAAAGTCCGGCCAAATATTGGTCTACCAGGAACCGAATTCGGGTTATCCCGAACAATTCGTCCTAGGGGGAGCTCATTAATCACTTGAGTCCAATCAGTTGGTTTATGACTTGATTTTAACTATCAATTGACAAGGTTTTAGAGAATGGTCAGCTTCCACAATTAAAGACGCAATCGCAATATTTAACCACAACTTTTTGCAATGTCACGAATCGTAGCATGACTCATTGCGGCCATGATTTAAAACCTTGACCGTTACGGTAGCATTTTGGTATCAATGATGGTTTGATTCTTTCAGGCTTAGCTTAGTGAGAAATAGTAAATTGGAAGATTAATATATGTTTTGGTTTTAGTTAGTATTATTGGTCAGTTATTTACTTTATGAATTGTTGTCATCAGTGTTGTTATGATTAGAAGGGATCAAACGTCTGCGCCATCTCTGGTTGATCTTTGTGTTCAGAAAGCTATAGATAAAGTAAGGTACCTTGGAAATGTTGGTCCTGTTGATCATCATCTGCTTGAGCGAATCTTGCCGCACTGCACACTTGATCAGTTGATGCGCGTGGAGAAGGCCAGCAAAGTAAGACGGGATTTTGGTCGTTTTTGTTAACTGTTAATAGAGTTAGAACAAGACTAAAATGATTGTATAATTTGCTTGATGTGATTTTGCAGGGGACTGACTTGAGCCCTGTAACCGATAAATTGTGGAAAAAGTTCTTTGAAAAGCAGTTTGGTATAGATTGCACAAATGAAGCAATTAAGAATATGTCAAAAAAAAGAGTATCATTCAGATGGTTGCAATTGTATGAGGTATTTGTTTACCTGTTTTGTTTCTTCTTTTCAGGCTCAGTTATGTTTTAGAACTAATAGAAGTATTAATTAAATGTAACTGTTCTTTCTTTCACACCAGATACTATCAGTGTGGATTGATTTTGCAGTGTTTTTCCTCTAACCTTCTTCAAATTCTATACACAGGCTAAAGTAAAGGATATAGCTCAGGCTGAGAAGGAATTAGTTGATAAAATCAAGCGAAAGTACAAGGAGGCAGATGCAAGTATGAACTAGCTCCGTGTTTTTTTTAATTTCTTCTATGAACTAGCCTATAAATGTATAAATCAATGTGGCAACTCATGCATAGTTATATTTCTTGCCGTTTACTACTTTGCTTAGTTACAAATATTTACGAACTACTGTGACTATGCAGAAAAACAGAGCCGGCAAGTAAAGATATGCACCAAAACTCCACCTTCAAGTAAAAGAAGATTTTGGGGAGGTAATATTTTTTTTTATTTCTTAATATTTGTTTCCCGCTACTTCACTCAAGTTGGAGCTTTCAGTTTTTAGTTGCTTCTTCACCATTGAAGTATCTTTTGTAGATAATGGACCTGGATACAATGTGTCAAATGTGAAGAGCAACATAATGAAGAAATCAAAGATTGAGTTTCTTAAGTGGTAACCTTTCACTTTTATGATTATTCGATTTGATGCTTCTAAAGTATTTCACAAACCACTTTACCATGAAGCATCTTGAACTTATGTACTCAAACTCTATTGGATGTTGATAAAATTTTATCGATTTGTACTAACTTTCTAAATTTCTTGCAGTCGCGAGGTAAAAAATATTGCAGCAATTAACAAAAATTCTATCCATAGAACTGCTAGGTACATATAATATCGTTGCGTGGTAGAAACGATTTCTTGATATTTGCTTTTATCATAACATTGTTTCTGGGGTTTTTCTATTTTCTTTCTGTTTTCCTCGGCTCATCTCACGTTGTTGCTCCATGTTCTGCAGTTCATCAAGCTTCGCGAGGAGTGGAAGTATGTCTAGAATTGGTTCAAGTTCCAAAGATCCCAAATCTTCAAAAAGGTTATTTTAGAGGCAGACTGTGTAAAATAGCAATGCTATGTATCATTATTTGGTTTAAATTGTGATCATAGCATCATTTCATTTATCTTGATGCTAATAAAAATTGTATTATCATTGTTTGCTTCTAAAATTTGCTTGAATTTTATGTACTATTGTATTTGCTGCGTAGATAGAATGAAATTATCCATAGTTGTTTGTAATCTGTTGATTTCCATAGTTGAAAATGCGTACTTATTTTTAGTGTGCTTCTGGTATAAATTAGTACTATTTTAAGCAAAATGTTTACTAGTTTTAACTTCATGAGTTTGGTATGGACTTTTTAAAATACCAAGAATACCCTTGGCTAATTGGCAACACTATAAAGTCACATCATATCTATACATAATCTGTATACTATATATCTATACATCTATACATAATATAAAGAGGATATGAGTTTGGTATGAACTTTTTAAAATACCAAGAATACCCTCTTGGCTAATTGGCAACACTATAAAGTCACATCATATCTTTTATATTATAAGCTTGTATACATAAGCAAATTTTAAACCCTAATTTGTTTTCCCTGTTTTCCCTCCATTTTATCTTGCAATTTTTATTAAAAAATAATACAATTTTGTCTTGATTAGAATTCGAACCCGCAACCCTTCAGTGCAAGGCAATATTTCCAACCACTACGACATATATACCAATTGTGATTAAAATTATGTGCAATAATTGATAAGCACCATCAATTTTAAAAGTATATCATATCAAAATTATTGTTGACTATATTATTCATCACGAAATATTTTTATGTCTTTCCTGATCAATGATTTTTTTCCTACCGGATCATAAATTTAGAGAATAATTATCATGTGAGATTTGGAAAGTTATTATCACGTGTGATTTGGAAAGTTATATATATATATTCTCATACTATAACACCTTCAACAATATTGAAATCTATTAAAAAAAAAACATCTTTCACATTTCAATGTCTCATGTTAACAACTTCACCACAATTCGACTTAAGTTACTCAGAGGTGTGTATAAACTTTCATTCTGTTTTGTGATTTATTATCTTTATTTTTGAAATCGATATTGTTTCAAAACTTTATGATAATATATATATATATATATATATATATATATATATATATATATAAACAGGTCCTTTGAATCCCAATCCTTTAACTGATCAAGAGAAGTTGGTTAATGAATTGCAAATTAGATATCGGACCTACTGCGTTGAGTTTTGCGTAACCGAAGTTAGTATAGTTCCAATTTTTCCAATTTTTTAATAGATTATTTTTTACACCAAAATTCTCAATTATTTATATTTAATTTAATTTTATATGTTATTTCTATTAAAATTATGATACCGAGTATTGATATTAGGATTTTCACACACGACACAATTTTGCATTTAGTGAGTGATTTCTATTATATTTAGATTTAGATTGATACTTAACAAGGAATAAATAATATGCAGTATTCATCTTTTCATAGAACATTGTTAAATGAAAAAAACTCAAATTTATTTTTTCCTAACATTTCTATTGTTAATTGATTTTATAGGGTGCAGTGATGCTTCCGAAGATGTTTTCTAATTTCTACTGATTTTCGACACAAAATTTATCGTTTCGCAACTTTGGCAGATCCGTTCGCGAATCAATTTGAAGTATTAGTCGAAAAATTAACAATAATATTTATTTAACGCATGGCTGATATGCTTTAAAAGATTTTTACAATATCAGCCGTATCGGGGCTTGGGTTACATTGGTATACACCGGAAGAGGACAAATTGGTATAATTTTAAGGGATAGGTTTCGTGCAGTTATAAATTCATACTCATTATTTTGATTTTAACATTGTAGATTTAATATTAACCGATGATCAATTGATACAATATGTACTAGCAGATATTGAGAAGATGTTACGTAGTTATGGGAAGATTTTTAAAGATTATCCTCAAATGCCTAGAGCAGACACATCATTAGTTCCTGATATACAAAATAGTTTAATACACGACGAATTGAATTATAACAAATAATCATTAGCTGAGGAACATGTTAGATTGATGTCAACTATGACTTCAGGGAAACGTAAAGTATATGACACAATCATGACAAGAGTTAATGAAAACAAACCTGGTGTGTTTTTTCTTTATGGTTATGACGGTACAGGGAATACATTTATCTGGAGGGCCATGTTAACCGCATTACCCTCAAAAGGTGAGATAGTTTTAACAGTTGCCTCAAGTGGGATCGCTGCATTGCTCATACGTGGCCGTAGAACAGCACATTCAAGGTTTTGTATTCCTCTAAATGTTGACGAGTTTTCAACATGTACCATAGTTCCTAAAAGCCCTTTGGCCCTATTAATACAAAAAGCAAAGCTCATTATATGAGATGAAGCACCAATGATGCATAAACACTATTTCGAAGCTGTTGATTGAACTTTAAAAGATATTCTCAAGTCTGTTGATGAAAAAAATAAACACATTCCCTTCGGTGGAAAAGTTGTTGTTTTTGGCGGAGATTTTAGACAAATTCTACCAGTAATACCCAAAGGTACAAGACCAGAAGTTGTTCATGCTACTATTAATTCTTCAGTTTTTTGGAATTTTTGTGAAGTTTTAACATTGAGTAAAAACATAAGGCTTCTTGGTGGTGCTCCGAGTGTAGACGTTGAACAAAGAAGATTGTTTTCTGAATGGGTTTTGGGTGTTGGCGATGGAGAAATTGAAGATGACAACGACAATGATTTAGAACTTGACATCCCATCAGATTTATTGATTCCAAATTCAGGTGATCCTCTTGCTTCTATCGTTGAAAGCACATATCCCCAACTTTTACAAAACATGAACGATATAACGTATTTCCAAAATAGAGCTATACTAGCTCCTAAAAATTCAATAGTCGACACAATAAATGATTATATGTTGGATTTAATTCCTGGCGAAGAAAAAATATATTTGAGTTATGATACTCCACTCACACAAAATGTAGACGGTCAAACAGTGGATGCTGTTCATACTCCCAATTTTTGAACACGATTTCTACGTCGGGACTTCCAAATCACAAGTTGAGACTTAAAGTTGGAGTTCCAGTTATGCTATTAAGGAATTTGAATCAAAAATTAGGATTATGCAATGGAACAAGACTTATTATTACGAGATTGGGAAAACGTGCTCTTGAAGGAAAAATTATTTCAGGAAGTAATATTGGTGATCAGGTTTTCATACCTAGATTTTCTCTAACACCATCTGACGTGAGAATTCCTTTTAAATTTCAACGAAGACAATTTCCTATAATGATTTCTTTTGCAATGACTATTAATAAGAGTCGGGGACAATCTTTAAAGCATGTTGGGATATATCTTTCGTCGTCAGTGTTTTCACATGGTCAGTTGTATATTGTAATTTGAAGAGTTACTTCTATAAAAGAATTAAAAAATTTGATCATCGATGACGACAGTGAAGATACGACTAAGACTTCGAATGTGGTCTATAAGGAAGTTTTCCGTAATATAACATAATTTTCGTTGTATGAATATTTATCAGAAATTATTGTTGAACTGTCGTTTAATGTTACTCAAATTTTTTCATATACCTTACATTATTGGAATTATCATATCTTATTTAATCATTATATATATATCATTATATATTTTACAGCTAATCAGACCCGTGCACCGCACGGGTCGATGTTCTAGTTTATACATAATCCTATATAAAAAGATAATACAACTATTTTTTCTATACATATACATAATATAAAGAGAATACATGAGTTTGGTATGGACTTTTTAAAATACCAAGAATACTCTTGGCTAATTGGCAACACTATAAAGTCACATCATATCTATACATAATCTGTATACTATATATAAAGAGGATACAAATATTTTTGGTGTCGACTTTTCATAATACCAACAATACCCTTATATATTTTAGCAATTATTAACAAATTCACCATAATATAAGGATCATTTTTTTTTAGTAGCAACAATCTTTTATTAACAAACTCACTATAAAATAAGACATTTTTTTTACATAAGTTAGAAACAGGCAGTGCGGAACGCGCTTGTTTCCGCGCTTGTCCTGCTAGTACATATAATATGTATAATATTGGATTAACATAATTGCTTTTTTTTTTAAGTAAACATAATTCATTTTAATACTATTGCAATAGTTAGAGGAAAGTAGTAGTATATATTTTTCTTTTTAGTAAGAATTTACACCGTAAGTTTTTACGATTGTCTTTTATTTTTATAAATGTATGCAAAACGATGAAAGGAAAGAAAGAAAAAAAAAATATGAAAAGAAATAATGACGGATGTAGTATTACATGAAAAATTAAGGAGAAGATGAATTGCAATATATTTATTGTGTTATACATGTAATAATTGATTGTGAGATGAAAAATGAAAGAGTTGTGTATGTCATGCATGTAATTGGTTGACCTCTAACTTGAACAATATTCGAGTTATTTTTATTTATTTGTCAATATACTTAAGATTTATTTTGTTATTGTTTTAGAATATTCTTAATAAGACAGATCAATTCCAATTAAAGTTGGACCCCATTTACTAAATGCCAAACCAAAGTGCCATAAATCATCAAAACAACAACTTTGTAACCGTCCAAATTTCTAAAGCATTGAACAGATACACACTATGCTATAAATATAATTAAAATGCAACTACTATCAACAAATCAGAGTGGCGCAGCGGAAGCGTGGTGGGCCCATAACCCACAGGTCCCTGGATCGAAACCAGGCTCTGATAAAATTGTTATTTTTTTTTCTTTTTCGTTTTTCGTTTTATTATGTTGTAATTAATGGATACGTCGTCGCATTAGTTCCATTTTATTCAACCTTTTATTAATCTCTCGATATATGCGTGACGTAATAATGCTATTATTTCACTATCCAATACACAGTTTATCTATTTCATTTTACTTGTCTATATACACTTGCAATCTAAATTAAATATTAAAATAAGCAGCAATTTAAAGGAAAACAACTTAACAATTCACTCAAACAATTTTAAAATATGAAATATGTGACTATACGTAGTAAAATTTGTTGATATCATATGGTATGTAAAGTTAAATTTTAGATTAACAAGACTAAAATTACAACAACCAATTTTTATATAATGCATTGTACTTCACCTGGCTAAAAATTATTTTGCATTAGTCTTGTAAAATAAAACTTGAAAATAAAATTGACCTTTTATATTCTTACTACTTCTATTCTAATTAATTGTTCTTAAATCAATTCGACTAATTCACTCCAAATTTTAACATCCAATAATTCATCTGATTCTTTGTCTTTAAGTAATTCAAATCCAAAACTGAACTTTAACTAGTAGGTGAATTTTACCCCTTCATACATTCTTTCTCAAACATCTTGACATCGTCGAGATACTCATTTATTCTCGTACACATCACAAAAATGGAATCGTGGAGAGAAAACACAGACATATGGTTGAAGCTTACGGGCGCAAGCCTCGTTTTGCCTAAAATTGTGGAACTATGCTTTTCACGCCACAAAACATATCTCATAAAAACAATTCCTTCAACTGCAAACTTCAAATACATGTGATTGACTTCACCATTTAGCAATAGCCAATTTTTTATTTTGTCAACTCTTTGGAGTGCACAGTTTCTCTTGCTAAGACATTATCGCAATTTAAAGTTGATGACATCAACATTTCAACTTAGAAGAAAATCTACATATAATTGATGCTTAAGAATCTACAGCTTAGAATTGATGACATATAATTGATGGAATTTGAATATCTGACTAATAATGGAATTATATGTTGTTTTATGTTTATCTAGTAACAACATTTCAACCTTTTTTGCAGTATAAACCAGATGGAAATTAACCAATAATATCCTCATGTAGTTCAAATTATTTTTCTATTTTATATTTTTCAGTAACTCATCCCTCTTGAAACCAACATAAATGTATCAGATGTATTAACATATGCCATTAGGATTTAGGAATGAAAATTTGAAAACAAATTTATGTAATTCATCATTAAGAAAAATTTCAACTTAAAACTCAAGCATGCAAATTCACTCTTGCTAAAATTTGAGAACTCGTTCAAAGGCACTGGTATTGATTTAGGAAGCATATTTTATTCATTGAAGTTTGAATAAAAAATCAAATACAAATTTATCTCTCTCTCTCTCTCTCTCTCTCTCTCTCTCTCTCACTCACAAACAAATAATAGTTTTTTTTTAATTTTCATTTTCATTTTCATTATTGTTAGGTTCCAACAATAAACATTACATGTACTACTTGCATAGCTGAAAGTTTGAAGCTTGGAACTGCAAATCCCCCACTAACATCATTCTGCTGGAAGGTATAATGATACCAGCTTACATTTATTTATGCAGTGAGATGCTACTTTAGGAAATTCCTTGCCACTTCCTAATTAAAGCCAAATACATTTTTGGTAATCAAAAGCCATAAAGATTATAGACTTTGATTTTTATACATGGAAAATATACCATTTACTTCTCTGGACTTTATTCTTATATCTTGAAAATTTGTTTGTAAATTCAAGTTGTGTCTATAGGCTTAAATCCCAGATCCAGCAAGTCGCCTCTTTGAGGCATTCGATACAGATAACTGGCCAAGCTTGTCGGTGTTGCTTGTATTTGATACAGTTCTTTCTTTGGTTGGTGTATAATGCCGCAGCCATTCCCCAACATATACCTGGAAAATAAAAAAGGTTATATCAAGGACCAGCATAAAATAGTAGCTACCATTTTCCCTAATTCTGCTTAGTAGTCAAAAAGTTATTAGGGACAGGGAAAGATAAGTGAATAAAAAAGGAAAAAGATACCAGGTTAATGTGAATAATTAAGTCACTTAATCAATTATGTCTTTAATTTTCTGTAACACAACACCAACTCCACAAACTAACATGATCTATGTGCATTCATCTCATTTGTGGGGCTAATCTGGTGTGATCTTACATCATCTACTACCAAGAAAACAACAACATAATATGAATGTAATGTAATGTACTATGTTATTTTAGAGCTTTCATTTTTGAGATTGTTTTATCTTTCAATGAGTAAATCGTCATTTTGGTCCCTGAATGTGTGAGATTGTGTCACTGTAGTCCCTGTATATACTAAAATAAGAAAAACACAAGTGCATCTTTTCTAAGTAATTTTATGGACTAAACTGACTAACCAAAAAGACATTTGAGGACTATATTCGAGGACTATAATAACAGTATTTGACACATTGAAGGACTAAAGTGATTGTTTACTCATCTTTCGACGGAACCTACCAAATCCAAGGGGATAAGAGATAATTAATGATTAAACTATCTTCGTGGATGATTATCTAATGAGTACTATGCAAATAGGATCTTAAGGCTAACAGTTAAAGGGCTTGCGATTATAATAACAGGCATAATCTATATTCTATGCATGAGGATATAATCTAACAAGAGATCCTAACAAGAAATATAATCTATACTTATATATATATAAAGGGGTACTAAGTTTTGGTATAGCTTTTTTCTTCCAATTTTACCCCTCATTTAAACAATTTTATTTTCAATTTCTTCTTTCTTAACCCAATCAAATGAGTATTTTTTTTTTAAGAAAATAATCTATAGATGAGGATATCAAGTTTTGGTGTAGCCCATTTTTTTCTTCAAATTTTACTCCATTTAAACTATTTTATTTATAATTTTGTCCTTTTGTACTCAATCAAATAACTTATTTTTTTAAACAGTTGCGTAAAATTTAGCAACTTCCATTATTTTTATCTAGAAAAGCAAACGGACAGGCAGGTTAAAGAATGGAAATAACCTGTTGAGGTCTCATAATCTTTGTATCAGGATCATCCAAGGACTCACGCCAATGTGCCAAGTATCCAGCCATACGAGGGATAGCAAATAAAATTGTGAAAAATTCGGGTGGAAAGCCCATAGCCCTGAGATTGCATAAATCCATCAGATCAATTCTATTTAAATATTCTGTGAGAAGTGACATATCTGATCCGCCATATCTAAAAAACCACATTTAATATTAATAAAATTACCTATATATTAATCCAGAGTAGAAGTCAACATTCGGATATAACTTCCTCTTGATAAAGTACTCGTCAGAGAGAGCAATCTTCTCCAAGGCAACAGCAACCTACATAATCAAATAATGGCATATACATTTTACAAGTTCAAACTAAATATAATGAACTGGGTCGAAACCGAATGAAGCAGACAAATTATTGATGAAGTTTCAAGAAACAATATGCGCAGAAAAAATGGATAAACACCTCTATAAGTGGATCCCGGCCAACAATGGAAAACACTTCCTCTGTCAATTTTTTTAAGACCTTTGCTCTAGGATCATAGTTTTTGTACACACGATGTCCAAAACCACTGAGCTTTCGTTTCCTAGAAAATAAACAACAGATAGTTAGACATTACGAAAATTGGAAACTTTCGCGTATATGATAGAAAAGTGTCAAAAAGCAGGAGACAAAAAAGAGTAAATAATCTCCAATCAGCAATCTTCATTGTTAGGGAAAACACATGACTCAGAAGAAGTAAAAGGTAATATCCACCTGTTTTTAACACCTTCAATGAACTCTGGAATGTTATCAACACTTCCAATTTCACTCAGCATTTTGAGGACCGCCTGTATATGAAAGTCACATTAGTATTGTCACATGTGAGTATGCTGCTTTGGTTTACTTTCCACGTTTGAATATGCAATACAGAAAATGATCATGAGTTACTCGAACCATTTATATTACCTCATTAGCTCCACCATGAAGAGGTCCATATAAAGCTCCAACACCTCCAGCAATAGCAGTGTATACATCGACACCACTGCAAATAAGGGTATTGTTAAAGCAACATATAACAGGATGCTTACTTTTATTTAAAAATCATTATTCGTTACAGATCAAACTTTGTCCACTGGAAAGAAGCCGAGGAAGACTCCGAAAAGTTTATAAGCAGCACTCTTTTGAGAAGTAGTGAGAGATCTACCTTGATGCAAGGTGGCGTACAGCAGATGTAGAGCAATTCATTTCATGTTCTGCATGCAGGATAAAGATGATGTCCAGTGCACGAGTTAGACGAGGATTAGGTTTATATGACCGATTGCCACTGCAAAAAAAATGCAGAGTGGAGATTTAATGAATTAGACTCTAAGCTGATAAAATACTTGCATCTGAATATATCTCTTTTTTAGATGACAAAGTTTGTAAATTATTGATATACATGAGAGGAATAACTGTGATCCTATATATATTAAAGCTAACAATAAGGAGATGATAATAACAAATTTGATTACAGTGAATAACAATATCTAACAAAAATATTACAATAGCAAAAATCTAGTATGCTGTTACCATTTCAGCATCATACATTAAATTATAAACTTTGTCTTTTGAAAAGTAAGTCATGTTAGTTCTGAAAAGACGTACAGAGAATCAAGCATGTAAAGGAAGTTCTCCGTGTAAGAAAGCTTGTTGGATGGAAGAACAGGTGGCCTTCCTCCCAGTCTAAGATTAATCGCAGCAGCAATTGTTGTTATCTGCAAATAAGCATAGAATTGAATGAACATTGCACAAAAATTCAGAAGATTGTGCTTAAACAGTGCAAGAAGCATTCAGAATAATTGAATGAGATATTACATAGAATATAGACAGAAGATTAAGGAATTCATAGAATTGAATAGCAAACCTTTCCAATAATCCGCACTATTTGTTTGTCTCTCACTTGCTTTGAGTTGTAGATATCAAGACCCTGCATTAAATTGTAAGTTAACGAAAAGAAGATAAAATGTGAATCAAATAATAAAACATGGAAAAATCTTGAACCCTAACAAGAAATAAAGTTCTGCTCATAATATTTAGTGGATGTCTTGTAATATCATGTTCATATCTTACCATAGTTTAGAGTATCTTATATGATCTCTTAAAAATAGTTTCTATAAGTTTTGAAATTTGATAGTCTTCTATTTGAATGGATAAAGTTCAGTGCTTCGTCCTTTGTATCACATCTCATATGTCATTGTACACAAGAGAATTATATTCAAAATATTTTCCTAACTACGTCTCTTTAATTTTAAGTAACAGAATCAAAGCGGATTGTTGAAATAATCCACACAATAGTCAAAATAATCATGTACTAAAACATCGTCAAAATGTAGAAATTGGAAAAATAGAAGTTCTACAAAATTAAGTTGAGAATATATTTGCATCACAAGAGTATCACAAGAGTACGGAATACAAAGTTCCACAATATGTTATCATTATACAATTGCATCAATGCTGAGCAGCTCAAAAGATGAGTAGCTTGGTCTTGAACACGGTTTGTGTTACTTACTCTGAGAGCAGGATTTGCATCAGGATGAAAAACAGACAAAGCACTAAGAGCATTAACAAGCACCCCCATAGGATGTGCATCTTGAGGCATTGATTGTATGAGATCCTACAAAACAAATGTATGCCACACTCCGTTAGATAAATACACCAGTGTTATCACTCACAATAGCAGTATATTCAAAATAGCAGTTTGTTCAAATTTGGTTATGCAATAGAGCTATATAGCCATTATTTGGCAACATTTTGTACTAAATAGTGCCTCGCAGAACAATAGTGATTTGTTCAAATTCTGCTATGTTACAGCACTATAGCGCCACTATTGAACAACACTGCCACTGGAATACACACATACATCTCAAAAAGAAATGAACAACCTAATCACTAATGATCAAGACGAAGGAGCTTTGTAGAGTGTTTGCAAGAGAAATTATGAAGCCTAAAATATCATTTATCGACTTTCCAGTTAAATGAAATAACAAAGTAATTTGAAATAAGAAAAGCTTACCAAAACTCCTTGTGGTAAGGCTGAATGCTGAGATATGGCGAATTCCCATTCTTGTAACTGATTTGCAGAAGGTAAATTTCCATACACTGAAAAGATAGAATTAGAAAACCTCAAAAAAATTAGTCTTCTCTGACATAAATATTTGCATCTCGGCTAATGATATGACGGAAAAAATATTTGATCCGCATCATAAACAAAGGCCATAAAAGCAGAACCATCTTAAAGCCATACAAATTTAATCCCAAAACATGTTTACTCATTTATGATTATTATATAACACTGAGGGGTTAGGCCTCAAAATTTTAACACATTATTATATTGCACTTGATAATTTAGGATTACCAATATGTATAGCTATGTGTATTATCTATTAAGTATCAATATATGTTTGAAATCTAATCGGCTAAGTGGCTAACAGTTTGAGACAATAATTATTTCAAGCAACTCCATTTTGAATACTACATGCTTACTAGTTGCTATGCGTTTATGTAAAATTGGCAAACTGCATGTCTCAAGTTTATAGTCTCGACCCTGCATAAAGTTTCATACACAAGCACGAAAATTACAGAAAAATACTCACATATGAGATATGCCACTTCCGGAAAGGTGCTTTTCTCGGCCAACTCCTCAATAGGGTATCCTCTATATCTAAGGATTCCCTCATCACCATCAATATAAGAAATTGTTGATCGCACAGGAGCAGTGTTTAAATATCCAGGATCATAAAGTTTGAGTCCCTTATCATCCTTCCCGGTTGATATCTGCAAACCCAAAAATTAAAGAACATAATATAATAAATGAATAAGACGATAGATCAAATTCCACCACAGTGTAACATCAGAACAGCATTACACAGCTAAAAAATCTTTTATCTTTTATCATATACATTTTTTATAAAATCTACCGTTGAATTAAAAGGTTATATCATATAGATCATCTATGTACAACTATTATTTCTACATGTCATTGAGATGCATAAAAATTAATACACAATTCCACCTCCATACAGAGCAAAAAAAAACTCTGCCTTTAATATCACAATCACACAAAACAAATAATTATTTGAAAAAACAATAGAACACGCCCGCAAGTGGGCGGTAGGATTGGTCCCATTGTTCGTCGGTCCTAGGGACGGATACCGAGTTTTCTAAAAACAAATATCACAATCACACCATTCAACAACTAAAGATCAACAAACAACCCATCTATGATTTCATAATATACCTGGTGAAATGATTATTTGGAAAAACAAATCTTTAGTTTGTTACTTGTAAGCTAAACAATCATACAATTGAATGATGCAGAAAGGAGCAAATTTGAACAAGACCCAATTCATCAAATCAAAAATCAATTCAAGTGCCAAATCTAAAAATTGAAAATTCATCAACACAACACAAATCTCTCATATCCTAACAAACAAAAAAAACACCAATTCAACCAAAATAACAAAATTGATCACGACCCAGATAACAAAATTGAGAATAAAGCAGAGAAATTCATCACCTTCTTGAAATCATTGGCTTTAACGGTGCCATCAGGAGAGACCGCAATGTTATACTTCTTCCCGGTACGTTCATCAACAACGGTGAGTGTTCCTTTGACATTAGACGGAGGGGAGATCCCGGAGGAAGCGGAAAGGTGGAGAGGGTGGAGGTGCGCGGCGGAGGTTGTTGAGGATGGAAGCAAATGAGCTGAGAGGGTGGCTAAACGATTCCGTGCAGCGTCGTGTAGCTTGGATTCGGTTGTAGTACTTGTAGTTGACATTGTTGTATACGATGTTTGTTTGTGTCTGTTTTTGTTTGTGTGATTTTGTTTTTGTTCTATGAATGAATATGAATGGATTCGAGAAAAAGGGATCGGATTATAATTAGAATTAATTAGTAGTTAGTACAGTAATAGGATTAGGATGATGTTGCCTTGTTGGAGATGAAAGTGAGATTTTCACGTGTTCTATTTACAAAATTCCCAATAGATTGGTGTTACGTACGGTACAGTACACCACACCCATCAATTTTTCATTTTTTATTTTGATATTATTTTTCATTTTTTATTATTAACACATACTCTCCTATCCTAATTATAAAAAAAATTTACTTTTTAAATACATTGAAAATTTGTTGTATTTAATCTATATTATTGTCTAGATACATCAAACTTTAAATATATCTAAAAAGTGAACATTTTCTTATAATTAGAACTAGAGAGAATAGTATATTCTACGCGTATTTTGGTCAAAAAAGAATTTTTTAGTTTAATATTGCTCATTTAATTATTAAATATTTCTCTTTCTTTGATTGCAATGAAATAAATTAAATGTTTATCTTTAATCCTTAAAGATATTTTTATTTGTCACATTAATTCTTTAATCCTTAAAATATTTTTATTTGTCACGTTAATTTTTTATGTTAGAAAATTTTAACTTTGGTTTCATATTGATCTTTATTCTCCAAAAATATTAACAGGATGGATTAATGTGTCAAATAGAGTTTTAGTAGAGATGTCAACCGTGTAGGAAATGAGCCAATGTACTTTACCACTTACTACACCACTATTTAAATTATTGGTCATGTTAAACAGTGTACCAGTGCACTTGTTAAACATACTAAAAAAGGAAATAAATGACAAAAGTAATGATGAGAGAATAACCTTATACGTTTTAAAGCATTAAATGCATAATTTACGAGATAAAATTTCCATATTGATATCCTTAATCAGTGCCCCAGAAATACTGTTTAGCATTTTCCTTAAATTATTCTCATCCTCATTTCCCGCTTCAAAAAGTATTATTTTCCCATATTTGCAAATCCCCACAGTTCTCACCGGAATGCATCATCATTTAAAAAATTATCAAATTTCTATTATTTTCGGTCAAACTAATTGTATGAAAATTTGAATAATTTATTTAGGGACATAGTCTTTACGTTGCGGCGGATAAAATTTCATCCCCAAACATCCCACATAGGAACTTTCTCCCTCATTCCTGCAGGGAAAAATTTCCCACTTATGGGTCTTCAAATCGGACAATCCCCATATGAATTATTTACAAATCAAATTGACATCCGCATCTGCTAGTAGTTCTTAAACTACAAAAACACATCAATTTAACGGGGATGTTTTTAATGAAAAAATTGTGAAGTATAAAGAAAAACCAATTTTAAAGAGCATAAGGAAATTAAAAACTACATAATAATAAGAAGTATAGCATCAAATAAGGGCTAAATAAGTGAATATATTGATTGCGGATAACCTTAAACATCACCACATACTTCTATGGATTAAAGACAAAACTGTATTTAACAACAAAAAATGAACAATAAAAATGATATAAAGGGTCTGTTTGTTACAGATTAAAAAAATAGTAATTTTGATGTAAAATAATTTAGACATTAAATTTATAGATTTTTAGAAAAGTTGAATTTACTTATAATAAAAATCAGTTTTTTTAAATAAAATAATCTTTAGTTTGTTTGGATACAACTTATAAAAGTGATTTTTTTAATTACAAATAACTTTCTTATTTTAACATTTCTTTTCTCTCTCCTCTAAAAAAAAATCTATTATTTTATAAGCTACTCTTAGTAGTTTCTCATTTTTAGCTATTTTCTGATTATTTTTAGCTTCTGATTATTTTAAAAATCTATAACAAACAAATTCAAAACAATTAAAAGTGATTATTTTTATAAAAAAGGTGATTTTTTTTCTAAAATAAGCTATAACAAAAAGACTCTAAATGTAAAAAGGTACAAACTATATAAACTCATATCTTTAAATAGAATCTAAAAGAATATTATAAAATAATTAGATAAACTAGCTTATTACTAAAGACAAAGTACTTAACAAAAGACACCCTCAATCGTGGTTATTAAAAACTATGGTACTTAGATCTTCCAAGTCCCAGTATCAAAACCAGCGTACCTAACAAAGAAAAGCTATTGGATCCGTTTGTTTGAGATTTGAAAAAAATCGTTTTTAAGAAAATCAATTTTTTTTAGAAATTTTGAAAAAAATCGAAAGCTATTTGCTGTTTGTTTATATTCATTAAAATTTAATTTTTGAAGATGGTAAAAGATGATGAATGATATAAAAAAGGATTTTGACTTAAACTATTGAAAATATATTCTCATTTTGATGAAAAAATTATTTTTTACCAAAATGATTTTTAAAAAAATCTGAAATAAACAAGTAAGATAAAAAAATATTTTTTTTTTAAAAAAAGTAAATTGTTTTTTGAAAAATCTGAAACAAACGCCTGTTGTTGGACAAAAAATATAAAAAAGAAAAGCTATCGTACATTGGTACCCAACAACTAAGAATCTACTAATCGGGGGAAAATCTATAGAAAAATCACCCTTTTACCTTATTCCCAACCAAAAGAACACATGATCGAAAACCCTTTCGATTGAATCTTTTCCTCACTTCACATAGCAATAATGGAGCTGTTCATTTGTCAAAAATCAACTGAAGAAATGGTGGAAGGTATTATTATTATTGTGTCCAACGGTAAGTGTTTCCGATTTTGGATTTCCTACAAAGATTGTTAGGTTCAATTAATTATTAATAATAGTAAAGTTCAATCTGTTTGAATTGACTTATTTTTGAGCTTATAAGAAACAACTTATGCAAATAAATAAGCTTTTGTGTATTATTATAGGGCCGTTTGGATTTGACTTATTTTTTAGCTTATGAAAATAGCTTATGTAAATAAATAAACTTTTGTGATAACTCTTAAGTTTTCATCGACAAAAACTTTATCTTTACAAGTTGTTTTATCATAAACTACATTGACAAGGTAATTTATGAGTTTGTCAAGTTTGCATAAGCTGTTTTGCATAAGCTCAAAAATAAGCTAATCCAAACAGGCCCTATAAGTTTGTCAAGGTAATTTATGAGTTTGTCAAGGTAATTTATAAAACTTCAGCTTATGAAAATATAATTTTCGCTAGTGAGGAGAACATATGAATTAATATAAAAGCTATTTTTCATAAGCTCAAAATCCAAACAGACCCTAGGAGTATTATATTGGTTGTCAAACTCGCGAGTCAAATAGACTAGTATTAGTAGTTTACTACAAGTCTAGGTGGCAGTTGACTGAAACTCAAACTCGTTTTCATGATAGACTCACTAGGACTCGGGTGGACTCGCATAGTATAATTGCACCATTTTGTAATTTTTATGTTAATTAGTGTTTTATTATGTTTGTGTCATTTACAAGTTTTTTATAAGTATTATTGCACCATTTTGTAATTTTTTACTATATATAGACACCTGTGCTATAGAATAATTGAACCTTTACTTTACAGTCTTATCTCTTCTTTTTTCTTTCAGATCATACATTTGAAGGTAGTTAAAGACACATGAGTAGTAAGACACTAAAAAAGAAGGGAAAAAAAAGGAGAAAAGCTAGCTGAATTGCAGTGAACACTACACCTTATTCTCTTGATGCTAGCTACTGCAGATTGGATAAAGATCAGGAAGATTGTTCATATGACTTGATTATCCGCTGAAAGTGCTGGAAATAAGGTAAGGTAAATAACAATATTATAGTTGCTGCCTTTTTTAGAATTTGTTGTTTGTTCATAACCTATGAAGCACAGAAACTCCTCAGATTAGGCACGTCCGAAGTGTCGGAGACACGTACCTAGAATCATTGACACTGGCATATAGTACATACTATTGGTTGTTCAGTGGTTATTTTAATTAATTGGTTTAAAGGGACCAAGTTTTAAGATTGGTTAAGAGTATTACAGATAGTTCATAGATCAACTTCAGTTTTATGTTTTTGTATGATTTTTTTTAGAGAAACCAACTTATGTGAATAAGAATACAATCGACCGTGTTCTATCTTGTAAGTTGTAAGAAAATTTGTGCTCCAGCCATGTAATTTTATTTTTCAAACTAAAGTTTAAAACTTGAAGCCTGCTTCCAAGTCAAAATCCTAAAAAATATAAATGAGTGAAGCTCTATGAACAGTTATGATTCATTTAGGTACATAGATAATATAGCAAAAATATATCTTTTATTCATCTTGAATGCAAAAGTCCAACTAGCAATTACACAAATATTTAGTCATTTACCATCTTACTAAATCTTAACATTCCTTTAGAAACAATTACACACTGATCATGGTAAAATATGACTTACTGACATTGTGTATGTAACATCTCAGAATTTTGGAAACCAATTAGTACCTAATTGAGAGAATCCTTAAAAATATTAAGGAGTAATGGTGGGTTAAAAATATAAATAGTTTTACTATAGAGAAAGGTAGTAAGTGTGAATGACATGATTGTAATTAATTAGAAGTTCATGGGTGAGATGATAAGGGGAGGCAAATTTAAAAATAATTTTTGTTAAGAAAAAAAAAAAGAGAAAAGAAGAAATCAACTCTCCCTTTTTCTATTCTGTTCCCATCGAACCCTAATACCCTTCCAACCTTCTTCTTCTCATAAATTCATTGTTTGGTATTCATGGCATGCAATTGTTTTACTAAGATTCCATTCTTAATTGCTACTACTAGTGTTAATTGGAAGAGATTAGTAGTAACAAATCAAGTTAGGCGACACAAGAACATGGAGAAATCCCATTTGCATCATCACTGCTTTCATCTTCAATCCATATTTTTTTCTTCAAGTTCTTCTTCTAAATAAAGGTGAGTTTTTATTCTAGGTACTGATTATGGGTAGAAATTATATTTAGAATTGAGTTTTCATACATGCATGAAGAGGCTAGATAAACCCCAATCTTTCTCTTAATAAGTAATAAATTAGTAAATTATATTGATAAGTTGCTAGAGGGTAAATAAGAATTTATGTAGAATGTTATTTGGCTAAATATTGTTGTTGTTGCTGTTAAACATAACTATGGTTGGAATGGCAAGTTAGTACTGTCCATTGAAAACAATTGCACATTTTAGATTAAAGTACGTATACTCTGGTTTTGGTTTTATGAAGCTAAATGGGTTATGATGAGGAATAGGTTCTTATGAGTTAAGATAGTATTAGTTCACAAATTTAGAACTAATTATTAGTTGAGAGAATGAAAATTGATTAATAGAAATTATTAGTTAAGAGATGACGTGGTATATCCGTTCGCCACAACGAAGAGATAATGTGGTATCCGTTCGCACAATGAAGAGATAATGTGGTGTATTCGTTCGCCACAACGAAGAGATAATGTAGTATCCGTTCGCCACAACGAAGAGATAATGTGGTAACCGTTCGCCACCACGAAGAGATAAGGTGGTATCCGTTTGCCACAACAAAGAGATAATGTGGTAGCCGTTCGCCACCACGAAGAGATAATGTGGTATCCGTTCGCCACAACGAAGAGATAATGTGGTTAGTATCGTTCACCACAACGAAGACAGAATGTGGTCTATGTGAACGTAGTGGGAAATGATAAGCAATATGAGATATGACAAGTTTATTATTAGTTTTAATTGTAGATGTGCGTGTAGAACTTCGTGTATGACTAGCAAGTGGTTCATGTTAAATATTTTATCAAATATTGTTTCCCTTGATGTTGTAAATAGTATTTTATCAAATATTAGTTTTCAAAGTACGATCGTTTTAGTGTACCTAATGAAATGAGATAGTTTTTATATATTTTGTTGATAGTTAACCAACACATAGAGAACTACGTGGCTCTGATTCCCTAATCGTTTAGGGACGCGTAGGACCAGGGATCCTCCCTGTCGAGCTACAATTTCAATAACTCTATATTTTAAATAAGTATATTTGTTATAGTGTATAGGTTATAGCTAGTGTATTAGGCTTGCACGGGGGCTGGATATATGATGAGTTAGTGTTAGCTTGTGCGCCGGTCATGATTTGAGATTGGGTCATGACAGTGTATGTGTGAGATATCCGTTATTCCTTGTATTTCTCTTAGTATCACTGGCTAGTTTAATTCAATTAGTTATATTGTACAGCACTAGTTATTTGTACTGCACTGGTTAGTTCCATCTCTGTTAGTGTGGGAATGATTGTAGAAGACACACCACAACTTGGAAATTAATGGACTATAAATGTGACATGTGACCAATAACTAAACTTTATATGAACAGCTAGCTATAAAGTTTATGCATATGGCCAGCTCTAATGCACAACTAAATGGAACACTGCTTAGAGTATGTATGTGGAATGTTGATATATTTAAAGGGTGGTTTCTATTGTATGTTGCAGAACATGAATGGCAGTGAATGTTGCTTCGTATTCTCTAGATGAGTAGATGCTAGCTGCTGAAGAGAATGGAACTGACTGGTCAAAAGACTTGAGTATGTGTTGATAGCAGTCAAATATTGATTGAGGTAGAAAACAATCCAATGGTTGTTTTTCTTTTGTTACTTTCTCATATATATCCTCTGTGAACGAGATTCTTTATGAAGTTCAATTTTTCAAATAAACACCCTGAATGAGGAAAATAGGAAAATCTTCCTACACAAAAAAAACATGAATGATATCCTCTGAGAACGAGATTCGTTATCAACCATTTTATTTTCCAATATATATATATATATATATATATATATATATATATATATATATATATATATATATATATATATATATATATATATATATATATATATATACTAACTTTGATCTATTGAAACTTATTTAGATGGCGAGCTTCCTGACTGATTTGGCGAAGCCATATGTGGAGAAATCGATAAATGGGGCGGTCGCAGAATCAAGTTATATATGTTGCTTCATGTGCCATGTTAAGGATTTCGAAGAAGAAAAAGCTATGTTGGAAGTAGAAAGCAAAACTGTCAAGCAACGTGTTGAGGTGGCAACCAGAAGAGGAGAAGATGTTATGCTCTTTTTTGGGAAGAAGAAGCTGAAAAGCTCATCCAAGAAGACACCAGAACAAAACAAAAAAGTTTTTGTGGATTTTGTTCTCATTGCATATGGCAATATAGAAGGGGAAAGGAACTGGCAAATAAGGAGGAGCAAATTAAAAAATTGATTGAAACTGGAAAGGATCTTGCAATGGGACTCCCTGCTCGTCTTCCCGATGTTGAACGTTATTCATCCCAACACTATATTCCTTTTAAAAGCAGGGAATCCAAATACAAAGAGCTTTTGGATGCACTAAAAGATGACAACAATTATATAATCGGGTCGAAAGGAATGGGGGGCACGGGAAAAACTACATTGGCCAAAGAAGTGGGCAAGGAACTTAAGCAGTCCAAACAATTTACTCATGATATTCTATAATCATTATCGTCTAGCTCTATCATATAGTAAATTGTTTGGACTGCTTAAGTTCCTTACCCACTTCTTTGGCCAATGTAGTTTTTCCCGTGCCCCCCCATTCCTTTCGACCCGATTATATAATTGCTGTCATCTTTTAGTGCATCCAAAAGCTCTTTGTGTTTGGATTCCCTGCTTTTAAAAGGAATATAGTGTTGGGATGAAAAACGTTCAACATCGGGAAGATGAGCAGGGAGTCCAATTGCAAGATCCTTTCCATGGAAGGAGACTAGAGAAAAGTCTAAAACTATATTATATTCGCTAATTTAGTTTATGTATATGTACAAGTAGGAATTGAGTGGCAAAGTGGAGCATTTTCTTGGTTTGGAAAGTCTCAAGGTATATAACTTAAAGTAGAAAATATTTTTTTTCTCAATGAAGAAAATGGACAACAAATGAATTTGGGGTTGCATTACATTGAGTTGCATGATCTGCCCGAGCTGATGCGTCTTTTTGTGGGTCCCAACAATTCTTTTGCCCTCAAAAACCTTACAAGGATAAAAATTATGGGATGCGAAAAATTGGAAATTGTTTTCTGCACTTCTATTTTAAGATTTCTGCCACAGTTGCTTCATCTAAGATTAGAAGAATGCAAAGAATTGAAATATATAATTGAAGATGATTTGGAGAATAAAAAATCCTCAAATTTTATGTCTACAAGTACATGCTTCCCAAAGCTACGAACGCTTGCAGTAGTAAAATGCAACAAGTTGAAATGTGTCTTTCCCATTTCAATATGTTAAGCGCTTCCCGAGCTAAAGGCTCTGTTGATACGAGAAGCAGATGAGATCGAAGAAATATTCCAAAGTGAAGTTGAGACTCCAGACAATTGTAGTATTTGTCAACCTACCAAGCTTCTGCCAGACACAAGGAATTCAATGTCAGGTTGTAAGAAACCGTGTTGTACAAAATTGTCAAAAACTCTATAACTTCAGCATCATCTCCCGACATCGTCAGAGATTTTTTTGATCTTTGCGGAGGTACACACTATACCCAATGTTTTTCAAAACCATTACATCTACGTGTGTGTGTGTGTGTGTGTGTGTGTGTGTGTGTGATTTTAATTGTCCTTAAACTAGTTGGTTAAAGAATATAAAACAATTGAAGCATCTAAAATACAAATGTGCATGAATAAGTATTTCTAAAATGTAACAGTTCACCTATATAGTTACTAATAGAAGCTTTATAAAAGTGGATATTTTGATTTTATTATTATGTTTATGAGTTACTATACGATAGTGATATTTTTAATCTATTTAATATTTTTCTACAGAAAATCATGAGTTGTATTCAGATGTGGTTGGTCTATTTCAAGAAATAAGAAAAAAAAAAGTCCAAAGGCCATGATACTAGTAATGAAAATCCAAGTTCAAAAACCATCAAAGATATTGCAACTGGGATTGAAGTTCAAGTAACATCAAAACAGGAGTTGACTTCTTCACAGGTCAATACCAATCTATTTGTTCAATCTTACCAGACCTGAATAGAAGACAATCACCATGACATTGTCTTTGAATCAAACATGCAATTTTTTGTTTTTCTTGGTTTTTTTTTAACTCTTTTTCAATGTACGAATTGAATTATTTGATACAAACTTAAACATGCTTTTAATTTTAAGCAGGGTATCGAGATAAGTGTTGAAGAAGGAACTACATCAACTAATGCCAAGACAATAGCATCAACAACACATTTAGAATTAGCAAGTTCATCATCAGGCCCATTAATTACTTCTGATTGTAGAACATCTTCACAGGTGAGTTTATAGCATGTAACCAAGCTTTGAAATTGAAACACATTCTTTTCTTACAAGGTTTAATTGCAATTTTGGCCCCAAGTATTGCGATTGTGCGATTTTGGCCTTCAACTGTTTTTGAGCAGTTTTGGCACCTTGATTTTTCCTTTTAGTAATTTGGTAGTCTCCTCCAAATTTATTTCCCAAACTTACCCTGAGTTGACATCATTTATTATCGTGACACCAAACTCTCATTGTCGCTTATAATTTTTCCTATAATTAAAACTCCCCCAAAAAAAACCAAAAAGTTTGAAACTCTAATTAGGGATTTCATTTGCTCCCACGTACGAGTTGATTTTTGACGTTTTTTATTTTAAGGAAAAGACACGATGGCCATGAGAGTTGGGTGGCATATCAACATAAATTATGGAGAAAATTGGGAGGGGAGCAACCAAATTGCATGATTATAAGGGACCAAAATTGCACAACTACGATACTTTGGGGTTCAATAATACTGCAATTAAACCTTTTTACATTGTCTACGATACTTTAATACTACATGTTTATATTTTAGCAAATACATAGTCATAATCAAAGCCCATACTTTGCTGATGTGAAGGGACATCTCCCCACTAACATTAGCTAGAGAACCATGTTTGTATAGTCAAATATTGCCAATTAAGTAAACAAAACCATTACACTCATAAGCAATTATGTATAAAATCAAATGGTATTTTGGTATTTCAGATAACTTTTATTTAGAGAAAAAGTTGTCCTATGGTTTTGTGACGGAAAAAACTTTCAATATTTATCCAGTCTCGACCAATTTTTAAATCTAACTAATCCCAAGGCTTAATATTAAGACTTAAGAAATTATAATATCATTTGTTGATCTGAATCTGTGTAGTAGGATGCTGATGACCAAATAGCCACTACAGAGACCAATGATCAAGCTGAAAACTCCGAATATTTTTTCTATTGTTATATGACGTATAAATCCTTCACTCTTTTGATTTTGAATTTTTTCCTATCCCACAATTTGTTCAGTTTCTGTAAACAATGATGTTACCTTGAAAGCAAGCTCAATTGTTGAGCAACAATGTCCTAGGGAGGATGAAATGATAGTTTCCAAATCAAGATCCTCTTCCGTTGCTTCTCAGTTTTCTTCAATGCCTTCTAAAGGTATTTTTTTTCTTCATTCTATTTTTAAGTGATTTTATAGTGCTCAATGAGGTTTAATTGTTATTTCCTATACTTTCAGAGGACCCTTCTATTTTTAAGTTCTTCTTTGATTGTCACGAGGGAGCTTGAGCAACTAGTCTTCAAGAAGCATTTGGATTACGAGAACTTTTCTTTGTTGACTAGTTTCTTTGGCAAGCATCCTTCTCTTCTTTTAAAAGACACATTACTTAGTAACAGATACAAGGGTTATGCCTACAACTGCCTAGCTGAGCTATTGAAATTCCTCCAAACCCATAGTGTGTTGGATGTGTTAGGTTCAAGCCACTCTGAATTTGTCGAGTTATTACAAGATTTGTGCAAATGTGGTTTTGATAAGGATTGGTTGGATGGTGTTGAAAAACACACTTTATTTCCTGGTTTACAAGTATCTCAAGATGCATTGCAAAATTTGTTGGACTCAAAACACATCTTGACTCAACATGCGGAAGATCTTAAGCATCAATTAGCTTCCACCGAAGCTGTTTTGGAGAGTATCACTATTGTTCTGCATCTTGTTTAATTTGTGGATCTTATTGTAGAATTTTTCACTTTGCAACCTCTTGAATCATAAAAAAATATATGTAACATAGATCAATTGGAACCACAATGTCTTATAAAATACAAAAACTCATAAGATATAAAATTGTTCAATGAACAAAAACATTACAGCAAGTGAAAAATAAATTCTTCAGCAAACAGTTACATATGATCTCATTTTCATATCATAGAACTCTTCAATCCGCATAACATTTCAGGATCTGCCACATGCATAATCACCTGATAAGATGTAAAGCAAATTACTTTGTTAGAAACTCCTGTTAATATCGCACCCAAGTTTGTAATCAATAATTAAAACAAAAACTCTATAGTAATCAATAAATATGTGAAGTGGATTGCACAAACCTTAACTACCAGGAGTTCGATTTCTGCGAAAGCTATTTAACCTTACCATCAAAGCTACATAGAGCTTGTCACCCACTCCATCAATAAACCGATAGTATGTGTGCCTCCATTTTCTAATAAGAAACAAAAAACCACAAATTCCCCAGAATCCTGCTGCAAATCCAACTCCCATGCCTAGATACAACGATTCTGGTACAGGTTAGTGAGTGAGTTAGTGACATATAACTGATATAAGTTACTAGATTGTAGTGTGATTTGTTGTCTATTTTAACAAAATAATTTATTTTGAAGTTATTTTAATAATAATAATAATAATTATTATTATTATTAATTTGTTAAATGTGTTTTTTAGTTGGTCAAAGACATTTTTAATTCAATTTATTTGGTTTTAATCCTAATTATAAGGATTTTCGGTTATGCTTTGCAACAATAACTTTTTAACTACATCATCATCATGAGTATATGAATAACAAAGGATTGAGGAGTCACACTCACGGTATTTATAGAAGAATTGAAGCAAGTCACACTCACGGTGTTTACACTCACTGTGTTCATCTATGACTCTTCCTTTCTATGTTTTGATACGTGACATAAAATAGAGAAATTATTTTCCTCACAAATTGAGTTGTTATCTTCCTGAGTTACATCACCGGTGTCTAATAATGTCTTGCTAGTTCTGTCACCTCAGATATGATTCATATCCGGGAAGGACCTGTTGAATCCCGGGGGATTTGCGCTTATGAGGCGGATAAATCCTTAAGGACAATGCGATCAGCCGCCTCAGGTATTGTATCACGGTTTGATATTTTGCAAGGTCGTTCATCATTTGTGATATCGTGGTTGCATACTTCACGGTTACCGACATCAATTACCGCAATTAGAAGATAAGTTCTTATGAACTCTATTTTAATTTATTTCTCTATAATATTTGTTGAGTTATTCAAATTTATATGTTGTTTATTATTGTGAATAGGTCCAATTTTTACAACATGATTATATATAAGATGTTAGCTAATGGGAAAGCATGAAAAAAGAAATAGTAGCTCAAAAGAAGTAGTGGAAGACTTTGAATTTTGAAGTCATTGACATGAGTGTTAGCTAATGGGAGTAAGACTTTTGAAAAAGCATAGAATATTTAGAATCATATAACGTATCAAAGAAGTAATCCACTTTCTCCACCAAAACCAATTACATGAGCAACAATGTCCAAATAAATACATATTTTTATATTAAAGTACAAATGATATGGATTCTATTGGTTGAAAATGTTTGCTATGTTTGCACCACTATCACATGCTTAATGATAGCTCTTTATTTTATCATCTCCTCCATTGCTAATCCATTTTACACCATTAAGAAAGCCGAACTGGATCTTGCGTCCAGCATAAAAATTGTAGATAGTTCAATGTGCTTTCCAAAGAATCAAAGATCATGTCAATCGGACAACTAGAACTCCAGTTATGCTAAAAACAAGACAAACATATATAAACCTACGAAAATCACAATTTCAACAAAAATAAATTGGTTCTTTCTATTCCATGACCGAAATAATTCTTGTTAAGGGATAAACTTTTAGGATCACATCATAGTTCCACCACAATTGGATGTGTGAATACATTTGTACCATGGTTTTAAATTGCGGTCGTAGATGTAACACCCAAACCCCTTAACGCGAATTTATTGAATATAAATAAATAAAACATTTAAGAAATTAAGGCGTCACGATTATAATACAAAAATCACAACACAAACACGTCATGCTAGCACAGCGGAAATTAAAATCAAATATAGTTCATTGTGCATATCATACAATAACCATATTGTTCACATAATATTCCTAGCTAGGCTCTAGGCCATATCAACAACAAGGATCCATCGATTGAATTTCCATGCTAATTATTGTAACATGCAAGAAAGGGAAGATCCGAATATGAAAGGAATTTTCGATGGATGAATTACAACAGAGAAGCCAAAGAGAAACTTCTAATACCAATTGGATGAATACTGATTTAATTTGATCAGTTAAATAAGCCAACTAACTTGACTTGTGGATGCATAGGTCATTGCAGTAGTTGTAATATTGTACTATCAAAATATATTGTAGCAAGTTCTAGTTTATCTTTGATTTTAAATATTGGTTTTTTCTTTGCTACTGGAAATCAAATCCGATTGCATCCTCAAATAATGTGCAGCACTGTCAAAATCAATACATTTTGAATTAAAATTAAGGAGAGATTAATCTATTAAGAAATTAAAACCAAACAATCCTCGTTTAACTTAAATGTTACTGTTGAAATTTGGGGAATTTAGGTTAAAGAATATGAGAAAATAATAAGGAACAATAAAATATTATTGATAATGATGTCAATAACCCTAATTACAATATTTACATGAATAAAATAGTATGACTACCTTGGTATTTATAACCAAGTGAATAAACTTAAATCTAAACTAAATCCCTTTATTATAGGGCTAAGAATAAACAAACCAAATCATAGAGATATTTTCTCAACAAATAATATAATATTTTCTATATTCTAACACTCCCCCTCAAGCTAAAGCTTACTAAGCTTTAAGCTTGTTACAAAATTAACCCTGAAAATAAATTAAATCCATTGATAGCAAGCCAACGAAGAGCAGCAACCAAAGAAGCAGTAGAGGAGTGGCCGAAGAGATGAATCCATATCAAATTAAGTAAAAATACCCGCGGATTGAAATATCACAAATGGGGGCCCGCGGATTAAAGAATCACAAACGGGTAACTGTGGTTAAAGGTAACTGGACCCGCGGATTAAAGAATCACAAACTGGTAACGGGATTAAAGGTAACGGAGACCCGCGGATTAAAGAATCACAAACGGGTAACAGGATTAAAGGTAACAGGACCCGCGGATTAAAGAATCACAAACGAGTAACGGGATTAAAGGTAACGGGGACCCGCGGATTAAAGAATCACAAACGGGGTATGCCCGCGGATTAAGGGAAAACAAACGGGGTATGCCCGCGGATTAAGGTATCACAAACGGGGTATGCCCGCGGATTAAGGGATCACAAACGGGGTATGCCCGCGGATTAAGGGATCACAAACGGGGTATGCCCGCGGATTAAGGGATAACAAACGGGGTATGCCCGCAAATTAAGGGATCACAAACGGGGTATGCCCGCGGATTAAGGAATCACAAACGGGGTATGCCCGCAGATTAAGGTATCACAAAACAGGTAATTAGGCCACCAAAACAAGATCAAGAGAGACTGATGATCAATCTTGGGAAAAAACGGTGGTTAAAGGTAAAGGATTCATGGAAAATTGGCATGTGACTGCATGTGTTAAGTAACATATCAATAAGGGTTAGAAAAGAAAGCAAAGGGGTAAACAAGAACCACAAAGGTGTGGAACAAAATAAAAATAAATTCTAATGACGGCTAGGGTTTATATGAAAAAAAGATAAAAAAGGTAAAGTGAAGAATAACCAAGAATTAATTATTCTCGGGAGAAATTGCAGCGGAATTATGTTTCAAGGTGGATACCATGGCTCTGATACCATGTTGAAATTTGGGGAATTTAGGTTAAAGAATATGAGAAAAATGTTGAAATTTTGAGGAATTTAGGTGAAAAAATAGGAGAAAATAATAAGGAACAATAAAATATTATTGATAATGATGTCAATAACCCTAATTACAATATTTACATTACTATTTACATGAATAAAATAGTATGACTACCTTGGTATTTATAACCAAGTGAATAAACTTAAATCTAAACTAAATCCCTTTATTATAGGGCTAAGAATAAACAAACCAAATCATAGAGATATTTTCTCAACAAATAATATAATATTTTCTATATTCTAACAGTTACAATCCTCGTTTGAAAACCGACAGAATCGTCTTGTGATTATTTGGATGGTGGTTTTATCTGCTAGTAGCCACAAATTAAATGTTACAATTCTGTTCTGTGATTGTTGTGAGTATCAAGTTTGAAGATACTACTGTTCGAAGTTCTTAGTAGCATTGCAAGCTACTGCAGAAGCTTTCCTATCGTTGTTATCATTCTCCTCTATTTTAACATTCATGCACAGGATCATTTTCATCATGTTTTAACAACTTGGATCCTTAAATTGTTTGAAACAAACCATAAAAAGTGCTTTCTTCCTAACAATAGTGATTAAGTTTAAGCTTTAGTTGTAGTTGTATCTTTGAAAGACTACCAAAAAAAAGTAGCAAGTTCAAATTCAATTTATTTTTGAAATGAGAATATTAGTTTTTTATTTTCTACTGCATATCAAATACCATATGGCATCTTCACATAATGTAGAGTTGAAAGCAGAAAAGTTTCTCAACAAAATCCATAACTAACACAAAAATTAAAGAGACAGATACATAGTTTTTCAGTGAACAAAAACATCACAACAAGTGAAAGATGAATTCAGCAGCAACATTTAACTGTTGATATATTACAATGTATTGGCTCTGTGAGTGAGTTTCTCTAACCTAGTGACCTTAAATTAAAATGAAATAGAATAGAATATACTGCACAGACACCACCACTAGCAATTGAAACAAACACACGTTTATTTTGATACATCAATTTAAATATAAAGTTTGACAACAATTTCAATGAACAAAACATTACAACAAGTGAAAGATGAATTCAGTAGCAACATTTAAGTAGAATAAAACTGGATTAACTGTGAAGTCAGAGAAACCGAATTCACTTTCTGTAGTCAGATCAATAAAACTGTGAAGTTTCACTAACCTTAACTGGCAAGAACTCAATTTCTGTGAAAGCTATTTAACTTTACCATCAAAGTTACATAAAGCTTGTCACCCACTCCATCAACAAACCGAAAGCATGCATGCCTCCATTTCCTAATAAGAAACAAAGAACCACAAATTCCCCAGAAACCTGCTGCAAATCCAACTCTCATACCTAGATACAATGATTCTCTTATAGAGTCATTATCTGTAGACGGAGTTGCATTTTTAGGATTTTCTTCTTCCGTGGTACAATTATTAAGAGGATCTCCACATAGTTTAGGATTCCCGATGTAGCTTGATGCATTAAAACTTTGAAGTTGAGTTCCTATTTGTATTTTTCCGTCAAAATTGTTGCAAGATAAATTCAAATAATCTAAAAAGTTTAAGAGAGACATGGTTTGAGGAATTTCTCCACAAAACTTATTATTAGAGAGATCAAGAGATTCCATATGTTTCATTCCTCCAATCTCTTTCGGTATTGTTCCATTAAAATTATTGTGAGATAAGTTCAATGATTGAATTTGAACAAGCCGAAATAATTCTAATGACACTTCTCCAGACAAGCTATTGCCTGATAGGTCAAAAGTCCGCCATTCTGATTGGAATTCAGACACATAATGTTGACCTTTTATAAACAACTCAATTGTATGTCCATAAAAAGTAAAATGAAAAGTAATCATTTGAGTCAAGTTATAGATGCACTTTGGCATAGATCCTGAAAGTTTGTTATGTGCAAGGTCCAAATGAAACAAAAAAGATTGATTGAATAACTGTGTTGGAATAGTCCCTTCAAATTGGTTGCTCTCAATATTAATACATATAAGTTTTGTGACGTCTTGATTGGTATGGTTCCTGAAAATTCATTTTCTCCCAAGTTCAAGAATAGTCAAAATCTGAATATACATATCTGTAAAGATTTGAACTGGTTTATTTTCATTTCGTCAGAATGCTATTGGAGATTTTTAATTTCAAGTACTACTATATTTTCTCTTATATGAATGTGTTAGACTGAAGTTTCTTTTGAAATGTGAAATGTTAATCGCTAGAGTCATCTTGAAATGCAATAACTACCTGAACATATTACGATGTACCACCGGTACCAGGTACGGAGAGTTATAGCTGTCAAAATAGCTTAGTCTATATGGAACGGCCTGCCAAATTCGAATCCAGTTTATTTAAGATATGACAATATTGGTTTTTTACACAATGTAGAGTTTGAGGCAGCTAAGTTTTGTTGAAAAATTATTTTCAATATCCAATAAGATGACAGATACATAACATGAGCAATAGTTTTTGAATGAACAAAAACATTACAATTGACAAAATGAACAAAAACATTACAAAAAGTGAAAGATAAATTCAGCAACAACAGTGGTATCACAATTTGGCTCTTTTTGAAAAATCATAACCATGATTTGCAGGATCAATCAGCCACATGATGAATCACCTGATAAAACAAGTAGCAAAAGTTATGCATAGAATAACAAAATAAAGGGAAATACTCTATATTTTCATCAATGAAACAAGTAATAAATAAATTATGAAACAAGTCATATATGAATTATGATAAATAAAATTGTGAAGTAGGTTTCACTAACCTTCACTAGCAGGAGCTCAATTTCTGCGAAAGCTATTTAACTTTACCATCAAAGTTACATAGAGCTTGTCACCCACTCCATCAACAAACCTAAAGTATGCATGCCTCCATTTCCTAATAAGAAACAAAGAACCACAAATTCCCCAGAAACCTGCTGCAAATCCAACTCCCATGCCTAGATACAATGATTCTCTTATAGAGTCACCATCTTCATGCCCTCTAGACTTGTGATTTTCTTCTTTTGTGGTACAATTATTAAGAGGAGCTCCGCATAGTTTAGGATTGCCAATGTAGCTTGATGCATTAAAACTTTGAAGTTGAGTTCCTATTGGGATTTTTCCATGAAAATTGTTGCAAGATAAATTCAAAACCTCTAAAAAGGTTAAGAGAGCCATGCTCTGAGGAATTTCACCAGAAAGCTTATTATTGGAAAGATCGAGAGATTCTATATTTTTCATGCCTCCAATTGTCTTTGGTATTGTTCCAATGAAATTGTTGTGAGATAAGTTTAACGTTTGAAGTTGAACAAGCTGAAATAATTCCAATGGCACTTCTCCAGACAAGTTATTTGCCGATAGGTCAATAGTTTTCCTAATACTGTCAGCATATTCCATATGATATTCTTGACCTTTTGTAAACAACTCAATTGAACCAACAATTGAGTCTGATAGATCCTGAAAGTTGTAGATGCACTCTGGCATAGATCCTGAAAGTTTGTTATGTGCAAGGTCTAAATAAAACAAAGAAGGTTGATTGAATAACTGTGTTGGAATAGTCCCTTCAAATTGGTTAGCTCTCAATATTAATACATGTAAGTTTTGTGACATCTTGATTGGTATGGTTCCTGAAAATTCATTTTCTCCCAAGTTCAAGAACCACAATTGTGTCCAATCAGAGACGTGCTCCAGAACTTTACCAGATAGCTTATTGTTCCACAAGTTAATGGATATTAAATCTTTCGAGTTCTTCCAACTATGTGGAATTGATCCTGAGAGAAAAGAGTTGTAAGAAAAATCAACTCCAAAGGCATTCGGTGATATGTTTGGGAGTCCTCCTGTGAAACTATTGTTTGACAAATATAATTGATCTCCCTTTAGTGTTAGGTTTGATATGTCCCCAGTCAAGAAATTGTTTGACAAATCAAGATAATAAGATATTCTTTCTATAAGGCTCGAAAAATTGTTTCTATATACCAATGAAATTCCCGAACTCGATAAGTCGAGAGATTGCAGTGACTTCTGTGTATATATCCACGAAGGAAAGTTTGGACCTTGATTTGTATTACTCAATAAAAGATAACTGAGTTGAAAAGGAGGAACCCAATCCAAATTAAATTGGAATACAAAATTAGAACTTGACAACTCTAGGAAATCTAAATTAGAGAGTTTGGAAAAAGTATTTTCTGAAATTTCACCTGAGAAATTATTATGACCAATAGACAAGTAATTTAAATATGAGAGGTTTCCTAAAGTAGAAGGAATATTGGAACCACTTAACATGTTACTGTAAAGACAAAGGTGTTGAATATTTGGTAGTTGGCTTATTCCATCTGGAAGTGATCCTTGTAGTTGGTTAGAAGAGAGATCAAGGTATCTCAGATTTTGAAGGTTTAGCAAGCTTGAAGGTATCTCACCATGTATATTGGTCCACTGAAGGTCAAGATAGGTGAGATCTTTGGTGTGATTAAAAAACCAATTTGGTAACTGAGAGGTAAAGTTGTTGTAAGAAAGATCAAGGGTTAAAAGTGAAGACAAATTCAAATATTGAATAGATGGGTTGATGATGAAGTTGTTCAGTTTACAATAACTCAACTGTAACTCTAATAGTGAAGGAAGTGTATTAACAGCTTGAAGCCAATTGGTTACCTTATGAAGATCAATAAAACTAAGGTTGAGATATTTCAAAGAAGAAAGTGGAGAAAGCCAATCAAGATTATCCATCTGAAGAGTACTATAGTAGTAAGTGGATAAGTCAAGGTAGAAAAGGTTAGACTTAGATGCATGTGTGATGTTGTGTTGAGTGGCTGGAATATTTATCACATCAAACCAATTGTGGCTCAAATCCAAGTAACTCAGAAACTCAAGTTGTAGGATAGACAAGTTGATCTCACCAGTCAAACCATGATTGCCGAGATCAAGTTCAGTAACTCTGCCAGTAATGTTGTCGCAATGGACTCCTTCCCATGCACAGCAATCTATTTCGGTTGACCATGTTGATATCTTACCATAACTATCATTGATTCCCTTTTTGAAGATTAACAATGTCTCTTCATCTTTCTCATTGAATCGAACCAATCTGTGATCATTGGTTGACATGGTCATGTGAAATGTGGTTAAAGCTAAAAGTAGAAGCAAAAGAAGTGGCATTTGAGTAGTGAGAATGGTCGTCATGAGTGATTGTTGGATCAGAGAATACGATAGAATTGAAATGGGATTGGGAGTATAATTTGTTTGCAGATTCCAGTGTGGTTATATAATATGTTGGCTTATGTGGAAAACCAAACAAATGGGGCCTGGTTGTTAGAAAAATAAAAGCAGAGAAGACTTCGAATTTTCTTTGTACTCATTACAAGTTTCATTTTGTTAGTCCTATGATAGTCCTGTGATTATTACACATTTTTTTTTTTGTCTAAAGTAATTAGAGTCACATACATTAAGTGTAAAGAAGTGGAGAATTATTATACCGAAAAAATAAGAAGTGGAGAATTTGATATTCCAATATTAATGTTGTGAATTTGATTAAAATCACACCAATAATGTTGGGTGGGTTCACTTTTCAAAGAAGAGATTTTGTGATTCAAGTGATAAAGTGTTGCTTAGTTTAAGCAATAATTTGAGTACGTGTTTTCTATCCTTTATATTTTTATTAGTTGTTTAAATCTTTCTTTATGTTGTGTTAATTTATCTTAGTTGATGATTACCGGTGTTCATATTTACTAGAAGACTATTTGTTCGATCATGATTGCTCCATTATAATCGAAAAAGAAAACTGATTCAAATTAAACTGCACAAAATTGAATTGAATGTGATCAATTTTTTTAAATAAATTTTTGTTACAATCTTTGAATCGAATGTTACAATTAGAGCTGTAAAAAGGGCCTTAAGGGGCCGGCCCTTTAAGGGGCGGACCCACTTATTCCTGATTATTAATTTTATTTAAATTTTAAAAACAGTTTTTTTAGGGTGCCGATCGTGGACAGTGCTGATTGAAGAAAAAGAGAATAAGTTCACGACACTAGAAAAATTGTTTAAAATTTAAATAAAATTAATAATCAGGAATAAGTGGGTCCGCCCCTTAAAGGGCCGGCCCCTTAAGGCCCTTTTTACAGCTCTAGTTACAATAACCAATGTTGCACCTATATTAATTGTAAGTTGTCTCTTTTTGACTTGACGGTTGACAAAGTGTATGGCATGCCGATGGAAATGGGGTCTGAATCTAATTGCTACAAAAAGGCAAACAAAGAATTTGCAACGGAGAAATACTCGGAGAATTCATTCTTTCCAATTTCCATTACTTGAGGAAAATAGTAGAATCATAAATAACCATTGGTTTGTGAGGAGAGAGAAAAAAAAAAGAGAAAAAAGATGAATTAAAAGGTAAAAATTGAAAAAATTGAGAAAATTGAGAAAAATAAAATCGAGAGAATCCATTCTCAAATACTTGCATGTCCATTAACATTTGGTCATACCATATAGTTGAAAAAATAATTAAATAATATATATTTAAAAATAATTAAATGATATGTGTTGTTTTGTGTATGTGATTGATCAAATGTTAATGGACTATACAAGTATTTCTGGAATTATAGAATTGTTTATGTGAAACTCATGTTTTAAACGTGCTGACTAATTATTGAAACTTATAATAAGGAAATAAGTAAATCAGTGATTAATTGTATAATTATTTTCGTCATGGTTTGCTGTAATTGGTTGTAACATATAATTAGCTGTGCATTCTTAGCTGTAATGAGAGAATCTCGTAGAATCAATAATAGGAGAAATTGTAGGCAAATTCTATGTGAAATAAGTTGTATATATTGACACCATGAGGAATGAAATAATCATCTTTTCTCTGCCAATTTCTATTATGGCATCAGAGCTAAAAGATCTGAAAGATGAGAAAAAACCAGAGTCTTCTGAGAATCAACACCAAGGGAAGTGAAAATCTTCTCCTTTTGATCTTAACTCAAATGACAATCCTGGGAATCTGATTACTCAGGTGCAGCTGCGAGGCGAAAATAATTATGACGAATGGACGCGTGCCATGAAGACATCTCTTCGTGCAAGAAGAAAATGGGGGTTCATTGAAGGCACCGTAAAGAAACCAGATGAAGGTACTGCTGAAATAGAAGATTGGTGGACTGTTCAGTCCATGCTTGTGTCATGGATCCTGAACACGGTGGAACCAAATCTGCGTTCTACCATGACTTATATGGAGAATGCACGAGATTTGTGGGAAGATATTAAGGAAAGATTTTCAGTTGCTAATGGTCCTAAAATTCACCAACTGAAAGCAGATCTAGTTGCATGTAAACAAGCCGGAATGACTATAGCGGCTTATTACGGGAAGCTGAAATTGCTGTGGGATGAACTTGCAAACTATGAGCAAGTACCTGTCTGTAGTTGTGAGGGTTGCAGCTGTGGTATAACCACCAAATTTGAGAAGCGCAGAGAGGAGGAACGAGTGCATCAATTTCTGATGGGACTCGATGATGTTGTCTATGGAACGGCGCGTTCCAATTTGCTTGCTTCCGATCCGCTACCAAATCTGAATAAAATTTATTCTGTCATGATACAAGAAGAACGAGTCAGAACTATCGCAAGGAACAAAGAAGAGCGAGGAGATGTCATGGGACTCGCAGTCCAAATTTGAGAAAAGAATAGAGGGCATGATGAGTTCAAAGACAAGTGCACTAACTGCAACAGAGATGGGCATGTTGCCGCTAATTGCTTTCAGCTAATTGGATATCCCGATTGGTGGGGTGATAGGCCGAGAGGTGAAGGCAAAAGCGGTACACGAGGTAGAAGCCAAAATACGAGAAGCAGATGAGATCGAAGAAATATTCCAAAGTGAAGTTGAGACTCCAAATCTGACAATTGTAGTATTTGTCAACCTACCAAGCTTCTGCCAGACACAAGGAATTCAATGTCAGGTTGTAAGAAACTGTGTTGTACAAAATTGTCAAAAACTCTATAACTTCAGCATCATCTCCCGACATCGTCAGAGATTTTTTGATCTTTGCGGAGGTACACACTATACCCAATGTTTTTCAAAACCATTACATCTACGTGTTTGTGTGTGTGTGTGTGATTTTAATTGTCCTTAAACTAGTTGGTTAAAGAATATAAAACAATTGAAGCATCTAAAATACAAATGTGCATGAATAAGTATTTCTAAAATGTAACAGTTCACCTATATAGTTACTAATAGAAGCTTTATAAAACTGGATATTTTGATTTTATTATTATGTTTATGAGTTACTATATGATAGTGATGATTTTTAATCTATTTAATATTTTTCTACAGAAAATCATGAGTTGTATTCAGATGTGGTTGGTCTATTTCAAGAAATAAGAAAAAAAAATTAAAGAGACAGATACATAGTTTTTCTACTGCATATCAAATACCATATGGCATCTTCACGTAGAGTTGAAAGCAGAAAATTTTCTCCACAAAATCCATAACTAACACAAAAATTAAAGAGACAGATACATAGTTTTTCAGTGAACAAAAACATTACAACAAGTGAAAGATGAATTCAGCAGCAACATTTAACTGTTGATATTACAATGTATTGGCTCTGTGAGTGAGTTTCTCTAACCTAGTGACCTTAAATTAAAATGAAATAGAATAGAATATACTGCACAGACACCACCACTAGCAATTGAAACAAACACACGTTTATTTTGACACATCAATTTAAATATAAAATTTGACAACAATTTCAATGAACAAAACATTACAACAAGTGAAAGAAGAATTCAGTAGCAACATTTAAGTAGAATAAAACTGGATTAACTGTGAAGTCAGAGAAACCGGATCCATTTTCTGTAGTCAGATCAATAAAACTGTGAAGTTTCACTAACCTTAACTGGCAAGAGCTCAATTTCTGTGAAAGCTATTTAACTTTACCATCAAAATTACATAAAGCTTGTCACCCACTCCATCAACAAACCGAAAGCATGCATGCCTCCATTTCCTAATAAGAAACAAAGAACCACAAATTCCCCAGAAACCTGCTGCAAATCCAACTCCCATGCCAAGAAACACTGATTCTCGTATGGAGTCATCATCTTCATTCTCCGGAGATGGAGTTGCATTTTTAGGATTTTCTTCTTCCGTGGTACAATTATTAAGAGGATCTCCACATAGTTTAGGATTCCCGATGTAGCTTGATGCATTAAAACTTTGAAGTTGAGTTCCTATTGGTATTTGTCCGTCAAAATTGTTGTAAGATAAATTCAAATAATCCAAAAAGTTTAAGAGAGACATGGTTTGAGGAATTTCTCCACAAAACTTATTATTAGATAGATCAAGAGATTCCATATGTTCCATTCCTCCAATCTCTTTCGGTATTGTTCCATTAAAATTATTGTGAGATAAGTTCAATGATTGAATTTGAACAAGCCGAAATAATTCTAATGACACTTCTCCAGACAAGCTATTGCTTGATAGGTCAAAAGTCCGCCTTTCTGATTGGATGTTAGACGGATAATCTTGACCTTTTATAAACAACTGAATTGTAGTTCTATAAAATGAATAAATGTTAGAAGTAATCATTTGAGTCAAGTTATAAATGCACTCTGGCATAGATCCTGAAAGTTTGTTATGTGCAAGGTCTAAATGAAACAAAGAAGATTGATCGAATAACTGTGTTGGAATAGTCCCTTCAAATTGGTTTGCTCTCAATATTAATACTTCTAAGTTTTGTGACATCTTGATTGGTATGGTTCCTGAAAATTCATTTTCTCCCAAGTTCAAGATCCACAATTGTGTCCAATAAGAGACGTGCTCCAGAACTTCCCCAGATAGCTTATTATTCCACAAGTTAATGGATTGTAAATCTTTCGAGTTCTTCCAACTATGTGGAATTGATCCTGAGAAAGAGTTGTAAGAAAAATCAACTCTAAGGGCATTCGGTGATATGTTTGGGAGTCCTCCTGTGAAACTATTGTTTGACAAATATAAAGTATCTCCCTTTAGTGTTAGGTTTGATATGTCCCCAGTCAAGGAATTGTTTGACAAATCAAGATAATCAGATATTCTTTCTATAAGGCTCGAAAAATTGTTTCTATCTACCAATGAAATTCCCGAACTCGATAAGTCGAGAGATTGCAGTGACTTCTGTGTATATATCCAAGAAGGAAAGTTTGGACCTTGATTTGTATTACTCAATAAAAGATAACTGAGTTGAAAAGGAGGAACCCAATCCAAATTAAATTGGAATACAAAATTAGAACTTGTCAAGTCTAGTGAATCTAAATTAGAGAGTTTGGAAAAAGTATTTTCTGAAATTTCACCTGAGAAATTATTATGACCAATAGACAAGTAATTTAAATATGAGAGGTTTCCTAAAGTAGAAGGAATATTGGAACCACTTAACATGTTACCGTAAAGGTCAAGGTGTTGAATATTTGGTAGTTGGCTTATTCCATCTGGAAGTGATCCTTGTAGTTTGTTAAAAGAGAGATCAAGGTATCTCAGATTTTGAAGGTTTAGCAAGCTTGAAGGTATCTCACCGTGTATTTTACTACTCGAAAGGTCAAGATAGGTGACATCTTTGGTGAGATTAAAAAACCAATTTGGTAACTGAGAGGTAAAGTTGTTGTAAGAAAGATCAAGGGTTAAAAGTGAAGACAAATTCAAATATTGAATAGATGGGTTGATGATGAAGTTGTTCAGTTTACAATAACTCAACTGTAACTCTAATAGTGAAGGAAGTGTATTAACAGCTTGAAGCCAATTGGTTACCTTATGAAGATCAATAAAACTAAGGTTGAGATATTTCAAAGAAGAAAGTGGAGAAAGCCAATCAAGATTATCCATCTGAAGAGTAACACCAAAGGGGGAGGATAAGTCAAGGTACAAAAGGTTAGATGCATGTGTGATGTTGTGTTGAATGGTTGTAAAACTTATCACATCAAATTCATTCTTACTCAAATCCAAGTAACTGAGAAACTCAAGTTCTAGAATACACATATTGATTTCACCTGTCAAAGTTATGTAAGGTAGATCTAAGTTGAGATCGAGTTTTGTAACTCTGTTGGTTATGTTGTCACAGGAGACTCCTTTCCATGCACAACAATCTTTTTCGGTTGACCATGTTGATAGCTCACCATAACTATCATTGATTCCCTTTTTGAAGATTGATAATATCTCTTTATCTTTCTCATTGCATCGAACCCATTTGTGATCATTGATTGACATGCATTTGTGAAATGTGGTTAAAGATAAAAGTAGAAGCAAAAGAAGTGGCATTTGTGTAGTGATAATGGTCATCATGAGTGATTGTTTGGCTCAGAGAATACGATAGAATTGAAATGGGATTGGGAGTATAATTTGTTTGCAGATTCCAGTGTGGTTATATAATATGTTGGCTTATGTGGAAAACTAAACAAATGAGGCCTGGTTGTTAGAAAAATAAAAGCAGAGAAGACTTCGAATTTTCTTTGTACTCATTACAAGTTTCATTTTGTTAGCCCTATGATAGTCCTGTGATTATTACACATTTTTTTTTTGTCTAAAGTAATTAGAGTCACATACATTAAGTACATTAAGTGTAAAGAAGTGGAGAATTATTATACCAAAAAAATAAGAAGTGGAGAATTTGATATTCGAATATTAATGTTGTGAATTTGATTAAAATACACTAATAATGTTGGGTGGGTTCACTTTTCAAAGAAGAGATTTTGTGATTCAAGTGATAAAGCATTGCTTAGTTTAAGCAATAATTTGAGTATGTGCTTTCTATCCTTTATATTTTTATTTGTTGTTTAAATCTCTCTTTATGATGTGTTAGTTTACCTTAATTGATGATTACTAGTGTTCATATTTACTAGAAGACTATTTGTTCGATCACTATTGCTCCATTATAACTGAAAAAGAAAACTGATTCAAATTAAACTGCACAAAATTGAATTGAATGTGATCGATTTTTTTTAAATAGTTATCTAAAACTAATAATCTTATCTTTGAATTAAATAAATTTTTGTTACAATATTTATTCAGAATGGTACGAACACCCCTACCAACCAATGTTGAGTGCACCTATATTAATTGTAAGTTGTCTCTTTTTGACTTGACAGTTGACAAAGTGTATGGCATGCCGATGGAAATAATATATTTTTAAAAATAATTAAATAATATGTGTTGTTTTGTGTATGTGATTGATCAAATGTTAATGGACTATACTACAAGTATTTCTGGAATTATAGAATTGTTTATGTGAAACTCATGTTTTAAACGTGCTGACAAATTATTGAAACTTATCATGAGTTAGTTGAATTCAATTGTATGGATGAGTCATCTACCAAAGTAACTTTTACTGTCAATTGATGTTAATATCACCTAATTCAATTCAATTCATTCATGAATGGTATGGTACTATGGTATATATTGTGCCCGACAAACAAGATTAATTGTTGACTTATTGTGATAATAAATTAAATGTGTAGTTTCACTAGACCCTTACTCGTGCGATGCACGGATGTGATGCGTTATTTTATATTATAATCGGAGAAATTGAAACAATAAATATTTTCAAAATAATAAAATAGAGAATCCGAGATTCAAACTTCAATCATAAGTGTTTTCGTTTAATTAGTCCACAAATAAAGATATCAAATTTATACTCCCTCCGGTCCTTTTTATAAGGAACACTTTGAAAAAATCACACAGACCAAGGAAACACATTTAACATAGTTATTTTCATTTAATACTCTTATAAATTTAAATTTATTTCATGTTTACCCTTATTTAATTACTTTTTATTCAACTAACTTACTTATTTTTAAATTCTCTCTCTAATAATAAATAGGGGCATAAGTGAAATTGAACATTTAGAACATTTGAAAATTGGTCAAAGTTTCTTATAAAAAGGACCAAATTTTTGTGAAGAAGATTTCCTTCTTGAACTTGGCTGGGTTTTGATGATAACAAACTCACATCATAAAAGAAGAAAGCTTATTGAGGCTCAACATGAGGAAACAACATCAAGACCAAAGTATTAGACTTAGTATTTAAATTATTTGTAAGTATGGTCCTTATCTTTGATTTATTACTTTTAATAAATATATAACTTAGAATGCTCAGAAATTATTTTAAAATTAATTACACATAAATTTCTAAGTTGAATATAAAAGTCCTATGAAGCAAGCTTTTAAAATTATAAAAAACTGATTTTGAAAAATAGGTGTCAGGACCTTTTAAATCTGTTCGGTCGTTAACCGTTTTAAAATGATCTGTTGCTGTTGGTAATTCAAAGCAGTGCAACGTTTGAATTTTGAAACCAGTTCCTTTTACATCGCCTGTTCGTAACAACAGTCTTAATATGTCCTGGACAGAATGCATATTTTATGAACCATTGCATTTTTTAAACATAACTTTTTATTATATGTTTTTTTCTAAAAGTTGTCTTGCTTCATGGACATTCTAAAGCCTCTATAAATATATTTGTGATCATTACAATCAAGAACAACTTTCATATTCACAATATTTCTAAGTTATTAATATCACTTTTTCTCATAAACTTTCAAACATATATCTTGTGAAACTTTGCCTATATTTTCATATCCATAAAAGTTTCTGAGCACTAAGATATATACATTATTAAAGTGATATTGATTTGATAACAGCCATACATAGTTTTCTTCATTGTAACTTTGTATTGTTGCTTGTTTTCCAAAGTTGTGGAAACAAGTGTTGTTTAAGATAGTGGGGTGCTATCTTGTGTTGTATGAGAATTTCACCATAGGGTTTGGTGAAGATTCTTGTGGTTAAAGATAGTGGGGTGCTATCTTGTGTATGTTAGAAAGATTGTTAGGGGGTCTTGGGGTAAGATTGCTTGTAACAAAGATTCTAACATAGTGAATTCCTTCGCGGGGTGTGAAGGGAGTGGACGTACCGATAGGGGAACCACTATAATTCTCTTGTGTCGCTTTTCTCTTTCCCTTTTCTCTTTTATTTTTCAGCATATTGTTATTACCTTCATCATAACTTTCAAGATCAAAACATCTCTAAAATAACCAAAAAGTCTTAAAACCTAATTCATCCACCCTATTAGGTTGCACTCTTAATCTTACAATTGGTATCAGAGCGGGTTATAGGTAACCTGTTCCTAAAAGATCCCGAATGGCTTCCGCAAATTCACAACCAGTTTTTAGAGATGGTGGTAGCAGTAACAAGCCCCCATTGTTCATTGGTGAATATTTTGATTTTTGGAAAATTCGTATGAAGGCACATTTAGAAGCACAAGGAGATGGTATATGGAAAGCCGTTGTTGAAGGACCATTTGTTCCTATGAGTGTTGTAAATGGTGTAGGCACACCCAAAATCCAAAGTTCATGGGATGAGGATGATAAGAAAAAAGTACTCAACGACAAAAAGGCAATCAATATACTTCAAAGTGCACTTAGCATGGATGAATTTTTCCGTATTTCAACATGTGAAACAGCAAAGAATATATGGGATACATTGGTGGAAACTCATGAAGGAACCGTTGAAGTTAAAAGATCTAGATTGAACACCTTGAGTCAAGAATACGAATTATTCACAATGCAGCCTGGAGAATCAATCCTCAACTTGCAAAAAAGATTCGTGCATTTGACAAATCATTTAAAAGCACTTGGAAAAACATTCTCTAATGATGAATTAAATCTCAAAGTTCTTAGATCATTGACAAGAGAATGGCAACCAAAGGTAACAGCAATATCAGAAAAGAAAAGCCTCTCCAAAATGACTTCTGCAACATTATTTGGTAAACTACAAGAACATGAAATTGAACTTGGGAAATTAGAAAAGCATGAAGTGCAAGAGAAGAAACACAAAAGTCTCGCCTTAAAATCAAAAGCAAGAGATTATGATAGTAATGATGAAGAGTCTCAATCGGAAAGTGAAGAAGATGATGATGTAGAAGTAATTGTCAAGAAACTTAAGGAATTACTGAAAAGAGACAAAACAAAGAAATTTGATCAAGGAAAAAAATTTAATGGCGAATCCACTTCCACACAAAATATAACTTGTTATGAATGTGGGAAACAAGGACACATAAAGACGGATTGTCCAAAACGTGCAAAGAAAAGTAGTTTCAAAAGAAGAAAGGAGTCAAAGCCCAAAAGAGCCTATATTGCATGGGATGATAATGAAGTAAGTTCATCATCCGACTCGGAGACCGAAGAATATGCAAAACTCGCATTAATGGCATCACATCATTCCGATGATGAATGTGAAGAGGTTAGTAGTATATCTTCTTCTTATGATAATGATTTTCAAAGTGCTATTAATGTATTACTCAATGAATGTAAAATTTTATATAAAACGGTGTCAACACAAAAGAAACAAATTCAATCTCTTGAAGAAAAGATTGACACCATGGAAATGAATTTTGAAATTGAAAAACAAAGTTTTCTTGAAAAAGAAAAACAGAATTTTACATGCAAAGAGTGTGATTCACTTTCCTTCCAAATTGTCCAATTGAAAAGAGTTCTTGAAAGATATGAAAAAGGACAAGTTAGATTGGACAATATCCTTAGTCAACAAAGATTTTCTAATGATAAAAGTGGACTTGGTTATTCTAATTTTGACAAACCAAGTACAAATAAAACAATCTTTGTTAAGGAAATTGACCAATCCACCAAAGAGAAAGTGAATAAAGCACAAAAAGTTAATCATAATCCTAAGAAGATATTTCCTAAAAAGAAATCCTATATTCCTAGATATAGAAGTAATTGTGTTCCTACTTGTTTTTATTGTGGTATAAATGGCCATACACCTAATGCTTGCTATGTAAGGAACATTGGTGTTCCTAATGGGGAGTATATATGGATAAAGAAAGGAACTAACCCAAGAGGACCCAAAGAAAAATGGGTACCTAGAAAATATTATTAATTGTTTTGTAGGTACTTGAAGACCATATGTTAAAATTGTCATATTAAGATTGGTTTCTTCAAGATACAAGACCATATGATATAGTAGGATTAAAGTTTTCATTGAATTAAAGATGATTTGAAGAGCATCAACATTGATATTTTTATTGACATCAAATCATTGTGAAGAAGATAAGTATTTTTAATATATATTGTATATAATTTCCCTTATATTATTATTATTCTTTGAATTCTACTCTTTCTTCTTTTTGATGATGTCAAAAGGGGGAGAAGGAGTATATACTTGTATGCTTGTGTTTTGTGGTTAAAATTTTTCAGGATATTCATTTGCAAAACAAAGGGGGAGACATACAAGATAGGGGGAGATTCATTGAGCAACAATGTCAAAAAGATATGGTTTGTCATCATCAAAAAGGGGGAGATTGTGAAGAAGATTTCCTTCTTGAACTTGGCTGGGTTTTGATGATAACAAACTCACATCATAAAAGAAGAAAGCTTATTGAGGCTCAACATGAGGAAACAACATCAAGACCAAAGTATTAGACTTAGTATTTAAATTATTTGTAAGTATGGTCCTTATCTTTGATTTATTACTTTTAATAAATATATAACTTAGAATGCTCAGAAATTATTTTAAAATTAATTACACATAAATTTCTAAGTTGAATATAAAAGTCCTATGAAGCAAGCTTTTAAAATTATAAAAAACTGATTTTGAAAAATAGGTGTCAGGACCTTTTAAATCTGTTCGGTCGTTAACCGTTTTAAAATGATCTGTTGCTGTTGGTAATTCAAAGCAGTGCAACGTTTGAATTTTGAAACCAGTTCCTTTTACATCGCCTGTTCGTAACAACAGTCTTAATATGTCCTGGACAGAATGCATATTTTATGAACCATTGCATTTTTTAAACATAACTTTTTATTATATGTTTTTTTCTAAAAGTTGTCTTGCTTCATGGACATTCTAAAGCCTCTATAAATATATTTGTGATCATTACAATCAAGAACAACTTTCATATTCACAATATTTCTAAGTTATTAATATCACTTTTTCTCATAAACTTTCAAACATATATCTTGTGAAACTTTGCCTATATTTTCATATCCATAAAAGTTTCTGAGCACTAAGATATATACATTATTAAAGTGATATTGATTTGATAACAGCCATACATAGTTTTCTTCATTGTAACTTTGTATTGTTGCTTGTTTTCCAAAGTTGTGGAAACAAGTGTTGTTTAAGATAGTGGGGTGCTATCTTGTGTTGTATGAGAATTTCACCATAGGGTTTGGTGAAGATTCTTGTGGTTAAAGATAGTGGGGTGCTATCTTGTGTATGTTAGAAAGATTGTTAGGGGGTCTTGGGGTAAGATTGCTTGTAACAAAGATTCTAACATAGTGAATTCCTTCGCGGGGTGTGAAGGGAGTGGACGTACCGATAGGGGAACCACTATAATTCTCTTGTGTCGCTTTTCTCTTTCCCTTTTCTCTTTTATTTTTCAGCATATTGTTATTACCTTCATCATAACTTTCAAGATCAAAACATCTCTAAAATAACCAAAAAGTCTTAAAACCTAATTCATCCACCCTATTAGGTTGCACTCTTAATCTTACAATTTTTTTCCCAAAGTGTTCCTTATAATAAGGACCGGAGGGAGTAATTAATTAGAGCATCTAGTTTTATAAATCTATAAATAAGGGATTCGAACAACTTCTCAATAGTCATTCTTTCTGTTTGCATTAAATCATCGGCTAACGGAACAACAATAGGACCAGTAATCTGAATCACACCTTGGATTATTTGGAAGTTAGTATAGAAGATCAGTTAATTGACAAAAAAATGAAAATGAAAATTACACATTTAAATGATACATAGATAATAGATTTATGTTGGTTTGGAATTACCATATGAATGCTGATTTGAATTACTCCACACAAAAGACCCGCAAATTCGTAAAAGAGGATGAATCATATGAACAAAGAAATAACACAGATTAATGTGAAGTATTTAGTTTTGAAAAAAATTCTTGGATGTAATCATCACAAAAATACCAAAACCACTAAAAGAAAGAGATTAAAACAAAAATTAAGAAGAAGAAGAATGATAGTCACCCATCTGCAAAAAGGAAATATTAACAAATAATCACATAATTTGGAAATGAAGAGAAACATAAAAATCTCATGAATGAAGGTAATATATATAGGGGGTAAGGGATAGACACATTTAAGGAGAAAAAAAAACTTGAAAAAAGCATATGAAAAGATAATGCATATAAATGGTGAATATATTATTAGGCATATAATTTCTTCAAAGTAAATGTTGCATATGAAAAGACAAATGAAACAGATACATATTGATTGGTGGGCATTGGAAGAGAAATAAGAATTAAATTAACCACTAAATTGAGTTTTAGAGAGAAGTAGGAAGTGATGTGGCATGATAAAGTGATTTAATTGGATGTATTGAATGACATGGCTAAATGAAAAAATTTGATTGGTTTAAGTGGATTAGGGTTTAGATAAACATTAGGATAACTATTTAGGAATTATATATATAGATTTCATGGAAATCAGGTTGACGACCTCCGTCAAAAAAAAAGGTTGACGACCTAACACACACCAACAACGAAATTCTACTGAGTCGTTGTCATTGTCATAAAGTTTTTGTGAAGGATTTAGTTTACTTCTTCTAGGTGCTCGGAGCTAAGTTTAGGGTCCGTTTGACCTATCATTTTTTGAGTTTATGCAAATAGCTTATGCAATATAAATTAAGTTTTATGTTATTTTATAAGTTCATACTAGTGAAAATTGTAATTTTATAAGCTATTTTATCACAAACTACTTTGACAAACTTATAATAATAAATAAAAATTGCATAAGTTGTTTGTATAAGCTCTAAATAAGAGGAAAAAAAGTCAGGTCAAACGATACCTTAGTTTTGGTTGCATATTACTCCCTCTGTTTTTTTTTTTTAAGTGTTCAGTTGGAATAGTAACACACAATTAAGAAAATGTACTTTTGCACCTTATCTTTTTATTATACTCTAATGATAATCCACCAATAAATTCTTATATATTTTATGTACGAAAAAAAATAAAAATAAAATTTAATTTTCTAAATATATAGCATTAATTAGTTTTATTGAAAAAGATAAGAGTAATTAACAAAGTGTACCATTAACAAATCGTATCTTTAAACATCAAATTGACAGTTATTTAGAAATGCTAAATCTGACGAAACTGGACAAGAAAAAACGGAGAGAGTAGTATTTTTAATATTTCTAATTTAATTTAATAAAATTGATTACTACGGAGTATTAAATTTATCAATTTATTCTTATTAATTTTAATAATATTTCAAATTTTATATATTTTATTATAATTTTGCTCTTTAGTCAAAAAAAAAAATTATGCTTTTGCTTTTGTATTAAAATATCAATGTATACAAAAAAATAGGAAAAAAAAACACCAAAAAGATTATAGAAAGTAGGGCCAGCCTTGAGGGAGTTCAAGGTGCCCTGTGCCGGACCTCCATTTTTCGGGGGCTTCAAAAATAATTGGCTAAATTGCACTTTTGGCCCCCTAAGTTTCAGAAACTTGCAATTTTGGCCCCTTATGTTTCAAAATAACACTTATAGCCCCCTAAGTTTCAAAAAGTTGCGATTTTGGCCCCCTATGTTTCAAAATAGCAATTTTGGCCCCCTAAGTTTCAGTAGTTGCGATTTTGGCCACCTATGTTTCAAAATAGCACTTTTGGCCCCTATCTTTACCCCTTTTGCAAAAGGTCAATTTTGATCGAGTCAAAGTTGATGTGGCAAGTCACTTAAGTGACTCAGCTGCCACGTCAAAATTTTTTTGTCATCTTATAATTAAAAAAACTAAAAGAATAAAAAATAAAAGGAAGAAGTCACATGCTTTAAATTTATTCTTTCACTACGTTCAAAAAAAAAAAAATTATTCTTTCACTAACACACATATATAATCTCAAATCCTAAAGAATTAACCAAATACTTCGTGACGTTTATTCAAAAGGATTTTTCACTATACGTAAAAAAAAACCTAATTCCAAATCCAAAAATAGGAAACAATGGAAATTGAAAACTCTTCGTGCTTTTTGTTATGTCTTTTTAATTATGTAATGACTTCATATATGTAATGACTTGATTTGTTATGTCATTTTGATTTAGAAAAGTGTCTTGAACTTTCATTTAGAAAAGTGTCTTGAACTTTCATTTTGCAAAAGGGGTAAACATAGGGGGCCAAAATTGCTATTTTGAAACATAGGAGGTCAAAATAGCAACTTTTTGAAATTTAGGGGGCCAAAAGTGCTATTTTGAAACATAGGGGGTCAAAATTGCAACTTCCTGAAACTTAGGGGGCCAAAAGTGCTATTTTGAAATATAGGGGGCCAAAAGTGCAATTTAGCCAAAATAATTTATACAGTAGTAGGTTTTTTAAAAAATTAACTAAAAAGTCCTAATGTTCTTACATTCTGACACATTTTAGCAAATACAGTCATAATGAAAGCCCATACTTTGCTGGGGTTAAGGGACATCTCCTCACTAACATTAGCTAGAGAACCATGTTTGTGTAATCAAAATATTACCAATTAAGTAAACAAAACCATTACACTCATAAACAAGTAAGTATAAAATCAAATGGTATTTTGGTATTTCAGATAATTTTTATTTATAGAAAAAGTTGTCCTATGATTTTGTGAGAGACAAAAATTTCAATATTTATCCGGTTTTTAAATCTAACATGTTACAACTAGTTGTGATGTCCAATCCAATCACTTACTACATCAACTAATGCCAAGGCTTAATATTAAGACTTAAGATAAAGATATGATAATATCATTTGTTGATCTGAATCTGTGTAGGAGGATGCTGATAACCCAAATAGCCACTACAGAGACCAATGATGAAGGTGAAAACTCTGAATATTTTTTCTATTCTTATATTACTACGTCTAAAGCCTTCATCCTTTTGATTTTGAACCTTTTCCTATCCCACAAAAATTGTTGGACTCAAAACACATGTTTACACAACATGCGGAAGATCTTAAGCATTGATTGGCTTCCACCAAACCTGTTTTGGAGAGTATCACTCAAACGAATTTACCATCAAATAAGAAAACATATTCAACACATTTTCTCTATTTCAAATAAGTATGATTATTGATTGTATACTTATAGGTATTTCTTAGTAACTTTTGGTCTCTAAATTGTGTTGTGTTGTGTTGTCATACATACCAACCACACAACAGGGGAAAAGACAGAGGACTTAAAAATAATTCCTAGTTAGAGCACTACAATATGCCTCTTTATGCAACATGAAAGGGTTGAATGAATTTTACTTAATTTTGAATAGAAAAATATTTGGGAACCCTCTCACTTACTGACACACATGACACAACTATCCAATCCCCTAATACACCTCGAGATATTTCATTTTGCACGGAAAAATTTTACATGAAAATTTTAGTAATGTCATAGCTATGAATCTCAGTGACTCATACTTCTGCACTACACATGGAACATACATTAATATATATGTAGACAATAATAGTAATTTAAGAAAATATACGTGAAAAATATGATCTCATATGATATAAAATTGTTGAATGATCAAAAACATTACAGCAAGTGAAAAATATGATCTCATTCTCATATCATAGAACTCTTCAATCTGCATAACATTTCAGGATCTGCCACATGCATAATGACCTGATAAAATGTAAAGCAAATTACATTGTTTGTGATCAATAATTAAAACAAAATACTCTAGTAATCAATAAATATATGAAGTAGATTTCACAAACCTTAACTAGCAGGAGTTCAATTTCTATGAAAGCTATTTAACTTTACCATCAAAGTTACGTAGACCTTGTCACCCACTCCATCAACAAACCGATAGCATGCATGCCTCCACTTCCTAATAAGATACAAAGAACCACAAATTCCCCAGAAACCTGCTGCAAATCCAACTCCCATGCCTAGATACAACGATTCTGGTACAGGTTAGTGAGTTAGTGACATATAACTGATATAAGTTACGAGATTGTAGTGTGATTTGTTGTCTATTTTAACAAAATAATTTATTTTAAAGTTATTTTAATAATTATTATTATTATTATTATTATTATTATTAATTTGTTAAATGTGTTTTTTAGTTGGTCAAAGACATGTTTTTTTTTTTTTTAATTCAATTTATTTGGTTTTAATCCTAATTATAAGGATTTTCGGTTATGCTTTGCAACAATAACTTTTTAACTACATCATCATCATGAGTATATGAATAACAAAGAATTGAGGAGTGAGGGGTGGGAGAAGAATTGAAGCAAGTCACACTCACGGTATTTACACTCACTGTGTTCATCTATGGCTCCTCCTTACTATGTTTTGATACGTGACATAAAATAGAGAAATTATTTTCCTCTTCATCACAAATTGAGTTGTTATCTTCCTGGATTACATCACCGGTGTCTAATAATGTCTTGCTAGTTCTGTCACCTCGGATATGATTCATATCCGGGAAGGACCTGTTGAATCCTGGGGGATTTGCGCTTATGAGGCGGATAAACCCTTAAGGACAATGCGATCAGCACGCCTCAGGTATTGTATCACGTTCACTAATTTGTAGGTTTATGATTATGTGGTTGTTTACTATGCGAATGACATCAAACTACTACACCCACAAGAGATAAGTTCCTATGAACTCTATTTTAATTTATTCTCTATAATATATTTGTTGAATTACTTAATTTAATTAATATATGGTTGAATATTGTGAATAGGTCCAATTTTTACAACAATCTTAAGGATTTATTCTATTATATAGTATGCTCAGATTATAGAACCCTAAAACCCCAATTTTGCGGCGAGAGAAGAATTACACGTTGAATACATAAGTACATTGGGTGATAAAGAATTATATGGATAGCTAAAGTTTCCAACCCACGAAATGATGAAATAATTTTGTGACACATCGAGAGGAATTGGACTTAAGCCATTTGAAATCAACAAGTGATACGAACCCAACCTTTGTGATTGGAGATCCCATGAATAAGGTTCATATGGGTAAGAACAAGTTACTTGTTAGATCTGCTAGCACAAAAAATTAGTTAATTAATTTTTGTCTTAGTCCTTTTCCTATGGTGTGAGTGAGAAAGTGCTAGATACTACATTATTGAGAGGTTAAACTTATTATAAAGTTTTTAATGAATTTCATATCTCTTATGGGTGGTGTATGATTTGCAGCATACACTTGATGAAATCACCTATTTGAGTGTCAAGTGGGGCCGCTTGTATGAGATCTTGGCGAAATCTCTAGAGCACTCATGAAAGAATTCAGGCACGCGCACGGCCTATTCGCGCAACACAGCGGCAACAACAAGGACTGTGGGGTGTAATGCGATTGGTAGACCGCTAACATACGCTAAGTTTAATTGGTTCATATAGCTTGCTACACAAATGTTACTGTGTGTTAAGTACTATCAGTCTAGCACTAGTTCATATAGCTTGCTACACCAGTTTGATGCATTACATCAATGATGTTAATCCAGGAAATGGTTTTTTTTTTTAGTATTCTTGAAAACTTTAAAATAAATTATGGGGGATTGTTGGATATTTTGATATTATAATTTATTTTTAAGTATTATTATTGTTAATTATTAATATTGTTATTATTGTTTACCGGCCGTTTCTATTTACATGCAATATTACTCCATCAATCCTAATAAATAGGAATCATAATTTTTCTTAAAGGAAAAGATAGTGCAACATTAGTATATGTGTCATGAGAGGATCCTATGTATATGGTATATATATAAGAAGATTGAGCTCTCGTATTATGATGGTGTGTGTGCATATCTCTTTCAACCAAGTGAAATGATTTTGAACAAAAATAATTTCCCCACTCATAAAATTGAGTTATCTTCCTGGATTACATCACCGGTGTTTAATAATGTCTTGCTAGTTCTGTCACCTCGGATATGATTCATATCCGGAAGGACCTGTTGAATCCTGGGGGATTTGCGCTTATGAGGCGGATAAATCCTTAAGGACAGTGCGATCAGCACGCCTCAGGCATTGTATCACGGTTCACTATTTTGCAGGTTTATGATTATGTGGCTGTTTACTATGCGAATGACATCAAACTACTACACCCACAAGAGATAAGTTTCTATGAACTCTATTTTAATTTATTCTCTATAATATTTGTTGAATTACTTAATTTAATTAATATATGGTTGAATATTGTGAATAGGTCCAATTTTTACAACAATAAAATAATAAGATGTTAGCTAATGGGAAAGCATGAAAAAAGAAATAGTAGCTCAAAAGAAGTAGTGGAAGACTTTGAATTTTGAAGTCATTGACATGAGTGTTAGCTAATGGGAGTAAGACTTTTGAAAAAGCATAGAATATTTAGAATCATATAACGTATCAAAGAAGTAATCCACTTTCTCCACCAAAACCAATTACATGAGCAACAATGTCCAAATAAATACATATTTTTATATTAAAGTACAAATGATATGGATTCTATTGGTTGAAAATGTTTGCTATGTGCACTATCCCTTAGGCCAACATCCCAGTTGATTAATTTTTATAAAAAACATTTCAAACTTAATCTATAAAACTATAACACAGAAATTTGGATGACACAGAAATTGGTAATTCTCATATACTTTTTCAACATTCAGCAACCAATTAAATTTTTATAAGCACAAAGGGAAATCGACTGTGCAATATGTGAGTTCAGTGAGAGTGTGTACATAATATTATATACTATGAGCTCAAATGAAAAATTTCAGTCTTGTTCATATATGTGAGATCAATGGAAATATGTAGTAAGAATGGTTATCATAAATGATAGTTAATTTTGGATCAGAGAAGAAGATGGAATTCAAATGGGAGTATGATTTGTTAGGAGATGCTGGCGTGGTTATATAATATGTTGGACCGTTAGAAAGAAGAAATAGTTGTCATGTGAGTTTAGTTCAGTTGACAGAGACATTGTATTATATATGCAGGGAGTTGGGGTTCGAATCCCGGACATTCCCACTTATTCATCGGGTGAAATTTCTAGTCATTAGGCTATTTGACAAAAAAAAATTTAGAAAGTTTGGGTTGTTGTACTTTTTGGATAACAATATTTTGTGATCTTTCATAAATCTACCATTCAGTTACAAGAGTAAGCTGCATATACTTTATAGGATGAAAATGCATTTGTGAGTCGATGAATAAGACAAAAAGTACTACTGGATAATCACTATGCTTTATTAGGCCCCGTTTTCATTATTTCTATAAATGAATCATTCACTTTAAAAGTTACACTTCTTTCCACAAAGAAAATGGGGCCAAATAAAGTTTTAATTTTGGAAATGAAAGCTAACTTTTGCTCTCTAATTGTTGGAAATAAAGTTAATTAATTAAAAAGAAGGCACTTGCATGAGGTGATTTATCTTAGAATCAATTATTGTGTATTGTGATGCGGTATATGCTTTCTTGCATGCACTTTTGTTAACAGTTTCTTTTCCTTTGTGTTTACCCTTCATAACCTAGGAGAAGGGGTCTTAGTAATCTAGAGTTCGGCCGCGAGATAAGTAAAGTCTCGTCAAGAAATTGTTCCATCCAAAACTCAATAACTTGGATTTTTTTTTTTTTTTTTTTTGAAACAGAACAATTTTATTAAACAGGCAAATTAGGACACGTCTTCAATAAGTTCCGATGCATGTAAATTTTCACTATGCCAACGTTTAAAGTCATCTATGCCAATAATTCATGTTTGTCTCATTTTCTTTTTAAAAAGTTAATCACATTTTCTTTTTTAAAAATGATTCACACTTAATTTTCTATTATTAAGTAATGGTGTGAGAATACACGAGGAAAGTAGTCAAAAAGAAAAGTTTTTGATTCGTTTTTTCACTTTATTTTAGGGCGACAATGAACTGAGCCGACTCAAATAAAGTTTGAGACTCGATTCGATAATTGGTTTGTTCTATTAGTTAATATTACTTGATACCTATTTTGAAGCAATTTTAACCAAAAAGCAAGATTAAACTTAGTCACCAAGTTAGTTTACTTGGTCACCAAGATAACTTGGTGATGTTGGTCAAAATGAATATAAATAATAATACAAGGTATGATCATCATCTCTCATAAAATTAGATCTGAGTTAGTCCCAACTCTCAATCCTAAGATGGTAACAGAGCCTCCTCCACGGTCAGCTAGGCCGCCTGCTATCAATTTTTGATTGGGCCATTGGTTGAGTTAGGCCCAATACCCAATTCTAAGAGTGTTTTGAATTCGTGACTTACATCATAGAGGTGTGCGTCACACAGGTGCATCATCATCGTTTTCATCATCTTCATAACCTAGCTCAGATTGATCCACCCGGCCCGAGGTGTGCGTCACAGAGGTGCATAATTGATAATTACGAACTAGAAGTTTTCAAGTTATAAATGTTTCTTATACTAATTTCTTAAACTACTAATTGTGGATGCATAACCAATTGCAATAGTTGTCATCTCTTTTTGTTAATTTAACTTATATGATTGTACAAGTATCATCATTGTAAACTAATTTATCTTGGACAAACCATCCAAAATATTGTAGCAAGTTCTAGTTTTACTTAGATATGATTTGCAATATTGTTTTTTCTTATTATTGCAAATCAATTGAGATGACATCTTCACATAATGTAGATTTGGATTGAAGCAAAATGCTGATTACAGCTCATAGCTTAGGTTACCAAGAGTAGTAGAATTTGGTGCATATTAGGAAACACCTGATTTTCTATTGGAACATAATTTCTACACAAACTCTGATTCTGCTGCCATATTGATATATAAACTAATAGAAATAAGTAACCAATTTACTCGTTAAGGTTACATCGTGGAGTTGGTATTTAAGGAATTTGGCATAACATTCTTGTCACTTATTAGTGGTCTTGGGGCTTGTTCAAAAATAAACTTATTAGTGGTCTTGGGATCCTATCCACTATTTAGCGGGGTAAGAGGCCGTTTCGCTAGCACCTGTGTCAGTAGGTTTTGATTGTGCTTGCTTAGGTGTATGTAATGTTCCACTGTTTTTAGAACTATCAGAAGCTGTGTTGTTGGACTGCTTTTCCTGCTTCAGCTGTGTTTGTAGAACTATCAGAAGTTGTGCTAAGTGCAGATATGTGTATCATTTTGAAGGGATGCGTATCATACCAGTGGATGTTCTAGCAGGTATCTGTTTTTGAGGTGTAGTGCTTTGGCTAAGCTTTGGTTCCCATCAGCTTTTTGGGTCTATCAGTGTGTTCTTTAATGGTTGGTTTGATTAGAGTTTTGCGAATTACTGTGTGCTTTAGCATGGCCAATGCAGCTTCCGTGCCTAGCTTTTCGGAGTGTGTAATCGTTTTGGCTTTATTCAGGTATGCCTCTTACTCAATATGGGTGGCATAGATGTTTGAATTCAAGGAAAATCCAACAAACAAGAAATTGAGAGAGTTCAGTACACGGATAACTAACTCCTACAAATATAGAATAAATGTGATGTTAGCACATAGGACTCTGAGAAATTGATTGTTTTCTGATGCTACTGTTCTAATTAAGTTGTTAGTACTGTTGGTATTTTTGTTTTCTTAAGTTTTCTGATGCTACTGTTCTGAGTTTTCGTTGTCATTGGCAACACCATGATAGGAGCTCGGGGGTCATTACCTCGGAATAAGAACAACTGCATACGTGAAATTATAGACAATACTTATTATGGTCATTCTTTTATTGTCCGTAAATCAATTACTCAATACTTATTATTTCTTCTCTTTTCTTTTATGCTCAGTAAATCAATTACTCAACCACATATGTGATTTTCTTTTATGCATGCTATTGTATATTGCTTACATGAATATGTTCTTGTATTCTTTTCGTATAAAACTGTTTATATACTGTCTTCGTTCAGCTAGGATTGATGTTCTTAGACTAAATGTATATTTTTGTTATTCTGTGTATTAAATTGGTCCTCTTCTATGCATCGATTTAGAATTGTTGGAGTTTGATATGGCAGTACCAGGACCATCATTGTAAAGAAATTTTAATAGCAAGTATTTTGAAAACAGAATCTGACTAGTGACCTAGTCTTTCTTGCTGATATTCTGACTTACATCACAAAACTGTTAATCATGTATCAGTATCATGATATGCTCACAAGGCCGTAAATATGAATTACTCTCATTGGCTTCATGCAGCTTACTGCTTTAGATCATGGTTAAACTTGGCAGCTACGTCATCTTCACAGCCTACTAGTATTGATCAACAGAGGCGTGTGTTGCAGAAGTGCATATTCACAGGTAATTAGAGAACAATAGAAACTTACTATGTGTTGAAAATTACTAAACTAGGAGTTGTCATCTCTTTTTGTTGATTTAAGTTTTAAAGATTGTACCAGTACATTAATGTACATAATTATATTTGAAGATATTGTAGCAAGTTCTAGTTTATCTTTGATTTCAAAATATTGGTTTTTCTTTTCTACAGCAATCTTATATGATATAAAATTATTCAATGAACAAAAACATTACAGCAAGTAAAAAATGAATTCTGTAGTAAGCAGTTACATATGAATATGATCTCATTCCTCATATTATAGAACTCTTCAATGTTGACATCACAATAGCTCTGCAATCTGCATAACATTTCATGATCTGCCACTTGCATAATCACCTAATAAAATATGAAGCAAATTACATTGTTAGAAAATCCTCTGTTAAAGTTGCAACCATGTTTGTAACCAATAATTAAAACAAAATACTCTATAGTGTAATCAATAAATATGTGAAGTAGATTTCACAAACCTTAACTAGCAGGAGTTCAATTTCTGTGAAAGCTATTTAACTTTACCATCAAAGTTACATAGACCTTGCCACCCACTCCATCAACAAACCGATAGCATGCATGCCTCCACTTCCTAATAAGAAACAAAGAACCACAAATTCCCCAGAAACCTGCTGCAAATCCAACTCCCATGCCAAGAAACACTGATTCTCGTATGGAGTCATCATCTTCATTCTCCGGAGATGGAGTTGCATTTTTAGGATTTTCTTCTTTTATAGTACAATTATTAAGAGGAGCTCCGCATAGTTTAGGATTCCCAATGTAGCTCGATGCATTAAAACTTTGAAGTTGAGTTCCTATTGGGATTTTTCCATCAAAATTGTTGCATGATAAATTCAAATATTCCAAAAAGGTTAACAGAGACATGCTTTGAGGAATTTCACCACAAAACTTATTATTAGAGAGATCAAGGGACTCCATATTGTTCATGCCTCCAATCATCTTAGATATTGTTCCAATAAAATTATTCTGAGATAAGTTCAACGTTTGAACTTGAACAAGGTGAAATAATTCCAGTGGCACGTTTCCAGACAAGTTGTTAGCTGAAAGGTCAATAGTCCGCCTACGTGGGTTAATACGGTACATATAGTCTTGACCTTTTGTAAACAACTCATATGTAACATCAGCATAGAATGAATTCACATTATTAGAAGCAACCATTTGAGTCAAGTTGTAGGCACAATCAGGAATAGATCCCAAAAGTTTGTTTTGTGCAAGGTCCAAATGAAACAAATCAGGGAGATTGAATAGTTGTGGTGGAATAGTCCCTTCAAATAGGTTATCTCTCAATATGACCACTTGTAATTTTTGGGACATATTGATTGGTATGGTTCCAGAAAGTTTATTTTTCCCCAAGTTCAAGTTATGCAATTGTTTCAAATCAGAGAAGGGTAACAAAACTTCACCAGATAGCTTATTACTCCATAAATTAATGATAATTAATTCTTTCATGTTATTCCAACTATGTGGAATTGATCCTGAGAAGGAGTTGTAAGAAAAATCAACAACACCGGCATTCGGTGATATGTTTGGGAGTCCTCCTGTGAAACTATTGTTTGACAAATATAAAGTATCACCCTTTAGTGTTAGGTTTGATATGTCCCCAGTCAAGAAATTGTTTGACAAATCAAGATAATCAGATATTCTTTCTATAAGGCTCGAAAAATTGTTTCTATCTACCAATGAAATTCCCGAACTCGATAAGTCGAGATATTGCAGTGACTTCTGTGTATATATCCAAGATGGAAAGTTTGGACCTTGATTTGTATTTCCCAAATAAAGTTCATGGAGTTGAAAAGGAGGAACCCAATCCAAATCAAATTGGAATACAAAATTAGAACTTGACAAGTCTAGTGAATCTAAATTAGAGAGTTTGGAAAATGTATTTTCTGAAATTTCACCTGAGAAATTATTACCACCAATGGACAAGTAATTTAAGGATGAGAGGTTTTCTAAAGTTGAAGGAATATTGGAACCACTTAACATGTTACGGTAAAGACCAAGGTGTTGAATATTTGGTAGTTGGCTTATTTCATCTGGAATTGAACCTTGTAGTTTGTTAAAAGAGAGATCAAGGTATCTCAGATTTTGAAGGTTTAGCAAGCTTGAAGGTATCTCACCATGTATATGGTTACCTGAAAGGTCAAGATAAGCGAGATCTCTGGTGAGATTAAAAAACCAATTTGGTATCTGAGAGGTCAAGTTGTTGTAAGAAAGATCAAGGGTTAAAAGTGAAGACAAATTCGAATATTGAATAGATGGGTTGATGATGAAGTTGTTCAGTTTACAATCACTCAGTTGTAATTCTAATAGTGAAGGAAGTGTATTAACAGCTTGAAGCCAATTGGTTACCTTATGAAGATCAATAAAACTAAGGTTCAGATATTTCAATGAAGAAAGTGGAGAAAGCCAATCAAGATTATTCATGTGAAGAGAAGCATAGATGGAATCAGTGGATAAGTCAAGGTAGATAAGGTTAGATGGATGTGTGATGTTGTGTTGAGTGGCTGGAATATTCATCACATCAAAATGATTCAAACTCAAATCCAAGTAACTCAGAAACTCAAGTTGTAGGATAGACAAGTTAATCTCACCAGTCAAACCATGATTGCCGAGATCAAGTTCTGTAACTCTGCCAGTAATGTTGTCGCAATGGACTCCTTCCCATGCACAGCAATCTATTTCGGTTGACCATGTTGATATCTTACCATAACTATCATTGATTCCCTTTTTGAAGATTAACAATGTCTCTTCATCTTTCTCATTGCATTGAACCAATTTTTGATCATTACTAGACACACTTCTGTGAAATGTGGTTAAAGATAAAAGTAGAAGCAAAAGAAGTGACATTTGTGAAGTAAGAATGGTCATGAATGATTGATTGGTTTGGATCAGAAGAAAAAAAGAAGTTGGAAGAAACAGATGTTATGTTGGTATAGCTTAGTGAGATTGTAGTGTGATTATATAAGATATTTGCTAATGGGAAAGAATGAAAAAAGCGACACAGTCCAAATTTTTTTATATAAAAGTTAAGGAGAGAAGATCCACTATCTTGTATAATTTTTTTTAACTAAGTTTCCTTTAAGCTTCCTTTTTGCTTTGGCTCTAAATTGTTAACTAATATATGTTACTTTTACCATTGAGTAATGGGAAAGCAGATAAGACTTAGAATCATATAATGTAGCAAAGAAGATCCACCTTCTCCACCAAAACCAATTACATTAGAGCTATTAAGTTTCCTTTGAGCTTCCTTTTTTCTTTTGGCTCCAAATTTCCAACCCTCAAGTTGACTAGAAACAAACAAAGTTGCATGCAGCACCAAAAATGTATTCAAAGATAATGAATTGGAGATTTTGTCATTGCTTCATGCTCCGAAAATGTACCGTGTTAAATAAAAGGGCTATTTGAAACTGCATTGCAACATTATGTGAATAATTCATGTTATCAGATGGATTAAATTTATTCAATGCGTTGAATGCTTAGTTCTTTTAAACCCTTTGCGCGCTATTGTATATTGCTTACATGAAAACGTGCATGTATTCTTCTTCGTATGAAACTTTTGATATGCTGTCTTCATTCATCTAGGATTGATGTTTTTCACTAAATTTATATTTTTTTTCTTCTGTGTATGAAATAAATGCTCTGCTATGAATCGATGTAGAACTTTGGGAGTTGGGAGCTTGATATTGCCGTAGCTAGTCTATGATGGCACATGGATGCAGTGTTGCAATTAGCTAGCAGAACTAAAACTAAAAACTTGTGAGTTATTATCTAACACCATGCAAGATCATCAATTGATTCATTTCTTGGGCATGAAGATACCCTGGTCTGTAATATTTATCAAATGTTGGAATTTGCCTTAATCTTGATGAAAACAAAATTCTTGTTTTGCTCTGTTCATGGCACGGCGCGCAGGGGTGGACAGCACGAGGCGCTGTTTCGCGTGCAGATGTGTCTTTGGCCACTGGTTGTGGCGCCAGGGACGGATCCAGGAAATTAAGTATGCGGGGGCAATATATATATATTTTATTTTATTTTTGTCAAGTCACTTAGTAGCAAAACATTTCACTTTAAAGGCGAATAAATAGACTGTCCAGAGTTTGAATCTCACTTCCGATATTCTTATCAGCCGACCTAAACTCACGAGACAATGATATATAATATAACATCAATTGATTGGGACATATGGTGTAGTGAAAAAATACAAATTAGAGCATCAATTCGGAAATTGGTTTATTTTACATTACTACAGCACTTTGCAATTGTTTTCTTTTGAAAAATAACTTATAGGAAGGTGAACATTTACAAGAAAGTTTGGATATACTAGTAATATATATATACTTCAAATGCGCGAGGTGCAGGTCGAGCTGTATATTTGATCTTCATCATTAAACTTGGCAGCTACGTCATCTTCACAGCCTAGCTCATATTGATCAACACCGAGGCATTTGTTGCAGAAGAGCATATTCACAGGTAATTAGAGAACAATAAAAACTTACTATGTGTTAAACTAGGAGTTTTCAATCACCTATTTAATTTTTCTTCTATAATATCATGAAATACTAATTGTATCTCTTTTTGTTAAATTAAGTTTCAAAGATTGTACCAGTAACATTAGTGCAAATAATTGTATTTGAAAATATTGTAGAAAGTTCTAGTTTATCTTTGGTTTCAAAATATTGGTTTTTCTACAGAAAATCAAATCAGATTGCATCTTCAAACAATGTAGAGTTGGAGGCTCCAAATTGTAACTAATACTCCCTTCGTCCCAATTTGTCCCAATTTGATTGACACAGTTGACTGTTGTGCATTATTCACACATGTTGTTTTGACCTTATTTATGTTGGAAGGAAGCTTTAATAGGTGGAGAAAGTGTTTAAATAATTTGAGAGAGGATATGAAACTTGTTGGAAGGGAATTCTACTTATATTATTGAGTGTTTGTAATTTTTGGCTTGGTTTACAAATGACTACCTCTCCCCTATTTATAGTCTTCAAGGGAGAGTTCTACATACTCCTAGAGACTCTTCTACATACTTCTAAGAGAGAGTTCTACAAACTTCTCTATACTTCTACATACATTTTCTACTATGACTTCTACTTATTTCTACATATCTCTAGAACATTCTTTAGACATACTACTTATTACTAAATTTGGGCTTAAACTTCCTAAGGCCCAAAACTAACAAACCCAAAATCAATTTACATATTCAACACCCCCCTTAAACTTGATTTTGCTACTCCAAGTAAATATCTTAATTTGACAAAGTGTTCACGCTTGAGAGGTTTGGTGAAGATATCAGCTACTTGGTCATCTGTCTTCACGTACTCCAACTTCACATCATTGTTAGAAACACACTCTCTAATATAGTGGTAGCGTGTGTCAATGTGCTTACTTCGATCATGGAAGACTGGGTTCTTTGCCAAAGCTATTGCTGACTTGTTGTCCACGAATATCTTGGTCGGCTCCTTTTGCGGCAAACTCAACTCCTTTAATAGGTTTCTCAACCAGATTGCATGACAAACACACGAAGTGGCCGCCACGTATTCCGCCTCACATGTGGAAAGAGTGACAATCGGTTGTTTCTTTGACATCCATGTGAAAGCTGTGTTTCCAATATAGAAAACAAAGCCGCTTGTACTTTTTCGGTCATCCACGTCTCCTCCCCAATCACTATCGCTATATCCAACGAGCTTGTAATCATCAGAAACAGAGTAGTACAAGCCTAAGTTTGTTGTACCTTTGATGTAGCGAAGAATCCTCTTTGCTGCCAATCTTGCCTTGTATCTTTCAACTTCTCCTTTGGAGTTTTTCTTTGCTTTATACACCCACTTTACACCTATCGCCTTGTGCCCTTTTGGAAGTGAGACCAACTCCCATGTTTCATTCTTCTTTATCGCCTTGATCTCTTCGTCCATGGCAGTTCTCCAAGTCTTCTTCTCAAATGCTTCTTGGAAATTCATGGGCTCGCAATCCGCAAATAGACAAAAAAGAGTAAGATTGTCTTGATTTTCGGTTACCTCGTAAATTTCTTGCAAACTTCTAAAGTGATGAGTCTTTTCACTTGGGCTTTCTCCTTCTTCAGAACTCAGAGTTGGTGAAGCCGGCGGAGTAGCAAGATCTTCTCTTGATTCCTCTGGTTCCACATCATCTTCTTCAAATTGTGGAAAGAAGTTGTAGTCCTTATTACTCGTTTTCCAATCCCACTCTCCTTCTTCATCGAAAATGACATTTCGACTAATGATAGTCTTCCCGGTATCAGGATTATAGAGCTTATAGCCTTTGGAGTTGGCGTCGTAACCAATGAAGATGTACTTTTCACTTTTGTCATCTAGTTTGCTTCTTTTCTCGTCCGGTATATGAGCGTGAGCTATGCTTCCAAAGACTCTTAGATGGGAAATTCCAGGCTTTCTTCCACTCCATGCTTCTTGTGGTGTTTTTCCCAACACGCTTCTTGTCGGAGAACGGTTTGATAGATAAACAGCGCACGCAACAGCTTCTGCCCATAGTTCCTTTGGTAGTCTCTTGCTTTTTAGCATGCTCCTCGCCATCTCAAGGATTGTCCTGTTCTTTCTCTCTGCCACTCCATTTTGTTGAGGGGATCTTGGTACCGTCAGTTGTCGTCGAATGCCATTGTCTTCACAATACTTAAGGAATTCGTTTGAAGTAAACTCTCCTCCTCGGTCGGATCTTATTGCTTTAATCATGAGGCCACTTTCCTTCTCAACCAGGGCTTTAAACTTTTTGAAGTTTTCAAACACTTCTGATTTCTCCTTCAAAAAGTACACCCATGTTTTTCTTGAAAAATCGTCAATAAAGAGAAGGAAGTAGTTACTCTTACCGAGTGATCTTGGCTTGATCGGACCGCACACATCTGTATGTATGAGCTCCAACGGCTTTTGCGCTCTTGAGCTCGACTCCTTAGGGAAGCTCATTTTGACTTGCTTTCCAAGTAAACATCCTTCACATACTTGATTGGGGTGGTTGATGTAAGGCAACCCTCTGACCATTTCCTTCTTAGAGAGCAACTCTAATCCTCCAAAATTAAGATGCCCAAATCGAAGATGCCAAAGCCACGACTCTTCTTTGTAGCACATTTTGAGACATTGCGCAACATCATTTTGTATGTTGAGCACGAACATTCTATTTCTTGACATTGGCACCTTAGCAATGAACTTGTTTGAATGATCTCTTATAGAAAGGTTATTATTCTTCAATTGAATGTCATAACCTTTCTCTAAGAGTTGTCCTAGACTCAAGATGTTGCTCTTCATGTTTGGCACATAGTAAACATTGGAAATAAATTGATGATCCCCATTTTTCAAACGGATGAGAACGTTTCCTTTACCTTTCACTGCCACTTTTGATTCATCTCCGAAAGCCACGTTCCCGTTCACTGATTCGTCTAACTCTACGAACATGCTTCTTCGCCCACACATATGGTTGCTTGCACCGCTATCAAGGTACCATTGATTATCTCCACCTCTTTCATTATCTTTGTGTGCCAACAATAATGTTCCATCTTCTTGGTTTATTTCTTCAACATAGTTGGCCTTCTCTTCAACTCTATGATTGCTAGGAGCTCTACATTCGAAAGCATAATGCCCAAACTTCTCACAATTATAGCATTTAACCCGTGACTTATCGTACCTTGGTTTTAGAGATCCTCTCCCACGACCTCTTGATGAGATTTCTCCTCTTTGGTTGTTGTCATCATTAGGCCTCCAACCTCGTCCGCCTCCATATCCACGACCACGTCCACGTTCTCGAGCGCCACCTCGTCTTTGGTTGCTCCGACCATGTTCTTCTCTAGGTGAATCGAGTCGTGTCTTGAGTACTTGCTCCTCGTTATCTTCCTTCTTCTTCTTCTTTTCCTCATAAGCTTGCAACGACCCAAGAAGTTGCTCCATTGTCATGTCCTCTAAATCTTTTGTCTCTTCGATGACGGTGACAATATGCTCAAACTTTGGATCTACCGATCTAAGAACTTTCTCCATGATTCTTACATCATCATACTTCTCTCCGTTTCTTTTTAGATTATTAGTAACCGTCAAAACTCTTGAGAAGTAATCAGAGATAAGTTCACCTTCTTTCATATGCAAAGCTTCAAACTCTCCTCTTAGTGTTTGAAGACGTACCTTCTTTACTTGATCGGCTCCCTTGTAAGAAGTTCGAAGTTTCTCCCATGCTTCTTTAGCCGTCGTTGCTCCCGAGACCTTCTCGAACGTGTCTTCATCTAATCCTTGATAGATTAGACAGAGAGCCTTCTTGTCTCTCTTCCTTGAGTCTCTCAAACCATCCTTTTGAGTTTGAGATAAAGTACCTTCATTCTCCGGGATTACAAGGCCTTTCTCGACTATCTCCCACATGTCGTGTGCGCCAAGGAGAGCCACCATTCTCAGACTCCAATTGTCGTAGTTGCTCTTTGTGAGCATCGGGACTTGGAGAGGAACATCACTATTCGCCATCTTTAAGAGGACCTTCAAGCTCTTGATACCACTTTGTTGGAAGGAAGCTTTAATAGGTGGAGAAAGTGTTTAAATAATTTGAGAGAGGATATGAAACTTGTTGGAAGGGAATTCTACTTATATTATTGAGTGTTTGTAATTTTTGGCTTGGTTTACAAATGACTACCTCTCCCCTATTTATAGTCTTCAAGGGAGAGTTCTACATACTCCTAGAGACTCTTCTACATACTTCTAAGAGAGAGTTCTACAAACTTCTCTATACTTCTACATACATTTTCTACTATGACTTCTACTTATTTCTACATATCTCTAGAACATTCTTTAGACATACTACTTATTACTAAATTTGGGCTTAAACTTCCTAAGGCCCAAAACTAACAAACCCAAAATCAATTTACATATTCAACAATTTAGTCTCGATAAGTATTTTCAAAATATCAAATTTTTATAATTTTTACTATTCTACAATTAAAAATATTAATCGTCAAAGTTATGCATCGGCGGCATGCGTGAAACAGTCAACTATGTCAATCAAATTGAGACAGTGGGAGTAAAAGATAAACAAATGAACAGGAAATTATGACAAAACTGACAGAGTCTTATAAGATTTAAAATTGTTCAATGAACAAAAACATTACAGCAAATGAAAAACTCAATTCTGCAGCAAACAGTTACATATAATCTCATTCTCACATCACAATAGCTCTGCAATCTGCATAACAATTCAGGATCTGCCACATGCATAATCACCTGATAAAATGTGAAGTAAATTACATTGAGTCAAATAACCGATTATCCCAAAACCTTAAGGTGTTAGGATAGAGCCATATCAATGGTTTTATATTATTTCTAACACATTGTTAGAAAATCCTCTGTTAAAATCGCACCCAAGTTTGTAATCATCAATAATTAAAACAAAACACTATAGTGTAATCAATAAATATGTGAAGTAGATTTCACAAACCTTAATTAGGAGTTCAATTTCTGTGGAAGCTAGTTAACTTTACCATCAAAGTTACATAGAGTTTGTCACCCACTCTGTCAACAAACCAATAGTAAGCATGCCTCCATTTCCTAATAAGAAACAAAGAACCACAAATCCAACTCCCATGCCTCGATACAATGTTTCTCTTATAGAGTCACCATTCTCCGGAGATGGAGTTACATTTTTAGGATTTTCTTCTTTTGTGATACAATTATTAAGAGGAGCTCCACATAGTTTAGGATTCCCAATGTAGGTTGATGCATTAAAACTTTGAAGTTGAGTTCCTATTGGGATTTTCCCATCAAAATTGTTGCAAGATAAATTCAAATAACCCAAAAAGGTTAAGAGAGACAGTGACGGCAATTCTTGAAAGTTAATGGATTGGAAACTTTACCATTTCTTCATGCACCAAAAACTGTTCCATGAAAAAAGAAGAAAAAAGTGGCAAGGGCTAGCTTAGTACTGTTGTTGAGAAAAAATGTATTATTACCATTCCATTTCCATGGTAAATAACCATGAAAAAATTGTTCAATGAAACATTTTTATTCATTAATCCAGGAAGAATTTGAATGTATAGAATTGGGATATGAATATGGGTAAAACTCATACCAAGATTCACTTGATTAAGGAGAGATTAATCTAACAAAAAAATTAAAAACAAACAAATATAAGTTGCATTCGAGTCTCCCTTTTACTTCTGATCCAAATTTCCAATCCTTATTATCATTGTAACATTTTCATTAACATAAAATTTGCTGCTTTGCTGAAAAAGGGTACATTCACTTAAATTCTGTTAAAATGCGTAGTTTTGTACTATGTTTAAAAAAAGGATTATTGTTCTGCATCTTGTTTAATTATTTGTGATTCTTATTGTAGAATTTTTCACTTTGTTTACATGAGAAATAACATGAACTCCAAAACCACTCTTCTAAGAAAATGCATTGTAACATACATCAATTGGAACCACAATGTCTATGAATATAACAGTAACCAAGTGAAAAATCAATTCTGCAGCCAACAGTTACATATGATCTCATTCTCATGTCGTAGAACTCATCATGATCTGCCACATGCATAACACCTGATAAAATGTGCAGCAAATTAAATGGTTAGAAGTTCTGTATAGAAATATATAATAGCAACTCATAACACGTAACGAAAGTGCGTTGTTAATAGAAAAAAATACTCTATAGTGTTATAATCAATAAACATGTGAAGTAGGTTTTAACCAATCATTAGTTGGTTCAGTGGTGATTGACACTGAACTTGGTAGGGAGGACCACAGTTCGATCCCCCGCAACTATGATCGGGAGGGGGCTGGAACCATTTGATGCCAGAACTTACCCCCAAACCAGATTAAACTGGTGGTGAAAACAAAACAAAAAAAAAATATGTGAAGTAGGTTTCACTAACCTTAACTAGCAGGAGCTCAATTTCTGCGAAAGCTATTTAACTTTACCATAAAAATTACATAGAGCTTATCACCCACTCCATCAACAAACCGATAGTATGCGTGCCTCCATTTCCTAATAAGAAACAAAGAACCACAAATCCCCCAGAAGCCTGCTGCAAATCCAACTCCCATGCCAAGAAACAATGATTCTCTTATGGAGTCATCATCTTCATTCTCTGGAGATGTTGTTGTAGTTTTGGGATTTCCTTCTTTTGTGGTACAATTTGTAAGAGGAGCTCCGCATAATTTAGGATTGCCAATGTAGCTTGATGCATTAAAACTTTGAAGTTGAGTTCCTATTGGGATTTTTCCCTCAAAATTGTTGTAAGATAAATTCAAATAACCCAAAAAGTTTAAGAGAGACATGCTTTGAGGAATTTCACCACAAAACTTATTATTAGAGAGATCAAGAGACTCCATATTTTTCATGCCTCCAATCACTTTGGGTATTGTTCCAATGAAATTATTGTGAGATAAGTTCAACGTTTGAACTTGAACAAGCAGAAATAATTCTGATGGCACTTCTCCGGAGAAGTTGTTACTTGAAAGGTCAATAGTCCGCCTATTAGAGTTAAAATTAAGCACACAATAGTCTTGAGCTTTTGTAAACCACACAAATCTAGCATTATAAGAATCTGAATGCACAGGTTGAGTAACCATTAGAGTCAAGTTGTAGGCACACTCTGGCATTGATCCTGAAAATTTGTTATGTGAAATGTCCAAATGAAACAAATAAGGGAGATTGAATAGTTGTGGGGGAATAGTCCCTTCAAATTGATTAGTTCTCAATATGAAAGAATTTAATTTTTGTGACATCTTGATCGGTATGGTTCCGGAAAATTCATTCTCTCCCAAGTTCAAGAATCTCAATCGTGTCCAATCACAGAGGTGTACTAGAACTTCACCAGATAGTTTATTATTCCACAAGTCAATGAAATATAAATATTTCAATTTCTTCCAACTATGTGGAATTGATCCTGAGAAGGCGTTGTCAGACAAATCAACAATATATGCCATTGGTGATATGTTTGGGAGTCCTCCCTTGAAATTATTTTGATCCAAGTACAAAGAGTCACACTTTAGTGTTAGGTTTGATATGTCTTCAGTTATCGAATTGTTCGACAAAGAAAGAAAGGGGATTCTTTCTATTAGGCTCAAAAAATTGTTTCTATCTACCGATGAAATTCCCGAACTCGATAAGTCGAGATATTGCAGTGACTTCTGTGTATATATCCAAGATGGAAAGTTTGGACCTTGATTTGTATTGCTTAATGAAAGGTGTTGGAGTTGGAAAGGAGGAACCCAATTCAAATCAAATTGGAATACAAAATTTGAACTTCTCAAGTCTATATACTCTAAATTAGAGAGTTTAGAAAAAGTAATTTCTGAAATTTTACCAGAGAAATTATTATAGCCAATATTTAAGTGTTCCAAGGATGAGAGGTTTGCTACAATTGAAGGAATATTAGAACCACTTAACCGGTTACCGAAAAGATCAAGGTGGTGAATATTTGCTAGTTGGCTTATTTCATCCGGAACAAATCCTTGTAATTGGTTCAAAGAGAGATCAAGGATTCTCAATTTTTTAAGATTTAGCAAGCTTGAAAGTATCTCACCATGTATGTTGGTCCTTGAAAGGTCAAGATAAGTGAGATCTTTGGTGAGATTAAAAAACCAATTTGGTGACTGAAAGGTGATGTTGTTGTGACTAACATCAAGAGTTACAAGTGAAGACAGATTCAAGTACTCAATTGATGGGTTGATATTGAAGTACTTGTTTAGGTTACAATGACTCAATTGTAACTCTAATAGTGAAGGAAGTGTATTCACTGCTCGAAACCAATTGGTTTCCTTATGAAGATCAATTCCAGTAAGGTTGAGATATTTCAAGGAAGAAAGTGGATAAAGCCAATCAAGATTATCCATGTGAAGAGTACTAGTATCAAAGTAGATGGATAAGTCAAGGTAGAAAAGGTTAGATGCATGTGTGATGTTGTTTTGAGTGGCCGGAATATTTATCACATCAAAATCATTCCAGCTCAAATCTAAGTAACTCAGAAACTCAAGTTTTAGGATAGACAAGTTGATCTCACCTTTCAAATCTTGTTCACGAAGATCAAGTTCAGTAACTCTGCCAGTAATGTTGTCGCAATGGACTCCTTCCCATGCACAACAATCTTTTTCGGTTGACCATGTTGATATATGACCATAACTATCATTGATTCCCTTTTTGAAGATTAACAATGTTTCTTGATCTTTCTCATTGCATCGAACCAGTTTGTGATCATTGCTAGACCTGGTTTTGTGAAATGTGGTTAAAGATAAAAGTAGTAGCAAAAGAAGTGGCATTTGTGTAGTAAGAATGGTCATCATGATTGATTGTTTGGAGATGGAATTCAAATGGAAGTATGCAATTTGTTAGGAGATTCTAGTATGGTTATATAATATGTTGGCTTATGGAAGATGCAAGTAGGGCCTGGGCTTATGTGAACCTCATTTTCAAGTTGTTGTCAAATTATTTGATATTTATTATGATTGGTACAGTGTTTGAATTTTTACTCAAAATAATGTTCATGTTCGGTGCAGTACGTACATGAATACTTAAGTATAAAGTTTTAGAATAAATATAGATCCCCTTAGTTATATATTGTTCAACATTCACTTTTCCATCAAATGTTAGACTCTTATGTGTTCATGGTTGGCACAGTAATTTTGTTATTTTAACATATCGTTAAAATTACCTTTCTGCTATAAGAGTATAAGCTAATGACTATACTTTTTAGATATTGTGTTTTGGCAATTATTGATCATATATGCAGAATAGGATGAAATGTTGGTAAGTGAATTTCTGAGTCGATAAATAAGACAAAGTGGTGGAAAATCACTATACTTTATTAGGCAGAGATTAACATTTAAAATTTGTGTTGACTCTTGATGCGAACAATTGCATGTATTTTTTGGAAATTATGAAAATACAAAAAAAGTGTTTTCATTATTTCTACAAATGAATATATCACAATTCACAATCATTGATCACTTCAAAAGCCTCACTTCTTTTTTAAAGTTTAATTTGTTTGTGGAAATAAAAAGTAACTTTTGGTCTTTCTGTTGTGTTGGCCTCAATTAATTAAAAAGAAGGCACACTTGGTATGAGGTGATTCATCTGTGAATCAATTATTGTGTATTGTGATGTCGCATCTGCTTTCTTGCACTTAAAGTCATCTATGCAAATATTTCATGTTTGTCGATCTCAAGATTAAAATTCCAAGTAAGTGATGCTTTCAGCATTATATATTTTCTACATTTCATTGCTATCTATAATCTATCTATTTGTTCTTTTTGAAAAGATAATGTCACGACCCAAATTCCAATCGTGACCGGCGCACGAACTAATACTAGTCCGGCAAGCCTAATGACCGAATTTAACAAACAATAAATATGATATTTCCAAATCACAATAAAACCTGTTTGCAGCATATACATCATTAAGTCAGAAGTTTCAAAATATACATGTTTAAATTTATACATTTCAACACAAAAGATTCCTAGACTCAAAATAGCTGCAGATATTCGATCAACTCAAAATATACATATACAAAATAACATTTCATCAAGGAAGCCTACCAAAAGAATGATACCGACGACTCTCAATATCTGCTAGAAACCCCTACTCAGCTGACTTTGAATCTGAAAAAAAATAGAAGATGAAGGGGTAAGTCACAAGGACTTAGTGAGAGATAACAATCACTACCAACTAGATGGGAAACACACGAGGCACGAGCATTTGAATTTTAGAAAGCTTGTAACAATTCTTGTAAAGTAGTAATTGTGTAATATATATAATACTCGATTCAAATCATTATAGAGTTTGAAATTGAAATAAGAAAAATATAGAAATCCAATCAAATAAAAAGAAATCATTACGAGAGAATCGAGAGACGGCTCCATCTCGTTGATAGCCCTTTCCTCCTAAGAGTGGCCTTTCACTTAGGGGCGGCTCCATCTAACGGATAGCCCTTTTCTCTTCGATTACGAAAACACATCCTCATCTTTAATTAGGGAGTCTACAACTCGTTGATAGCCAATTCGTTACGAGAGAATCGAGAGACGGCTCCATCTCGTTGATAGCCCTTTCCTCCTAAGAGTGACCTTTCACTTAGGGGCGGCTCCATCTAACGGATAGCCCTTTTCTACTCGATATTATATAACTAGGTGCACCTAGGACGTCGTCATTATAACCGCAATTCTTAAAATGCATCTCTTAAAATCACATTCACCGCATTTCTAAAACTTTTGTCGAAATACATAAAATTCAAATGAAATGGAAAATATCCAGCTTTATAAACAATAAGCAAAGTCAACTCCAATTGAAGAATATTAACATTTTCCAAAAACAAATATCGCAGAACCTCATTTCTCCATATCTCAAAACTCATGTCATAGTATATGCAACCAAACCTCAATTTCACTTCATTTGCTCAACAAGTCATGGATAAATTCAAATAGAGTATGGTTAACTTTGATGACTTTGAAATTATATAACAGTGACGAGAAAATGTTCAAAGGGTGTGTTCCCCAATTTTATAAATACTTTAACATAGAAAATAAGTAACATAAAATTGACAATAGTAGTTAAAATAAGTAGTAATGATCATTATCAACTCACAACTATGAAGACCGGCTAGTTTTTCTCTCTAACGACTCCCGGAGTAGCAGATAAAGCATCAACTGTCGAATCTGAACATAAGAAAATGTTTATCAAGATTTCAAAGGTCATTCTAGAGTTTTACGTACTAAACATATGTAACCATAAAATCCTCCAATATCTACTCTAATCTATAACATTAATTTCTAAACCAAACTGCATATACCCAAAGATAAATTGTTGAGTTATAAGTGATATATTTACCTCAAAAGTCTCAATAAGTAACTTTCAAAGAGTGGGTACTCATCTCCTCTCTTAGAGCACTAACCCTAATCCCAAAATTATACCCAATACTATTTGTAGAAGTATGAGGAACTTATAATAGAGGTTTGTTAGTTTTCTTTTGAGTGCATGGCTGACATTTGTGTTTGAAAGATGAATAGAAATTGGGGAAATGGAAGAACCGTGAAACAGGGGAGGAAGTAGAGAAAGTGAAAGAAGAAACTAGAATGTGAGAGAATTGGTGGGTGGGGTCGGTGGGTTATTATTATATTTGTGTTGGTGTTATTTTTTTTATTTATTTATTTTTTTTTATATAGAAAAATGAAACGGTGCGTTTCAATCTTCCCCCCTTAAAGAAAATTCGTCCTCGAATTTATACGACTAACTTTGATTTCAAATAAGTATGGATATTTTGCTCACATGATCACCTCCGGCTCCAAAGTTGCTTATTCACCTGACGATTATTTCCAAAGGACCTATACTGAAACAATATATTTTGAGCATAAACATCTCACTTTCTTATCTATTGTAGTTGACTGTAGTTGACAAATGATCGATGCAAGACAAATTCTCGTCTAACTACACATATTCATCACTACTCACACGAGATAGGTATAATGTGCTTCCGAAGTTTAAAAATATGAAAGACAAGACAAACTCTTGAGATATCCGATGGAAGTACCAAACGATAAGTTACAAGCTTGACTTTTCAAAATCTCAAATGTGCCGATGAACCTTTGACTAGCTTTTCCCTTTGTCAAATCATAGAACACCCTACATTAGTGAAACGAACCAAGTACGAACACATGATCCCCCACCATGAACTCCAAGGGATGACGCCTCTTATCGGAATAAGATTTTATTATTTTTTTTTCTCTCTGAATTGTCACTAAACAATCTTGCATCAACTCAACCTTTTAAATGATACCGTGAATCTACTCTAACTTTTCCATTTATAAATCATCATACCGTAAGCCTACACCATCTAAAGCCTCAATTAGTGACATCTGAATACTAAATTGATAACTGTTGTCCTATGCAACTTCCATCATAGGCAAACATCAATGTTATCGCCCTCTAAGATCAAGAATACAAGCACAGAGCATATCATTTATGTTTCATATAGTTTTCACATATTGACCATCAGTCTTAATATGAAAGTTGTACTAATATTCAAACATATTCACAATTCAGATTTCAAAACTTCCAAAATAGAGCAGTAAACTAAGCCTTGCTATCAAAGATAGTAGAGATCAGCACAACAGACTAAGAAACAACCGTCTCTAAATAAATCATACCAAACTGAAATGTACTACAAGTAATATTCAATTATAAGAATTTTGCAAACTTGTCAATTGATTTATATCACCCACCTTAAGTCATAACCTTTTTGAGTCCCTAAAATGAAATCCACAACAATACATTCCCACTTTAATCCATGTGTTTCAACAAGTTGAAGCAAACTTGCAAGACTTTGTAGCTCAGTCTTTACTTGCTAGCACACGTCGCACTTAGAGACCAAATTTGTTACATCCATCTTCATCCATTTCTAGCTCTACAATTTTCTCCAATATTAGGCCATTCTAGGTGAATTGTATAACACAAATGATGAACTTCCTCTTAATATTTTTCTCCTTAAATCACCAACATTTAGGACACAAAGTCTAGACTTCAACTAGAACACCAACGAAATCAACTCAGAAGTTTGCAACTTTATTGTTCTTCACGTTATCTATCAACCTTACCAAATCTTAATCTTGATTGAGCCTCCATGATGCAACAAACTTACTCAAGCTATAGAACTGTTCTTGAATGATCAATCCCGAATTAAATTTTCACTTTCAACAAGTTCTTGTAGTTCTTCAATTAGGAGCATCTTCATTTCTGCTATATCAAAAAGACTATTCATGAACTTTCTACTTAAGCATTTACAACAGCATCTGTCATTCCGAGGTAATACAAGTCCATACCATCAAAATTTTCAAGAGAACTTCATCCACCTTATTCATCTTAAATTTAAGCTATACTAACGCCTTTTGTGGTCAACAAAAGTCTAACAAAATCTTGTCATATTAATAATGCCCCAAAAGCTTAAGAGCCAAAAACTTCACTTCTTTCGTATTCAAATCATGCGTGGAATAGTTTGGAGCATGTCTTTCTTTACTCATCGAATCAACTAGAATGTCATCAATCAGTATGCAAAATCATCTAAGAATGGTTTAAAACCCAATTCATAAAATTCATAACAGTTGTTGGAGCATCAGTAAGAACAGAAGGCATAACCAGAATTTCAGAATACTATTAGCATGTGCAACCCATACCTCTTAAATCTTCGGTATATGTTCCCTCTTAAATCTTCATCCGGTGACACCCATACCTCAATCAATCTTAGAAAAACATCGAGTTTTTAATGTTGATCCAACAACGATATTTACTCTTTACTACCACATTATTCAATTGCCTATAAATCACATATAATCGCATGAACCCATCTTTCTTCCTTACAAACTATATCAGTGCTCCCCCAAGGACAATAATTTGGGTGAATAAAGGTCTACTTAAGAAAGTCTTGTACATGCTCTCTAACACCTAGAGGTGTGAATTTTTTTTTGGGATGATGGTTAGGAACCAAGTTTAAAGAGAATTTAATATCCCTATCAGGTGGCAACCTAGGAAATTGTTCAGGAAAACACCAAGAAACTCACGTTTCTGGAACTATTTATAATTTTTTTTTCACTCACTTGTATATCCATAATCAAGAATAATTATCCATAATAACTCCCTTTTTAATAACTTGTTAGATCCTAAACAAGAGGTTAAATTACATGGTACAAAATCACGTTCTACTCGCAAAGGATAAAAGCGACTACCCAATATCTCAACTTTTATTGCCTAGTTATAATAGGCTAATGTAGCATGATGGAAGGATGGCGAATTTATACTCAAATCTTATCAAAATCTATACTAAAGCTATCGGTGTTAATAAATGATTAGATAATGGTTGTGTCTTAGCTGTCAAGGACAATCCCTCCTGATATGATATACTTAACCACTCTAGAATCAAAATTACTCTAAGGAAAAAAATGAATTATATATATGCCCCATGACCTAATCTACGACTCTACATTGTGCTCAAAAGTTTGTCTACTAGAATTATCCCTCTCATGATACTAATATTTGTTGTCCCTAATGACTAAATATAACTTCACCACGATAAGAATAATTACAATATGATCATTCAACTAGTTTCTTGCGAGAACCTTGTTTACTGCTGCACTTAAGCTTTTGTTGCCTAATATGAAGTGTCAAGCTCGAAAGCTCCGCAAAGTTCACAGTTAGACCCAGCCACAGATCAATTTAAGTATTCCCTTAATTCTCTGATGAACCACTTTACGCATATCTTCTATGATATAGGGTGAGGAGCGTGACTTGAAAGCTAAGTAAAAATTAACATTGTACTCCGTAACTGACATGTTCTCAGTTTGTTTCAATCGCTCATAGTCATAAGCTAATTTATCTCTAAGACTTTCTAGAAGAACACGAGCCATATATAATTGAAAAATATCAATCCATGCGAAGGAAGGTGATCCCTATTGTTTCCCATGTGTAAGCGTATTAAACTAGTCATATTCTACACCCTCCAACTTAATGATGTTTAATGATGTCAACTCCACCGTACTTATATCTGAGCATCTTGATGCCTTGCATAACCTCTATAGACTGTCGATGACTTTCGGTGGATCGTCACACACACTAGACTTGGATAAGGTAAGGGATTAACTTTCATGAATTTTTGCTACAGCAGCATCCACCCTCCTAGATTATTATTATCCAGCTACTTCTCAACAACAATCACAACAAGTTGTTGCAATACCTATATCAATTTTCGTCTTCCTCTAGGAACCTCAACACTAACTACTACTGCAACAAAGCCACGTTCGTCGACATGAACGCCACATCCTCCATCATTTGCTTTAAGTCGATAACGAGTACGGACGAATCACGACCTCTTTGACTAGGGTCTTAAGGTAGGGAAGTAAACCATAAGGAACAAACTTCGCTTCTAGTGGAGATCCTAATGGTGGGTGGCGTCCTCACCAAAAGAAAGAAAATTGACTGAATATTGGACAAGACGACAAACATAGGGAGATAAATCAAAGACCAAAAGAGATCATTGGATTGGACAACAAGTGAGACTACCATAGAATGCTAATAGCTTCTTGCAAGTAAATGGTGCCGCGGTTCACAATTTACTAACAAAAATCTATTATCACTCTATGTCTGCAGCTATTAGGATCTACAACCGAGCTCTGATACCAACTTTGTCACGACCCAAATTCCAATCGTGACCGGCGCACGAACTAATACTAGTCCGGCAAGCCTAATGACCGAATTTAACAAACAATAAATATGATATTTCCAAATCACAATAAAACCTGTTTGCAGCATATACATCATTAAGTCAGAAGTTTCAAAATATACATGTTTAAATTTATACATTTCAACACAAAAGATTCCTAGACTCAAAATAGCTGCAGATATTCGATCAACTCAAAATATACATATACAAAATAACATTTCATCAAGGAAGCCTACCAAAAGAATGATACCGACGACTCTCAATATCTGCTAGAAACCCCTACTCAGCTGACTTTGAATCTGAAAAAAAATAGAAGATGAAGGGGTAAGTCACAAGGACTTAGTGAGAGATAACAATCACTACCAACTAGATGGGAAACACACGAGGCACGGGCATTTGAATTTTAGAAAGCTTGTAACAATTCTTGTAAAGTAGTAATTGTGTAATATATATAATACTCGATTCAAATCATTATAGAGTTTGAAATTGAAATAAGAAAAATATAGAAATCCAATCAAATAAAAAGAAATCATTACGAGAGAATCGAGAGACGGCTCCATCTCGTTGATAGCCCTTTCCTCCTAAGAGTGGCCTTTCACTTAGGGGCGGCTCCATCTAACGGATAGCCCTTTTCTCTTCGATTACGAAAACACATCCTCATCTTTAATTAGGGAGTCTACAACTCGTTGATAGCCAATTCGTTACGAGAGAATCGAGAGACGGCTCCATCTCGTTGATAGCCCTTTCCTCCTAAGAGTGACCTTTCACTTAGGGGCGGCTCCATCTAACGTATAGCCCTTTTCTACTCGATATTATATAACTAGGTGCACCTAGGACGTCGTCATTATAACCGCAATTCTTAAAATGCATCTCTTAAAATCACATTCACCGCATTTCTAAAACTTTTGTCGAAATACATAAAATTCAAATGAAATGGAAAATATCCAGCTTTATAAACAATAAGCAAAGTCAACTCCAATTGAAGAATATTAACATTTTCCAAAAACAAATATCGCAGAACCTCATTTCTCCATATCTCAAAACTCATGTCATAGTATATGCAACCAAACCTCAATTTCACTTCATTTGCTCAACAAGTCATGGATAAATTCAAATAGAGTATGGTTAACTTTGATGACTTTGAAATTATATAACAGTGACGAGAAAATGTTCAAAGGGTGTGTTCCCCAATTTTATAAATACTTTAACATAGAAAATAAGTAACATAAAATTGACAATAGTAGTTAAAATAAGTAGTAATGATCATTATCAACTCACAACTATGAAGACCGGCTAGTTTTTCTCTCTAACGACTCCCGGAGTAGCAGATAAAGCATCAACTGTCGAATCTGAACATAAGAAAATGTTTATCAAGATTTCAAAGGTCATTCTAGAGTTTTACGTACTAAACATATGTAACCATAAAATCCTCCAATATCTACTCTAATCTATAACATTAATTTCTAAACCAAACTGCATATACCCAAAGATAAATTGTTGAGTTATAAGTGATATATTTACCTCAAAAGTCTCAATAAGTAACTTTCAAAGAGTGGGTACTCATCTCCTCTCTTAGAGCACTAACCCTAATCCCAAAATTATACCCAATACTATTTGTAGAAGTATGAGGAACTTATAATAAAGGTTTGTTAGTTTTCTTTTGAGTGCATGGCTGACATTTGTGTTTGAAAGATGAATAGAAATTGGGGAAATGGAAGAACCGTGAAACAGGGGAGGAAGTAGAGAAAGTGAAAGAAGAAACTAGAATGTGAGAGAATTGGTGGGTGGGGTCGGTGGGTTATTATTATATTTGTGTTGGTGTTATTTTTTTTATTTATTTATTTTTTTTTATATAGAAAAATGAAACGGTGCGTTTCAGATAATCTCATTTTGTTTTATGAAAAGTGAATCACACTTTATTTTCTATTATTATTAAAGTATATGGTGAGACTAAACGAGGAAAGTAGTCAAAAGAAAAGCTTTTGATTCTTTTTGTCACTTCATTTTAGCATATCATGATTGTGGAGACTTGGATTCCCTGCAGTTAGGGAATAACCATACAGTTACGCAGTCAGGGTGTTATAGGCCTTACAATTGAGATCAAACTGTGCAGATTAATAACCCAGAAAATAAATAAAAAAAACCCTGCAGTTATTATTTGGTTGGGTAAGCTTGAGTTATCATGAGCTTTTTGTGTCTATAAGTAACATATGATCTCATCTCATATAAATCTTAATTGTTGGTATCACAGTGACTCTATATGGATGAAGCAAAATAACTGCATTTTTCACCAAAATTATGGAGAGAGAGAGATAGGTAAAACAGTTGACGACATGAATGCTACTATTCCATCTACACTCCCATCTTAGCTACCCACCTAATGGCTGCAGCTTCCCCCTCCCTTACTGGAGGTGCTGAAACTGCTAACCATCAGAAAAGTTTCTACATAAAGTCTTGAGCAACATCTCCAAAATGAAGAATGTTTATCTTTTACTCTCTTAGATAATTTTATTGTTTTTCATCGTGATAGTGTAGTTTTCCATAGTTTCTTAGCTTGATAGCTTTTAGATCCTATCATGATCTGGTTAGGGTTTTGTGGATTACTGTGTGCTTTGGCGTAGCCTATGCAGCTTCTGTGCCTATCAGTTTTGTTTTTCCTGTATTTGTAGTTTTCCTATTAGTGGCTGGCGTGGCGCTATGGCCCAATGTTTGTAGTGGCTACTCTTTTGATCTGTAGTTTTTGGGTTCATTTGGCCTTGGTGATTTATTGGGTTCTCTTGCCCCTTTTGGAGTGGTGTGTAATTGTAACATTTTTTATCACATTAAATTCATACTTACACACTGCATTCAAACTAACTAGACAGAGTAATGAGAGAATTGATTGAATCATTATCATTATTATTCAAAGCTTGAAGTCACTTACAAAGGGAGAGAAATATAAATCTACGCTAGCAAGTAGAGTATACTAGCTTGAAGTCACTTACAAAGGGAGGGAAATATCCTAACTAAATAACTTGCATTGCAAGCTACTACGTGCAGAAGCTATCCTATTGCGTTGTTGTCATTCTCTTCTATTTAACATTCATGCGCAGGATCATTTTCTTCATATTTTAACAACTTGAATCCTAAAAATGTTTGAAATTTATCCTCTTTTTGTAAGACTTTGGTATTGTCCTAAGGACTTTGTTAAAAAAAGGACAATTGTTATCTTGTGTTTAATTATTTGTGGATTTTAAGCTACTAGGTTTGGTCTAGTGGTGAGGGGTTTTGGTAGAATGCAGGAGGTCCTAGGTTCGATCCTCTCTGGCTCCTCTTGAATGCTCCCTCCCCATATATAGAATTTATAGAATTTATTTGAACCACATGTTTTATAGAATTTTGTCTTGAAGTAGGAGCGTGATTGCTTAGTGACTTCTCTTAGAACTTTGGCGTATAAAAAAAGCAAGAAAAAATGAGACACGTCCAAAGAAAAAGACTTGGGTAAACAACGAAGACTTGGATTGGAAGACTTTAATAATTTACTGTGAACATATAATTAAAGTTGTCCACCAGAAAAGGTGAATTCTTTTTTACGCATATTATGTGATATATGTACCGGTACATTTACTGTGGTAGATGATTATGATTGGTTTATAAATAATATTTATTGATTTTTCTATATTAAATATTATTTGTGAATCAATTACAATCATGCATCTAAACCGTGTACGGTACATATCCACATAATATGTGTACCATCCAAAAACAATTATCAAAAAATTTTCTTTCTTATTTTGATTTTTTAGTGATCAACTTTTTTTGAGTATTAATTTTCCGTTTCCTATAGGTAGGTAGGGACCCCAATAATTCAAAGTTGAAATCAATCCCATAATTTTACAATTTGAAAAGCAAAATGCATGCACCCTAAATTTTTTAAAGTATAGACAAATTTTCCCCTCAACTAAAGTGATTGAAATCACTGTTGTTTCCTTAAAAGAACTAGCTGGATTTCATAGCGAGTGGGTAATGTTCCTCCATGTAGTGGTGCTAGAGAAAAATCATTTGCACTTCGTAGTTGCCCAGAATTAAGATTGTGGTTGCAAATTGACCATCCAAAAATCAATGTGTTTTCCATATTTTTCTTTATTCTTCTTCTGACCCTCCAAACTCGACAGCTACATCATTGCGTCTTTTTCATCATCTTCATACCCTAGCTCAGATTGATCCACCCCGAGGTGTGCCTTGCAGAGGTGCATATATATTCTCAGCATCGGCGTCTAGCATGAATCATATGGACAGAACTAAATGCACTTTCCACAGTACACAATTGTGCATGATGATCCATCTCTCTGTCTATATATATATGACTTAGATGCAATAAAAACCTTGAGTAATACTCTTCTAGAATACTGTAAACATCCATAGAACTGGAGCCTCCTTGATGTTCTCTTGACCTGGAACCTTGGCCCTTATCCACGTTGACAGTCCTTGTACTTGTATCACATTGCCATAGAACTGAGGGTTTTCATCCTCATTAACGTTATATTGAATTGTGGATATGCATTGGTAATTGCAGTAGTTGTCATTTCTTTTAGTTAATTGAAGTTATATGATTGTACATGTATCATATCATCATTGTAAACTAGTTTATCTTGGACAAACCATCCAAAATGGATGTGCACAATTTAGTGTACATTAGAGAACAACCGCAGATACTATCAGCAGTTGTGTTCTTGGACCACTTTTCCTGCTGCAGCTGTGTTTTCATTGGCTAAGTGAAAGTATATGTATCATTTTGAAGGGCTGCGTCTCGTACTGGTGGATGTTTTAGCAGGTATCTGTTTTTTAGGTCGACTGTTTTGGCTTTAGTTGGCTAAGCTTCGGTTGTTATCAGTGTGTTCTTTAATGGTTGGTCTGGTTAGAGTTTTTGCGGATTGATGTGTTCTTTGGCATGGCATTGGCCTATGAAGCTTCTGTGCCTATCAGTTTTGTCTTTTCCCTTTATTTTAGTTTTCCTATTAGTGGCTGGCGCTATGGCAATGTTTATAGTTTATACTTACACTCTGAATTCAAACAATTTCCCTACAATTTCATTGGCCACAATTCCTTAAATTTCCTTACAATTGCATTGCATGCTACTGCAGAAGCTATCCCATCATGGAAAATTCTAATATGGACAATTACTACAAGTGGTTCATGGCGGATACTACTGCTCTAAGTCGATTATCCTAACTGAATAACTTGCATTGCAAGCTACTGCAGAAGCTATCCTGTTGTGTTGTTATCTTTCTTTTCTATTTCACTTTCATGCACAGGATCATTTTCATCATGTTTTAACAACTTGGATCCTAAAATTGTTTGAAACAAACCATAAAAAATGCTTTCTTCCTAACAATAGTGATTAAGTTTAAGCTTTAGTTAATAAAAAAAAAATAAAGTTTAAGCTTTGGTTGTAGTTGTATATTTGAAAGACTACCAAAAAACGTAACAAAAATTAAAGAGATATATAAACAAATGAGCAGGAAATTAAGAGAAAACTGACAGAATCTTATAAGATTTAAAATTGTTCAATGAACAAAAACACTACAGCAAATTAAAAACTAATTCTGCAGCAAACAGTTACATATGATCTCATTCTCATATCATAGAACTCTTCAATGTTGACATCACAATACCTCTGCAATCTTCATAACATTTCAGGATCTGCCACCTGCATAATCCCACCCAAGTTTGTAATCAATAATTAAAACAAAATACTCTATAGTGTAATCAATAAAATTGTGAAGTAGGTTTCACTAACCTTCACTAGCAGGAGCTCAATTTCTGCGAAAGCTATTTAACTTTACCATCAAAGTTACATAGAACTTGTCTCTCACTCCATCAACAAACCTAAAGTATGCATGCCTCCATTTCCTAATAAGAAACAAAGAACCACAAATCCCCCAGAAGCCTGCTGCAAATCCAACTCCCATGCCAAGAAACATTGATTCTCTTATGGAGTCATCATCTTCATTCTCTTGAGATGTTTTTGTAGTTTTCTGATTTCCTTCTTTTGTGGTACAATTTTTAAGAGGAGCTCCGCATAATTTTGGGTTGCCAATGTAGCTCGATGCATTAAAACTTTGAAGTTGAGTTCCTATTGGGATTTTTCCATCGAAATTGTTGTAAGATAAATTCAAGTAACCCAAAAAGTTTAAGAGAGACATGCTTTGAGGAATTTCACCACAAAACTTATTATTAGATAAATCAAGAGACTCCATATTTTTCATGCCTCCAATCACTTTGGGTATTGTTCCAATGAAATTATTGTGAGATAAGTTCAACGTTTGAACTTGAACAAGGTGATATAATTCTGATGGCACTTCTCCAGACAAGTTGTTCCTTGAAAGGTCAATAGTCCGCTTATTTGAGTAATCATCATCCACATAATAGTCTTGACCTTTTGTAAACCACTCAAATGAAACAAAATAAGAATGTGAATTCATGGGAAGAGTAACCATTAGAGTCAAGTTGTAGGCACACTCTGGCATTGGTCCTGAAAGTTTGTTATGTGAAAGGTCCAAATGAAATAAATAAGGGAGATTGAATAGTTGTGGTGGAATAGTCCCTTCAAATTGGTTAGATCTCAATATGAAATAATTTAAATTTTGTGACAGCTTGATTGGTATGGTTCCAGAAAATTCATTCTCTCCCAAGTTCAAGTAGTCCAATCGTGTCCAATTAGAGAGGTGTCCTAGAGCTTCACCAGATAGTTTATTATTCCACAAGTTAATGTAATCTAAATATTTCAAGTTCTTCCAACTATGTGGAATTGACCCTGAGAAGGAGTTGTAAGACAAATCAACTACAATAACCATTGGTGATATGTTTGGGAGTCCTCCTGTGAAATTATTGTGATCCAAGTACAAAGAGTCACACTTTAGTGTTAGGTTTGATATGTCTTCAGTTATCGAATTGTTCGACAAAGAAAGATAGGGGATTCTTTCTATTAGGCTCAAAAAATTGTTTCTATCTACCAATGAAATTCCCGAACTCGATAAGTCGAGATATTGCAGTGACTTCTGTGTATATATCCAAGATGGAAAGTTTGGACCTTGATTTGTATTGCTCAATGAAAGGTGTTGGAGTTGGAAAGGAGGAACCCAATTCAAATCAAATTGGAATACAAAATTTAAACTTCTCAAGTCTATATACTCTAAATTAGAGAGTTTAGAAAAAGTAATTTCTGAAATTTTACCAGAGAAATTATTATAGCCAATATTTAAGTGTTCCAAGGATGAGAGGTTTGCTACAATTGAAGGAATATTGGAACCACTTAACCGGTTACCGAAAAGATCAAGGTGGTGAATATTTGCTAGTTGGCTTATTTCATCCGGAACAAATCCTTGTAACCGGTTCAAAGACAGATCAAGGATTCTCAATTTTTTAAGATTTAGCAAGCTTGAAAGTATCTCACCATGTATGTTGGTCCTTGAAAGGTCAAGATAGGTGAGATCTTTGGTGAGATTAAAAAACCAATTTGGTGACTGAAAGGTGATGTTGTTGAAACTAAGATCAAGAGTTACAAGTGAAGACAAATTTAAATACTCAACAGATGGGTTGATAATGAAGTTGGTCACGTTACACTGACTTAACTGTAACGCTAATAGCGAACGAAGTGTAGCCACTGCTTGAAGCCAATTGGTTTCCCTATGAAGATCAATTCCCGTAAGGTTGAGATATTTCAAGGAAGAAAGTGGATAAAGCCAATCAAGATTATCCATGTGAAGAGTACTAGCATCATCGATTAGGGATAAGTCAAGGTACAAAAGGTTAGATGCATGTGTGATATTGTGTAGAGTGGCCGGAATATTTATCACATCAAAATCATTCCAGCTCAAATCTAAGTAACTCAGAAACTCAAGTTCGAGGATAGAAAAGTTGATCTCACCTTTCAAACGTTGATCATAAAGATCAAGTATTGTAACTCTGCCAGTAATGTTGTTGCAATGGACTCCTTCCCATGCACAACAATCTTTTTCGGCTGACCATGTTGATATATGACCATAACTATCATTGATTCCCTTTTTGAAGATTAACAAAGTCTCTTGATCTTTCTCATTGCATTGAACCAAACTGTGATCTTTGCTAGACATGATTTTGTGGAATGTGGTTAAAGATAAAAGTAGTAGGAAAAGAAGTGGCATTTGTGTAGTAAGAATGGCCATGGAAGGGAGTGTGATTACTAGAAACAGTTGTTGGTATAACTTAGTGATATATACTGATATGAGTTAGGAGATTGTAGTGTGATTATATATAAGATGTTAGCTAATGGGAAAGCAAGAAAAAAGCAACACAGTCCAAATAAATACATTATTTTATATAAATGTTAAGGAGACAGTTATATGGGATTTGTCATTTGATACATTGTCTTGCATAAAAAATTTAAATTAAGTTTCCTTTGAGCTTCCTTTTTACTTTGGCTCCAAATTTTTAAATAATACATGTTACTTTCACCATTGAGTAATGGGAAGCATTAAAAAAGAAAGCAAGACTTTTGAAAAAGCAGAGAAAACTTAGAATCATATAGCGTCTCAAAGAAGTTAAGGACAATAGAGGTATTAGTTTCCTTTGAGCTTCCTTATTGCGTTTGGCTCCAAATTTCCAATCGTCAGAGGTTGACTACAAACAGAACAAATAATTAAGTTTCCTTTGAGTTCCTTTTTGCTTTTGGCTCCAAATTTCAAATCCTAACCATGTTACATTATAGTTCTATTCTATGCCAGCAAAAGGTAAATAAGAAACTTAAATCGAAACTATTCCTGTTATCAGCTGGATTCAATTCAATGCTTGGATGCTTACCTTTTTTAAATCCTTTGTGGACTATTGTATATTGCTTAATTACTTTAAATTGTGCTTGTATTCTTCTACGTATGAAATTGTTGATATACTATGTTCATTCATCTAGCAGGTTTGATGTTCTTAAACTAATGTATGTTTTTGTCCTTCTGTGTATGAAATCGATCCTATAATATGAATCGATGTAGACTTTTTGGAGTTTGATACTGCAGTACCTAGTCTATGATTTTCTTGCGTTCTAATGCTTTTAGTGAGATTAGCAAAGCAACAAATTGGAGTTTATCTAACGTGTGTTAGCCATTAGGACCGTCGAAACATATGTTTCCAACACGACAACCAAACAAACTATGAAAAAATTTAGCAATGATTTTTAACATGCACCGGTTCATCTCAAGGCGTCATGTTGTTGATATTGTGACTTACATCACAAAACTGTGAATCACATATCAAGATATGATCACAAGGCTGTCGATCTTGATGAATCTCATTGGCTGCTCTTAGATGGTATCAGAGCCTCCTCCACGATCCGCTGGGCCGCCTGCTATCTTGATGAAACTCATTGGCTGCTCTTAGATGGTATCAGAGCCTCCTCCACGATCTTGATGAAAAACGTGCGAGTTCAATGGTAGAAAAGCGAGGTAGAATCATCGGAATCATTTAGTCTATAGTCATCACATGCAATCAAACATATCATATAGAATTACTCAAGTGTTCACAACTAGATCAACAATATGGTGAATCTCAATCTCTTGATAAATTCACCCTATCCGTTGTCGATACTCCTCCGATCTCTCGGATGAAAGCTACCGACACCGAAGTATTTAAAAAATCGTTGATCGTTCGCTACACTCTATGTTTCAATCTCTCGACCGGAAACACTCAAGTGCTCAATGCAATCAGTTCGGAAATTCAATCAATATTCTCATACGTGATTAAACTCAAAGATCATTATAAAATTGATCAGAAATTATAAAGCATTAAGACAAGATTTGCATTGGATAAACACTATTACAAGAGTAATTCATATGAATAGCAAGATTACAAAGAAAACTACATCCTAAGCTATCCTAGATCCTACCTCTATGAGGAAATAAGCTCCTCATAGTGCTTCGATTAGCTCCGATCTTCAACTCCATGGTTCTTGATTCCATTGTGTTGAAGGTGCTGAAGCTATCCCCTTTGTTCCAGGATCAGGCCTTCGTTCTTGCTCAAAATCTCAGAATATAGGATGAACTGCATAAAAATTCCAACCAGGTGCAGAAAAATCCAGTTTTCATATATAGGAATTGCAACCACGCCGGGCGTCAGATCCATCACGCCGCGCGTGGTTGCTTCTCTGCATCCTACGCCGCGCGTGTAACTTCCCACGCCCCCGGCGTAGTTCAACTTCATCCCTCACGCCGCGCGTGAGCCTTCCCACGCCGTGCGTGGTCACTAGTCAGAGGCCACTCTTTTCTTGATCAAAGTTCCACGCCGCGCGTGAGAGACTTCATGCCGCGCGTGAGAGGCTTCACGCCGCTCGTGATCAGAGTAAGATTTTGGGCTCTCTGTGATCATCATCACGCGGCGCGTGATGGACCACGCCCCCAGCGTAGTTAAACTGTGACTTTTCCTGCATATTTTCCTGCTTTCTTGTATATCAAGTAACCTTGCTTCCGAGTTGATTTTCTCTTGATTTATTGCTTAAAAACTCTAAAATAAGTCTAATGTTCCTCAAATAAGCATGGATTATGAGAGTGTGACGATACGTAATCAGATCACAAGGCTTTCGATCTTGATGAATCTCATTGGCTGCTCTTAGATGGTATCAGAGCCTCCTCCACGATCCGTTGGGCCGCCTGCTATCAAAATTCTGATCGGGCCATCCACCATTCATATCCGCGCCCCAAGCCCATCGCGCTGGGCGCGAGCGGGGGTATTAAGAAGTGTCACGTCGGTTGCGAAATGGCCTGAATGTGTGTTTATAAAGTAGAGGCAATCCTCACCTTACAAACCGGTTTTGTAGGGTTGAGTTAGACCCAAAACTCAATTCGAAGAGCTACAATGCAGCTCCTCAATATTTTCCTCACCAGTCATATGGTCAGCAGCGGACCTAGGGGTAGGGGTGGGCCGCGGCCCACCCCCACGCCCAAAAAATAATTTTTTTTATATGTAGGGTATTAATTTAAATATATTATTAATGATTTTATGTCACCCGGTATATATATGTACAAATATTAATATAAAAATTAATTTAGAGTATATTATTGATGACTATAAGTAATTCGGTACACATATTAGTTCAAGTATTAGTGTAAATGTTAGTTCATAATTAATTGAATTTAGAATAATAGATAAAATTAGCAGTTGAACTAGCGTATATAAATATGAAATGACATAAAAAATATGTTTAATTAATATTAAAATTTTAAAGTCCCATATTTTCACATTTGTTGCAATTTTAGTCCTATCTAAATATTTTTTTATTACTTTTTTGCTGTAAAATTAGCGAATTTTAATGGGAAAAAATTGTGAATTTTGGTCTCAAATTTGATATTTCATCTTTAGATTCAATGTTGGAGACAATAAATCACCTTTATAGCCAAAAATCACAATTTTTAGAGTAAAAATATAGTTTGTTGGTACCAAAATAGTAACATGTGAAAATAGAAGAGCAAAAAATTCAATTTGAAAATAGATTGACTATTTTTCGGCCCACCCACGATATTTTTTCTAGTTCCGCCACTGGTAACAAACATTACAAATATTAATATTTCAATAAACAATTTCAATTTTAATATATGCAATGATTGTTACTAATGATCCACTACACGGTAATGTAAAAAAAATGCAAGTTAGGCATAAAAAATGAATATAAATAATTATACATGGTATATAATATCACCTCTCATAAAATTAAGTCTGCCTAAATTTTTTTGCATTTTACTTCTCTACAAATAATGTAAGCTATGCATTCTATACAGCAACACTACAATCACCTTTCTGTGAAATATCATCATGAGTTTCAATAGAAGGATGTTGAGACACTTCTATTCCTGCCATAACAGATGCTGATGGTTCACTTTCATCATTAACATGAGAAAGTTGAGAATTGACAAAATCTTCTTCAGTTGGATTGATTTCTAGTGGATCGACCTCGTCAACGTCACCGAAATGTGTGTGATTGATTTCATCCACATCATCTGAAAGTGTCGTGTTGTTGATGTCGTGACTTACATCACAAAACTGTGAATCATCTATCATGATATGATCACACGGCCGTCGATCTTGATGATGAATCTCATTGGCTACATGCAGCTCCTCAATATTTTCCTCACCAGTGATATGGTTAAGCTCTTCCTTTATTTCTTCATCAGCCTCTTGCTTTAGATCTTCATGGTTAAACTCGACAGCGACATCGTCGTCGTTTTCATCATCTTCATACCCTAGCTCAGATTGATCCACCCCAAGGTGTGTGTCGCAGAGGTGCATATTATCAGCAACGGCGTCTGCATGAATCATATGGACAGAATTAACTGCACTTTCCACAGTACATAATTGTGCATGATGATCCATCTCTCTATCCATATGACTTAGATGCAATTGTCCAACCTCGATAGCATTGCCATAGAACTGAGGTTGTTCATCCTCACTAATGGCATTATATAGAACTGCATCTTCCTTCCGCAATCGTTTACCCGCCCCACCTTTTCTTCTAACCCTTTCTTTTCCTCTTACCCTTTTTCCATGTTCAGCTTGAGGTGTGGCTGTTAATATTGCCGGACCACTGATTTGGTCTCTCAAACATTCATGTGCAATGTATCTTATCCGAGATATTGATTCGATTTGTTGCGGATCTAACCCTTTTGTTGAAAAAGTATCCGCTATGTGTGCAATATCCCTCAGACCAGCATTCTGCAAGCATTTGTTTATTTTCTATAAAAAGCATTTCAAACTTACTCGATAATTACTACCAGATAAAAAATACTAAACTCATTAAACATATGCTTACCGTTCTCTGAAACTCGGATGACAGTGAAATAGGCCTCCCTATGAACCTGCGGGTAATTCTCATATACCAATCCATGTACTCGCTTTCATCAACACCCTCATCACCATCAACAATGTGGAGCTGACGGTCCATCCATTCAGTAAGCTCTGATTCCATTTTCCCCGACAAATCAACCCCACTATCAACTCCTCTACTCTTCCTCTCCCATCGCTCCACATCATCAGGAATTGATTGAAGCATGCCATATTGCCTTAAGCATCGATCCGGAAGATGTCTTTCTGCCTTGTCAAAGCATATTAACATTGTCTTTGACCTCCCAAGAATTAAAGTGCTTTTGATATGATCTGGAATTACCATACTGTCCATGTTTCGGTAGGGGAGCCATTCCACCTGTAGATTTATACTAGTAAAACCGGATTCTATATCTTAAAAAATATAAAGAATATCATCACCACACCAACATTAAACTTACAAATGAAAAAAAGACTTACATCACATGGCTTTAGGGAATCCAAAGCCTTCCGATAAAACACTAAATCGCGATTTGCATTTGGGCCACTTAGTTTTCCTTTCCATCTAAGCACAAAGGGAAACCGATCATGCATCATATCGAGATTGAGCTTTGGCCGTCCAATATTTAGGTGAAAGTAACTCCAACACTGCAAATGCATAATCAGTTAAACTCTATGAAGCAATGACACATGCACAGACACCTGACGCAATATTGACACGTAGACACATTAATTTGAGAAAAATGGAAGTTATTGAATGTAACTACATGTTTGATGTGTTGATGTCCGACACCAGACACACCTTCAACTTGAAGTGTCAGTGTTACACAGGTTAAATCAGTACTTAAATAAAGAAAAACTTCAGTTTGAAAGAAAAGAATAATGGTGCGAGACTTAAAAAGAAAGGAACAACAACCTGCAGGAGCGTTAAACAGCCACTAATGGTGCTTTGAGTTTTTAGCGAGGCATTTCCCAGTGATCTATACAAGAATGACAATGCCGCTGCACCCCATGCATATTGCCCACATCGAACAAAATTCTCAAACAATGGCAAATACATTACAGGGACCTTATTCCCTGTAGTGGTGGAGAATATGGTGCTACCTACGAGATAAAGAAGATAAGCACGAGTATGTTGCTCTATCACTTCCATTGGAGCATCATCAGGACATCGAGAAAAGTACTCTTTCAACCAACTTAGTTTCACCATCCCACCACTTGTGTAACCTGATTCGGGTGCTCTGCCGAGATACTTTTCACAAACAGAAATGCATGAGGTATACGTAAGACCTATTACAGGTTCCCCATCAATTGCGAGCCCAATCAATAGTGCGACATCTTTAAGGGTTACCGTCATTTCACCGACATTCAAGTGAAAAGTGTTTGTTTCTCTTCTCCACCTTTCAACTAGAGCAGATATAAGCGGATTGTCTAGACTAATAGCTGGAATTGACCGTAAGTATCCGAATCCAGCTTTCTCTACCAATTCAATCTGTTTAGGCTTAAGTGTCCACTGATCAAGTTTTGAAGTGTGTTCATGACATCTGAGGGCACCGCGCTCCTGCTAATGTAATGTATCAAGAAGAAACAATCAATAATCAAGCTATGACAAGAATTTACAGAAAGTCAGAAACAAAGATGAAATAAATAGTGAAACCGAAAGTATTGGCAGTTAGCAAAATCCACCTGTCCTTCCCAAACTGCATTTGATACATGCTTGTCTTGATCATATAGAACTGAACCATCAATTGGTCCTGGATTAGTTGTGTAAGGGTCCGCTGCTCCCACTTCCATTATTGACAACTAAAATACAAGAAGAAAATTAAGGGTCTGTTTACTTTTTAGTAACATTTTTTGTTTTTTTAATTATCTAAAATTTGGGTTCACTTTAAATTGCTAAGAGAAGATAGAAAAATCTTGTAGTGAATAATTGTGATAGAAAAACGATATGAGGCAAGCTAGGAAGAATGTATTTTCATAAACAATGAAACTATGTTTTTGCATTTTCAAAACTTCCTAAAATGTTATCTATGTTTCCAAAAAACATAAAAGAAAATGGTGAGGAAAACAGTTGATTAATATGCTATGATGTGTATTAGTTGAAGTGAAAATGATAACAGGAAATGCAAGAAGTAAACGGGCTTCAAATGAAAAACAGAAGCTTGAAATTTTTTCTTGTTTTGTAAAAGAAATTTATCAAAAAGAAAGGGAGGATGCAATGTACAAGGATATCACAAACTCTTAAAAGAACAAAAGACTAAAGAAGGAAAGAAAAATTGCCAATACATCAAATGGAAAAAAGCCTACAGATTCTTAATTGCTAATTAATTGACCCTTAAGTAACCTGAGGAATACATATCATATGTTGAAATTTATGGAGCAAACTAAATACTAGTAGAATTGGAATAAATTAAAGGATTTCCGAAAGTACAATTTGATAGACGTCTGTATCTTTCAAACCATCAACGAACACCATAATCAGTCGGTTTATTATTTTCTATTGCTCACATATCTTGACAACTAATCTATACAAAGTTTAAAATGAACTTTCTTTACCAGGAAAATTGAACGATTTATAATGCAGATTTTAGGGACGGATCCTTCCTGTAATCGTATGGAAGTAATTGACAATCCTCGACTTTGACTGCCATCTACTCATACTTCATTGATTACAAGAATCTATTCTCCTTGTGTGATTCTGTTTTCCTTGTGTGAACAGCAATCTGAACGAAAATTGCCAGTAAAGAATATGAGGAAACACAAAATTCATGCAGTTGATAAAAAAAAAAACGTGAAAGAGATAATTATCAAATTTAATAGTATTTGGTTAAACATGTCTAATGCATGTTGGTATTGACAGAGTAATAAGTAGAAATCAAGATAAGAAAATCTTATTGGGAAAATTCAGAAGATGGTAAACGCCAACTTCTGGCCTTGCATCTAATAATTGTTGAAGTTAACAACTTAATAGCAGGAAAGTAAGTAGTACGGAGATGTTCACGTTTTAAACATCATTGATGAATGGTGAGTGGTAAGCGTAGTTATAATACCCAAATAGTGATGTGTAGCGGTCGATTCCAATACCCGGGATGACAACTGTTTGGAATCTTTTTTATACATATTAAATAATTAAGACTATAAAGTCATGAAATGTTAATAAATTATAATATAAGGTTAAAGATCATAAACAAAACATACAAGTAAACATCCAAAAAAGCCAAACATAAACAAGTAAAAGCATTTAAAGGCTTGAAGTAAAAATCATTAAAAGTCAACTCAACTTATATTCTCCTATATAAGAAGGAAATACCTAAAACATCCTAATATAATATAAAGCATTAAGCGACCGCTACCAACCACAATTTTGGCCACTAAAGAGGGCAAGATAGCCGCTACCAGAGTGGTCAAATATCGGGCAGATTTTTATGGCGGCACAATATGGCAGATTTTTATATGGCTTTGACGTTCACCTACCACACCCTCCCCTAATAAAACTATATCCATGAAAAAACATCTAAACTATCTATACCAAGAATTAAACAAATTAGATGCATTTTACTTCTACTTAAACCACGGAAAGCACCACAAAGGCACATTTATCAATCAAAAAACCACTATAGTAGCATATAGCATGCCAGGATTACCGCCAGGCAGATCTTGCGTGATTTTGTTATGGGTGCAAAAAAACCATAGAATATATTGAAAACAGTTTCAAATATATGCAGCAAATTGTTAATTGGTGCAGTGGTCGTTTTTGTTTGAATTTTACTTCTAGGCGTGGGCTTGAGTCCTGGCAAGGCCATTTTTTGAATAAAATTAAAAAAATATGAAAACTGGTAGCAGAAAGACTCGAACTAGAGACTTCCATGTCCCAAAAAATTTCACTTGCCACTGCGACAGACACAGGCTATATGTAAAACCGCGCCTACTAGTATATATATAAAATAGTCAGTAGTCGATGGATGGCACGGCACCCACCCGCCCCTACCAAGATCTGCCTCTGATTACCGATATTCTCAACTTCTTTTAATACTCAATTCATGAAATATTGATCAATAACAATAAAAAAAACTCAGGTTTTAAGCAAAATAAGTGAAGAAAACAAACAATTTTAAGCATCGAAGTCTTGATGTAGCTAAACATTAAAATTCAAATTGAAAAGAAAAAAAAGGCCAATAATAAACCAAGTTCATTTCTCATTAAGCATTACGCGGCAAAGGCAACAAACAGCTGTACCGCGATAGCCCGCGCAATTGAAAGCTCATTTATATATCAAAAAACAGTTTTTTAAATCCCATCAGACTGTTCCATCCTTGAATTGAACTTAACACGAACCCTAAATCATACTCCCTAACATTACCTAACTGCTAAACCAGAATTTCAACATTATCTTTTTATCATATTCCAATCTTCATTTCATTATCAAAACATTTCATTTTCAATCTTCAAAACCAAACATTGCAATTAGTCCATAAACCTCAACTTCCACAAAAGGCAAAAAAAAATAAAATTAAAGTACATCCAAACACACCAGTGTATGTACACACACCTTCAAGACTCAAACTCAACAACTATATACATAACTAACAACAATTCCCATTTCATGAAACTAACTCCCATAATACTTCAACAATCAGCATCAACAGGATCATTAAAATGCAAAAAAAAAAAAAAAAAAAAAAACCGTTAACCAGAATTGCATTTCAACACTAAAAACACAAAAAATATATACCAAAAAAAAACAACAACCCAATTAAAAAAGATGCAAAATTTAATCAAATTAAACAAAAGGGTCTAAATGGGCATCAAAAAAATTCTGACAGAAGTGAAGAAATTGGGTCACAACATAAGAAGAGAGGAAAGGCACAAGAAAATGGTGAGAACTGAGAAGAGATCTTTGCATGGCTTTGTTGAGTTTGAAATTGCATTGTGTTTTGAATTAATTAAAAATAAATATAAAAACTTGAAAGAAAGAAAATTTATGAGAGAGAGAGACAGAGAGAGAGAGAGAGAGAGAGAGAGAGAGAGAGAGAGAGAGATGGGTTACTGTGAATGGATGAGAAAGACGATACGACTTCCACCGTCGTCGCTTTGATTTGGTTTTAGCACAACAGGTGATTGAGGGCAAAACAAACGCTAAAAGGTATCTCTGAAACCTCAATACAGCCTTTTTTTTTTTTTGAGTTTCTGAGATTTCAGAAAAAGAAAAAAACAATGGGCTGTATCTATGGGATTATATAATGGCCCAACAAACCTTGAAAGATTTTGGGCTTGTTGAAAATATTGTTTTATTTCAACGACGATAAAAATCTATTTTTCGTAGGTTCTCTTTTGTTCGGCGGAGATAACTCTATTTGAGACATGTTAGAAGTTGAATATGAATGTTTATGTGGAGAGGTATTCTTTCTTAGACACAAGCCTAAATGTTTTATATTTTGGCACAAGTGTTTTTGAAAGTTGTATTGGGGGTGGAAAAAATTTCATCCAAACAGTATTTTAGGGAATGATATAGTAATATAGTTTAAAACATGCTATTTTCATTTTTTAACACATTTTTATTGATAAAAAATGGGAGTCGTGTGATTCGGTTAGTTATGAGTGAATGTGTTATTTTTGTTGTCTGTTAATAAAGAGGTGACGGTGGCTGCGATTAAGTGGTTAGGTTGGGGGTTGGTTGGTGGAGAGTGATGATTTTTGCTTGTTAATATTATTTTACAGGTTAATGTGACTGATCGTTGGCAGTGGAATCTGGATCCTACTAACGGTTATTCGGATAATAGGGTGTATTATTGGCTGACTCATCTGATTCAGGCGGATTCCGTGGTTGACCAAGGATTATTTTGGAACAAGTTGATACATATTAATTAAAGCTTTAATCTTTGTATATCACTTGTTTTATAACCTGTTGCTGACAATTGATGTGGTATCATTAATGCAGACTCGATGACATACTTGGGAGGGTGCAGAAAAATTGAAAGTGCTAAGCAATTGTTTTTTTATATCAATTTTTTTGTGCTATTTGGTATGATGTAGAGTTAAGTGGGAGTATCTTTGGTCTCTTTTCTCCATGCTCTCAAACTTCGAAAAAATATATGTTTGGTAAAAATGTTTGCAAATTTTTAATTTGGTTTGGATGGTTTGTTGTTGGCTAATTTAAAAGGAGATGAATAATCGAATTTTCTAAAGAAATGTGTTGACTAAGGAAGATTTATTTCTATAATTAAAAGAAGAAAAATGGTTCAATTATTGTTCACAACAAAGTTTTTCTGAAATCAACTCATAGACATGTTGTAAGCTACTTTTACCCGTTCTCCTACAAGTGTTTATGTAATAATAAGATAAATCCAAATAAGTTGTAATGTAAGAAATCGAATCCGGATTAAGTGCAGCCGACTGCATCGTCCAATCAGGATCTTCTAATTAATATCAAACAATTCCTATTTAAAGACAATCTTTAATTTGTTTCATTTTAAATTTTGTTTATGAAACCACGATCGTTCGATCTTGATCGAACGGTCTTAAACTTGCTGACTAGATGCAGTCACTGATATGTGACCGCATAGAATCCAGGTCCTCAAAATAAGTTGTAATAATGTAAGCAAACTCTTCCAAACGCATTCTAACACAAAAATTAGAAAAAGAGATGCAAGTACAGTAAAAATAAACTCAAACTCAGATAAGTAAAAGGTTAAATCTACCTATGCAATTCATGCAACCAGTTTCAAGTAAAACCTTAATCACTGCATGTCTAATGAAGCCAATGAAGATGCAAGTTTCCTTACACTTGTTTACCAAAAGAGACCAAAAAAAAAAGTAATAAAGAAAGTGGCATCATTTGGGGAGGGAAAAATGAATATCAATAAAATGTAATCCAAAAATATTATACAAAACAACAGTGATCAACATGTACCAAATCTTCTCCAGCCACCATCCAAAATGTTGCACCTTAGACATTGCAAGGTAGCACCACCCATTGGCAGTTCTAAAATTCGAGTCAGCTAATATATTGATTATGAGAACATCCTGAGGAAGTTGTTTGCATAAGCCATTGGCTTAACATCAGGGTGTGGCTGCAAAGTCGACAAAGTAAACCAAACCAATAAGAAAGTATGTCAACAGCATATAACGTCACAAATTGAATGAAGATATGTATAATATAATGACAATGCTACATAATGATTATTGCATAAAATGAAGAATAATATACTTTTGTTCATTATTTTCAGCGTTATCGATTACGGATGGCAGACTATGGCAAAAATAAAATAAAAATCCAACATTTTAAGCTGCCATATCTGCCATAAAACGCCATGGCGCTGCTACGATTCATAAAAAAGGCCATATGGCAGTTGTCAAAATCGGCCACAGCAATTCTCTACGGTACCAGTACCACCATGGCCGATATTTGACAACACTGTTTCTTTTCCTTTTTCATTTTTTATAATGACATTGAATGATATAATATGGCAGGCTTCGAAATAGGGAAGATACTAACCACTGCTGCGAATGTAATAATATTAGGTTTCAAATCAGGCGCTTCAAATCGAATAAAGGCTCCTTTGTTACCCATCTACAGAAAACAATGAAAAATCAGCATATATATACTTCATACGAGGATAAGTGATTACTTAAATATATCAACTTAGAAGCGTGTGAAATGGTCACAACTCGCAATAATTTTCGAGCATATGCCATAAAATTATACAAGAATGGATATGAGTTTTACCTGATCACAGTAATTTGGAGCAGAAAATACAGTTATGAGTTTACCGTCATGTTCAATCTCATAACCCTCGTCCTTTACTTCATGAGATCGCACAACTAAATCTGTAAAATGATAATTCAAGTTAAGTCACCGATGAAATAAAAAAGTAAATAGCAGAGACCAATGAAAAACATACCTAAATTATTATCCTTCAAGAACCTTTTTGTAACATCCCCACCGAAAGAAAGGCCTACACCACGCTTGCTTGGGCCTCTTCCAGGGAGAGGTTGTGGATCACTCCATAACAACTCGCACATCAACCCTACACATACCAAACATAGATACATAAACAAAACTACAATAAAAAGAGGGATTAAGGATTATGATGAAGAGCAAGAAAAAAATAATGATGTGTCTTACCTTCCTCCGGAGGCTCACAAAACCGATTAATTGATCGGATTTCAGAGAGTTTGACACCATCAACACTAAAAAGACCTCCATGGACTATGAAAACTTTATCATTTATCACATGAGCCAAAGGTAAACAGCAGAACACTTCCGCAAATAGTTCGACAAATGTTTCATTCAACTTTGAGCGCACCTCACCCTCAAAACCATATATCTTGTTCATGCTCTTGCTCTCATGATTTCCTCTAGCTAGATATATGGCTGAAAATAATATAGCAACAAAACAAGTTATGACATCCCAGCTAAATGAGCGAAGTGGAAAAAGGAGTATATAAATATTTATTGCAAAATCCAATCACACAAAAAGCATTATCAAATATACAATTCACTTGAAAAAGCAAAAAAAAAAAAAAGGTATCTAACAGGTGATTAAGAGATAATAAATTAAATAAATTCATTATGTATCAAAAAAATATAATGATTAAGAGCTAAGGTTTACCAGATGGAGACATGCACTTAAATGCAAACAAAGTGAGGATGACTTCCAAAGAAAACGATCCTCTATCCACAAAGTCGCCATTAAATAGATACGGATTTTCTTCTGAAGGAAGCCCATTGAGCTCAAAAATATTCAAAAGATCATAAAACTGCAGGAGTTATGAAAAATAAAATTGTAAGGGTCAAGAATTAAAGAGAAAAAGAACAAAATAAATCATAAAAGCCAGGCGAGAAACATAGATTCCAGAATTTTAAAGGACAGATTCTCGCAGCAACCTCACACGAAAGATAATGCCATTCTTTTAAAAGATTTCTTTGTCAAACATTAAAAGGACGATTTTATTTTTGCTTTTAAACATCTAATAACATATTCACTTTTCATCAGTACAAAATAATAATAATAATAATAATAATAATAATAAATGGTCTTAAATTCAACATAGCATTTATATCCTTCGTACAAATGTGGCACAAAAAATAACTCTCTGGTCCTTCCTCATAATGGTCAGAGAAACTCATTTTATGAATAATGTTTAGAAAAATGAAAAATGCTGAGAAAACCAGTGTAGTGGAATTTGAACAAATCAGTATTGCTCTACAATACGCTATAGCACTGCAGCATATCAGAATTCGAACAAATCACTATTTCCTGTGATACGCGATTGACATAAAATAAAAAAAGAAAAATGCTAATGAGTGCCCCTGGGGCACTCTTAAGCATTCTATTTAAAGAAATTATTTAATAAAAATGTTGAACATTTCAATTTCCAATGCATTAACTTCACACATTTTCGTTAAAAAAAGTATAAAAATTTAAAATGCTTAAAGAGTGCCCCGGGGGCACTCATTAGCCAGACCCATAAAATAAAATAAAAAAGGTTACCTAGCAACGTCAGTAGTGCTTAGATTAAAAAAGTTACTCTTAACAATTCCAAGAATATAATAACCCAATTACCTGACCATGCACATCACCACAAACAGTAAAATGTTTTCCATGAGGAACGGTTATGTCGACAAGAGAAGGCAAAGCTTGCAACATCTCTTTGGTTTGCAACACAATCTGGAATGCGTACCTGAAACCAAGAACCAGGAAAAATGTGAATACATTTCGATAATCACACTACAAGAAATTACAAACAGATATATAACAAAAATTCTTCCTTCAATACCGTTTATGCAAGCACTTCTGTTTCTTGAAATCATCCATCATTTGCTTTACAAAATCCAAAGTAATAACATCCCCTTCTATTCTTGCTCCTGAATACTGTGGCTCGACATCTATTATTGAAATCAAACACCAAAAAAATTCCATGTCTGTGAGTGAAATCAAATGCTACTACCCTAACACGAAATTAGCTTTATAATAATAATGGACAAAATCAGTCATGAATATCAAGGATAACAGGAATGATTAATGGTCCAGGAATTATCAATCCAATTTCAAAGGGGATGAAGAGCAGAGAAATAACAATTTTAATCCCTACCAAATTAGAATACATTTATAAAATGCACACTTAACAATCTTCCAAATACGGAGTCATACTTTTTAGATGCAAATCCACGTAGCAAATTCACATCACAGGAATATCCAAACAAGGTTGCAAGCAGCTGAAAATACATATTTTCAGAAAGATAGAAAAATATTCATACAAGTGAACTGAAAAGTACATAGCATCCAGTATCCTTATTACTTTAGAAAACAAACCAAAATAAGAAACACAACAACAATGCCAAAAAGCATGATCCTATATTAGTCTCAGAAGAACCAAGAAGGGAAATAAACACATTCAAATGAACTAATACCTAAGAGACACAAGAAGACCTTTCATTTCTTAGGCAGAACAGTGTGATGAACGTGATCTAAAAAAAATAATGGTGTTGCATAACAAAACAGTTTATTTCCTAATGCATTATCGATAATGATTCCACTTGATTTGTATCAAAATTCTCAACTGAATTAGGATCAACCATCCTATGATTAATTGGTTTTAGGTCTTGTTCAATAAGCTTAGACCTAGGTTTTGTAAAGGACTCCTAAATGTACCAGTATTGGAGCCACTCCACCAAAACGCCACAAGGACCAACAGCAAAACAACCACAATTGTAGCTACTACTATGGTCTTTGATGTCCTGCCAAACATGACCACCACTGCCATAACTGCTACTGTCACTGCTGCTATGGCAACTTCGGTTGGCACCGAAGAATTGCGACCCTTTCCTATAATGATACAAGAGCGATAATTTATAGTGAAGTATGCAAACATCTAAAAACCAACATGCATAAAATGTCTCTAATCTCTAGTACTAATGGAAAGGTTTGTGAGGGGAAAAAATTGATGATTAAGGTATGGAACATGAGAGGACTGCTATTGACTTGTAGGGAAAAAACCCTATGCATCAACAAAGAGACGATAAAAAGACTCAACTACTGATAAATATCCTTTTAATTATTCATTTATTTTATTTTTCTGCCTTCTAAAATCTAAAATAACAATTAAAAGGAAGCGGGAGAAAGAAACACAAGGCAGAAGTCTGAAGTTGAAGCATAATAAGAAGCAATAATTATCCATTTTGTTGGTAAGAATTTTCCATTTTAGTTCACATATTGATAAACCAAGTATGAAGTTAATTCAATCAATAATGTACCTATAGTTAACCAAGTATAAAAGTATCAGTAGATTATTGCATGCATTAGTTTGAACCTTGGCTAATAATCAACATATGTGAAATCTATGTGGCAAATTGTAATTATTAGTGAAATCAAGAAATGAAAACATGCATTGTTTCTCAAACCAAACAAAGATAGATTGTCAATGATAGAAATCAATATGAAAAAGGAAGATCTCATAGTAGATGAGGTCATACACTGATACTTATTTTAAAGATATCGGTCATATCAATGTGTATGACTAACCACCCTCAACCTTTCAAGCAATAAATACAAAACAAAGATAAAATATTTCACACCAAGCAAAGTTTTCTATGTGATGGTTACTTTGGTTATAGAATAAAGCTTTGATTATAGAACAAAGTTTTAAGCAGCGGATGGTTGCAATGACTTAATGTTTTAATATTCATTTTTTTCACACTGAGATCATATTCCTCCACTTTTCCCTTCCTTCCTTCTCCATCAACTTTACATTTCATGTCTTTCTAATTAAGGTTGAAAACAAAACCGACATGGATTTACATATGCAGCCAAGAACTCGGTAAGTTGCAACTCAAATCCACAAATTCATAGCAAAATAGTCTGTTATCATCACTACCCAGACTATTATCATCACTACTACGTACTCGAAGAAACAATACCTGTAGCCTATTCAAATTTGCCTAACGGAATGCAAATGACTTAAAGCTATAAATTACTTGACATCTTACTCAATTTAACTTCCCGTGAAAATGAAAGTGTTCAAAGAAGGAAATTACAATCACATCAGCAACATAAATAAATAAGGAGAACAGCCAAATATTCTAATAAAAAACCGAAAGTCACATCCATAACTTTATTAACAATAAACATTACTTAATTTTTCACATCAAAGATATCAGGATCCTGGAAAACATGTATCTATATATGAAACAACACTAACTCGAGGTCAAAAGATATGCATAACTGGAAACCTAGTACCAAACTTTCAAACAATACAAAATCTAGAGTTACTCCTCTAAGGGCATGCTATTTGAAGTTTACAATAATGAAGCTGCATTAGTATGTTTTATATACACATTGATAAAAAATAAACAAAAAGTTATGAATAGCATGACTGCATCGTGAGATAATAAACCACAGCATCGACAAAATTTGCTCACAAAGGACGGGAGGCGTAGACAAAAATATGATAAAATAAGGATATTGGGATAAGAAACATATTCAAAATAGTACCTATTGAACGGAAATCAATGGATTCAGCTATTGGACGCTTTACAGATCCTGGTACAGAAATTGCTTCTTCAAATTTCAGTTTCATAACCGCTTTTTCACATTCCTTCAACTTCTTTGTTGCATCAGGGTCATTTGGACACATTTTCTTGACCTGGTCAATATAAAGTATTAGCATATCATATCAAACATGTTGTCAGATTGTCATATAAGAAATCTCTGTCAAAGAGGGATCTGTATTATTTGATATAAAGAAATAGAAATAACAGAAAAGTAAGGAACGAATTCCCAAGCCAGAATCAATATTGGCTCCAACGAACTCAATTACAAGTTTGTATAACCTTCTGTTACAACTCACTATTCCTTATAAACAGGAATTATTTCCGCTACCCTCTCTCTGTAACTAACTCTTACAGAATTATTTCCACTTCCCTCTACCTGTAACTATCTCCCTCCTTTCCCACTTGTTATTTCGTGATACTACATGCCCGATTCCTTTGGCCTGCACTTGCGATAATAGACCCTAAGTGGGATATTACTAAACAATAAGAAAAAGTGAGGTAATCAATGCTATTTTGAAGTAAAAAACCTAGAGTAGAGTTTGGCTTAAAAGATATTCTAAATAAGGTACCAATAATACAGAAATTTCAAGAATGTGTCAAAGCGATGAAGGTCAAAGAACTCTCCGCGTCAGTGAGCAGATGACTTTCAGGTGAAAACGTTTAAATAAAAATTAACAAATTCCATCAACTTAATGCTTTATCACTCAGCACCACTGTTATGCCCAAGTTGACAATAAGGAGATCACAATCTTAAATAAAAATGATCAAGTAGCGAGATGGCCTGAACGTGCGTTTATAAGTGAGGGCAATCCTCACCTTACAAGCCGGTTTTGTAGGGTGGAGTTAGGCCCAACTCTCAATTCTAAGACTAACCAATGTAATGAGTAACTTACAACTAACATGGCAATTTTTCCTAACAATACTCCCCCTCCCCATCCCTGAAGTTTCTCCTTGTCCTCAAGATGATAAGTTGGATCACTCTCTTGCACTGCTCGACGAAACTTCCACCGGGCCCATTGTTCATTGTTTATGTTAGGACTTAAGCCGATGAGGAGAGCCCAACCCAAAAGACTAGTCCAATAGGTGGAGAGAGCCTCGGAACTTAAATCATGCGAACTACAATCCCATGTCTAGGCTTTGCACTACCTTCAATGGTTGGTAGGTAGCAATTGAAACAGCGGTACAATCACATTAACAGTAACACCTCATGCCTACACCTAGAAGTCCTCATGTTGCACCTCAATTGGAATTTGTAGATCAAATTCCAGCTGAAACCGCTTGAGCAATGCTTTCTCAAAAGTCCATCATGGTGCACTTTGGCTGATCACTCCCCAAAAAACCAACATTTGAGACCTCCCCCTCTCAGCGCAGTCACAACCTATGATTGTTTCTCCTCCTGAAGTACTTTGATGGCCTAAAAATATTGATTTCAGCGATAATCCATCAATAAGCCTCCTTTCCAACCAATAAACGGTGTAATCATTTTCAAGATGCAATACCAGCATCTCCAAGATAAGAGCTCTAATACCAGAGTATAGGAACCTGTCTTTTATTAGAATCCCATGATGATAGATAGAATGCAAATCTTTGAGGGTTTGCAACCTCCCTTCTTGTATTTTATATATCGATCACAGCCACACCCTCTTGATATTATTGAAAATATTGCCTGCAATCTTTCTCTTTTTTCGTTGTCCTTTCTTTTCCTTCTTTAACCGTAGCTGTAACCCTTTTTTGGACTGATATCAGATCACGAAATACTACTGAGCATATATTCAATGAATAACACCTATTTCTCGTCACATAAGTTCCTATCTTTATTTTTATATTTTTGACAAATATCTTTATTGTTAGTTTCTCTAAAATACGAAACTTAACAATGTTTTACAAAATATACCAAACAATTTACTTTAGAGAAACTGATTTTACATTCTCCAAGATTCTCGTTGGTATTACTATTATTTATATACCTAATGAAAGGGCAATGAATACTGATCTATCAATGTTCTCCAATAATGCATTGCAACTGATTACTAATACAAACATGTTATTTTGATATTTCCAAACCATGCTCCTTATTCCAACCTTGTTAGGACAACAGTTATTTATAATTAGATATAGTTACCTGCTGAAAATCTTTCAGTGCTTCCTTGAATTTTCCCAGCCCAAGATGAGCAGCACCTCGCCTGTAATAACCCTATAACAACAAAGCATAATTGGTTAGAACAAATGTTATTATTAAAGATTACTAAATACAGAGGAGACTGTCTAAAGTTTTAGGAATTGGAGAACCTTTGAATATCTAGGATCAACTTCGATAGCCTTTGTAGCATCTAGTATTGCACTACCATATTCCTCAAGCCGAAGATGGGCAAAGGCACGATTAGCAAAGTAAACTGCACTTTGACCGTTTAGCTCAATTGCTTGTGTATATAGATCAATAGCATGGGAAAATTTCCGATCTGAAAAAAGGAATTCACAAGATCAGCAAATTTTGGCAAATAAAAGTATGAATCACATGATATTTTCTCTAATTATGCGGTAACCGACAATGAAGTATGGAAGTGTTCTCGTCAAATTGAGTCAGATTTAATGATTCTGCTAAAATTTAGTTTGCCACAAAAATAACTGTGATGTTAAAGCAAGTGAATGAATCATCATATCATTAAAAAAATAAACAGTCTGATTTTTAATTACCTTTGAATGCTTCGTTAGCAAGGACTTTAAATTCCTCGGCCTTTGCGACATTATGCTCTTCAGTTGCCATTCTAGTTGAAGTTTTGTTGTATATAGTGATGAAATTCAGAACATAACAGACTCAATCTTTTCCTCAGAATAATAAACCAGCTACAACAAAACAGAAACATTAATAAAAGTATAATAGTAACCAGCACAGCAAAGAATCTATATCAGAAATTACAAGCCTCTACTTTACATTGCATGCTTGAAATCACCAAACACAAAAAATAAAAAAATAAAAATAGTGTTGCGAAGATTGATACAGCTAGAAAAACAGATGGAAAAAATGCATACAATACTTATATTAAAACACAATATTTTAATTAGTAATTTATCATAACTAATATAAGCCTCCTTAATTCATCATCACTCATAAGTCAAAACAATAACAGATGGGTCGACCTACGTAACACCGACACGACACCAACACATTAATTGTATTCAAATACATCTATTTTCTTAAATTATTACCGCTATCAACATGTCAACAGACGTACCATGTTTGGTGTCCGTGTCAGTGTTTCATAGGGTCAACCCACATGATCTTTCTGTCTCCTAATACAATCACCTAAAACCTAATCAATATAATCACATTACTCTCACAATCATGGTCAACAACAACAACATATATTCATTCACCACTTCAAACCCAACATTCTCGGAGCTTATTTACCAAAACAATTAACCTCCAAAAACAACTACATAAAAAGGGCTTTAAAAACACACAAAACCCAACAAAAAAAATCTCCAAACACGAGATTCTATGCAAAAAAAATCAAAACTTGATAAAAGGGTATCCTTAAATTTATATTTCAGCTACGAAAACAAACATGGGCATAACTAAAAAGGAACCAAACACTGTCCTTTATATTGTCAATAACGTTAAAATAAACATAAAGTGAGATAAGTTATAAAGGAAAAACATGAGAACAAAACAACACATACAAAAAATGAATAATTGATTATATTATTGAAGATTGTAATTAATGGGGGAGAAGGTAATTCGAAGCCTAAGAAGGTAGTTGAAGACAAACACCAGAGTGTAAAGAAGAAGATCTAAGCATGCTTCAATTGAACTTAGAGAGAGAGAGAGAGAGAGAGATTCACCGGCGTGGGGGGGCGCTGGAGGCTGGTGGAATAGTGAGAGGATTTTGTGAGTGACACCCTAATAACAATCACTTCTTCCTCAACTTCCACTTTCCAATGTTTTTTTTTGGTCAAGAGTTTTTTTTTTCACAGCTGGTTTATTTAGTTCGGGGTCCAGAGTTTTAGTATATGTATATTTAGTGAAAGTTTAAAAAAAAAATTTACTAGCGGTCGGACAGGACACGTTTCGCGCTGGTATGTGTCTATTATGTAAATTTATGTTAAAAAATAAAAAATACTTTCTTCGGTCCTATGTATAAGAATACATTGAAAAAATCACACAGATCAATGAGACTTATTTTTTTTATTAAAAATTTTAAAATGTTATGTGTTATTCTAAAACTAACTTTGAAAATGTGTTTATGTAATTAATGCATAACATTGGAATAAATTACATTTTATACAATTTAATAAAGGTATAAAAGGAATTATTTGTTTAATAAAGAATAAGTTTAAAGAGTGTTTCTTATAAAAAGAACCGATTTTTTTTTTAAAGTGTTTCTTATATATCGGACCATAAGGAGTACATTTTTATGTTATGGTAAGTTTGTTAATAACAGATTTTTGCTGCTCAAAAAACTGCTGCTAAAAAAAAGTCTAGGGTATTGTTGCTATTATGAAAAGTCCACAACAAAAATATTTGTATCCTCTTTATATATAGTATTATATATAGTATACATATAGATAAATTAAATATGATTTTTTTTTGTTTTTTCACATAAAAAATTCATAAATAATTCATCTTATATTCTTACGTTAAAAAATTCTAAATTTTATAAAAGATGTTCTTATAATATTATAGACATAGATACAAAAAATATTTTAAAAATGTGAAAGTATACAAGAGTTTGATTAAAAGTAATGACCATCTTTTGTTTGACTTACTTGTGTTTGGGTGATATGGAAAGAGAGAAATCATCGTTTGTTCAACAGCTCATCAGGCACACCTCATCTTTTGTTGGATAAGATTAAGCTTTTCTTATTTAGGTGGTTGAAGACGACGATTCCATGTAGATTAAGCTTTTGGATAAGATTAAGCTTATCAGGCACACCTCATTTTTTGTTGGATAAGTTTATATAAGAGATTTACGATTCCATGTAGATTTATTGATATATCCTTTTGTATCACTAGAACTTTGACCCATGCGGTGCATGAGTCTAATTAGGTATAATATGTAACAATAAAAAATAAAATACAAAAATTCTAAGAGCATTTTCAATAAGAGTAGTATAGGGAATTTCATGGACTAATTATTCTATATTTGTTTATGTGCTTATTTTATATTTTATATATTTTTTAAATAATTTTTGAACCCCATCGTTTTGTTTACTTATTAAAAAAAATTGCTGATAACTAAAGGTTAAAAAATTGATGATAATTAAAGGTTAAAAAAAAAATTAAAGACGTAATCAAGAACATAAACTTAAGTAGACATCCATAAATAAATAAAAATTGTGATTAATTCCGCCGTTCAAATTTATTGAAAAACAGGGTTAACATATTAGGATTCCTAAATTCTTTCATAATTGAAGCACATGTTTTAGCGGTTGAAAGGTTTTATTGTAAGTAAGAGATGCAGGTTCGATGACAAATCTGTATATTTTTAATATAAAGCTGCAATAAAAAGAAAGAGAAAATGAGGGGGAAAAAATTGGTTTAGGGTTAGCTTATGTTAGCAAGCTTATAATATAAGAGATTATCGGTTTTTAAATTGTTTAAATTGTGCAATGAAAATTGATGGTGCTTAATTGTCGTATAAAATCTTTCCTATGAAAGTTGATGGAGCTTAACACTTTGTGGACATAATTTAAATCACAAGTGGTCTGCTAGTGCATATTATATCAATTGATCATCGGTTAATATTAAATCTGCAATATTAAAAACAAAATAATGAATGTGATTAGTGACATGACTATGATTGTGTTTGGTTGTATTGCAAAAAAAATTGATTTAGTAGAATTGAGTTTGATAATAACTTTCCAAATTACACGTGATAATAACTTTCCAAATTTCACATGATAATTATTCTCTAAATTTATGATCCGGTAGAAAAAAAATCATTGATCAGGAAAGACATAAAAATATTTCGTGATGAATAATATAGTCAACAATAATTTTGATATGATATACTTTTAAAATTGATGGTGCTTATCAATTATTGCACATAATTTTAATCACAATTGGTATTCTTGCCATAATGGTTGGAAATATTGGCTTGCATTGAAGGGTTGCGGGTTCGAATCCTAGTCAAGATAAAATTGTATTATTTTTTAATGAAAATTGCAAGATAAAATGGAGGGAAAACAGAGAAAACAAATTAAGGTTTAGAGTTTGCTTGTGTATACAAGCTTATAATATAAAAGATTTACCTAGTTTTTTTATGAGTTATTTCTAATTTTAATGAGAAGTCCGGTCAAACACAAATTATCATAAATTCTTTTTAAAAATAAGAATTTTTTTGAGTGAAGAAAACAATGGATAACGAGCCTAAACAAAAAGCTACATATATCACTTAATTGTACTTCGCCTCCTTTTTTATTGGTTTCTCCTTCGAAACCCAGCAGCATCCATTTTATATTTTCATTTTACTAGTATTTTGCATGTTGGAATTTTGGAAACGCCATAGCCATTAGCTAATGATATCTTACTTTATCATTACAATTACAATTTTTATTTGATCTAATGTTTTTTATATCTATTCTAATGTTATAGTAATGGATAAATATAAAAAAGAAAAAAAAGAAGTTAAATGTTACAAAATAATTATTAATATTTTTTTTAAGAGTAACTCAGTTGATAACTATTAAAAATATTATAAAAGAGATCGAAGTTCGAACTCTGAATTCCTCATTTCTTCATATTTATAATGTGTAAATTTAGCCTCTACGCTACCGAACTAAACAAAATATTTAATAATATTATACTTTATGAATATCTTTAAAGTAGCTTTTATGTTTTTTTTTTATAAAATCCAAAAAAAATTTACTTTAACTTTAAAGTGGTATTTTTTAACTTTAAGGTAAAAGTAACTTACAAATTGAAAAAAAGTTAGGCCAAACACAATATTACGGGAGAATGCACTTTGCCACCTAAACATGCCGCCCAATTGCTTTCATTTTTTTAATTTTTTAATCTCCACAAATTAAGGATAGTATTAGTAAACGTGGTTGCTATGTTAATTTCCAACATTAAATTTCCACTATGACCGTTCTTCTTCTACTTTGGCACAAGACTTTCAATATTAATAAGAGGCAGCACAAAATAAAAATAGTTGTTTAACATTTGATTTTAAAAAAAAAAAGGATAGCACAAAAAAAAATCACTGAGGATAGGACAACTACTCACTTTTTTGTTACTCACTAAAGTGGGGGACAACTTTTTGTCCAGCGGACAAATGAAATAAAAATACACTTTTATCCTTAGGTTTTCTCGATGTCTTCCTTCGCTTTTTATGCAAACCTGTTCGTTCACTTGCAGGTCATATCTGATCTTTATCAAGAAACGTTTTGGACTCCTTTTTTAATTTTCATTCTTTGTTTTTTCTCTTCCATTTCCATGTTTGAATAATGCTTGCAACACACTCTTTAACAAATACACTCCAACACATTCTCTTTTATTGATTGAAATTCACATGGGTCACATAAAAAAATGTGGACCCATATAATTTTTATGGGACCCATATAAATTTTAACCAATAGAAGAGAGTGTGTTAGAGTGTGTTTGTTATTGGAGTGTGTTGCTAGCACTCCTCTTCCATGTTTATCCTTTTTCTCTCAACACCAGATTTTTCTCTCTCATTATCTCTCACCACCACCACCACCACTCATCCTCCATAGATATGATTGTTAGATTCTAGATCAGAAAAAGTACTCCATTGTTGAAACTAGTAGTAATAGATTTTTTCCAGCAAAAAATCATCAGTTTCTAGATCTAAAAACTCTATTATTGTAGTACATTTTTTCCAACAAAAGAAATGTACAATATCAAATTTCAAACTCCATATCTCAAAATACCTTTTCTCAAAACAGTTCAATGGAACATATATATGTCAAATGGAAACAATTTCAAAGATATGAAAAATGTACAGATAATTTTTTTACGAAGAGAATGTACTTTCACTTTAAAAAGGAAGTATATGTTGCACAGCCACCTGATTATGAAGTGAAAGGAGAAGAGTTCAAAGTGTACAAGCTTAAAAAGGCATTGTATGGCTTGAAACAAGCCCCAAGAGCCTGAAACAAAAGAATTGACAAGCTTTCAATAAAATTGGGTTTGTAAAATGCATCATTGAACATGAAGTGTATGTTAAGAAAAATGTTGCAAAGGGAATAATGAGTTATCTTGGTCAAATAGAGACAAATGCCATCCTCACTCTTCTAATTTATTCAATTCTTATCTTCAATCTCACAAATAGGTAATTATTTTTAATTTTGATTTTAACTTATTTTGAAAAAAAACCGAACCAAATGGAGGAGATGATGGAAGATAGTAAAAAAAGCTACAATACAAAAATAATCATTTTACATCAAAAAAGGCATTACAGTAAATTTTATATTATTTTGTCCAGTACTTGACATATCAAATAAGGTACAATAAATTGTCTTGTGCACTGATCATCAAATAGAGTACAATACAAAAAATTATCCTATAACTCAGTTATATGTCCCGTACTATTCTGTCCAGTAACCATAGTTTTGCAGATCAAACGCACCCTATATTACTTTATCTCTTCACACATCATTTTTTCCAAAGATGCATTTATCTTCTCCTTTCATATGTTTTTCCCTTCCCTTGGCATGCCTTATGCCTTGGTGTTGTGGTCTAATAATATTCCTTTGCCATTCAAAAAAAAAAAAAAGTTGTAGCCATTTTTTTCTAATTTAGTGTGGCTCTTTAATTTTACATTTAGTGTGCCTCTTTATTTTTACAATGCCCTGCAATAGGAAACCAATATTTAATCAAAATTAGAAACATGTATCTTCTATGTGATTATTCTGTGTAATTTATGGTGAACAATGATGTTTCTTTTAGGACCATTCTTTACAATTTAACCCATTTTAATTTTGTTTTTCGTTAGAAGTTAGAACCATTTCATTTGTTTTTTATGTAGGTTTTGTACAATTGTCATATTTTTCGGTCTATAAGTTTTTGGATTCTTTTACATTCAAATTTGTATTTTGAATTTCAGTTAGATTTCTACTCGATTGGTTTTTCTTGCTGCATTGATCTTTTTTTTTAAAAAAAATAATAATTTGGTATCCGGCCTTAGGACCGACTAATCCAAGTTATCTGAGCCATATCTAAGTCATAAATGCTTGAATTGTCATATGCAAATTAGATTATTAGTGTTAACTAGTAATAGACTCGTGCTATCGCATAGGACGTAACGTTACGACGATATATTTTTTAAGTTATAGTTTGATAATCAAAATTGGTTGCAATTATAAATATTTAAATTGAAAAAAAACAATTACATAGAATATATTTATATATCAGCTAAAATTTATCCCGTGTAAAATATATTTTTAAAATTTTTATTATTAATTTGTAAGAACTTGTCTCACATATGATAATTATTTTGCATTTTTTATTGGTGATAATTTATCTCGTATATATATATATGATAGTTAAAATTTATATATTAATTAGAATTTTACCCCGTGTAAAATTGTTTTTTTGAAATTTTTATTAGTAAGAACTTGTGTTACATATGATAATTATTTTGAATTTTTTATTAGTGATAATTTATCATATATATGATAGTTAAAATTTATATATGAGTTAGAATTAACCCCGTGTAAAATAGTTTTTTTGAAATTTTTATTAATTAGAACTTGTCTCACATATGATAATTATTTTGAATTTATTATCAGTGATAATTTGTCCCGTATACGATAGTTAAAATTTATATATCATTTAAAATTTATCCCGTGTAAAATAGTTTTTTTTGAAATTTTTATTAGTTATACCTTGTCTCACATATGATAATTATTTTGAATTTTTTATCAGTGATAATTTGTCCCGTATACGATAGTTAAAACTTATCCCGTATAAAATAGTGATTTTGAAATTTTTATAATTTAGAACTTGTTTCACGTATGATAATTCTTTTAAAAATTTTATTAATTAATTTTTTTTTGGTATATGATAGTTAGTTTGAAATTTATATAAGTTAGAACTTATATATCCCGTATAAAATAGTTATTTTGAAATTTTTTTAATTTAGAACTTGTCTCACGTATGATAATTATTTTGAAATTTTTATCAGTTAAAATTTATTTCATATTATATTTTGAAATTTATATCCGTCATAACTTATCCTGTATAAGATGGTTTTTTTTTTTTAAAAAAATGTTATTAGTAGAATATTTTGTCCATTGTTTAATTTATTTAGTACATTATTATATATTTAAGGAAAATGTAGTTAAATATTTAGAAAGAAAGTAAGAATAAAACTAGAAATAAAGTAGAGCAATGAAAGTGATTGAAATTTTAAATGTGTATATGGTGAAATTTAAGAGTGGGAAAATCATTTGAATTTGAATGAAAAAGTTAGGTTGGGAGAAACAAAAAAGTTCTGATTTGATAGATGACTTTGTGCATGTGGCTTGGTGCATGTGGCTTGTGTGGCTTGGTGCATGTGGCTTTGGTACAAAAAAATTTCTCCTTTGATTCTAACCAGTTTGGTTAAGAGAAACATGTGGCTTGATGCAAATATGACTTTTTTACTCACATGAAAGCCAAAACGGCTTAGTTGGCTCAAAAAATTGCTTGGTTATTTGCTACCTTAGTTCAGTTTGTTATATTTTGGACATCAATTGCCCTTACTTTGGACACATGACATCATCTCAAGTAAGGACAATTGAGAGTTTTTCAGAACAATCAAATTTCTTATATAGATTAGATTTTAGTTAATAAAGGTAGTTCATTTAGTAATTGAGTTAAGCGCCGTAAATGCTTTGCTTTGTGGATTTTACTTGTGTTTTATTGCGTAGGGTTTAGTTTCAGTGATGTTTGGTATCGCGACATAGTTAGTTGGTTTTAATGCAGCAAGATTCTAAGTCAAGACACATATATTCTGTACAGCCAAGACTAATTAGTGAATTCAAATAGTGGTCAAAGAGCATTAGGTTGAAGTCTATATATAAGGATAGGCATCTAACAAGGACGAGATAGTTGTATTCGTCCATGTGCTGAATTGTACTATCCTATGATCAAATAAAGGAATATTTCTTATTCTCTGGACTTTGAATTGTCAAGTAGAGTTGGTCAAATTTCTACGAGAGCTGCTATATAACGATTCTTAAACCTTTAACTCTACAATTATACCATTATATTATTCAACTCAGATTTGGTGGTGCCTCTTTCATTAACCCTAACCCCATTTCCATTTAAGCCTATGAAGCGGAAGCTGAGTCACTATGTTGAGGTCACTTGTTGTTGAAAGATAACTCAATCGTGGTTATGGTGGACTCTTAGGTTTACATTTCTAATACCCTTTTGATTTAGTGATGTATAACATTTGATCTCTATTTTTAGTCACTAAGCTCACCAAGAGCTAAAACTCTTGTTGTTGAGATATGTGAGATTCAATGATAGTTTGGTATTGTTTATGTGAATGATTGTGACATCCTAAGTAGGTTATATATATAAGATTAGTCATCCTAAGTAGGTTAACACCTCCAATCCACCTTTTTTATATGACACCTACTTATATAGATTAATAATAAAAAGGGCAAAATATATTTTATCAGTCAAAATAATTGTACTTTTGGTCTCTTATCTTTATTTTATGTTTTAAGTTGGTCCCTTATCTTTTAAAAGTTTCAAGTTGGTACCTTATCTTTTCTGCAGGTTTCATGTTAGTCCCTCCCGTCAAATTTGTCACTATTACCGTTAAATTTGGATATGTGGCAAACGGAAACCACACTTGGAAAGATGACACATGTCCAATTTTAACGGTAATAGTGAAAAATTTGACGGGAGGACTAACTTGAAACCTACATAAAAGATAAGGAACCAACATGCAACTTTTAAAAGATAAGAGATGATTTTAAAACCTAAAATAGAGATAAGAGACTAAAAGTATAATTAAGCCGATCTTCTTTTTATTTAATGTTTTATTAGTCAACTTTATTTTTTAGAAAAATAACATTTATAGAAATATTAAACATTTATAGATACATATATTAATGACTATTTTTTTATACTAATAGACACATATTACTAATAGATACATATTTTGACTAATTATAATAATGAATTTTTACTGATTATATTTATAATCTATGAGGTGTCAGTTTAGTGGTAAGAATTTTATGTTGTAACTTCAAGACAAAATTTGAATCCAACAATTATAATATCTTCTCCTTACACACACATAATAATGATTTAATATAATTTTTTATGACCTGTCAAATCAATGGTAAAAGATAAAAAGTTCAAAACTCCATCTGGGATAGTTACAAAATAACCATTAGTATCAACATTATTAAAAACAATAGTTTATATATATTTTTTAAATTATTTTTAAATATACTTTTGGAAATTATATAATTAAATACTAATATTATCAACTTTAAATAATTTTACAGAAAAAGACAAAACAAACTATCATCATATTCCCAATGCCAACATCATTTCAAGATTTAGGGTTTCTTTTCTCTTCTTCAAAGTTTATCTTTCAGCTGCAGGGGCTCATCCATGGCAGAGGGTTCGTCATCGAAGGCCGGAACTTGGGTACAAGAGATAAATATTGAGTTTAATTTGCTTTATTCTTGTCAACAATCTATTCTCACATAAATATCGTAGGTGTTTTTTTTTTTTTTTTTTTTCCATTCACGCATTCTTAATATGTGAAATGGATCTGAGTTCACTACAAGGAAACACCTATTTATTAGCGGCATTTGGCCCTCAAAAACTAGTAAAAGCTGCCAATAAGTAAAGAAAATACACTATTTACTGGCGGTCTAGATCTGTCATAAAAATGACTGCTGGTAAATTTACTGGTGGTCTAAACCTTGTGCATTTTTTCTTTGCTGTGTGGGTTTTTTATGTTTTACTTGCAACTCTAGATACAATTTTTGTTTAGAGCTGTGTTCTATTTATAAATTTTGCTGAATAAAAAACAAAATCCTTTTGGTTCAATCATAGTATATGGATCTACAATAATCTAGCTATTTTTTATTTGTAGGATAAATTAAATTAATATTTTAAAACATGTATATTTTAATATAGATTTAATTTTTAAAAAATGAACAGCATCTAGATATCAAGGTAGGGATAGACATCCTAACTTTGTTAACACCCTTATCCTGCCCCATCCTCCACCTATAACTTGAAACAACAATTGCGTATGACGTAGCCCCTCCTGCGCATGGCGCAGGGCACAGGGGCAGGACTCTGTTTTCTGCTTTTCTGCATCATTTTAAAGACAAACTCCAACACATATGAATAAAGAATCTTGTTTCATTATCTTGCACCTTAGTTTTGATTTAGTTTTCTTTTATGTATATATAGAGTGATAGTCTTTATTATCCTCTTATCTGAGTTTTCTTTATTACTATCAAAAGATTGACTACAATGAATTAATAATTTGATAAATTGCATATATATTAGATTTGATATTTAATAGAATGAATTACATTTGTGTTTTATAAACATTCATTGGATTTGTAAAATATGTAGAGTTTAATTATGCTTATACAATTATACTATGTATGTCAACTGAGCAGGATGATGTAATTTACAATGTCATGCCAATATCATACGCGTATCCAGTTGATAATACAAATGAGGTGATCTAATCTATCTAATAACTATGCTTAAATATTTTTTCACTTCATTTGTTTTAAAATTTTATTTTTATAGTTTCTAAATTGTATATGAATTTAGGTACGTCCATCTACCTCAAAAAGAAAACGAAGAACAACTAAAGGTTCCTCTGAAAGAGAAAAACTGCGATCCAAAGGGACCAGGGTTGATAAGGTACATCCTCAAATTTGAAATAAATAATGTTGATTTTTTTTCATATATGTTTTAAAGCTATTATACTTGAGTGAAAACAAGTTTTTTTTTTTCACTCAAAAGTTCATTTTGCTTAGAAGCATGTTATGCAAGCAAACTTTCATATGGTATGTCTGTATTCATTAATACTTCTATAGCATCAAACTATTGCTCAAATATATTTTTTGCTACATTTTTTATTATTTTATTTTAGTAACTTCTAAATCTTATATGAATTTAGGTAAGTCCATCTACCTCAAAAAGAAAACGAGGAAGCGTTGAACCACCACTTTCAGATGTTTGGGAAGTCAAAGAGACACCAAGACCAGACGGGACTCGAGTTGATAAGGTATGTCCGTCACCGTCAAGTATGTCGTCAAATTTTAAATGAATATTGTTGATTATTTTTCATGTGATTTTTTTGAACATGCTACGTCTTAAAGCTATTCTACTTAAGTGAAAATAAGCTTATTAAATGTGATTGTTAATTTGTTTATTTTTTTTGTCTCTTCTTCTCTTTTTCGGTGTCGGGTCTCGAACTGAGTACCTCTAGGTTGAAAAATAAATCCTCAACCAAGTGATTAATTTGTTTATTGAACTATATATTGTTATAAACAACATCTTTAACATATCTTTTTATATTTTGCTAATTAACAAGATCAATATTTAATTAGTTAATGTTGTGTTTCAGACCTATTATCATAAAGAGAGACACTTTACTTTGCGGTCTTTAATAGCTGTAAAGAAATATGAGGAGGATGGAACACTTCCAGAACGCAAAAGCAAGACTAAAGGAAAAGAAAACATCAATGCTGAAAAAGAACCACAAGTAAGTATATCATTTCAATTTGATGATGCTGTCTTATTTTGTTATATGAATTTGGTAGAATATTGCTAATTCTGCATAAAAGTTTATTTTTCCTACATCAAATAAGAAGGTTCAACTTATGGAATTATTCATTTGACTATATGATAATTTTTCATACCTTTACAAAATGATTGAACTTGTGGAAATATTCATTTGACTATATATTTGATGTCTTATTCTGCAGTTTTTCTCAAATAAAGCAATGCTTAGAGTTAGAATATGTGGTTCTGTCACATAAGCAATTGTTTAAACTTATTATTGATTGAACTAGTTTAAAATCCAATTCCAGTTAAACAATCACTAAAGTTAGTATAGCTTCATTCATTGGTTTGCGTAATTTTCTTTCCATCAAACCAAACAGACCCTAAAACTAGTTTTTTAAAACACACAAAACCGGTTTAAAACCAGTTTTAAAAATAAACTGGTTCTATTAGAAAACCGGTTTGAAACCAATTATTTGAAACTAAACCCGTTCAAAGATATAAAATGGTTCTAAATCGGTTTTGGAATGAAGCTGGTTTGAAAATAAACTGCTTTTTATGAAAATGGTTTTTATGAGCTGAACCAAACTATTAATATGGTTCAGTTCAGTGCTGTTCATGAACCATGAACACACCTAAATTGTGCTATCAAATTTTTTAGGAAATACTTGTGAAGAAAAAAAGAGAAGCTCTAACAGATGTGACTATTTTGAAAGTTTAACATTCTCATGTTTTAATTTTAACTATTAGAAATTTAAGATAATTCTTGCTGATGAGCCAAGTAAATATTAAAAGTAAGACAGAGTGACATATACATTTTATTATTAAGATCATTTTTGGTGTTTTTTAGTCATTCGGTTGTGGAGTTTTTAAAACTACTTGATAGTTTTATTATTCCATTCTTAACACCCCTTAGGCTAGAAACCTAATATGAGTTTTTATAAGCTTTTTTATTTTTTGTTTGAAATTTTTCAGGAAATTCTAGGAAAGGAAAAAGAAGAAGCTGAAAATATGCAAATCAATGTTGAAGATTTCTTGGAGGAAGCTCACTACAACCTTACTTCACCAAGTAGATGTTTAAATTAAAAGTAACTATCATCAAATTATTTAAGAACATTTATATATTACCAACAAAACAAAATGACATTGAATTTTGGTAATATATTGTTTTGATTTCGATAAATATCATTTGGTTATGGTGACTGAAAACTCATAAGTACTTTTTTGCTTGACAACATCCATATTTTGCTTTAATTTATTGCCTTATTTATATTGAATGTTGGATCTTGTTAGTTTTTGGTTAATATGAATGGATGATGATACTGCTCCCTATAAATATAGATTGTTATATGCATGAAAAAATAAGAGAGCAAGGAAGAAAGATATAGGGAATTTAATTAGGATTTGCCGCAAAAAAATAAAGTTTTAGAGAGAAATAAAAAAGATTTTCTCTTTAACAGGTAGAGATTCATTGATTCTCTTGTTTTATTGTTCATGATTATTATTATGTTCCTCTGAATATTGGTTATCATTAATTTTGTTCCATGCATCGAAGTTTGATGTGACTAATTCGAATTCACAATAGTAACCATTGATAAAATAAACAAGATCTTCATTTCTTTCTAGCAAGGAAACATTTCCAAAAGATACTCTTAATTGAATCCCTAATTAATTCCTCTACTTTTGGTCTCTTTGACGAGTATATAACCTTATTCATGGTCTACCAAAAAATTTCAAATAGTTAAATGTAACCCCACTCAAATAGATGTTTCAAAAAAAAAAAAAAAAACCCCACTCAAATAGAGAAAACCCACTCATAGTATAGGGATACAACTGAGATGCAATTGTTACAAAAAAAAAAAAACTTGATGGAATGACCCTTCAAATTTTTTTCAAGGTCAAACGAAATTGCAGAAGAAATTTATCGCTTAAAATTAAGTATCGAGGCACATGTAAACTACCCAATTTCAATTCCCTCAATTACCAACTATTCAATAGATAATTAAATTTATTCATTCTTTTTATTTAATGTTTTATTAGTCAACTTTATTTTTTAGAAAAAACACATTTATAGATATATTACATTTATAGATACATATATAATGACTATTTTTTTTTTACTAATAAATACATATTTTGACTAATTATAAATATAAATTTTGATTGATAAGGTGTCAATTTAGTGGTAAAAGTTTTATCTTTTAACTTCAAGACAAAATTTGAATATCCAGTAATATCATCATTATTGACAAAAGGACAAAACTTACATGCATTTCCATACATGCATTTCTTACTTTTCCACTCACAAAGAGGTGGTTATTTGTGTTTTTTCATTTTGAAAAAATAAAAGAAAATTATTTTTTAATAAAAAAAACTACCTCTTTGTGAGAGGAAAAATAAGAAATGCATGTATGAAAATGCATGTAAGTTTTGTTCTTAACAAAAATGTATTATCTTCCCATATATTAATACACACGCAGTAATGATTTAACATAATATTTTTATGATGTGTCAAATCAGTGGCAAAAGATAAAAAATTCAAAATTTCATATGGGATTGTTACAAAATTACCATTAGTGTCAACATTGTTAAAAATAATAATCTATATATGTTTTTCAAATATTTTAATATACTTTTAGAAATTATATACTTAAATACTAATATTATCAACTTTAAATAATTTTACAGAAAAAGACAAAAGAAACTTTCGATAAAAGAGATTCATTGCATATTCCCGCAATGTCAAAATCATTTGAACATTAGGGTTTATTTCCTTCTTCAAAGCTTATCGTTCACCTGCAGGGGGCTCATATATCCATGGAAGAAACGTCGAAATTGAAGGCCGAAACTTGGGTACAAGAGGTAAATATTGTGTTTAATTTGCTTTATTCTTTTCAACAATCTATTCTGACATAAATATCGTAGGTTTTATTTTTTTCATTTAGACATTTTTAATATGTTTTTTTTTTTGATAAACAAACAATATATTATAAAGGAGTACAAAGGGGTACTCAATCCCTCACAATATAAAGCAAATTAATATGTGATAGTTTTGCAAAAATTGGATCTCAACTGTGCAAATAAATCTTGTATTTTTTTTTCACCGCTAGTGTGGGTTTTTTATGTTTTACTTGCTTCTGGATACAACTTGTATTTAGAGTTGTGTTCTATTTATAAATTTTGCGGAATAAAAAAAATCCTTTTGATTCAATGGATCTACAATAACCTAGCTATTGTTTAAGGGGGTGTATTGGATTGGGATTTCATGGGATTTTAAAAGACTTTTTTATGACAAAAAAATCTTGAGGTATTCAATCAAAACTTTTAAAAAAGTTAAATAAATCTTGTGGTATTCAATCAAGACAAATAAGATTTTTTTTTCAGGGCAACACAATCCGTTGATATTCAATTGAGATTTGTTCCTACTTTTAAAATATCCATTGGTATTCAAAAGTCTACCGATTTTGATGGATTCTTGTTTGGAATGGATTTTGAGAGACTTTTTAGTTGAAAATACACTTGATAGATTTTTTCAACAATCTCACCAAAAACCTTGAGACTTTTTTGAACTCTCCAAGACTTTTTACTTTCATATGTATAAAATTTCTTCTTCTTCTTTATTACTTTCACAGTTCATCATCACTGCACCCGGTTTTTTCTTCTTTTCTTTGTTCACTTTTTCAACAATCTCCCCAAAAGCCTTGAGAATTTTTCAAACTCCTCAACACCTTTTACTTTCATCATCATTATACCGGTTTTCTTCTTCTTCTTCTTTACCTATCAAATATGTTTTTTTGCAAAAAAATATTTTAACAAATTCTACATCTTTTTTACAAAGTTTTGATTAATTACAACGGCAAACAAAGTTTTTTCGTCACCCATTCATCTGCTTCTATTTTCCATCAATGGTAGTGGTAGTGATAACATTTTTATTGGTGATTAGAAACATATACGTAAAAATGTGCCAAAAAAAAAAGAAACATATACGTAACAAAAATGTAAGGTTTTTTTTAAAATCTTTGGATTCCCAAAAAAATATAATTTCTTTTATTAAAATTTATTGATTCTTTTAAAATTTTCCTAATATACAAAAGTTTCATAATATATAAAGTGTTATGAAATCTTGATTGTAAAAAAGTCTTTTGAAAAAATCTCTCAAAATCCATTCAAATCATGTGTTAAAAATCTTGATTGTAAACAAATCTTTGTAAAAAAGTCTTTAAAATCTCACAAAATCAATATAATCCAACAAAATCTCATAAAATCATCAAGACTTTTTTTGCCAAAATTGTCTCATAAAATCTCAATCCAATACACCCTCCTTAGTTTCAGAATAAATTAAATTAAGATTTAAAATATATTGTATATTTTAATATAGACTTGTAATACAATGTTTAATTATCAAATCTTTAATGATGAGATCTCTATTAGAATCTAATTATATTAAACGCTAAGAAATTTGATTTTTGGTTGTGCTTTTTTTGTTACAAGTCGTTGGCAAAACTACATTTCTTTTAAAAAGGTAGTTTTTGCCAACGACTTATAATAAAAAAAAGTGCCGCCAAAAATTAAATTTCTTGTAATGATATACATGAGTAAGTGCTTTAATTAGGAATGATATACATGCACATTAGTATATATTATCATGTGTCTGAAATATTATTATACATTATTGTAAATGGTAGAATTAGTGACCAAATTACATATTTAAAGAATACAATTTCTCTGTACCCCTTTTTTCCAGACTTTTATCTGTTTGAATGTCTTTCAATTCCTTTTAAATTTTCTAAAATTCTTTTATGCCGGATCTAAACAAAATGTGTATTTTTCATTGACATGTTTTGATGTTTAAGGGATTAATGTTCACATGAATAAAGAATCTTGTTTAATTATCTTGCACCTTAATTTCGATTTAATTTTCTTTTATGTATAGAGTGATAGTCTTTATTATCCTCTTATCTTTATTACTATAAAAAGATCGACTACAATGAATGAATAATTTGATTATTTGATAAATTAACTATGGCATATATATTATATTTGATTTTACATTTGTGTTTTGTAAACATTATTCATTGGATTTGTAAAATATGTAGAGTTTAATTATGCTTATACAATTATACTATATGTCAATTGAGCAGGATGATGTAATTTACAATGTCATGCCAATATCATATGAGGTACCCAGTTGATAATACAAATGAGGTGATATATATATGAGGATGATGTAATTTACAATGTCATGCCAATATCTTAATTTTCACTTCATTTTTTTTTTTTTAAATTTTATTTTAATAACTTCTAAATTATTGTATATGAGTTTAGGTACGTCCATCTACCTCAAAAAGAAAACGAAGAACAACTAAAAGTCCCTCTGAAAGACTTTCAGATGATTGGGAAATAACCGAAAAACCGTGACCCAAAGGTACTAGAGTTGATAAGGTACGTTCTCAAATTTGAAATAAATAATGTTGATGAGCTTAATAAGACTAGTTGAAGGATCGTCGTTGTGCATACACACCACCACTCATAAGTCTTTAACATGTTTTTTTCCCTTAGTTTCATCATGTTATTCGAAACTTCGTAGATTATCAAAAACGCTCTAAGTCAATCATGATTAACTATAGATTTGTCATATTTAAAGCGACTAAAAAAAGATGCATCTATCAGTACAGGTAGTACAATAAATTCATCTACTTGCACTTGCACTTGCACATCCTCTTAATCCGACTCATTTTAATACAAGTCTAGTTCACTCAAATGTTCATTTTGCTTAGAAGCATGTTATGAGATTCTTGTTGAATATGCCTTTTGATGAGGCTATCACACTCTCTGAACTCATTAATAGTTTTAGATGTCACATGCAAACAATATCATATCGAGAAGGGTATTCATTAATACTTTTTTTTTTTTTTTTTTTGATTTCATTAGAACGAATCTCTTTCCAATGCAATGTAGTTCATTAAGAAGTGGTTCAATCATGTTTGTAGAAAAACGAATCTCTTTTTTTTTTTTAGTATTGACAACTTTCTTGATAGTTTTCCAGAGAAATGAATTAGATGCAGTCAAGTTCAGTGTCACTGTGCAGTCAGATCTTTGGTACTGTCCAGTCTTAATCAAACGGTTCATATCTCAATACTATTTTTTATCTATATTTCTAAGAGCAGCTCTATTAGAGGAGAAATGATTCTCTGCAATAATTTACCCCTGCAGTAGAATCTGGACCATTCTTATAATTTTCATACATAAAATTTAAATTTTAAAAAATAAATAAATGGTGTAGTTGCTGTAACTGTACCTTGGGCTGAACTTCAATTAAAATAACAATAAATTTGTTACTTTTTTTGTTGTTGTTGTTGACCAAAGCATTTGTTATCCAATACATTAATATGAATATGTGAGAGAAAATTAGTGAAATTTAATATGAGATTTTTAGAATTGCATTGTTAGAGTAGAAAATAAAAGAGTTGATTATTTAAAATGATGTGACTTTGATGAGATCCACAAAATACCTTTAAATGAATTTCACCATTAGAAGTGTTCTAAGGATTACATTTGATCTCAATCAGGGTCACAAATTCTTATCTGCATGATTGCATGCTCCTGTGAATTTACAGATCCAGTTTTCTAGAATCTATTGTCATATCAACAACTTGAACATGTCTTATATATTTGTTTATTGTCAAGATCAATATTTAATTAATTAATTAATTAATGTTGTATTGCAGAACTATTATCATAAAACGAAGCACGTTACTGTGCGTTCCGAAAGATCTGCTTTGTTTTATCAGACACATGGAAAACTTCCTCCAAAGAAAAGCAAACCTGATGCTAAATAAAACTCAAAGTGAGTACTCTCTTTTTGAATATGTATGTGTTGCAATAGTGCTGGTTCATAGTACAAAGCTTAAGGTTAATTGTTCGAAGAAGAATACAAACTCCCTAATTAGCATCCATATTTCCTTTTGACGGGTTGATTTCGTCTTCGTGAGGTCTAATTGATTTGAGGTCTCTTGTATCTGTTCTTTTTTGTGCTTAATTCTTGTATCTCGCTTTCTGTCTCTGAGGTGTCTTTGGATCTTCTTGTGGTGGTAAGTTAGAAGTGTTTAATTTTTCGTATGCCTTTTTGTAGGACTGTGAGTGTTTTTTAGAGATTATTATGTGTTGGTAGGGTGTACACTCACAGTGTTGGTAGGACTGTGAGTACATGTACTTCTAATAACCCTTTGTATTCTGCATTTTTTTCATGTTCTTTTTTGCTTATTATATATAATATTATTTATCATAGCTATTCAATTCAAGTCCTTTCTCCCTACTTTTTAGAATTGAAAAAACCATAAATATTTTCATATATTATTTTGACTTCTTTAAAGAAAAATCTTTTTTAACGTTTTTATTTCCTGTTTGAAATTTCTCAGGAGATTACAGCGAAGAAAAACAAGAAGAAGCTGAAAACATGTGAATCTATGTTGAAGTGTTCTTGGCAAAAGTTTACTACAACTTTTACTTCCTTGGTTTGAAAAATATTGGAGATGTTTCAATTAAAAGTTATTATCACCAAGTTATTTAAGAACATTTATATATTACCAAAATATCATAATTAAGGACATAGAATTTTGGTAATATATTGTTTTGATTTCGTTAAAATACTTTTTTTGCATGACAATGGCCATAATTTGCTTTAATTTCTTTATAATAAATAAATGTTGGATCATTTTAGTGTTTAATTGGTTGATATGAATGGATGAATGGTGTAGTGGCTTGAAAATTTACTATAAAGATGAATAAGTAGAGTGTCCGAGATTTAAATCCTGACTACTGCACATATATAGTGTAATGTCTCTGTCAACTGAGTTAAGCTTACGAGGACTAATGGTTACCTCCTCTAACCGAGTATGTGTTGAATGATTTGGTACTTGATACGAAACTCTATCAAGACTCCCCTTTTAGCTATATACAGCAACCATTTACAAAAGATACTTTTAATTGAATCCATTATTTTCTATTGTACAACATGTTATCATATTGTTTTAATAAACTTAATATAGTACATGAACAATTGAACATATGACCTTTTATTTTGGTACGTGGAATTTAGAATGACGGGGTGGTATCCTAGTAAAAAGCAAATAAAATTTTAGAGTTCTTAAAACACTTATGAAAATATTTAAATTTATCTCTCTAAGAGCACTTAATTAATTAAATGACCCGAACTCAAATCTGTTAAATTCAAGATATGTCTTGTTATCATTGGACAGAACAACACAATACAGAACAGCACAGCACATGACAGAACAACACAGAACAAATTTTTATGATATTGAACAATTTTTTGTTTTATATGATATTTGGTGAACAAAATGATATTTTGGTATTTTAGACAAGTTGTACTTGGGACAAAAAGTTGTGCTGTGATTTAGTGATGGACAAAAAATTCTATTTTTGTGTTGTCCCTTGCCTCCAAATTTGTCCAGTCGCTGAAACAGTTTTACAATCAAACACAGTACAATTGAAGTTGTCCTGGTCCCTTGTTTTTTCTCTGCTAGTGTGGGTTTTTATGTTTTGCTTGCTGCTATGTGGATACAACTTGCTAATATGTGACAAAAGAAACATCATCACACATTTATTCCAAGTAAATAAAACATCTACAACTAAAAAATTTCAAAGAAGAAAAGTAAATAAAACTCTTAAATAACAATCCTAAGTTGATCTTGCAGTATTCTAACCGAATATGATCGACAAGGAAACAAAGACCCACTAATGACATCATGCCTTACTGCTTTCCAACGCCGAAAAACTCATCTTCTTGCCACAACTCCGTCGTCGCTATGCCGCGAAAGTCAAAATCTAAAAGGAGCTTGGGTGCCCAGCCCAGTTCACAAGTACTGGGCACACAAACATGCATATTGGCAGGCCGCAAGTACTATAGTCCTAATAAAATTACTGTAATCAAATGCTAGTCATAAAGCTCCAAATCAACCATTTTTTTTATTCATAAAGTATAAACTAAAATAACTTTTTCATAACTTTATCTCAAAAATACTTTTCCATCAAGACAAATAAAATCAACTCTTTCTACCAAAACCGGTCATTTCCAACTCAATCCAAGATCAAAACTTTGCAAGCCACTTAACTAGAACACTTGCTACATTTTTTTCTCGTATTCAATGTTTTCACAAAAATAAAACCTCCAGAATCAAATAAATCTATTTAACACAGTATTCTTAAAACTCATGGTACCACAAAATCACTTCAAAGTAAAGTGAAACAAAATCTTTAAAATTTGAAGTTTTCAATAACAGCAACCTCTTCAAACAAAGCATAAAGTTCATGTTTCCTCAAGTTTAAATCATGTACATTTCCAAAACTTCCCTCTCTATGCATCATCATCAATTTCGGTCATCCTAATAAAAACTTGAAATTTGAAAATATTTCGTTAAAAGAAAAAAGAAATTTTTCAAACACACTCAACAAACAAGGTTTTCAACAAAACTTATCAAACACTACAAAACCTCCATAATACTCAAGTTCATTAAGCTCAAGTACTTAAGAACACCAAAATGAGTCTTACAAATCTAAGAGCACCACTAGCTTCACCAAGTCAAGACAAGCAACTTTGGTTCTTGTACTTTTCGCAAACTCTTTCTAGCTAGATTTTTCCAAAATTCAAGTTTTTCCATTCTTGAACTTTGGTACCAACACAACAATGGAGGGGAGAACAAGAAAAGGAAATGAAATCAACTGAATAATGAAGAGAGGGAGGCGCTATATGGTTCTCACAAAATGAAGGGAGGATACAAGATATTTTTTTTCCTTATGTTTTAGTACATTTTAAGCTGACATATATCGGTGTTACAACTTCTCTTTTTATTGATATTTGCGATGCAATTTATGCTATTAAATTTGTTCATGCTAGAGGTTCGGCAAACCTTTGGCCTGAGTGTGACTCGCTCGTTTTAGTTCAAGATTTTACTAACCTGAATTTAATTCCTTGGAAGATTAAGATCAAATGAAAAAATTGCATTCATCTCATTAGAAATTCTCATTTCAGATTTTCTCATATTTATAGAGATCTTCCCCTTGGTACTTAAAATAATAACCATCTCACAATGATTTCTTTTGAAATCTACATGAGGATAACTAAACTTTTACACTAGATCTTGCATATAGTTCATATTTTTTTCGCGAGTCTCAAACTCATACTAAATAACATTTTTCTTATCTAATACACTTCTTTTCAACGCTTATGGGTAAATTGGATAGGCCAAAAGCCAAATCCCTCATTATCTCGAGACCCATTTTCATTAGGGCCCAATCTAACAAGGATCGGTCCCCGTATGTTGGATACCCTCTGATCTATAACGCCTCAGCGGCTAATAACATCTCTCAACGGTTATTCGATTAGACATTGAATGACACCGTTCATAAATATACCTTCAATATGCCAACAAAGGTAGACTTTCTTTCTACCATAAATCCTCGAACTTTTTGCTGACTTAAGCGCCCAATGTTTACAAATACACACTCAACATTCAACTCGACATAATGCTCGTCCAGTTCGACCAACTATCTCAACTGTTTAGATCAAAACGACCATTATCACATATTTACCAATTGGACTATCTCGGTTGTAGTTGTACTACCCTTTTTTATTTCCCCATTCATGCACCTATATAGTACTAAAGTCAGGAAAAACAAATAATAAAAAATGAATGCAATCACTCACAATTTTTACTAGGAATTTAAGGATGAGAATTTTATTTCTTTACACTTTTAGGTAACTATAAACTATATTATCTAGCACAAATAATATACTCAAGTAATTGGTAATTGGTATATGCACACATGAACATTACAGGCCAAATTAAGAGACTTATATATAAAGAAAACATATCCAACAAAAACAAACAAAACAAATATATAAACCACATCTTTATTCAGATCCATTCAAATATATGCATAAAACTAAAGATATGTCCTCAATCCTCATATTCACATATCAACAAAACCCAATATTCTGAATTTCACAACAACAAAATAAAAGCAATTAAAACTAAATCAACAAGAATGATGTGTGCTTCCAACACTTTTACCATCCTCACCAGTTTCCTGATTCTGTGGAGACAACAGAAGCTGTGCCTCAATTGGATTACCATGAGCAGCAGGAACACTAACATTATGATGATGATAATTCTGTTGTTGTTCTCCTCCTCCTTGTTGCTGAATCTGATAATAACCAACCGCGCCTCCGCCACCGCCACCAGCACCGCCTCCGCCACCAGCACCGTTATCAAAATTTCCCATTCCTAATGACTGACCACCATCAGCAACATCAGAAACAGCAGCACCACTCATCTGATGTCCACCACTATACCTAAGCATATACTGCTGCTGAGCAGCAAGTAACTGATGAGCTTCCATAAACTCCTGATCTTGCTGCTGCTGCTGACCATCACGAATAACTATCCCACCTCCTCCAGCAATCTCAGGAGGAAAATTGTTCGCGAAACCCGCAAATTGAGCATTATTCCATTGTTGTTGCTGCTGAGGCATTATAACCGTTCCGGGATGTGCCAACAAGTACTGCATAGTTTGAGGATTCAGATTGTAACTAGAGAGTTCCTTTTTCGCGGCATGGAGCTCATGTTGGATTTCTTTTAACCGCTGTTGGAGCATCGAGATCAAACCAACACAGCCATAAACCGGATCTTTTATGCGAGACTCTGCCTCGTATGCTAGGGATTTCACCGCGTCTTCACGGTCAGTCGCGTTAAGCTCTTTTAAGAGCTTAGCGACGTTGCTTGCACCGAATACACGGTGCACATTAGCAAATCTCTGTGGACTTTCGGGGAGGAAATAGGGGGCGAAATCACATTCTTGGGTGCACTTTCGTCGGAGATACTTGCACGCTGCACATGGTGAATTTGATGACGACATTTGAATCAACCTAGCTGCAAATTAAATTAAATTCAATAAATCAAATTAGGTCATTCAATATTTCAATTCAACAACAAACAATAAAATTTAATCAATTAATATTGTTACTAAAATAAGCGATCTTGTTAAATATTTGATTCATTTCATTGGATTAATCTGTAATTTTTTTTTCTTGATCGATTAATGATTTTTTCTTGATGAAATAAGATTGGAAGAATTGCGATTAAATAAATAATCGAACGATAATATGAAATGATTGGTGACAATTAGCGATTATAATCAAATGAAATCGCCATAATGAAACCCTAATGCGACGTGTTTTTTGATAATATATGAAATAAAATCAAGATCTAAATCGATGAGAAATAATGAAAAAGAAGATTAAAATTGTTACTTTTTTTTTGTGATAGTTAGTTGTAACGGTGATGAACCTAGGTATATGGCGATGATTGAGAAACTGAAAGAGAAAGTGAGAACGAGAGAGAGAGAGAGAGAGAGAGAGAGAGAGATTATTACGTATACTGTGATGAATCTTCTCTTGTTTGTTGTTCTTCAGCTCCTTGGTTATAATGTACGATGCAAAAATTTACTAACAACTTTTCAAATTATTGTCGTAGTCAATGTAAATCCTATTACTCATACAAGTTTTTTTTTTTTTTTTGACAATATTACTCATCATAAAAGTTTTGTTCTTAATAGATGAAGTGGTAATCCGAAATTAAACTCACATAATTGTGAGATCTCGGGTTCGAACCCTAATCATGACATCCGGCCTAACAATTATGATATTTTTTGCCAATTGAGCTAGGATTTATGGAACATTACTCATACAAGTTAATTAATGGATATCGAGTACTTCTAATCCTTGCGAAAAATACGAGAAATAATAGAGATTATTCGGAAAATCTGAATTTGATTTCTAGTGAAAATTAGTTGAGTTTTATTTATCAGGTCACTAAACAGTGTCCACGTACCAAAAATAAAATTAATGTTGATATGATAAATTTTGTACACTTTTAATGTAATTATGTACAATTTTCAATACAAAATTTCCTTATTTATATCTTTAACATAGTGTCGATGGCACTGTTTAGCATTTTTCTTTTTTATTTTGTTGTCGAGTTTTGGATTACTAGGACTCACTTTCTTGAGAATTAAAGAGTTAATATTGGATAAAAAAGAAGAAAAAATGGTCATATGTCGAGCTATCCGTCCTTTAAAGTGAGTGATTCACTTTAAAATATAAAGTGAATAATATCAATTGTTAATTTATAAATCAAAGGTATATATTATAAAGCTTTGTTTGGGAAAAATCAGCGGATAGTTGATAAGATAACTTATAACAAATAACTTATAGGCTAAATTATAACTTATAACGAATAAGTCAGCCGATTGAATTTGTAGTGTTTGATAAAATTAACGGTTTAGTTAACTTATAAGTATGAAATGACATAAAAAAACTTTATTTAATTAATATTTAATTTTTTTAAGTAAGATGATATATATATGAGTAAAATTGGAAGCAAAAATCGTAAAATATAAATTATAAGCTAACTGAATTAACTTATCAAAATAAGCTACAAACGGGTAAAAATAAACTAAATGCTCATGAGAAAAAACTTTATCAAACATGTCTTTTTTTGTCTCAAAATGTCGTGTTGCCAAACAAAGCCTTAGTAATTATAATATACTCATGAGATTGTTACAACTACGGGTCTGTTTGATAAAAATAAACTATAAGCTAGCTTATAGCTGATAAGCTAGCTGATAGCTGAAAAGCTAGCTTATAGCTGATAGCTGAAAAGCTAGCTTATTGAAATTAAAGTGTTTGGTAAAATTAGCTTTTAAATTGGTTATTAAATATAAAATTACATAATTGATAGTGGGTAGTTTTTTTTTAGAGTGGGTAGTTATTAAATTAAAGGGTAAAAATGGAATAAAGTGTAAAAAGCTATAAGCTATAAGCTCAAACGCTACTTGAAATAGCATCTGAAAAAAAGCTATAAGCTAGTATAAAAAGCTTGTTGCCAAACACCTCTAATTTTTTGAAACAAGCTTATAAGCTCATATAATAAGCTATAAGCTAGCTTATTTGTGTTACCAAACACACCCTACAACTCTTTACCTTCTTACTTTACACTTTGTTTACTTTAGAGGATCCAAATCCTATATATGCTAGGCCATCCAAATGCAAATTTTTTAGATCTGTCTCTTTAATATGTGGTACATGTTAGTATGATACTAATTTTAATTGGGATTGAGCCTAAGTGAAAATCTTCATTACTTCACGTGTACAGATTTTCTTGGCTTACCTTAGAGATAATTGGAAACAAATTATCAATTGAAAACACATATTTACTGATTTTCTTGCATTTGAGCAAACTTTAATTTGGCGTGTCTATTTTTCTTATGGGTGTTTGTGTTAAAGAATCCATGAAAGTTGTGTTTGCAATTGAGAGATGAGGCATGCTAAGAGTCCGTTTGGTGCGCAGGATAGGGAGACGGGATATGATAAAATTATCCTATCCTATTTCTATCCGTTGTTTGGTGCACCAATTGGAAATGATAAATTTAATTTATTACTAATCCTATTCTATTGACTCTTTGTTATTTTAATCCTAATTTTGGGTTGGGTTAACAACTTGATAGGATTATATTAACCTAGCGTTATTTTATAACTATGTGAATGGCTTCAAATCATCAATGATTTTATATTTCTGCCTAATATTAACACATCGATTCGCTATTGCCTATTACCTACTATGGTTTGCTTTCTCTTTTATTATACAAAGTGCTCATTGTGTATCTTTAGCTGCGTTTCCTGTTATTGGCCTGGCTTTTGCTCTATGCCGTGTACCTACTAGTGCAGGAGTGTATTGTTGTTTCCTATGCTTTTGCACTATGTAGCATGGGTACTTTTAAAATGATGAAGTACCCGTACCGGGTACGTACCAGTACCGAATATTCCATGGTACTCGTATGGTACGCACCGATTCCGTACATATTTTTATTTGGTTTATTTATGATATGAACACGGAAAAAACATATTGGTTGTTGAAAAATCTCTTAAAATATTATAATTTTTTATTATATTTCAATTATCTCTAATTTTTTATGAAAATAGTTGAGACGGTGGACCAAAAAAAATTAATTCTTCAAAGCATGATGATAATAATTCACTTAAAAATAATTTTTCTAATATTTTATATTAACGTAATCGTACCTTAAATTTTCTAAAAATGTCGTACCGCGTACCAGTACCTATACCGGATACCAGTACCATACCCGTACCTAGGCAACATAGCTTTTGCCCTTTTTGTGCATAATAATAGCATTAGTGTTTATATAAGAGCTTTCACTATATTGTTGAGAAATTGCATCATGGTATCTTGACCGTGTTTTATACAAAGTTCTTTATTTTTTTTCTCTCAATCAGAGTTCCTTATTTATAGGGATCATTCTACAACTGAGTTTTTTTTTTCTTCATATAATTACCTACTATGATGTTGTCTCTCAATGTGAGTTCCTTATTTTTTTCATATTCGTGATATTGTGTTTGATTGAGAGAAAATATCAAGTTTCAAAACACTTGTTCTGTTTTATAGGTAAATATGGATGATTTGCAGCAATCATTTTTAGAGATGATTGATCTTTGTGCCACATCGTTTGCACATATTTATGGGTTGTCATAATACTACTCGTCTCGCATTTGTTAAGTCTTTGATAGGGTAGTTTAAGTACGATTTGATAAAAATATTTGACAATATATTGTTGCTTTATCATTGTTTTATTGCTTCGTTGATTTCTTGCTACTGTGTGTATATGACAGTGACAATTTTAATTTGATACAATTTCAATTTTGGCAATATATTTCTTTTTTTTAATTTTATTTATTTTATTTTATGTTAATTAAAAATATAATTTTATTTTTATAAAAAAATGTATTTGTTTAACAAGAATAATTTTTCCATTTAATCATATCATGTCAATATCAAGTGTGCACCAAACACAGGATATGATAAAATAATGATATCATCTTTATTATCCAATGTGCACCAAACACATTACAGGATATGTGTTTATCATGTCACTATCATATCTTATCCAGCTTCTTATCATATTCTATCTCTATCATATCCTGCGTACCAAACGGATCGTAAGGGTAAGAGAAAGAACCAGAATTAAGTGTGAGAATAACTATTTATCTTATAGTATGTTTATTTTAATCCGATGGTCAAACTGGATGGTACACTAATGAGAGAATTAATTGAGTCATCATTTTAGATGTCACTTATAATATGATTTTTTTTTTTCTTCTCAAAACGATTTATAATTTGATGCGGATGAAGCACCGATACGTATTGTTAAGGCCCTATTATCCTTATTATCATACCGTCAATACATTGATTACAACGTAGATTTCACCCTCGACATTTTCCAATTTTTTTTTCTTTTTAAAAATTTACATATTTTTCATATGTCAAATCTTAATTAAACGACACTGATACATTGTACCTCTTGATTGTGTGAATTTGAGACACCCGCATCCTCTCCTATGAGCGGGAAGGGAAAATTTAAAAAAATTTGTTTTTTTACCTTTTATAAATAGTAAAAATATTATAAATAAAGTTTCTCTCATTAATTATATACTTTAATTAATTTTTAATTTTTTTCTAAGAGAATTTTATTTTACTTATATCCACTATTAGTAATTTTTTTTACTGTTTTAGTAAATTATGATTTTCAAATAATTAATTTGAAATTTACTTATTTTGTATATCAATCCAATCTTGATTCAGCAACCATCAATGTATCATAGGGACAACCCAGTGGTAAGACATAAAGAAAAGGATCTTGCGAAATTAGGGTTGTCAAATGGGTCGGGCCGATCCAGCCTGGTTCAGCCAGGTAGGTGAAACTATATATGGGCCATAATAGTCCGACTCTGCCCTGTCTAGTGGGTCAAACTATTATTGAGCTACACATTAACGAGTCCCTGGCCCGGCCCATATGGGTCATGTGGGCTAATGGGTCAGCCCGACCCATTTCATTTTTTTTCATTTATTCAATATTTTTGTATGTTACTTTGATGTATTTTTTTTTCATGATTATCAATTTTATTGAGATATAACTGTATGCAAGTGTAAATAATTTTTACACCAGCACTAAATATCAATTAAACTTTAGTTTGATTTCTATAAAAATATAATTAAACCAAATTAATAAATTGTAAACTTAATTTTTCTAAAAATTTTTGGTACGTAAAAATAACCATTTTTATTAGGCTTACAGATTTAACTATATTTTTTATAATGATTTTTCAATTAGATGATAATGTTTTATTTCTATTATTTTTTCAAAAATAACATAATTTCTTAAAAAATGGGTCGGTCCTGAAGCCCAATGGACTAGCCCGCCCCAACCTTATTTTAATATGGGCTACATGGGCTTGGGCCAAAAAGGCCCAGTTGATTTTGGCTAGGATTTAGGCCCGACCCGTCCAAACTTGTGGGCTAATGGGCCGACCTATTAAGCCGGCCCAATTTTGACAGCTCTACTCGAAATAAAGCCAAAGGTCTTCGAAAAAGAAAAAATAGTGTTTTCCACGGTATAAAATAATGTGCGACTTTGTATTTTGCGAGTGAAGGAAGAGTTTTTGTTAGATTTTTTATAATTTTTTTTTAATATTCTTTGTTTTTGTTTAACACTTTCATTCTTTTTCTGAATAAGAAAAAAAATCTCACTTTAAAATTCGTTTAGATCTCTTTTAGGGTTAGGCCGACTTTGATACATCGTACTGCTTGATTGCGTGAATATGTGACTCGAGCAAATCCAAATCCCAAGAACACATTTTCTTTACAAAACGCCATCCTAGCACCCGTTCCCATGAGCGGGAGAGGAAAATAAAAAGTGATTATTTTCTTTACCTTTTATAAATCGTCGAAACCTTTTATAAATCGTCCAACAAATAAAATAAAGTTTCTCTCACTATATTTCTTTGTACCAAAAAAAACTCTCTCTCCCTCTCTCTCTCTCTCTCTCTCTCTCTCTCTCTCAATACATTCGCCACCTTCAGTGTTTCTCTCTGAAAATCACTTTCTTTGTCATCATCCTCATCAATTTCTTCATAATCGTGTTTTCAAAAAAAAAAATCTTCATAATCGTTATCTCTGTGCATCACCAATCATGTCATTCTCTATAAGGTATCAATCTATATTCAATAATTTTTTTTTCCATTTTCATTTATCAATTTCGATTTTCAATGTTTTTTTCTGTTATGAAAGTGAGTGTAACAAACAAAATTTTAATTGCGTGTTGCAGAGACTACACTAACAAGATGAGAACCGTTAATGCTTTCCAATGTTGGCCGTTAGATTTAGGGCAATTATCACAAGAGGATATCCAGTCTAAGCTGCCTCCGATGAACGACGCAGATGACGGTCGTAGACGAGCTGAAACCAATAATTCATTCGGAGAGGTTTCTCGAAACGATGACGTTGCATCGATGGGGGAGAAATCATTGAGTAGGAGGAAATCGAGGCTCCGCACATTTACGGAGATTATCGATCGAAAGAATGATTCAGAGAAACTGTCGCAATCCAAGGTAGTAGTACCACCTTTACCTCTGCCGCCGCCAGCTCCGACTTATCCGGAAATGGTACCTCCACCACCTCGTTCGTCAAATACTCAACTTGAGGACTTGATGAAGGTCATCGTACTGGACGATGAGGAGGAAGAAGATCCTCAATTAATAACGCAATTCAGACGGAGATTTGAAGGACCGAGATCTGACCAGTATCCGCTTGATGAAATCTTCAAAGCGCCGGAAATCAATGTTGCACCAATGGTATGTATTATTTTTAATTACTTTTTAATATATGTTTTTTACCAAATTCCTTTATGATTTTTTTTGAAAGATGTTTTTGGTGAAGTAACTGTAACTAGAATTTTACGTGAATAAATGGAGAGTTGTCGGTTTGAATTTCAAACATAAAACAATGTCTCTACCAACTAACAATTTTTGCATTTTAACAGTTGAGTTAAAGTTTGCAAACAAATTTGCTGTTTTCCTTACCGTTCAAACTTTATTTACCGAGTGCATATTAATTGTAAATAAAAACACATAAAAATTAATTATTTTTTTAATCAATCATTTAAAAAATGTAATTAATAATTATTGATATAAAAAATATAGTACAATTACACTATAATGTAATAAAAGTTATGCACACATTATTTATTATTGAGAAGAAATAAAATAATTAATATAATCTTTTTTGACCAAACTCATTAACCATTAATTATTTATTATTGTGTAGAAATAAAATAATTAATATAAATTTTTTTTATCAAACTCATTAACCATTAAAAAATAATATTAAACTTATTTTGGAATATGTATTTGTTTTATTAACATGACACTCAATATTTTTTTTGGTTGATAATAACGTGCCACTGTTTTTTGTTGATAATTTAATTAATGTTTTTTTTTGCTGACAAAATTAATGTTTTTTATTGTATGGTAGTTTTATACAATTCCTTGAAGAAAAAAAAGAAGCTAATTTTATACAAATTTTGTTAATCTTGTTGACCAAATATTAGAAATTAAGAAAATGGGTAATAGTATAAATTTTATTAATTATTTCAATACTTCGTAGAAATTAATTAAGTAGAAGAATATATTAATAAAGTTTATTAATTATTTCAATATTTTTGCAATTTGTAAAAACACTTATAATATTTGCTTAGTATTTTCCAATTAATTAAAAATATACTACATTGCAAATTCAGAATAACTACTTAGGAAGTTGAAAACTTTTATTTTTTGATAAAAGAAGTTGAACTTTTTTATGAAATATATCACATTTAAACACTAAAAGCATTTTGTTAATTAAAAGAAATCATTTTCAGGGTACACATCTCTTATTTTCAAATTCTCTAAGATGTTTAAAACTCAAATCCAAACCCTGCCTAAATCCTTTAAGCACACGGTTGACTACAAACTCATAATTTGTGTGTTTACAAACTAATAACTGCATTACTTTCATTGTTTTATCCGGTTTAGTCATACGGTTCGAACAGTGACCCAGTGGTTCGACCAAAAAATCAGTGATCCAGTACCCTCACTGGTTCGATGACCAGTCCGGTTTTTAAAATATTGGTCTTGATGTATATATATAAAACATAGTAGCCGCTATTAAGGCTTTTTTTACCGTTTACATGTTGAAGTGTGTTATCGGGAACGCGGTAGTTATTTTCAGTTAGTAGTTATTCGAGTTAGTTGATTCACTTTACATGTTTCAGGGAGATGCTGCTAAGCTCAAGTTGCCAAATCCAGTGAGCAATGAATCCAAAAAGTTGAAAGATACACTTGGTGATTCTGATGCTTCTGCACAAGAAAAGAGAGGAAAAGAAAAAAACTGTGACTCTGTGGGAAAGCAAGGGAAAGTTAAAACTGAGGCATCTTCAAATGTGTTGGTTTCTTCGGTTGAAAAGGTTAAGTTTTCTGGAAATGATGAAGGAACTGAGAATCTGAAAAGAAAAGAGCTTTGTGTTAAACTTCAAATGAAACAGCATTCTAATGGTTCAGAACAAGTAGCTGTACAAAAATTCTTGAAGTCATGTGCTAATCAAGAGAAATCAATGCCTTTAGTAAAGAAGTCGAAATCATTATCCAAGGTGTCGTTTTGTGATGATAATTTAGTTCAGTTTGATAAAGGCGACACGCCTAAAGTGCAGTTTTCGTCAAATGCTGAGTCTTTTCAGTCTGCGGCTGTGAACCCGAATGCTAGTTCAAGGACATATATGGATAAATCGAGCTTCGTGCCAGAAAAGCAGATGAACTTCAATGGTTTGTCACTGGATTCTAATGGAAAGCTAATCAAATTCAGTTCAAGTGGAAAGGTTGAGATGAACCAGCCCGATAAATCGAGTAAATTAAGAGGTTCTTTTAGTGGTTTACCTGTGGGTTATTCTCCTCATCATTCTAGCCGAGAAAATTTAAGCATTGGCGAGAGAAATGTTGCTTCCAATACACTGCAAAATCAGGCAACACAAGAGTTATTCAATCGGATTGATTCAGAATTGAAACTTATAAGAGATTCTTCTATTCAACAGAATAAAGAAGACAAGATTCTTCCGAAAGAAAGTTCTAGTCTTATTTCACCATGCTATAGCCAACCAAGAATGAGTACTTTGAAGGGTAAAGATGCTGTTAAACACAAACCACACTCTGGTTCGAAATTGCAAATATCCCCTGATAATTTGTACCAACCTGTTAAACTAGAGAGGAGTAAGCCATTGCCAACCAGCGGCATATCGATGAAATCACACAAGTTCCAGCAGGGTAATCTTCATCAAAATCGAAGCATTGGAAGTGTTGGTAGAACTGGAAGTTCAATCATTTCAGACCCGTTTAGATCAAGAACCATTCCTCAGGGACTCTTCGCTGCTCCTACATTGAACAATGGTATAAGTTCAGCCTTTGAATTGTCTCAGTTACCACCACCGCCGCCATCATCATGGTGTCCACCAGCGCCGGTTGTTCAACCTGCACATGTTCGAGTTACCAATCAACCCTCTCCCATAAATAGATGCACAGTTAAGGCAACTACCAAAGACAATCATCAACTCTCAAGTTCCAGGAAGAGATCGGCAACTGAATTCATCGATCTTACAAAGCCAAATAAGTTACCAAATGTAGAACAAGAGAATTCAAGCCGTGTGACGAAAACATATAAAGATTTGGTGAGAATTATATATATATTTTCTTATTTAAATTTTTTTAATGGAATTCTTAAATTTCTTTTGACAATTATACTTACAAAAATTATTCACTTTTTGCAGAATTCAGAGAAGGATGATAAAAATTTATCTTGACTTGATTTTTTTGTCCAAGAATACCTGAAGTAAGTAATACTGGTTAGTTGTTAGTATATAGTTATCTTTTCATAATGAATATTTAAACTTTGGTACTCATTAATATTCTTCTGCTAAATTTCTTAATGTTCTGCTAAGTATCATTTCTGATCGGACTGTCAGAAACTTTTTTTTTTTTGTTAAGTAGCCTAATGATTTGAAATTCCACCTTAAGGTGTATAAGTGGGAGGGATGACCATGGTTCGAACCCCGGTCCCCTGCATATATAATGCGCAATGTTCGTGTGTCAACTGAGCTAAGCTCACGGGACGATGGTCAGAAACAGTTACTGCATTGACGCAGTAACTGCATCAAGTCCATTTCCGTTGGCAACCCTCTTCGTCTTCAGATTTTTTCTGATAGTGAATGTGATGTTATTATTTTGATAGTGATAATTGATCATGTTTTGTAATTTTAGGAATATTAGTTTATTTCTTCTAAAATTTGTTTTATATGCCTCATGTGTATGCTAATTTCTGGTTTTATTATTATCTTGATAGAGAGTCTAATTATTACTTGACTACATAAATTATAGTGATTAATGATAATAAAGTGATTGTTATATTTTCTGTAGGATGCATTTAGAGGAAGTGGAGATCATTGAAGGACAATATCAGAGTCCTTTGTAGGCTGCAAAATTGTTGTATTTTTTATCAGTTATATGTTTTAAGACTTGTTTATTTTGGAAGTAGCTTAATGTGTTTTAGTCAAACTCTTAGACTTATTATGTAATGTTGAAGAATTATTTTGGATGTAGCTTAATATGTTTTAGTCAAACTGTTAGACTTATTATGTAATGTTGAAGAAATTAGACAACTGCAATGACTTATGTATTACATGACTTTGTTAAATTTTTTGGGGATCAACTTATATATTCTTAATTTATTTGTGGTGGTGAATTGATATTTTTAAATGTATAATGTGGTGATTTGTAACTATAACACACCTACTGCCTTCAATCCGTTGAACCGGGCAACCTCTTTCCTCATTGCTTGTTAGAGAGCTATAACTTCACCGGTGAGATTGTCAGCCAGGTGAAGAACTATTGACTGTAAGCCATAGCAGTTACTGTCACTCAATTGAAATGTTTGCCTATGGAATGAAGATGGATGATCCTCTTCCTCGTCCTCGTCCTCGTCATCCTCCTTTCACTCCCCATATCACTGTCAGTTGATTTTCAACTTTTCAGGTTTTAAAGTCTGGTCAGTTGATTTAGTTCTTTTCATATTGATGGTTTTAAGGATTTGTCATTGGTCTTGTTGGAATTCTTATTTATTGACAATCAGAGATATCTTTTAAGGTATCAAAGAAGGATGATTAATCATTAATGGATTGATTGAAACAAATTTTTTTAAGAGACCAAAATAAAATAAAAATGACTTCAACTTACAAGCAGGATGAACTTTTATTTCTTTAACAGCAAAGATGGATTACATAGAACAAGCATGATGAACTATAGTACACATACCACAATGGCAAAATATAAAACACTTCAAACATTGTTAACATTAATTATTTTTCAACTTTTGAATTAGCTTCTTAATAGTAACCTCACAATCTCCACCAACACTTATAGCTTTCCTTGCTCCCTCTTTAATCTCCATTGCTTTAACTTTCAATAATTCATTATCCATAATCTCTTTTATAGCATCTCCAATTTCTTCCCCTTTCACTACACATTCCCCACCCCAACCCCAACTTTTGTTCCAAACCCCCCACCCACTAAACTCCACCAACCCTGCATTTATCTTCTGATCACTATGTTGAGGCCAACCCAAAATTGGCACACCATTCAAAGCTGCTTCCATAATTGAGTTCCATCCACAATGACTCACAAACCCACCAACACTTTTGTGACTAAGAATATTAGTTTGATCCACCCATTCCTTAATCACCAAACCCTTTTCCTTCATTCTCTCAACTAACTCAACACCTAATACTTCTTCTAACCCAATTTCTTCATCTTCTTTGTCAACAATCTTATCCTTAACAACCCACAAAAAATTATATCCACTTCTTAACAACCCAAATCCAATCTCTCTCATTTGATCTCTTCTTAATGCAGTTCTACTTCCAAAACAAACATAAACCACAGATCCAATAGCTTGATCATTAAGCCAACTAATCAAAGGTGGTGACTGGTGATGATGCTTCTCCTTCCACCTCCAAAGGTAGAAAAGGACCAACAGGATAAAGAGGAGGCATATCTTTGACAACTTTTCCATCACTAAAAGCTTTTAGTGAATGAGATTCAAGTGCTTCAAATGTGTTAAGAAAAAAACCATCTAGTTTTGTGAGATTAGGACTATCTTCCATTATAAAGTCTCTAAACAAGGTAGGTTGGAAAAGAATTGGTGGCATAGATGAATATGGTAAAGGTGAAAATGGAATACCAGTAATATGAATCTCATCAGAAAGATCAAATTTAGAATGAGCAAGAGTAGGAAAGTTAGAGACGAACGAGAACATGGAAGCCGAAGAAGTGAACAAGGTGTAGTTAGGAATAGAGAGTTTTTGAGTGATTGAAAGAAGAGGGGTAACAAGGAAGATATCAGAGATGAAAATAGATAGAGGTGGTGAAAGTGAAGTGATTAAAGGAGGAAGAAGATGTGTTGATTCGCGGAGAGTTTTGACACGGATGAACATAGGGTCACCAGAGATAGGAGGAGAAGGTGGTGGTGGAAGATGAAATGGGATGAGATTGATTTGAGGGAAAGAAGAATGGACAAGTGTAAGAGACTCACACGACACGTGTCGGACAAGTGTCCCAAAAACAATTATTTTTTCTTTAAGTATACTCTCCTTACACACATATCAGACATATCTACAAGAGTTAAAGATACGTCGAAACAACAATATTAATCAATGAGGGTTTGAAGACATTGTATTTTGATTACAATAATTATAGTTTTTTCGATAGTAGATGAATAAATAAAGGTAAAATATTATTACATTTTGTTTTAAGACTTTTTTTAAGAAATAATTTGCTAAACATAAATATACATGTATATATTTTGATTTTCAATTTATATCTTTTATAAATATGTAGCGGTGTCGGTGTCCTATATTCTTTACATTAACGGTGTCGCCGTGTCCATGTCAGTGTCGTGTCGCGGTATCCGTGTAGGAGTCCGTGCTTCATAGGTCGGACATGACTCGTTCCGTTCCGCGCTAGTCTGTGTATATTATGTAAATTTATGTTAAAAAAATAAAAAATACTTCCTCCGGTCCTACATATAAGAATACATTGAAAAAATCACACAGACCAAGGAGACTTATTTTTTTTTATTAAAAATTCTAAAATGTTATGTGTTATTCCAAATATAACCTTGGGAATGTGTTTATGTAATTAATGCATAACATTGGAATAAATTAAATTTTATACAATTTAACTAGTCCCACACCCGTGCGATGCACGGGGGTTATGCGGTATTTTATATTATAATAATGTTGAATTCACTTCTTTCAATCACATGCACAATAACATCTAAAACAATTAAAATAGAGACATATTATTTAGATTAAAATATCAATCAATATATGAGATTTAAATTAAAACGAAAGTTAATAATCATTACCAACTATTTTTTCTTCTTCAGTTGAATTCAAAATATCTTGGAATGGCATAAAATCAAAATGGTTCAATGGAATGTGTGGAGCATCGATCTTGGTAAATGTAGTAGTGTGCGATGCACGAACATTATGCGTTGTTTTATAATGAAGCGTCAAAAAATTATTTGTATAAATAGTAAATTAATAATTGAAACAATAGATGTTATCAAAATAATATTAGCAATAAAACTTAATTAAAAATATTAACAATATGAATTATATTTCTAATTGCATTTCAAATAATTTATTTCTAGTGTTTCGTAAATATCATGCAAAGTCCCACTACAGAAATATCACAAATTAGACAATAAGAATGCTAAGAAAAAAAAATATTGAATATTAAAAGGGAAAGAAATGTAGAAATAAGGATGAGAAAGATGGTTGGGCAGAAGAGTTATACAATGACTATGATAAAGTGTTAAAATAGAATAAAGAGCATCAAAATCTATATATACTTGCAAAATCAATAATATAGTCTCACTCGTTAAATACAAAAAAAAAGAAAGATACAATAAAATCATAAATTTCAGAAACATATCATTATTCTACAACACTAATAACCCTTCCAATTGGAAATTTCACATGCTCATATATGTATGAGGAGGTATATATATATATATATATATATATATATATATATATATATATATATATATATATATATATATATATATATATATATATATATATATATATATATATATATAGGGGAGGGATCAAATTACATCGGTGTAACATTTGAGTAATGTTACACCGCTTAATAACGCTTCAACGAATACAAATTTTACAAAATCCATCGTTGGATTGAAAGTTTATATCATATAGATCATTCATGTTCAATTCTATAAAAATCTAAAATCATTTGATATGTTATTGAGATTGATCAAGCTTTACGGTATTCAATAAAAACACATAAAGCGTTAATCTTGATCGGTCTCAATAACATATCAAACGATTTTAGATTTTTGTAAAATTGAACATGGACGGTCTAAATGATATAAACTTTCAATCCAACGGTGGATTTTGTAAAATTTGTATTCGTTGAAGCGTTATTGAGCGGTGTAACATTACTCAAATGTTACACCGGTGTAATTTGATCCCTCCCCATATATATATATATATATATATATATTATAAAATAATTAATTCACAAAACCATTTTTATTATAGTGGGAATGTCAATCAAAAGGCTTGGCACTAAAAAAAAATTAAAAGAGGTGATTGTTTCACTTATTATCTAACTCTTGATTTGTCCACAAAAAGAAATGATCTAAAGGCTATGATTGATTTATACAATTAGGGTTAGGATTAATGGTAGGAGAACTATCTAGGATTTATATATAATTAATTCACAAAACCATTTTTATTATAGTGGGAATGTCAATCAAAAGGCTTGGCACTAAAAAAAATTTAAAAGAGGTGATTGTTTCACTTATTATCTAACTCTTGATTTGTCCACAAAAAGAAATGATCTAAAGGCTATGATTGATTTATACAATTAGGGTTAGGATTAGTGGTATGAGAACTATCTAGGATTTATATATATAGATAAGGGATTATTTGTTTAATAAAGAATAAATTTAAAGAGTGTTTCTTATAAAAAGGACCGAATTTTTGTTTTTTAAAGTGTTTCTTATATATCGGACCGTAGGGAGTACATGTTTTATGTTATCGTCAGTTTGTTAATAACATATTTTTGCTGCTCAAAAAACTGCTGCTAAAAAAACAAGTCTAGGGTATTGTTGGTATTATAAAAAGTCCACACCAAAAATATTTGTATCCTCTTTATATATAATATATACATATAGATAAATTAAATATGATTTTTTTTTGTTTTTTGCACATAAATAATTTATCTTATATTCTTACGTTAAAAAATTCTAAATTTTATAGAAGATATTCTTATAATATTATATACATAGATACAAAAAATCTTTCAAAAATGTGAAAGTATACAAGAGTTTGATTAAAAGTAATGACCGTCTTTTGTTTGACTTACTTGTCTTTGGGTGATATGGAAAGACAGAAATCATCGTTTGTTCAACGGCTCAACAGGCACACCTCATCTTTTGTTGGACAAGATCAAACTTTTCTAATTTAGGTGGTTAAAGACGACGAGTATCACATTAACTTCAAACTACCATAGCTGGTGGTCTAGTCCATTGTTGTGTTTGAGTCTTGTATGATTTGATTATGATTGTATCTCTCTGACTCTTTTGTAAACTTTTGTAGTCTACCTCGGTACGTCTTGTGCTGGAGAGACTGTTTGTGTTAATATATTTCATTTTGGCTTCTTCAAAAAAAAGTAGTGACCAAAAGTTGTGAAAGAAATCGTTAAGGACTGAAAACGAAAATCTGGAAAACTATACTCCGCATCATGGGACAACTATACTCCGCACTTATATGAAAAAATAAAATACAATACACTAAAACGGAAAATCAAAACAACCAATGTCACACTGAGACAACGAAAACCACAAAAAATACAAAAGAAACACTAAATATATGGAAATCATATATTTAACTAAAATAGAAAGAAAAAAAATTCATTTGGAGGGGTGATTATATATAGGACTAAATTGACCATAAATCACCCCTCTGGTCGATCAAAAACAAGAAAAAGAAATGGTGACAACTAGAGTTAATAAAGGGAAGAAAATAATTTATTCGCACGATCTTTTCTCATCAAAAGAAACAGTAATTTATTTGTATGATTTTTTTTCTGCAAACAAAAAAAAGGAACTTTTTATATACAATTAAGAAAAGTTTATATAAGAGATTTACGATTCCATGTACCATTTGACCTAGTTTTTTTTATGACTTATTTCTAATTTTAAAGAGAAATCCGGCCAAACATAAATTAACATAAGTTCTTTTTAAAAATAAGAACTTTTTTTTAGTGAAGAAAACAATGGATAAGGAGCCTAAACAAAAAGCTACAAATATCTTCGCCCCCTTTTTTTATTGGTTTCTCCTTCGAAACCCAGCAGCATCCATTTTATATTTTCATTTTACTAATATTTTGCATGTTGGAATTTTGGAAACGCCACAGCCATTAGCTAATCTGATGATATCTTACTTTATCATTACAATTTTTATTTAATCTAATGATTTTTATATCTATTCTAATGTTATAGTAATGGATAAATATAAAAAAGAAAAAAAAAGTTAAATGTTACAAAATAATTATTAATATTTTTTTTAAGACTAACTCGGTTGATAACTATTAAAAATATTATTATAGAGATCGAAGTTCGAACTCTGAATTCCCCACTTCTTCATATTTATAATGTGTAAATTTAGCCTCTAAGCTACCGAACTAAACAAAATATTAAGGGAGAATGCACTTTGCCGCCTAAACGTGCCGCCCAATTGCTTTCATTTTTTAATTTTTTAATCTCCACAAATTAAGGATAGTATTAGTAAACGTCGTTGCTATGTTAATTTCCAACATTAAATTTCCACTATGACCGTTCTTCTTCTACTTTGCCACAAGACTTTCAACTTCTCTAACTTTACTATGGTGCGTTTGATTCGCAAAAAATAAGGAACAAGATAAAACAAAAATAATTGTTCAGCATTTGATTTAAAAAGGAAAAAAAGGACAGCAGAAAATAAAAACATTGAGGACAGGACAATTACCCACTTTTTTGTTACACACTAAAGTGGGAGATAACTTTTTGTCCAACAGACAAATGAAATAAGGGGAATGTTAACATGTGCACATATGACACATATTAAGGAATCAAAAATAGAAATTATGCTTTAAAATTTGTGCATTTTAACTTTTCAAACATTAAATTTTTTGTATCATTAAATGTTGAATTTCTATATTAAGATATCTTAACATGTGTTCTATATGCACATGTTAACAATACCCATGAAATAAAAATACACTTTTATCCTTAAATTTTCTCGATGTCTTCCTTAGCTTTTTATGCAAACCTATTCGTTCACTTGCAGGTCATATATGATCTTTATCAAGAAACGGTTTGGAATCCTTTTCTTTTAATTTTCATTCTTTGTTTTTTCTCTTCCATTTCCATGTTTATCCTTTTTCTCTCAACACCAGATTTTTCTCTCTCATTATCTCTCACCACCACCACCACCACTCTTCCTCCATAGATATGGTTGTTAGATTCTGGATCAGAAAAAGTACTCTATTGTTGTAACTAGTAGTAATAGATTTTTTCCAGCAAAAAATCATCAGTTTCTAGATCTAAAAACTCCATTATTGTAGTACCTTTTTTCCAACAAAAGAAATGTACAATATCAAATTTCAAACTCCTTATCTCAAAAAACATTCATCAAATACCTTTTCTCAAAACAGTTCAAAGGAACGTATATATGTCAAATGGAAACAATTTCAAAGATATGAAAAATGTACAGATAATTTTTTTACGAAAAAATGTACTTTCACTTTAAAAGAGGAAGTATATGTTGCACAGCTAGCCACCTAGTTACGAAGTGAAAGGACAAGAGTTCAAAGTGTACAAGTTTAAAAAGGCACTTAATGGCTTGAAACAAGCCCTAAGAGCCTCAAACAAAAAAATTGACAAGTTTCTCAATGAAATTGAGTTTGTAAAATGCATCACTGTGAACATAGAGTGTATGTTAAGAAAGATGATGGAGTGTATGTTAAGAAAGATGCTGCAAAGGGAATAAAGAGTTATCTTGGTCAAATAGAGACAAATGTCATCCTCACTCTTCTAATTTATTCAATTTTTATCTTCGATCTCACAAATAGGTAATTATTTTTAATTTCCCTTATAATTTTGATTTTAACTTATTTTGAAAAAAAACCGAACCAAATGGAGGAGATGATGAAAGATAGTAAAAAAAGCTATAATACAAAAACAATCATTTTACATCAAAAAGGGCATTACAGTAAATTTTATATTATTTTGTCCAATACTTGACATATCAAACAAGGTACAGTACAAAAATGATTCTGTACACTGATCATCAAACAGAGTACAATACAAAAAGTTATCCTGTAACTCAGTCACATGTGCCGTACTGTTCTGTCTAGTAACCATACTTTTGCAGATCAAACGCACCCTATATTACTTTATCTCTTCACACATCATTTTTTCCAAAGATGCATTTATCTTCTCCTTTCATATGTTTTAGCCATTTTTTTCTAATTTAGTGTGGCTCTTTTAATTTTACATTTAGTGTGCCTCTTTATTTTTATAATGCCCTCATAATGTCTGCAATAGGAAACCAATATTTAATCAAAATTAGAAACATGTATCTTCTGTGTGATTATTCCGTGTAATTTATGGTGAACAATGTTTCTTTTAGGACCATTCTTTACAATTTAACCCATTTTAATTTTGTTTTTCGTTAGAAGTTAGAACCATTTCATTTGTTTTTTATGTAGGTTTTGTACAATTGTCTTATTTTTCGGTCTATAAGTTTTTGGATTCTTTTACATTCAAATTTGTATTTTGAATTTCAGTTAGATTTGTACTCGATTGGTTGTTCTTGCTGCATTGATTTTTTTTTTTTAAATTTGATATTCGGCCTTAGGACCGACTAATCCAAGTTATGTGAGCCATATCTAAGTCATAAATGCTTGAATTGTCGTATTAAAATTAGATTATTAGTGTTAATTTTAGTCAATAAAGGTAGTTCATTTAGTAATTGAGTTAAGCACCGTAAATGCTTTGCTTTGTGGATTTTACTTGTGTTTTATTGCATAGGGTTTAGTTTCAGTGATGTTTGGCATCGCGACATAGTTAGTTGGTTTTAATGCAGCAAGATTCAAAGTCAAGACACATATTCTGTACAACCAAGAGCATTAGGTTGATGTCTATATAAGGATAGGCATCTAACAAGGACGAGATAGTTGTATTCGTCCATGTGCTGAATTGTACTATCCTATGATCAAATAAAGGAATATTTCTTATTCTTTGGACTTTGAATTGTCAAGTAGAGTTGGTCAAATTTCTACGAGAGCTGCTATATATAACGATTCTTAAACCTTTAACTCTACAATTACCATTATATTATTCAACTCAGATTTGGTGGTGCCTCTTTCATTAACCCTAACCCCATTTCCGTTTAAGCCTATGAAGCGGAAGCTCAGAGTCACTTGTTGTTGAACGATAACTCAATCTTGGTTATGGTGGACTCTTAGGTTTACATTTCTAATACCCTTTTGATTTAGTGATGTATAACATTTGATCTCTATTTTTAGTCACTATGTTGAAGGTTTTACTAACCTCACCAAGAGCTAAAACTCTTGTTGTTGAGATATGTGAGATTCAATGATAGTTTGGTATTGTTTATGTGAATGATTGTGATGACATCCTAAGTAGGTTATATATATAAGATTAGTCATCCTAAGTAGGTTAACACCTCCAATCCACCTTTTTATATGACACTTACTTATATAGATTAATAATAAAAAGGGCAAAATATATTTTTTATCAGTCAAAATATATTTACATTTGTAATATTCAATAGATAATTAAATTTATTCATTTTTTTTAGGCTTAATTGTACTTTTGGTCTCTTATCTTTATTTTATGTTTCAAGTTGGTCCCTTATCTTTTCTGCAGGTTTCATGTTAGTCCCTCCCGTCAAATTTTTCACTATTATCGTTAAATTTGGATATGTGGCAAACGGAAACCACACTTGGAAAGATGACACATGTCCAATTTTAACGGTAATAGTGAAAAATTTGACGTGAGGACTAACTTGAAACCTACATAAAAGATAAGGAACCAACATGCAACTTTTAAAAGATAAGAGACGATTTTAAAACCTAAAATAAAGATAAGAGACTAAAAGTATAATTAAGCCGATCTTCTTTTTATTTAATGTTTTATTAGTCAACTTTATTTTTTAGAAAAATAACATTTATAGAAATATTAAACATTTATAGATACATATATTAATGACTATTTTTTTATACTAATAGACACATATTACTAATAGATACATATTTTGACTAATTATAATAATGAATTTTTACTAATTATATTTATAATCTATGATGTGTCAGTTTAGTGGTAAGACTTTTATGTTGTAACTTCAAGACAAAATTTGAATCCAACAATTGTAATATCTTCTCGTTACACACACATAATAATGATTTAATATAATTTTTTATGACCTGTCAAATCAATGGTAAAAGATAAAAAGTTCAAAACTCCATCTGGGATAGTTACAAAATAACCATTAGTATCAACATTATTAAAAACAATAGTTTATATATATTTTTTAAATTATTTTTAAATATACTTTTGGAAATTATATAATTAAATACTAATATTATCAACTTTAAATAATTTTACAGAAAAAGACAAAACAAACTATCATCATATTCCCAATGCCAACATCATTTCATGATTTAGGGTTTCTTTTCTCTTCTTCAAAGTTTATCTTTCAGCTACAGGGGCTCATCCATGGCAGAGGGTTCGTCATCGAAGGCCGAAACTTGGGTACAAGAGGTAAATATTGAGTTTAATTTGCTTTATTCTTGTCAACAATCTATTCTCACATAAATATCGTAGGTTTTTTTTCCATTCACGCATTCTTAATATGTGAAATGGATCTGAGTTAACTACAAGGAAACACCTATTTACTAGCGGCATTTGGCCCTCAAAAACTAGTAAAAGCTGCCAATAAGTAAAGAAAATACACTATTTACTGGCGGTCTAGATCTGTCATAAAAATGACTGCTGGTAAATTTACTGGTGGTCTAAACCTTGTGCATTTTTTCTTTGCTGTGTGGGTTTTTTATGTTTTACTTGCAACTCTAGATACAATTTTTGTTTAGAGCTGTGTTCTATTTATAAATTTTGCTGAATAAAAAACAAAATCCTTTTGGTTCAATCATAGTATATGGATCTACAATAATCTAGCTATTTTTTATTTGTAGGATAAATTAAATTAATATTTTAAAACATGTATATTTTAATATAGATTTAATTTTTAAAAAATGAAGAGCATCTAGATATCAAGGTAGGGATAGACATCCTAGCTTTGTTAACACCCTTATCCTGCCCCATCCTCCACCTATAACTTGAAACAACAATTGCGTGACGTAGCCCCTCCTGCGCATGGCGCAGGGCACAGGGGCAGGACTCTGTTTTCTGCTTTTCTGCATCATTTTGAAGACAAACTCCAACACATATGAATAAAGTATCTTGTTTCATTTTCTTGCACCTTAGTTTTGATTTAGTTTTCTTTTATGTATATATAGAGTGGGAGTCTTTATTATCCTCTTATCTGAGTTTTCTTTATTACTATCAAAAGATTGACTACAATGAATTAATAATTTGATAAATTGCATATATATTAGATTTGATATTTAATAGAATGAATTACATTTGTGTTTTATAAACATTCATTGGATTTGTAAAATATGTAGAGTTTAATTATGCTTATACAATTATACTATGTATGTCAACTGAGCAGGATGATGTAATTTACAATGTCATGCCAATATCATACGCGTATCCAGTTGATAATACAAATGAGGTGATCTAATCTATCTATAACTATGCTTAAATATTTTTTCACTTCATTTGTTTTAAAATTTTATTTTTATAGTTTCTAAATTGTATATGAATTTAGGTACGTCCATCTACCTCAAAAAGAAAACGAAGAACAACTAAAGGTTCCTCTGAAAGAGAAAAACTGCGATCCAAAGGGACCAGGGTTGATAAGGTACATCCTCAAATTTGAAATAAATAATGTTGATTTTTTTTTTCATATATGTTTTAAAGCTATTATACTTGAGTGAAAACAAGTTTTTTTTTTTGAAAGGCTAAAATATATATATATATATATATATATATATATATATATATATATATATAGTAAAGTAGCAACAGGCTTATTAAACGTGAGTGTAGTTAAAAAATTTATTTTAACTAATAAAAGAAGCTTAACAAGACACTCAAATGTTCATTTTGCTTAGAAGCATGTTATGCAAGCAAACTTTCATATGGTATATCTGTATTCATTAATACTTCTATAGCATCAAACTATTGCACAAATATATTTTTTGCTACATTTTTTATTATTTTATTTTAGTAGCTTCTAAATCTTATATGAATTTAGGTAAGTCCATCTACCTCAAAAAGAAAACGAGGAAGCGTTGAACCACCACTTTCAGATGTTTGGGAAGTCAAAGAGACACCACGACCAGACGGGACTCGAGTTGATAAGGTATGTCTGTCACCGTCAAGTATGTCGTCAAATTTGAAATGAATATTGTTGATTATTTTTCATGTGATTTTTTTGAACATGCTACGTCTTAAAGCTATTCTACTTAAGTGAAAATAAGCTTATTAAATGTGATTGTTAATTTGTTTATTTTTTTTGTCTCTTCTTCTCTTTTTTGGTGCCGGGTCTCGAACTGAGTACTTCTAGGTTCAAGAATAAATCCTCAACGAAGTGATTAATTTGTTTATTGAACTATTGTTATAAACAACATCTTTAACATGTCTTTTTATATAACCAAGTGATTAATATTTTCTTTCAAACTTTTGCTTATCAAAAAAAAAAAAAAAATCAATATTTAATTAGTTAATGTTGTGTTTCAGACCTATTATCATAAAGAGAGACACTTTACTTTGCGGTCTTTAAGAGCTGTAAAGAAATATGAGGAGGATGGAACACTTCCAGAACGCAAAAGCAAGACTAAAGGAAAAGAAAACATCAATGCTGAAAAAGAACCACAAGTAAGTATATCATTTCAATTTGATGATGCTGTCTTATTTTGTTATATGAATTTGGTAGAATATTGCTAATTCTGCATAAAAGTTTATTTTTCCTACATCAAATAAGAAGGTTCAACTTATGGAATTATTCATTTGACTATATGATAATTTTTCATACCTTTACAAAATGATTGAACTTGTGGAAATATTCATTTGACTATATATTTGATGTCTTATTCTGCAGTTTTTCTCAAATAAAGCAATGCTTAGAGTTAGAATATGTGGTTCTGTCACATAAGCAATTGTTTAAACTTATTATTGATTGAACTAGTTTAAAATCCAATTCCAGTTAAACAATCACTAAAGTTAGTCTAGGTTCATTTATTGGTTTGCGTAATTTTCTTTCCTCTCTCTTTCCATCAAACCAAACAGACCCTAAAACTAGTTTTTTAAAACACACAAAACCGGTTTAAAACCAGTTTTAAAAATAAACTGGTTCTATTAGAAAACCGGTTTGAAACCAATTATTTGAAACTAAACCCGTTCAAAGATATAAAATGGTTCTAAATCGGTTTTGAAATGAAGCTGGTTTGAAAATAAACTGCTTTTTACGAAAATGGTTTTTATGAGCTGAACCAAACTATTAATATGGTTCAGTTCAGTGTTGTTCATGAACACACCTAAATTGTGCTATCAAATTTTTTAGGAAATACTTGTGAAGAAAAAAAAGAGAAGCTCTAACAGATGTGAGCAAGATCATTTTGAAAGTTTAACATTCTCATGTTTTAATTTTAACTATTAGAAATTTAAGATAATTCTTGCTGATGAGCCAAGTAAATATTAAAAGTAAGACAGAGTGACATATACATTTTTGGTGTTTTTAGTCATTCGGTTGTGGAGTTTTTAAAACTACTTGATAGTTTTATTATTCCATTCTTAACACCCCTTAGGCTAGAAACCTAAACCTAATATGAGTTTTTATAAGCTTTTTATTTTTTGTTTGAAATTTTTCAGGAAATTCTAGGAAAGGAAAAAGAAGAAGCTGAAAATATGCAAATCAATGTTGAAGATTTCTTGGAGGAAGCTCACTACAACCTTACTTCATCAAGTAGATGTTTAAATTAAAAGTAACTATCATCAAATTATTTAAGAACATTTATATATTACCAACAAAACAAAATGACATAGAATTTTGGTAATATATTGTTTTGATTTCGATAAATATCATTTGGTTATGGTGACTGAAAAACTCATAAGTACTTTTTTGCTTGACAACATCCATATTTTGCTTTAATTTATTGTCTTATTTATATTGAATGTTGGATCTTGTTAGTTTTTGGTTAATATGAATGGATGATGATACTGCTCCCTATAAATATAGATTGTTATATGCATAGAAAAATAAGAGAGCAAGGAAGAAAGATGCAGGGAATTCAATTAGAATTTGTCGCAAAAAAACAAAAAGTTTTAGAGAGAAATAAAAAGGATTTTCTCTTTAACAGGTAGAGATTCATTGATTCTCTTGTTTTATTGTTCGTGATTATTATTATGTTCCTCTGAATATTGGTTATCATTAATTTTGTTCCATGCATCGAAGTTTGATGTGACTAATTCGAATTCACAATAGGAACCATTGATAAAATGAACAAGATCTTAATTTCTTTCTAGCAAGGAAACATTTCCAAAAGATACTCTTAATTGAATCCCTAATTAATTCCTCTACTTTTGGTCTCTTTGATGAGGATATAACCTTATTCATGGCCTACCAAAAAATTTCAAATAGTTAAATGTAACCCCACTCAAATAGAGAAAACCCAAAGCAAACAAAGAAAATCCCCGGTAAGATTGTCACCAATCCAATTAAAATTTTCATATTACACTACCCCCGCAAAACTACAGTTGCTTAACAAATGCTCCGAATACCAAATACAAGATTCCTCATAATATAAGATTCCAACAAGTATAGGGATACAACTGAGATGCAATTGTTACAAAAAAAAAAAAAAAAAACCTTGATGGAAAGACCCTTCGAATTTTTTCCAAGGTCAAACGAAATTACAGAAGAAATTTATCGCTTAAAATTAAGTATCGAGGCACATGTAAACTACCCAATTTCACTCCCCTCAATCACCAACTATTTTTTTTTATTCAATAGATAATTAAATTTATTCATTCTTTTTATTTAATGTTTTATTAGTCAACTTTATTTTTTAGAAAAAACACATTTATAGATATATATATATATAATGACTATTTTTTTTACTAATAGATAAATATTTTGACTAATTATAAATATAAATTTTGATTGATGAGATGTCAATTTAGTGGTAAAAGTTTTATCTTGTAACTTCAAGACAAAATTTGAATATCCAGTAATATCATCATTATTGACAAAAATGTATTTTCTTCCCATATATTAATACACACGCAGTAATGATTTAACATAATATTTTTATGATGTGTTAAATCAGTGGCAAAAGATAAAAAGTTCAAAATTTCATATGGGATTGTTACAAAATTACCATTAGTGTCAACATTGTTAAAAATAATAATTTATATATGTTTTTCAAATATTTTTAATATACTTTTAGAAATTATATAATTAAATACTAATATTATCAACTTTAAATAATTTTACAGAAAAAGACAAAAGAAAATATCGATAAAAGAGATTCATTGCATATTCCCCCAATGTCAAAATCATTTCAACATTAGGGTTTATTTCCTTCTTCAAAGCTTATCGTTCACCTGCAGGGGGCTCATATATCCATGGAAGAAACTTCGAAATTGAAGGCCGAAACTTGGGTACAAGAGGTAAATATTGTGTTTAATTTGCTTTATTCTTTTCAACAATCTATTCTGACATAAATATCGTAGGTTTTATTTTTTCATTTAGACATTTTTAATATGTGATAGTTTTGCAGAAATTGGATATCGACTGTGCAAATCTTGTACTTTTTTTTTTCACCGCTAGTGTGGGTTTTCTATGTTTTACTTGCTTCTGGATACAACTTGTATTTAGAGTTGTGTTCTATTTATAAATTTTGCGGAATAAAAAAATCCTTTTGATTCAATGGATCTACAATAACCTAGCTATTGTTTAGTTTCAGAATAAATTAAATTAAGATTTAAAATATATTGTATATTTTAATATAGACTTGTAATACAATGTTTAATTATCAATTATTTTTTTGGTACATTAATTATCAAATCTTTAATGGTGAGATCTCTATTAGAATCTAATTATATTAAACGCTAAGAAATTTGATTTTTGGCCGCGCCTTTTGTTATAAGTTGTTGGTAAAATTATATTTCTTTTAGAAAGATAGTTTTTGCCAACGACTTGTAACAAAAAAATGCGCGCCAAAAATTAAATTTCTTGTAATGTAATATGAAAGGATCAACCATATGACATGAGTAAGTGCTTTAATTAGGAATGATATACATGCACATTAGTGTATATCATCATGTGTCTGAAATTATACATTATTGTAAATGGTAGAATTAGTGACCAAATTACATATCTAAAGAATACAATTTCTCTGTACCCCCTTTTTTCCAGACTTTTTATCTGTTTGAATGTCTTTCAATTCCTTTTAAATTTTCTAAAATTCTTTTATGCCGGATCTAAACAAAATGTGTATTTTTCATTGACATGTTTTGATGTTTAAGGGATTAATGTTCACATGAATAAAGAATCTTGTTTAATTATCTTGCACCTTAATTTCGATTTAATTTTCTTTTATGTATGGAGTGATAGTCTTTATTATCCTCTTATCTTTATTACTATAAAAAGATCGACTACAATGAATGAATAATTTGATTATTTGATAAATTAACTATGGCATATAAATTAGATTTGATTTTACATTTGTGTTTTGTAAACATTCATTGGATTTGAGCAGGATGATGTAATTTACAATGTCATGCCAATATCATTCGCGTATCCAGTTGATAATACAAATGAGGTGATATATATAATAATACCCATGCTTAAATATTTGTTCACTTCATTTTTTTTTAAATTTTTTTTTAATAACTTCTAAATTGTATGAGTTTAGGTACGTCCATCTACCTCAAAAAGAAAACGAAGAACAACTAAAAGTCCCTCTGAAAGACTTTCAGATGATTGGGAAATAACCGAAAAACCGCGACCCAAAGGTACTAGAGTTGATAAGGTACGTTCTCAAATTTGAAATAAATAATGTTGATGTGAGCTTAATAAGACTAGTTGAAGGATCGTCGTTGTGCATACACACCACCACTCATAAGTCTTTAACATGTTTTTTTCCCTTAGTTTCATCATGTTATTCGAAACTTCGTAGATTATCAAAAACGCTCTAAGTCAATCATGATTAACTATAGATTTGTCATATTTAAAGCGACTAAAAAAAGATGCATCTATCAGTACAGGTAGTACAATAAATTCATCTACTTGCACTTGCACTTGCACATCCTCTTAATCCGACTCATTTTAATACAAGTCTAGTTCACTCAAATGTTCATTTTGCTTAGAAGCATGTTATGAGATTCTTGTTGAATATGCCTTTTGATGAGGCTATCACACTCTCTGAACTCATTAATAGTTTTAGATGTCACATGCAAACAATATCATATCGAGAAGGGTATTCATTAATACTTTTTTTTTTTTTTTTTGATTTCATTAGAACGAATCTCTTTCCAATGCAATGTAGTTCATTAAGAAGTGGTTCAATCATGTTTGTAGAAAAACGAATCTCTTTTTTTTTTTTAGTATTGACAACTTTCTTGATAGTTTTCCAGAGAAATGAATTAGATGCAGTCAAGTTCAGTGTCACTGTGCAGTCAGATCTTTGGTACTGTCCAGTCTTAATCAAACGGTTCATATCTCAATACTATTTTTTATCTATATTTCTAAGAGCAGCTCTATTAGAGGAGAAATGATTCTCTGCAATAATTTACCCCTGCAGTAGAATCTGGACCATTCTTATAATTTTCATACATAAAATTTAAATTTTAAAAAATAAATAAATGGTGTAGTTGCTGTAACTGTACCTTGGGCTGAACTTCAATTAAAATAACAATAAATTTGTTACTTTTTTTGTTGTTGTTGTTGACCAAAGCATTTGTTATCCAATACATTAATATGAATATGTGAGAGAAAATTAGTGAAATTTAATATGAGATTTTTAGAATTGCATTGTTAGAGTAGAAAATAAAAGAGTTGATTATTTAAAATGATGTGACTTTGATGAGATCCACAAAATACCTTTAAATGAATTTCACCATTAGAAGTGTTCTAAGGATTACATTTGATCTCAATCAGGGTCACAAATTCTTATCTGCATGATTGCATGCTCCTGTGAATTTACAGATCCAGTTTTCTAGAATCTATTGTCATATCAACAACTTGAACATGTCTTATATATTTGTTTATTGTCAAGATCAATATTTAATTAATTAATTAATTAATGTTGTATTGCAGAACTATTATCATAAAACGAAGCACGTTACTGTGCGTTCCGAAAGATCTGCTTTGTTTTATCAGACACATGGAAAACTTCCTCCAAAGAAAAGCAAACCTGATGCTAAATAAAACTCAAAGTGAGTACTCTCTTTTTGAATATGTATGTGTTGCAATAGTGCTGGTTCATAGTACAAAGCTTAAGGTTAATTGTTCGAAGAAGAATACAAACTCCCTAATTAGCATCCATATTTCCTTTTGACGGGTTGATTTCGTCTTCGTGAGGTCTAATTGATTTGAGGTCTCTTGTATCTGTTCTTTTTTGTGCTTAATTCTTGTATCTCGCTTTCTGTCTCTGAGGTGTCTTTGGATCTTCTTGTGGTGGTAAGTTAGAAGTGTTTAATTTTTCGTATGCCTTTTTGTAGGACTGTGAGTGTTTTTTAGAGATTATTATGTGTTGGTAGGGTGTACACTCACAGTGTTGGTAGGACTGTGAGTACATGTACTTCTAATAACCCTTTGTATTCTGCATTTTTTTCATGTTCTTTTTTGCTTATTATATATAATATTATTTATCATAGCTATTCAATTCAAGTCCTTTCTCCCTACTTTTTAGAATTGAAAAAACCATAAATATTTTCATATATTATTTTGACTTCTTTAAAGAAAAATCTTTTTTAACGTTTTTATTTCCTGTTTGAAATTTCTCAGGAGATTACAGCGAAGAAAAACAAGAAGAAGCTGAAAACATGTGAATCTATGTTGAAGTGTTCTTGGCAAAAGTTTACTACAACTTTTACTTCCTTGGTTTGAAAAATATTGGAGATGTTTCAATTAAAAGTTATTATCACCAAGTTATTTAAGAACATTTATATATTACCAAAATATCATAATTAAGGACATAGAATTTTGGTAATATATTGTTTTGATTTCGTTAAAATACTTTTTTTGCATGACAATGGCCATAATTTGCTTTAATTTCTTTATAATAAATAAATGTTGGATCATTTTAGTGTTTAATTGGTTGATATGAATGGATGAATGGTGTAGTGGCTTGAAAATTTACTATAAAGATGAATAAGTAGAGTGTCCGAGATTTAAATCCTGACTACTGCACATATATAGTGTAATGTCTCTGTCAACTGAGTTAAGCTTACGAGGACTAATGGTTACCTCCTCTAACCGAGTATGTGTTGAATGATTTGGTACTTGATACGAAACTCTATCAAGACTCCCCTTTTAGCTATATACAGCAACCATTTACAAAAGATACTTTTAATTGAATCCATTATTTTCTATTGTACAACATGTTATCATATTGTTTTAATAAACTTAATATAGTACATGAACAATTGAACATATGACCTTTTATTTTGGTACGTGGAATTTAGAATGACGGGGTGGTATCCTAGTAAAAAGCAAATAAAATTTTAGAGTTCTTAAAACACTTATGAAAATATTTAAATTTATCTCTCTAAGAGCACTTAATTAATTAAATGACCCGAACTCAAATCTGTTAAATTCAAGATATGTCTTGTTATCATTGGACAGAACAACACAATACAGAACAGCACAGCACATGACAGAACAACACAGAACAAATTTTTATGATATTGAACAATTTTTTGTTTTATATGATATTTGGTGAACAAAATGATATTTTGGTATTTTAGACAAGTTGTACTTGGGACAAAAAGTTGTGCTGTGATTTAGTGATGGACAAAAAATTCTATTTTTGTGTTGTCCCTTGCCTCCAAATTTGTCCAGTCGCTGAAACAGTTTTACAATCAAACACAGTACAATTGAAGTTGTCCTGGTCCCTTGTTTTTTCTCTGCTAGTGTGGGTTTTTATGTTTTGCTTGCTGCTATGTGGATACAACTTGCTAATATGTGACAAAAGAAACATCATCACACATTTATTCCAAGTAAATAAAACATCTACAACTAAAAAATTTCAAAGAAGAAAAGTAAATAAAACTCTTAAATAACAATCCTAAGTTGATCTTGCAGTATTCTAACCGAATATGATCGACAAGGAAACAAAGACCCACTAATGACATCATGCCTTACTGCTTTCCAACGCCGAAAAACTCATCTTCTTGCCACAACTCCGTCGTCGCTATGCCGCGAAAGTCAAAATCTAAAAGGAGCTTGGGTGCCCAGCCCAGTTCACAAGTACTGGGCACACAAACATGCATATTGGCAGGCCGCAAGTACTATAGTCCTAATAAAATTACTGTAATCAAATGCTAGTCATAAAGCTCCAAATCAACCATTTTTTTTATTCATAAAGTATAAACTAAAATAACTTTTTCATAACTTTATCTCAAAAATACTTTTCCATCAAGACAAATAAAATCAACTCTTTCTACCAAAACCGGTCATTTCCAACTCAATCCAAGATCAAAACTTTGCAAGCCACTTAACTAGAACACTTGCTACATTTTTTTCTCGTATTCAATGTTTTCACAAAAATAAAACCTCCAGAATCAAATAAATCTATTTAACACAGTATTCTTAAAACTCATGGTACCACAAAATCACTTCAAAGTAAAGTGAAACAAAATCTTTAAAATTTGAAGTTTTCAATAACAGCAACCTCTTCAAACAAAGCATAAAGTTCATGTTTCCTCAAGTTTAAATCATGTACATTTCCAAAACTTCCCTCTCTATGCATCATCATCAATTTCGGTCATCCTAATAAAAACTTGAAATTTGAAAATATTTCGTTAAAAGAAAAAAGAAATTTTTCAAACACACTCAACAAACAAGGTTTTCAACAAAACTTATCAAACACTACAAAACCTCCATAATACTCAAGTTCATTAAGCTCAAGTACTTAAGAACACCAAAATGAGTCTTACAAATCTAAGAGCACCACTAGCTTCACCAAGTCAAGACAAGCAACTTTGGTTCTTGTACTTTTCGCAAACTCTTTCTAGCTAGATTTTTCCAAAATTCAAGTTTTTCCATTCTTGAACTTTGGTACCAACACAACAATGGAGGGGAGAACAAGAAAAGGAAATGAAATCAACTGAATAATGAAGAGAGGGAGGCGCTATATGGTTCTCACAAAATGAAGGGAGGATACAAGATATTTTTTTTCCTTATGTTTTAGTACATTTTAAGCTGACATATATCGGTGTTACAACTTCTCTTTTTATTGATATTTGCGATGCAATTTATGCTATTAAATTTGTTCATGCTAGAGGTTCGGCAAACCTTTGGCCTGAGTGTGACTCGCTCGTTTTAGTTCAAGATTTTACTAACCTGAATTTAATTCCTTGGAAGATTAAGATCAAATGAAAAAATTGCATTCATCTCATTAGAAATTCTCATTTCAGATTTTCTCATATTTATAGAGATCTTCCCCTTGGTACTTAAAATAATAACCATCTCACAATGATTTCTTTTGAAATCTACATGAGGATAACTAAACTTTTACACTAGATCTTGCATATAGTTCATATTTTTTTCGCGAGTCTCAAACTCATACTAAATAACATTTTTCTTATCTAATACACTTCTTTTCAACGCTTATGGGTAAATTGGATAGGCCAAAAGCCAAATCCCTCATTATCTCGAGACCCATTTTCATTAGGGCCCAATCTAACAAGGATCGGTCCCCGTATGTTGGATACCCTCTGATCTATAACGCCTCAGCGGCTAATAACATCTCTCAACGGTTATTCGATTAGACATTGAATGACACCGTTCATAAATATACCTTCAATATGCCAACAAAGGTAGACTTTCTTTCTACCATAAATCCTCGAACTTTTTGCTGACTTAAGCGCCCAATGTTTACAAATACACACTCAACATTCAACTCGACATAATGCTCGTCCAGTTCGACCAACTATCTCAACTGTTTAGATCAAAACGACCATTATCACATATTTACCAATTGGACTATCTCGGTTGTAGTTGTACTACCCTTTTTTATTTCCCCATTCATGCACCTATATAGTACTAAAGTCAGGAAAAACAAATAATAAAAAATGAATGCAATCACTCACAATTTTTACTAGGAATTTAAGGATGAGAATTTTATTTCTTTACACTTTTAGGTAACTATAAACTATATTATCTAGCACAAATAATATACTCAAGTAATTGGTAATTGGTATATGCACACATGAACATTACAGGCCAAATTAAGAGACTTATATATAAAGAAAACATATCCAACAAAAACAAACAAAACAAATATATAAACCACATCTTTATTCAGATCCATTCAAATATATGCATAAAACTAAAGATATGTCCTCAATCCTCATATTCACATATCAACAAAACCCAATATTCTGAATTTCACAACAACAAAATAAAAGCAATTAAAACTAAATCAACAAGAATGATGTGTGCTTCCAACACTTTTACCATCCTCACCAGTTTCCTGATTCTGTGGAGACAACAGAAGCTGTGCCTCAATTGGATTACCATGAGCAGCAGGAACACTAACATTATGATGATGATAATTCTGTTGTTGTTCTCCTCCTCCTTGTTGCTGAATCTGATAATAACCAACCGCGCCTCCGCCACCGCCACCAGCACCGCCTCCGCCACCAGCACCGTTATCAAAATTTCCCATTCCTAATGACTGACCACCATCAGCAACATCAGAAACAGCAGCACCACTCATCTGATGTCCACCACTATACCTAAGCATATACTGCTGCTGAGCAGCAAGTAACTGATGAGCTTCCATAAACTCCTGATCTTGCTGCTGCTGCTGACCATCACGAATAACTATCCCACCTCCTCCAGCAATCTCAGGAGGAAAATTGTTCGCGAAACCCGCAAATTGAGCATTATTCCATTGTTGTTGCTGCTGAGGCATTATAACCGTTCCGGGATGTGCCAACAAGTACTGCATAGTTTGAGGATTCAGATTGTAACTAGAGAGTTCCTTTTTCGCGGCATGGAGCTCATGTTGGATTTCTTTTAACCGCTGTTGGAGCATCGAGATCAAACCAACACAGCCATAAACCGGATCTTTTATGCGAGACTCTGCCTCGTATGCTAGGGATTTCACCGCGTCTTCACGGTCAGTCGCGTTAAGCTCTTTTAAGAGCTTAGCGACGTTGCTTGCACCGAATACACGGTGCACATTAGCAAATCTCTGTGGACTTTCGGGGAGGAAATAGGGGGCGAAATCACATTCTTGGGTGCACTTTCGTCGGAGATACTTGCACGCTGCACATGGTGAATTTGATGACGACATTTGAATCAACCTAGCTGCAAATTAAATTAAATTCAATAAATCAAATTAGGTCATTCAATATTTCAATTCAACAACAAACAATAAAATTTAATCAATTAATATTGTTACTAAAATAAGCGATCTTGTTAAATATTTGATTCATTTCATTGGATTAATCTGTAATTTTTTTTTCTTGATCGATTAATGATTTTTTCTTGATGAAATAAGATTGGAAGAATTGCGATTAAATAAATAATCGAACGATAATATGAAATGATTGGTGACAATTAGCGATTATAATCAAATGAAATCGCCATAATGAAACCCTAATGCGACGTGTTTTTTGATAATATATGAAATAAAATCAAGATCTAAATCGATGAGAAATAATGAAAAAGAAGATTAAAATTGTTACTTTTTTTTTGTGATAGTTAGTTGTAACGGTGATGAACCTAGGTATATGGCGATGATTGAGAAACTGAAAGAGAAAGTGAGAACGAGAGAGAGAGAGAGAGAGAGAGAGAGAGAGAGAGAGATTATTACGTATACTGTGATGAATCTTCTCTTGTTTGTTGTTCTTCAGCTCCTTGGTTATAATGTACGATGCAAAAATTTACTAACAACTTTTCAAATTATTGTCGTAGTCAATGTATATCCTATTACTCATACAAGTTTTTTTTTTTTTTTTGACAATATTACTCATCATAAAAGTTTTGTTCTTAATAGATGAAGTGGTAATCCGAAATTAAACTCACATAATTGTGAGATCTCGGGTTCGAACCCTAATCATGACATCCGGCCTAACAATTATGATATTTTTTGCCAATTGAGCTAGGATTTATGGAACATTACTCATACAAGTTAATTAATGGATATCGAGTACTTCTAATCCTTGCGAAAAATACGAGAAATAATAGAGATTATTCGGAAAATCTGAATTTGATTTCTAGTGAAAATTAGTTGAGTTTTATTTATCAGGTCACTAAACAGTGTCCACGTACCAAAAATAAAATTAATGTTGATATGATAAATTTTGTACACTTTTAATGTAATTATGTACAATTTTCAATACAAAATTTCCTTATTTATATCTTTAACATAGTGTCGATGGCACTGTTTAGCATTTTTCTTTTTTATTTTGTTGTCGAGTTTTGGATTACTAGGACTCACTTTCTTGAGAATTAAAGAGTTAATATTGGATAAAAAAGAAGAAAAAATGGTCATATGTCGAGCTATCCGTCCTTTAAAGTGAGTGATTCACTTTAAAATATAAAGTGAATAATATCAATTGTTAATTTATAAATCAAAGGTATATATTATAAAGCTTTGTTTGGGAAAAATCAGCGGATAGTTGATAAGATAACTTATAACAAATAACTTATAGGCTAAATTATAACTTATAACGAATAAGTCAGCCGATTGAATTTGTAGTGTTTGATAAAATTAACGGTTTAGTTAACTTATAAGTATGAAATGACATAAAAAAACTTTATTTAATTAATATTTAATTTTTTTAAGTAAGATGATATATATATGAGTAAAATTGGAAGCAAAAATCGTAAAATATAAATTATAAGCTAACTGAATTAACTTATCAAAATAAGCTACAAACGGGTAAAAATAAACTAAATGCTCATGAGAAAAAACTTTATCAAACATGTCTTTTTTTGTCTCAAAATGTCGTGTTGCCAAACAAAGCCTTAGTAATTATAATATACTCATGAGATTGTTACAACTACGGGTCTGTTTGATAAAAATAAACTATAAGCTAGCTTATAGCTGATAAGCTAGCTGATAGCTGAAAAGCTAGCTTATAGCTGATAGCTGAAAAGCTAGCTTATTGAAATTAAAGTGTTTGGTAAAATTAGCTTTTAAATTGGTTATTAAATATAAAATTACATAATTGATAGTGGGTAGTTTTTTTTTAGAGTGGGTAGTTATTAAATTAAAGGGTAAAAATGGAATAAAGTGTAAAAAGCTATAAGCTATAAGCTCAAACGCTACTTGAAATAGCATCTGAAAAAAAGCTATAAGCTAGTATAAAAAGCTTGTTGCCAAACACCTCTAATTTTTTGAAACAAGCTTATAAGCTCATATAATAAGCTATAAGCTAGCTTATTTGTGTTACCAAACACACCCTACAACTCTTTACCTTCTTACTTTACACTTTGTTTACTTTAGAGGATCCAAATCCTATATATGCTAGGCCATCCAAATGCAAATTTTTTAGATCTGTCTCTTTAATATGTGGTACATGTTAGTATGATACTAATTTTAATTGGGATTGAGCCTAAGTGAAAATCTTCATTACTTCACGTGTACAGATTTTCTTGGCTTACCTTAGAGATAATTGGAAACAAATTATCAATTGAAAACACATATTTACTGATTTTCTTGCATTTGAGCAAACTTTAATTTGGCGTGTCTATTTTTCTTATGGGTGTTTGTGTTAAAGAATCCATGAAAGTTGTGTTTGCAATTGAGAGATGAGGCATGCTAAGAGTCCGTTTGGTGCGCAGGATAGGGAGACGGGATATGATAAAATTATCCTATCCTATTTCTATCCGTTGTTTGGTGCACCAATTGGAAATGATAAATTTAATTTATTACTAATCCTATTCTATTGACTCTTTGTTATTTTAATCCTAATTTTGGGTTGGGTTAACAACTTGATAGGATTATATTAACCTAGCGTTATTTTATAACTATGTGAATGGCTTCAAATCATCAATGATTTTATATTTCTGCCTAATATTAACACATCGATTCGCTATTGCCTATTACCTACTATGGTTTGCTTTCTCTTTTATTATACAAAGTGCTCATTGTGTATCTTTAGCTGCGTTTCCTGTTATTGGCCTGGCTTTTGCTCTATGCCGTGTACCTACTAGTGCAGGAGTGTATTGTTGTTTCCTATGCTTTTGCACTATGTAGCATGGGTACTTTTAAAATGATGAAGTACCCGTACCGGGTACGTACCAGTACCGAATATTCCATGGTACTCGTATGGTACGCACCGATTCCGTACATATTTTTATTTGGTTTATTTATGATATGAACACGGAAAAAACATATTGGTTGTTGAAAAATCTCTTAAAATATTATAATTTTTTATTATATTTCAATTATCTCTAATTTTTTATGAAAATAGTTGAGACGGTGGACCAAAAAAAATTAATTCTTCAAAGCATGATGATAATAATTCACTTAAAAATAATTTTTCTAATATTTTATATTAACGTAATCGTACCTTAAATTTTCTAAAAATGTCGTACCGCGTACCAGTACCTATACCGGATACCAGTACCATACCCGTACCTAGGCAACATAGCTTTTGCCCTTTTTGTGCATAATATTAGCATTAGTGTTTATATAAGAGCTTTCACTATATTGTTGAGAAATTGCATCATGGTATCTTGACCGTGTTTTATACAAAGTTCTTTATTTTTTTTCTCTCAATCAGAGTTCCTTATTTATAGGGATCATTCTACAACTGAGTTTTTTTTTTCTTCATATAATTACCTACTATGATGTTGTCTCTCAATGTGAGTTCCTTATTTTTTTCATATTCGTGATATTGTGTTTGATTGAGAGAAAATATCAAGTTTCAAAACACTTGTTCTGTTTTATAGGTAAATATGGATGATTTGCAGCAATCATTTTTAGAGATGATTGATCTTTGTGCCACATCGTTTGCACATATTTATGGGTTGTCATAATACTACTCGTCTCGCATTTGTTAAGTCTTTGATAGGGTAGTTTAAGTACGATTTGATAAAAATATTTGACAATATATTGTTGCTTTATCATTGTTTTATTGCTTCGTTGATTTCTTGCTACTGTGTGTATATGACAGTGACAATTTTAATTTGATACAATTTCAATTTTGGCAATATATTTCTTTTTTTTAATTTTATTTATTTTATTTTATGTTAATTAAAAATATAATTTTATTTTTATAAAAAAATGTATTTGTTTAACAAGAATAATTTTTCCATTTAATCATATCATGTCAATATCAAGTGTGCACCAAACACAGGATATGATAAAATAATGATATCATCTTTATTATCCAATGTGCACCAAACACATTACAGGATATGTGTTTATCATGTCACTATCATATCTTATCCAGCTTCTTATCATATTCTATCTCTATCATATCCTGCGTACCAAACGGATCGTAAGGGTAAGAGAAAGAACCAGAATTAAGTGTGAGAATAACTATTTATCTTATAGTATGTTTATTTTAATCCGATGGTCAAACTGGATGGTACACTAATGAGAGAATTAATTGAGTCATCATTTTAGATGTCACTTATAATATGATTTTTTTTTTTCTTCTCAAAACGATTTATAATTTGATGCGGATGAAGCACCGATACGTATTGTTAAGGCCCTATTATCCTTATTATCATACCGTCAATACATTGATTACAACGTAGATTTCACCCTCGACATTTTCCAATTTTTTTTTCTTTTTAAAAATTTACATATTTTTCATATGTCAAATCTTAATTAAACGACACTGATACATTGTACCTCTTGATTGTGTGAATTTGAGACACCCGCATCCTCTCCTATGAGCGGGAAGGGAAAATTTAAAAAAATTTGTTTTTTTACCTTTTATAAATAGTAAAAATATTATAAATAAAGTTTCTCTCATTAATTATATACTTTAATTAATTTTTAATTTTTTTCTAAGAGAATTTTATTTTACTTATATCCACTATTAGTAATTTTTTTTACTGTTTTAGTAAATTATGATTTTCAAATAATTAATTTGAAATTTACTTATTTTGTATATCAATCCAATCTTGATTCAGCAACCATCAATGTATCATAGGGACAACCCAGTGGTAAGACATAAAGAAAAGGATCTTGCGAAATTAGGGTTGTCAAATGGGTCGGGCCGATCCAGCCTGGTTCAGCCAGGTAGGTGAAACTATATATGGGCCATAATAGTCCGACTCTGCCCTGTCTAGTGGGTCAAACTATTATTGAGCTACACATTAACGAGTCCCTGGCCCGGCCCATATGGGTCATGTGGGCTAATGGGTCAGCCCGACCCATTTCATTTTTTTTCATTTATTCAATATTTTTGTATGTTACTTTGATGTATTTTTTTTTCATGATTATCAATTTTATTGAGATATAACTGTATGCAAGTGTAAATAATTTTTACACCAGCACTAAATATCAATTAAACTTTAGTTTGATTTCTATAAAAATATAATTAAACCAAATTAATAAATTGTAAACTTAATTTTTCTAAAAATTTTTGGTACGTAAAAATAACCATTTTTATTAGGCTTACAGATTTAACTATATTTTTTATAATGATTTTTCAATTAGATGATAATGTTTTATTTCTATTATTTTTTCAAAAATAACATAATTTCTTAAAAAATGGGTCGGTCCTGAAGCCCAATGGACTAGCCCGCCCCAACCTTATTTTAATATGGGCTACATGGGCTTGGGCCAAAAAGGCCCAGTTGATTTTGGCTAGGATTTAGGCCCGACCCGTCCAAACTTGTGGGCTAATGGGCCGACCTATTAAGCCGGCCCAATTTTGACAGCTCTACTCGAAATAAAGCCAAAGGTCTTCGAAAAAGAAAAAATAGTGTTTTCCACGGTATAAAATAATGTGCGACTTTGTATTTTGCGAGTGAAGGAAGAGTTTTTGTTAGATTTTTTATAATTTTTTTTTAATATTCTTTGTTTTTGTTTAACACTTTCATTCTTTTTCTGAATAAGAAAAAAAATCTCACTTTAAAATTCGTTTAGATCTCTTTTAGGGTTAGGCCGACTTTGATACATCGTACTGCTTGATTGCGTGAATATGTGACTCGAGCAAATCCAAATCCCAAGAACACATTTTCTTTACAAAACGCCATCCTAGCACCCGTTCCCATGAGCGGGAGAGGAAAATAAAAAGTGATTATTTTCTTTACCTTTTATAAATCGTCGAAACCTTTTATAAATCGTCCAACAAATAAAATAAAGTTTCTCTCACTATATTTCTTTGTACCAAAAAAAACTCTCTCTCCCTCTCTCTCTCTCTCTCTCTCTCTCTCTCTCTCAATACATTCGCCACCTTCAGTGTTTCTCTCTGAAAATCACTTTCTTTGTCATCATCCTCATCAATTTCTTCATAATCGTGTTTTCAAAAAAAAAAATCTTCATAATCGTTATCTCTGTGCATCACCAATCATGTCATTCTCTATAAGGTATCAATCTATATTCAATAATTTTTTTTTCCATTTTCATTTATCAATTTCGATTTTCAATGTTTTTTTCTGTTATGAAAGTGAGTGTAACAAACAAAATTTTAATTGCGTGTTGCAGAGACTACACTAACAAGATGAGAACCGTTAATGCTTTCCAATGTTGGCCGTTAGATTTAGGGCAATTATCACAAGAGGATATCCAGTCTAAGCTGCCTCCGATGAACGACGCAGATGACGGTCGTAGACGAGCTGAAACCAATAATTCATTCGGAGAGGTTTCTCGAAACGATGACGTTGCATCGATGGGGGAGAAATCATTGAGTAGGAGGAAATCGAGGCTCCGCACATTTACGGAGATTATCGATCGAAAGAATGATTCAGAGAAACTGTCGCAATCCAAGGTAGTAGTACCACCTTTACCTCTGCCGCCGCCAGCTCCGACTTATCCGGAAATGGTACCTCCACCACCTCGTTCGTCAAATACTCAACTTGAGGACTTGATGAAGGTCATCGTACTGGACGATGAGGAGGAAGAAGATCCTCAATTAATAACGCAATTCAGACGGAGATTTGAAGGACCGAGATCTGACCAGTATCCGCTTGATGAAATCTTCAAAGCGCCGGAAATCAATGTTGCACCAATGGTATGTATTATTTTTAATTACTTTTTAATATATGTTTTTTACCAAATTCCTTTATGATTTTTTTTGAAAGATGTTTTTGGTGAAGTAACTGTAACTAGAATTTTACGTGAATAAATGGAGAGTTGTCGGTTTGAATTTCAAACATAAAACAATGTCTCTACCAACTAACAATTTTTGCATTTTAACAGTTGAGTTAAAGTTTGCAAACAAATTTGCTGTTTTCCTTACCGTTCAAACTTTATTTACCGAGTGCATATTAATTGTAAATAAAAACACATAAAAATTAATTATTTTTTTAATCAATCATTTAAAAAATGTAATTAATAATTATTGATATAAAAAATATAGTACAATTACACTATAATGTAATAAAAGTTATGCACACATTATTTATTATTGAGAAGAAATAAAATAATTAATATAATCTTTTTTGACCAAACTCATTAACCATTAATTATTTATTATTGTGTAGAAATAAAATAATTAATATAAATTTTTTTTATCAAACTCATTAACCATTAAAAAATAATATTAAACTTATTTTGGAATATGTATTTGTTTTATTAACATGACACTCAATATTTTTTTTGGTTGATAATAACGTGCCACTGTTTTTTGTTGATAATTTAATTAATGTTTTTTTTTGCTGACAAAATTAATGTTTTTTATTGTATGGTAGTTTTATACAATTCCTTGAAGAAAAAAAAGAAGCTAATTTTATACAAATTTTGTTAATCTTGTTGACCAAATATTAGAAATTAAGAAAATGGGTAATAGTATAAATTTTATTAATTATTTCAATACTTCGTAGAAATTAATTAAGTAGAAGAATATATTAATAAAGTTTATTAATTATTTCAATATTTTTGCAATTTGTAAAAACACTTATAATATTTGCTTAGTATTTTCCAATTAATTAAAAATATACTACATTGCAAATTCAGAATAACTACTTAGGAAGTTGAAAACTTTTATTTTTTGATAAAAGAAGTTGAACTTTTTTATGAAATATATCACATTTAAACACTAAAAGCATTTTGTTAATTAAAAGAAATCATTTTCAGGGTACACATCTCTTATTTTCAAATTCTCTAAGATGTTTAAAACTCAAATCCAAACCCTGCCTAAATCCTTTAAGCACACGGTTGACTACAAACTCATAATTTGTGTGTTTACAAACTAATAACTGCATTACTTTCATTGTTTTATCCGGTTTAGTCATACGGTTCGAACAGTGACCCAGTGGTTCGACCAAAAAATCAGTGATCCAGTACCCTCACTGGTTCGATGACCAGTCCGGTTTTTAAAATATTGGTCTTGATGTATATATATAAAACATAGTAGCCGCTATTAAGGCTTTTTTTACCGTTTACATGTTGAAGTGTGTTATCGGGAACGCGGTAGTTATTTTCAGTTAGTAGTTATTCGAGTTAGTTGATTCACTTTACATGTTTCAGGGAGATGCTGCTAAGCTCAAGTTGCCAAATCCAGTGAGCAATGAATCCAAAAAGTTGAAAGATACACTTGGTGATTCTGATGCTTCTGCACAAGAAAAGAGAGGAAAAGAAAAAAACTGTGACTCTGTGGGAAAGCAAGGGAAAGTTAAAACTGAGGCATCTTCAAATGTGTTGGTTTCTTCGGTTGAAAAGGTTAAGTTTTCTGGAAATGATGAAGGAACTGAGAATCTGAAAAGAAAAGAGCTTTGTGTTAAACTTCAAATGAAACAGCATTCTAATGGTTCAGAACAAGTAGCTGTACAAAAATTCTTGAAGTCATGTGCTAATCAAGAGAAATCAATGCCTTTAGTAAAGAAGTCGAAATCATTATCCAAGGTGTCGTTTTGTGATGATAATTTAGTTCAGTTTGATAAAGGCGACACGCCTAAAGTGCAGTTTTCGTCAAATGCTGAGTCTTTTCAGTCTGCGGCTGTGAACCCGAATGCTAGTTCAAGGACATATATGGATAAATCGAGCTTCGTGCCAGAAAAGCAGATGAACTTCAATGGTTTGTCACTGGATTCTAATGGAAAGCTAATCAAATTCAGTTCAAGTGGAAAGGTTGAGATGAACCAGCCCGATAAATCGAGTAAATTAAGAGGTTCTTTTAGTGGTTTACCTGTGGGTTATTCTCCTCATCATTCTAGCCGAGAAAATTTAAGCATTGGCGAGAGAAATGTTGCTTCCAATACACTGCAAAATCAGGCAACACAAGAGTTATTCAATCGGATTGATTCAGAATTGAAACTTATAAGAGATTCTTCTATTCAACAGAATAAAGAAGACAAGATTCTTCCGAAAGAAAGTTCTAGTCTTATTTCACCATGCTATAGCCAACCAAGAATGAGTACTTTGAAGGGTAAAGATGCTGTTAAACACAAACCACACTCTGGTTCGAAATTGCAAATATCCCCTGATAATTTGTACCAACCTGTTAAACTAGAGAGGAGTAAGCCATTGCCAACCAGCGGCATATCGATGAAATCACACAAGTTCCAGCAGGGTAATCTTCATCAAAATCGAAGCATTGGAAGTGTTGGTAGAACTGGAAGTTCAATCATTTCAGACCCGTTTAGATCAAGAACCATTCCTCAGGGACTCTTCGCTGCTCCTACATTGAACAATGGTATAAGTTCAGCCTTTGAATTGTCTCAGTTACCACCACCGCCGCCATCATCATGGTGTCCACCAGCGCCGGTTGTTCAACCTGCACATGTTCGAGTTACCAATCAACCCTCTCCCATAAATAGATGCACAGTTAAGGCAACTACCAAAGACAATCATCAACTCTCAAGTTCCAGGAAGAGATCGGCAACTGAATTCATCGATCTTACAAAGCCAAATAAGTTACCAAATGTAGAACAAGAGAATTCAAGCCGTGTGACGAAAACATATAAAGATTTGGTGAGAATTATATATATATTTTCTTATTTAAATTTTTTTAATGGAATTCTTAAATTTCTTTTGACAATTATACTTACAAAAATTATTCACTTTTTGCAGAATTCAGAGAAGGATGATAAAAATTTATCTTGACTTGATTTTTTTGTCCAAGAATACCTGAAGTAAGTAATACTGGTTAGTTGTTAGTATATAGTTATCTTTTCATAATGAATATTTAAACTTTGGTACTCATTAATATTCTTCTGCTAAATTTCTTAATGTTCTGCTAAGTATCATTTCTGATCGGACTGTCAGAAACTTTTTTTTTTTTGTTAAGTAGCCTAATGATTTGAAATTCCACCTTAAGGTGTATAAGTGGGAGGGATGACCATGGTTCGAACCCCGGTCCCCTGCATATATAATGCGCAATGTTCGTGTGTCAACTGAGCTAAGCTCACGGGACGATGGTCAGAAACAGTTACTGCATTGACGCAGTAACTGCATCAAGTCCATTTCCGTTGGCAACCCTCTTCGTCTTCAGATTTTTTCTGATAGTGAATGTGATGTTATTATTTTGATAGTGATAATTGATCATGTTTTGTAATTTTAGGAATATTAGTTTATTTCTTCTAAAATTTGTTTTATATGCCTCATGTGTATGCTAATTTCTGGTTTTATTATTATCTTGATAGAGAGTCTAATTATTACTTGACTACATAAATTATAGTGATTAATGATAATAAAGTGATTGTTATATTTTCTGTAGGATGCATTTAGAGGAAGTGGAGATCATTGAAGGACAATATCAGAGTCCTTTGTAGGCTGCAAAATTGTTGTATTTTTTATCAGTTATATGTTTTAAGACTTGTTTATTTTGGAAGTAGCTTAATGTGTTTTAGTCAAACTCTTAGACTTATTATGTAATGTTGAAGAATTATTTTGGATGTAGCTTAATATGTTTTAGTCAAACTGTTAGACTTATTATGTAATGTTGAAGAAATTAGACAACTGCAATGACTTATGTATTACATGACTTTGTTAAATTTTTTGGGGATCAACTTATATATTCTTAATTTATTTGTGGTGGTGAATTGATATTTTTAAATGTATAATGTGGTGATTTGTAACTATAACACACCTACTGCCTTCAATCCGTTGAACCGGGCAACCTCTTTCCTCATTGCTTGTTAGAGAGCTATAACTTCACCGGTGAGATTGTCAGCCAGGTGAAGAACTATTGACTGTAAGCCATAGCAGTTACTGTCACTCAATTGAAATGTTTGCCTATGGAATGAAGATGGATGATCCTCTTCCTCGTCCTCGTCCTCGTCATCCTCCTTTCACTCCCCATATCACTGTCAGTTGATTTTCAACTTTTCAGGTTTTAAAGTCTGGTCAGTTGATTTAGTTCTTTTCATATTGATGGTTTTAAGGATTTGTCATTGGTCTTGTTGGAATTCTTATTTATTGACAATCAGAGATATCTTTTAAGGTATCAAAGAAGGATGATTAATCATTAATGGATTGATTGAAACAAATTTTTTTAAGAGACCAAAATAAAATAAAAATGACTTCAACTTACAAGCAGGATGAACTTTTATTTCTTTAACAGCAAAGATGGATTACATAGAACAAGCATGATGAACTATAGTACACATACCACAATGGCAAAATATAAAACACTTCAAACATTGTTAACATTAATTATTTTTCAACTTTTGAATTAGCTTCTTAATAGTAACCTCACAATCTCCACCAACACTTATAGCTTTCCTTGCTCCCTCTTTAATCTCCATTGCTTTAACTTTCAATAATTCATTATCCATAATCTCTTTTATAGCATCTCCAATTTCTTCCCCTTTCACTACACATTCCCCACCCCAACCCCAACTTTTGTTCCAAACCCCCCACCCACTAAACTCCACCAACCCTGCATTTATCTTCTGATCACTATGTTGAGGCCAACCCAAAATTGGCACACCATTCAAAGCTGCTTCCATAATTGAGTTCCATCCACAATGACTCACAAACCCACCAACACTTTTGTGACTAAGAATATTAGTTTGATCCACCCATTCCTTAATCACCAAACCCTTTTCCTTCATTCTCTCAACTAACTCAACACCTAATACTTCTTCTAACCCAATTTCTTCATCTTCTTTGTCAACAATCTTATCCTTAACAACCCACAAAAAATTATATCCACTTCTTAACAACCCAAATCCAATCTCTCTCATTTGATCTCTTCTTAATGCAGTTCTACTTCCAAAACAAACATAAACCACAGATCCAATAGCTTGATCATTAAGCCAACTAATCAAAGGTGGTGACTGGTGATGATGCTTCTCCTTCCACCTCCAAAGGTAGAAAAGGACCAACAGGATAAAGAGGAGGCATATCTTTGACAACTTTTCCATCACTAAAAGCTTTTAGTGAATGAGATTCAAGTGCTTCAAATGTGTTAAGAAAAAAACCATCTAGTTTTGTGAGATTAGGACTATCTTCCATTATAAAGTCTCTAAACAAGGTAGGTTGGAAAAGAATTGGTGGCATAGATGAATATGGTAAAGGTGAAAATGGAATACCAGTAATATGAATCTCATCAGAAAGATCAAATTTAGAATGAGCAAGAGTAGGAAAGTTAGAGACGAACGAGAACATGGAAGCCGAAGAAGTGAACAAGGTGTAGTTAGGAATAGAGAGTTTTTGAGTGATTGAAAGAAGAGGGGTAACAAGGAAGATATCAGAGATGAAAATAGATAGAGGTGGTGAAAGTGAAGTGATTAAAGGAGGAAGAAGATGTGTTGATTCGCGGAGAGTTTTGACACGGATGAACATAGGGTCACCAGAGATAGGAGGAGAAGGTGGTGGTGGAAGATGAAATGGGATGAGATTGATTTGAGGGAAAGAAGAATGGAAGTGAGAGAGAAGTTGTGATTCTGCATGAGTGACAGTGGGAAATGGAATGATGAGAGTGAGTTTGCAATTGTTGTTGAGAAATAAAGTGGCTAGTCTTAGGAATGGTGTAAGATGACCCATTCCAGCACTTGGAAACATAGCAACATGAACAGATTCATCAGACATGGTTGGTTTAGTTAGTTGCTTATGTGTTTGACTAATGGTTTTCTAGTTTGATGTTGGAAATGACTTGAGAGAGAAGGAGAGAGATCCAGATACATGGGTTTCAACTTTCAAGTGATGATTTTTCATAATATATAACGTTAATAACAATAAATTGGTTGAAATGGTAAGTAAGAGTATTGGTCTCGTTAAGCATGTGGTCATCAGTTTGATTTTTAACTCATGCATACCGAGAAAATTTGATTGGAATGAGAGAACCCACATCTTATGTGCCCCACAAGTTCTCCAATAAAGATTAGTCATTATTAACAGCAGTGAAAACATCGTACGAATATCATCGTAACAAAAAAATATAGTAATAACGTTATCTTTTCCTCATATATTAAATAATACAGTAGTTTAATTGCCCATGTCAGCCACCTTCCCACCAAACCACTCGAATTTTCTATAAATAATTGAGGTAAACACATTAGTTTTTTTTATTAAGTTAATTAGGTAAACACTTTCTTCGAGTTCAGATCCACTCCATTGCCTATCCTCCATTTCCCTCCAGTTTTTCTACTGATCAAGGACAGGTGGCAATTAAGAATTTTAACGGCTGTGATTAAAAATCACATAGAAACACTTGTGTGAACTAACAACAACATGGTTTCTACACCATATCTCTGTCTATTTGCCTTCACTGCCACGTGTATCAATTATGTTTCACTACCGCCGCCGCGAAACACATTCTATTACCTGTTACCGCCGCCGCTGCATCACTGTTTTGATTTCATTATTAAATTAGCTTCTCAAGTCCACTACAGCTTCCGTTTTTCAATTTAGGGAGTAATTGTCAATTAAGATAATGAGTTACAACAGCGATGCTGACACAGTTTAGAAAATTATTCGCCGCCACTGCCGGGGTTGAAGAGCACGGCGAAGATCTGTTCCATTTGTGATGACATTTTGGATCTCCGAGAACGAGGCGACAAAGAGAAGGTGTGTTGGAGACGACGGCGAGAGATGAAAAGAGACGAAATTTTGCACCACCGAGAACAAGATGACGGTGATATCTAGCAGTTTTTCTTTTGCAAATTGGATTGTGTAAGTGACGTTGTGGAACTGTGGTTCTTCTGCTTTACGAAGGGAGAAGATGTTAGGGAAGAGCTTTGCCGCTTTGATCAAAGTAATGGACGGAGAACAGAGACGGTGAGAGAAGGGGCGGCGGAGGCGGAGTGATGAATTTTGATGCACAAAGAAGAAAATGATGCGTATCAAAGAGAAAGAAGAAACGCCTTCTTTAATTTCAGCCTTTAGATTTGTTTTTGCCACATGTCACAAATCTAACAATGGACTGGAGGGAAATGGAGGATACGGCAATGGAGTGGATCTGAACTCACTTTCTTCGGTTATTGTTTTTATTAAGCATTTGATTTGATTTGATTCTAAAAGAAGTGAGTTCTAATAATTTAGAATTTGAATGCGAAGTAAATAAAATTTGGTTAAAATTTGTTCCTACCATAAATCAAATTTAGATTTTTTCTCAATTATTTGTCTTAAATTCTTAATAAAAATTCATTAGTCACTTGAGTTTAATGTGTTAATTTTCTATAGTTATTCTCAATAATGTAAGTGGGGCTCATTTTACCTACGCATTTATTTACAATGATAAATTACTTGTATGGTACGGTTTCAGGTCAAAATTGAGGAAAGGTTTGTTGGTAATTTGGAATTAGGTGTTATGGTACCAATGTTGAAGACGCGATCAAGGAACTTTTAGGAGCGCAATGGTGATCCTAACGAACTTTTAGATGAGACGACTAAAGTGGTGTGGTGTCGTGGCAGTGGATTTTGAGTAAAAAAATCGGAATATTTGTCTTTTAGATTCATTGAAAAATCAATGTATCTAGCCTATATTTAAGCTAGATACATTGATTTTTCAATAAATCTAAAATGCAACTTTTGCTTATAAATAAAGTCGGAGGAATTACTGTATATAGTAATAACATTGTCTTTTCCTCATATATTAAATAATACAGTATTGATTAATTGGCGCCTTAATAATTAATTGTCCATGTGAACCTCACCTTCCCACCAAACCACTCGGATTTTCTATAAATAATTGAGGTAAACACATTAGTTTTTTTTTATTAAGTTAATTAGGTAAACACTTTCTTCGATCGGTTATTGTTTTTATCAAGCATTTGGATTCCAAAAGAAATGAGTTATGATAATTTAGAATTTGAACATGAAGTAAATAAAATTTGGTTAAAATTTGTTCCTACCATAAATCAAACTTAGATTTTTTTTTAATGATTCATCTTAAATTCTTAATAAAAATTCATTAGCCACTTGAGTTTGATGAGTTAATTTTCTATAGTTATTCTCAATAATGTAAGTGGGGCTCATTTTACCTTGGCATTTATTTACAATGATAAATTACTTGTATGGTACCGGTTTCGGGTCAAAGTTGAGGAAAGGTTTGTTGGTAATTTAGAATTAGGTGTTATGGTACCAATGCTGAAGACGGATCAAGAAACTTTTAGGAGCGCAATGGTGATCCTAATGAACTTTTAGATGAGATTAAAGTGGCGTGGTGTCGTGGCGGTGGATTTTGAGTAAAGAGAACCGAAATATTTGTCTTTTATATGAGTGGTTGAAGGAACCTTTACATTCCGTTTGGTTTAGCGGAAAGAAAGAGGAAAAGGAAAAAATTACGGATTTTAATGGATGAATGTGGACTAACTTTTGTCAAAGTTCATCCATTGGAATTTGTAATTTTCTTTCTTTCCTCTTTCTTTCCGCTCAACCAAACGGAACATTACTTTGTATGTGAAGGCTTCTGAAGAAATATAGCTTATAAGGTAGATTGCATCTCGTGGTAGAAATTAACATGGACTTTTCCGTGGATAGTAACTAAAAAAGTCTAGTCTTAAACATTCACCTAAAAAGAGTACTCCCTCCGGCCTTAATTATAAACAAATGTTACTTTTTAGATACATTAAATAACTAATGTATCTTGTCCACTTTTTAGACTAAATACATTAGTTATTCAATGTATCCAAAAAATGACATTTGATTATAATTAAGGCCGGTTGGAGGAAGTAAGCGTTGTATTTTTCACAATGTACTTCAACTTGTTAGTTAATCAATTATATAGAAGTTAAGAAAATTTCTTTGTATTCATTCAATGTGATTCTTTACGGTTTTATCAACTAAACTCCAAAATTATTTTTAAGAATATGACCTAACAACATAAAACATACGGGTCATGCTAACCGGTGCTTCTGGGAGGACTAATTAAACATTCTAAAAAAGAAAACAAATGAAAAAGTTCATATAACTTTGTACATCGTTAAATCATTGAATGCACAATTTACGAGATAAAATTTTCATATTTATATCCTTAATCAGTGCCCGGAACACTGTTTAACATTTTCCCAAACATATTTTATCCATTCTCAAATTACTTCATAAATTCTCGAACATAGACACATACTACGTCTCATGTTTAACATATTTCTCTCCTTTCTAGTGACACACACCATTTGTTCAACTCATGCAATTCTTACATTTTATATGGAATATAGGCTTAATTAGTAAAATGGTCTCTTAAAGATATTTTTTGTTTTATATTGGTCCCTTAAAGAAAAAATGTCTAAATAGATCCCTTAAAGAAAAAAAATGTCTGAATAGGTCCTTAAAGACATATCCGTTAATCACTTTGGTCCTATTCAGACCTTTTTTTGGGACCAAACTGATTAACAGAGATGTCTTTATGGGATTTATTCGGACTTTTTTTTAAGGGACCTATTCAGACTTTTTTCTTTAAGGGACCAATCTAAAATCAAAAATGTCTTTGAGGGACCATTTTCTTTGGGGATATGGTGAGAGAAAGGGTGCTTATTTGTCATAGATGATGAAGAGACAAACAATGCCACATGAAATTTATAATATTTGTCTCGAATGTGAGATACTCGGGTCCTAGAAATTTGCTACGTGAAAAAGAAGAGAGATAGTATAATATAAAGGGTCTTGCTAACTAGTGGCCCCAGGACACTAGTTAAGAAATTAAAAGAGGAAATAAAAAAGAAGTTATACATTAAAAAAAATCAAAATTTAAACTTTTCATGTGTTGACTACACAATACTCAAGACAAACTTTCTATATTTGAATTCTTAACTAGTGTCACTGGGGCACTATTTAGCATTTGCCTAACAATTCCCTTTTTATATAATAAAAAATGTCATAATCGAGAAATCAAAGTCGCTGGTCAAAGATTAAATGAATGATATTTCTTTTTTGTTTTGACGAAAAATGAATCATATTTAGAATATCTATAAATTGGATTTGAAAATTCAAACCAATAAAAAAGTTATCTTACCAAAAACAATTGAATCTAGAAGAATCCGATATTCTTCCATAACGTGAAAGGTGTCCATTATTTGTGACCGAAATTGCTTCGAATATAAAAAGAAAACAAAATTATATCATGTTTTTTTTTTTTTACATACCTCTTAGGCCTCATTTTAATGTTAGTTTTAGGCCTCACATTATGTTGAGCTGACCCCTTGCTTCAAAAATAATTATGTTGGGCCGATCCTGGTCCCTTGATCTTAGCTCAGTTGGCAGTGACATTGCATTATATATGCAGGGAGCTGTGGTTCAAACTCCAGTCATCTCACTTATCCATCTCAAGAGTGAATTTTCTAGTCACTGAACTACTTGTCCAAAAAAAAGAAGATATATATCATATTAAAATGATAAAATTATCCTTGTAAAATAATTATTTTTTTCTAAAAATCAAAATATATATATATATATATATATATATACACGTAAATAATGAAACTACCATTAAAAAAATATATATTTAATTTGTTATAAAACTTAAATTAATATCCCTATCTTAAATTTTTTAATAATTCTTTTACTTTTAAAAATTGTAATTTTAGTAGAATTTTGAATTTTTAAATTATATAAGTTACAAATGGTATTAAAATTTATTTTAATCGAACCATAAATTTCAGAACCTATCAATCGATATAACACAAAGGGGTCTAAAGAGTATTCTTTTTCTAGATCCTTTACTCCGAGAAACGACGAGTTAACACCAAACAAAATACTCCCTTCGATCTTTTTTACAAAGAACATTTTTAAAAAATCACACAGATCAATGAAGCTAATTTTTCTCATTAATAATTCTAAGGGATCGTTTGACCCAACTTTTTTTAGGTGTAGAAGCTATTTTAATCATAAGGGGTTTTCTAACTTAGACCCTAGTTAGGTCTAAGTTAGCAAGGTGCACCTTTTCAATTGGACCAAAATACCCATTCTTTTATTTTTTGAAAGAATAGAGCTATTGGGCATTTCTGTAATTTTACCAACCATATACACGCGCCCCCACATTCTTTTCCCAAAATACCCATTAATAGACGCGGATCCAGTGTCGCGCGCGTACCGAAGGACCATGGTTACAGACCGTTGATTTCCATCAGACAGCCAAGATCTGATCTCATCAAGACTGTCTGATCAATCAGACAGCCCAGATCATCCTGATCCATCAGATTCCAGCGCCTGCGCCACACTGGATTACAACCTGGAGAGAGAAAAATTTGCTTTGTAAAAGTAGGACACGTGTCACACAATGGTTGGCTGGGCGTGATTTTTGTTCATTTAATACTTTGAACTCAATTATTTCGTTGTAAATTAATTTTTTATTTTTTTATTTTTATACCAAAATTCATAATTTTTTTTTGTCTACAAATAGAGACTTGGTTCGTTTGATTTGGACACCGAAAAAAAAACGCAATTTTTCACTACCTTAATCTCATTTTTTGTCTACTAAATACGTTACTTGTGTGTTGTAATTTAACACGCACCACTCAACCAACTCACTGAAACCATTATACCAGGAAAATAGTAGATAATATTCTGGAACTTTTGGTGTATTTTATGAAATTTTTGGAGACCTGAAACTATTTTTAGTTAATTAAATGAGATAAAACGGTAATTAAAAACTAATGTTTGCTTCTGAAACCATTTTACTGGTAGAATGGTTGCACATAGTTGTATTCTGAAACCATTTTACTGGTAGAATGGTTTCAATGAGTAATTTTATTAATTGTGTTTGCTTCTGAAACCATTTATCTGGTACAATGGTTTCAGAGAGTTGTAATCTGAAACCATTTTGCTGGTAGAATGGTTTCAGTAAGTTGATTATTAGTCATTTGCTTCTGAAACCATTTAGCTTGTAGAATGGTTGCACATAGTTGTATTCTTAAACCATTTTACTGGTAGAATGGTTTCAGTGAGTAATTTATTAATTGTGTTTGCTTCTGAAACCATTTATCTGGTACAATGGTTTCAGAGAGTTGTAATCTGAAACCATTTTGCTGGTAGAATGGTTTCAGTAAGTTGATTATTAGTCATTTGCTTCTGAAACCATTTAGCTTGTAGAATGATTGCACATAGTTGTATTCTGAAACCATTTTACTGGTAGAATAGTTTCAGTGAGTAATTTATTAATTGTTTTTGCTTCTGAAACCATTTATCTGGTACAATGGTTTCAGAGAGTTGTAATCTGAAACCATTTTGCTGGTAGAATGGTTTCGGTAAGTTGATTATTAGTTATTTGCTTCTGAAACCATTTAGCATGTAGAATGGTTTCAGAGATTTGTACTCTGAAACCATTTTCCTAATAGAATGGTTTAAGTGAGTTGATGTAAGGTAGTGAAAAATGAGATTTAGGTAGTGAAAAATTGGGTTTTTTTTTCTGTGTCCAAATCAAACTAACCAAGTCTCTATTTGTAGACAAAAAAAAATATGAATTTTGGTATAAAAATAAAAAAATAAAAAATTAATTTACAATGAAATAATTGAGTTTAAAGTATTAAATGAAAAAAAAATTAACGCAGCCAATCATATGCTGACACGTGGCCTTTCTTTTTTAAAAAGTTTCTCTCTCCGCGTGTGGGCTGCAGCCACGCGCGTCTGTCGGCGCGTGTGATGCACGCGCTTGGATTTTGTGCAATCACACGCTGCCACGTGTCCTGGGGGGTGGGAAAAGAAGGTGGAGGCGCGTGTACTGTTGGGTAAATTACAGAAATGCCCCTGTTGCTCTATTCTTTCAAAAATTAAAAAAATGGGTATTTTTGTCCAACTGAAAAGGTGAACCTTGCTAACTTAGACCCAACTGGGTCTAAGTTAGCAGCCCCCTAATCATAAAGCTAGAAATGATAGCTTTAAAACTAAAATGAAAGTTGTTTGGTAAATGTTACTTTTTTTTAAAAAAAAAAGGTTAAAGGTTTTTATTTTATCATTATTATTATTATAAGGTTAAAAGATATGTTTAATAATATATTATAATTTTTAAAAAAATATAGAAGCTGGTTTTTTTTTTCTTTTTCTTAATAGAGTTTCTAAAAGTTGTTGTTTGACCTAACTTCTTACTTTTTTTTTTGAACCAAAGACCTAACTTCTTACTTATAAGTTATAAGATAAAAGCAGAGGAAAAAAGTTATGTCAAACGGTGCCTAAATTATAGACAAATACTCCCTTTGATTTTACTTAACAAGAGTACAAATAAAATTGTGCATTTAATAAAAAATAAATTTAAAGAGTATTTCATATTAAAAAAGACCAATTATTTTTTTCAAAATCTTCCTTATAAAAAGGATCGATGAGAGTATAGTAAAGAGTTGAATACATTTTCTTTCATAAAAATTAAATATAACAAATTTTAAAACGAAATATTTCCGTCCTTCCGAAAATTTATTTTATTTTATTGTCCCTAATGGACAACTTTGACATGTCCTTAACAATGTTTTATGGACAAATAGAAAAATTTGACATAATAGATAAAAAAAATATGAAATGTCTTAAATATAAAAATGTCATAACCTTCACATTAACTTGAAAATTTGGTCATTAAAGACAATAAAGGAAACTAAAAATTTTAGAAAACAAAAAATATTTAATTTTATTTATAGAAATTACAATTAAAATTTGCTATATATTTATAACAATGTCTTGGTTATTTATTTATTGGTATTAAGTATTAATCTTGTGGTTCTTGAGAGAAGGAACTTTCGATAATTTAAAATTCAGTCCCGAAATAAAGTATGACAAATATTTGTTTTCAAGATTTAAATTCGGATTTTTCCAAGTGATATTTGGAAAATAAAAAAAAAACTATTATACTCGAACCTAACTAAAACGGTGCGTTTTAACATTTCAATCAAAGGAGAAGATTTGGAGCACTGTGCCTAAGATTGCTCTTTGATTTTCTTCTTCTTTCTTCCTCTTCCTTCATATCCCATCAAATTAGGGTTTTCGCGAAAACCTATTAGTTGTTTTTTCCCTTTTCGTACTCGCATCGCCGAAACCGAGCAATTCGTGCTACACGGTACGATGTTTCTTTCCTTTTATTCTCTGCTTTCCAAATCGTTTTGTAATTTTTGTTTTTCGCTAGGAAATTAAATTCCATTTTATAATTTTGAATATTTTTAAACGCAATTCATGTGTCTGCAGTTTCAATTTCTTATTGGGTCTTTCAAACCTGCGTCAAAATCATACTTTTTTTTTTTGTAATTTCTTTTTGGGATTTGTGAATAATGTTGTTTGAAGTTCACTGTGTTAGTTTCTTTTGGTAATGGAATTGAATGGTAACACCGATAGTAATTTAAGAAAATGACATAATTCAATGTAATCACATGTGTCGGTGTCGTGTTGTGATGTGTGTCGGACACTTAAACATGCCTAGTTTGAGCAGTGTCCGTGTGGGGTTGTGTTTGGTTTTATAACATGAATGAATGAGACCTTGGGTTAGTGGTGGGATTTTTGTGATGAATTAATGTGGGTTACTAGTCTAGTTTTAATTACTGAATAGTGAAGATATTTTAAGTCTTTAGGTTTTAATTTTTTTAATAAATATATATTTTTCAAGTCTAGTTTATGCATATCTCTATAGCACCGACACTTCTGATTGAAGGTGTGTTTGATAGGTATCAGTGTGATTACATTCAATTATATCATATCCTCAAATTATTATTGGTGTTGACGTATCAGTGGCACTGTCGTGTTTGGTTTGATAATGCATGTTTGAAACATTTTTGTATATTGTTGCTAGAGTTATTTTTAAACTTTGAGAACAAAGAAGTTTACCTGGAGCTTGTTTTTGAACATGGATGATTTATGTGTTCCTTTGCAGTTAGACAATGAGTATAAACTTACTCATAATGTTCTTTTGATATTGTGTTCTTCTGCAACTTGTTTCCCCCCAACGTGGAACATATTATATATAGTTGAAGGACTTTGAGTAACATAAAGAGATTTGATTTACTTCCAGAATTTAATCTTTAGGTTTTCACGAGTAGTTAGTTCTTTCCGAATTATATTTGCCTTTACTATGTGGCAACTTAATTTTATGAAAAAGAATCATTGTCGCCCAATAAGCACTTCCATCGCCATTGATTCATAGATAACTGTTGGGTTATAATTGGGTTGCATGATAATTGTTGGGTTAGGTGTTTATAATGCGTTTCAAAAAATTCAAGGTACCACAAGTTTCTCTGCTGTTTAGGCATTTTATTTTTTACCTGGATGAGCCTGCAGTGTCCTGGGTGATTTCGGAATTCACTACTAGACTAGAAGAAATAAATCCTTTTGTTGTCTCAGGAAGCTGTCACTTCTATACTGTTTCGATTTTGCTATTAGTGTTACGGGTGTTCGCGGTGCGGTTTGGTTCGGTTTTGAGCATAAAAGTCATCCTAACCGCGAGATAAAAATGCATGCGGTTTGGTTTGATTCGGTTGATTTTTAAAAAGTCATCCAAACCAAACCAAACCAAACCAAACCAAACCAATGCGGTTAGGGTTGGTTTGGTTTGTGCGGTTTATTACGATATAAAAATTATGACAATATTTTCAACTTTGTTACAAAATAAACATGAAATTTTAATTTATTTTATTGTTTACATGATACAATATGCATATACATAATTTACATATACATAATAACTTACTTTTAATGCGAACAATATAATTCTCGATCACGTGAAATGATATGTTTTTACAGCCCATCGTTTTATGGACTCAATGTGGGTTGATTGCTAATAGTTGATAGAGCTAAGTTAAGTATTGCGGTTTGGTTTGGTTTGGTTCGGTTTTCTGAAAAGAAAACCGCAAACCAAACCAAACCGTGCGGTTTGGAAGAAAAATGATCCGCACGGTTAAAACTAAATGCGGTTTTTTGCGGTTTCGGTTTGGATTGGTTCGGTTTGCGGTTTTACTTTTGGATTGGTTCGGATACGATCACCCCTAATTACTGTGTATATAAATTATAGTGGACTTTTTTTATAGTTAGATGAATCAAATTCCATTAAGACATAGTTGCTACATTCTATTACTAGGAAATTAAGAGAAATTCCTGACTTTTTGTTTGGTATGCACTGCAATCTGCATACACATAATTTTCTTGTTGTTATTGTTTCGATTTCTTAGTGGCTAGTTCTGACTACATGGGAGCTTTTAGGTACTGAATAATAATAATACACTATAAAGGTTAGAGGCAAGATACTGAATAATAATAATAATAGACCTATGGTTTTGTCACCAAGAAATGACTTGATTCTCTTCAAAGCTTTTACTCCCGTAGATATTGTTTTTTGTTTTTTAAAACCGCCAATGTTAGTAATTAGTTGTTAGGTTAGTAATTTTTATCTTTCACGGGTCTGAACCCGGGTCCTCCAACTCCTTTAACCCTTAGCTCAAACCAGTTGTTTGTAGGAATTGTTTGTTTGGACATCTGTGAATATAATATTGTCAAATTTTCTGTAAGCTTTTTTATCATGCTTCCTCTCATTCCTCTTTAATTTTATTATTACATTCGGAGCCTGTCCTATTTCATTAAATAAGTCCCACTATATATGTTAAACTATACATGAATATGATCATAGTTGTTTAAACTAGACCGGTTCTGCTGCTGGTAAATCAGTAACTAGTCAGTTTGTCTGTCTGGTCTTTCTCTAATAACCAAGATGCATTAGAAACTATTCCAAAGCTGACTAAAATTGTCAGTTAACTAGAATAGTGGTGTCAACATTAGAAGAATTCCTTTAAACAAAGAATTCCTTGGACCAGTTTTGTCCTTGGCTTCAAAGTGGTGAAAGTTTGGAATTGAAATTCTAACTCACAAATTAGGTTGGAGAGATGATTGCATCAGTCTGCAACCAGTCCACACAAAACTTTAGAGCCTGTCAAATCCTATGAAATAGAGACAACTTTGCGATTGGGCGTGTCTGACACTTGTAGGACGCGTGTCCAACAATTTATACAAGTGTCTCAATTTTCTTTTTCTTTCTTTACTTCAACACACCTTAACACACTCCTTGGACACATCTACTAGAGTTAAAGATGTGTAAAATGTCAATCCAAAAAAAAAGTGTAAAAGCATCATCAATGTGAGGGGGTTAAATACATTAAATTTGATTAGATCATTTATAGATTTTCGGCAGTAGATGGATGAATGAAGATTAAAGACCATCATATCTTGTTTCGGAATGCTGAATTTAGATGCACATATATGTTTTGATTCTAAATTCAGATATTTTATAAAAAATGTTCATATTTTATTTAATTATAACAAGTAAACATATGTATCAGTATCGGTGTCCTATGTTTTTGACATTAGTAGTGTGTCCGTGTCTTGTTCGGTGTCTTTATCGGAGTCTATGCTTCATTGCTTATATAAAAAAAACGATTTCAGTTTTCTCTGGTGGAAACACCAATCAATAAACTATTGCATGTTGGACATGGTTTTATATTGTGGTCAATCTCTTGTAGAAAGTGATGTGTGAATGTGATCTTCGGCTTTGGATTAGCTGCTGTTAAATAAACTGTCCTGTTGCAGTTTCTTCATTTTAAACACACATGCGAACCCACGTATAGTAGACTGTAAAATATGCATCCTGTTATTTGTTGTCCTTTTGGACAAAAAATATGCAGCATTGAAACTAATGGCATGCTTTTGTTACAGGTTCATGTGATGGACATGTCTGATGCTGTGATTGTTAAATCTAGTAGGTTGAAATCTGTTGTATGGAATGATTTTGATAGGATTAAAAAAGGTGACACATGTGTGGCAGTTTGTAGGCATTGTAAAAAGAAACTGAGTGGATCAAGTACGAGTGGAACATCACATCTAAGGAATCATTTAATTAGGTGTCAGAGAAGGTCTAACCATGGTCTAGCACAATACATTACAGCAAGAGAAAAGAGAAAGGAAGGGACTCTTGCTATTGCGAATTTCAGCTTGGATCAAGATACAACCAAAGATGATACGCTCAGCCTTGTGAATATCAAATTTGAGCAGGCACAGTTGAAAGATGAAACTGTCAGCACTGGAAGTAGTAACTTCGATCAAAGACGGAGTCGTTTCGACCTTGCCCGTATGATTATTCTACATGGATATCCGTTGGCTATGGTTGAACATGTTGGTTTCAGAGCTTTTGTAAAAAACCTACAGCCCTTGTTTGAGCTTGTAACATTGAATCGGGTTGAGGCTGATTGTATTGAGATTTATGAGAAAGAGAGGAAAAAGATGAATGAGATGTTGGATAAATTACCTGGAAAAATCAGTCTTAGTGCTGATGTGTGGACTGCAACGGGTGATGCTGAGTACTTGTGTTTGACATCAAATTACATAGATGAGTCATGGGAGTTAAGAAGGAGGATATTAAATTTCATTAGGATTGATCCTTCTCATACTGAAGACATGCTTTCAGAAGCTGTCATGTCTTGTCTGATGGATTGGGATATTGACCGTAAATTGTTCTCCATGATTTTGGACAGTTGTTCTACCTGTGATAACATTGCGATTAGAATTGGTGATAGACTTATGCAAAACAGGTTTCTTTATTGTAATGGCCAATTATTTGATATACGCTGTGTTGCCAATATTCTGAATGTTATGTCACAACTTGCTTTGGGAGCTGTAAGTGAAATAGTCAATAAGATTCGTGAAACTACTCGATATATTAAAAGTTCACAACCCGTATTGGCAAAGTTCAATGAGATGGCTAAAGAAGTTGGGATCATGACACAAAAGTGCTTATTTCTAGATAATGCACTGCAATGGAATTCAACATATTCAATGCTTGAAGCTGCTTTAGAATTCAAGGATGTTTTAATTCTTTTGCAAGAAAATGACACTGCCTATAGTATATATTTATCTGAAATAGAGTGGGAGAGACTCGCTGCAGTTACCAGCTACTTAAAGCTTTTTGTTGAGGTTTTAAATATTTTCACTAGTCGCAAGTATCCAACTGCAAATATATTTTTCCCCGAGCTCTGCGATGTTAAGTTGCATTTGATCGAATGGTGCAAGAATTCAGATGTGTGCATCAGTTCTTTGGCGTTAAAGTTGAGAAGCAAGTTTGATGAGTATTGGGACAAGTGTAGCTTAGGGTTGGCAGTTGCTGCCATGTTAGACCCTAGATTCAAGATGAAGTTGGTCGACTATTATTATCCTCAAATCTATGGTAGCATGTCCACAAGTCGCATCGAAGAGGTCTTTGATGGTGTTAAGGCTCTTTACAACGAACATTCTATAGGTTCCCCGTTAGCTTCTCATGACCAAGGATTGGCTTGGCAAGTTGGTAATGGCAGTGGTCCGCTGAACGTGCCATGGTCTGCAAAGGAGTCCAGGGATAGATTGATGGGATTTGACAAATTCCTCCATGAAACTTCTCAAGGCGAAGGTGCAAAATCAGATCTAGAAAAGTACTTGGAAGAACCTCTTTTTCCGCGAAATGTTGATTTCAACATATTAAATTGGTGGAAAGTTCACACTCCGAGGTATCCTGTCTTATCCATGATGGCTCGAAATGTTTTAGGAATTCCAATGTCAAAGGTTGCACCAGAGTTAGCCTTCAATTATAGCGGAAGAGTTCTTGATCGTGATTGGAGCTCACTTACTCCGGCTACTGTCCAAGCTTTGGTGTGTTCACAGGATTGGATACGGAGTGAACTGGAAAACTAGATTTGCTTTTCCCCTGCATTCTAACTGTACATGCCAATTCTCCTCTTAGAAATGTCGCCGTTGTAAGTTGGATCTTCTAACTTCAGTTTCAATTTTCTCTACCTTTTTTTCTGCAGGTTTTATTATTTAGCCCACATCCTTATGAAACTTAGCAAGTTTGTTAATGATATCTTTTATTGCATTATATTTGATTATTATTTTTGGGTAACTTGTTGAAAACAAAGTATGTTATCGTGTGCTACAATAGAATTGTGGTAAATATTTGTCAGATTAAAATGACCATTCTACTTCTCAAGAACACCAATTTTCCAATAGCTTAATTATGTTTTCAGTCCTTCAGTATATAAGTTTTTGCTTTTTTCTTAGTGATGTTCCTTATTTTTTCTGTTCTTGATTTATGTTATGTTGGCATGTGTGGCTTGTTCACGTGAGAGCCATGTGACGATCATTCTCTCCAAGTCTTTCACCTCCCCACCAGCAACTTAAAACCTTGAACCTCTGTCGAGTGTGCAATCATCCTTGTCCACTATCAATCAACTCCATCCTTTCCTCCATTAGGTGCCCGTTTCCTACAACCTACCCTCCATTTTGCAAAGTACATTCATGAAACCCTTAAGTTCCTTTTTTTCCTCCTCGACTTCTCCTCTACCAAACTCAAAGACAACAAATCTTGTCAGTTTTTTCACTCATCATTTGTTTGGCGCCACTCTTATTTCTCAGGAACCCCTGATTTTGTGACACCATATTTGTAAAAGATAAGGGATAAAGACCCCTCACATTGTAAACATGATGCCTTAATTAGGTGTTTTTTTGGATAGACAAATGTTAGTAAGTTAGTGATTATGTTAGTTTTTAAGAATCCTAGACCTCATTCTTAAAACTCCTTTGGTGTCCCTTAGCTCACCAACAATTAGGTTAGTTGAGTGTTTACAATTGGACCATCTTGGTAGAATTGCTATTCGGTTTTGCGCCACATAATTTAAGAGTGAAATAATTTGCAATATCGGAAACCTCTTGTATCACCTCTGATTTGAAAACTTCAATGTTAGATATGTGGGCTCTTCGGTTATTCAATTTTGGAGTCTACTTGGGGATGACAAACAAACTGTCGGCAGTCAATTGTGTGCGTGCTCCAGCCTCGAGATTGACCGCATGTTACTGCATCTTCCGGGGGGGATAAGTTTTTTGGTTCATTGAATTGCCTGGGGGCTTCCTTTAGTATAGATTTTATGCAAGTCTATAAAAGGAAAAAAAAAAAAAGTGTGCATGTACTTGAGGCGAGACTGCTTTGCAAGTTTAATATACGAATTTTTCATTTTAGTCTCTAAAAATTTATTGTTTGTTTTAATCCTTTGATAGATAGAAAATTTGTTTTTTGTTATAGTTCTTGTGATATATTGTAATTAGGGTCTGTTTGGATTAACTTATTTTTGAGCTTATGTAAAACAGCTTATGCAAATAAATAAATTTTTATGTATTATTATAAGTTTGTCAACTTAGTTTATGATAAAATAGCTTATAAAAATACAATTTTCACTAGTGGGAACTTATAAAATAACATAAAACTTAATTTATATTGCATAAGTTGTTTGCATAAAGTTCAAAAATAAGTTAATCCAAACAGGTTCTAAATCCTTATATCTCTATCAATGGTGTTAGGGGGGAAGGGAAGAAAGCACTTTGAGTAAAAGGAAGGACGAAAGGGAAATAGAAGGACTAATTTTAATATAGATAAATATTATAGAAACTGAAGCCAAAACAACAGGGACTAAAAATAAATTTTCTTATGTTTTGGAATTTAAACATGCAAGCAATTTTTACCCCCTTGGTGTGTATTACAAGGATTCGAAAGTTAATTGTATTGTACCTAATTGAATTTTGTTGAATTTTTTTAAATTGTGTTTTTAATAAGATTCACTTATTTATACATCAAATGATTTTTTAAATCTATATTAAATAAGTAAATACTACCTCAGTCCTTTAATAATATAATATTCTCCTAAGAAATTTTTGTCTCTTTTTATAAGATCTTTGAATTTTAATCACATTAATTATTTTTTTATCAACATGCCTTTAATTATCTTACATCTTTTTCTACAACTTAAAATAAATATATTGGTTGTGTAAAAAAAAATTATGTTGGTAGGAGCATAAACGAATTTTCTCTTGAATGGTAAATTTGTAAAACAATATCCACTATTAATAAATTATGGTGAGGTCTACCATATCCCTTTCTAATTTATTTATCCATCGACTAATGAGAATAATCCATATAAGTGGGTATCTACAACTAACTTGTAACAAACTTTTGGATTTGCATATGTTGAATGCTGATTTATATATGGCTTGTTTTCATTGATTGATAGGTAGATACCCTCAAATTATGAAGGGATAGATTAGAAAAAGCGATAAATTACTATTGCCAGAAACTTTTAATTTTTGTGATTTAGTCAATGAGTTACTGGCGGAGGTTGTAATTATTTAATAAGCATTTTTTTTTGTGCATATTTTTTTTTTTGCATATTTAATAAGCATTTATCATATAAATAATGGGTCATAATCATAACTCAAATATTTGATAAAGTAGCATTGCATTGGATAAAAAAATAAGAAAAGAACGAAAGATGAGTTCTACATAAATAACTTTGGTAAGCTATCTTGAGTTTTTTATATTTACATGAAATTTTTTATTATCAAATATACCCAAATGTGCTCCAACGTTTTACTAAATGCTTCCTACTATTGTAGACTATAGACACAATTTCTTCTTTTACTTGAAGAAAGGAAAATCAAGTATATTTTTCTTAAAAGGGTAATGTTTATTTCCTTCATACTGCTTAATTAAACCAAAGAAAAAGACATGCAATTGCTGTAAAATGAAAGTCAAACAAAAATTAGTTGGAAGTGTGTTTAAAAAGATGAGCCCTCAAGTTGTAAAATTCGAAGATTTTCACGTCATCTTAAACTGTACTCCTATGAACAAAACAAATTAATTCTAAACATATATAGAAAAACCCAATAAGACTCTCATTCAACTAGATCTAGTCGTTTGGTAACATCATTGACATTGCTTATTGATCATGATTTTTTTTGTTACATGAAATCTAGGTTTTTAGGTAACATTATTTTTATGTGAAAAGGAATAGCAATTCTTTAAAGTGGACGTAGAGTTTTGATTCTTATCTTGCCATTTTTAGGTTTTTACACTCGAAAAGTATGAAGTTTTAGTTGAAATTCATTGCCAAAAGCTACTTGAAATGAATGAAGGTGAAATTCTGACATAAAATGATGCTAACTTTTCTGGGTAGGTAGCTTAATTGATTTATGCTTTGAAGGAAAGGAGTTAAGGTTAAAAAATATTAACAATATCGATTAATTACGAACTTTAACCGTTTTTATAAAACAATATGCTAGCTTTCATGTATTAGTGGTGACTACTTACTTACAATACTGTTTCACTTATAGAAAATAGTTTCCCGTTTCTTCTAGAATTTTTTCTCTTCAACGAAAATTAAGTAAATACTAAGTATTATAGCAAATTAGTTGTTTAAAACTTCTAAACTTACATTTTAGAAAAGAGAATAAGCGGTAAAGGGAAAGTTGATTTCCTTTACTAATTTGAGCCCAACCAATAAAAAGAGGTAACAATAAGTGTTGCACCATAATAAGTATGCCAACTAATTCATTAGGTCAATCAATTCGCATATTTGTCATGCAAGATATATAATTTGAAATAGATTTTCTACTTTTTTATGTTTTTATAAATAGGTTTAAATATATTATCTTATCTTAGCAAATATGCCATTCCGTACGACGAAGGATTGGGCCTTCAAGGTCCGCTGCAGAGGGTAGCCTCTTTGTCGCTCTATCGATTGTTTGGTTTTCCTTTTTATGTTTGCATGTATGGTATGAGAAAGGCCCACGTCTTTGCTTGTTCCTGATGCTTCAATTTTAGTAGGGCTTCGTCCCGGAAGTGGATTTCTTTTCGTTCTCTTTTCATACATCACCGTTATGCTAATGAGATCCACAATATTTGTAATTTGCTTGCTAATGAGTGAAATGTGGTGATTAATCATACCCTCCGTGAAGGAATGTGTGTGCTGATGTCATGGCAAAGATGGATGCAATGTCTACCTCTCCTTTGGTGAAGATTGATACACCTCCACATGAATTGTTATGTCCGCTCTCTGCTGATGCCCGAGGAGTAGTGTTTAGTAATTTCTGTTATCTTTTGTCTCTTTTTTCCTTGTCTTTGTCTCATGTAACCAAATATATATATATATATATATATATATATATATATATATATATATATATATATATATATATATATATATATATATATATATATAAATATATATATATATATATATATATATATATATATATTGTCAACTAATTTAGAAGTTAGAAATTTTAGCTTTGATGTGAATAAATGTGAAATCTTGAGTTTAAACCCTAATTCTGCATATATATATATATTACAGTGGCGGATCCAGGACCCCAGATCAGGGGGTGCAGACTTTTTTTTTTTTTTTTAAGAAAATGAATTAAACTACTAAATAAAACGAGGCAAATTAACCCCTCTTACATCATCTTCTAAAAGAAATTTCAAAGCAAAAGGAGAAACATAAAAAAATGCAATTAAAATCTAAAGAAGAGTGTCCGAGATTTGCTAACAAGGTGCATATTATTTAATCTTAATAAATAAAAATATGCAAATGTTAAAATGTTAATATGCCTCCTAGTCACATATTAAAAAACTAAATATAGAAATATTGTTCTAAAACTTCAATTTCTTAAAAGTCTTAAAAAATATTCAATACAAAATTTGATCGGTCCTCTCAATTAATACTCTAATCATTGAGTTATTGATCGATCCAGTGATTTACTAATTGAAATATACATTAAAAAAAGCATTTTTTTTTTGTTCCAATTAAAAAAAGCATTTATAAAACACATATTGAGTGTCAAATAAATATAATCTATACAAATTTAATAATAATAGAAATAATATATTATTCTTTCGAAAGTCATATGATCATTTATTTATTATGATTTAGAAGACACATAAATTTGTATCCGAAAAAAGAAAAGAGTGGACTAAATAATATAGTGGACTTTTATTATATAATAAAACTCAATTAAAAACTGGGCCATTGAGGTAATGCAGTAAAGCCCAAATTATGTATTCAAACCCTAAATTGAAGATACAAACACTTGTTACATGCTGCAGCCGCTACTTCTCTAAAAACTTACTTCTTTTACATTCTGCTTTATTTCTGCATATCATGCTGCAGTTTTCTTCTTCTTCTATTTTTTTTTTCTACATTGCAAATGCATCTTTATGTTCCATTTCTTCTTTCTCATATTTTTCCCCTTGAATCTCTTGGGTCAGGGTGTGCAAAAACAAAATTTCTGAGGGTGCAAAGTGCAAAAAATACAGGATACTATGTGTAATTTTTAAAAGTTCAGGGTGTGCAGATGCACACCCTCACTTCACCATAGATCCGCCCCTATATATATATATATATATATATATATATATATATATATATATATATATATATATATATATATTATTGTGTGCACTGCACCATTTGTTTTATATTTTCACTTTAGCATTTTTTTTTTTTAAATCAGTCTTGTGTATTAATTGTTGATTATATTTAAGGATTTACTTCGATCAGCTGAACAGTAAAAAGTTGGATTTAATTCTCTCAAAAATGTATATAGAGTACAAGTATGATGTTTCATCATACGTACACACATCTGTTACTAAGAAAATGATTCAATTAAAAAAATGATGTATCCAAATCTATGGTGTGATTTTGACAGGTTAATTACTCTACCATCAATGGAATTTGTATTCCTTTGAACTTTGAAGGTTGTCATATTCATCTCCTCTTTAAGGAAATATATGTATACATCACGTTGTTTGTAGCATGTGGTCCCTTCAGATATGTTTTATACAAGAGAATCGATGCACTTTTGAATCATGCATAACAGCTATAACTCAACACAAACATAGAAATGACCAATACACTAGATTTTTTTGATGTAATATACTTTTAAATTGCCCTTTTTCGTTGTTAAAAATAATGCAATTTAAAAAATACGGAGTTAACTCTTTAAAAAAAATATTTCAAAAAAAAAAAAAACTCTTTAAAAAAAATAATAGAAACAGTGCTTTTTCTTTTGTACTAAAATTATAGCTTTTACTGCTTTTGAATAACACTACACTTTTATTTTGGGTACAAGAATAATACTACACTTTACACGTGAAAAATAAAATAACACTACTATATATTTTTGCCAAAGAGATATAAGTTTGGATAAAGCACGGTTAAAATAAGTTTGATTTTTTTCCCAACAATATTATGTTAAATTGCCTAATTGTTCATCAAATCTTAGCTCAACAATAAGAGTTTGATCCATTGTCATTAGGCATGACAATAAAACTCATACCCACAGGTATCCGCTCAAACCATACCCGTTTTGACGGGGAAAACTCGAGTTGACTGGGTTTGGGTTTTCCCCAATTTCAAAAGATGGGTTTGGGGCAGGTAATGGGTACATTGATACCACCCTGAACCCGTCCCCGAACTTGCCCCGCTTATATTAATAATTAGGTTTCACCTCTTTTAAATTAGAAACGCTTAAACAATCTCTTAAATTACATTCATATATTAATTTTTATTTTAAATTTGAGTATTAAACAAACTATTTTCTCTATTTTTTTTTTATTTTAAAAAATATTGTTGAGAGAAAATAATTTTGGACATTTAACTTTTTTTTAATAAAAAAAGTACTAAAATACAATCTAAATTCATGTGGAAAGAAGTGTAATGGGGATACCCGAAACACGATGGGGATACCCGATCCCCGTTGGGTATGAGTTTAGGGTTATCATTTTTATCCCCGCTCAAATTTGGGATGAGTTTGGGGAAACCCGAACTTTATGGGTTTAGGTTTGGGGGGGCAAAATCCGTCCCCGCCCTCATTGTGATGCCTAATTGTCATATCTGAAGCAGGGTGTAATATGTTTAAAATTGAAAATTTGATCCAAGAGCAATATTCTAAAAATGTCTAAAGAATATTATAAAAACTATATACATGAAGAAATTTTTTGTTGGGACTATAAAAAACAATAATAATTAATGAAGGATAAAAAACTTATTTAACCTTTAGAGATTCTAGGGACCAATTTGCAAAATGTAAAAAATGTAAGGACCAATGTGCAAAAACAAAAAATAAATAAGGGCTAGTGCGTAAAATTTATAACATTTCTCTCTAAACTTACATTATTACTTTATAACATCTTTCATTCAAATTAACACAGTTTAAAATATTAAAAATATGAATCATGGTGTTTGTCTTTTTTTGGACAATTTTTTGAGTTGTGCGTGTTATTCTTGGGGGTCATACTAATTTTTTCTGTATCGTATCAATTTTATTGAATGTTTTCGAAGAGACTGTTAGTGTCTATCTTGTTTTAGTGGTTATATTTTCATTGAGGGGGGTTGGAATTGGATCTTCTCGTAGTTGAGGTGTTTGTGGCGTCTTTTGTGTTTTTGGAGTCACTTTGCCTGTTTTATTTTCTGCTTCGCGTAATTTTTGGTGTGTTTGTTATTTCCGACTATTTGTGTTTTGCCTTGTTTAGATGTTGGATTTTTTATTGTGTTGTGTAGCATCCATTTATACTTCAAATTTTTTCTTGTCCTTATTTCGTATATAAAATATTATATTTGCCATTAAAAAATATCTTAACTATATGAAAAGTGAGTAAACTATTGCTTTGGTCACAAGTCACAACCCCAAATTATATTTATTTGGAGTTATGACCAAACAAATGTTGGGACAATTCCGTCACTAAAATAAACCAAATCCATGACAAATCACCTTAGCGACGATGCTAAAACTTTTTTAAAAAATAGGCCTCACAAAAATATCAGAATAGCAATGTTAAATCCGTCACAAATTGCGACTAAATTGTATTTAAGCATTATGTCTTCGGTAAAAATAATTAAGAGAACTTTTTTTTAATGACAAATATTTTATATAGATATAAAAACGAAAAAAATACAAGAGAAATTTCATAAAAGTAAAGATGTATCAGAAGTACAATTCACCAGAACTTAACCTCTGAGGTAAGATAGAAAAACAAATAGATCAATAAACTACAAAAAAACAACGAGACACACCAACATGACACCATAGGTAGGACAAAGCAACAAGACGGTCTCCAATCCTCCTAATCCATCGAGACCCAACATGATACCACAACAAACTCTATCAATTCCGGCATAAAATATAGTGTATACCCCACTCATAAAAGGAATAAGGATAGTCAGTTTTTACCTAAAAATCACTTCCAAGATAAAAGTTTCACCCTATCTAGCAGATACTCAACGTAAAAGGCCCCTTCCGAAAATAAGACGTCATTTTGGAATTTCCAAATAGTCGACACAATAGTATATCAAATTAACAGATACCCCAATCTATCTTTTCTACTCATTCTCATACCCAAGAATGCCTCAAAAACCCTAAAGCACCACTGCAAGGGGCCATCTCCACACCCAACCATATAAGAAATACTATATCAAATTAGTGAGATTTGGTTACAAGAACCGAATAAGTGAGATCAGTTGATTAAGAGAACTCAAGTCTCAAATGATATCAAATTACAATTATACATAAAGTATCAGTTTAAAGTGTGCAATTTAATTTTCTGATGATTAAATTTATACTTATTATCAAGGTTTGCCAAACTTGAATCAAGACATTTCTTACCTTTCTTATTACCACGTAGATTTGATCGAAATTTGGAATAAATATACATTTTACCATTTGCTTATATTAAAGAGTTCATATATTGCTATAAAAAAAGAAAAAAAGAGTTCATATATGTCCGATAAGTATAGCTCAAATGGTAGTTATCAAGAACATTATTGGAGTGACTGTGGTTCAAATCCCGAATTTCACTTTCTCCATAGTTAAATGCGTGAGTCTTGTCATTAGACTACTTGACAACAACAAAATTCATATATTAGGTGAACCTACGACCTATAGTCTTTAACTCATCAAATATAAATGTGATTATACTGCTAAATTCGAGACACCATAATTAGAGAGTGGGCATAAAAGAATCATTGCACTCATCAACGGCTTATTGTCAAACCCCTTTCTACTTTAGAACAATATTATTGTGGTCCTCAAAGAAGAAACTTATAGGAATGAATTTTCCTTTTATATTGTGTGGTCGCCTAGATATACATTATAGCCCTTATAATCATATCAATATACTGGTTGGGCATGGCCAAAATTTGCATTTAAAGTTCAGAAAAAATGGTGGACATTGAAGAATTAAACACACACACAAAATATATATATAGCTGTAGTCTTGGAATGAATAGGGACCACTCACACATAAAACTTAATCTATAACTTAAATAACCAACAATCTAATTAACTTATGGTTCTAGCATATAGGCTGTCTTGCCATGTTTACTACTTTTTCATATTTTTATCTTTGTGAAATTCATTGCATATATACTTTTTCATATTTGTACCCGTTAAAAATTCATACATCGGTTGCAAAATAATTTGAATATATGTTTATAAAGTACAAACAATTCTCACCTTACAATTCGGTTTTATAGGGTCGAGTTAAGCCCAACTCCCAATTCTAATATGGTATCAGAGCCTCTCCACGATCCATTGAGCTGCCTGCTATTAGGTTTCTGATCGAGTCATCCACCATTACACCGCGCCCCAAGCCCGATAGTGCTGGGCGCGAGGGAAGATTGTCACCTTACCACCTTACATTTTAAACATATATTCAGGTCATCTTGTCACCTTACAATCCTCATATTACAAAACCAGTTTGTAAAGTGAGGATTGTCTCTACTTTATAAACATATATTCAGGTCATCTTGCCACCGATGTGATTCAGTATATATGGTAGTGTTTGGAATGTGAAAAATATTCCAACAAGTGCAATTTGAACTAGTTCAAGAAACTAAACATAACTAGCTAGCTAGTACTCTTGTGGGATTAATCTTCCCGATAATTATAGCAAATCCAACCTTCATGTATCTTGATCCTTTTCAGACCCGAGATTTGAATGGTAAGGTTGTTTCAGATTGTTGATTCTAGATCGTTGGTTATTGAACCCCGTTGAGAGGAGGTTGTACATGCATACACTCAGACAATGAAGTTAGTAGGGGTCGAAGGTGAAAAGTGTTTAGGATTTAATGTGAATAAGGTATGCTTTATAGATGTAGAATTAGAATTTTAGAGAACCCAAAATCTTCTTTTGCACACTTGTCTCAGGGACATGTGTGGGAAGATAGCTCGTATGGCATGATCCAGCTGTCCGCGTGTCCCACTGAGAGATAATCGCGTGCGTTTTCGCTAGAGCTTATCCATCGTATAATCTATTCAGCTATGTGCGGTTCAGGCGACCCAATCCAGTTCGCGAATGAGACTTGGCCCAATCGAGAACATATCATAATCTTTAAGATGTATAGATCATGAGAAGAATACAATATATTAAGCTATTGGGGGTGGATTTGGCTAATGGTTTTGGGAAGGATTGTATGTTTTTAAAGTGGATTTTAATAAGGTTTACGATTAACTCGTTTCTTGATTTTTATGATGATTAAATTTTAAGAAGGTATGCATGTTTTTGGGATCCAATTTTCCGATATTTCCCATATTCAGGAAAAAAAATCGAGTCAACATACATAAAAAATGCATTTCCACATCAAACATTTTCTTTTTCAAAATTTTTTCATTAGAGTCCATTAAAACTCTTATGTGTGGCTGTACATGTTCGCAGATTTCGTGTGTATGCTTATTGGTGATTTAGTATTTGCTTGCCTTTTAATCTGTCAATTTAAAAGGTGTTTTAAGTGGCTTAAAGTACCTTTCAAACATGTAATGCCTTTTATTTGATTTCATCCTTGTAATACCTTTATCATTCTCCAACTTCTTATTTTCAAAATCACTTTATGTATTTTTCTTTATTAAAAAAAAAACATTTTTGAAATTCTATTCTTGTCAGGACAAATGTCTTACACAATGTCTGGGACAATTGTGTAGATTGCTAGATGTCTCAGACAATTGGTTCGACAACTTGACAGCAGGATCAATTTAATTATACTGAAGTAAAATACTGAAAAAAATAATGACACAAGTAATTGTTAACTCAGTTCAGTGCAAACCACACCAACTCTGGGGGATACCAATCCAAGAAGAGAAACCCACTACTCTGAATTAATTTAATTTTACAACGCATACCAAAACCTATGGATATGTATGCCTTTCCTTAATCCTAATATGTTTCTACCTAAGAGCTATTCTCCTAGATATGAGTTACTGCACATCTTCCTCTCACCACTATCACAAGTGATGGTAATCTTCTTCTTTGTCGTTCTTCAATGTTGAATACACATTCAACAACTAAACTCCTAACCGCAACTAAAAGCCGGTACTACTTTGCAAAGTGGGTACAAAGTTTTGGACTCGCAATCTTCAGTTATTGCTCATGCTTCAAAACGTATGCTAGAGTCTCTATTAATAGCCTTGCTTCTCTTTTGATTTGTAGTTTGTTTGATATGGACGCTAATAGGGATTTTAGTTTGTTAACAAACTTTTGATCTAAAACTTCCTTAAGATAAAAGATTCATGTTAATCCTTCAACACATCCTCTTGATTATAGAGATCGTGAGATGCCAGCTCATATGATTTAGTTTTAAAACAAATTCCATTAGATAAAAAATTTAATCTCATCCTTTTATCAAAGTTACTTATGATCCCCAATCATAACAAACTCTCTTAAACAGCTGACCATCTTTGAATTCAGCTTGTTGTACTGGGGCAAGATGTCCTACGCCATTGTTTGGGACATCTTGTTCAACATGTTGCACGTACATGTATTCTCCCCCTGAATATGATGTCTGACACATCTTGTTCAACATGTTGCACCTGCACATCTTGTTTCTTGCTCAAGTTGTTTTAGCTTTATAATGCAGCCAACTCATAAGAATAACAATTTTTTTATTTAAATTTTTTTTTATTAAAATTATGTTTGGCTCCGGTTTTTCTTAAAAGAAGAGAAGTAGATCATAAGTGATGCCAAAGATGCTCTTAATACAACTGAGGTTGTCAACCTCTTCTTTAACAATTGTAGGAGAAAGTCTTCTATAGGAACAACTATAACACCTAAATTTTGGGCACATCCAATAAAATTATGACAACTCATAAAAATTACTGGTGAAAAGAAGTCCTAATTTAACCCGTGAGTTGTCTCTCTCTCTTCCAAGTTTTTTCTTTGCGTTTCATATCTATCGCTGAGTCCAACTCTGCCTAGATCATCCAAGAACTTAAGATTTTAACCATATATTTTGTGGAGGTTGGGTCCATGATTTTGGGTTTTAGGGTTCCGATTATTTAATTAGTTGAGAATCAAATTGGATATTAGGACCTCTTCTAGTCTCTCTAGCGATCATTTTCATCCTAATTCTGTTTGATTTTGATTGGTGTAAGAATGAGCTTGAAAAACCAAGAAATCAATTACTGCATTATGCTTGCTGGAAACTTCTACCTAAAATTCTCCTCATATTATAGAGACTAAATTACGGATTAAACCCTTACATCAATATATCACCGATTGTTTCATATATTTAGTTACACTTACTGTGGCCCTAACACATCTTGTTATTCCAATGTTTGATTAGGGTTGTTGTAGAGATTAACCATCCATCAAAATCAATTTACTGAAAAGGTAAAAAGAAAAATAAAAATAGAAACTGGAAATATCAGACTGACTTTTTCACATCGACACAAGAATTGAAAATTATGATCAGGACTTCACGTGGGAACCCTACACATAACGTCACAAAAATATAACCTGCCATAATCACAATTGCAAATTTATGATAACATGAGAGAGATGAATTGATTCTTTGGAATTTAAACAAACTCTCGACTTAAAAATTTTAACCATTGCTCAAAGCCTCAAACTATAGTTTAGTAATAATTTTTTTTGTTGATTAGAAATTTTAATATTAAAATGAATGATTAAAATGTTCGGAGTTCAAACCTCAATCCCTATACATATAATGTAATGTTTATACCAATTGGTAATCCACTGAAATTAAACTCATATAATTGTGAGAACTCGGATTCGAACCCGGATCACGACATCCAACCTAACAATTTCGACATTTTTTGTCGGTTGAGCTAGGACTTATGATACATAATTTTGTTATTAATTATTCGTGCAAATAATGTTTTCTATACAAAATAAAATAAAAATAAAAAGGATCTTGCTGAAATAAAATATCATTTTAATCCCTAAACTATCAATCTCTCTTCAATTTAGTCTCTCAATTCTTTTAAAAATATGAGAGAAATGATAGTTCAGAGACTAAATTGATGGATTATTAATAGTTTATGAACTATTTTGTATATCTCTATAGTATATGGACCAAATTGGAGAGAATTAAAGTTGTCGAGTATTAAAGTTGCGCAACATCAACTTCAGAATTATGTTAGAGATGTTCGATGTGACACAAAATTTGCAAAATTAAAAGAACTTTCAAATTTTTGTGCAAAACATGTGAAAACAAATAAGTACAACATATTTGATACAGTGGTTTATAAGTTTATGAAGTTGACTTTAGTTTTGTCGATAGCAAATACAAGCGCAGATCGTGATTTTTCAGCTATGAAGTTTGTGAAGAGTCAATTATATTTACAAAATGAGTAATCAAAGGTTAAATGTCAGTCTTGTAACTTATATAAAAAGAGATGTTCTTGAAACTCTAAACAATATTGTTATTTTAGCTCATTTTCAAGAAATTGATAGTAAACAATTTTCATCATAAATATATTTTATATTCTATTAAACAATATTATTTTTTATTTTCAATATAATTTAATTCATAATTTCTTTCATTTTTGCCACATCAATATTTTATATCTGAATTCCCATCTGCCCTTAGGGTACATATCAACTTTCTCCAAATAAAAATTCAAAGCGACTACGAAGAGTCAAACTCAATTAGACAAAATTAAACGTATTCTAACAAAACGCACTATAGGATTACGCAAGTGGATTATACTGTAAGTTACAATACGGGTCAAAGAATTAATATAATCCGATCAACTCTATCAATAAAAAACGTGTGGCAACTGGCAACGTAGTCAAAGAAATTATAATTGGATTAAATATATTTTTTACCTCCTATTTTTTTAAAAAATATTTGAAACTTTGGGTTCTTTATTTAAAATTTGTTTTTTTGGTCCTAATTTCACGTTTTTTTCTTCAGAAACTAGTCATCGTCTTATTTTAGACCAGTTTTTAATGATATGACATATTCAATTATCGATATTCATTCTGGTCTAATAAATACTTATACACACATTATAAATTAATTGATCACATGATAAAAATTATCAAATGAGATGGGTGACCAAATTTTTTAAAAAAGAAGTTAAATAGAGATAAAAAAAAATTAATTATTGGCCTTGCATTTGTCGCTTTGTTGGTTTAGCTTCTTTGACTTTCTTTTTTTTTTACACAAAAACAACAATATTCATTCATTCAAATTCATAGAAAATACATCGATAAAAAACATTATATATTCAATTTCGCTAAAAACCAATAAGGATGAATCTGTAAACAGACTCACAGCATCCGAGATAATAGCACAAAACGGCCTAATGTCTTTCACAAAGCATACAATAAAAGACGCCAACCAAAAACACTCACTTTCGAGGGCACATCATTCTTCCACAACATTTTAAAAGCCTCCAGCAACAATGAATTAAGAGTTTCAGTCGAGTCAATTTGTAACAGAAAATTATAACAAGACTTGACCGAGAACAATTCAGATTCAGATTCAAGTTAACTTCCAACAGCAGCTCCTTAAGCTTGATTAAATCAAGTTCTTCCGTCTGCGTTAAGTTATCACGCCACTCCCATCGCCATACCATATCCTTCGTGCTGCTATTTGATGTCGGATTTGGATTTTCCGCTGTACAAAAAACACGCAGTTTCACGCTGTACTGCATCTTGGTCGTCCGATCACGATCCAACAGATCAGATCTGTAGTGATTGCTTTTTACTGGATTTAATCTAAGCTGTTGGATCGTGATCGGACGGCCAGGATGCAGTACAACATCATAATACCTGCTTTTTGTACGGCAGGAAATCCAAATCCTTTGATGTCCTATTCTAAAACACTGAACTACTCTTTTAGGATCATATATAGAAGTAACATTTAGCAAAAAGTTAACAAAGGTCGTTATTTATGTATATGTAACGATCTAGATCATCTTAGCTAAATAATTTGAACTTCTCTTTAATAAAATTATTTCTCTTATAATTTTTTTTAAAACTTATAACCGAGAAAAATTGAAAATGATGTAGGGTGGAAACAAATCTACTATAATTTTCAAAATCCAAGAATAAGCAAATGGCTTCTTTTTCTTCTTTGGGTTGCTCCCCTGCCGTACTCTATCTCTTTGATGAGGCATAAAAATTTGTATAGCTTAGAAATTTTGCGTACAAACTTTTATGTTGATGTCCCTCTCATTGAAATTTAATCGTACCCCACATTATCAAAGTCACTTTCATAAAGACCCTTTTATATTGTCACTCTATCCTTTTTCTCATGAAAAAAAAAATTTAATATTTACGGCCCGTTTGGTGCGCAGGATAGCATAGTGACATGATAGGATATAAAACAGGATAAGGATATATAGGATATGATAACAACAGGATAACAGTTATACTCAGTTATCATATCCTATGTTTGGTGCACACAGGATAACAAACATGATAACTATTATATTTTGTTTTTAATACATATTTTCTCATAATAATATGATAAGATATATAACATATTTAATTGACAAAATTACTCTTGTAAAACAATTATTATTTTTTAAAAATTATTTTGTTATACTTTGAATTTATAAATAAAAAATATAAATAAGTAATCAAATAACTTTATATAATTTAAAATAAAAATCATGAGAAAATAATCAAGTTTAATTTTTTATATGAATCATGATCAAATAAATAACTCAATAATATATACATGTTAGATAAGCCAAATAAATATATGATATATCTCATACGTAAATAATAAAACTATTATTGCAAAAGAATTATATTTAATTTTTTATAAAATTTAAGTTAATATCCCTATTTGTCAATTTTTTAATAATCATTTTACTTTAAAATATTGTAATTTTAGTAAAATTTTGATTTTTTAGAATATATAAATTACAAAATTATCCCTGTGAGAAAATCACATATATATTTAAAAATTAATTATTTTATTATTTATATTTTATTAATTTTATTTTATGTATTTTAAAATATATTTTATAAAATAAATCGGTAATTTTTTTTTCTTCTTATCCTATCCTGCTGGTAACCCAGCTCAAATTCAGGATAAGAATTATAACTAGAGAGACAGGATAGGATAAGCTTCAGGATTAACTTATCATATCCTGCTGTATCACCAAACACTGGATTGCGGCAGGATATGATACAGTTATCATATCCTGTCTCTTATCCTGTGCACCAAACGGGCTCTTAGAGTTTTATTTAGTATAAGTACAACTAAATAAAAATTAGGTTTAATTGCAGCTTTGATTCCTATTTGTATTATTTTGTAGAATTAGTCTTCCTATTTTAAATTTGACATTTTTGATCTCCCAAACACATATTTTGTCTAAAATATGATGATACAACATGTTTTAAATTAACTTAATGAAAGATATTTTTTACAATTTTATCGATGTTGGTATTTTATCATCATCAGATCATATACAACGTCATTTAAAACATATCACATCGTTAATGTATAGTTAAAAATTATGATAAGGGAGACCAAAATTATGTTTAGAATAGTACTATAAAATCTAGAATCAATCAAATTTTGAGTTTTTTTTAAACTCTTTGTAATATTCTAAACATGCCTAGAAAATAATCAATCTAAAACACACATCGATTTAATAACAGAGACTAAATTGCATGCATAAATTTTTTGTAGGAATGAAAACATCCACTTTTTTACTAGGTAGTCTAGTGGCCAGAATTCCACCTTTTAAGGTGAATATTCAGGGTTTGTTCCGATCCTTGCATATAAAAAGTGATGTTCTTACCAACCGAGCTAAACTCACAAGATATAACATCCACTTTTTTATAAGGACGAAAAATAAAACTTTGTAATTTTTTAGGGATAAAAAATTATTTAACCTTAAAATTTATTACAAAATAGAAAGGTTCTCCTATTTGACCAAAAACAAATGAAGGTTCACCTATAGACCAAATTCTAATTATACACCCCAAAATTTGATGAAATAACATAACATTAATTAAGTGATTATATGCTAGATATGCTCTCTAGCAAACTCTAAGATATCTGTGTGCCTTTTTTTTTTTTTTTTTCTTCTTGTTTTCTTATCTTACCTTAGAAATTATTGGATTGTGGTAGAGTATATTTTCTGGTACGTTTTGTTTTACTAAACTTTCTGTTATACTTTTTCATTTTATATTTATATGTAATATATTTGTCATTTAAAAAATGAAGCAAATTCCAAGATATATCCGTCAATGAATCTAGATCGACTTAACCGGTTAAATGTCAAAATTGTTAAGCTAAACATCGTAGTTGAGATTCAAATTCCAATTTTTTTTACTTGTGTGTAAATTTTTAATGGTTATTAAAATACTCTAAGATATATGGAGTGTTAAAAAAAGTGAATTGTTGGTTAATGGAGATTGAAAATGAATATCAAATCACCTTCTCTCTCTATCTTTTTTTTTCTTCTTTAATTCTCCAACAATAGAAGTTAAATTTTAAGTGTGAGTTGGGTAATTGTTGGAATGTCTATTTTCAGTCCATAAATACGTCTCTTCTAGGCCAACCCACTTCCATATTTTGCAACCATTTTACCATAGTTGAAGATTCATAAGGTATAACAAACACTCAACATATAGTTACCTTTGTTTCTTTCAAATCTCACCCTAGATTTTCTTTCTTCTCTTTTTCATGGTTAGTAGTATACAAAAATCTATATCCCATACTAATATACCATATATATATTTTCTTCTTCTATCACTTCTTGATCTTTCTTCATATTTAATTTTTTAAAAAAAAGCAAGGAGATTTATTATAAAATTTTCATGTTTGATGATGAATATTGAGGGTATTAGTGATTAATTTTAATTTTGTTAATTAACTTGAATTTAATTTATAGCTTTCAAACATGGAGCTTCCAAATGAAAGTGGAGAAGGATCTGCTCAAAAGAAATTGGGAAGAGGAAAAATTGAAATTAAGAGAATTGAGAATACAACCAATAGGCAAGTCACTTTTTGCAAACGACGCAACGGATTGTTGAAGAAAGCCTATGAATTATCTGTACTTTGTGATGCTGAAGTTGCTCTCGTTGTCTTCTCAACCCGCGGTCGCTTGTATGAGTATGCTAACAACAGGTTTGATTTTACGCTTGTATGAGTATGCTAGCATTATTCTTTATTTAATTTTATATATTCACAACAAATCTTGAGGATTCTTAGTTTATCTTATTGTTTGTTGTTAATTGAAAATGAAAATACTTGTTAATTTGCCTTAAAATGTATTTTATTATCAAAAGAAAAAACTTTATATATTGAGCTATGAATTTTATTTTATTTGAATCAAAAATTTAAGTTGGATTTATGAGGTCAATCTTTGAAGTTTAAAGTGACTTCTAATTCTCCCAAAACTCAAGCTATTCATTTTTTCCTCTTTTGTTGTGTGTTTTATATTTTATATTTATTTTTCTTTTGGTCCTTTGATGTGTTTGTTCTATTTGATGATCTCTTGTTATACATCTTGCTAGTCCTTTTATTCTTTTTTCCAATATGTTATTTGACTAGAACTTTGAAAAGCTTTGCAGATCTGAGGTAAAATATAGAAATAAGAGTTAAGAATATTTACAAAATATATAGTAGAACAAGAGTAAAAACTTTAATTAGGGTTAGAAAGGTTTCTAGGTCAGAGAAATCTTAGCTTGTTTGTGTATATTCTCCCATGTTATTAAGTTTTTCACAATCCTTTTTTCTTTCTCTCTCTTTCCTTACATATGTATAATCAACCATGAAACTTACAAAATCTGCCAGATAAAGCTGTCATGCACTCATTGCACTCTTCACTTCCATTATTATTTCTCATCCAATTACAACTTAGGGTTTCAAATTTTTCTCTAGTCACACTCTAATAATCCCTTTCATATTTCGTAAAGGACTATAAGAAAGTCCAAAATCGTATATGCCTATCCCAAATAAAATAAAAAATAATTTTATTTTATAATTGAAATATTGAGTTTTTTAAAAAAAATAAAAAATTGTTAATTTTTCAATCCACGAGTGGTAATAATAAAAGAAGTAACAATATAACATCCACATAGATAACTCGGTTGGTGAACTTTGTAACAAAAATAAAAAGCGCACTTGGTTTTTTTTTTTTTTAATAAGCAAAAAATGAATTATAAGGAGTACAAGGGGTACTCAACTCTTACAATTCAGAATATATCACTTTAGATGTGTTGAAAACAATCTAAAAGATTATTACGTCATTGAGAGAAAGCTAAATTAACATTGTTCCCTGTTCGGCCTATAAACCAAAACCAAGAAAAATAAATAATTTGCTCTACTAAAGATGATATGTTGACACAGTCTCCTCTAAAAATAATGTTATTACACACTTAGTGGATTAAGTGACTTCAAAAAATGTTTTTAAGAGAAAAAAGTTATAATCGAAAAATAGATTAGGAGGTGGATCTCGATTAGACGTATTTGATTTGGTGGTTATTTTCGGCGTTCCGCATATATACGACGCTTCTCTTATGTTAGTTTCTTTTTCACCGGTCTTTGTTCGTCTTGAACAAATACCTGGTTAATAATATATTTTGCCGTTAAAAAAAATCGAAAACTAGATATTAGGGTTTCAAAGGGTCAAAGACATTGTATTATTTTCAAATTAATTAACAGTGTTTACTAATAAATTTAGTCACAATTTTTTTTTTCTTTCAAGAATTTAGTCACTAATTTTTTTTTGGGTACAGTTGAGGGCTATAGCCCAAAGAATTTAGTCACTAATTTATATGCACCTATATGTTGATTCATAAAAGTCTATATTTTGTTTCCAACCTTCATTGATTTTGTCCTTTACAATATGGTTGAGGAAGCATGCTGCAGTTAGGGTTCCTAACCCGAATGGGGTATTATAAATGTCCATGACTTATTGTTTTTCCATAACAAATTTCCGGTAGAGAGGTTTTGAAATTGTGCAATTAGTTGTGTTGAATTTATACACTACAACTATAAGGTGCAGTTTTGTGTAAAATAACATACTCATCTATTATAGCGGAAAATATTATGATGTAAAATAAATATAATATCTTTTCATTTTTATCTTTTTTCAGTTGAAAAAAGCCAAGTATTTTATTGAATAAAAATTTAAAATACTATATATCCATTGCTCACGTGAGTATTTCACAGTTTTTGACTAAGGACAACAAGACATAATGATATCTTTTGAGGGGTCATCCATTTTCATTCATTATTTTTTATAAAAATATTTCATGTTAATTTTCTTTCAGATTTCAATAATAATAATAATAATAATAATAAATAATAATAAATAGATTGATTCAAAAAAATAAAAAATAAATAGAGAGATATTGATTTTCCTGGATCGTTAAAATTTTACCCTCTGCAAGGGAAAAATAACACCATGATATAGATTCCTAGAATAGCTAAAAGAAAACCACTCCTCTCTTTCTTATCTTTTTTAATCCTTTCATGCTTATGGAAATAAAGCTTCTACACTTGACGTGAATTCTCCACCTACTCTCAATTATGTATTTTGGAAATTTCATTAGAAAAGAAAGTTTACATGCATATCCATCATTTATATGAATTCAAAAGAATGAAACTCCATATACATTGTCATGTGTTGTGTAAGAAATTTTAGGTGACAAGAAGAGGGAAAATAAGCTAATGAAAAAAGAGTACGATCCAATGAGAAAATGTGAAATATATATATGAACAAAAAAAAAAGAGAGAGAAAATGTGAAGTTGATAATGACATTCATTTCTTGGTTTAATTTTCAGAATTCATGATTGGTGTATACTGACACAATATCTACAGTTCTTTGGAAGCAAAACTAAAATCAAGTTTCAAATATATATCTTTATTTTTAAAATGTATTGAACAATGAACGTAACTCATTAAATATATTCGTTAATTACTCAATAAGCAGTATTTTTAGCTTATATAATAATAATCGGAGGGAGTACTGGTACCATATTTTTAGAATACTTGCTTATTAGCTAGTAAATTCTATATAATGATCTTAAACTCGGAATAACCTCTAAACAAGTGTTGTGAGAGATACCAACTCCAACTTGAAGTCACACACCAGAAGGAATTCGTAAGTCCATTACGAAAACCCCAAGACGACCCCCCAAAATATGACAAAGCCAATTGAGACTCATACCTAGCAATAAACATATTCCGCCAACACCACTTTCCTAAAAGTGCAAGATTAGCGAGATGAAACTAGTTGATCCTAAAACCTTCTCTACACTTAGGCTTACAACTACGTCTTAGGAGTACTCAATGACGATATCATATGTTATTATCTTGGTTGTTTGTAAACCAAATTTATAAGTTTATGTTCTTCTATAAATTGTCAGTACTAAGTGTCATAAAATCATAACATTATGACATTAAAGCATGTAATGTATTTTTAGATCTACCCAAATAGTTCTACAATTGCTTGCATTTTTTGCAGTGTTAGAGCAACTATTGAAAGGTACAAAAAAGCATGTGCTGCTTCCACTAATACAGAATCTGTATCTGAAGCTAATACCCAGGTAATTAAATTTAATATCAATTATAATTTTTTTAAAAAAAATAAAAAATTTAGTAAAGGATTAATTCCTCCAACTTTTGCTAAGAAAAGCATATGAACAAATCTCGAGCCCTACCTTGCGGATGAATTTCGTAATAAATAGCTACACTCTTAAATTATCATCTCTAATTTCGTCGCTACCTGTTGGAGTCAAAAAAATTAGTATCGAATTTATTTTTACCGTCACTAATTTTCATTTGGACAATATTAGTTTTACCAGCAAGAATCATCGAAATTGAGGAGACAAATTCGAGATATTCAGAATCTAAATAGGTCAGCTTTTATTTTTATATATATTTTTCAATAGTGTATTTCTCCATTAATTTAATGATTCATCAATATGAGCTATTTTTCCTGCAGACATATCCTTGGTGAAGCTTTGGGATCTCTGAGTCTCAAGGAACTAAAGAATCTTGAGGGTAGATTGGAGAAAGGTTTAAGCAGAGTTAGATCTAGAAAGGTATATATCATTTTAATTTTTTTTTTTTACCAAAAATGTATATATAACTTATAATTATTATACACTCAGCCAAGGTTTTAAATTGCGGTTGCGGTCGTGGATGCGGTTGCGGTTGTAGGTATTGCGATTGCGGCTAATGCGGACACTGCGATGCAATTGCGGCCGTTGCGACGTGAAATAATTTTTTATCCGCACAAACACAGAAAAAATACTATAATTATTGTAATTCCTTATATATCTTTTACTTATAATTCTATATAAATTTTAATTCATTTTTAAGTCATCGAGACATAAGAAGACAGAAACTCTAAAATGAAAGGACATAAAGGAAAAAATAAAGGTGAGATTCTCTGAATTTTTACGAAAAGGAATATTGGATTGAACCGTTGCGGCCGTTGCAGTCAAAACTCCGTTGTGTTGCGGTGAAATGCTGTTGCGTTGCGGTTGCGTTGCGGCATCACGTGTGATTTGAGTTCACACCGCAATTGCGGTCCGATGCGGTTGCAGTGCCTACCGCATCCGCAATATTGCGGCCGCATCAGGTGATGCGGTCCGCAATTTAAAACCTTGCACTCAGCAATAATATATCAATTACTTAAGGAATTTGATTTAAGAACAACCTATGTATACCTTAAAAAAATTATATCAATTTTTTTTGTTCAAAATTAAAAGTTTGTTAGCATAAAATTTGCAAAACTTGCTTATAGCTAGCTTGATATCAAAATAATTTGAGTAGTACTTTAAAATTATAATTTTTGGCCTATTAATTTATTTGTTGGTTTAGCCTTTTCTATTTGCAATTTGGTTAACTCTGCTTTTGTTGCTTAAAAAAGTTAATATGATTTTACCAAAACTAAATAAATTAACATTATGCATTCTATTTTCCTCCTTGTTACATATTTATTTCTTTTGGAATGAATGATGTACTTAAATGTTTTCAGCATGAGACGTTGATGGCTGATGTGGAGTTCATGCAAAAGCGGGTAATAATAATTTGTTCTATTCCTATTTTTTTTTTTTAATGCGTGACACAGTTACTGCAGCATATCTGTTTCCGTTAAATTCATTTTAGATTCATTCAAATGCTTACATGGAAAATTTTATTCATAATGTGCAGGAAATTGAGCTACAAAACCACAACAATTATCTTCGAACTAAGGTCTCTCTTTTTCTCTTTACACACACACATGTATTGCATCATTATTTTTTATAATTGAGTGAAATGAATGAGGATAGAAATTAAGTTGTTTTTTTTTTTTTTATTTAGACTAAGAAATTAAGTTGTTAAATGTTGTAGATAGCTGAACATGAAAGAGCTCAACAACAGCAGCAAAATTTGATGCCAGAAACAATGTGTGAGTCCTTACCTTCACAAACATATGACCGAAATTTCTTTCCGGTTAATCTTCTTGGATCGGATCAGCAGCAGTATTCGCGTCAAGACCAAACTGCTCTCCAACTTGTGTAAGCATTCATATTCATCTTCTTTTATTGTTGGCAAGTAATAAGTTGTTGAATATTATTATAGGACGACTACGATAACTTTGACGGAAAACATTATTTGTTAGCTTTATGCAATTTGTTCATGGCTCCGCATAATGATGGTGATGCCGAATAATCTCTACGCCTTTTTTCTAGATTTTGTTCTTTTTGAGCCAATGATAAGGGTAAAATGGATTGACTTTGATTTTGGAAAGAAAAAAAGAAAACTAAATTTGATTCGGGCTAGCTGCTGTTAGAGAATCTGTGCAGTTACTTAGTCAGCAAGCATCGACCATCCGATTATCGAACAGTTAAAATTTTGACTTTATTATTTAATCTCTTTATCAAGGTAAGATATGATATAAACTTGATGACTGCAAACTCCTTGTAAATCCTAGATTGGACCAATTCTATAAACTATGGAATATAGTTTTTTCTTACCTTTTCTAATGCAATTATTTGTAAGAAATATACTTATAATCAGTTTCAAGCTTATTATGAATTTGCTTCATGGTATGTTTCTGAATTACTTCCATATTCTACCTTTGAATGCAGGTGAACATATGCTGAAAAAGGCCAATGGAAGTTATGCTGCAACTGCCCTGAAATTGCTTATTAATCTACTTAAAATAGTTACATATAAAGTAGTAAAGAACCATATTTACATTCCTGCTTTTACTAATTAAATGGTTCCTTTAAACTTTACTTTAAACTACAGTTCTTCACAATCTGAACTAGAACAGAACCAGCACTTGAATTGAGACCATATCTCATAATAATAATGTTATATGGATCTTTTAATACAACTAGTTTCTAATCCACATTATTTGTATTTTTATGCACTTTTTACCATGCTATCATGAAATACCTATTCAAAATGAATTAGGTACACAAATTTAGTGCATGTTTGACTTGACAGAAGATTTTAAGAACATGTTGTATCATTATAATTTTTGCAAACATTATACTACGAAGTTTTTTAAAAAAATCACGAGATCGCGTGATTTCGTAAAAGTTGATACTATTTTTTTCCCTCGTATTGATTGCATGTTGATTTAGATTATACTATCATATATGAAATCAAAATGCTTAAGCTAAAATGAATGTCATCATTATACAGATATATGTACATATAAGATGCAGATTCTCTGCAGTAGTTATAAGATTTCTGTAACAAACTCAAATTAGATGCAGATTCTCTGTAGTAGTTATATCACGCAGTAATATGCTATTTAAGATCTCAATTATTGATTTTAAGATCAGATGACTCAAACAACACAAACATAAAATCCACTCAAATTTGATATATCAATAGGTGGATTGGATCACACTTTCCTTCAGGGGTCAGCCATTGGATAAGAATGGTTGTTGGATGAATCCAACGGCTGAGAATACTTAAAGGTCAACAAAATGGGAGGTTGTTGTATTTTCTGCACAAATTTATTAATGAGGGTTATGTATAGTGGCATAGTTGAATTTTCAAGCGTAAGAAGTTTATTGTCCTAAAATTCATACCAATTTTGCTCCTGGCCCGAATATGTTAAAAGACAATTTTTTTATGTCAAGATCGATAAATCTATAAGTGTTTGGATTTAAGGTAAAAATAAACAATAGGGTTTAAAAAATAGCTCTCCATTTTTCTTTATGATTGTTTGCTATCCCAATTACCACTTACATACTATTATAGCCTCCAACTTTTTGGCTCTCTACTTTTAGTTGATTTGTTGTTTTTTTTCATTTTTCTTCTTCGGAGCTTGCACTTATATCAACAGAGCTAGACCATAAATTGTGTTTTCACAACTCCTCAAGTCAAAATGTATTGATTTGTTTGCTCACTTTTTCAGAAGAGGTAACTGCATGTCTGCAAGATCAAAGGGATCTTATTCTCAAGCATTTAGGAATAGAATTCTCAAGTACTATAGAATCAACCTATGTGTCTACTCTAGCATAGCAACTGCAGCTCTAACATAGCATTATAGCAAGATTCAATCTAGATTCCCTATAGTGTTTTTCCTTTAGTATAGGGCTATAGGCCGGCTCTTGTATTTTGTTCTCCATTAATGAAGTGCACAGACACATAAGACTATTTACTGTTACTCTGTCTGAGAAAACACTTCCATGATCATAAAAAAAAAAAAAAAAATAATTGGTCATAAATTTCCATCTTTGATCCATGTATGATGTATCTCGTCCATCACCCTTTTAGTCTTAAAGTTCTAATTTTAGAATATCTCAATTCAAAACATCTTATAATTACTCTATAGCAGTTCAGTCTTTCATAACAAATTTTAAAAATACATTTGATCTCGACGACAATAAATCCTAATTTGGTATCGCAATGTTTCATGGGCAACCTTTTTGCAAAACTGCAATAAAAGGGGTTGACAGATTAATAAATCTTGTAGGCTCTATAAACAATGTACTAATAAGTAACATTTTCTTCTGCATAACATTATTCCAGAGCCATTTCATTCAATTGTAATGAGGATATATGCCATATACGACATCAAATAACCGAACATTACTGCACAAGAAAACTAGGGGAGAACTAACATGAAATATTTTATTAAAAATAAATATAATTGAACATTAATTTCAGTTTCTCATCAGTTACATCTGTACAGATGTTAAACTCTTTTCCACTATTTGTGTTCATAGCACTACACAATACTACAATAACCAGTGTAAGTAACACAACAATGATAACAAACTAAATTTTTTTTTTTTTTGACAAGAGATAGCAAACTAAATTTGATGGCTCCAATATAGGAACTTACAAGACCAAAAGGACGAAATCTAAAGCTGTCTGTCTCTAAGCGATTACCTAGAGTTTTATGCAACAAGATTTCAGAACTGTCTCAATGAAATTTTGAAACATAAACAATTTCTCCATTTCAAAAACAAATTTACAGTATTGTCAGACAGTTAAATCAATGATGATTATATCTTTCTTAACTGCAGATACTGCTTCTAGTAAGATATTTCTTGGTAGCTTCATCTATTTACTATCTATATGATTATGAACATGGTGTAATCGATATCATGCAGAACGAACGTATGAATCAGAGACTGAAGGCGGAAGCTTCTTCCCTCTAATCCAACACGGTATCAATGGTGCAATCTTAATAAATATATGAGGTGGAAGAACTTTGTCCCTTCACCCTAAAATTCTACATCTCCTAATAAACTTATTTGAGACATTTACATATCTACTCCATAAACTTCGATACTCTGGGAAACCAATTTCAAGCCATGGTTTTGCAGGGCCACTGAAATGGATAACAGCAGCAGCTTCTAATCTCTCTTTGCTAATTTCTTCAGATTTATAGCGATAGCCTAAATCAGTCACAAGCATTGATGAATCTATAGGATGCACTTGACCATCAAATGCAATTAAGGCAGGTGGAAGCACTCCTGGATTCCATAACGCTGTCCCAAACTTGAGGTTCTGTGAAGTCAGATATATATATGTATGCTGTTAATGTAGGATGGCAATAATACTGAATAAAACAGTACAATTATCAAATAAATATAGCAATTTCTCTTTTGACATGTGACACAGTATACAAGAACAAAAAAACTGAAGAATGTTATCTATACTGTATGTCTTAAAAAACATAAGATACTTGCTAACAACACAATCTCTAATGATCTTTACAACACTTTATGAGGAACTCATTCCCAAAATTATGAAACCTATATGAATTTTATTATGTAATACTCAACTCATCCCTGATATTTGGTCCTTTAAGGATAAACTCATTTACCCATTTACTCTTAATTCATTTAGCAAAAATAAAATTCATTTAATGTATGCTTTTGGTTTTTGTAACGGTACAAAGGGAAAAAATATGTTTAATTGTATCTTGGTTTCCTAAACAATCAAAGTTTATGGACAAAAACTACAAAGCTTAAAAGACCATAGATTAGAGGCAGAGGAGTAAGGGAGTGAGTTTTTACGAAAAGAAAGTGTGTTGCTAGCACTCATAAAAACATAAGCAGTCCTAAATAATGTTATACAGGTATGAAGAGCACAACGCAATGCTTAAGACCAATTAAATAGTGTATAAAAATTTAAAATAACAAATAACTCTGGAAGGAAAAATAAGAATTTAAACCATAACACATTTTATAGCAGTATGTAGAGGTTAACGTAATTAAGCATATTATGTATACTTACAAGTTTCAACCATTTCCGGTAGGTCTCTGTTATGTTTGTTCTTCGCCAAGCATCAAGATCAAATACATTCATGCCGTAGAGCCATCCACACTGTTCACCATCAAAATTTGATGATATGAGAGGATGTGAAAAGTTCAAGTAGTTCAAGTATTTACTTCCAGAGCAGCAGTTGTCTTCACACCATGACTTGTATACTGAACCACCGACTTTTCCATTAAGATCCAAGTCCCACAAAGAAGATAAGTCACGTTGTACTACAACGTCATCATCCAAGAATACTATCTTTTTGAGATCCGGAAAAAGCTGTTGTGATCCACAAAAATTCATATCATCAAGAAACAATTGTAACCAAACATGTAGACTTGTTATTAGTTATTCTCAATCAGAAGACTGTGAAAAATAACTAATTACCTCTGGCATATAAATGCGGAGTTGATTCATCAAGGAAAGGCTGCTGGGCCTTAAAGCGTCCAAATTACTATTATCAATGTTCTTTTGTTTGTCGTAGTATTGCTTCCAAATTAAGTTATTAGTTTCCAGCATCTCTTTAACACCAGAATTCATTACTTCAGACCAATCATATTGGTGTAATCCCCTAACTTCAACAACAGCTGGTTCAACAGAATTGGTGGCGAACCAAGCATGCATTGAAGCATAAGTTTTTTTGTCGGTAATAATATGAAAAACTAATTTTTCAGGGTTGAATGAATTTTCAACTGTAGAGGTCACAACAACAGAGGCAGCAAGGACATTATCAGTTAGGAGAACTAGGTGATGAAGAGTAGGGTCAACAAGACGAGAAGCGAATTCGGGAGTAGGTAGACGAGATCGAGCCATGGCATTTACAGCATATTCTTCAGCCAACTTAAGACAAAGACAGTGTAGACTTCTCGGAACACCATATGAAGCCAGATGCCAATAAACTGACTCCTGCTGTTTTGCTGTTTGCACTTTGTGTTCCATTTGTGATAGCTGAATATGTACAAAAGAAATAGCATGATTTGTTAGAGCACTAAAGATTCACAAAATTTGTTTGCTCAATCAAATATCTATAGCTGAAACCAAGTGGTTGTGATCAAGTGGCTAATGAGTTTCAGTCAAGGACAAATCGTCCGGGAGAACCCGAGTTCGAACCCTGGCTGGAACAATCTTAGGTCAGACTTCGCTTAAGATTAACAAATTTCAGTTTGTGAATGTTGTCCATTCGGTGTAGCTTAGTAGTAACAATTGGACTTTATAATCTAATAGGACATAATCTCCCTTCCCCAATTAAAGAAAATTGTGAACATCTAGTGCATTACTATGTAATGTTTATCAGCATAATTGCATTGGCTTCTCATGATTTTTCACTTCTGAAATATGCTCACTGACCCAACCCAATCAATATCTACGTTGTGATAAGCCTTTAGCCCTAATAATTGATTAACACCAGAAGGAAACAAATAAGGAACGAAATTGAATATGAAACATCATTATAAAGAGTAACAACCAAAAGTAAATTTTATATACCATGGCTTTGGTCTTGAAAGCAAAAGCTTTGAGGTCTTGTTTTAAGACCATCTCATTCACAAGCTCGTTGAATGATCCTGCGCCTTCATTATCATTAACATTGCCGTCATTTGCTTCCATTAGCGCTCTGGTCAGCTCATCTCTGAGTTGCTTCAAGCATCCACAATAAAAGAAAGCAGATCGTAAATTATCTTTTATTATCAAAATATACAAGAGGCACCAGAGTGCAAACCAAGTTAACTGATTCATATGCTCATACTTCACTAATGTGTGTTTAATTTCAAGTGGAAATTATCAAATTTGATTTCATGCGTGTTTGATTTATCGGTGAATTTGCCAAAATCACAATGCCCGCGCAATTTGTTAATGTTCAAAAGTATAGATTTTGTCAAAATAACATTGTTACGCCATAGTTTTGTCAAACTCATCGTCAATCCAAAATTGTTAAAATTGTCTCAGTTGATTTATCAGTAAAATTGCATATGTTTGGTTGATTATACACCCTTCGGTCCTTTTTATAAGAAACAACTCACTTTGTAGGTTCATTGCATATTTGATGTATCTGGTGTACTTATAGTCCATATACATTAGTTATTCAATAAATCTAAAAATTAACAGTTTCTTATAAAAAGGAAGGGAGGTAATAAAATTTATTTAACCACATAAATTATAAAAACATAAAACAGTATTAGTTCAGTTGTGACTTGTGAATGATGTCATGTGATGGATACAAATGGTCCCAGCAGAACAACGAAAGATCATGAAGACCTTTTAAAGCAGAGAAAAAAAGTTGCAAGGATAGCACTAACATAAAAAGTAGGAGTAGAGGATAAAACAAATTGCAGCACAAGTGGCATGCATGGCAATGCCCCACAGATTGCAGGAATGCAACTTGTGAAAGAAACGACAATGCACCACCAATATCACAGGAGTATCATAAGTAATATGCATTATTTGTTTGTTTCCAAATTCATAGGATTTTTTTATAGGTTTGGAATAAAGAACAAAGTTAAATTATAATGTAGTATATGTCAATTTAGATCTACTTTAGTACTTATATATTGTATTTATTCAGAAAAAAGAGCACTTGTATTGTAAATATTACACAATCCTTCTATGATGTGTTTAGACACAGTTGGATATGGAAAAAATTTCCATTATCAAAACTATATCCCAAACAATGATGTTTTTTATAGTATTTTTCTTTTACAGAATTTTTGGGAATTATTATGTGATCTGTAATGTTTGCTTCTATTTTAAACTAATCCTTATTTCATAAACTAGCTTGAATTTTAATGAGTGAGTATGTGTAAGAGAGTCAACATTTTTAATGTCCTTTTAACTGGAATAGAGATAATACCAAGATTACTCTAGCAAAGAAGATATGTCACGTGAACAAAGATTGTGAGTCATTGAGTTGTACCAAAAAATTAAAACGTGGTATGTTTAGGATAATGGGTCAGGTTTTGCTGAATACACAAATTGTAACTTTTCCTTTGTCTTTTACTCTCTCAATTTTGATGCAGGCGTCTGACAAACGACTCTGACGTGGATATTTCCAAAACAGAAGAAAAGCTGGAATACATATAGTAGACATATGACATGGACACAGTTTTTTATTCATATTTTGATTAAGTTTTGATTTTCTTATAATAAAATTAAATGTGATAAAAAAGAGAACTAAAAACAGTTTTTTCATATAGTGCATATGATAAATAGTGTCAATGGAGTGTTGGAAGGTAAGAAACTAACGGATAAAAAAGTGCAGTAGAGATGAAAATTGCGTGATCTGGTCGAAAGACCCGCCGACGCCCACCCAACTAGAGGGACTGAGAAATTAATAGAGTACAAAACTTATCTTCAAGCTTTACCTTATTCTGATCGTTTAGAGGGCAATCGCGGAGTCACTAGTATCACACAATTTTCATCTCTACGATACAATCATATCTTGTCTAGTTTTACCGTAAAACTATACAAGATATGATCGAGAATGTCAAAATTAGAGAGAGTTGAAGTAGCACGTGGCTTGAGTTAGATGGTTAGGGCATGTGTAGATTCTAAACCGAAGAAAAGGTTTATAATAGAAAGACCGTAGACTCTATCTTTGATGGAGGATATTCAACCGTTAGCGGCAGAGGAAGATCCAAGCAAAGAAAAGGCTTATCGTTAAAAACATACTATTCCGTCCCAAAATATAAGCAAAATGAGGTCAACAAAAGTGAATATATCTGGACTAAATTTTAAACCAAATACATCAACTTTCATTGACCAATTTTTGCTTATATTTTGGGACGGAGGGAGTATATATTAAGATTAATGATTTTGATAAGATGTGATATATATGGCTGAACATTACAACGTCATTGATCCAAGCAACCGATCCTATTTAGTAGAATACTAAGGTTTAATTGGTTTGTTTACCAACTAATTGTAATTAAGGTCTTTAGTCACAACAACAGGCGCCTCAAGATTTCCTCAATGTAAACCCCTTCTCAAGTTAGTAGTAAGACATCCATTTTTTTTAACACGGTTTAGATGTCTTCCAAATTATTTTCTATGTGAATAGTCCAGTTATATCAGCAACTCAAAATATTTCAAAAGTCGAACTCAAAACCTTGACAAATGTCAATTATCATAGAGTTGTCTCCATACCCAAAACCTTGACAAATTTGTTTATAGATTTGTCTCAATACCCAAAACCTTGACAAATTTGCAATAATTGTAGGTTTGATAAATTATTTTATCAAATCAAACAGCCTAAGAAAAATCAGACTGCATCATTAATTAAAATTAAAATAATTCTAATACAAAATTATTCTTTTCTTGTCAATCTCCAATAAGTGTCCTAGAACGTTGTCTGTTTTCACTAGTTGCGATTTTTTAACAAAATAACGCGTCACATTTGTCAAACTAATTCCTGTTGTTGAAGTCACTTTATTTGAAAAAGGAACCTAACTTTTCATTAACAACAAAAAATTGTTTAAAATTAATTCAGAATCTGCATTTTAATAATGTTTTACTATAATCAATTAATCATTGATCTACTTATACAATTGCTTGAGCTAAGTCAAGTTAATCCATTTACGTGAATCTGCCAAATTTTTGACAAGGAATGGCCAAAAAAGTACGTGTAACCAAAAATAAAAAAATACATAGTACTAGTTGGAAATATTTTTTTTAATTAAATAAATTAAAAAATGTCAAGTAGAATATAAACAATAAGGATAATTCCGTAAATAAACACTTACCAGTGACGTGTCAGCTCCACTGAAAAACCTCCACCCAGCACATTCTGCAACAGTCATTTTCATCAATGTGCAAACTAACATCAACTTTTTGATCGATGAAGGAAATTATCAATTTCATATATTACATAAAAACATTTTTCTTTAATTTTTTAACAATTTTTCCTTTAGTTTTTTTTCAAACCACTAAATATAATTAATTTTAAAGACATATAGAAATTACTTCCCTGCAAAATTTATTTAACACTGGATAATGTATTCAAGAACTAGTCACATGAAAATTAAAAACACGTTATCAAAAAGAAAAAAAATTAAAAACACGAAAATAAGGATTAAAAAAATAGTTCCAGCTGTCAAAAAACAGGTTCCACATTTTCCGAACAGTAAAAAAAAAAGGAAATGCAAGTGAAATTATGAAAAATGAATAATAAATCGAAAAAATAACTACAACTTTTGGTTAAAAAGAAAGAGTTGCAATTATCGAACCGTAAAAAAGGAACTGGAGCAAGAATTACCCAATGATGAGCAAAAAGTAGCAGATTCAAGCACCAAAATCGCAACTCTAACAAACACAAACGGCAACAAGATCCCGAGAACCAACACCACCGGAAGCACCGTCCGGAGTGAAATCCGGCGACCTGAGAAAATACTACCAGCCGGATTCCCTCCCGTCACCGCCGTCGTATCCTTACCCGATCCTTTACTTCCACCGTTTGATATCGTAACTCTCTTTATTCCCTTTGCAGATATATAAAACTTCATCTCCTTGATTCCATGAACAAATCTCTCTCCAACTCTTCAATTTCACTTTCAATTATTTCCTCAAAATCGAATTAAAAGGAGATCTGAAACTTCGTTGCTTCAACGATTCAGAAAATTTGTACTCTTCAGTTACACAGTGACAGAGAAAAGGAGTGAAAGAATAGAGAGAAAGAGTATCTGTGTTCGCTAGTGTGAAAAAAGTGAAACAAAATGCATTTGTAGTTGAACCAAAAAAAGTGAGTTCACGGGTTTTTTTTTCACTGAGGGAAATATTCCTAACAAAAGAAAATAAATTTAATTTAATTGTTTTTGAAGTAAAATGGAATTTAAAATGAAAAAGTTTTGTACGAAAGTGTGGAAAGTGAAGCCGCGTTTAATGCAGCGGGAAATTATGAGATTGCCATGGGACACGCTGGTTTGATGATTATATATGAGTGAAATTTGGACTTGATTGTGTATTTTTTGACACTGATTTTTTATGTTATTTACGGTTTTGACATTAGTATTTATCTCATACTACTCGCACTCGCCGACAGTCTCTGTTACGATTTTAGGTAGGGTCAGGTTTGACGTCGGTCTTTTTCTTTTTTGAAAAACAAAATGTACTAATTGCATTTCATTTAATATAATAGAAGAGATATAATTGGTTGGATAATAATGATGAATACTGGAGCTAGGCTGAAATAAAGACGTTCTAGCAAAATTGTGAGCGACTCTATTGGTTTGTCTCTTAACATAAGCTATGTTGTAATTAGCATTAGAATTGAGAAAGAAACTACAAGTTGAGAGCAAAATGTCAAACTCATTCGCATACAAATAGTCATTACACAAAGCATTCACGTCGGCCTTTCTTTTTCTGTTTATTTTATTAAGGTTTTTATTAAATAGATGGTCTTATCGGTGAATTGAAAGTTTATATTATATAAATTATTTATATTTTTTTTAAAGAAATCGAAAATCGTTTGAAATATTATTGAGGTCCATCATATATGACATAAACTTTCAATTCAACGGTTGATTTTGTAAAATTTGTATTCGTTGTGACTTGTGAATGGTGCATGATGCAAGAATTAAACCACTTGTGCATAGTAGACATCACCCTAATAAATTCGATAATATAATTTTTTTTAAAGTGTGTATATATATATATATATATATATATATATATATATATAAAATAATTACATACGGATGAAAGGTAAGCGAATAATAACAAGCTACACCTTTAAATCTTTTCGGATGACAACTAATCCTCCTAAAAACAACGTTCATTGGCCTAGGAGACACAATATTATTATGTATCATCCTTTGGACTCTCCTAAGGAAATCCACAGTCTCCGGTAAATTTTGTAAAATTCATATTCATTATAATAATTTTGACAACTTGTGTATTATGAAAGACTTGTTGAAGTCTTTGTGTTAGTCAAAGTCATTTATTAGTATTGATGATTCAAGTTATCATTATTTGAATTTCGAATTTATAATGAGTCGAAATTGATCTGTATACTTAACGAAACAAAATCGCAATAAAACGAGATAAACCTATGCCGCAATAAGACTGATTGTAAAAAAAAAAAAAAATCCGAAAAAATCAAACTAGCTGCACAAAGAATAAAATACTCAAAAGAAAATAAATTTAGGTGCATAAGACTTACTTACCATAAAAAAATACTTACTTAGATAATATAAGAGAAAAAGTTATGCAAACGAGTTATATTAGGGAAGAAAAATAATCCAAAAGCACTCATCACCTGTATTAATTACTCCCTCCGTCCCAAAAAGAATGACCCATTTTGAATATATGCACTATTCATATATATTGTTTTGACCATATTTTTCTACTAATAAATAAAAATAAATATTAACATATAAGATGTTGTTAGATTCGTCTCGATGAGTATTTTCAAAATATCAATTTTTTATAATTTTTACTATTATACAATTAAAGATATTAGTCGCCAAAGTTATGCATTGGCATGCGTGTTTCGGTCAACTGGGTCATTCTTTTTGGGACGGAGGGAGTAATAAAGAAGAAGAGAGGTTAGAAAGGGGTGGGAGTTTCTTTTGCTAAAAAACTAGGGCCACTAGAAAATGTGTGTTGAATCGGTGAGGTCGTTCCTTTCATTAGTGAATTTCTTCCAAATGGAAAAACTATCACAATAAATGAGTATAAATCCAAACATTTCTCAAACTCAAAAAGAGAAAAGGCATGTTCATTCATAGGGGTGTATTGTTTTCAAAATTCATAGTAACTGAACCAAACTGAACTGTTTATTTTTTGAACTGAACTAAACAGAATTGTTAAAGCGGTTCAGTTTTATGGTTTTAAACCAAATCATAACTAATTTTTCACTAAAAATAACTGAACTATTAAGCCAAACCAAACCGAACCAAACTGATAATCATGAACCGAATCAAACTGTTTCAGTTCAGTTTTAAAACCGTTTGTTATGGTTCAGTTTTTTTTTGTTTGGTTCGGTCTAGTTTGACAGTTCGATTTGGTTTTTGGGTTTTTTTGCCCACCCCTATTCTTTCAATTGGAAAATTTGGAAAAGCCTTGAATATGTGATCGAGCATTTTATATATCCTCAATGATGAGAGTTATTAGATCATATAAGGCAAATGATACTTCGGTGGAAATATAGAGTATCGCCAAGTTAGGCAGAATGATACTTTGGCGGAAATCCTCTAGTCTGAGGCAAGAAATTCTGAGTGAGGTCACTCTGGTGGAAGTCTTAAAGTTTGCGGAAGAAAAAATGTGATATGAAACATGAAGTTATCTCAGTGGTTGTAATCAGTTTGTAGAAATGTATTGTTATCGGTAGGATAAGAGAAAGGTATAAACATATTTCTTAGATCGATTAGTACTCATATTTTTTTAAAAAAGAAATCGCGAAAAAAATTACTATTTCTTCTCAAATTATATTAATACCTCCCTCATTATCAATTGATAAAAATTATTTTTCTCATCAACAGCTACCCTTGGATTCTCTTCCAACTTACATACCTTTATTTTTTCAACTTGCAAAGGTTTGTGTGAAAAGGTTATTTTTTAAAAATCCATCTCTACTTACGGCTAAATATTTTTAAGATAGATTTCAACTCATTAGTTAGACAAAAAGTGGCTGCACGGATTAGTTTGACAAAAAGATAGAGTGTTTAAAAGTTAAAGAATGCTAGTACCACATATACTAAAGCTCTCAATGTAATGTTGACAATAGATATGTTTGGTCTATACCGTCAAAAGAAACAATAAAATGAGATCGTGTCATAACCGTATAAACTTCATATCATGTTTAATATGAATTTCTCAAAAAACATCTATTCAAAAAGTCGGTACCACACATATACTTTATAAAAATTAATCTTAAATTCAATATCACACTTACTAAAACTCCCAATGGCTATATTTCATGTTAACAATAGATACATAGTTTATACCTTCATAAGAAACAATAGAATAAGATCATTACAAATGTATAAAAATATTATGTTACAAATTAAACTTTTAAGTAGATTATATCTCTTCAACTTCTCAAGAACTAAAAACATAAATTACAAAAAGAAAAAAGAGAAATAGCATATTATCTCTTCAAGTCACCTCTCAAAGATGTTCACTAACGAAGATTGAGATGCAAAGGCGCAATTTGATGATCCGAAAACACAAAAAAAAAAAGAGTCAAATAATTTTATTTTAAAATGTTATGCATCAAAACTAAAAGCAAAATTGCAAAAATAAAAAGAAATGAGTTTCGATGAAAGACATAAAGGTGTTATCTAATTATATGATCTTTAAAACCTTATTAGTTATATATATATATATATATATATATATATATATATATATATATATATATATATGTATGATCTTTCTTACCAATTTGAGAGATTTGTTGAAATTTTAAATTTGGGGTATGAGATTGTAGTTTATTTGTTGACAGGAATTTTCAATTTGTGGGGCTTATTATATTCTTAGTACTATAAAATTCAGATTGCGTTGATAAAAAATAGGTTCTTATCAACAATGGTGGTCTTAATTTCTATTCATGATACAATCAAAGGTGTCGGTTTAGGTTATGGAACCCACAAATTTTTAGCAAGGAGGGTGAGACAATATCAACGATTGAAAAATGCCCACGTGCAGATTTCTTGATTCTCGTTATATATCCTTAATTTTTCATTAAAATATATTAGGATTGATTAATGTAGGATAAACATTCATTAAAATATTTAAATGATGTAAAATTAATGCAATAAATTAAGAAAATGTGAAAAAGAATTTTAGAGGTCAAGAAAGCAAAAACATGAAGAATTTTTCTATTTCAAAGAGTTATATAGTGTATATTTTTTTTTAATAAATAATAAGAAAGTTAATTGAGGGTTACATTAGAAAGTACACATAAGCATGCAATGTAATGATAGATGACACATAAGCATCAACTATAGTTTAGGAAAAAGAAAAAAAATGGGAAACTTTATTAGACTACTAATGATAGTTATAGCTTAGGAAAAAGGAAAAAAATGGGAAGCTTTGTTAGGCTGCCACGTCAGCAAAACAAAGTTTGTTTTTCAATTATATATTGATGATTGTACGCCGCAATAACCACAATGCTTGTGTTGCAACATTTACAATAACCACAACTGCAATGACCACGGCTATAACTGCAATTTAAAACCATGTTCAAACGACCGATGAGCAAGAGTTCAAAAGAGTCCAAAATATAATGAAAAGTTTGTAATTTTATACACTCGCAACCTAGAAAGCAAAGATGGTGTTCCAGTTTTGCAATTTTACACACTTGCATCCTAAGTAGCGAGAGGGGTAAAATGGAGTTTTCAGGGATGGCCATGTATGCCGGTGGCGCCAGAAGTAATAATCTTACCTTAAAGAGTACCGTGGATTGGACCTTCACGAGGGAAAGTCTGGATTGGGCCTTCGGTCCGAAACATGTTACAAACAGACATTATGTAATTCCTAAATGAATATAATAACAAATACTTTTGTTGTTTCTCAAAAAATACTATTGTTATATTATGTTACTAGTATATAGTTTTGCTCACTGAGATTATTCGGTCAAACATGTTTTCTCACGACACGAGGGAATGCACTTACATCTACTAGAAGAGAACTAAAACAACACATGTGGATCTGTGGCGCAATGGTAGCGCGTCTGACTCCAGATCAGAAGGTTGCGTGTTCGATTCACGTCGGGTTCAAATCCCTGAACATTCACATAAATTCTTTTAGCATAGCATAAAAAATAAAAATAAAAGAAGAGAACTAAAATATACTTTGTTATTTAAATTACCATATCATCAATTTTATATTGGTCTTTTTTTTGTTGTACATAATATTGACTTATTTTGTGAATCATATTAAATATAATATTTTCTATATATGTATGAGTTGCATAATTTTATATCAGTAAAATATTTATGAGTTGCAACAGTATTATATGACATTATAGAGATTTTTTTTTTGAAACAGCATATATTATTGAACAAATTCCTTGGGTATAAGATATACTCCCTCCGATTTTTTTTATAAGGAATATTTTGGAAAAAAAATTTGGTTTTTTTTATAACAAACTTTGACCAATTTTCAAATATTTTAGATGTTTAATTTCACTTATGCCCTTATTTATTATGGGAGATAATATTAAAATTAAGTAAGTTAGTTGAATCAAAAACAATTAAATAAGGGTATATATGGAATAAATTTAAGTTTATAGGAGTATTAAATGAAAATAACTATTTACAATGTATTTTCTTGCTCTGTGTGATTTTTTCAAAGTGTTTATTATAAAAAGGACCGGAGGAAGTACACAAGAAGGAAAACAGGTTACAAAGAACTCCAGATACACAACAAGCACTCACAGTGAGTTTGCAACACCAAACAAAGACAATAAGCAAAACCCCTAAGAACAGCCAGCGCAAAACCAGAAAGACAAAAGGCAGACAACTGTTAGTAATATATAGAGACTACTTGTTAGTAATATATGAAACTCAAAGTAATATCAATATTATAGAGACTACTATTAGTATAATTTTAGCAGCATGTTAATTATGTCTCACAATGATTAATTTTTTTTTCATGGCTGCATTGCTATATAAAAAATTGTCGAAGTTTTGTTGCATCTAATAAGGAAAGGATATAAGATCAATGGAACATCAGAACACGATTTGGATCCTCAGCTGCCATGTTCTATGATGCCATAGAAATCAGATTTTGGTGCATAGCATTAATCTTATATCAGATTTTTAATCTTATATCATGGCCATTTGATTAATCCAAGGGCTGTCATATTTGCAGCAGACATTGCAGTAGAGAACATGGCAGTCGAGGATCCAAATCGATCCGAACATCGTCTATGTGAGCCTAATGTTGGCCCACCACCAAGGTTTGTGGTTGCAAAATGTGACCAGAAATGTGCAGGTTCAAAATCTGGTTAACAATAGAACATGTGCATCAACCTGGCAAAGCAATTAATTATGTATGTCCTTGTCAATTACCTATGCCACAAGAAACATTAACTTCTTTTTCATTATTCTTGCATTGCAAATTTATGGATAGTGTATGGGGTTAAAAAGTAAAAAATGTAATTTTCTTCTAAAGAGTGACGAAAGTCACGCACACAAAATATTGAGAAGTAGTCCACAAATTCTAGCTCAACTAACAGAAATATCGAAATTGTTAGTGTCGGACATCCCGATCATTGCACTATATGTGTGTGAGTTTTCAAAAGATTTACCATTTCGTCTATCAATCATAAATTTAATTTTAGAGAAATATAAAGTTCTGAACTCAAGATATCTTATAAGAATAATTCCGATTTTTTTTTAAACAATAGGAATTCAACAAATATGTGATTCATCATTTCATCCTCTTTCTTCAAAAAATCATTTCATCATTTATTATTGAATTTTCTATTTTCTGGATTCCTCCTAACCTTTTGATCACTATTTAATTCTCTATTTATTTTCTTTTATAGTTGTAATTTGTCTTCTAGTCAATAAATTTTAATTGGAAGTTTGTTACATTTTCAATTCAATAATAACTTGTTGCATTTTCAATTCAATAATAAATAGTAGTACTGACTTCTGTTACTTTGATGCAATTGGTTACATTATATATCATGATGACTAATTTAGTGGCCATGCAGACATGATTCTTTTTCTTTGTTTGAAAATTTGATTTATAATGGCTTAGCTTTATTCCATGTTGCTTGTTGGCTTTGCATTCTCTTTATTTATAAGCTTGAGCTGTTTTGGTCAAAAGCTTGTTGGGCATGTACGAACTACGTATAAAAGAGATCGAGTTTCATTGAAATAGGCAATATATGTAAAAATTATTGTGAAATTATACTTTTTTCTCATTGGACATTTTTGGAGATGTGGAAAATTGGCCCTAGACTAGTGATTTCTAATCATGTACTATTAGAATATCTTTATTCTCTTCCACTTTGATGATATTTGATTTGATTGAAATTATAGTAATCTTTTTTTAACCAATATATATAGCGGGTAAGAATTTTAAACCAAAAAAAAAGCCTCTACGAATTATGATAAAAAGTTCAAAAGTATCCCATCCTAATTATCTACTAAATCTATCTTAGATGTATTATGTTCGAACAGTGTCTTCCCATCCTAATTTTTTAGGCAAAACAATATCCAATAAAAAACTTATTGGGAACTAATTGCTTCTTTTTGTTGTAATTCTTTTAGTGTATTTTGATGCAGTAGTTACATTTTTTAGAGGATTTAGAAATCTAAGCAATTCAAATAATTTAATGTGTTTGATAAAAATTACAGAAAATTTTGTTATGAACATTTTTTAGCCACTTTTATGAATTTGAAAAGTTGAGTTAAATTTAAAATTTGATAAGTAGGGATCAATTTGCAATTTTAAAGAAAAATTAGGGATAAATTTGCAATTTTTAAAAATTTATAGGGATTAATTTAATTTTTTTGAAACATCTTAGGTGTCATTTGAAATTCCATAGCTTGAACAAAACTTCATAAATTTCATCCAAATAAGAGAATTTAGATACAATAATTTGAACTCCGCCCCCTATCCAAACATACTCTTAGGATGTGAGTGGTACAACTTTGAAACAAAGAAAAAACCCATTAATTACTATTCTGATAAGTATTTATTCATCATTTAATTTTCTGAAAAATACTCTTCTAAAAAAAGTGAAAGGTTCATCCATTTTTTGGTCTACTCTCCTCTAATCATTTTCTTGTCCCATTTCTCTCACAATTATTGGGTACTTGGATAATTACTTAGTTAGCAAGAAACTAATCAAGGAAAAGAAAAACTTAATTAGTAAAGTGGTCCCTTAAAGACATTTTTTGTTTCACATAGGTCCCTTAAAGAAAAAAAGGTCCGAATAGGTCCCTTAAAGACATATCCGTTAATCAGTTTGGTCCTATTCGGACATTTTTTTAGGGACCAAACTGATTAACGGAAATGTCTTTAAGGTACCTATTCAGACATTTTTTCTTTTTCTTTAAGGACCTATTCAGACTTTTTTTTTCTTTAATGGACCAATCTGAAACCAAAAATATCTTTAAGTGACCATTTTACTACTTAAGCCAAAAGAAAATGTACCATTTTTTCTTTAAGGACCTATTCAGATTTTTTTTTTTTAATGGACCAATCTGAAACCAAAAATATCTTTAAAGTGACCATTCCAAAAGAAAATGTACCATACACTACACCGATCCCATTCTGTTACATACTAGATATCCGACCCGTGCAACGCACGGGCAAGTATTTGTTATATATTTTAATTGTTAGTACCATGATAAATAATTAGGTATAATATTAAGATATCAAACATTGACCTACAAATAATCGAATAATACGAAATAGTACAATAATAATGACTTAGGTCAATTAATAATACAACACATGATTTTTAAAGTAGAATTTGAAACTCATACTAATCAAAATATAATAAAACAACACATGGTTCAAACCATAATAAAACATCACATGGTTCTTAAAACATCAGCTAAACTAAACAAATGATAAATAGAGTTAATCATGTTGGTCGATGATTCCAACATTCAAAATTTCTGGTGGATCTAAAAGAGTAATCCTAAGCCTGGAACCAATGTTGATATTAGCTTGTTTGATAAATGCAATCCACCCTTGACTTATATACTTCTCATTCATATTCCTTTGTGATGTATGAATCATGCAATTCACAGAAATGTTTGAGTTATCCAAAATCAGAAGAATCTCTCGTTGCTGAGGTAGCAAATAGTTAGACACGATAGTTCGGGGGAAATGCTGTCAAGTTGAATAATATAATAAAGGCTACATAAAATCATACAACTCCAGTGCATTTTTTAGATATATAAAATTTGAAAATTAATATTAAATTTAATGGATAAACAAAATGGATACACAAATCATAGAACTTATAATAAAGGCTACATAAAATCTTACGGTCCCCGTGCGTTTTTGAGAGATACGAAATTTGAAATTTATTTATGGTAAAAGATATATCATATTACACGGTTACATTATGAAATTATAAATTCAATTAAAAAATTAATGTAATCTTGAATGGATAGACAAAATGGATGCACAATACATAGAGCGTATGATAAAGTCTACAAAAAATCATACAGTCCCCGTGCATTTTTGAGAGATACGAAATTTGAAATTTATTTATGGTAAAAGATATATCATATTACACGGTTACATTATGAAATTATAAATTCAATTAAAAATTAATGTAATCTTGAATGGATAGACAAAATGGATGCACAAAACATAGAGCGTATGATAAAGTCTACATAAAATCATACAGTCCCCGTGCCTTTTTGAGAGATACCAAATTTGAAATTTATTTATGGTAAAAGATATATCATATTACACGGTACCATTGTGAAATTATAAATTCAATTAAAAAATTAATGTAATCTTGAATGGATAGACAAAATGGATGCACAAAACATAGAGCGTATGATAAAGTCTACATAAAATCATACGGTCCCCGTCCCTTTTTGAAAGATATGAAATTTGAAATTTATTTATGGTAAAAGATATATCATATTACACGGTACCATTATGAAATTATAAATTTAATTAAAAAATTAATGTAATCTTGAATGGATAGACAAAATGGATGCACAAAACATAGAGCGTATGATAAAGTCTACATAAAATCATACAGTCCCCGTGCATTTTTGAGAGATACCAAATTTGAAATTTATTTATGGTAAAAGATATATCATATTACACGGTTACATTATGAAATTATAAATTCAATTAAAAAATTAATTTAATCTTGAATAGATAGACAAAATGGATACACAAAACATAGAGCTTATAATAAAGTCTACATAAAATCATACAGTCCCCGTGCATTTTCGAGAGATACGAAATTTGAAATTTATTTATGGTAAAAGATATATCATATTACACGGTACCATTATGAAATTATAAATTCAATTAAAAAATTAATGTAATCTTGAATGGATAGACAAAATGGATACACAAAACATAGAGCTTATAATTAATAAAGTCTACATAAAATCATACAGTCCCCGTGCATTTTCGAGAGATACGAAATTTGAAATTTATTTATGGTAAAAGATATATCATATTACACGGTACCATTATGAAATTATAAATTCAATTAAAAAATTAATGTAATCTTGAATTGATAGACAAAATGGATACACAAAACATATAGCTTATAATAAAGTCTACATAAAATCATGCAGTCCCCGTGCATTTTCGAGAGATACGAAATTTGAAATTTATTTATGGTAAAAGATATATCATATTACACGGTACCATTATGAAATTATAAATTCAATTAAAAAATTAATGTAATCTTGAATTGATAGACAAAAATGGATACACAAAACATAAAGCGTGTAATAAAGTCTACATAAAATCATACAGTCCCCGTGCATTTTTGAGAGATACGAAATTTGAAATTTATTTATGGTAAAAGATATATCATATTACACGGTACCATTATGAAATTATAAATTCAATTAAAAAACTAATGTAATCTTGAATGGATAGACAAAATGGATACACAAAACATAAAGCGTATAATAAAGTCTACATAAAATCATACAGTCCCCGTGCATTTTTGAGAGATACGAAATTTGAAATTTATTTATGGTAAAAGATATATCATATTACACGGTTACATTATGAAATTATAAATTCAATTAAAAAATTAATGTAATGTTTCTTAAAAAAAAAAATTAATGTAATCTTGAATGGATAGACAAAATAGATACACAAAACATAGAGTGTATGATAAAGTCTACATAAAATCATACAGTCCCCGTGAATTTTTTAGAGATACGAAATTTGAAATTTATTTATGGCAAAATTTATTTATTTTTCAGATAGAGCGTATAATAAAGGCTACATAAAATCTTACAGTCCCCGTGTGTTTTTTAGAGATATAAAATTTGAAAATTAATATTAAATTTGATGGATAAACAAAATGGATATACAAAATATAGAGCGTATAATAAAGACTACATAAAATCTTACCGTCCACATGTGTTTTTTAGAGATATAAAATTTGAAAATTAATATTAAATTTAATGGATAAACAAAATGGATACACAAAACATAGAGCGTATAATAAAGTCTACATAAAATATTACAGTCCCCATGCGTTTTTTAGAGATATGAAATTTGAAAATTAATATTAAATTCATATACATTGTGATTTGTGATCCAATGTGTTTCGCATAATTTGATGGTGAAATACTTATTCAAATTGAGATTTAAGACATTAGTTTTTAGTGCAACATTGTTTTTCATGTTTATTATTACATTGATAATCTCTTAATCTATGTCAAGTTTCCTTATGTTTTCGTCCTCTTGCTTTTCTTTAACTGTATCATTATAGGTATGTTATTTAATGAGAATTTGTTGTATGAGATGAAGTTGAGAACACATTGCAAAATAAAAAAGAGCAACATGTGTTCATACTTATGTAGTGGATATACTATAACATAGCAAACTTAATGTTATATTTTAATGTCATTTTTATTTTCATTCAAGAAATTTTTTCAAATTCCATTAAGAGAAAAACTCATGAACTAAAGAAAGTTAATACCATTACGGTAAACTTAAACTATATAAAACCCTTTTTAAACATTGTATTATCATGGATAAATCCTTTGGAAGTTAAAAACCCATTTTGCAACCCTATCGATATTTCGGCTCACAATCTCCTTTAGATGTAAAACCAAATCTGTAAAAAAATAAAAATAAAAATAGCGTTAGTAAATAATACACAATAAGAAAATACTTATATTATTGGAAAGAAACTATAAAGTTAAAGTGAAAGAATTCATCATTAACACTTTTGTCAAATAAGAGTGTCTAAGCTTAAAAAACTGAAGCACTATGGACTTAATAATTACCAACTATAGAGAATGCTACGACAAAAGATAACCAAACCATGTAGTTTGAAGAAGTGGGTCGTTCTAATTCTAATAAGTTATAAATATATAATAAGATATATATCTTAATAAAAACTATGCAGAAGACACTATAATGAGACAAATGTAGTTAAAATCTAAGGAATGCTTCGACAAAAGATAATCAAACCATGTAGTTTGAATACTTGAGCCATTCTTTTTTTTTGTTGTACATACACTTGAGTCTTTCTAATAAGATATGAATAACACGCTATAATGACACATTGACACACAAATCACAGAAGTAACAAAATTGAATTAAAAATAAGTCTACACACCTTTAACAACTTTCACTTTTAAGACCTATAATTCCTTCTACAAAATTGTTTCCATAGATTGGTATGATTTGGAATTCCTTCCCTTCAGCATCCATGAGTCAGACATTTATATCGGATTCAATTTGCGGTAAAAGTTAGTTGTTCTTATGCATTAAAGTATAATAGAATCCAAACCATGAGACCACAGGTACTGCCTATTGCCTACTACTCTTTGTTCCTTTTCAACGTGAATGTTTACACTATACCAATGAAATTTTTCGAGTTCCAATTTCCCTTACATGTACCACATGTAGTCTCTAACTTAAATATGCTAACTTGAAACAAAACATACTTAATCAAAAAATGAATGTGTTAAAAAAATGATTGGGAGAAGAATCCAGCAAACAAATTCAGAGTCAATAAAAAATGAAACACACCCAAATTAGTTAGAAGGTCAATGTGGTTTGTCCAAAAGAGCAAACACATAAACATTCTTACTAAAAAGTTCGAACAAAGTAACAAAAAATTAAATCATAGTCAAAGAGTGAAGACACTTACTTGTTTATAGAACTTGAAAAATGTAGAGTGTGTAGAATTCGATTTAAATCCTCCTATAATGCACTTACTTCATCTACATATATTTCTCACAGGTCTTTAAGATATAAATACTTGAGGAATAATGCACATGCTTAAAACAATGCTTCAAAAGTAAAAGTATCAAATAATATGAAGTTAAGTCTTGAAAATCATTTACTAATGGCCTTTACAGGTGCTTATGAATTGGAACAGATAGAGGATAAGCCAATCTCTTGAACGTAATGAACACAGAGCATAAATCATCCATTGCTTTGAGTCACTTAAAACAAATTCTCAAAACAAAAAGTATCACACTATAAGTGATCCACTTATATTTGCAAAACAAAAAGTAGCACCAATATAAGTTGAAGTTCAGTTTTACTACCAGCATTATTAACTAATCAAAGGGAAAGCTTACCTCTGTAAAATGCATACTATCAACTCATTTGTGCATGCATGAATGGCTAGATCTGAAACCAAAAAAAGATGTCATTAGAAACCTGATGAATAGTAAATAAGATTCACAATAAAGAAAATAACCTTTCATAATAAAAAACAATAGTAATCATAAGATAAAATGAATCTCAATTCTACCTTGATGTTTATGATTTGCTCTTTATATACCACTCCTCTTGTAGGTGACAAAATATCAATATCCTATTCCAAGTTGAAGTTTTTACATGGTTCCACACGTTTAACACAATTAGGTATTATACATTTTAAGTTAAAAAAACTCCTGCAATTAAAATTTTGATATTCAAAAAATAAACCTTAAAAAATGTATAGGAAAAAGAACCAATCAAATAGAAGCATATTTCGTCCCTTTTCAATAGAGTGGTCATACCACTCTAAATCATGGCAAATTCTTTACAAAAGAGAGATTATACCACTCTCAATCAAATAGAAGCACATTTTATTCCTTTTTAATAAGCCTTACATCAAATAAATGGCAGTAGAGTAAGAAGCAACATCACCATAGATTGAACAAAAATATAATAGATCTGAAATCCGAAAATGAATTGAAAATAAATCTGGAATCCAAAAACTAAAATGGATCTGAAGTGCTTACCTTCGCTGCAGTCGTGTGCTCTGCTTCATCGATCTCTGTCGTCGCTAGGTTTGTGAACTTGGACAAACAATAACAGAGAAATCAAGGAATCAAAGAACCGCATAATGAGGAGTTTTCAAATACAATCAAGCTATGTACCTCACCATCAAGGAATGACAATAATTCAAGGAATCAAAATAAAAGTAATTAAAAATATCAAACTATAATTGATCCACTTATAAAGGCATCACAAAAAATAGTCATAATAAGACACAATTAATAGTCGTTCAAAGTCCACAATGTATATTCAAAGGGAAAATAGTACTGACTAAGGATTATATTCATGAAGCTATCCCAAATTTTGTATGTAGAGGAAATGGAGGAAATTGAAGAAGAGAGAATGACAGATTGGAGGTAAGGGAATTTATGAATTTCAAAAGAAAGGTAGCAGAGAAAGAAAATGATAGAAGGAGCTTGCTTGCTTGCATTAGCACCAGTTCCTCTTCCACCTCCAACTCTCCTGCTAGTTCTGTCCTGCGAAGGCTCTGCCCAAGCCTCTTGGACCTTCTAGCTCCACTTCTCAACTCTAGCATCCTCTCCCCATTCAAATCATAGCCCACTTATAGCCCTCAAAAATAGCAAAAAAAAGTTTCTGCAACAAAAATAAGCAAAGCAAATAGACAAATGAGATAACAACATTCATCAAGAAACCTCCAAAATGAACTAAAGATATTATTTAGCTACATCTACGCATCACACTAAAAAGTCGTAAAATACATCTATGGCGCAACCCGCAGTTCGACATCAGATAAGAACATAATGATGCTTTCAGCAATATATAGTTATATAGTCAAAAAGAATGTACCTAAAAGCATACTGAGGAATCTGTCATGTTCTGCATTCCAAATTTAACACAAACTTGAAAGCATCGTTAAATTAGTCAAAGTTTGTAGAGAACAGTTTTGGTTTTTCACCAAAATGGAAGTTTTGTTGAAGATGGAGAGAAAGAAGACATCATCAAGGCAGAAAGGGTAGAGAAAGGTTCTTTCCTGTTTTTGATTTTTTAGTTTTTATTTTCTTTTTTTTGTCAGACTTTTATTTGGTGATTGTAGTGGATATATGCAAATATTTAGTTTCAAAATTTGTAAAACACATTCAATCAAACAAACTTTTTTTTTTGGGTCAATTATTCAATCAAACTAACTACTTATAAAAAAGTTTTTAGATTGAATTTGAAATTAAAATTTTGAAACAAAAAATCTTATTAAAGTAACGGTATATCAGTTTGGTTTTCTCCTCAATTAAAGTTTACAAATAACTAATAAAACAAATTAAAAATTATACAAATCTAAAACAAAAATCTGAAATTTAACAAAACAAATCAATCATGTTGCAGGGGAGAAAAAAATTCCACTAACAACTCCTAAAAAGTAGGGATTATTAGCTAAAAGATAGAAACAAGTCCTGATAAGTATGACAGCTAAGCAACAATATTTAAAAAAAAAAAATAGAAAGAGGCAAATAGAAAAATATGCTAATGCTAATCTAAAAATAGAAGAAAAACTTTTCATGTAGTCACAAATGAAAGAGGCAAATAGGAAAAAAAGTTTCATTTTTCAACCTGTGATACTTTATGGAACAATATATTTACCTAATGTAGTCATATGGATATAAATCATTATGCTTATGAAGATAAAAAAAAAGAATAAATTGTACATACTCAATTTGATTTAAAATGTAAAACTAAAATTAAATAGAAAAAAGACAAACTATAACCTGATTCAAAACCACGAAATATGTCCTCAATTTTATAATAAAAAACAACTTAACATGAAGATGTTCATTACCTTTAAAACACAACTCACTCAAATGATTTCACTTGTAAATAAAACTATTTGCAAACCAAGAAACCAAAAGTCACAAACTAAAACAAACCATGATATACAAAACATAAAACCATTTGCTCAAAATAGAAAACAAAAATAAATTAAAGAAATTAAAGAAAACCAAACAAATTAAAGAAAACCATTTGGGATCACAGTAGCATTTGGGATCATAATATATATGCAAATTAAAAAAAAATGAAGTTGAATCATAATCTTTGACTAAACCCTCAGACCACAGTAGCATTTGGGATTGAAACAACATTATATCTATATAAAAATTCTTATCAAAGAGAAAAACCTTCAAATGAAATACTCCAATAAAAACAATCAGGGGATTTTTAGCTTTGGATTAAGATAGTCTTTGCATACATGAAAGGAAGAAATCCAAATTTGAACATGCATTTAATTAGTCATGAAATCCAAAGCAAAACTATCAAACCAAAACACCATTAAAAAAAATAAAATAATCATTAACAATAATAATACCACTTGAACTGGTTCCTGCTATGTGTCCTTGCTAATGGCGGTTTCCATGGTGTGTCCTTATTGATGGCGGTTCCTTCCATTGCCACTTCAATTGATTTTCCTTGTATTCAAAATCACCTTTCTGTTGCCGGAAAAAAACAAAAAAAGAGAATTGAATAAAATTAGGGATTTCAGAAAAGAAAGAAATTGAAATATTGAAGGGGAAAGACATGAAATCCGAAAGAAAGGATTTGGGTGAGAAGAGGATCTAACCTGTAAAAATAAACAGAACATTAAACATTCACAATACAAATCAGATAATGAAATCAAACCAGGAAATATTGTTTGGAGAAGAGATTTGAAACCTATAGAAATATAAACACAAACAGAAGAAATATAAACTTGTAGAAATTATAATTAACAATAAATAAAAACTCAAACTTAGAATGTTAAATGACATATCACTTTCATCAACCACCAAACTATGAGTCGATATATGCACTAATAAAATATGATGTGAGTAAAAGGAAGAAGCAATATCAGAAGGAATACCACAAAGCCATCAATTTTCATATTGAGACATTTCCACAATCACTTTGAGTGCTCACTTTTACAATCAAAGCTATGTATCTCACCAACTCTCACTAAAGTAAGGAATTCAAAGAATGACAATAATTCTTTCTATCTAAATCAAACTAAAAGGAAGGAAAAAAAAACATTGAGAAAAGATGAAACAATCAATTAAAGTTCAGAAAACTTACTCGATCAAACCCCAATTTGTTAACCTGAACAAATAATAAAACATAAAAAATAAAAATAAAATAAATAACATAATATGTAATCAAATCGTGAAATAAGAAAGGGATTGAGAAGCAAGTTGAAACCTTTCTATCCGAGGAAGCTTTTCTACTTGCAAAGCTGAAGAAGCCACTTGACTGAAGAAGTAACAGATAACCCTACTGATAAAATTACCACCTGTCCAGCCATGTTTGTTCGTCAATATGAAACTGCATAAGATTCAAAATCAAATACATGAACAAATTAAAATCAGAAAGAAAAACAAAAATCCGAAAAGAAATGAAACTCTGCAAATATTGTCATGAAAGAACCTTACCTGAGCAAATTGATGCCTCTGCAATGGTGAGAGAAGTTGAAGGAAACTAAAAGAAGAATATGTGTGGAAGAGATGTCGAGACAAAGAAAGAAGAATAGGTGTGGGATTTGAATTTTGAAAAGATGAATAAATTTTGGTGGGACGGTGAAAGAAGTTGAATTTTTTCAATGATGAAAGTGACACAACACTGCTACTTTCTTGCTGCTTCAGAACAGATTTTGTTTTTTTGTCCATCCATGTGGGTTTATGGACTGGGCCTTGCATTTTCGACCCAGTTTTCTGGCCCTTTGATCATTTCTTCACACTTTTTTCCCTCCATCAACAATTTTGAAAACATTGCCTAAATTAGGAAAATTTTTTGTCTAAACATGAAAGCTCAGATCCTATGTGGACAACCTTAGAGGTTGACACCTGTTTTTTTTTGCTGATAGTTGATTTACACTTGTGTAGTTGTAGAGATATGAGAATGAGACAGCATGACAAACTTATAACAGAATTTCTAAAAGAAATACAAAGCAGAACAGTCTAAGCAGAATTTTGGTAAGGAAAATGCGGCATAAGCAGTGTGCGAATTCTGAATTGATGTGCTATTGTTATGAATACATCATAAAACAAAAAGTCTTATAGCCAATCAACTCTAGTTTGGCGCAAAACACCGAATGTAGGATTTTCTTTTTCGTAAGTCCTAACATCAGGAGTACAGTAGGTCCAAGACCACTTCGACCTAAACTTGTAAGAATATCTAGAGAAGTTCATTGGAGGCAAAACCCATTTGGGTTGGTGCATTGGTATTGACTTAGGACCTGAGAGTGTGCTCCTCTTGAGGTCTGAGGTTAGATTCTCTCTGGTACCAATTTAGGTGGACTAATTTAGCTTATTCAAAAAAAAAAAAAAAGACACCGCTAGTTGATGAAGAATCATAGCAGGTCCAAAGGATCTTTCTTATGATTCATGACAAGAAGATGCATATCGCGAACTTACAATGAATTTCAGTGTTGTCCAATTTGCCAATCTACTTCTTTAAGATTTGATATCATTTCAATATAGAAAAGCAGAAACAGAAATAAATATAGAAAAATTAGAATAAAAACATAAGAAACATTATTTAGCTTTTATTTCCCAAAAAAGAAAAATACAATAGAGTGACACATTAGGTTATAGCACCATCATGTATACATTTAATTATACATATATGGTTTATTACTCTAACTACTCTCAATAACCAAAGCTTTTATTTTTTGGTTCAAACACATATTTAATCAATGAGTCCTTAATAGACAACATTTCAGGAAATTCCTTCTTCAATTTTGATGCATCATCCATAAGGTTAATTCTTGGAGTAGGAAATTGAGCCTGTTCTTGAAGTGTAAAATTAATCCATTTAAAACTTGGATCAATATAATTCTTGTACATCTCAAGAATCTCATTGCATGTCACAATACCAGGATTTGTTAAGTTCCAAATTCCCTTTGAATTTCTTTTGGTCATTTCAATTGAAATAGGTAGAAGTTCATCCAAAACAGTTATGTTGTTTGGAATGTTGGCCACTTTGTCAGATTTTGTTATCTTTGTGATGAAGTTATGTGGATTGCTTAGATCAGATGATACTGGAAATTGAATTCTGAAACTGCATACATTTTCGTATTCCTTTAGAAACTCTTCCACCTGAAATTACATTGTGAATATAGACAAAGGTTAGTTGTAAAAAAAAATCATAAAACAAAATGAAACTTTTTAACGTGGTTTTAAATGGTGGTTGTGGTTGCAAAAGTGAGGGCAATCCTCACCTTACAAGCCGGTTTTGTAAGGATGAGTTACGCCAACACCCGATTCTAAGATGGTATCAGAGCCTCTCCAAGATCCGCAGGGCCACCTGTTATCAGGTTTCCGCTATCGAGTCACCCACCGTTTATATCCACGCACCAAGCCCAATAGTACTGGGCGTGAGGGGGTGTGTTAAGAAGTCCCACATCGGTTACGAGATGGCCTGGACATGTGTTTATAAAGTGAGGGCAATCCCCACCTTACAAGCCAGTTTTATAGGGTTGAGTTAGGCCAACTCTCAATTCTAAGAGTGGCAGCATTGCAAAACATTGAAGTCAAATACAGTTGTGAATTTGGCAGAATTATGGTCCGCCATCGTATTCTAAATATGCACTTGATGTGACCACAATTGTAGTTGCAAATCTTTATTTAAAACATTGTTTTTCAGAACGTACCTTTGCTTGAGTTCTAAAATAGAAAGACTCAGTAGAATTTGGTTTGTCTTCAAAACTACCACCACCAAAGGCATAATTAATCAAAGGAAGACCATGCTCTCTACATAAATCTGCCAATGTTAACACACCAACAACATCAGCGCGTATAGTTTGCGGTTTATGATCTTCAAACCATTTCAAATTCAATGCACCAGTAACACCAGATGCATTGAAAATGTGAGTTGGTTTAATAGTCTTAATATCAACCAAAAGTTCTGATCTATCATCCAAACATCCTTTACCATATTCAAATTCTATCCCTTGCTTCTCACAAATGTTTCCTAAAAGCCCCCCAATCCACCCTGCACCACCATATATCAAGAATTTCAATGACGAAGCAAATCTTTATTTAAAACATTGTTTTTCAGAACGTACCTTTGCTTGAGTTCTAAAATAGAAAGACTCAGTAGAATTTGGTTTGTCTTCAAAACTACCACCACCAAAGGCATAATTAATCAAAGGAAGACCATGCTCTCTACATAAATCTGCCAATGTTAACACACCAACAACATCAGCGCGTATAGTTTGCGGTTTATGATCTTCAAACCATTTCAAATTCAATGCACCAGTAACACCAGATGCATTGAAAATGTGAGTTGGTTTAATAGTCTTAATATCAACCAAAAGTTCTGATCTATCATCCAAACATCCTTTACCATATTCAAATTCTATCCCTTGCTTCTCACAAATGTTTCCTAAAAGCCCCCCAATCCACCCTGCACCACCATATATCAAGAATTTCAATGACGATGCTTTTCGCGATGATTGATCGTTGTTCCTTGTAGCCGAGGTAACAACTCTGTTCTCACCAGAATTGCTTGCATCTGAGTCATTACAGAATTTCTCAATTCCTTGCATTGCAAGCATTCTTGGATGAGGAAGTAAAGCACCAGAAACATCACCCCACCAATTAGAATTCTTAACATACCAATCCATTGTTTTTCTTAAACCCTCTTCCCAACTAGTTCTCTCAAACCATCCCAATTTCTTCAACTTTTCATCATCCAAAAAGTATCTTTGATCATTAAAAGGCCTATTATCAACAAACTTAACATGTTTATCAGAATCCAATGAGAAAAGCTTACATATATCCTTTGCAACATCAATCACTTTTCTCTCTTTCTTTGTACCAATGTTGTAAACATGTCCTACTTCACCTTTATGCAGAATAATCTCAAAAGCTTCAGCAACATCCTCACAATAGAGATAGCTTCTAACATTCGATCCATCGCCGTGAATCGGTAGAGTCTTCCCTTTCATGGCCAAAAGCAAAAACTTTGGAATCAATTTCTCAGGAAACTGATTTGGCCCATAAACATTATTCCCTCTAGTGGTTATAACTGGTAAACCATAGGATCTGCCATAAGCCATAACAAGCATTTCTGCACCGGCTTTTGTTGCAGAATAAGGGTTTGTTGGTAAAAGCTGAGAAGCTTCATGATTACCAACAATTGCATTTTCGTCCGTTTCACCATAAACTTCATCGGTGCTAACATGAATAAACCTCTTGACTTGATTTTTTGAGACTTTGCAAGCCTCTAAAAGTACATGAGTTCCATAAATGTTGTTTTTCGTGAACTCGAAACTATTACCAAAAGAGTTGTCAACATGAGTTTGAGCTGCAAAATGCATTATTGTATCAATAGATTCAGTTAATAGAATGTAGTTGACTAAGTCAGCACTTTCAATATCTCCTTTGATGAACTTGAAATTAGGAGATGAATTTGAGGGAATTAGATTCTTTAGATTTGAACAATAATCGAGCTTATCGAGAACAATGATTTTGTATGCAGGGTAGTTTTGGACTAGTTTGTTGCATACATGGGATGCTATGAACCCTGCTGCTCCTGTAATAAGAATGTTCTTTGGCTTGTAGTTGGTAGCCATTTCTGCACAACTTTGATTAATGTAATAGAAGTTAATTATTAGTAAGATGTAAATATCACAAGTTTTGCACATATATTGATTCATGTCATAGAAGAGTATACAAATATTTTAGCATTTTAATAAATAAACGACTTAAATCCAATTTTGTTTTCGTCTCATTGACGATTTTAGTCCCCCAATTTTAAAAGTGATAAACTACATTTTGAGGCTTAACTTTAACGGTATGATAAGCGAGATGCTTATGTGACAACTCAGTTGGTGACATGATAGTGTATAAGTCAATTCTGACTTAGCAACTAATTAAATATTGGGTATGTTAAACAAATGCACCGTGTGCACTTGTTAAGCATACTAAAAATAGAAATAAAACATAACGTTAATGTTGATAAAAACAACTTTTTACACTTTCAATGCATTGAATGCACGAGTTTCAAACAAAATTTTCTTTTTGGTATGCTTAATTAGTGCACCGGTTGCACTATTTAACAGTTTCCTTAAATATTTACTAGTAATGTAAACATTAATCTTTATCACATAAACAATTAAATTTGATATAAAATATTATCTATGTGGATTCTCGCTTAATAACTTGTTTCTAAATTCTATGTCATCAACTCATTTGTCACATATTATATTTGTAAAGAAAAAAAAACTCATTTGTCACATAAAAATCTCACTTGCCAAATCATAAAAAAAAAAAAAAAAACCCAAAAATGTAATTCTGAATGGTCAAAATTGTGAATTTTAATATTGGGACACCCAAATTGTAAATGAAGCAAAATAAGGGGATTACTAATTTTTTTTTGAATCAGGGGATTAATGAATTTAATCAAAAGATTGTGCCTACAAAATTCTAGAACTAGTAACAACATTTTTTTCTACTATAAAGTCTATATTTGATGCATGCATATATAGTTAGATGATCGATATAACTAGACAATCCCAAAATCTTGTATGACAGAAATTCAAAAATAACAAAAAATTGGAAACATAGAAATAACTTACATGATTTCCCTAGTCACAGAACAAAGGAGGAGAGGGAAGGAAATGCAATATAGTAATTTGAAGGATAAGATATGAGCAATTGTTGCAGCAGACTTCTATGTATATATACTATATACTATATATAATATATAAAGGTCATGCTAATCGGTGTCCCCGGGGCACTGGTTAAGGAAACCAAAAAAGGAAATTTTAAAATTGAAAATAACACTTTTTAAACTTTCGAGACGTTGACTGCACAAACTTTAATATGATATTACTATATTTGGTTCCTTAAACAATGCCCCGGGGGCACTGTTTAGCATTTTCCAATATATAATAATATAATTTCATCCCTCCTCATATAATAATTAATAATATTATAATATAATTTATAATAGTAGTCATAAAAAATAATAAGCTCCATTTTGATGTCTCTCATGGAACACGAGCTAATTTTTTATTCATGCCATACCTTTTTGGTCATTTACATGTACAAGGCACAAAATTTGTTTTGTGCCACGAGGATCACGATTTTGAAAGAAAATGACACGTATACTCTCAATTTTTCACAAAAATTTGTTAATATTATATATTTTGGAGGACAGAGAAAAAAGATTGGAGATTGATGTGTTATTTCAAGGCTATTAAGAATAGAGTCGTCGTAGAGAAGCATGGTTCAAATAATGGGAGTGACGCCCCAAATCCCAATCTTAGACCTCATCCAAAGGAGAGTATATCTCTGGAGAATAGTAAGCACCTCATTATAAATATTCGGTGGAGTGCCTTAATTCAGCTTATAAATTATAAGTAATACTTCATTTGACTCATATAATTAGATATTAACCCAAAAAAAAATATTGTAGATATGATTAGATCTGAACAAAATACTACGTCTGTCTGTGTAGCACATTTTTTCCAACAAAATATCATCAAATTTCAGATTAAAAACTTCATTGTCATGGTACATTTTTGCAAAAAAAATTAATTCTTGAATTCCATATCTAAAATAAAAACCACTCCTCAAATACTCTTTTCTCAAGACATTTTTGTAGTACAATTTTTTTTTTAAATGGCAAATATATATATAATAATAAATAAATAAAGAGAAGAAGAGTACTGTACAAAGCAAGAGTACTAAAAGTACACTAGCCAAAAAACAAACTAATAAAAGAAAAACCAAAGAAATCGAAGTGACCGAAAACAAACAAATTTATACAGTACCACCAACTGAAAGGAGAAAAAGAGGAAACCAACCTAAGACAAAGAAGCGTCCCACGATAGCATACTCAACCAAATCCCAAAATAGGCAGGTAAGTCAGCCTCACCATACCATATCGGGCCCAACACAAGAGAGGTTGCACCTCTCAATCATAAAAAGAACAAGAGTTAGTAAAGTTTTTTTCGTAGAAATCATTTTCAAGAGACGAGTTTCACCTTTTCCAACATCCTGTTGACCCCTGAAGACCCTCCGACAAAGATAATATCATTTTGAAATGTCCAGATAGATCATACAACAACATGCCACACTAAAGTTAACCTAAAGCGTATATGTTGCCCCATACAAGAACGACTCAAAAAGTTGCACAATTCCTTAAGGGGACCCAAACTCTCTCCAACCACCTAGATATAAGATAAGATACCGCCTACAGAACACACATGAAGTGACAAATGACCCCGCCAACACTCTTCTCTTAAGTAGATTTTGGTGTGTAGGCACTTTATCTCGAAGGAGCTGCAAGAAAAAGACTCTCACATTTGACGGGGCCCACAACTCTCATACGCTAGCTAAATGGGTGGAGCAAGGAACCAGATAAGTCCTATCAACCTCATTCTACCCTCAAGAACCAAGTACGCGTATTCTATTGAAAACAACCCACTTGGGTCATGCTTCCAACACCAGACATCATCGCTAACCGACATATGAGATTCCCGCAACAACATATATATCCTCATATCTGTAAGAATATTACATTTGAGGATATTGAGAGTCCTTTTCCATCTGAACACCCACTCCTACACACTCTCCACCCATCTTCCCATATCACCAACACTAACCAAACACCGATCCAAAGCTTGAAATAGAGGTCGGAAGCGAATTCGCAGAGGGACCCCTTCTAACCAAGGATCATACCAAAAAGATACGGATCTCTCATTTCCAACCCTCTTGGTCACCCATTTGAAAAACCAATCCGCTGGAGTGCCTGTTGTAGACCGTAAAAGAGATACATCGCCCCACCACAAGGACACCCTTCCTAAACTATTAGGGCGAGCAGGGCACAAGTAACCATACCGGCCTCGCCAAAAGAATGTTGCACCGAAGACACTGTCCTTCAAAAAGAACACTCTATCTCCACTTACCATGTAGCACAAGATTTACCAAACGAAGGTCTAGCACACCTCTCCCCACCAAGTAGCATAAGATTTAGGGAACATCCTTTGCATACCAACTATCATCAACCACACTTTAACTGGCAATTTCATAAAGGTAAGAAAAAGATATGTATGGAATTAAGAACCAAATTAATCATAACCACTATATCTCCCATTTTTGTAGTACAGTTCTGTTTTGTTTATATTGTTTTTGGGAGAATGGTGAGGTTGAAGATAATTTAATGGTAAAAATGCAATCGGACCTTGACGGAAAAAGATCGTACTTCTCCATACTAAATGCAACGAACAATCTATATAAGATATTAATAATATCTAAGAAAAATGGGAGAATGAGAGCCTTATTAATATCCATTATACCAATTGAGAGCAAGTACACAATATGTATAATTAAAGAGATGGTTGTCAACAACCTTATACCAAACTAGCTAGATCTAAGAAAACAAAAAATGCAAGAATGAAAATGGCTCATACAAACAAGGATGATCCTCTTTTAGAAACTCCCTTTATAACACACATAATCATTCATCCACAAGGGCTTTTTCCTCACACGTTTGCTTAAGTCTTGTGGCCTCATGATTTCACTAGTTCCATTTGGGTCCTCTATGACATTGGCACATGTTGTCTCTACCTGAGTTGGACTCATATCACAATTGCTTTTGGCTGAGTCAACAGAAGGAGCATCACCAACAAGCTTGAACTCTATTAGTTCCTTTAAATCTCTCCAACCTTGTTCCAAAATCTTTGCTTCATAGACATTCACCTTCTCTCCAACCTTGGCCTCCAATGTGATGTAATACAACACTCCAGCAACATCTTGAATTTTTGCATTTACTACCTTCACAAACTCCACAATTGCATTCTGCATATTATGTTTTATACAAAAAATAAAAAATTAATACAATAATCAAAACTAGACATTGAACGATAATTCAGAGTTTAATTATGAAGTAATTATAATGAATTAACAACTCATACTATAACTTCGGTATATATAAATATTAAAAACAATATAAATTTTATCAACACCAACAAAGCGAAAAAGACAAAAACAAAAATATTAACCTCTTTTTTGCTGTGTTGATCAACAGCAAAACGAGCCAAACTATTAATAGTGGGGTCGCTCTGACTTCCCTTCACTTCACTTATTCCTCCACAAATCTCTTCCTCTTCCTCTTCCATTTCTAATTTCTTCGTCTCTGTTGTATCCATCTTTAAATTGATTTGTTATAGTGAATGATAAAACTTCCGTCGTCAAACTTGTATTTATAATTTAGACAAACTCTTATAGACATTTTCTTTTGACTATATTTTTTTGACAAAGAGTTATTATTACAATAAAAATAGAATTTTTTTACTTTTTTTTTTTACAAAAAAATATTCATTTTAGAAGGAAATATTAATTAGACCAACTCTCATAGACATATTTTTTTGACTGGATTTTTTTTTTTTTGGTACATTTTTTGACTGGATTTTTTTTTTTTTGACTACATTAATTATATTTTCTCTCTTTATGCAATGTGTGTAGTAGTGATCGTAAGAGTTGGTATTTCCTAGGGATTACTTCATAGTTAAGACAATCCTTTTTCATAAAATATAAAGGGGCTAATTTTTTTTTGTCTATATTCAAATAGTATTATGTTGTCTTTCAAATTATGTGCATCTTGTCTTTCATTTGTAAGCTAAGTTTTAGTAAGCTTATAACTTATATAGCCAAATTTTGAAGTTTGTTCAACAATGCCAAATTTTAAAGTTTTGCCTCTTATGGATAATTACTTAGCAATAAAGTTGAGTCCATTCATTTATTTATTTTTATAAGAAATTATTTATTTATATGATACATAATGCAGAATGTAATTCATATAAAAAATTTGGGTGACGTTAAAAATAAATTAAATGTAGGATTTTTTAATATAGAGAATTCAAATCCAAGAGGATCACCCAAATTTTTCATATAAAACGGCTAGACCCCCGGCTTCGAAAACAATTCCAACAATTAATTCTCAAAAATCTAATTTGAAAATTTTGTTTCAAGTCAAGTAAAACAAAATGCAGAAGTTAAAAGAGAAAATTTTCAAATTGATGATATGCTAAATCATTTGACATCTTAAACGGACATGGCTACTCACAACAGAATGATTGAGATTCAATTCTACTCACAACATATGGAATCATAACTGTTAACATAGGCAATAGAATTTTTATTTTTTTTTGACTTGATATGCAATAGAAAAGTTTGGTTCAAAGTTATGGAAGTTCGGAAAAATCCAATCTTAAAAAAAAAATCATAAGCAAAAATTATCTTTATCGGTTTGTTGAAGAGAATGTTTTAGGTTGAAGAAGAAGAGATCCTAGGTTGAAGGACCAAATATAATTACTGGAGACCATCAGTGAGAGCACCTCTTTTGATATAGTATATCATCAGTAAGATAAAGACTTTCTACAAGTTGCGGGGATAGCTCAGTTGGGAGAGCGTCAGACTGAAGATCTGAAGGTCGCGTGTTCGATCCACGCTCACCGCATATTTCAGGGTTGTTTTTTGACCTTTTTTCCTTATCGCAGCTTCTACTCATAGATATTCAATACACACACCATATTCAATCATGTATTACGTGACTGGTTTTTTACTGGATTCATAGTATTATGCATCGGCAGCTTGGTAGTAACATGCACGGGAATTGGACTAATGTATGGGTAGTGGGCTGCTATTTTCTGTGGAATTGGAGGAACCGCGACGAGGCTCACGGTGATACGTGTGTAAGTCCCATATTCACCCCTGGAGCTTCATTCTTGGTTGGGTGCTTCAATATGAGAGAGTAAATGTTAGCAATATTGTGAGTTCTTCAACACGGAAGATACAAGTTAATATTGCATGGAACGGTGCGGAGGAAGGAAAAAAGCTAAATATTTTAAAACTACATTTCCAAAGCACAAGACATACCCAGAGAAGGAAAAAAGAATGATTTCTACACATATTAAGCGATGGTTTTACATATATTAAGAGAGGGTTCAACATCCTTCTCTCAACTACTTACATATATTAAGCTAAATATTTTTTTTTTGTCTATATTCAAATAGTATTATGTTGTCTTTCAAATTATGTGCATCTTGTCTTTCATTTGTAAGCTAAGTTTTAGTAAGCTTATAACTTATATAGCCAAATTTTGAAGTTTGTTCAACAATGCCAAATTTTAAAGTTTTGCCTCTTATGGATAATTACTTAGCAATAAAGTAGAGTCCATTCAATTATTTATTTATATTTTTTTTATAAGAATTATTTATTTATATGATACATAATGCAGAATGTAATTCATATAAAAAATTTGGGTGACGTTAAAAATAAATTAAATGTAAGATTTTTTAATATAGAGAATTCAAATCCAAGAGGATAACCCAAATTTTTCATATAAAACGGCTAGACCCCCGGCTTCGAAAACAATTCCAATAATTAATTCTCAAAAATCTAATTTGAAAATTTTGTTTCAAGTCAAGTAAAACAAAATGCAGAAGTTAAAAGAGAAAATTTTCAAATTGGTGATATGCTAAATCATTTGACATCTTAAACGGATATGGCTACTCACAACAGAATGATTGAGATTCAATTCTCTCAAATAGCCCAACTAGTGGCTGTCCTATATGATTTTTATATAATGGATATTAACGAGGATGATGAAATCCCAATTATATTTGGAAGTGCCATTCCTTCTACAACGGGGGTTGTGATCAAATGTGAAACATATGGAATCATAACTTTTAACATAGGCAATAGAATTTTTATTTTTATTTGACTTGATATGCAATAGAAAAGTTTGGTTCAAAGTTATGGAAGTTCGGAAAAATCCAATCTTAAAAAAAAAATTCATAAGCAAAAATTATCTTTATCGGTTTGTTGAAGAGAATGTTTTAGGTTGCAGAAGAAGAGATCCTAGGTTGAACGTTGAAGGACCAAATATAATTACTGGAGACCATCAGTGAGAGCAGCTCTTTTGATGTATTATATCATCAGTAAAATAAAGTGTTTCTACAAGTTGCGGGGATAGCTCAGTTGGGAGAGCGTCAGACTGAAGATCTGAAGGTCGTGTGTTTGATCCACGCTCACCGCATATTTTAGGGTTGTTTTTTGACCTTTTTTCCTTATCGCAGCTTCTACTCATACACACACCATATTCAATCATGTATTACGTGACTGGTTTTTTACTGGATTCATAGTATTATGCATCGGCAGCTTGGTAGTAACATGCACGGGAATTGGACTAATGTGTGGGTAGTGGGCTGCTATTTTCTGTGGAATTGGAGGAACCGCGAGGCTCACGGTCACGGTGATACGCGTATAAGTCGCATTCACCCCTGGAGCTTCATTCTTGGTTGGGTGCTTCAATATGAGAGAGTAAATGTTAGCAATATTGTGAGTTCTTCAACACGGAAGATACAAGTTAATATTGCATGGAACGGTGCGGATGAAGGAAAAAAGCTAAATATTTTAAAACTACATTTCCAAAGCACAAGACATACCCAGAGAAGTAAAAAAGAATGATTTCTACACATATTAAGCGATGATTTTACATATATTAAGAGAGGGTTCAACATCCTTCTCTCAACTACTTGCATTTAGTGTACTATATCTCTATATTACTTATCTGCTTCTATATCCTCTATAATTTTCTTTTCACCGATTACTAATTGATCTGCGAATCGCAAATCTGATATTGTTGGCGCAGCAAGAAGCTCAAAAAAACCACACACACACGCAGATAGGTGCGGATTGCACCTTATCGAGCCTCACTGGGCAGTTGAACTTCAAATCCTAATTTGTGTCATATCTAATGAAAAATCTTATACTTTTAACAATCTCTCAACCGTGTATTTTAAGTACATTCAAATTATTGTTTATGGAATAAACTAAGACTATGCAATGATAGATAAGTAGTGTAGTTACATAGTAGTTTCATTTTATACAACTTATGAAATTTCAAAATGATTCCACGCGGCAACAACCGTATTGCGCGTTGCAGCAACCACATTCGCAACAACCGTGACCGCAACCGCAATTTAAAACCTTGCATTTCACTTTCGAAAACCTCATTTTGGATAATATACAGTTCTTTCAAACAAAAAACTCCAATTAAAAAAAGTAAGTTTTGTTGAGAGTTAATTGAAAGAGACTTCAATCAAGTTTATGAGTTTCAGTGTAGAATAAAAGAAAGAAAGAGGTACAGAACCAACCAAGAATTTATGAAAGTGCATAGAGATGAAGGAGTGGGTTTTTTGGGTGGTTGAATATTAAAGGAGGATGAAATCATGAAAGAGAAGACAGAAACTTTTTTTGTTTTTTTTTTTTGTCAAACTGAGTTTTTTTTTTGGTTCCAGGCTGCAAGAACATTCGCGATTAGTTCATGATGAAATTTTCTCTATAACAAGCAATTGCCTAGAAAAAAACATCGATCTACATATAAATATAGGAACTCAATCTAATAACAAATTAAATAAGTTATTCGATAAAAGAAAAAAAAAAAAAAAAAAACAAAGAAGAATAATACGCAAAACAATAGGAACAGAAACAAATAAATATGTATGTTTCCCACGGTTAAACCGTGGCTAAAAAAACTCCTTTACGAAAGAAAACTCACCCTTTTCATTCTCCCTCCTTATTTTTAACCCTGAATATTCCAATTTTTCACTTTCCCTCAATTTCTAAAGCTTCACAATTTCCTGGAGTCCATTTCTTCTCCCAATTTCCCTCCTTTCCCTAAACTCTTCCCCACTGCCACCGCTCTCTCTTCCTTCCTTCTCATAAACGCTTCCGCCATCGCCATAGAAATTATGATTCAAAAAATGGTAGCAGATCAGGTGTGGCATTTGGAAAAGACATAAAAAGTTGTGTTGGAAATTGGTGGTAATGGACAAGGTTGTTGATAATGGTGCAAACTGTGAGGTTGCTCGGTCGCCTTGCTCAAAGTTAGTGTATTGTCCTATAAGTGTTGAAAGATGGGATCAAATATCAGAGGATAGTAGCAGAGCACGATGGAGATGTATTGAGATTGTAATACTAAATGCAAGAACAATCTATCTAAGATATTATTAATATATAAGAAAAAAGGGAGAATGAGAGCCTTATTAATCATCATACCAATTGAGAGCAAGTACACAACATGTAAGAAAACAAAAAATGCAAGAATGAAAATGGCTCATACAAACAAGGATGATCCTCTTTTAGAAACTCCCTTTATAACACACATAATCATTTATCCACAAGGGCTTTTTCCTTACACGTTTGCTTAAGTCTTGTGGCCTCATGATTTCACTAGTAACATTGGGCTCCTCTATCACATTGGCACATGTGTAGTCTCTACCAGCTGAGTTGGGCTCATATCACAATTGCTTTTGACTGAGTCAACAGAAGGAGCATCACCAACAAGCTTGAAATGTTCATAAGAAAATTATCTTTATTGGTTGTGTAGAAGAGAATATTTTAGGTACCAAAGTCTAAGAAGAACCGGAAGAGATGGCGATTGACGAAGAAGATATCCTAGATTGAAGGACCGAAAATTATTACGAGTAAAGAGAAGAAGGAGGGAGCAACTCTTTTAATGTAGTATAGCACAGGTAAAATAAACAAATTCAACAAGTTGCGGGGATAGCTCAGTTGGGAGAGCGTCAGACTGAAGATCTGAAGGTCACGTGTTCGATCCACGTTCACCGCACTTTTTTGACTTATATTTTTGAAATAAATTCTATATTTTAAAATTTCATTTTCAATTAAGCACAAGAGGTATCTCTCAACTACAGTACTTACATTTAGTCAGTGTATTCCATGGATATTAATGTGAAATTTTGGGTTGGAATCAATATAAGGCCTAAAAAATCCTATTAATTAGCCAATCAAGACTGATAAATAACCAGCTATTTGCATAGAATGTGATATACTTTGAAAAGTGTAGAACTTGAAAGCATACTAAACAGCCATCTTGTCCACATATACTAATCATTTTCTAGCTTCAAATTTTTTCTAATCCACTAACAATTTTGTAGGACAACACATTTGCATTGATACACTGAGAAAGGAAAGTGGTTAATCATGGAAAAAAATAATACTATTATTCCATAATACAAATAAATTTCAGAAATTCATCATCAGTGAAAAAAACATATTTAACCCTTGAATTAAATATTAGAAATATGTCATATCGATGCTACATACCGACAAATTTTAAGACTGCACACAAACGACATGATACCAATGTGAAAACTTCCAATTAATGGTTTTCAATAGTGCATCAATGTTACTCTGCTCACTCATTCATACAAATAGGGGTGTACATAGGTTGGGCAAATCCGGTCGACCCGGTCAAATCCACCCAATCCAACCCAAAAAAGTGGGTTGGGTCGGGTAAGTGGGTGGATATGGATTTCAAAAATGAAAAACCCATTAAAAAAATCGGGTTTCGGGTAAAACCGGACCCAACCCAAAAAACCCACTAACCCACTAGTGCTATGTTTCTTGAATTTTTTTTATGAAAATACTAAAGATTTTTTCATTTGATTATTAAATATTTTTATATTGAAAATGAGTTATACTATGTTTTACGAAAATAAAAAAGATTGAATAATTTTCATAAACAAATATATAGTGATTCATGATTTAGTCATTTGATATTAAAAAAAACAAAAACATCATTCGGATAACACGCTATCCAACCCGTAAATTAGTAGTTTTACACAAAAAAAGGGTGATTATTTTTTATAGTGAAAAAAAGTTACCCTATTTTTCAAGAAAATACATTGATTGACTTATTTTTATGAAAAAATATGATGATTCAACATTTAGATATTTAATATAAAAAAAATTGGAAAATAATTTGGGTAACCCACAACCCAACCCAATCCAACCCGAAAATTAATGGATTTACCCAACCCGGCCCAATGTTATAACGGGTGGTTATTTTACTAAACCCAACCCGGAGTACCATATGTAGTTTGAGTTTTGGTTTTGGTCAAACCCAACCCAATCCGGCCCACGTACACCCCTGCATACAAATATGATATGTACTTTCTAACGATTTTATATATATCATCTCTTCTATTTTCTTCCAATTCTAATTCGTTAGTGTCACTCTGTAATTGGCAATTCATAATTCATAATAATATTAATAATATATGTTGATGATGATCTCCATTTTTTTAAAAAAATTCAATGTCTTTTTCTGTTTTTTTACTAAAAAATCAATGTCCATTGAAATTCATAAAGTCATTCAAATCTTATAGAATCTTATCATAAAAATCATTTAAAATTCAAATTACAAATCTTAATAATCTATTAAAATCTTAAAAGTAATTAAAATCTTGCACAATCTTTTAAAATTCACAAAAAAAAAAATTATACAAAAATTGTCTTTCAAAATCTTAATCCAATACACCTCTCTAAGTCTTGTGGTCTCATGCTTTTTTGCCTGAGTCAACAGAAGGAGCATCACCAACAAGCTTGAACTCTGTTAGTTCCTTTAAATCCAACCAACTCTGCTCCCAAATCTTTGCTTCATAGACATTCACCTTCTCTCCAACCTTGGCCTCCAATGTGATGTAATACAACACTCCAGCAACATCTTGAATTTTTGCATTTACTACCTTCACAAACTCCACAATTGCATTCTGCATATTATGTTTTATACAAAAAATAAAAAATTAATACAATAATCAAAACCAGACATTGAACGATAATTCAGAGTTTAATTATGAAGTAATTATAATGAATTAACAATTCATACTATAACTTCGGTATATATCAATATTAAAAAGAATATAAATTTTACCAACACCAACAAAGCGAAAAAGACAAATACAAAAATATTAACCTCTTTTTTGTTGTGTTGATCAACAGCAAAACGAGCAAAACTATTAATAGTGGGGTTGCTCTGACTTCCCTCCACTTCAAATATTCCTCCCAAAATCTCTTCCTCTTCATCTTCCTCTTCCATTTCTAATTTCTTCATATCTGTTGTATCCATCTTTAAATGCTAGATATTCTTTGTTATCGTGAATGATAAAACTTCTGTCAAATTTATATTTATAATTTATAGATAACTTTTGTGCGAGGTCATATTAATTAGACAATCTCTTATAGACATTTTCTTTTGACTCTATTTGTTTTTTTTGACAAAGTAATATTCATTTTAGAAAGAAAAATTAATTAGACAAACTCTTATAGACATATTGTTTTGACCGGTTTTTTTTTTACTAGATTAATTAGATTTTCCTCTCTTTATGCTGTGTGTAGTAGTAATAGTAAGATTTGGTTTTTTTTTTTTTGATAAGCGATAGTAAGATTTGGTTGATTTCTTAAGGATTACTTCATAGTTAAGACAATCCTTTTTCATAAAATATAATGCTAATTTATTGTTTATAATTAGGTGAATTCTTCGGTACACATATTATGTAGATGTGTACCGGTACATCGCTGAGATGGTTAATAAGTGGCAAATATTTAATGCAGATTTTGTTTCTTTATTAAGCTTTCTATATTAAATCCTATTTTTTAATATTTGCAAATACATCCTTCACATAACTGTAATCACTAATCATGTCCCACAATAAATCAAAGCATGCATCAAATCTTTCGATCTAGATTTTAATTTTTTTTAACAAGATTCAAATATTTTAATATTATTTAATATCCCTTTAAAAAATATTATTTAATATCCTATAAAATAATATGATTTTAGTATTTTTAACAACATTTGATATTTTTTCTTTAAAAAAAAAACGTAGGATTTTAATAACTTTTTTTTATTATTATTTCCTTTCAATTTTTTTAATATTAGTAGTGTATAAAGTTTAATATTTATTTACTGTTTAACAATTAATACATATAATTATTAAATACAATTATTTTCTTGGAAAAAAAACTTATAATTTTTAATATGTTTAAATTTTTTATTGTAATTATGTTATTTTTTAGTGATTGGTAATATTTGATAGGGTTAAATAAGTTTTTTGCCTCTGCAAAATTATTAAATTTAATTTTTCACATGTAATTTTAGTCATGTTGTTAAGTTGATGTGTATTTATGATGATTTTGCAAATATGTATAGAGCGTTATAAAAAGTTTGTCAAAAAATAAGGATCTCAAAATATGATTTTTAGGTCAGAACATTCGTTACTATTATCTTGATATTTTGATCTAGAAAATTCATATTTTATTCATCTCATTTTGGAAAATACTAAAGTTTTGTAAATATTGTTCTAGACATGCTTGAATGTCGAAATTTAAATTCATAAGTTATTGTTAGTCCAATTAGGTGATATTGAACGACTTGATTGAGAAAATTTGAATTCATTAATGAAAGTATGTATAATTAGCTAGGTTTACATATGAACTATGTTTCAAGTTGAAATGTCTGATCTATAAATTTTTATTTCTTGAGTCACATTCGACATTATTAGTTGAGACTTAACAATAATTTCATATAAACTAGGTTTCTTAAGTCATAGTTAATCTAACTAGTTGAGGTTTAACTATTTGTTGATTGTCAAAATTTGAATTCTTAAGTGTTTCTCATTCCAATTTGGTCAAGTTGAATAGTCAGATTGAGAATACATGATCTCCTTAGTCCCTTTCAATCTGGCTAGGTGGATGTGACTTAGCAATCCTTTCATAATTTAAGGTTTCTTGAGCATTAGTTATTAGTCCAACAATATGATATTGAACCGTTAGATTGTTGAAATTCAACTTCTTAAGTGTTTATTATTCTAATTAGGTCAAGTTGAACAAACTGAATGAGATGGATTGATTCCCATGGTCACAATTGAGAAAATTAGTTGAGACTTATTTCATATGAACTAGGTTTCTTGAGCCATAGCTAATCTAATTAGTTGAGAGTTATGATTTTTGAAATTAGTATGGTTAAATATGATTTAATAAGGATAAAATTTATGCGCAGTTGAATTGACTTAGTTTTAAGCTTAGACAAATAAATAAGCTCTTATGTATTATTCATAAGCTTGTCAAAGAATTTATGAAAACAATAACTTATGAAAATACAATTTTCGCTAGATAGAAGTTATAAATTAATATTTTTTTGGAGCAACTAATAAACTAATATAAAAGTTTATTATTTGTATAAAATGTTTTTTATAAACTCAAAAATAAAAAGCAAAATAAAATTTGGTCCATGATGAATTTTTAAGTATTGTTAGTTCAGTTAGTTGAGATTTAACAATTATTTATTTGCATAAGTCATTTTTTATAAGCTTAAAAATAAGTTAATACAAACAAACCTATTTTTTTGTAAAAGCTACTACTTTTTTTTTGTTTACAATTGAGCTGAAAAGCGAACTATGACCTCAAATGTACAACTCAAACTCCTCACCACTAGACCAAACGATCATACTTTTGTAGACAATTTTTTTTTCAAAAAAATAGTAAAATAAAATTTGGCCCATGATGGATTAGAATTAGAACCCAGACTATACGTTAACAACACATATAACTTACCAACAAGACAAATAAGAATTTTTTTTTCTACCCCAACAATTGTCAATCTACCCCAACATTAATTTTGAATGGACGAATTTGCCCTCATATATAAACTAAAACCCTGAAGAAAAAAATTTGGTTACCGGAACACTTTGAAAAAAGTGTTCTAATATGTAAATATTTTTTTTTACCTGAACACTTTGAAAAAAAGTGTGTAGGTATGTAAATTTTTTCCAAATTTATTTTGTTACCTACACACTGTGGAAAAAAGTGTTCAGGTATATAAAATTTTTCTATTTTTTTTTGTTACCTGAACACTTTGAAAAAAAGTATGTAGGTATGTAAAAAAATAGGCTATTTTTGGAAATTTTATATACCTGAACACTTTTTTTCCAAAGTGTGTAGGTAACAAAATAAATTTGGAAAAATTTTACATACCTACACACTTTGGAAAAAAGTGTTCAGGTATGTAAAAAAATTTTAATTTTTTTTTTTACCTGAACACTTTGAAAAAAAGTGTGTAGGTAACAATTTGGAAAAATTTTACATACCTACACACGTTTTTTCAAAGTGTTCAGGTAAAAAAAAATTAGAAAAATTTTACATACCTGAACACTTTTTTCCAAAGTGTGTAGGTAACAAAATAAATTTGGAAAAATTTTACATACTTACACACTTTTTTCCAAAGTGTACCGGTAACCAAATTTTTTTCTTCAGGGTTATATACGAGGGCAAATTCGTCCATTCAAAATTAATGTTGGGGTAGATTGACAATTGTTGGGGTAGAAAAAAAAATTCCGACAAATAATCATCTTGTTAATTGAACCTATTTGTTATTATGGGCCCGATTGAATTTAGCTTATTTTTTAGTTTATGAAAATAACTTATTCAAATAAATAAAATTTATGTTATTTTGATAAGTTTTCACCAACAAGAATTATATTTTTATAAGCTATTTTCTCATAAACTACCTTAAAAAACTTATATAATATTGCATAAAATCTTATTTGTTTGTAGTGTTAGATTGATTAGGGTTGTTCTACCTTATTTGTTTGATCACGTTGTATTCCCGTTTAGGTTTTAGCCAGGCCAGGTTTAATGTCCTCCGGTCTCTGTATTTTTTATTTTTACTTAATATATTTTTCCTTTTGTCTAAAAAATCATTTGACCTAAAAATCAAATATTGTGCTCTTTATTTTTTGACAAACTTTTTATAATACTCTATACATATTTGTAAAATTATCATAAATACACGTCAACTTAACACCATGACTCTATCTGCATGCATAAACAGTTTGAAGAGATGAAGACATAATTTTTTTATGTATACGAAAATATATATATATATATATATATATATATATATATATATATATATATATATGGGGGCTGCTAACTTAGACCCAGTTGGGTCTAAAAGTTGGACAAAAATACCCATTCTTTTTAATTAATTAACCAAATTACCATCAATGGACGCGGATCCAGTGTCGCGCGCGTACCGCAGGACCATGGTTACAAACCGTTGATTTCCATCAGAGAGCCAAGATCTGATCTCATCAAGACTGTCGGATCAATCAGACAGCCCAGAACATCCGAATCCATCAGATTCCAGCGCGTGCACCACACTGGATTACACCCTGGAGAGAGAAGAATCTACTTTTTAAAAGCAGGACACGGGTCGCTGTCTGATCGGCTGGGCGTGATTTTTTTCCATTTAATACTTTGAACTCAATTATTTCGTTGTAAATTATTTATTTTATTTTTTTTTATACCAAAATTCATAATTTTTTTTTCTCTACAAATAGAGACTTGGTTCGTTTGATTTGGACACAGAAAAAAAAACCCAATTTTTCACTACATTAATCTCATTTTTCACTACCTTACATCAACTCACTGAAACCATTCTACCAGCAAAATGGTTTCAGATTACAACTCTCTGAAACCATTGTACCAGATAAATGGTTTCAGAAGCAAACACAATTAATAAATTACTCACTGAAACCATTCTACCAGTAAAATGGTTTCAGAATACAACTATGTGCAACCATTCTACCAGTAAAATGGTTTCAGAAGCAAACACTAGTTTTTAATTACCGTTTTATCTCATTTAATTAACTAAAAATAGTTTCAGGTCTCCAAAAATTTCATAAAATATACCAAAAGTTCCAGAATATTATCTACTATTTTCCTGGTATAATGGTTTCAGTGAGTTGGTTGAGTGGTGCGTGTTAAATTACAACACACAAGTAACGTATTTAGTAGACAAAAAATGAGATTAAGGTAGTGAAAAATTGAATTTTTTTTTCGGTGTCCAAATCAAACGAACCAAGTCTCTATTTGTAAAAAAAAAAAAATTATGAATTTTGGTATAAAAAAAAAATAAAAAATTAATTTACAACGAAATAATTGAGTTCAAAGTATTAAATGAAAAAAAATCATGTCCTGCCAACCATTGTGTGACACGTGTCCTACTTTTAAAAAGCAAATTTTTCTCTCTCCAGGGTGTAATCCAGTGTGGCGCACGCGCTGGAATCTGATGGATCAGGATGATCTGGGCTGTCGGATTGATCAGACAGTCTTGATGAGATCAGATCTTGACTGTCTGATGGAAATCAACGGTCAGTAACCATGGTCCTTCGGTACGCGCGCGACACTGGATCCGCGTCCATTGATGGGTATTTTGGTTAATTAATTAAAAAGAATGTGTATTTTGGTCCAATTGAAAAGGTGCACCTTGCTAACTTAGACCTAACTAGGGTCTAAGTTAGAAAACCCCTATATATATATATATATATATATATATATATATATATATATATATATATATATATATATATATATATATATATATATATAGACGAGGGATTCATTGACTCTAGGAGTAAGTCTTCATTGACTTACTCCGCTTAATAACTCGATATCGCCATTATATTTCTTCAATCAAACCGTTGAATTCAAAGATCTTATTGAGTAGATAAACTCCACAAATTTTTATAAAAATTCAAAATATGTAGTTATGTATTCAGACCATTGAAATTCAACAGCTTTTTTTTTAAAGTTTATCGTACGTTCAATTGAAGTTGTCAAAAAAAGTATCAAACAGTTTTGAATTTTTTAAAAAATTTGTGAAGTTGATCTACTCAATGAGATATTTGAATTCAACGGTTGGATTGAAGAAATATAATGCCGATGTCGAGTTATTAAGCGGAGTAAGTCAATGAAGTCTTACTTCTAGAGTCAATATATATATATATATATATATATATATATATATATATATATATATATACACACACTAAGAATTATAAGTTTCTTTTACATAAAATAATATATAATTATATCTATTAATGGTTCAAAGGTAAATAAATATTAAACATTACAAACTAATGATATTAAAAAAATGGAAATATAAATAATATTGAAATATTAAAAACTTCGTTGGATGCAATAATAATAATAATAATAATAATAATAATAATAATAATAATAATAAATATTATCAAAAATAATATATATTTATCCGTTGTTTTTTTAAAGAAAATACCAGATGCTCTTAAATAATAAAAAAGCATATATTTTACAGGATATATAATAATATTATAATATTTGAATCTTGTAAAAAGAAAATATTTGCTTAAAAAAAAGTTGAAAATTTAAGTTGAAAGATTTGATGCATACTTTGATTTATTGTGGGACATGATTAGTGATTACATTTATGTAAAAGATACATTTGCAAATATTAAAAAATAGGGTTTAATATAGAAAACTTAATAAAGAAACAAAATCTGCATTAAATATTTGCCACTTGTTAACCACCTCAGCAGTGTACCGGTACACATCCACATAATATGTGTACCGAAGTGTTCACCTTATAATTAAGCCTATTCAAATAGGAGTGCAACTTTGCTCCTTTTCCTAGAGCTCATTTTCTTCCTTTTCCTTTAATTGATTGACGACATGTGGCAAAATTGAATCTAATGGTTAGAATTTAATGACTTTAATTAAATAATTAAAAATTAAAAACAATACAAAACAAACGGAATACACGCGCGTGATCTTTGTGTTGTCTTTCCATATTCTTCCTTCATCACTTTGTCAACCTCAGCCACCGTCACTGCCCCCACTTCCGGCCGTCATAGGGCGGCGGTTTTTCTCCCCTTTTCTCAATCGACCACCACGCACACAAACCACCTCAACATTTTGTCATTTTGCATTCGCCGTTTCGCCGGCCTGTTTTGCCGCAATTGCAGAACCCAACCATGCCGAAGCTGCTGCAAACCCAACCTTGGAATCTATACTTTTGATGATGTGTCAAGCTGCTGAATGGGCAAAATTGATCATGTAGCAAGCGTATTTGGTTTTTCATTAATTTTTTAATAAAATAATTTGTGCCACATAATTTTATAATTATTTTTTGAAAAGAAAAAAATTATTAATATAATTATATAATATGATCCAATTTTTTTTTTGAAGACATAATTAATAAGATCCAAATATTAATATAATTCTTTCCTTTTCTCATAAAATCAAAGTTCAGTGATAATTGCATCTTCTTCCCAAAAAATACAGAAACCTGCTTCTTCTGAAAACTGCTTCTTCTTCCCAAAAACCCAGAAATCAAAACTACTTCTCAAACCTGCTTCTGCTTCCAAGGAGCAAACAAATTTTTTCCTCTTCTTCCCAAAAATCAAAACTCAAACCCCAAATTTCAAAAACTCGAATCTCTTAACACCCATTTCATTATTTGCGAAGAACACATATTTGCGAGTTCGCCTCTCCAAGTTCATTAACCTCTCCGAGTTCGCCTCCTTTTGCTACTCATATTTGTGAAGAACACTACCATGAGAGATAAGGGTTCGGGGAAGGGGACCTAATAAAATCCTTTAGAGTAACCTAACTTCCAAGCATGCGAATTGCTTCACTTCTTTCATTTAGCTACTCTTCATTCTTTGACCGGCTTTGGTCGAGCAACCGCGACATTTCTGGAACGGCCACAACCTACATTATTTGTCTCCCTCTTCTCAAGGAAGTGAGTGCGTTGTTTCTTATTAAAATGATAGGAAGAAATATTTTTTGTGGTAGTAATTAATACTAATCTATTGTGTGAACAGAAATATTGTGACAATGTTGAATTCAAAAGTGAAAGTGGCGGTTTCGGGTTCAGTATGAAGGTGAAGTGAAGGAGACTGGTTAGTTTGTTAGGTCAAAGATGATTAAACATAAAAATAGTAATGGAAACTAATAACATGTCATTCCCAAAACAGAAAATAATCAATCTACCAATTGATTATGGCTTATAAGCCGCACCTCTCCTAGATTTAGCATCTCCTTCCAATCTTTCCAAGGCGTCACAGAAATATCCGTTTCATGAAGAAAAAAAATTCCGACTCCTATATTTATCCCTTTACCCCGACATATTTTAAATTATTCTAATTTTACCCTTATCTTATTATAGTATATTTTATTATTTGTTACTTTGTCATTTTCTCATTTTTCCAGTAAACTGTACACACCTTCAAACACAATGTTCCGGTAAATCTTTTTTTTCCCGGCATGTTAATTTTACCGGAACACTTTTCAAAAGTATTCCGAAACGATATTTTCCAGTTTGCAAAATTTTCATCGTTGCTTATAAAAAAAAATCATCGTTTTTACCGGAACACTTGTAAGAAGTGTTCCGGTTTGTATTTTATTCAGAACCTATTATAATTGATCACCGGAACACTTTGAAAATGTATACCGGTATAAGACAAATTGCAGAAATTTTGTTGTTGACCCCGGAACACTTGTTATAAGTGTTCCTGTATGTTAAACTATACACTTTTTTTGTTCCCCAACACATACACTTAAATTTTGCGGTCAAATTTGTGCCGGGTATCTGAGAAAAAATTAAACTTATATTTGGTTGATGTAATTGATAAGCACGAGAACTGGATGAAGTTCAAAGAATGAGGAGCACAGAGCACTCAAGATTCCTTTGTCAAACTAATTGATAGTATTGCTCCAACGGTTTTTGGTCATCGAGAAGTAAAGCAGGCAATCCTTCTTTTGCTTGTTGGTGGTGTCCACAAATCTACTCATGAAGGCATCAACCTTAGAGGGGACATAAATGTTTGTGTTGTTGGAGATTCAAGTTGTGCAAAGTCTCAATTTCTTAAGTACTACCCCTTTTCTTTTTATTTGGTTAAATACCGGTTAGTTTATTCGAATTGAATATCTTATATGTGCTAGTTTATCATTTCCAGTATACTTCAAACATTGTTCCCAGATCTGTGTATACATATGGGAGATCATCATCTGCTGGCTACTACTACTGGCTTGACTGCAATTTTTGCTCTTTTGTACTTTTGGAAGTTTGAAAATAAGTTGTGATCTCAATCGAGGTTGCTGGACGGGACTGCCCTAGGAAATATTTCAGTACAAGTAGAATGTGGCTCTTTAACATATCAGAACACTAGGTAACCACAAAAAAAATTTGCAATTTTTCCTATACCGGAATACATTTTTAAAGTGTTCCGGTGACCAATTATAATAGGTTCTGAATAAAATACAAACCGGAACACTTGTTATAAGTGTTCCGGTAAAACAATGAAAATTCTGAAAATTTTTGCAAACCGGAAAATATCGTACCGAAATACTTTTGAAGGGGTTATCGGAACATTGTGTTTGAAGGGGTGTACATTTTATCGAAAAAGTGAGAAAACGACAGAGTAACAAGTAATAAAATATGTTGGGATAAAGAGATAAATGTAGGGGTAGAAAAATAAAATTTCCCGTTTCATAGACATTCACTTTCTCTCCATCATTAGCGTTCAGTTTAATGCAATAGCCCATTGAACTACATGACCTATAATGCGCATCTACCACCTTCACAAACTTCAGATTTGCATTCTGCATTAGGTTTTACAAACAAACAAAAAATATTAATTAATTCATCGTGCAAAATTCCATGAACAAAAATAATAAATAACAAATATATTCTATTTTATTTAGGTCTCAACTCCTAATTCATAGTTCAATTAAAACTTTTGGGTGGAACAATTTCTTATCGGGCTTTTGACTTACCTCGCGAACTCTGAACTACTAGAGACCCTTTCTCCTAGGAATCAGAGAGTTATAAAGCAAAAATAAATAAGAGTTTAATTGATATGCACCGACGGTGTAAAATAATTTTACACAATCTTCCAATAAATAATCATTATTTTGCCATGTCATGTCAAGAAAGTGGAGTGAAGTGGGATGATGTGGCGGAAAACAGGGTTGGTATTGGTTGACAGTGTAAAATTATTTTACACCGTCGGTGCATATCAATTAATTCAATAAATAAATAAAGTGTGACGGATACAATAACTAGTTGAAGCTCTGATATGTTGCTAAAGTGAATTTAAAAGAAACATTAGAACATTCATATTAAGTAAAGAGTTTAACTGTTGTGCATCGTCGGTGTAAAAAACTTTTACATATACATTCAATAACGCATTGTCACATTATTTAATGAATGTGACACATCATGTTTTTTAATTGAATTTAATTTATATGCACCGTCAGTCTAAAGTTATTTTGCACATGCATCCAATAATGTACTGACACATCATGTATGGTAATTAAAAACACATGATGTGACACATTCATTAAATAATGTGGCAACGCGTCATTAGATGTATGTGTAAAAAAAAATTACACCAACGGTGCACAACAATTAAACTCTTTTTAATTACCATACATGATGTGCCGGTATATTATTGAACGCATGTGCAAAATAACTTTACACTGACGAAGTATATACACTAAATTTTTAAGGAAATAGACTCAAATAATTAATGTGCTTTATTTAAGCAAAAAGTGAACAAAGAAAAGAAGAAAAAATCGGGTGCAGTGATAATGAACTGTTTAGAGTTATTTTATATTGCATCATAATAATATCTTTCTTGGAGCATAAGTAGAGCTGTAAAAAAGGGTCGGGCTGTCGGGCCGGCCCATTAGCCCTATCTTTTTACACGGGTCGGGCTTCATAAAAAGGTGGTCGGGCCTTATCGGGTCAGGCTTTTTCATGGGCCGACCCACAGGCTTTTGGGCCGGCACCTTAAAGAATTAAAAAAAAAATTATAATCTTTTTATTGTTATATTTTGGTCATATTTTTATGCATAAATTCATATATAATTTTTTTAAAATTTTTTTTGTTGTTTTATTGTTATTATTTGTGTTTTGTTCCTATCTATACTGTTTTATTCCTATTTTTAAGCATATCATCTTTTTATATTTTTTTAAAAAAATTTTGTGCAATTACGACGCAGGATATAAAACTTGGAATATGTTTATTATAAGCCTATCATCTTTTTATTGTATTTATTTTATATTCTTTCTATATTTTAATTTTTTTTTTACTTAAATTACAATAGATGAATGAAAGATATAAAACTTGGATTTTTTGTTGGTAGTAATAATAATAATATGACAAAAAACTTATTGGATTAGAATGAGATTATTTGTTTGATGAGGATAAAGAGGAAGATATTGTTGTTTGGGAGATTATGTGAAAAAATATAGGGATACGAATTATCTTCTTGAAGATTTAGTTGAGAAATATAACATAAATTTAATAGAATATTTTTTTTTTTTAAAAAAAATACTATGAAAATTAGTGGGCCGGCCCATCTGGCCATGTAGGCTTTTGCTTATCGGGTCGGGCTTAGCAGGTCGGACCATGAAGTTAACGGGCCGAGCTGGACTGACCCCTTTATTTGACCGGGCCCCTCCATGCCGGACCAGACCGGACCGGGCCGGCCCCTTTGACAGCTCTAAGCATAAGATTTCAATTAGTTCCGTCAAAAAAAAAAAAAATTCAATTTTCAATTAGTTTTTTTTTTGGGTAGAAATTAGTTGTTTTTGTCAACAAAAATAAAAGTTTTGCAATATTCCAATATCGTATTCGTATCTATATTTTAATTTTTTTTAACACAATATCGTATCTACAAATACTAAATAATTTAGTATTTTTCAAATGAGTCTTCTGGTACACTTCCTTTACCAGATAATCGTCTTACAAAATTGATTGTTGGATTTAACTATATTATAACATAGATTCATGTCTATAAAATATTACATTAATCGGAAATCATTTCATATATAAATGAAATACATACAAATTAACTCATTTTTTGAATGTTCGTAAAATGTTAATTTTGATGTATCCCATTGACGTATCAAATGATTTCCGTATAATGTTATATTTTATATATATGATCTATGTTATAATATATTTCAATTCAATGATCAATTTTGTAATACGATTATCTGGTAAAGAATTATCGAATATGCCATATAAAAAGTTTGACGTCTTGGTGTCATTTGATCCTGACCAGAGAATTGGGGATTAATGTTACAAAGAGTGAAAGCCTAAAAGGATACTGTTTAATTTTCCTTTAAAAAAGTAAACCATGTAGGTATTGATAAAGAAAACCACACATAATTTTACCTTGCATTACCACTAGGAAACAGAACATAAAAAACTTTGAACATTAAATATTCAGCTAGAGTGCTGGACAACATTTAAGTGGCGACACTTCTTTATCTGCAAGACTCACCTATCCATTCCAATATCATGTGAGCTGTGCAGTTTATGTAGGGAGTAATCCTATTGGTCACTTTTGAACAATTCATTATTACTCAAGTCTAGGAAAATCAATTGTTGACATGACAAGAATTTAAATTTACACTTGAATATTTTGAACCAAAGGACAACATCAACAACCATCAATCATAACTATAAATGAACATTAAATTTAAACTAGTAAAACCATAAAACTTTCATTAAATTTAAATTGTAAAGAAACATGATATCCATCTCAACATAATAAATCAACTCATATGAGACTCATAATTGAAACAAGACACAAACTAATTTAATGTTCTTAATAACTCAATAATAAATTGACACACCAAATCAAACAAACTAATTAAATTGGATTAAGATTATGATCAACTTCATGGTGATCAAGGCTTGATTTTCCCTTCATTTGCCATCTTGAAAAGATGAGCTTGTGTTGCAGCAGCCTTGTTGGAGTGAAGTGATGATGCAAACCTTTCCCTAACTTGGTCAGTTGTGTAAGGGAATTTGTGGTTCACCAAGGAGTTGAGGAAGGAAGCAGTGCCTTCTCTGTAGAGTTCTCCTAATCCATCAGTTCTTGTGTTGGAAAGTGCTTGTGGTAAGGTTAATCCAGGACTAAAACCTGGAAGACTGGTCACACCAAATGCATGCCCCACATTTCCCCACCAACCTAGAATTCCCAATATGATTTGGGGATGTGTCCTCCAGTAGCTGAAAATCACACAAAAGTTAATATATTATTAGTCTGTTTTTGAGCTCGATACTGAATTTTTTTAAAAAAATTATTAAAATTGGTAGTAACTCTGTCTCTATATATTAACCCTTTTTAGAAAGCACGGGGTAATCGGAAAAAAATAATATTACATAGATTAAACCGAAATTCCATAACATTACAGAGTAAATACAACTTAACCCTACGATTATAATTATATGATATGACTTTAATGTTTGAAAATGACAGAATAAAAGGTTCTTTTATAGAGAAAAAGACACAACATAGGTCCAATAGTTATACTAAAATTAAATGTTACTTTGTTTTTTCTAACAACCAAACATCATGTTATTTGAAACATAGTATATTTTATGGTTGGCAAGGTAACATTAACAATGTGATGTGTTGTGAAAGTAACTTACTTGCATGTGCCAGTGAAGGGAGAAGTGAAAGGAAGGAAAGGTGGTGAAGGGATAGTAGGAGTGCCAGGGTCAATTGGTGTGGATGGAGATGGTGGTGTCAAAGTGATTGGTGGATCAATTGGAGGGTTGCTAGTTGATGGTGGTGGGGAGGTATAGTATCCACCACTTGAGGGAGGGTTTGATGGTGTTGTTGGATTATGTGATGGTGTTGATGGTGTAGAAGGATCATGTGATGGTGATGTTCCACATCCACCTGAAGGTGTTGATGGTGTTGGAGTATAATAACCTCCTCCATGTGACGGTGGAGATGAGCTTCCGCCATGGGATGGTGGTGAGGAGCTTCCATGTGATGGTGGTGAGCTATGAGATGAAGGAGAATTCTTATGTGGACCTGCATTAAGTTAAAGACACCAATGGGAAAAAAATCAAACACTTTAATTTTATATAAGTAAAGATTCTTTTCTCAGATTCATTGAATAACTGATGTATCTGGTTCTTATTATCTTTAGAAAGATTGTTACATAATAAAAAAGATTGTTACATGTTTGATATAAATATTTGAGAAATTTTGAAGCTAAAAAGTTAGAGAATTACATAGAGAATCAGTGAAACCTGTAGGAGGATTTCCTGAATGTGGATCTGGAATTTTGAAGTTCTTCTGATCTCCAGCAGTGTTGGAGATTGCCTGAATCACAAGGTGCTGAGAAAGAAGACCTATAAGCAGAACAAGCATGGAAAAGGAGACATTGCTTATTTTCTTCATCATTTCTTAGAACAAAGAGAGATGGATTGAGAGAAGTGAAGTGGTGTCTGTGGAGTGAGGAAGTAGTGAGGAATATGGAATGGTTTATATGGAGAGTGAAGTAAATATTTACAGGTAGGAATAGTGTGTGGTTAGTTGATATGTTTCAGAGTGTATTTACTCAATAGTTTTTTAGTGTTTTTTCTTGCAATAATGGGAGTTGAATTCAACACATTAAATGCTTGATCAGGTATATGTGTTTTTGGTTGATCTGATCTGAAAACTATTTTAAGATGATTTAGTGAAGGTTTGTTGTATTCTAGTGTGATGGATTAATCTCATATCCACTATATGAATGAGTTAAACATTAGATATCTATTAGTTCTTTATTTTTTTATTTTCAGCATCAGTATCCGGTCTACTAAAAAATTGTTCCTCTTAAAAATTGAATTTGCATTCTTCCGAACAATTCGACGTCCTAAGAAAAACTGATTAACCATTTGATCCAAATTAGTACTCGATCGGTTATATAAATAATCAAATTTAGCTAAATTAAGTGACCAGTTTGTTAGTGCTGGTTATAATTAATTAAGAGCAGATAGAGTAGCTAGGATTATCAATTAATGAATGTGTATCTGTTAATGCTGAAAATCCAGAATCCAGATCACAATATACTGCCTGGTTTTATTTTTTTCTGAAATAGGTTTATTAAGAGCACATGCCTAACACAACAACTCTTTCTTTACCAAGGTATTGTTTCCTGTATTGATAAATATCCAGAAGTTGAATTTCGTTAACATCTCTCATATATTAGGTACTAATTAATTGTAGGTACCATTTACCATTTCTTGGTTGTGTTTACTAATTTTAATCTAAAGAAGTTTAAGACACAAAATTTGTTTTTTATTAATTAATTAAAGTGGATCTAATGGGTTAGTTTACAACCCTTTTGGATGGAACTTTTTTTTAACAAGCCAAAAGATATATTATTACTAATAAAACGTCTCCTCAGTACAAGGTGTGCCAAGATAGACTACCCGAGTTTACATAAAGAAAAAAAAAACAAAAAAAAAACAAATTCGTACAAGGCCCAAACATAACAAAGGATTAGATCACCAACTATGGTAGTTTGAAGCTAAAGTAACACTCTTTGCCTTCAACCACTTATAAGAGAAAATCTTGATCTTGTCTAGCAACTGATGAAGAGTACTGGTTGAGCCTCTGAACAATCTGTGATTTCTTTCCATCCATACAACACATACACTAGCAAGCCCATGAGTTGCAAAAAAGACCGTCATGCCCGAGATCCACCAGCTGAAGAAGTAAACTGAACAAAGGAATGCCGGATAGTAGTGGAGCCCGTCACTGAAATGTCAATCCAAATGTGAACTAAAGCTCAAAGAGAACCAAAGAAGCTACAAACAATATATATGCATATAATAATTTGAAAAATTAAAAAAAAAAAGGTAATAATATGGTATCTCGAAAAAAAAAAGAGCTTGATGCTAATGTGGTGTAATCATCAATACATTATTTTTGTGTATTTTTTAATGAACAATGTTTTTATTGACGGTGTATTTGGCAAAATCACAATGACAAGATAAATTTATTGAAATTTCAAAATATTATTTTTAATAACATTACACTGGCATGACGTAATTTTATTAAACTCACCATCAATCTAAAGATGCACATAATATGTTGGCATATAATCTATAAACATGAAAGATTGAGAGTGTATATTGAGTGAAATATATTAAAATGTCTGATTTACTAATTTGCAATTTCTCACTCCTTTCCTTCCTTCTTATCTTACTCTCTGTTTTGGTTCCTTCCTAAAGGATTCAACAATATTAATTGTTTAGCAAGAAAAATGGGAGAACATTCATATGGTCCTCAAATATCAAGGTCACACATGTTGCCATTCTGAAGAAGCAGGGACCCATACACATTCCCTAAATTTCGACCATTGGTATGCAATATTTGTGGCTCATCTAAACTGTTCTTGATTTTATATATGTCTAGCATTGATTTGAATTTTGAACTATCCTGGATTTTTATGGATATAGTTTTTTTTTTTAAAAATAATTCATGATTTTAGTCCGTAAATGTGTGAGAAAGTGATATCCAATGAGGATAATTCATTTTGTAGGGACATTGTTATAAGCATAGGTTGGAATTCGAATTTCAAACATTCCACTTATTAAAACCTTGAGTACGTGATTCTATTAAATTCATAGTCAATTCAAACATGCACATAATATGCGTGCAGTCCATCGAGTAAGTATGTAATAATCAATACATTCTATACGTGCTTTTCTCTTTATATTTTAGTCGTTTTTGAACTGAATTGTGTTGAGTTAGACCAAGCCCAATCTCACACTCACCGGCTCAATATCAAATTCACTGAACACTATATACAACCCTTCACAACCTCACAAAGTATGCATTACTCTAACCTTTACCTCTACCTCAAGCTTATACTGACTTGGGTGTCGGAGTATTTTCTGCAGGTACACCCGTTTTGTATCCCTGGTCAACTCTACCTCGAATTTTGACATTGAGCTCGAAACATTTCTTCCATCGGTCCACAACAATGAGTTCTCTATCCTATCTTTTATCTCATCTCATCGGATAAATTTGAGTTATGTTTAGAACATAAGTCTTTATATCATTAAATATAATTTTTCTAATTCATTTTCTTTTCTTCCTTCCTTCTTCTAATTTTTTTTTTTTATTAATTAGATATAGTCTGCGCGCAACCGTAGAGATTAATCTCTCGAATATTGTAGGATCCAATAGGTGATAAAATGCTCTAAAAAAACATTTAACATTGGTGCATTCCCAAATTAAATATGAAACCCAAAATCTTAGTCAAACTAAAAAACACTCGCATCATTTGATCTAAACCATGTTAGTTTCATTCTTCCGATTTTATTTAGGGATGGCAATGGGCGCCCACGGGTGCGGGTTTGTGTGATACCAAACCCACACCCGAAATCAACACCCAAACCCAAACCCAAATCTGTTCGGGTGGCAAAACGACACCCATGCCCACACCCATTGGGTTCGGGTTTTTTACACCCAAACCCAAACCCACAACACATTTTGTACTACTTTGCAAATTTAAGCAAAACAAGGTAAATTTAAGCAAAAACAATGGAATTTAAACATATTGTCAATCACTTAGCAAAAACATAGGTTTAAAATTACAAGGGAATTTAAAATTACAAAATAGTTGATGGATAATTTTCGCAAGTGAACGAATTACCACGTAGTAATAAAAATATCGATCCACAGGGATTATGTGATTAAACTAGTCGAATAGAACTCATAGACATTATGCAAGAAATACACATAAATTGGGGGTATGTTGAGTGATGAATTGTTAGAAAACGTGCTTTGATATAATGGAAAAGCGAGGTAGAATCATCGGAATCGCCTAGTCTATAGCTAAACCACATACAATCTACTATATCATAGGAATCTACTCAAGTGTTAACAACTAGATCGACAAATTAGTGAATCGCAATCTCTTGTCAAAATCCACTCTATTTGTTGTCGATACTCCCCCGATCTCTCGGGCGGGAGCTACCTACAACGAATGATATTAACGCGCGTCAATCGTTCGCTACACTCTATGCCTCAATCTCTCGACCGGAGACACTCGAGCGCTTAATGCAATTCAGTTCAGAAATTAAATCAATACTCTCGCACGTGACTTAACTCGAAATCATTACAACACTAATGAAGGATTATAAAGCATTATGCATCGAATTGCATTAAATCAACACTATGAAAAGAGTAGATTCTTACACATATAGCAGATTACAACTGATCTATCTACATCCTAGACTATCCTAGATCCTACCTCCGAAGAACTTAGCTCCTCATCTCCCTTTGTTCGCGTCCGAGCTTCAATGTCATGGCTTGTGAATCCATGCTATCGATGTGCTTGGAGCTATCCTCTGGAGTCTTGAATCCCAATCTTGAAGTTCCAAACCAGAATGTAGATCAAATTTGCAGAATTTTCCAACCCCTTAACAGAAAAATGCAGAATCCTTATATAATAATCGCAACCACGCCGCGCGTCAGATCTATCACGCCGCGCGTGGTTGCAAATCCTTCAACTACGCCGCGCGTGTAACGGTATCACGCGGCGCGTGATCAAATCTGAGGTCTCTGATCTTCAGCTCTGCCATCTTCACGCCGCGCGTGATAGCTCCACGCCCCCGGCGTAGTTGTTCCTCTTCTCTTCACGCCGCGCGTGGTCAAGTGCTACGCCGCGCGTGATCAAGTCAGAGAGCCTCCAATTCCTGAACAAAGCTTCACGCCGCGCGTGGTCAGGCATCACGCCGCGCGTGATGGGCTACGCCCCCAGCGTAGTGAAAATCAGCAATTTCCTGCAATTTTTCCTGTTTTCTTGCAAAACAAGTAATCAAGCTTATGATTAGATTTCTCTTACATTTATTGCTTAAAACCTACTAAAATGCATTTAATATTGCTAAAATAGGCATGGATTAGAGAGTGTGACGATCCGTCATCACAACCCCAAACTTAAACCTTTCCTTGTCCTCAAGGAAACAACTTTTACCTCAAGCTTTTGTGTCAAGACCTTGGCATTTTCCTTAAATTCACTCGAATCATACATACGTGAGAATCACCTGATGATCAATGATCCACCTGCAAATAATGCTCAATTGCACACTTTTCGACCAAGGCTCTATGATTTCATCACACTACTCACATTCACTCTTCAGTTTTGGTAATTCACTCAAATCAACACATCAATGCAAGTCAACAATAATTTTGCAAGTAGTCTAAGAATTCATTCGGTTCACTTTGTGCACACACATTAGAGGTCTTTTAGGGTTATAACGTGGCTTGGCTAGGGTGGATGGTGACATTTTGGATAAGTAGTAGAAAAACTTGGAGTTAGATCCCCCTATTAGTCAAAGAACATTTTCATAAACCAAACCCCTTTTCTTTTGAAATATAGTGGACTAGAGAACTTTTTCAACTCATCAAACAAAGTTTTGCAATTCTTTTGAATTCAAGGCTATCACTTCTTTTTTCTTTTTTTTTTTGTTTCATATTCATTCATCGTGTTTGTTTTGTTTTTTTTTTTTTCATTTTCTTCTTTTCTTTCTCTACTTCTTTGCCTTGCAATTTTTGAAATTTTTCAATCAAAACTTTTATAAGTTCTCTAATACCCTCACCCCAAACTTTATTTGTTGCTAATTCCAAAGAGCAACCCCAAACTTAGTGGTGAGCAATGCGCATCAACCACTAATTAGGTGCCTAACCTCCAAGAAAGTCATTCCTTTTTTTTCTTTAAAATGTTCTTAAGGTTGTGCAAAATAACATATTATTTTTCAGCTCAAATTGGTTAAGCAAAGGATAATTATATGTAAGGGTGGATAGAAAGGCTCAAAGGTACCAAGGAACATGCCTCGTGTGTGCTACAAAAGTACCAATCAAATAAAAAGACGACAAGCAAAATCGAGAGACAATACATGAGTGGATATCACACATAGAGGAAAAAGGAGTGTTTGGCTCAATACCTCTCGGTTGGGTCGAATCAAAGAACCGGTCAAAAAGTGTGCGTTCCCTTCCTTTGTCTCTTGATCACATGAGTGCAACAAGCTATTGCACTGCAGGTTTCACAAATCACACACGGAGAAAATCAAGCAATTGATACTCAAGTAACAAGAAGGAACATGCCAAAGTATTGAATCAAACTCTAAAAGTAAAAACCATTCCACAATCAAACATGACAAAGTTCAAATTCAAGGTTAAAATAGTACATCCAGCCAAATCCAAGCAACATCAAATTATTATTCATAAAGTAGCATAAGAGTGAAAGGGAAGAAAGGACCGTAAACTCATGGGTTGCCTCCCATGAAGCGCTTCTTTCTCGTCATTAGCTTGACGCTTCATCATCACAAGTTAGGGAGGATACTTCAACTTTGATTCAACCCGGCTCCTCTTGTTCTCTTCATTCAAAGGAGCAATATTAATATCAATAGGTAATGATTTCACACTTCCCGAATCACTCTTGAGATCTTCCCCTTTGGTCTTCACATTAGTTCTTTCCTTCTTACTAGACCGTGATGGAGATTTCTTAGAGCCTTTCTTCACTGAAGCTTTCAATGTTGAAGTGGAAGACTTTTGAGGATTGACAACCGGATTGGGCTCTTCTTCTTTGGCCACCTTGTGCAAACAATAGATAGGAATCACACCATCCAAGTCCCATCCTAGGTCGTCATTTACTTTCTCCGCTTCTTTTAACAAGTCATTCTCTTCTAGTGGAGTGAGCAAATCACTTATGATCATGGGTTTCCTAGAGTCGCCACCCAAAAACACATACTTCCATTTAGGAGGAAGTTCTTTTAATTCCGGTGGCTTTTTCATCGCCTTTGGCTCTCTCTCCTCTTCTAGGGGGTTATCCAAGTTTTGAAGAAATATTTCAATCTCATGATCCCACTCTTCTTCTTTCCCATCTTTTACCACTTCCTCTAGCACTTCCACTTTGAAACATTCGGATACCACTCCACAAACTTCAAGGTCTTGGTTCTTGACCCTCTTCATCCTAGGATAAGGCATTCTAGCATATGGTGAAGGAACTTGAAACTTGGGGTCCTTCACAAGAGGTTTCTTGTCTTTCTTAGCACTAGACTCATTCTCTACTCTCTTTTCAACTTCACCCTCATAAGCTTTTTCTTCCTTATTTTTTTCTTCTTTCTTATTTTCTTTTCTATCTTCAACTACACCATCCCTCATCTTTTCAACTACACCATTTCTACTCTCATCCTTCTTAGGATTCTCCACTACTTCCGGTGATGAAACTTCTATATTCCTCAAATTAATGGAATTACAACTTTCATTACGAGGATCCGTGGTGTTTCCACAAAACCCACTTTGAGTTTGTAGAGAAGAGACTTGCCTTGCTAGTTGACCCATTTGGTTTTCGAGATGTTTGATGGAGGCTTCATGACGTTCGTTTGACACTTCTTGGTTTGCCTTCATCACCTCAAAATTGCTTTGAGTCATCTTCATGGCCAAGATAAGAGTATCTTCAAAAGATTCAAGGTGATCTTCAAAATGTTGATCTTGAGGAAATGCTTGATTTGGATTAGCTTCATAAGAACAATTCATGTGATTCTTCACTCCAAGATTGTAGGTGTTGAAATGAGGATTATTTTGAGAGATTGCTTGCACCATACATTGAGCTTCTAGTTGTTTGGTAATGATTTGTAGAAACACATTATTGAACTTGCAACTAGTTAAAAGTGCCTCTTGATTGTATGATGAAGGTGTGAAAACACAAGAAGGGGGGGGTTGAATTGTGTTTTAGCTAAGTTTAAAACTTTTTCAAGTTCTTAACTCAGCTACGTTTGCAGCGGATAAATAACACAAATAATAACAAGAGAGAGAGAGAGAAAAACACACAAGCAGTTTATACTGGTTCCTCTCACAAAACGAGAGTAGTCCAGTCCCCTTGCACTTCCAAGGGAGTTCACTATAATCACACAAGATTACACCTGCTCAAGCACACAAGCAAGAGACTTCTCAACAATGCTCAAGCACACAAGCTTAAGACTTCACACTTAAACACACAAGTTTAAGTCTCACACTTAAGCACACAAGCTTAAGTTACACACGTAACAATAAAGTATATAAAAATATACAAGTGCTCTTAGATGAACCTAAAGAGAGCAAATACAAGTATTACAGAGTATTTGGCTAAAGTGCAAAAACACTTGAGAAAGGTTCAGAGCTTGTATATCACAGAGTTCAGAGTTTGTTCAGCGCACGTTCAATTCTTGATAATTAATTATGTTGTAGCTGAATCTTCTAGTACATATACCACTAGAAAAGAGTCGTTGCAAAAGGAGCCGTTGGAGTTGATAACCTTTTGTCTTCAAGCAGTCTGTCTTGATGCAGTTTGGTTGTATCCAAAACTAAGAAAGAGTTTCAGGTACTTTGACTACTGCAGAGTGGACTTTCCTTATTCAGCTAACAAAACTGAAGACCCACGTTCTCAAGATAGGACAGACAAAACAGAGGTAGCTAAGCTGATCAGACTTGAAAGGTCCTTTTCTTCATTGGTAGAAGAGTTGACTAGCAAAAGGAATCTTCACAGCTTTCAAAGAGATCTTCAGAGTTTGATGAAGCTTGTAGACAGACTGAAGTACTGAAGTCTTCATCCTCTGAACGTTGTAACCTCTGAAGCCCAACATCTTCTGAGCGCTTGTGAACTTCTGAGTTCACATCCTCTGAACTTCACTCAGGACTTAAATGATGCTTATATCTGCGCACTTAAAATAAATTTTTAGTCCTTCCAATTGTTTATTAATACTTTGTTATCATCAAAACCTTTATAGATTTAGGGGCAAACATTTTTAAATCAATTTTGTTCCAACAATCTCCCCCTTTTTGATGATGACAAACACAAGTATTAATTGACAATTGTTGTTAAATTAACTTATCATGTTTCTCTTAGGTTTATGAGGTTTGCAAGCTCCCCCTAAGATTGATACTCCATAAAGTCTGAACTTTATGTTTTATCCATGATATTTTAATTTAGTATAAGATTAAGATGTTTTGAAATAAAACAAATTTCATATCTTTCTTCAGAGTGAGAGGTTTGCAAGCTCTCCCCCTAAGTCTCATAAGGCTAAGTTAAAATTGCACTCTTAACTTATCCTTACTTATGAAATTTATTTTAGTTTCAACTAACTTAGTCTCCTCCTTGAAATACGTAAAACAACTTAAAAGTAACAACTTTTAATTTAACAGATAAAAACGAGATAAAAGGCGTGGTTTCAGTTTTGGACCTTATCAATTAATGCGTAACTACTCCCCCTTTTGTCATTATCAAAAAGTAAAACAAAGTTATAAAACCAAGACAGTCAAAGAAGAAAGAGTGGTTGTTACAAAGGTGAATTAATTTCAAAACCAAAAACCAACGCGCTCAAGGGTTTATAAAAAGGTAAACGAAGAACATGCCTTCTTCACGCAAAAACAAGAACAAACAAGTGAAGCAAGAGAGAGTTGGAATAATGAAAAGATTTAGTTTACGCATCGCAGAGTTTAAGAGAAAGAAGAACGAAGAGAAACGCGAAGACGAAGAGAAGGATAAAAAAGACAACAAGAGACCACAAGATGCTGAGATAATAATCATCTCATCAGACTCTGAAGCTGAAGAGAATGAGGATGATGCTGACTATGTGGAGTTCTTGGCTAGCTATGTTCCAGAAGAGGAACAAGAAGAAGAAGAACAAGAGCAAAACCCAGATCCCATTGAAATATCATCAGAGGATGCTGAGGAGAAATCAGAGATTTCTTCTGAGTGTTATCCATCTGATTAGGATTAGGTTGTCTTTTTCTTTTTCTTTTTACCAATGTACTCTACATTATCAGATCATTAATAAGAATTTGTTTTTAGAAAGCATCTTGTGTTCTTATTTTCTAATTTATCAAGAAAACATAAAATAATTAATCAAGCAAAACATAAACAAAACCTTATAATAATAAAAATCAAACATAACAAAAAAAATTGTTCAGAGGTTAAAAAGAAAGCATAAAACATGTGCAGAGAATCCTAGGGTTTCTTAAGAAGGGCTAAGAGTTGGTCGAATTTGTCATTCAAGGATCCCACATTGGAAACTAAACCATCCACCTTGGTTTCCAATGTCTCTTGAGCAGCTCTTTGACGTTCTAGACCTTCTTGCTGTTCCCTCAGGGCTTCTTGAAATATCTGCAACTGTTCTGCCATAGCAGGAGCTTGATCTTCAATCACAGGTTCTGGTTCTTCAATCATAGGTGCCTTGCCTTTATCAGAGGGTTCACCTTCCTCTGGATAGTCTATCATCAGCACATCCTCTTGATTCTGAGAGGCAAGCACATCCAGTACATCCTCTTCTGTGGCATCCTCATTAGGTAGCTCATTTGCCAACTCAGCAACTCTAGCAGCAGCTTCTTCCAGACGTTCAGTCTCAATCCTTTGATCCTCAAGACGTTGCAGAAGAGTAGAATCAACCCAGCAATCTTGAAATTCAGACATACGCCACACAGCAGCAGCTATAGCAACAAGCTTAGCACGCTCATGCTCTTCATGATTGAATGGCGTTAACCTTTTCAGCTCAGCCCTAGCCAGATTGTTCCTCATGAAGCTTATACCTTCCAGATCCCGCTTACCAATGACAGCCTTAACCTTTGCAGCAGCAACATCCAGAGCATTGCAAATCTTTGCCTTAATGCGTGATACTTCGAGATCCACATCAGAAGGACAAACTAAGAACCTGTCCTTTATCGTAGATAATCTAAGCAAGTCTTCATGAAATTGAGTGGATAGATATCTAAAAGTGTTGGATGATGATGGTGAAGGATTGGGAATGGTAGAGAGAGTAGGTATTTCAGAAGTAGGGTTGTCAATAATCACAACTTCTACCTCTGAAGGCTTGGGAGCACAAGTGTGAATGCGCTCAGGAGAAGCATGTTCAGCACTTGGGTTAGGATGGGGTTCAGGAGTTGGTTCAGATGATGAGATGTCAGAAGTGGATTCAGGGTGAACATGTTCAGGAGATGGCTCAGGAGATTTATGTTCAGGAGATGGTTCAGGAGCAATTTGTTCAGGGGTTGGTTCAGTAGATTTGTGTTCAGCTGTTGGTTCAGGAGAGTTATGTGGAGAAGGTTGTTTTGTGGGAGAGGTTGGTTTAGTGACAGGAATATCTGTTTGAGGTTCAGATTGTGGAATGTCAGGTTGAGGTTCAGGTTGAGGTGATGTAGGTTTAGGAGGTGAGCTAGATTTGTATTGAGTTTCAGGAGAAAAAGGGTGATTATTAAGAGGGTCAGGGCTAAGATGTTTTTCAAGCTCAGATAGGGGGTTATCAGAGGTTGAAATATCAGAGGTTGGTAAGATGGTTTTGAGAGGTTTGGTGTAACCTAATCCAATCTCATTTTCATTAAAAACATACTTAGAAGACTTACCTTTATCTTTAGAAGTAGGAGCAGGTCTTTTACGAAGGCTTTCAGCAATTGTTTCTTCATCAGACTCAGTTTCATCTTCAGAGTCAGATTCCTCAGATGAACTTTCAACTTCAACAACCATAGGCTTTTTGGAAGCTCCTTCAGCAGCCTTGGTAGCAGATTCTTCATGCTTCCTCTTAGTCCTTTGCTCAACCATAGCTTTTTCTACCTTAATCTTCTTCTGAACCAGAAGATCTGGCTTAGGAAGATCAGCTTGAGCTTCAGCTTTTCTCTTTGGTTTCCTCTTAGGGTTATACAGATTGACAGGAGCAGGAGGAATCATACTTCTATCAACAACAAAACCTTCTTGTCTGAGCACTTCCAAGTAGCCTTGAATTACATGCTCAGCATCAGCTTCAGATATAAGTGGGTAGCCGTCGACATACAGACGATCCTCAAGCCTAACAGTGAACTCTTGTGGGGGAGCAACAGGCTTAGATGCAATCAAACGCATCTTGGACAGAAAATTAGCGTTCAGAATTTCTGGATAGAACCTCTTCTCAACCAATTCAGGGTGGAACTTCCTCAAGTTCTGAACAACATGACCTTGATGCAGAAGGTCAGACAACAGCCTAGGATAAACTATAGTAGTTTTCCTCTGAGATTTGCTTGCAAAAATGGCTTCACAGATACGTTCAAAAAAGTAATCTCCAAGATTAACCTTCTTTTCAGTCAGAAGAAAGTACAGCAGATGACGATGAGTCCAGGAGATTGTATCAGTCCCACCAACCCTTGGACTGATAGCAGCTAGGATAATCTTGAAGAGAACTCTACATTCATCAGTCAAACCCTTTACTTTCCCTTTCAAAGAGAAATCTGTGCAGATGAGATGCAGAAGATCATCCCTGTATCTTGTATCCTTTTCAAACACATCTAACTCTATCCCAGAGTTAGGTAGACCAAGAAGAGCATTGAAATGAATAGGCGAGATTGCCATGTTCATTCCACAGATGTTAGACCTAATCTGTACACCTGTATAATCCAGCAAACCCATTTCCTTCCTAGTTTTACCCTTCAGACTAGGATCCCTCTCAATAGCAGCAAGCTCTTCCTTCTTAGCTTCATGCTTATCAAAAACCTTTGCTTTCATCCAAAATTTCTTCAACAAATCTGGATAAATAAGACCATTAAGCATGTCGAAGTACTTATCCCATCCCTGAGCGATAAAGTACTTTTTAACATCAAACCCATTAGCTTGTAGACCATCAAAATCAACCATCTTCTCTGAGAGAAAAGTAAGTTCAGATTCTGGAAACTCCATCTCGTTCCCAACGATCTGAAGGTTCTTGAATATGAACGGTGGAATCCTTTTTGAAGAAGAAGACGAAGTACCAGCCATTGTTGGAGATTAGGGTAAGGTTTGGAAGACTAACGAGAGAGAAAGAAAGTTTGTGTTGGAGGTTTAGAGAGAATATGAAAGTGTAGGTTGTGAAAGTGAATAGTGTGCAAGTGTATTGTGTAAGTTTTATTTAAATGAGTACAGTTAACACGAAAATAGCAAATTTGGGAAGTTACGCTAATTGACAGAAAATTGAATACCAAAAATCATCATTAACCACCCACTACCTGACACACGTAGACCACGTGCAGAAATTTACTCGGTAACTGCTATTTTAGTGGACAACTGTTCAGCAGTGAATACTAAACGTTCCCACTTAAATAGTTCAGAGCCTCTGAGTTATTTAAAATTCTCTATCAGAGTTAAGTACTTCAGAGCTTGTGTTTCAGATGTTCTGAATCATAAGTTCTGATATACATAACCTCTTACACTTTAAGTGCCAAAAAAATTTTCATTCAGAGATTGAAAACATGTTCAGATGTTTCTTTATAAAATCAAATCTTTCAACAGATAAGGCTTTTGTAAATATGTCAGCCCATTGATTTTCAGTATCAACAAACTTAATATCTATAATGCCTCTCTGAACATAATCTCTGATAAAATGGTGTTTAATTTCAATATGTTTGGCTCTAGAGTGTAGGATAGGATTTTTAGATAAATGAATGGCTGCAGTATTATCACAATATAAAGGAATATTGTTACTGCTTACCTGATAATCTTCTAACTGATATTTTAGCCAGAGTAGTTGTGTACAACACTTAGCTGCTGAAATGTATTCTGCTTCTGCTGTAGACAAAGCTATAGTAGTTTGTCTCTTACTAGCCCAGGAGATAAGGTTTTCACCAACAAATTGACAATTGCCACTTGTGGATTTTCTTTCAATTTTATCTCCAGCATAGTCAGCATCACAGAATCCATTTAGCACATAATCATTGGATTTCTTATAGAGAAGTCCAAGATTAGTTGTTCCTTTCAGATACCTAAAGATTCTCTTTACAGCAGTAAGATGAGATTCTCTGGGATCTGACTGGAATCTTGCACATAAGCAAACACTGAATAAAATATCTGGTCTAGAGGCTGTCAGATAGAGTAAGGAACCAATCATACCTCTGTAGACCTTTTGATCTACCTTTCCTTCATCATCTGACTTGCCCATGTTGGTAGTTGGATGCATAGGAGTATTCATAATCTTGCAGTCATCTAGATTGAATTTCTTCAGAAGTTCTTTAGTGTATTTTGATTGATGAACATAAGTTCCTTCCTTCTTCTGATTGATTTGAATTCCAAGAAAGAACTTCAACTCTCCCATCATGCTCATTTCAAATTCATCCTGCATTATCTTAGAAAAACTCTTGCACAAAGCAGCATTAGTTGAACCAAAAATAATATCATCAACATAAATTTGAATGATTAAGATGTCTTCTTTGGTTGTTTTTCTAAAGAGTGTGCAGTCAACCTTTCCTTTTTCAAAACCTTTTTCAAGAAGGAAATTACTGAGTCTATCATACCAAGCTCTGGGAGCTTGTTTCAGACCATACAGTGATTTCTTCAGTTTAAAAACATGTTCTGGGTTTGAGATATCTTCAAAACCAGGAGGTTGCTTAACATACACTTCTTCAGAAATGAAACCATTTAAGAAAGCACTTTTAACATCCATTTGATATAAGGTTATTCCATGATTAACAGCATAAGATAGAAGTAACCTGATTGCTTCAAGTCTAGCAACTGGTGCAAAGGTTTCAGTATAGTCAATCCCCTCTTGTTGACTATAACCTTGTGCAACCAATCTAGCCTTGTTTCTTACCACTTCACCTTGTTCATTCAGCTTGTTTCTGAATACCCATTTTGTTCCAATAATGTTCTTGTGTGAAGGTTTAGGCACTAGAGTCCATACATCATTCCTTTGGAATTGATTCAGCTCTTCTTGCATTGCTACAATCCAAGCATCATCCTTCAGAGCTTCATCAATCTTTGAAGGTTCCATCATTGAGATAAGACCAACTAATGATTCCTCATTTCTTAGTTGAGATCTTGTCTTTCTTGGACTATCCTTGTTGCCTAAGATCAGTTCCTCTGGATGTGATGACTTGTATTTGAAAGTATTTCTTGGGGGTTCATCATCTTCAGACTCATCAACATCAGGTTCAGCAGATGCTTCTGTTCTTGGTTGTTCAGAGTCTGTAGGAACTATTGTGTTCAGAGGTACTTCAGAGAATGGATGTTCTGAGTAGTTTGGAATATCTGAATATTGATCCTCTGATACCTGGAATCTAGACAAACCTTCCACAAGCTCTGACACTTGGTCAGGCTCTTTGTCATCAAATTTGACATGCATACTTTCTTCCACAGTATGTGTTTCAGAAATATACAGTCTGTATGCTTTTGAGCGTTCAGAGTATCCTATAAAGATACCCTTATAACCTCTAGCATCAAATTTCTTTAGATGGACTTTGTTGTTTAAGATGTAACATGTACATCCAAACTGATGAAAATAAGAAATATCAGGTTTTCTTCCTTTGAACAATTCATAAGCAGTTTTGTTCAACTTAGATCTGATATAGATTCTATTTTGAACATAACATGCTGTGTTTACAGCTTCTGCCCATAAAAACTTTGCTACATTTGTTTCATGCATCATGGTTCTGGCCATTTCTTGCAGAGTTCTATTCTTCCTTTCTACTACCCCATTTTGTTGAGGAGTTCTAGGAGAAGAGAATTCATGCAGAATGCCATATTTTTCACAAAAGTTTTCAAAAGGTTCATTTTCAAATTCTCCACCATGATCACTTCTAACTTTTAAAATAGTGTAGCCTTTTTCATTTTGAATTTGTTTGCAGAAGATGCTAAACTCATCATAAGCTTCATCTTTTGTTCTTAGGAATTTTACCCAAGTCCATCTACTGTAGTCATCAACAATCACTAATCCATACTTCTTTCCATTGATTGAAGCAGTGTTAACTGGTCCAAAAAGATCAATGTGAAGAAGTTCCAATGGTCTTGAGGTAGAGACAATGTTCTTAGGTTTAAAAGATGACTTTGTAATCTTTCCTTTTTGACATGAACCACAAAGTGTGTTTGAGTGATATTTAATTTTAGGTAAACCTCTGACAAGGTCAAGTTTACTAAGCTTAGAGATTAACCTCCAGTTAGCATGGCCTAACCTCTTATGCCAGATCCATTTTTCTTCACTCAAGGTCAAAAGACACATCACTTTTTGTTCATTCAAATCAGAAAGATTAACTTTATAAACATTGTTCTTTCTCAGACCTTTGAATATAATGGAGTTATCAGATTGTTTAGACACAGTACATGATTCCTTATTAAAGATGACTACATAACCATTGTCGCAAAATTGACTTATGCTCAATAGATTATGTTTAAGTCCATCAACTAACCAAACATCATTAATAGATAGGGAGGAATTACCTACTGTACCTGTACCTATTATCTTTCCTTTCTGATTACCTCCAAAGCCAACAGAACCTCCTTCTTTCATAGTTAGCTTGGAGAACAGTTGCTTGTCACCAGTCATGTGCCTTGAACACCCACTATCCAGATACCATGAATGATTCATGATACTTCTTTGAGTGATAGGCTGTATGAGAAACAACTTTAATCACTACGATGGAACTCTTTATCACCGTTAATGATAAAGTCATCCCAATATTCTTCCTCTTCATTGATCAAGTTCTGATTGTTCACTTGAGAACTTGTCAGCCATTGGTCAAGGACATAAGCCCTTCTTCCTTTGCATAGAACTTGTTTCCAAACTCTAGGTAGGACATATCCTTTCCTAGTTGGTAAATCTGAATGATACATAATTTCAGCTTTTGGTACCCATCTTCTGGGTCCACGCTTGTTAGTCCACAAATGCTTACTGTGTTGTTGAGTGTGAGGGAAAGATTTTGGTTTGGAATAATAACTCTTTTGAAAATATTTCTTAGTTTGAGTTCTGTTATTATTCCAGGACTTGGATTGTTTATGCTCCCAGAGTTTGTATTTATCACCAGTCCATTGATTTGACTGGTTATACTTACTGACTCTAGAATCATAAATAACCTTAGTCCTATGTTGCCTCTGAGGTTTGAGGTTTGACTTTCTTTTAAAAACCTCTGAGCTTTTAGGTTGACTTTTCTCATGAACTAGAATTCCTCTGGTTCCAGAAGTTGAAGTATCAGATTTTGAAACTTTCAGAACATCTGAACTAATACTGTCAAGTTCTGAACAGCTTTTATCTTCTGAGCTTTTCTTCCCAGATCCTGAGGAACTTGATTCCTCTGAGTTGTCATTTCCCAAATCTCTCAGATTATTATCCTCATCTTCCAGAGTACCAAATTTCTTTCCTTCTTCACTCTGAGGTACAACATAGTAAACCCAAGATTTTCCAACCTTTTTGGGATAGGTCTTTAGCTTTGAATATGTTCTACCATATTCATAGCCAAGTCCCTCTCCTCTATGTCTCATGACATTATAGACAAGATTAGCAGCTTTGCTCTTACCAAGGTTGAGATGCACAAACTGTTGAAGAGCCATTTCTTGCTCATCAGTAGGTTTGTGACACACAGCACAACCCTTTTCAAGATCATTTACTCTATTCAGAGTTTCTTGATATAGACCTTGAAAATGTTCTGCTTGTTCAGTCAGAATGTTAAGGTTTTCTTGTAAAATTTTTTGTTTACTTAACACTCTGAGATGTTTCTCAATGACCTTGTTAAGTGCAGTTATGAGTTGAGATTTAGAGCAGTCAGAAAATACCTCATCAGTTGCTTCTGAATCTGATTCTGATTCATCGTCTGAGTCTACATCTGAGTCAGTTGAAGCCATCAGGGCTAGATTTGCTTCTTCTTCTTCATCAACTTCTTCCTCAGATGATAGCTCTTCAAAAGTAGCCATCAGACTCTTTCTCAGTTTACTCTTGAATTGTTGCTTCTTTGAGGTGTATCTTTTGCTTTTGTCTTTAGCAGACATTTCTGGACAATCAGCAATAAAGTGTCCAGGCTTCTTACAGTTGAAGCAATTCTTCTGATCATCCTTTTTGCTGACAAAATTTCTGGAGCTGTTACCTCCTCTGAAATTTCTTTTGTTAAATCTGTTCCATTGCTGAAACTTGGTGAATAAAGCAAACTCATCCTCATTCATCTCATCCTCTTGACCATCAGCAGAAGATTCTTCTTCAATATCAAGAAGCTGAGTCTTAAGAGCCTTAGAAGTAGTCTTAGTTGACTGTAAAGCCACTGACTTAGACTTCTTCTTAGTTTCTGAGTCAGCATCCAGAACCATCTCATGGCTTCTGAGATTGCTTATCAGAGCTTCAAGACTCAGAGTCTTGAGATTTTGAGCTTCCTCTATTGCAGTGACCTTAGGTCTCCAAGCAATAGGAAGACTTCTCAGAATCTTCTGAACATGGTCATAGGTAGAATAACTTCTCTTAAGAGCTTTAAGACCAGATACAAGGATTTGAAACCTTGTAAACATAGTCTCAATGTTTTCATCTTGTTGCATAGTGAATAGTTCATATTGCCTTATCAAAAGACTAGCTTTAGCCTCTTGAACCTTTTCATTACCATCATAGGTAGCACACATAGAATCAAAGATAGATTTAGCAGTAGACTTGTTCTCTATTCTGACATAATCCTCATGTCTAATAGCACCAACAACAATGTCCTTTACTCTATGATGCTTTGTGTAGATTTTTAGGTTAGCTGGTGTGAGTAACTTTCTATTCTCCATGGACAACCTACCATGTTCGTTCAAGTTTTCAAAAGTTACTCCCAACTCAACCAAATCCCACAACTCATGATCAATAGCAGTAATATTGCTATACAGTCTCTCTTTCCACCACTCAAATAATGAAGCATCACCATTGAATATAGGGGCTTTTCTATTGCCACTATGTTCATTTGATTCATTACTTAAGTAGTCATAACCAAAAGCATTTCTAGGACCACCACCAGCACCACTGGCATTACCGGCTTCACCGGTTGTTCTAGTACTACTATCATCTCCTCCAGACATAGTGTTCTCACAAGATCTTTACTGTCTCACTGTTAAGTGAAAGTAACAGACCAGGTGCTCTGATGCCAATTGAAGGTGTGAAAACACAAGAAGGGGGGGGTTGAATTGTGTTTTAGCTAAGTTTAAAACTTTTTCAAGTTCTTAACTCAGCTACGTTTGCAGCGGATAAATAACACAAATAATAACAAGAGAGAGAGAGAGAAAAACACACAAGCAGTTTATACTGGTTCCTCTCACAAAACGAGAGTAGTCCAGTCCCCTTGCACTTCCAAGGGAGTTCACTATAATCACACAAGATTACACCTGCTCAAGCACACAAGCAAGAGACTTCTCAACAATGCTCAAGCACACAAGCTTAAGACTTCACACTTAAACACACAAGTTTAAGTCTCACACTTAAGCACACAAGCTTAAGTTACACACGTAACAATAAAGTATATAAAAATATACAAGTGCTCTTAGATGAACCTAAAGAGAGCAAATACAAGTATTACAGAGTATTTGGCTAAAGTGCAAAAACACTTGAGAAAGGTTCAGAGCTTGTATATCACAGAGTTCAGAGTTTGTTCAGCGCACGTTCAATTCTTGATAATTAATTATGTTGTAGCTGAATCTTCTAGTACATATACCACTAGAAAAGAGTCGTTGCAAAAGGAGCCGTTGGAGTTGATAACCTTTTGTCTTCAAGCAGTCTGTCTTGATGCAGTTTGGTTGTATCCAAAACTAAGAAAGAGTTTCAGGTACTTTGACTACTGCAGAGTGGACTTTCCTTATTCAGCTAACAAAACTGAAGACCCACGTTCTCAAGATAGGACAGACAAAACAGAGGTAGCTAAGCTGATCAGACTTGAAAGGTCCTTTTCTTCATTGGTAGAAGAGTTGACTAGCAAAAGGAATCTTCACAGCTTTCAAAGAGATCTTCAGAGTTTGATGAAGCTTGTAGACAGACTGAAGTACTGAAGTCTTCATCCTCTGAACGTTGTAACCTCTGAAGCCCAACATCTTCTGAGCGCTTGTGAACTTCTGAGTTCACATCCTCTGAACTTCACTCAGGACTTAAATGATGCTTATATCTGCGCACTTAAAATAAATTTTTAGTCCTTCCAATTGTTTATTAATACTTTGTTATCATCAAAACCTTTATAGATTTAGGGGCAAACATTTTTAAATCAATTTTGTTCCAACATATGATTCAAACATGTCTTCCTTCCACTTTACGATTTGCTCGTGCTGCTTTCTCAATTTCAGGATCGAAATCCAGCTCAATTGGACCTGTTCTCCGCATGCACAAGGAAACACACAAGTAGAACGCTCCGGTAGAAAAAAATGTAAAACAGAAAAATCAAAGAAAACACAGAAAATATAAACACTATCGCCTTGTCGAATCAACCACAATCCCCGGCAACGGCGCCAAAAACTTGATGGATAATTTTCGCAAGTGAACGAATTACCACGTAGTAATAAAAATATCGATCCACAGGGATTGTGTGATTAAACTAGTCGAATAGAACTCATAGACATTATGCAAGAAATACACATAAATTGGGGGTATGTTGAGTGATGAATTGTTAGAAAACGTGCTTTGATATAATGGAAAAGCGAGGTAGAATCATCGGAATCGCCTAGTCTATAGCTAAACCACATACAATCTACTATATCATAGGAATCTACTCAAGTGTTAACAACTAGATCGACAAATTAGTGAATCGCAATCTCTTGTCAAAATCCACTCTATTTGTTGTCGATACTCCCCCGATCTCTCGGGCGGGAGCTACCTACAACGAATGATATTAACGCGCGTCAATCGTTCGCTACACTCTATGCCTCAATCTCTCGACCGGAGACACTCGAGCGCTTAATGCAATTCAGTTCAGAAATTAAATCAATACTCTCGCACGTGACTTAACTCGAAATCATTACAACACTAATGAAGGATTATAAAGCATTATGCATCGAATTGCATTAAATCAACACTATGAAAAGAGTAGATTCTTACACATATAGCAGATTACAACTGATCTATCTACATCCTAGACTATCCTAGATCCTACCTCCGAAGAACTTAGCTCCTCATCTCCCTTTGTTCGCGTCCGAGCTTCAATGTCATGGCTTGTGAATCCATGCTATCGATGTGCTTGGAGCTATCCTCTGGAGTCTTGAATCCCAATCTTGAAGTTCCAAACCAGAATGTAGATCAAATTTGCAGAATTTTCCAACCCCTTAACAGAAAAATGCAGAATCCTTATATAATAATCGCAACCACGCCGCGAGTCAGATCGATCACGCCGCGCGTGGTTGCAAATCCTTCAACTACGCCGCGCGTGTAACGGTATCACGCGGCGCGTGATCAAATCTGAGGTCTCTGATCTTCAGCTCTGCCATCTTCACGCCGCGCGTGATAGCTCCACGCCCCCGGCGTAGTTGTTCCTCTTCTCTTCACGCCGCGCGTGGTCAAGTGCTACGCCGCGCGTGATCAAGTCAGAGAGCCTCCAATTCCTGAACAAAGCTTCACGCCGCGCGTGGTCAGGCATCACGCCGCACGTGATGGGCTATGCCCCCAGCGTAGTGAAAATCAGCAATTTCCTGCAATTTTTCCTATTTTCTTGCAAAACAAGTAATCAAGCTTATGATTAGATTTCTCTTACATTTATTGCTTAAAACCTACTAAAATGCATTTAATATTGCTAAAATAGGCATGGATTAGAGAGTGTGACGATCCGTCATCAATAGTCTTTCAAGAAATTAAATTACAACTAAACCAAAATTAAGTTCTTCCAACTTTCAAGCAAAATTCAAACACAATTATGTTTGTGGTTTGTGAAAAACCTAATTTTACTTTTACACTTATATATATATATATATATGTGGGGGTATTTAGGTAATTTTAACATGTTTCGGGTGGGTGTATGGGTTTCGGGTGTGGGTTTGAGTGATACCAAACCCACACCCATATTTTCGGGTGTCACCCAAACCCAGTCAATTCGGGTTTCGCCCGTTTACTTGGGTTTGGGTTCGGGTGGGTCTCACGGGTTTGAGTTTTTCTGCCATCCCTAATTTTATTTCCTTACTAAAGGATTCATGAATTTAAATGTTTAGCAAGAAAGTGGATAAAACATTTATGTGGTCCACAAATATCAAGAGCACAGGTTGCCATTCAGTGGAGTAGAGTCGAGTGACCTGTGCCATCCATCTCCTAAATGTATAACCAATGGTATGCGATCTGTGGCTTAGCTCAACTGTCATTGATTGAATGTCCAACATTACTTTGAACAACTCTGCATAAACTGTAGTATCATGCAATTTGTTTTCTTCCCATTAATAAATAAACCATCATTTTAATTAGTTTCTAAATGATAATAAGATCTCTAAATGACTTAAATATATTGAAATTACAAAAACGTGTCAATGTATCTTTGTTATTAATTTTATGGACTAAAATGACCATAAGACACACTTTTCACTAGTAGAAAAATGACTTTTGGTTTAGAGATACCACTACTGGTATGTGAATACCAGTAGTGAAATACATTTGACCAAAGGATCCCACTACTGATATTTTAATACCGGTAGTGAAAAGTTCATAGACAAGGGATTTCACTACTGGCTTTCTTAAATCAGTAGTGAAAAGTAGACACGGTGGCAATGTTGTAATTACGTTGAAATTTGTTTTAATTGAATTTCACTACCGATTTAGTATTCACCCGTAGTGGAATCCCTTAACTTAGAATTATGTATAGCGCTAGCGCAGAGAGAGTGTTCATTTGTTCATTCATTAATTCCCAGCCAATTCCCTTAACGTTTTCATTCATTCCCAATTCCCTTAACGTTTCGCGCATAACGAATTGAAGAACGAAGTTCACAATCATCAATCATCTTCTTCGTCATTCCCAATCATCTCTCAAATTAGGGCACAATCGGAACGACGAACTTCACAATCGGAACGACGAACTTCATCTTCTCCAGAACGAGTTTACTTTCGGTACGTTCAATTCTTCCTCCAAATTTCTCTTTATCTAATTTAATCATAACAATGTTAAGATTTCTCAAAATTTCTTTGTATGTAGAATGTAACGACCCAATTTTCATATTAATAATTTTTATGTGTTAAAATATTTTATTAACGTGGAATTTTAATTAAGTTAATAACTTGAGTTATTTATCGAATACTTTAGTTATTAAGCGAGTAGAGTGAGTTAACGCGTTATTGGGCCAAGCCAATTGGGCTTGAGGCCCAATGGGCCTTGAGTGTGTGTGAGGGGGCGCCCATTAAGGGCAAGGAAGAGAGAGAGAAATTCATTTCTCATGGTTCTTGTGTTCTTGAGAGGAGAAGAGGAGAGCTTGGGAGCTAGAGCAAGGGGAGAGCTAGGGATTCGAGATCTTCGTCGTGTTTTCTTCGAATCCAGGTAAGAGAGTAGATTTCATATTCGTGGGTGGCCCGAGGAAGCGGAGAATGTCGATTTCTCCTCACCCGAACTTCCTCCACCCCATTTTCGTTTTAGCTTAGAACGGATTTTCTTGATGGAAATCGTTCCTAAGGTTCTTAATATGTTTAACATGCTTGTAACATGATTAATGAACGGAAATAATGGTTAAAACGAGTTTTCTAATGGATTAAACTCAAGAACTTTGTGTTCTTGAGAGTTTTGATGAAAAAGTGTCAATCTTTACTTTTTCGATGTTTATGGCGTAGATCTGAGAAATGAACTGTCCTTTTGTGTTTATCTATGTTTGTTGAGCTTGAATACAAACTCTTTTGGGATTTATAACATGAAAAATGGGATTTTTGGGCGTTTTTGTGTAGAAAACGCATATTTTTCCGCCTAAAACGCAATAATTTCCGCCTGAAACGGCAGATCAGTGAGCAGCCAACCTTTCAGGTTTTTCTGCGCCTCAGGCGTAAAAATCTGCGCCTCAGGCGTAAAGTTCCGCCCCGGGCGTAAATATTTCCGCCCCAGGCGTAAATGCTGCAGATTTCACCAATTTTTCATCTGCTGTCTTCCTTTGCATGTATTTTCAATCAGTGTCTTATTCTTACATGATTGTTGATGCTTGTTGATGATTGTTGATGCTTGTTGATGCTTATAATGATTGTTAATCATGTATGAAGTATAAATGAAGAATATTAAGGTGTTAATCAACTTAATAAAGAAGGATATTAGAGTATGTTATTCTAAGAAAGAAGTATATCGAATTATGTTATTCGATAAAGAAGGATATTAAGGTATAGTGTTATCTTAATAAAGACGAACGTTGGATAGTGTTCCACGTTATTGTTGATGGGCTATATGCCATAGTTGTTGATGGATATATTCATGAGTTTTGAGTGCATGCATCATGAATATTTAGGGATATTGGCTTGTCCAATAAAGAAGGATATCGAACTATATTTGTTTGATAAAGAAGGATATTAGAGGTGAGATACTCTAATAAAGAAGATGGTACCACATGCATTAGAGGTGTCTAGAGGACATAACATGAATGTGAAGCATTAGATTGCATTAGGGATTATGTGTGCATTTTATTATAAATGATGTTTGACACATACTTGGTAAATGTTGATTGTTAATCCGTATGTGAGGAACAGAGTCCGTCATGACTATAAAATGAACAGCGCAGAGTCCGTCATGACTATAAAATGAACAACGCAGAGTCCGTCATGACTATAAAATGAACAACGCAGGGTCCGTCATGACCATAATCTGAACAATGTATTTGTGGTGTTAGATTACATTAGGAACTTTATGTATATCCCTAATTGTAATTGAGTTATGAGATATTTGTTGATGTTTTGGTATTGTCCGAGACGACGTGAAACTATATGTTTGGTGTATTTTGTGAATGATTGATTATGTAATAAATGAAGTATATGCATGATATATGAATATGCATGAATGATGGTGATGTATATAATGTATGATTATGCATGTTTTTATGAAGAAGTGTTTAAGTACCATTTACTTACACTTATATTTTGAGTATGTTATCTAACTCTCTTTTATGTGTTATGTGCTGGACCGTTGGGGGTCCAGATTGGCAGGTTTTTGTGGTATTCGATGTCGAGTCGTCGGTGAAGCTCTGCTCTGATTGTGACACGGGGAAGGGTTTTATATTGTATATAAAGTCTATTGTCTAGGTTGTTTTGTATAATCAATAAATACATTATTTGATTCAAAGATTTGTATAAACACTGTTTTTACTAATTAATTACATTAGTATTATTTTGATAGAGGAGTGTAATACTCGAACCGATATTCAATAAATTAATTGTGATTTTCCGTTGCGTATTTTGAAAAAGATTTTACTAAAGGTAGAAATATATAAATAATGGGTTTGGGTGTTACAATTGGTATCAGAGCCTGGTTGTCTTCGGACTGTGTGGGTTATGTGTCGATCAGAGCAGGTCTGTGCAGTCAGACCAAGTGAGTATTGTGTGTCAGTCGTGTTTGTCTAACAATTTTGTTGTGTTTGTTTTGTGAAATCACTTATGTTGTTCATTTAGGAACTATGAGTGGTGTGAATTGGATTAATCGATCCATTCTTTTGTTGAGTAGTGGTGTGAGTGCTATACTTCTATGTTTATAATAGTTGTATATGCTTAGTGTTTAACCTTTGTGTAGTTTAAACTTGATGGATTGATGCTTATTTGCTAATTGTTGATGATCCGGCATGATGTAAAACTGCATGTGAAGATCCGGCATGATATAAAACTGCATGCGGTAATGATTTGAAATAATTTTAAAAACTAATATTATTTCTTGAAGATTTTGGTGAAAATAAAGAGTTATTTTCTTTTGAATAAGTGAAAATTAATTTTCAAAATGGTGAGAAGAGTAGGATATTAATGTGTCCTGGTATGTGTTTGTTATATGTTTGTTTATAACATGTGCTAGATGATTACTAGGCATTTAAATTGCTATGCGTTTTATGAGTACAAACATGAAGACCTCATAATTCTATGACGTGATTGTTGATGCATGATTCTAATTGTGCTTTCAAGTCTATAATGATGTTATATGCTTGATGTTTTGGATTTTGTGGATTAGTGAGTCGAGAAAACGAGAGTTTAGTGAGCGTAAGTTCAAAACCGTAGCAGAGCACCCAGATTTTTTGGATGTGCTCGCTAGGCGAAGAATGAACCTCGCTGAGTCTCGCTAAGTCTTGCTAAATCCTGTGAATGTTTTTGACTTGTCTCGTCGGGAGCTCGCTAGCTTTTGCTAAGCGAGGGAGCCAGACAAGAAAGTTATTTTGTTGATGTCTTGTTCTGAGTTGATTGAATGTGAGATTCTTGCCTTCTTGTGTTTGCTAGGGCTAGAATAAATGTGAATATGAATTGTTGCTATGCAATATTCATTTTCTTGTGTTGTTTGATTTCCTAACTTTGAAAAGTGAGGGAAGTATAGGTTACTTGGATGCTTGCATGAATTTGTGTTAGTGTTTAGGTATCGTGGGTTAGGTTTTGCCCTGTATGCGACATGCGTGTAAATGATGTCGATACTAGTTTCTTCTTTTGGGAAGAATGTGTTTAGAGACGATAGAACCGTTAGGTGTGAGCACCGGAAGTTCTAGTGGAAGAGTACGAGTGAGTTTGAGATAAGTGGGGGAGAAGGTTATATCCCTCTGAGATGTTTCGAACGTGAGAAGATGAGATGAGTAGAGATGTTCTTGAAGCGGAATATTCAGGAAGTGGTGACGTTGTTCGAAGTGGAATGGATGGGAACAACAAGTTGTGAGAAACTATTAGAAGAGGATGTTGTCGGACCAAGTGTTTCGCCGTAAGGCGTTAGTGAGATTGGTTAAGTAAGATGAAGAGCATTCGGGACGATCAAGGATCGTGTGTTGCACTAAAAGTATGGAGGCGTGTTTTGTGAACCAAAGTTGAAGTATCTGTTTGATTGAAATGAGTCGAATATGAAGAAGAGGGAGTGATTAAGACTCTTGGGAGGTGATGATTTTGAAGTAAGTTGTCATCCAAGTGGATCGGATGTTGTAGCGGATTCTTGAGTAAGAAGATTTACGTGAGTCGTGCATATGGTAGTATGTGGAATTGGTTGAACAATTTGGAATTCTAAGTCTAGTGTGTGAAGTGATTTTCAGAAGAGATTTGAGAAGCTTAGAGAAAGAGATGTGGAGATTAGTGAACCATTGGTGTTAATTAATCGATGAAGGGAAGTAGGTTTTAAAGTAAATAAGAATGGAATTGAGAAATATCATAATAGGATTGGTATGTTTGTTGAATCGTTGGAAGTAAGGACTGTATGAGTAGTCGAGTTTATTCGAAGATAGAAGTAGGATAACAATTCGAAAGATTTTGTGAGAGGCTTGCCGAAGAAAGGGTAATTGGATTTGGATAATGACAAGGCAATTTGTGTCGAAGTTGAATGAGATCCTAGAAGTGGAGATGAAGCTAAAAGAGAGGTATCATTTTTGAATGATGAAGAATAAGAAAGTTAGCCGTTGGAGAACGTGTTGAGAATGAGTAGTATGAGGTCATGTTGGAAGTGACTTGTGTTAGGTGAGAATTTGCGAAAAGGATTACCGCACATATGAGTAGATGTTGTGTTTGAGCACATATAGTAAGGAGTTGAAGGTGATGCCTAAGGTAAGTGTCAGAGAGCATTTGGTAGTGCCCACAAGATAAGAGTGAGTAAGTATTTGCTAAGGAATTTGGATTCATGGAATGGAAGAGTCGGTAGAGACTAGTTTTGTTAGATGCATCGTGGATGTTGATGAGGTATGGTCACAATCGGTGACAATGAAGTAAAGGATTTTAAATTGTTTCATCATGGATGATGAAACGGTAGTGACTTGGTGCATAACTTAAAATGTATTTGGACGAGAATTTTGGAAATTTTCTAGAGATGTCATATTGGGATTAGACAAGGAGTCATGAGTAAGAATACTAAGACAAAGGTCGATTAGAATTTAATGGATGGGATTAGATCGTATGACGAGTATTTGGAGCTTTGTGGATTTAATTCGATGAGTGAATAAACGGAGAAGAGTGTGCTTGTTGCAATACAAGATGTTGGGGAACATGGATAGATGGAGTGTGAGAGAATTGAAGATGTTGTTGGAATCAACGAGATAGAGGTTATGATCGTTTGGAGAACCAATTTTAGGTGGTAGCCTAATTTTGAAGTAGCGAATTGCTAAGGGATTAAGGAGAAGTGGTATTGGAAAATGTTGCGTTAAGGAATGCAAATGTTGGTTGAGAGATTACTTAGGAACGGAATAGTCGTGTTGGGATTCGACTCAATGATTGGAGATATGTGAGAAAAGGAATTTGACGGTTAGAGACGGTAGTTTTTAGCTTGTGTCAATGAAGTTTGAGAATGTTGGTCATCAAGTGATTGTTGGAATTGAACTATCAAGTGATAAGTTGGAATAAGATTCGAATATGAATAAGTGATGTAACACGGTTAAGTGATTCATGAGGGAATCAGAGAATTATGGAGTTGTGGAAGTATTCCACGGAAGTATCTTTCGGAGAGTTCGATTGGTTATACCTGTTTTGGGGTAGAGTTGTGAGTACCGTAGAATATGAATCTATGGATGTTTCGTGTGGAGTGGACGTTTTAGCGGTTTGATAAGAATGGTTTATGCCGATATCATGATTGTTGAATATTTATCGACAAATTGAGGAACTGGCCGTCCTTGATCTCTTGTTGATAAATGGACAAAAATTGTGTTGGATGGGATAAACTAATTTTGTCAAACTTGGTAATGTGCAGTGTTTTGAACGTTTCATTGGAGGGTCGGATACAGGAGTTATCCAGAGTTGTTTTAGTAGCGTAATTTTCGAGGGCGAAAATCTTTTAAGTGGGGGAGAGTTGTAACGACCCAATTTTCATATTAATAATTTTTATGTGTTAAAATATTTTATTAACGTGGAATTTTAATTAAGTTAATAACTTGAGTTATTTATCGAATACTTTAGTTATTAAGCGAGTAGAGTGAGTTAACGCGTTATTGGGCCAAGCCAATTGGGCTTGAGGCCCAATGGGCCTTGAGTGTGTGTGAGGGGGCGCCCATTAAGGGCAAGGAAGAGAGAGAGAAATTCATTTCTCATGGTTCTTGTGTTCTTGAGAGGAGAAGAGGAGAGCTTGGGAGCTAGAGCAAGGGGAGAGCTAGGGATTCGAGATCTTCGTCGTGTTTTCTTCGAATCCAGGTAAGAGAGTAGATTTCATATTCGTGGGTGGCCCGAGGAAGGGGAGAATGTCGATTTCTCCTCACCCGAACTTCCTCCACCCCATTTTCGTTTTAGCTTAGAACGGATTTTCTTGATGGAAATCGTTCCTAAGGTTCTTAATATGTTTAACATGCTTGTAACATGATTAATGAACGGAAATAATGGTTAAAACGAGTTTTCTAATGGATTAAACTCAAGAACTTTGTGTTCTTGAGAGTTTTGATGAAAAAGTGTCAATCTTTACTTTTTCGATGTTTATGGCGTAGATCTGAGAAATGAACTGTCCTTTTGTGTTTATCTATGTTTGTTGAGCTTGAATACAAACTCTTTTGGGATTTATAACATGAAAAATGGGATTTTTGGGCGTTTTTGTGTAGAAAACGCATATTTTTCCGCCTAAAACGCAATAATTTCCGCCTGAAACGGCAGATCAGTGAGCAGCCAACCTTTCAGGTTTTTCTGCGCCTCAGGCGTAAAAATCTGCGCCTCAGGCGTAAAGTTCCGCCCCGGGCGTAAATATTTCCGCCCCAGGCGTAAATGCTGCAGATTTCACCAATTTTTCATCTGTTGTCTTCCTTTGCATGTATTTTCAATCAGTGTCTTATTCTTACATGATTGTTGATGCTTGTTGATGATTGTTGATGCTTGTTGATGCTTATAATGATTGTTAATCATGTATGAAGTATAAATGAAGAATATTAAGGTGTTAATCAACTTAATAAAGAAGGATATTAGAGTATGTTATTCTAATAAAGAAGTATATCGAATTATGTTATTCGATAAAGAAGGATATTAAGGTATAGTGTTATCTTAATAAAGACGAACGTTGGATAGTGTTCCACGTTATTGTTGATGGGCTATATGCCATAGTTGTTGATGGATATATTCATGAGTTTTGAGTGCATGCATCATGAATATTTAGGGATATTGGCTTGTCCAATAAAGAAGGATATCGAACTATATTTGTTTGATAAAGAAGGATATTAGAGGTGAGATACTCTAATAAAGAAGATGGTACCACATGCATTAGAGGTGTCTAGAGGACATAACATGAATGTGAAGCATTAGATTGCATTAGGGATTATGTGTGCATTTTATTATAAATGATGTTTGACACATACTTGGTAAATGTTGATTGTTAATCCGTATGTGAGGAACAGAGTCCGTCATGACTATAAAATGAACAGCGCAGAGTCCGTCATGACTATAAAATGAACAACGCAGAGTCCGTCATGACTATAAAATGAACAACGCAGGGTCCGTCATGACCATAATCTGAACAATGTATTTGTGGTGTTAGATTACATTAGGAACTTTATGTATATCCCTAATTGTAATTGAGTTATGAGATATTTGTTGATGTTTTGGTATTGTCCGAGACGACGTGAAACTATATGTTTGGTGTATTTTGTGAATGATTGATTATGTAATAAATGAAGTATATGCATGATATATGAATATGCATGAATGATGGTGATGTATATGTATAATGTATGATTATGCATGTTTTTATGAAGAAGTGTTTAAGTACCATTTACTTACACTTATATTTTGAGTATGTTATCTAACTCTCTTTTATGTGTTATGTGCTGGACCGTTGGGGGTCCAGATTGGCAGGTTTTTGTGGTATTCGATGTCGAGTCGTCGGTGAAGCTCTGCTCTGATTGTGACACGGGGAAGGGTTTTATATTGTATATAAAGTCTATTGTCTAGGTTGTTTTGTATAATCAATAAATACATTATTTGATTCAAAGATTTGTATAAACACTGTTTTTACTAATTAATTACATTAGTATTATTTTGATAGAGGAGTGTAATACTCGAACCGATATTCAATAAATTAATTGTGATTTTCCGTTGCGTATTTTGAAAAAGATTTTACTAAAGGTAGAAATATATAAATAATGGGTTTGGGTGTTACATAGAATGACGAAGAAGACGAGTGTTCTTCATTCTTTGTCGCCAAATACCCAGATCCCTAAATCCCAAATCCCTAATTCTCTTTGAAATCCCTAAATCCCAAATCCCTAAATCGTTTTTGAAATCTGGCACGCAGTGAACACAATGCTGCACAGGATGCTATAGCATATGTTGCAGCAAGACAGTCGCAGAACACAGTAAATAAATAAATAAATTGCAGAACAATAAATAACGCAGATAATTGTTAACCCAGTTCAGTGCAACGTCACCTACTCTGGGGGATACCAATCCAGGAATGAATCCACTATAATAGCTCTAGTTCAAAGCCCTCGACCAACACCCGGTACTTGACTTATCACCTAGACACTACCCGTGCAATCCTACCTAAGAACCTCTTAGATAATGAGACCCCGTCCCAAATTCCCTCTAACAACACATACCATGTTGCTGTCAATAATAACGATCAAGATGGAGACACTCTCCTAGAAACTAGACCACACTCTTGCTTAAAAGCTCTTGAGTGAATCACACACACTAACTCCGTGCTTCAAAGCTTAGGAGCAGCTTACAATAAACAACACAAACACAGTCCTAAACTTGCATCAGATTGACACAAGAAAGGCTGACAAAAGACACAAACTCTAAACCCTAAAAACTCACACTTTGTAAAGAACACGGTTTAGAATACATGAGTAGAATAGCTTGAGGCTTCACATATTTATAGTCTTCAATTGTCTTGATGGGCAAGCTAGGTCTTCAGACAAATACAGCTGTAGGAATTGTGGCCAACCCTAAATTATTTCCAGAAATATAATTCATGTTGTACCAAACAAAAAAAACGCCAAAAATATAATATAATTATATTTTTGTTTTAAATAACATTCCTTCAGCCGACTTCAATAAAACTTGCTGAGCAAGGCTCGTTTTGCCTAGACGCACGTGCCTGAATATATAATTGAAGCAAATCTTGACTCAGATTTGAAATAAAAATTCTGCACGAAAACAGAGCTTCAGTATGCTGTACTATAATGCTACAGCATCTCAGTCCAGCATCTGGCTGGTTGGCTTTTGCAAAATGTAGCCAATCAAAACACCAACAATCTCCCCCTTTGGCAAATTTTGGCTAAAACAACCTTAGGCCAGTGCATAGAGAGATACAGTCTAAACTTTCCTTCGAGTCAACATAAGCACACAACTAGGAAAGAAAGTAGAACGATGCTAAGCTATTTAAACTTTCATTCGAGTCAACATACGCACACAACTAGGAAAGAGAGTAAAGAAATTCATCAGATGAATAGATAGCTAGACGTAAGCATCAGAGGCATGCAACAGCGGAACATAACACATCTTAGCCTCAAAGTACAGATAGAGAGAAATAAACTCTCACATAGTGGATTCAAGATCGGAGAAATAAACTCCTTAAAATTTAAGCAACGCCACAGAGAACAGGAAAAATAAATTCCTATATAAGCATGCATATTAGTAGTAGAAAAATAAATTCTACCTACTCCCCCTCAATATATGCATAAACTTCACTCCCCCTCAACATATACATTTCACACAACATGCTATACTAGATGCTATAGCATTGTTCATCACATCATGCATAACATATTACTCCCCCTTTTTAGCCATAAATTCTGACAAATAAAGTCAGTATCACATAGTAGGAGCAAAATACATATTTCCACAGAGTTATCAGATCATAGAGAACATAGAGTGCAGAGAGAATCAGAGCATAGGAACTCATAAAGTGCATATACAAACCATCAGGGCATAGAAAACCTGGAGTATCGGACCCAAAAGACATGGATTATGCATGTTACAATCCAGAGAGCATCAGGTCGTAGCCCAACAAATTAAAATCCAAAAGGACATGCAAATAAAGCATAAGCAGGTCGCATAGAAGGACTTGCTTCAGAGTCCTCCTCCTCTACCTCAGTATCACCACCTGCAATATCATTAAGAACACCAGGATTGACATTGAAAGAACACCTTGAGGTCAACAGTCATTTGCTTCCTAGGCAAAACATCAGTTTGACTGGTTGACAGATGATGCAACACAGTCTGCAGCATGTGTACCCTCAAAGAGTCTAAAATCAAAAGATAGATCACAACCTCTCTTATCACACATCAGTGTAGGGAAGGCTATAGTCATCTTCACAGCACATGACTTACCATGCAGAACAGTTTCATCAAAAATATAAGAACCAAAGTCAAAAGGTGATCTGGTTCCTACAACATATATAAACCGAGCCAAACCTGTAGCAACAATATTGGAATGAGTAGTTGGAGCCCAGTTGCAGTTTTCATCAATCCAACTGCATTAATCAAATCAACAAGCTTTTGGCATTGTAAAAAAAACTTCACTTAAATTCCTTTCCAGAGCAAGCCTTCTTTTTATCACAAATTTCCACCTGTCAACATTTTCAAAAACGATGAAAGGAAATGTTGTCAATGGGTACAGGGGATACATCTTGAGGGATCCTCTTTTTCTTCACAGACTTCTTTGAGGATGCTGCAGGCGATGCAGTAGCATGTTGGTCTTCCTCAAACTCTGAATCACTAGAGGAAATAGTCTTCCTCCTCAAAAGCTTCTTCTTTGGCTCAGAGGGCCTAGTAATCTTACTCCACTGTCTTTTAAGACCATAGATTTTCTTTTCCTTGGCAGTCTTGACAGGAACATTAGAAACAGCTACACCTTTACCAGCATTGCTCATTAACCTCCTAGTACTAGAAGCAGGAGTCCTCTCAGTAAGGTTGAGATTGTCCACATAAATAACATTTGAATCTTTCTCAGCAGATTCATCAACATCCAAAGGAACAAACACAGTTTTACCACTATCATCAACATAAGGGATCACATAGATATCATGAACAAAAACATTATCAGTAGTAGTTGCTTCAGAACCCTTTTCTTTGTCAAGAACAATAACATCATCTGGAGACTCGGGTATCACGATGTTATCCAAATTTTCCCGTGCTGCAGATGTTGTAGCATCATGTGCAGCATCTTTCTCAGGAACACTCTTCTTGACATGTTCCAACACAAAGTCATCTTTGACCTCAGTTGGAGCGCTAATATCATTACCAACAAATGTTAAACACAACAGGGGAGAACACCACATAACTTTCTCTGACAAATACTTTCTCACCACAAGAAACATCCTTATCATCAATAAACACACAATTCTTACCAATCTTCAGATGTTTCAACATTACCCATAACAGCGTGCATTACTAAATAAGTTGAAGAGAAAACTGCACGCCACACTTGCAATAATTGCTATAACTCTTCAGATAGGCAAATCCCAAGTTTGCCTCGCAATTTTTCAAATTGGACCGCATCTAGAGCCTTAGTAAAAATATCAGCCAATTGTTCTTCAGTTGAAATATGCTCAAGAGTCACAATACCTTCTTCAACTAGGTCTCTAATAAAGTGGTGCCTAATATCAATATGCTTCGTCCTGCTATGTTGGATAGGATTCTTTGAAATATTGATGGCACTAAGATTGTCACAGTACAATGCCATAGCATCTTGTACCACATTGTACTCCAGCAACATTTGTTTCATCCATAATAGCTGAGAGCAGCTACTACCAGCAGCTATGTACTCTGCTTCAGCTGTAGATAAAGATACACAATTCTGTTTCTTGCTGAACCAAGATATAAGGTTGTTGCCCAAAAAGAAACAAGCTCCTGAGGTGCTTTTTCTATCATCTGCACAACCTGCCCAATCAGCATCACAATATCCTACTAGCATAGAGTTCTCACCATGAGTATACAAGATCCCATAATCACATGTACCATTCACATACTTCAAAATTCTTTTCACTTGAGCAAGATGACTCATCTTTGGCTCAGCTTGGTACCTAGCACATACTCCTACAGCAAAAGTAATATCAGGCCTGCTGGCTGTAAGGTATAATAAGCTTCCTATCATGCTTCTATAAAGGCTTTGATCTACATCAACTCCCTTTTCATCTTTGGTAAGCTTTAAATGGGTTGCTGCAGGTGTTCTTTTATGAGCAGCACTTTCCATACCAAACTTCTTCACTATATTTCTTGCATACTTGCTTTGGGAGATAAAAATAGTATCTTCCATCTGCTTTACTTGGAGCCCAAGAAAGTAGGTTAGTTCACCTACAAGACTCATCTCAAACTCAGACTGCATTTGCTGCACGAAATGCTGTACCATCTCACTAGACATTCCTCCAAAGACAATGTCATCAACATAGATTTGTGCTATTAGAAATTTGCCTTGATCTTCTTTCACAAATAGAGTCTTGTCATTTCCTCCTTTCCTGTAGCCTTGACTAATAAGGAACTCAGTCAATCTTTCATACCATGCTCGAGGTGCTTGTTTTAATCCATATAGAGCTTTCTTTAATTTGTAAACATGATTTGGAAAGCTTGGATCAACAAACCCCTTTGGTTGTTCCACATACACTTCTTCATTTAAGTACCCATTGAGGAAGGCACTTTTCACATCCATTTGGAATAACTTGAATTTTAGAATGCATGCCACTCCTAGAAGTAATCTAATGGATTCAAGACGAGCAACCGGAGCAAAAGTCTCATCAAAATCTATCCCTTCAATCTGTGAGTATCCTTGTGCAACCAGCCTTGCCTTGTTTCTGGTCACAGTTCCACTTTCATCAGACTTGTTCTTGTAGACCCATTTGGTACCAATTACATTTGCATTTTCAGGTATAGGAACCAAGTCCCAAACTTCATTCCTCTTGAACTGATTTAGCTCTTCTTGCATAGCATTTATCCAGAACTCATCAGTCAGAGCTTCCTTCACATTTTTTGGCTCAAATTTAGACACAAAACAAGCATTAGTAACTAAGTCAAGTGTCCTTCTAGTAGTAATTCCTTGATTGGGATTACCAATAATCAGGTCTGTAGGGTGATTCTTTTGAGTACGAGTAGAAGGTCCTTTCTTTGGAGTAGCAGAGATTTGTTCAGGTGCAGTAACCTCTGTATCATTCTTGGATTCATTAGTAATTTCACAATCTACACCACCTGTTATAGATGTTGTAGCATCTTCTGTATCATCTTCAGCAGTTTCACTTGAGGTGTCATCTATTACCACATTTATAGACTCCATCATGGTTTTGGTTCTATTATTATATACTCTGTAGGCTCTACTATTTGTTGAGTATCCCAAGAATATGCCCTCATCACTTTTAGGGTCCATTTTGGTTCTTGGTTCTCTATCAGACAAGATGTAGCATTTACTACCAAACACATGGAAGTGCTTAACAGTAGGTTTCCTCTCTTTCCATAATTCGTACAGAGTAGTTGTAGTTCCAGATCTCAGGGTGACACGATTATGAATATAGCAGGCAGTATTCATAGCTTCTGCCCAAAAACCATGTGAAAGCTTCTTTGCATGTAACATTACCCTTGCTGACTCTTGTATAGTTCTATTTTTCCTTTCTACTACACCATTTTGTTGTGGTGTAATGGGAGATGAGAATTCATGTATGATGCCTTCAGAGGCACAAAAGTCAGAGAACTTGGAGTTTTCAAACTCCTTACCATGATCACTCCTGATCCTTAATACAACATTGTTTTTCTCCCTTTGAAGTTGAATACATAGATCTTTGAATACATCAAAGGTTTCTGATTTCTTTCTAATAAAATTTATCCAGGTGTATCTAGAAAAGTCATCAACAACAACATATGCGTACCTTTTTCCTCCTAAGCTTTCAGTTTGCATAGGACCCATCAAGTCCATGTGTAGAAGTTCAAGAACTCTGGTGGTGGTAAGATGCTGCAGCTTTGGGTGAGGCATCTTGGTTTGTTTTCCAATTTGACAATCTCCACATATGCTACCTTCTTCAATTTTGAGGTTTGGTAGTCCTCTGATGGCTTCTTTAGATATTGCTTTCTTCATGCTTCTTAGATTAAGATGGCCAAGCTTTTGGTGCCACAGTTTTACTTCATCTTCTTTAGTGATTAAGCATGTTGACATATTTGCTTCTTCTTGAGGAACCCATAGATAGCAGTTGTCTTTTGATCTGACACCTTTCATCAAAATCTCACCTTCGTTATTTGTAACCAAACATTCAGACTTGGTGAAGTTTACTTTCATTCCTTGGTCACATAGTTGACTAATACTTATCAAATTTGCAGTCAATCCTCTTACTAACAACACATTGTTTAGTTTAGGCAAGCTATTACTTCTGAGCTCCCCTATCCCAACAATTTCTCCTTTTGCACCATCACCAAAGGTTACAAAGCTGGTTGAAAAAGACTTTATACCAACAAGAAATTTACTTATTCCGGTCATGTGTCTTGAACAGCCACTATCAAAGTACCAGTCTTCCCTTGATGAAGCTCTAAGTGATGTGTGAGCAATCAGAGCAGTAGTCTCTTTTTCAGGTTGAGTTGTATCACTTTTCTTCTCATTTTCACCTTTAGGTTTCCATTCTTGTTGAGTAGAGGCAGTTGTGGAAACAGGTTTATGCTGAGGACGTCTGTTAGGGTACCCATATAGTTTGTAGCAGTAAGGCCTTATGTGCCCTTTTCTACCACAGTAATGACATCTCCACGCATGGTGTTTTCTTCTATTTCTTGACATGGAATGCTGCTGATGATGCTGCGGCTTTTGATAAGGCATCCTTTGCTTTTGAGTTTCTCTAGGATCCATATACATGAGGTCAGGACTATATTTTTTGAATTTGTTGACATTCTCATAGCTAAGCCCAATATTTCTAGGCTTTCGAACATTTTTCTCTAAGATTTCCTCCAGTTGACCATCAGCCTTATGAAGTTTGTCAAGATGCTCATCATCTTTATACAACATGTCAGAGAATTTTCTCAACCGCCAAATGTCAGCATTTAATTTTTCAATGACTTCCTTAGCTTCTTCAAGATCAGAGGACAGATAATTTACCTTTTTTTGAAGTTCCTCCATCTTTGAGATATTCTCAAATTTTTCTGCTTTTAACTCATTGATGGTTACCTTTTGTTTCTCAATAACCCTGCAGATTTCAAGATCAGAGGATAGATAATTTATCTTCTTTTGAAGTTCCTCCATCTTTGAGATATTCTCAGATTTTTCTGCTTTTAACTCATTGATGGTTATCTTTTGTTTCTCAATAACCCTGCAGATTTCTTCACTCTTAAGACAAAGTTCCTTGTAGGATTCAGCAAGCTCTTCATAGGTTACCTCTCCATCATCAGATTCTGTATCAGATGTAACAATACCTGTTAAGACTGAGATATGTTTAGCAGTTACAGATGCTGTATCATCTTCTGAGTCATCATCCTCAGACCAACTGACAGTTAGCCCTTTCTCTGTTCTCTTCTGATATGTTGGACACTCAGGTCTGATGTGGCCATATCCTTCACATTCATGACATCGAATGTTTCTGTTTAAGCTTGATTTTTCTTCACCTTTTGGTTTTCCTTGATTTTCATTGCTGCGCATAGTGCCTGGAGCATTGTTTTTGAAATTTGATCTGGGTCTCTTATCCATTCGTTTCAGAACTTTGTTGAATTGTTTTCCCAATAACACCATGGCCTCAGAGATACTCTCATTAGATTCTTCTTCATCCTCCAGTTCTTCTTCATTATTTTTAGATGAGAAGGCAATGCTCTTATTTTTCTTTTCACTTCTTCCATTTGCAACACTTTCATAAGTTTGGAGTGATCCAACCAGTTCATCCAGCTTCATCTGAGATATGTTTTTGGCTTCTTCCATAGCTGTGACTTTCATATCAAATTTCTTTGGAAGTGATCTAAGCATTTTTCTTACTAACTTTTCTTCGGGAATTTTCTCACCCAAAGCATCAAATTGATTATCATAGTCTAGAATAGTCATATGAAAATCTTGAATTGTTTCCTCCTCCTTCATACGTAAATTTTCAAACTGAGTAGTAAGAATCTGTAATTTAGACATCTTTACCTGAGGAGTACCTTCATGAACAGTTTCAAGAATCTTCCATGCTTCCTTGGCTGAGACACATTTTTTGATCAGTTTGAAAATGTGTTTGTCTACCCCATTGTATAATGCATATAATGCTTTTGAGTTTCCCAAAGCAAGCTCATTTTCTTCTTTAGACCAGTCCTCCTCAGCTTTTAGTTCAAGTGTTGGCTTTCCATCCTTGTCCATGACCACAGGGGGGTCCCATCCTTTCAGAACAGCTTTCCAAGTTTTGCTATCCATAGATTTTAGGAAAGCAATCATGCGTGATTTCCAATAATCATAGTTGGAGACACCAACTAGAAGCGGTGGTCTGCTTACAAGCCCTCCTTCTTTGTCCATGTTGCCAGAAAGGGTGCCTGCTCACCCTATAACCAGAAAGGGTGCCTGCTCTGATACCAATTGAAATCTGGCACGCAGTGAACACAATGCTGCACAGGATGCTATAGCATATGTTGCAGCAAGACAGTCGCAGAACACAGTAAATAAATAAATAAATTGCAGAACAATAAATAACGCAGATAATTGTTAACCCAGTTCAGTGCAACGTCACCTACTCTGGGGGATACCAATCCAGGAATGAATCCACTATAATAGCTCTAGTTCAAAGCCCTCGACCAACACCCGGTACTTGACTTATCACCTAGACACTACCCGTGCAATCCTACCTAAGAACCTCTTAGATAATGAGACCCCGTCCCAAATTCCCTCTAACAACACATACCATGTTGCTGTCAATAATAACGATCAAGATGGAGACACTCTCCTAGAAACTAGACCACACTCTTGCTTAAAAGCTCTTGAGTGAATCACACACACTAACTCCGTGCTTCAAAGCTTAGGAGCAGCTTACAATAAACAACACAAACACAGTCCTAAACTTGCATCAGATTGACACAAGAAAGGCTGACAAAAGACACAAACTCTAAACCCTAAAAACTCACACTTTGTAAAGAACACGGTTTAGAATACATGAGTAGAATAGCTTGAGGCTTCACATATTTATAGTCTTCAATTGTCTTGATGGGCAAGCTAGGTCTTCAGACAAATACAGCTGTAGGAATTGTGGCCAACCCTAAATTATTTCCAGAAATATAATTCATGTTGTACCAAACAAAAAAAACGCCAAAAATATAATATAATTATATTTTTGTTTTAAATAACATTCCTTCAGCCGACTTCAATAAAACTTGCTGAGCAAGGCTCGTTTTGCCTAGACGCACGTGCCTGAATATATAATTGAAGCAAATCTTGACTCAGATTTGAAATAAAAATTCTGCACGAAAACAGAGCTTCAGTATGCTGTACTATAATGCTACAGCATCTCAGTCCAGCATCTGGCTGGTTGGCTTTTGCAAAATGTAGCCAATCAAAACACCAACAGTTTTCATTGTTCTTCACAGCAAACCGTTATTTTGAATTTGAAAACGACCATCTAATCTTTATTTCTTTTCACAGGAATCAAAGGAACTTAGGAGAATTCTGCATCAACAGGTAAGGGTTTGAACTATCTCACTATTTAGATGCCATATATACTACCCTTTGGTTTCCTCTCATGTTTGGATTCCATGACTGAATCCTAACTGTGTGTTATTGATGTGGCTAAAAAATTAGTAATATAGAAAGTAGGATGATGACCTTTGTAGTTAAATGAGTTTAATTCTTAGTTCAAAGAAAACGAGGCAGGGGGTTTGATACTGAGGCTTGGGTAGTTTAGGATGATAATATACATAATCTTGGTTTAGTTCTTATAAATTAAATTATAATAATTGGAGTAATAAGAGTTATATCACTGGTTTGCCATTGGATATTGTTGAGTCAATTTGTTTATCAAGTGTGTAGTAGCTTTGGAATAGTACTTGTATGTAGGAATTATTTGTTTATCAAATTTGAGCAACAATACAAATTAAGTAACGAAAAGCGTGAAGTGATGTTTCATAGGTACAAGTACACTACAAAACTTTGTACGATACGGATATGAGAATACTAAAAATTTAAAAAACTTAAGGTATGGATACTTTAATCGAAAAAATGAGTTTTGTTATTGTTGGAACAAATGTGTAAACATTGATGTGAAGTAAACTTTTAGAAGTCCCACGTAGGAGATATTTCATACAACACCGGTGTTTATATAATGGAGGTATGACAAAAGGAGTGTTCCCCCAAAGGGTATTTTGTTTGGCCCAGATATGAGACTAATTAACATAATTGAAACAAGACACAAACTAATTAATGTTCTTAATAACTCAATAATATAAATTGAAACACCAAATCAAACAAACTAATTAAATAGGATTAAGATTATGATCAACTTCATGGTGATCAAGGCTTAATTTTCCCTTCATTGGCCATCTTGAAAAGGTGAGCTTGTGTTGCAGCAGCCTTGTTGGAGTGAAGTGATGATGCAAACCTTTCCCTAACTTGGTCAGTTGTGTAAGGGAATTTGTGGTTCACCAAGGAGTTGAGGAAGGAAGCGGTGCCTTCTCTGTAGAGTTCTCCTAATCCATCAGTTCTTGTGTTGGAAAGTGCTTGTGGTAAGGTTAATCCAGGACTAAAACCTGGAAGACTGGTCACACCAAATGCATGCCCCACATTTCCCCACCAACCTAGAATTCCCAATATGATTTGGGGATGTGTCCTCCAGTAGCTGAAAATCACACAAAAGTTAATATATTATTAGTATGTTCTTGAGCTCGATACCAAATTTTTTAAAAAAAATTATTAAAATTGGTAGTAACTCTGTCTCTATATATTAACCCTTTTTAGAAAGCACGGGGTAATCGGAAAAAAATAATATTACATAGATTAAACCGAAATTCCATAACATTACAGAGTAAATACAACTTAACCCTACGATTATAATTATATGATATGACTTTAATGTTTGAAAATGACAGAATACTATTTACCCCTTTTATTTATATTGATTTACAATTATAATTATATTATATGATAAGACTTAAATGTTTGAAAATGACAGAAGAAACGTTCTTTTTATGGAGAGAAAGACACAACATAGGTCCATTAGTTACACTAAAATTAAATGTTTCTTTTGTTTTTCTAACAAAAAATAAGACATCATGTTATTTGAAACATAGTACTATATTTTATGGTTGGTAAGATAACATTAACAATGTGATGTGTTGTGAAAGTAACTTACTTGCATGTGCCAGTGAAGGGAGAAGTGAAAGGAAGGAAAGGTGGTGAAGGGATAGTAGGAGTGCCAGGGTCAATTGGTGTGGATGGAGATGGTGGTGTCAAAGTGATTGGTGGATCAATTGGAGGGTTGCTAGTTGATGGTGGTGGGGAGGTATAGTATCCACCACTTGAGGGAGGGTTTGATGGTGTTGTTGGATTATGTGATGGTGTTGATGGTGTAGAAGGATCATGTGATGGTGATGTTCCACATCCACCTGAAGGTGTTGATGGTGTTGGAGTATAATAACCTCCTCCATGTGACGGTGGAGATGAGCTTCCGCCATGGGATGGTGGTGAGGAGCTTCCATGTGATGGTGGTGAGCTATGAGATGAAGGAGAATTCTTATGTGGACCTGCATTAAGTTAAAGACACCAATGGGAAAAAAATCAAACACTTTAATTTTATATAAGTAAAGATTCTTTTCTCAGATTCATTGAATAACTGATGTATCTGATTCATATTATCGTTATAAAGGGTATAGCTAGCTAGCAATATATGCTTGATATAAATAGTTGAGAAATTTTGAAGCTAAAAAGTTAGAGAATTACATAGAGAATCGGTGAAACCTGTAGGAGGATTTCCTGAATGTGGATCTGGAATGTTGAAGTTCTTCTGATCTCCAGCAATGTTGGAGATTGCATGAATCACAAGGTGCTGTGAAAGAAGTCCTATAAGCAGAACAAGCATGGAAAACGAGACATTGCTTATTTTCTTCATCATTTCTTAGAACAAAGAGAGAAGTGAAGTGATGAGATTTTGATGCGGTGTGGAGTGAGGAAGTAGTGAGGAATATGAAATGGTTTATATGGAGAGTGAAGTAAATATTAACAGGTAGGAATAGTGTGTGGTTAGTTGATATGTTTCAGAGTGCATTTACTCAATAGTTTTTTAGTGTTTTTTCATGTAATAATGGGAATTTAATTTAACACATTAAATGCTTGATGAGGTATCTGATTTTTTGGTTGATCTGTTCTGAAAATTATTTTAATTATTTTAAGATGAGTTAGTAAAGGTCCGTTGTATTCAAGCGTAAGTGTGAGTAATTAATCTCACATCAATTATGAATGAGTTAAACGTACATTAGATGCATATGATTTAAGATTTTCGATGAAAATGTGATATTAAGATCATTTGTTGGTTCTCGGTCATTAGTCTGTTTTTCCTCCCCAACAAGATATTTATAATCAATTCTTCTTCTTCTTTTTTTATTAACCCTCTAATTTCCAGGGAAATGGGGCCCCGGTAATCCAAAATTCGCTCGTAGGGTAAGTAAAGTCCGACCCTAAATTATTTTCACCAGGAATCGAACACGGGTTCTCCCTTTTTTTTTTGCTGTTAATTCTCTGATTTTTAGGAAATGACGATCCTGAAAAAATAGAGTTCAGCCGCAACATAAGCAAAGTCTAATAAAAAATTGTTCTCTTAAGAATCGAACTTGGATTCTTACGAACTATTCGTCCTAGAAAACCATTTGACCCCAATTAGTACACGGTTATATGATTAATCAAATTTAACTAAATTAAGAGCACATGCCTAACACAACAACTCTTTCTTTACCAAGGTATTGTTTCCTGTATTGATAAATATCCAGAAGTTGAATTTCGTTAACATCTCTCATATATTAGGTACTAATTAATTGTAGGTACCATTTACCATTTCTTGGTTGTGTTTACTAATTTTACTCTAAAGAAGTTTAAGACACAAAATTTGTTTTTATTAGTTAAAGTGGATCTAATGGTCAGTTTAGAACCCCTTTAGATGATATTTAAACTATGTACTTGAAAATTAATTAAGACTCTAAAACTCTTACCACCCAACTTACATTAAACATAGAAAGCTCATATAGACTTTCAACTAAATTGTGAGTATATCTATTTGAAAATGTAACATTAATAACTTGATAGTGAAATGTATAACACTCCCAATTCCAACATGTGTGGGGGCTGATAGAGACATACCCTATAAACAATATAGTATATGCATAATAATATGGTATCTCAAAAAAAAAAAAAATTAGTATCTCAAATAAAATGGGATTGATGCTAATGTGGTGTAGTCATCAATACATTATATAGGTGTTTTTGTGTGTTTTTTATTAATCATGTATTACATATAATTTTTTATGAATAATCTTTTGATCGGCGGTGTATTTGGTGAAATCATATATAATGACAGTATAATTTTATTGAAACTTCAAAATATTGTTTTTTTCTAAAATTACAGCGGTACAATATGATTTTATTAAACTCATCTTCAATCTAGAGATACATATAATATGTTGAAAGATTAATATTGAGTGTATTTGAGTGAAATTAAAATATTTGATTTACCAATTTGTAATTTCTCCGTCCTCTTCCTTGTTATCTTACTCTCACTTTTGGTTCCTTCCGAAAGGATTCAACAATATTAATTACTTAGCAAGAAAGATGGGAAAACATTTATATGGTCCTCAAATATCAAGGGCTCATGTTGCCATTCTGAAGAGTGGCAGGGGACCCGTACACATTCCCTAAATTTCGACCATTAGTATGCATTTGTGGCTCATCTAAACTTCCATTGATTTTATGTCTAGCATTGATTTGAACTATCCTGGATTTACCAATTTACCAATTTACAATTTATTATAACTTTTTTATTTTGTTTCTAATTCATTTTATTTTCTTCCTTCTTCTAATTTTTCATATAAATCGGATATAGTCTGCACTGCATGTAAGTGTAGAGACTAATCTCTCGAGCATTGTGGGATCAAATAGGTAACAAACTTTTCTAAGAATTTTTAATGTTAGTGCATTCCCAAATTAAAGATCAAACCCAAAATCTTAGTCAAGCTAAAAAATACACACGTCATCTTATCTAAATGCTCTTGAGTATATTCTTCCGATTTTATTTGCTTCCTAAAGGATTCATGAATTTATGTGGTCCAAAAATATCAAGGGCACAGGTTGCCAAATCCAATTGCCATTCAGTGGTGTAGAGTCGAGTGACCTATGCCATCCCCTAAATTTATAACCAATAGTATGCATTTCTGGCTTAGCTGAAATGTCATTGATTTTATGTCCAACATTACTTCGAACAACTCTGCATAAATTGTATCATGCAATTTGTTTTCTTCCCATTAATTAATACATCATCATTTTAGTTTCTAATTGATAATAAGGTCTCTAAATGACTTAAATATATTGAAATTACAAAATCATGTCAATGTATCTATGTTATTAATTTTATGAACTAAAATTAACAGAAGACACGTTTTTGAGCAACAAACTAAGTAACGGAAAGCGTAAGTGATATTTCATAGGTACAACTTACAAGTAGACTATTGTATAATGAAACATCACTTACGCACGATACACGAATCCGATACAAATAATTTTCTTAAATGTAATGGATGCTTAATTGTAAATAGAAAAGGAGGAAGTGTTATTAGACATATATGATTTCCTTAACAAATTTGTTAGCAATTTCCAATTACTAAGAAAGGAAATAAAATGGAGTCAATTTTTTGTTGATATGACAACTTTGATTGGAATATGTTTGTATGTAAAGTTAACATCATTCGAAAAGGAAACATTTAGCAAAACAGTAGCAGAAGGGGCCCAATTGCTCAAACAAATGATATTACAATAAGTAAGTAAGTTATAACGAAATAAATGAAGTTAACAGAAAAGTAGGTAAAATTTCACAAATATGTTGGGAAAGGAGTGAATGAATAGTCGTTGGTGTTGTTATTGGGACTCAATTTATCTTCTGTCAAACATTCATTTTCACTTAATTGGGCTTTTTATCAAGGTATAAAGTTTTGGATGAATACTTCAACATGTAAAAAATGTCGAAATTGTTAGGTTCGACGTTGTGACCAGGGTTTGAACACTGGTTTATTCATTTGTATGTGTAAGTTTATGATGGGTATTATCATTTTGTATGTCTATCAAGAAAAATTAGGTAAATTGGAGAGTTCATCTTTATATAAAAGATATATTTTGGTCAAGTTAGCCAATATAAATTTTCATTGTAATGGAATTATTTGGTGAGATTTTTTGCCAAATTGCATTAGGATGACTTTGGTCTCCTTAATTTTAATTAGATTTTGTTGATTATTTTCATGGGTTTGGTTTTGCCCCCATCATGGTATCTTTGGATATACAAAAAGATCTCTATTTTGAATACCTTAGAAAACCTATTGTTATGTTAACTCGTACGTTACATACTAGTAGTTGTTTAGGTACAATTCAGAATTAAAGTCTTTATTTATTTACAAATTTATTTTTATAAGCAAAAAGTGAATTATAAGGAGCATAATGGGTACTAATCAACCCTTAAAATTCAGAATAAATCACTTTATATGCGTTGAAAACAATCTAAAGGATTATTACGCCAATCAGAGAAAGCTAAATTAACATTTTTTTTGAAGAAACTAAATTAGCCCACCCAAATTGGCGCCAGAGAGAATCGAACCTCAGACCTCAAGAGGAGCACACTCCCAGGTCCCAAGCCAATACCAATGCACCAACCCAAGTGGGTTTAAGCTAAATTAACATTGTTCTCTGTTTGGCCTATTAACCAAAACCAAGAAAAATAAACAATTTGCTCCACTAATGATGATATATTGCCTCAGTCTCCTCTAAAAAAAATGTTATTACGCGTACGTCAAATACTCCACGTCGTCGCCAACTAAATTATATGACGAATTCGCTTGCTATGATTGTTTTCAGGGACGGAACTAGAAAAAATCGGGTGGCGGAAATATTTTTAATATATACGGGTAGGTTAGGATGAATCAGAATCATTGGCTTCTCTCTTCTTAAAGAACGAAAAAAAATATTTTCGAGTTACCATGCTTCAATTACAATTATTTTTAAAACACAATTCTATTTAACGGTGAGAACACATTATAAAATATTACCTTTTGTTTATTGCATAAAGTAATGTAGTCAACTGAACTTTTTTAAAATACATTGTTAATATAATCATGTTTTCACTGTTATAAAATTTAAAATAATTATCACTATTATTTTTTATTTGCATTTATAGAGACTAATTTGAGGACTAACAATATCACTTTTTGTTTGTAAAAAAAAATCACTTTTTGTTAAAAATAAAATAAAATTGAGTCTATTCTTATAAACTACAATATTATACAGGGAACTAAAATTATCATTAAAATTTAAAATTGATTAAATTTGAAAAACATAATTTTTTTAAGGCAAAAAACATATTTAGCCTTTTTTTTCTTTTACTAAGACTTGATGAACAAGTGGGTTAGTTCCTTCAAAAATAAAAGTGGGTTAGTGAGTGGGTTAATATTATTATACAATAGTACGACTAATATATCCTTCCTTTAAAAATCCAAAAGTATACACTAATATAAGTGGACCGAATGGTGCAAGAAGCAGGGTGACAGATTATGATTTTTATTTTGAATGCAGGGGTGGCAGACTATATATGTATATATGGATAGTATATGATACATATATTTGATGAGTGGCGGTCACCCCTTTTCAAGAGTACATGGTTCCGTCCCTGATTGTCTTTTGCTAATTCACTAAATAAAGAGAAATGACTTGTAACATCCTCAAAAGGGATGACATTAGTGTCCAATCAAACAAATATTTATTTACAAATTTAAGTAATGTAAATGCCAATACCTACAAATTTTTTAGGGTGAATATGTAATTTACGTAAAAACCATTATTTTATTTTTTTTAATAAACCTAAAAACCATTGATGCATATAGAGAGAAAGCAGTATTAAATGAGTGGTTTACTTTTCTCATTAATATAAGCTTCATGTGGCTGTCATACACAACACAACATTGTCTTGCCTCGATGCTACAGCTAGCTCATTGTCAAACTGTTTCGTCCTAGATTATCAACCTCATTTATTTTTATCAACGGCCAATAAATAAATTATATAGTACACGCTGGGTTTTATTCTAGAATGTAAACTATTTTTTCTACAGTTTTTGTCATTTAAACACTTGCATCCTACATTACGAAGGGTAGTATTGAAAAGTTCGGGATGTGAGAATGGCTTGAACATGTACTTGAAATTAATGGTACATGGTTCATTTCTCACTGAAGACAAAAAATCTACTAGAGATGTGGTAGAGAAGATCGTGAGATAAAGTTATCTTAACTATAGTAATGATAGATCATGTATGTGCCCCCCTCGTCAATACCCGAAGTGTCTAATTACCACTTGCAAATGTTATAAGGAGTATAACCTTTATCAGTGATCCTCTCTTTTGATTACTATACAGAACCTTGCATACATCAAAAACATATAATAGTGGCGTTTAATTAATACTGCCAAAATAAAATATTGAAAGCAAGAACAAAATTATTCATTACTTATTTCTATATATACATGAACATATATACAAGGAAAAAAGGTTGCTCATAATTACATCTATCAAAAGGGTTAAGCCTGGGAAAGTTTTCATTCCCTTTAAAATTAAAATGATAACATTTCCATGGCAATTAAAGCATATTATATTATAATTAACCACTAGGCTACTTGACCAAAAAAAATGCATATTATAAATTAAAATATAGGGCTACATCTTTAATTCATATTCAATCCAAATTTCCTTCATGACATCATCCATTTGCATAACCTCTATTCAAATTGTAAAAGATTCTCCTTGCGGCATTCATATGGAAGACCATGAGCATAACGTCTTAAGTCAGCGCAATAATCATAAACTACCCATTTAGAAAGAATTTTTTTCATATTTCTCTTGCTTTCAGTATCAAGGCCTCTATTTTTGCCACCATTGAAACCCTTGCAATTTTCAATTTGACCTTGATTTGCAATGCAAGCATTTGCTTTGAAGTTTCTGAAACCAGCCACAAATGGAGCATTTGAGAGATCAATCTTCACCTCTCCCCATCTTGTTGCCCAAGAATCTCCATTCCATAGAGTTGTGTAAACCCTCATTGGTCTTTTCGTAGGGAATGGAACACCAATGCTTTGTCTGTTAAGCATCACTCTGATGGGAATGTCATCCACTAAGATTCTACAAACACAAGAAACATAAATTAATATAAACATGACATTTAATATGGTTGGTCTGCAATGTGTGTGATTGTTGTAAACTCTGACGTACCTACTTTAATAGTTACATTTGCATATATATTACTTACATAATACGGTCAGGATTCCAATCAATGGAATAGGTGTGGTAATCCTCGGTTGGATCAAACCAAAGATAGAATTGAACCTCACGACCACCGTTACCATCAGCATATACATTTGTTGAGAGAAGATAAGGATCACCCGTCAAATTTCCTAAGAACTCTATATCAATCTCGTCGTGCTTTGCTCCTACAGAGCTTAACTGCACATAAAAAATAAACATAAAAACATAAACCATTTAACAAAACATATTACAATTCACACTCAAGAATAAGCATATAAGCCTAATTCAATTCCATAGAAAATATATATATATATATTAGATCAATTTTTTTTACTAGAATGTTTGAGACTTCTAAAAAACTAAAACAAGCATGCAAAAATATCAAAATAGATGTGAGATGAGATTTAAGAGAAAAAGTTGCATCATTCATGTGGAGAATTTTATCTATACTTCTAAATTGCTCCATTGTTTTAAATTACGGTCTGTAACTGCAATTGTGATTTGAATAAAAGTATTTTAAAGTCTCCACAATAGAATCGCAACCATAATTTCAACTACATGATAGTTCGAAGCATAAGGTAACCGCAACCCAACCACCGCAATTTAAAACCATAATCTTCTCTAAATATTTGACCTAGTTAAAAAAAGACGTACATAATAGGCGGTGACTGTTCCAGCAGAATTTCCTGGAACAAGCTTGACCTTCATGTCGAATCTTCCATACAAATATTCATTCTTGGACACAATCCCTGAGCCACAATATTCATCCAAAGTAAGGGTCATGCTATTACCATCGTCCCTTATATCAACTCTTTCTTCTCCAAAAAGATTATCAAAAAGGGTGTTGAAATTTCCACCCAATACAATTGTGTTGAATCCAAAAAGCAAAGATAAACACAAAAGAAAACGGAAACCATAATACGATGAAGAAGCCATTTTAATTATTTTGTCAAAACGTTTTGCAAAACACCAACGATTTATTTAAATAATAAAAATGGTTTCATTCAAAAACAAAAATAGTTGCGACAGTTACAATATAATAGATGTAGCTGTCGCAATATTACGGTTGCAATTGCAGTTGCATGCAAACTGCAATTCAAAATATTGAGTTGATAATTATGTGTTTTTCTAAAAATGATACAGAGCAAAAAAGAGGAGAGGAGATGTTTAGAGTTGTTTATTTTTATGCCAATAATGTTTTTAGATCTTTCCATGGTTGTCTCATCAAATTTGACGTTGGGCAAAGAGTCAAAGTTCAAAATGGGTCATTACTTAAAGATAGAAAATGCTAAACATGGAGATGGAAGGATAATGTGTGAGAAAAAATATCATATTTTTGCATGGATTACATCTTTGAGATGCAACGACTTGGAATTTTTGTATTCAGAAATAAATATTATAAGGAAAGCTGAGTACATATGGAGTTAAGTTTTTTTTTTTTCAAAAGAAATATAGTTTCATTTAGAGAGACATAAACACGAATTATCTTAAACTATTTTAAAAGGTAAATTTTTTAGTATCTTAGAATTTTGGTTGGATATCGATACCTCATAGAAAAATTTCATTCAAATTTTTTTAATATAAATTAATATAAAATATGTCATGACATGACATTGAATTTTGGCTATAAAATACTGACATTTAATTAAATATGTTTACCTTTTAGAAAATGAAACTCGATATTTCTTTTAAAAAAAAAAATAGAAAGAAATATAACACAAGTTAGCACAGACCTAGGTACTCCAACCACATACAGAAAAATCTTGAAATCAACACAAAAACCAACAATTAAGAACATTATAGAAAAGAAAGCCGACTCATTAAGTATAGGTCAATTGGTAGAAATATATTATATATAGGGTTGAGATTGGAATCTCAAATTTTTAATCTTGTTATTTCATCTAACTCCGCTAAAATGTGCTTACATGATCTTGTCATATTCTAAATTTTGAGAGCCGTGAATTTGGACTTACCATTAAAAGATTATGTAAGCACATTTTAGCGGAGTTAGATGAAATAACAAGAGTTATGGTGTAGATATTTCATGACTTAAAAAATCAATTTATTACGAAAAAAAACTATAAGGTATTAACTATAAGATATATTCAGGTCTAACAATTTTTTAAATTCGTGTTAAATAATATAATATGACAATTTTCGAAGGATGAATTAAGTATAATATTTTTTTCTGACAAAATTATAGTGGTATTGTAATTTGTTAAAACTCTAAAATATAAGGCTTTGTCTAAAATGAAATAGCAAGACAAGTCTTGCATGGTACACAACATTTCTTAATCATTTGATTTAGAGGTGTACCAAATCTTATTGTAGGTCATCAGCACTAAATTTTTTTTCTTTCATAGACCTCCGATGTCTACTTGGCTTGCACCAATTATCTTTCATTATCATTTCTCCAAGATTTATTTTCTCAGAATGAGACTCGAAGAATGGCGGTGAAGAGGTTGATTTGTCACTATCCTCGCAAGACTTTGATGCTAATGACCATTAATTTTTTTTAAATAACTCCGTTCATCTTGTTTTCATTGATACCATAATAAACAATTTAATTTTTGAATAACAGAGTGTAAACGATGGCAGATGGATCCGATTATAGTAGGCAAAGAAAAATGGAGGTGGTTGAGATAAATTTCCGGCGCGGCGGACACGATTCTTGACACGGTGGTCAATAACAAAAATACTCCGACTATAAAATAAATTTAGGGGTTCTGTTGCGGATGTAAATGGGAAGGAAATGGTCAGTCTGATTTCTCCATATATGACCCACGGTGGCCGGAAAATAAGAGAGAAGTTGGAGGTGGAGGTTTCAAAATCATTTCTCTGATCTGGAATTAATGTAAGGTAGTTGAGAGGAAGAAAAAAGGAATTAAGTGTTGATGATGTCACGGCCAATCGACGACGGTAGGATGCAGGTAGCTGGCCGTCGGGATCGATGGTGAAAAGGGAGGAAGAAGAAAGGACTTGCAAATAGAGGAGAGAGAACTGATTTTTTTTTTTTTTAAATGAAAATTAGAGAACAAAAAATTTAATTATAAAGTACAGACAATATATTGTTGAATATCTTGATCCAACGGATGTAACAAGTGTTGCATGGTTCAAGACTTAGATGTCTTGTGCACCGTAGACATCGCCTAATATAATATTTATAAAATCACTGTGGTTACCGAAAATTACATTTTTGGTATTTGCGTGGCCCCCTGAGATCTTCAATACGAGTGTTTTATGGTTGGAGTCACGTTAGTTTCCGAAGAATCTTGTTGAAACAAATATTTTACTTATTCCGAAGAAGGACAATCCAGTATCTATGACTATGAGGGACTTGAGAACTATATCTTTGTGTAACGTCACTTAAAAAATTATTTCGAAGGTGCTAGAATATCGATCTGGTGAAGAATATTTTTTAAAGCTAGATATTTTTCAAGAAGCAGTTTTATTGATGTGAATTTGGATCATAATCCGGATTTTGTTGTAATATAGGGTGTGGAAGGATCCTTGGATAAAATATAATTACAAGATTTTTAGATCAAATTCCAAGCCATATGGGTTGGAAACATATATGAAAATTTGGAATATGAAAATTTCACAAAAAGTGATAAACTTTGGAACGATGTTGATATATACACAACATGCTGCTTCGGTTATGAGCTATTTTAAAGTCATGTAAAGCTTCACTTTCTTTGTATTCAAACTTTGAGATAAGTTTCATTAGGCAACAAGCAAACAATGCGACTCACATAGCATAGGCGTCACTGTCTTATGTTAGTTCCCAAATTCATGATCATTTTCGATGTTGTATAGAACATGTTATTATCAATGAAATGAATTGATTTGGTTCTTGTCAAAAATTATGAAGAAAAAAAACATATTAATAAATCAAAAACATAAGTCGCTTTTATAAAATCATGGTGGCTTTCTAATTCAATCAAACTTGCCTTAAATTCAATCATGCACTAATTCTCTTGATGCAACAGGTTAGCAACTAAAAACAGAACAAATAACATAAATCAAAACAAAATTCATAGCTCCCGAATACAGAGGAAAAAAAAAACAATATTACTAGTCTAATTCGGGAGTCAGTTCTGACATAAAAAATGTCTCTATCTTCATCATTCCATTGAAATCTCTCTATCTTTCTTTCATCTCTTTTTTCCAAAGAAAAAACGTATTAAAACAACAACCAATGTAATTCCACCAACAGACCCAGCTGCAACAACTGGCCAATTTTTCTCCAACCCCTTCTCATTCATATTCATCAAGCTAAATTCCAAAACCCTAATTTTCTCTTCCAATTCCCTATTCTCTTTCATCCATTTCTCAACCTCATTCTTTTTCCCTATCAAAACACTCTCCAATTCCTCAACCTCTCTTTTTTTCTCATCAACTTTTTCTTTCATCATTTCCTCAACCCTAACACTCTTGCTATTCTCCTCAACCTCTTTCATTTCAATAACTCCAATTTTCCTCTCCAATTCCCTAACCTTCATTTCCATCTCCACATTTTCTTGTTTCAATTCTTTCCCTTCTTTTTCAATAACCTCAAGCTTACTTTCTTTTTCTTCTAGAATCTTCCTTAGTTTCTCCGTCTCCGCTTTCGATTCCACTACTTCTTTCCGGAGCCTCGCTGTCTCTTTCTCCAACTCTATCGTTGAATCCGAATCCTTACGTAATTTCTCGATCTCTATTTTCATTTTCGTTATTTCTTCGTTCTTTTTGGCGTTCTCCGTTGCTAGCTCGCCTTTTTCGCGTTCTAGAGCCGCAATTATTTTCCTATTCGATCCCTTTCCATTCTTTCCGATAGAATCCGTCATTGAAAATATAGGAGAAAACAATGCTTAGGAATTGAAATGGAAATTAATGTTGAAGAGATTTGGATCATTGCATTGAAGATTTTGAAGAATGATTGTATTGTGTTTTTGTATAGAATAAACAAAGAGATTGAAGTGATTGGAATGATGAAGATTGTGATGTCGGAATGAGTGGAAATTATTCCAGGGACATTGAGAGGTCACATGAAGACCATTTTTTGAGAAAATTTTGGAGGATTTTCCGGGAAAATGGAAGAACAAGTATTTAGATTTCACACATTTTTTCTTTAAATTTGAAATGTTTAAGTTTTTAGTTTTTTTCTGAGAACGTTAATACTACCTTTTTTAGATCTACAATTTTGTTTTGGAGTAAATAGCGTCTTATATGAAAATTTTATGGCACTAATTTTTTATTTTTTTTTGCTTAACGTGTGCATGCAAGTGTCAAGTCTGTGCGCGTGCGTCCGCGTATTAAAATAAATAAGTTATGTAACAAAATAAATAAATAAATTATATAAATAATATAAATAAACTTTAAAATAGACTTAAACTCTTATGATCTTGATAATAAAATCTATTTAAAAATTAAAAGTTATTAGAGAGATTATAACGATTAAATCTATTTGTAGTAAACTCTTCAATATTGATATAAGGGATTTGCTAATGCACACCCACTTTTTTTTTTACGAAAGTGTATTTAAATAATTTTTGGTTATATTAACAATCCATAAATTAAGTGGGTGTATGTTAACAAATCCCATAAATATACCGGTGGAGTTCCAGAGGGTGTTCGGGAGCGACTACAAGGACATGGGCATCAAAATTTTAGGGGCACCAATTTTTTACCTTAGTGTTTGTGTGTATTTGTGCCTCAGTATGTGCCAATGGATTTTGATTGGACTCATATGGTTAGTTCATTGAACCAAATGTGATGCACTCGAACCGTAACCAATTGGAAAAATAAACTGCAATTCAAACGTGGAAACCACATTTTTTTCATCGATCCCCCGAGCACTAAGCATACCCTCTTTGCAACAATTAGTATACCGTTGTTGTAGGGTCGTCCCTAAGAATTTGGGTGGCCTATGCAAATTATAACTTTGACGCCCCATTTTTTTAAGTCATAAAGTTATAAATATATAATGTTAAAGGATAGTTAAATATTATATCTTCAATTGTTAGAATCTCTAATAACTTTTAATTCTTCAAATAGATTTTATTATTAAGATCATAATAATATAAGTCTATATATTTTAAAATTTAGTCACAATAATTATTTAATTTATTATTTTAACACACATGCACGCACGCACACACGATTGCACGCATGCACATACACACTAAGTTAAAAAAAGTAGGTGTCCTAGAAGTCTAGAACACCCTCAAGAACCCTCCTAGTTGATTGTAGGGGGCATCAGACAATAAATCAGCCATTTTTGGTTTGCTTCTTACAAGATTGGCGGATTACTCCTATAAAACCTGAACGATTCCCTTGTTCGGGCCCTCCTAACACATCCTATATGATCTCCTTCTTGTACCGCCGTTATGTGGTGATATTGGAAAATCTCTCAACGCACCCACCCACTTTCTCCCCCACTTCCCAAAAAATTCGGAAAACGTTTTCCGAATTTTTTATAGTGTAAATTTTACACTAAAAAATAGTTCGGAACGTATTTTCCGAATTTTTTTAAGTGCGCTAGGGAGTAGGGGAGAAATGTTGAGGTGCGTTGAGAAATTTTCGTGATATTGTTGGTAATTGTTAACTGTAACAATAGACTGTCCAATTTCAATAGTTTAATTAGTAGACATCAAATAGGGAAGGGACAAAAACAAAATATTAAGGTAAATGTGCCGATATGTATATCAATTTTTCATTTATTTTGTGATAAAGGTACTGACGGTTTTTTATTACTGTGGCGGAATTTTTTGCCAATAACTTTGTGGTGGATTTTTCCGGCCGTAAGTGATTTTAAAATTCTTTTATAAAGAAGGTTTTCTTGTAGTAAAAACTTTTTTTTGGTTTTTGAACTTCAAAAATTTATTTATATATATAATAATTAATAAGAGTATTGTTGTTTAGTAAGAAATATTTACACAAGAAAGAGAAGAATTCATAAAATTAGCGAATTTGACCAATCAAAAATTGACTAACCATACATAAATTAGCATTTTTCTTTAAGTTTTTCTCTTTTATTTTCATGGATGCCATATTTCTCAACAATAATCTACTCTTCCTATAAAAATGTTTATATTAATTGAAATGTTGTGCCTATTGCGTAGGAGGCTGTGAAGTTTTTGCTGTCCTAGAGGCCTTAAAGTTGTTGCAAACAAATTACATATGCTTTCAAGGAACAATAAGACTTAAGCTAATGATTTTGCCAATTTTATTTCTCGGAACATTTATTTCTGTTTAAAAACTTCGGGTAAGTTTTGTCTCAAAACAAGCCAACCATATAGTTCACTCTCTTGCAAGGGCCTCAGATGTTTATGCTAGTTAGTCCCAATAATTTTGTTTTATTTTGGTATTAACCTTTCGATTCTTAGAGAAAGAGGACCCCGATAATTCAGAAATCGGCCGCGAAACAAGTAAAATCTGACAAAAGTTATTCCCATCAGGAATCGAACTCAGATTCTCCCGAACAATTCGTCTTAAAGGGGCTCAAGAATCACTTGAGCTAAATGTCTTGGTTTAGTCCCAATAAATTTGATTACATTGTACCTTGTACAGAAAATTAATTATGGTCACCAGATTTGCACCAGCTTGACCTCCATCTTTTAACATTTAATAATGGATACTTGTGAATCCCATTACAAGTTTGAATATGTTGAGGTGAATAACATGTGACCCTAAGTTTGAAGGATCTCATTCATCTAATTTAAAAAACATCCACATGATTGGTTTTAAGGTATTGATTTCACTACAAACACCTAGAAGAAAGTTATGTATTGACATACAAGATAGAACTCAATTTCAATGTTACAGTTTCTTGATAGTTGTTAACCAAAGTTCATAGCTTTTTTACCATTGAAAGCTAACCCTTCTACGGAAAGTATTACCACAATGGTCCTCACACTCCCTCACTTTGTACAAACAATGACCACAAAGATCCTTCCCTTCAAAGAGCCTTTCTTATGCTCCCTTAAACAAATATTCACAAGAAAACCCTCTCCTAGAAGATTCGGATTCCCTGCAGGAATACTACCGCGCAGTTACACGCAGTAATCAATCTCGATCATCGGTTTGAGATCGGAAGGCTCAGATTACAGATTCATTAAATCAATTCTAAACATTCTCGACTTTTGACTTAGATCAGACAATCGAGAAGCAACGCAGTTACTCCAGGGAATTGGTTTCCCTTCTAGAACATTCTTGTCATACCATATTGAATAGGACCAACTTTTCTATGAGCCGGGGGACCAGCTGCAGCACCAACTCCACCATATTGAGTCTTTGATTGCAACATGTTTGTTTCTATTGCAATTTGATCATCTTTTTCTAATTTGTTCACTCCTACCCTTGTCATGTAAAATGGATTTGGATCGATATTAATGATTATATCTGGTCCAAGTTTGGAATCAACTCCACATTGTTGTCCATGTTTCGCTTGCAAAACCACACCCTTATCACTTTCCGCTGTTGGCCTTTCTTGATTTGCAGTGCTACCAGGCCTTTGATAGTAATAAGCCGGCGGAACAGGTTGAGGAGGAAGCACAGAACCTCTTATAAACGCCCTTGGATCATAAGAATCCTTAACAACATTTCCATATTCATACGGAACAACTGGCCCGACAACTTTACCAGGTTTTGCTGATAAGAAAAAATAAGATTGTTAGTAATTAGCGACACACATAAATTTTGAAGACTAAAATGAAAACAAACACATACCTAGTGGAATTCTTTGTGGTCCCTGTATAGGCCTTGGCATTGGAATTTCAGTATCTCTACATATCTTATTATATTCCTCGGGTGTATGCCGGTTTTTGCTGGAAGCAATACTTGTTTGCTCTTTCTGCGGTATCGTATTTGAATGTACAATTGTTGACCTGTCAATTATTCAAAAAACACATGCTCCTTATTAAAGAATGGTATAATCATGAGTAGCATAGAAGCAAACGCAGCATGAGTAGGTAGGGTTGATTTTTAGTCTACCAACATGTGAAATGTGATTCCCCTGCACACTATGCTTACATTGAAAGGTATGCTAAATAAGTTGGGAAATCACTTCAAGGAAAAGAACCTCAAAGCTACATATTACCAAAATATAATTCCTAACTTTGACATTTTCACATATCTTAAGAAAAGTGGAAAGTGTAATTAATGTGCATATGTTGTATATAAAAAAAAAAAATGCTAAAAGGCCTTTTATGTATAGTGTCGAATTCCGACTTTTCATCTTCCAATACATATTAGTAGTATTAAAAAGTGGTACATCTGAAAGCAAAAAAAAATTATAACAAGTGGTACAGTAAAATTACTATTGAAATGCAATGAAGGCCAAATGAAAATGAAATCCAATGATAATGAATTAGAATTACCTTGGAAGAGAAACGTGCTTTCGATCAAGTGGTACAACGGGACCATTTTTACCATTTTCCTCTAGATGAGCAAACTGCTTTCTGAATTGATCCACAGCACTGTAAAGAAATGGAGCAGAAAATGATTAAGGCTAAAATGATAGAATTGAAAACCATTAAAGGACAAAAAGGTAAAAAATGTCGAAATGCCATTAAGAAATCAAAACCTTGGATATAGAAAATTAGTTCTCTCTGTTCCATTAATGTAGTCTTTCAGAAGTTGAGGATGATACTCTAGAATCTCGCGGAAAATTAGCTCTCGAATTTCTTCCTTTGTGACTCTCCGTCTTTCAAATTCAAACTCAATTTTGGTGATAGGCTGGCAAGACGGTTCTCTCTCGACTTTTGCTAGTCCCTTGAAGTAAGGGTCGGCCAATGCCTGAAAGCAACAACACATTTAAAAATCTTGAGCATGAAAGTCAAGACACCAATATTATAGATTGTTATACATTATAATGAATGATTATACTTTTTATCGTCCAAATTAAAATGACAAGATCATGAAACAGTTAAAGATACAATACAACTAAGGGTCTATTTGGATTGATCTATTTGAGTTTGTCAACTGACATAAGCACTTATGATATGTCTATTAAGACTTAAGTTGTTTTCTACTTATTTCAACAAGCTCTCCAAGATAACTTATGAAAACAGTGTTACATTATTTTATCGGTTGTAACAGAAATAGCTTATACATAAGCACTTATATGATAAGCGCTTAATTAAGCTGTTTATTCAAATAGAGCATAAATAATTACAATAGAAATTAGAAAATAATAGAGGATGCTGTAACAGACCTCTTCAGCAGTAGGTCGATCTTTCGGGTCAAACGCAAGTAACCTTTCCAATAGTCGTAGTGCTAAAGGGTCGGCATTGGGAAATTTTTGTGCAAATGGCACAGGCTGTTTTTTTCTCATGCTAGTTAGGTATCTCCTTGCCTTCTCATTACGCACCTGCATCCAACACAAAAAAATTGTTACAAGCTCGTAAATTTTTGGTTCACAGTTAAGCTAAACAGCACAAGATAATTTTCCTCCACGAGAATATGCTTACCCGAGATATAGTGTCCAGTGAGGGAGTCCCGAGCAAGTCTGTCATCAGATCCAACTGATGGACTACATTTTTTCCAGGAAAAAGTGGCTTTCCTGTTAGTACTTCGGCAAAAATGCAACCTATACTCCATATATCAATCGCTGGCGTATACTGCATCAATATTTACAGGAAAAAAAATCAGTATTGCAACTACTAATAGCGAATCAGAAAGGTTGCATTGTAATGTGCCTATGCAAGCAAATAGAGTAAAAAATTGAGGGAAGCATAAACTAACTGAGCCAGTACAAAATATTTTCCCATATTTACGATACTTCATAACTCAATTTAATCTCAACGACCACATGATATTTTAATGGCTACTGACACCTACTATAATGTGATGAAGGACAACTCAATAAATGTCACTACTCAACATACAAGATGCCATAACATAAAACCTTATGTTGCTACCAACTACCAAGGATTTTGACAAAGTCAAAGAATGCAGAAACGACTACTTTTTATATATAATGGTCCATAGACATTAAACTCACATGGACTTGCTCATAATTCACTACCATGCACTAAAGTAATCAATATGTCACATATTATTTCTCCGTATAGGATGGTCATGCAATCAATTTCAAAGTGTTAGTTCAGTGACAGATGCAAAAAGAACAAAAATAATAATTTGTTCTTCAGCATTGGTCTTACTTTTATCAGATTGATGAAAACTAAGAAAACACCATATATGCAAATGGCCAATGTAAAAAATATATACCTTTGAGTAAAATGATCCACATAGCTCTGGAGCCCTATACCACCTTGTAGCAACATAATCCTACACACAAATGCATTCAACAAGCAATAAGCATCTGTCGCTACCTTCCCAAATGATATGAAAAGTTTAATAAATAAAAAATAGAATAAGTAGAAAGGAAAAGAAAATGGAAATGCTTCGAAGAAATACCGTCCAAAATATAGTTGTTGGTGTGTCACTGAAGGCAACTCTAGCTAGTCCAAAATCACAAATTTTAAGTTTGCAGTTTGCATTTGCCAGTATATTTTTTGGCTTCAAATCTCGATGGTAGACATTCGCTGCATTATATAGATTATAACTAGATGAGAAATATTGACATCAATGCCTGCAAGCTCATATTAAGAAATAGACAAGCCAAGTACGAAAAGAGCACATAAAAGATGAAATATTTTAGCAAAAAGTATGCAACCATAAGATGTTAAAAAATAAAAACAAAATGAGAGGAATGCTGAGAAATTATACATTTTGACATTCGACTAATAAAAGGAAAAAGCACATATTTTAGCCATTAGTGACACAATGTGCACTTTATTTATGTATAAAAGTAACGACAACATATAGACAATTACCAGTGTGGATATACTTCAGTGCTCGAAGCAATTGATAAAGAAAAAACTGATAGTGCTCTTTCGTCAAGTCATCATTGGCTTTAATGACTTGATGAAGATCGGACTCCATGAGCTCAAAAACAACATAAATGTCTTTGAAGTCCTTTCGAGAAGGAGGCAGCATAATGTGTTTTATTTCAACAATATCAGGATGTCGAAGAAGTCTAAGCAGCTTTATCTCACGGAGAATACGTGCAGCATCAGATATATGCTCAAAGATGTCGTGAATTTTCTTAATGGCCACTTTATCACCGGTATGAGTGTCAATGGCAGAACAGACAACGCCGTAACTTCCTTTCCCAATGACTTCTTGAATTTTGTACCGGTTGGCATCGCCATATTCAGAGAAAAAGTCCATCTCAGTCGAATTCTGTAGCAGAGATATAATTCATCAAAAAACGTAAGTTCAAATTTTAAAGTCTCAAAACATTCGTAAATCAACCAAAGCATCAAAGCAAAAGAATTTTTTAATACGTATAGAAATTTAAATTCAGCGAAGTTCATATATATTAGAATTAGAATCAAACATATTTCAGAAATCAGAACTCATCAATAAAATAGACAGAACACAAATCCATGTGCTTTCCTGTAATTCACATGATGACTTCAAAAAATATAAACATCCAATGGGACAACAGAATCAAAATAACAAAAAATAAACATAAAGACACATTTTTCCAATTTCACTCCGTCTAATTTACTTATGAGCAAAATTATAGTATTCTAATCTCTTGTTAACAGAAATGTACAGAATGATTTTGAAGGAATATAATGTAAATTTCATGACCTACTACAAATCCAAAGCCTCATACAAGTAATCATACACAATTCACTATTAAAAAATAAATGAAAAATAATCTATAAATCCCTAAAAGAAGGAATTACAATCAAAGAAGAAGTCTTAAAAGGTATACAAAGACAAAAGATGGAACAGAAATTCTTAAATTTGTCAAAACAAAACAAATAGTTGACAAGATCTGATCTGATGGCATAAAAATCTACAAACTTTTGAAACAAGAATGTCATCTAGTATTAAGACACAAATAGCACAAAGCACAACTCAACATCTATAAAAAGAGAAAAATCATAAAGATAAGATCAACAGAACAACCACAACAAAGCATCTAATCAGTTGCAAAGAAGCAACTAAATTGCAAAAAAATGATCTTGCCACCAAACATGCCGTTATCCTCCATATGTAACAGAAACATGAGAAAGAAACCATTGAAAATTATACAGTTTTAGCTAAAAACGTCATCCAATTGAAAATTCTCAATATCCAAAACTCATTAACATAAACATATGATCATAACACTGTTAAATTTTCCTTGTCACAAAGATGTACCACAGCCATAATTCATACAATACACAATTTTTCAATCACAATTACAAAATTGCAAACATGATTAACAAAAACATGAACAACAACAAAATAAAAAATCCACCTTTTTCCTATGATCTTGCTGCATTTTCTTCTGACACCCACAAATTTTCCAAAAAATCCCTATGAGGTAAAGATCAAGTAAAAACCAAACAAACCCTCAAAAAAAAAAAAATCTCCAACAAAAAAAAACTCAAAAAACACAAACTTTTTCACCTTAAATCATCCACATTTTCCCCATCTACACCTACACATTATAACAAAAGCACAACAATCCCACCTTATTCTTCTCTTCACAAAACATAGAATCAAAATAAGATCCCACATACAACTTCCCTTATAAACCAAAACAACAACAAAACTCACCAAACTATAGAAAAAACCATTCACCACCCACAATCATATAATGACACTACTCCAACCCAATACCCTCATTTTCAAAACCCCACCAAAGATCCTACCTCAAAACAATTACCCTTTAGCTACCTTCAACAGAAAATGAAAAAACAAAAGATACCCACTTATTTTTTCAGCTGAAAAATCCAAACTTGATAAAGAAATAAAGATGTGGCACAGAAATGAAGTGCGTGCAGTGTGAACAAGATCTATGTACACCGACACAGGCACAAAGAGAGAGAAAGAGAAAAAAAAGAGAGAGAGATACGTGAAAAATTTTAGAGAGTTTTTTGAGGCTTAAATCTAGTTAGGTGTACCTTTATGTATCTTATCCGTAACGTATTTCAGATGTACACATACTCTATACGCTATACGGATACGGTATTTATATACGGAGGGTATTTTTGTAAATTTCGAAAATGTTTATTTTACTTGACAGATTCTGTCTCCTTTCAATTGAATTATTACATGTCCTCTTGTGAGTTACAGGTGGCATATTGGACAGGTATATGATGACACGTGGCGAGTTTTTATTGGATGGAGAGATAGTTAGTGGGGTCTACGTGGCAGTGTTCGTAGTTGGAGTTATTGTTTTGTTGTAATGCTTCTATCATCTTGTTATTATTGTTTGATTTTTGTGTTATAATGCATTTTGATTGAGATGGATGAGTATGTGGTGGTGCCACTAGACATTTCATAATGTTCTACTTTTTTTTTATAGTAACCTTATTTGATTATTAGTATCATTTTTATTTTTATTTTTTGTCAATTGATATATTACTATGGTGGTTAGAAATTTCTTCTTCAAGGTAAATAAGTTGAGTGTCCAAAATTTGAACTTTAGTTTCTGTATATATAGTGTGATGTCCCTACCAATTGAGTTAAGCTCACGAAAACTATTTGATTATTATTCTTATTATTATTATTATAAGTAAAATTTTATTATGTTAGATTTATTAAATAATTAAATCTATTATTTTTAGATTCATTAAGTCAAAGTGCATGAATTTTGTGTATAAAAAAAGTGCATGAATTTTATTTGCTTTGGTGAAAAAAATGTACACTAATATTAAATAAAAGAAAATATCGTATATAAAAAATTAAATGTATTTAGTTCAGAATTTAGACAAAGTACATTTGAAGGTTTAATTTCTTTTATTCATACTTCATTCAAATACATTAATTGTTATAGTTCATCAAAAATACATATTTTTATATTTTGCTACTAAAATCTTAATTTACCGTTTAAAAAAAAATGTCATTTTATAACCCTTCGAATATAATAGTGTTCTTTTGAGGGAGAGTATTGCGGTTCAATTGGACTTCAAGAAATTTTTTTTTTATAAGGTAATCTCACTTATTCATCTTAATGGTGGAATTTCTGACCACTAAACTACTGTACTTGACAAAAAAAAATTAATTATGTGAAGAGAATACTAATTTACATAAAAAAAATAAAAATAATAAGTGTCAAAGTGCATGAATGTTCTATTTACATAGGTCAAAAAATTGTACTCTAGAATTAATTAAATATAAGCATTTTACAGTATTTTTTTTAAAAAAAAAAAACTGTCAAATGTATTTAGTCCAATATTTAGACCAAATACAATTTAACTTTTAATCCCTTTTAACTATATTTTTCTGTTACATCCTTTTAATTATATTTAATTCCAAATAGATTAATTGTTGTAGTTAAAAAAAAGGACCATGTAAGTTTAGTCCTAACTTAATTTTAATAATTTTTGTGTTCATAAATTTTTTTTAATTATTTTTTGCATGTATGTTTAGCATATTATAATTAAGAAAATTATTTATTAAAATTTAGATTTTTTTTTAATATGCGATGAATTAAATATGAATTTTTTAAATGCCAAAAGTTTAAGATAAATCTAACAAAAATTTGGACCTAGAACTTAAATTGGTTTAATTGCAGTTTTGGTCCATATATTTTATTAAACTCATGAAAATAATCCCAAAATTTAAAATCAAGGTTTTTGGTCCTGTATTTTTATAATTGTTGCAACTTTTGTCCCAACTCATGTTTCTCCTCTAAAAAGGGTGATTTTTGGGGCCCTAAAAGGTAATTTATTGTCTTCAATGTTGAACCAAAAAATAAAATATCATATTTGAGACAAAAATTCTTCTTTTATGGCTTAAAAAATCATGATTTTTTGGGGCTAAAAACACGAGTTGGACCAACATTTAGGGACCTAAAATTTTATTTTAAAATAGGTGGACTATTTTCACGAGTTTAATAAAATAGGAACCAAAATACAATTAAGCCAATTAAATTTTGAGCTCAATGTGTTTGAAGGAACTTTTTTAATGTTATAAACAAGTACCAAAAATTATTTTTAAAAAAATGTTAAATTAGTTGCATCAACTAAAACCACTAAAAATATATGATCTTATCGGGATTAGAAAGTCGGATGGCCAGCAAGCACATCCGTAGTTGAGTAATCCACGAAGGAGGGTCGTACATGCAGTTGCTCTAACGCTCAAGTCAGTAGAGGTAGAAGTTAGAAAGTATGAGAAGAATTGAATATCCGACCCTCCAGAGGAGGAGGGTTTATATACTGCCTCCAGCACTAGGCCAAAGGTCTCTATTATGGGCCGAGTTTATTCACTCGTAATGGATGACTGTCAGGATTTTTACGTGGAATTATGGATAAACAGTTCATGCTCATCATCCTAAGTCAAACCGTTCCGCTAATTAAGGACATCAGTTAAGTTTGGATAATGACATGTCCACGACGGAGGAGCATGTGGTTCACGCGCTTGTTTGCCCTAAACAAATTAGGCCATGCTCTTTTGGACCGTGCTCTATGCTGGGCCCAGCCTTAGTCCCATGACATAACATATTTAATATTTCACTTTCCATCTTTCAACCAGTGTTTTAAAAACCGGACCGGACATCGAACCGGCAGGGCACTGGTTCATTGGTCCATTGGTTGAACCACTGGGTCATTGGTCGAACCGCATGACAAACCGGATTAAACCGGTGAAATGAACCGGTCTCTATAATAAAATTATACCGTTATTAACTCGGTCAAAGGAATGGTGTTGACAAAAAAAAAAAGGAATGGTGTTTCTTCATTGGGCCTGATAATAAACTTACCAAAATTAATAGAGCCCAATCAATATTTCTAGTCCAAAATGAAAATGAATAACCGTATACTATGGAAAAATAGCATCTTTTGTAGTTATTACTACTACTAGGGTTGGCCGCACCTATGTTACTCCCAGTGTCTCACATGCAGCTTCAGACATTTCTTTCTTTTTCTTTTTTTTTGTTTAAAAAATACTCCCCACATCTCTAAGAAAACAAGGTAGGATATGATCATTAAACCATTTATAATTTCAAGATTTAGATCTATTCATCATTTTTTCATCTTTTGATATTAAGTTCCTCTTTAAGATCTGAATTCAATTATTGTTTTCTCCTCCTCCGATCTACATCATCCTCTTCTCCTCTTTCTCACCCCTCTGATCTGTTTCATCATCGATTTGGCTCAATTGAAAAGTTTTTTTTAGCGAGAAAAATCAGTATTGTGAATTGTGACGGCGGCGAAGCTGTGTAGGCTAGGGTTCAAGCTTCAAGCAACAATTTCTTCTTTCTTTCTACGCGTATGCGTATTTATTCTTTGTTTTATTTTATTTTTCAAAATAATCTATAACAAAACAATAATAACAAGATTTAAAAAAAAAAAAAATTAATATTCAAAAACGACGTCGTTTTAGGCTGGAGGAAAAAAAATGCAATCAAACCGCCGGTCCGAGTGAACCGCCGGTTCACCGGTTTTTCCGGTTTTTTCCGGTTTTTTCCGGTTTCCACCGGTTTAACTACACAGCCGATCCAACATATGGACCAGACCGGCCAGCCTCCGGTTCACGGTTCGACCGGTCTGACCGGCCGGTCCGGTTCGGTTTTTAAAACACTGCTTTCAACCATTGTTTGATACGTTTGTGGGATTGAGTGCCCGGCTTTTGAGTCAATTTGTAGGCTTCAAATCTATTAAGTTTTGTATTTTATGCATGTTGAACAAAACTTTGCTTGTTCCCAAATATAAAAGCTATTTAAAAAATTTAATCAGAGGAAAGGCAGGACACAAAACTTTAAAGAATATTTTCACTAATTAAAAATTCGGTTGCCTTTTAAATAGAGGATTACAAGTCACCAAACACATTTTAAAAGGTTTGAACAAATAAGTGTTCATGAAGACAACTTTTTTCACAGTGCTATATTTTTTTCTTTTAAATTCTTCATTTTAGAGAACTAGTTTAACTTATTTAATTGTGAAATCATTTAAAATTTTGGTGCATGTACTAGTTTCTCCGTAACAATCATATTTATAAATCGTCTACACTTCCGTAAAAAAAAAAAAATCTATACTTAAATTTTCAACAACATAAACATTTTAAAAAAGAAAACCTATGAAGACATTTGATAAATAAACTAGTCTTTTAAGTTAATTTACGTATTTCAAAAGATCAGTCTTTAACTTTTGGTCGAAGATATTAGGCAGCGGATAAAAAACTACTTCAATAATAGTATTTCAAATGGTAATAGTTCAAAAATAAGTCAATTCAAACGGATCTTATATAAATATTGCCGTGGGATTTTTTTTTTGGTACATTATTGTTGGGAGACTTTAATAGTAGTATTTATAATATAAAATCTGTTTGAATTGACTTATTTTTAAACTTATACAAAATAACTTATATAAATAAATATTTTTTTATGTATTATTATATGTTTGTCAAGATAGTTTATGAAACAACAACATATGAAAATACAATTTTAACTAATGAAAACTTATGAATTAACTTAAAATTTTATTTATTTGTATAAGCAAAAAATAAGTCAATCTAAACCGGTCCATAATTATATTTATCTGATTTGAGTTATAAAATGGGTATATATAAAAAAAGTTATAAAATGAAAAAAAGTCATAAAATGGGTGTGACTTTTGCAGTACTGGTATTTTTGTTAAGTACCTTTTATATAGACGCGTGTGTTTTGTTTGTTTAATTTAATATTAGAAAACGACAAATGCAAACAAGCCGTCTTAGCTCAGTGGTAGAGCGCGTGGCTTTTAACCACGTGGTCGTGGGTTCGATCCCCACAGACGGTGACTGTTTTGTTTTCTTGTTTTTTTGGTTTTTTTTTGCTTTTCTTTTGGAACTAAAACTGTGTTAAATTTACCGTAATTTTTTTTTTTTATAGAACTCAAATATTCTATTTTATTTTAGGGTCTTGTTAACATGTGCCCTTAAGGCACATGTTAAGATATACCAAAATAGAAATTCAACATTTAATGATACAAGAAATTTAATGCTTCAAAAGTCAAAATGCACAAATTAGCATTTAATAATTTCTATTTTTGCTTCCTTAACATGTGCCTTAAGGGCACAAGTTAACATTCTCCTTTATTTTATAGGGACCATGACCAAAACTGGAAAAACTCGATGGAAGGGTAAAAAAATCAGTTAATCTTATATTTATTATGACAAACATTAAAAATTAGAAAAAATCGTGACTTCAAAATTGGGGGAAAAAAAAACGTCATTTTGTCTATGTTGAAACCACTTCTTTTTTTTTTTTTTGGTGAATTGAAACACTTCTTTCAAATGATTAAGAAAATACTAGCTGTTGTGTCAAAAAAGAAATACTAGCTTGCTTCTAATGGAAAAACATAAAAGTGCATATGAACTCTTTCAAAGAATCATCTTTGTCACTCATAACTGACTATTGTCTAGTTCAAAAAAAGAAGTCACGTCAAAGTAGTCAAAATGCAAATGATTTTGAAATTCTAAAGAAGCATATTCAACTTGTGTAAATAATGCACCTTTTAACTCAATTAACAATTTGGTAATATTATGGTCATTAAAAAAACAATTTGGTCACTAAGAATTGCCATACAAATAATGACCCTTCTAAAAAACAACATTATTTCAAATAATTTCTCTATATATAAATTTGAGTGAAAAAATGATAATGCAAATGATTTTGAAATTCTAAAGAAGCATAATAATGCACCTTTTAACTCAATTAACAATTTGGTAATATTATGGTCATTAAAAAAACAATTTGGTAATGAGCAATCAACTTATGGATTTAAGCAAAATGAATAAAACAAAGGAGAGACATTCTTAAAGGAGGGAAGACAAAATCAAAATGCAATTAAACCAAATAAAGAAAAGAAAAGAAAATGAAGAAGAGAAAGCTGAACACTGAGCAGCATGATTTAGCGCCTCAATTGATATTTGATAACGGACCTCTAACACCTAATCAATGTACAATAGACCTCCTTAGACTACTAAAAAAATCACAATAAAAAATAGATGATAAGAGGTTTCATCTATTGCACAACTAACAGCACACAATAACGAGTCCAAATGAAGCATTTAGTGACAAATTAAATTATCTTTAGTTGACAATCTATTATTTAGGAATCGCCATACAAATAACGACCCTTCTAAAAAAACATTATTTCAAATAATTTCTCTATATGTAAATTTGAGTGAAAAAATGATAATCAATATTGATATGTTTTAGTTGAGTTAAATTTTATTGACAATTATTTGATTTATTTTTGTCAAAGATTAAAAGTTTTTTTTTTTTTTTATAACAAAAGTTGTTTTAATTTTGCCAAGGAGTAACTAGATTTTTTTTCAAAGACTTAAAAACATATTCACTCAAATTTAACTGATATACAAATTCAATCTTCTTTTTAGTTTGGTAAAGAAATTCAATCTTTCATTCCTACATAAAACAAAGTTTCCTTCTAGAATGCAAACTGAACAAACTTATCTGAATTAAGTGCGTATAAGTGGGATTTTTTTAAGACTTTTTTAACTATATGATCACCTGTTCATGTGTCTCTCTTCAGACCCCACGATTTGGACCTATAGGTCATGATTCTTCTGTTCTGCTTTGCTTTCTTACAATATTCATTTGTGGTGGAATCTCTCTCTCTCTTATACAAATATAGTAATTATTTTGAGTTTATTAAAACCTCACGTGGCTAATAAGAAGCCAAAAAATGTATTAATAATGTAATATACTGGTCCTATATTAATAATAATAAGTGACACGTTTTATAAAAAAAAATGTTTTAAAACTATACTACCATTTTATCCACAAATTATATCTCAACCGATATAATTAAATGTTAAAATTGTGAGGCTGTACACTATCTTGAAATGATGGGGTTTGAACTTCGATTTCTCTACTTTATATGTGCGTGAGTTTTTGAAGACCTATATATCATTTAATCTATTATATACATCACTTGTAAAATAATGCCAAATCGAACTTTAAATATAATATTAATTATTTTTTCTTAATTATAATTTTTTTCAGTTAATATTATATATATTACTTGTAAATTGACGGATTGAGATTCCCTGCTGTAATAAATACACGATGTTTTCGATCTTATCCGTCAATGAGATCGAACGGTTTACATTAAAATATGTGTCTTTTTGTTAAAATCACACAACCATTGATGTGTGACCGGATGACAGACACTGATTACTGCGTGTTACAACGTGCTGCTGTAATAGTAGGTAATCTTTTTCCGTTCTTTTATAAATAATTTAGTTGTTAGTATTACAATGTTATATTAGTTTTTTCTCCTTTGCTTTGACGACATCTTATTATAATATTTATATTTGAGGTAAATCTACTTTTAATTTCCAATTTATTTATTTAATCTTTTTTTTGGCTTTTGCCACCGGTTTAATCTGGTTCGGGGGTACGTAAGTTCTGTAACGACCCATTTTTCGTATTCGTATATTTTATTAAATGTATTTTAGTTATTAATTGGCTTTTATTATTTTAGTGAGCGACGAATAATTATTTAGCCGAACGTAAGTTATTAGACGCGAGAACCTTGGTTTTGGGCTTATGGGCGTGAGAGGCATGGGCCTAAGCCATTTGAGCTTGGTTCATGGCAATGGGAAGTAGTATAAGTAACAAGTCAAACACATGAATAGTTTCACAATTCATTTTCTTTGAGTTTTGAGTGAGTAGAGCAAGAGCAAAACCATAGAGCAAGGGCTAGGGTTTGGATCAAGAGAGAAAGCTTGAGCAAGAGAAGGCTTGGATCATCATCTTTGCTTAAGGTAAGAGATTAGAATTCATGATTCTTGAGTGGCAAGGAGAGGGGAGATTGTCTATGTCTCCATTCCCGAACTCTCCCACTCAATTTCTTTTAGACTTTTAATTAAGCTTTTGTATGTGAGTGTGATGTTCTTCATCATCACTTTGTATGTGTTAATCACTAGCTTGATTCCATGAGGAATATGTATGTATTTGAACCATGTTTGAAAAGTTTGTGAAAGTTACTTAAAACCCAAGAAATTGGCATGATTTTGATTATTTGAGGTATTTGGATGTTTGGAAGAGATGATTAATGTTCCTTGATACCATATATGTTTGGAATTTTTGTTTTGATGTATGATCGGATGGCAGACACTGATTACTGTGTGTTACAACGTGCTGCTGTAATAGTAGGTAATCTTTTTCCGTTTTTTTATAAATAATTTAGTTGTTAGTATTACAATGTTATATTAATTTTTTCTCCTTTGCTTTGACGACATCTTATTATATAATATTTATATTTGAGGTAAATCTACTTTTAATTTCCTATTTATTTATTTAATTTTTTTTTTGGCTTTTGCCACCGGTTTAATCTGGTTCGGGGGTCAGTTCTGATATAAAGTGGTTTCAGCCTCATCCCGATCGTAGTTGTGGGGATCGAACTGTGGTCATTCCTACCAAGTTCAGCGTCAATCACCACTGAACCAACGATTGATTTTTGATTTCCTATTTTAATTGAAATAAAATTTGGGAAATGTTAACGAGTTTAGCCGAAGTAGTCTTTAATCTATAATATGTAATAAGCCAGACATATTTCTCTTTCTCTCTCCTATGAAAATCATGCATTCTTCTCTGTGGTTCATTTGACATTTAATACAATTATGAGTTTTAATGCTCATTTTCTCACACTTTGAATTTAAAAAATATTTCCTTAATTTTCACGGAGCAATAAATGTGATATAATTTCAGTAATACATTTATTTCTAATTATGGTAAAAATACATTTTTCTTGGCAATAGAAGAAAAATTCTTATATCATACGTTGTGTTTTTGTTGATTCTTATATTTACTTTTTTTGTGGTTTTGCATTGGTAGAATTTTGTGTTATGGTTCTTATTGCTAATTTGATGTAAATATACATGTTTTGATTTACAAGGATTCCCATGGAGATTGATTTGTGGAGATAAAGTTGAGATTCATGGAACAAAATATATGCAACATTCATATTATTGAGGTACTATTATTTTGTGCAATTGTTTATTCTTCTATTTTTCCTACAGTTATAATTAATCATGCTATGAAAGACTAAACATATACTCGATTCATATATATATTATGATATGATATTGATTTATATTTACCAACAATATGTAGATATCACCATTTTATTTATGTGATAGGTATTTCAGGTATAGTAATATCACTGTTTTTTTGTCTTTATTTTTTTTTTATTCACTTTCTCATCAAATTTTCCTCACATCAATTTTAATCTTCTTATACTTTTGTTTAACCTATTTTTTTTTCCAGCTACAACAATCATAGGTATTTTCTTTTTCTCTTCACCTCTTTTGTGTGACTTATTTGTATGACATTTTTTTTGGTATAATTTTTTATACATTTCTATCATAATTGAATATCATGATTCGAGTGTTTGCAACGTGTATAACCATAATACATGGTTTCTAATTTTGATTACAATTGTTTTCATTGTTTATTGCATATTCATGATCCAGTAAAAAGATAAGAATGTTATACAATCTATATATGTGATTGATCTATGGTTTTTATTTATTTATTTGGTCAAGATCTGTAATTTTTATTTTATATTGGTATTTCTAGACATCTATATCTTTTTTTTTGACAATAGACATCTATATCTTACATGTTAAGAAGATGAAATAATTACATGTAGTAGACATCTATATTAATGGACCTCTCTGTTGTTGAGAAGATGAAATATTATATTTATCTTACATGTTTACTGAACCTCTCTATTGTTATAAAATAAAAATTTGGAACTCTCTATTTTTTTTTAATTCTTTTTATACGTATTTTTTCATCTCTCATTCTTTATTCTTTTGATTCAATCTATATATATATATATATATATATATATATATATATATATATATAAAAAAAAAAATTATTATCCTTTTATTATTAAAGCTTAAGTAAAAAAAAATGTAGAAACTTTAAGTAATTTCTAATTTATATAATTCTCTATAAGCAATCATATATAAACCGATTTCATTTTTTCTCTCCTATATTATTTGGCCTGATTACAACAACCAACACATTTCCTTTGATTTTGCCTTCAATGAAATCTATTTATATCTATAATCTATAAATCTATAAATAAATATGATAAAACCAGATTTATTTTCCTTTCTCTCTCCTCTTCTCATTTATTCTCATTCCTCATACATTTGAAATTTAATGTGGTTATTAAAATTAATGACAAAAAAACAATCTGTCCAAAGTGATGATAAAAAATGAAAATGGTACATGTAGAAAAAACTGTCCAATGCAGTCCATTTGTATAATTTTTTGAACAACTAATTGTCCGGTCCAGCCCATTTGCGTATTTTATTTCATTAAACCAAATTAATAAAATTGTTGACCACACATCATATGTAAATATGATAATCCCAATTATCACATTAATTACATTCATGATTCTTGCCTTTTTTTTTAAACGCATCATTGATTTATTGATTTGTGAAATAAAAGTCATTCCATTTGTTAGACCAATAACGTGTTTTTAATAAGGAAAAGTTTTTCTATAACATTAAACTGATATAAATACAAATAATAAAATGACTTAAAAATTTATTTGAATCTTTTTATGACAAGAAAAAAGTTGTCTAAATATAGCAATAAGAAATTCCCCAATTTTATGCGGAAAAAAAAAATCACATAAACTGTTCAATTAATACTTTTATTTTTGGCCAAAATCGTATAAATGGTAATCAATTATGTAATTATGTAATTAAAGAATGACATAAAAAAAAAGCTGTACATATGAGAAATATATGCCATTAAGGACTAAGGAATTAATGATTGATGAATATACATAACCGATAAAATAAGAATTATTCTTACTATTAAAACAATTTAAAATAAGAATTATTATTAGTCATTGCAATTGTAATAGGATAAAAAAAATGATTGTAAACATGTTTATTAAAAAAAGGAAAATGCTTTAGTGTACGACACAAATTGTCGTCTAAACCGCACGACTTATTATTCCAAGCGGTGGTTATACATTTCTTTAAGTTTCTTTTATATTTTTTTTCTATTTTGTTTTTTTGGCCAAGAGATGGTCATCCTAGGACCAATTTAATATCTAGCACTATATATGATTTATAGAGTATTATATTTTTGATAAAAATTAGTTCAACTCGAAATTTGGTGTTTGAGTTCGACACAATTTTTTTTTTAAACTTAAATTCGGGTTGTTTAACATTTATGAACAATTCAGTACTTATCGCAAGAGAAATAATTTTTTAGGTTCATAGAATATTTAAATATAATCTATGAACTAGAAATGGAATGGAGATTAGTCACCGTTAACAATGATAAAAATTTCGTACCTATATCATGGTCACACATCAAATATCCTATAAATCTAAAAATATATTTACTTTTTTATAAGAAAAATTGGTGGAATAATACTTAAATTTCTCACTATGAGACCAAACCTAACGGTTTAATAGTAAAATGTTTTTGTAATTAACTAAGTACAAAAATATAATTTAACATTTTAAGGATTTTAAGGATTTAATTGATATGCACTGACGGTGTAAAATAATTTTACACTGTCAATCAATGTCAACCGTGTTTTCCGCCACGTCACCCCACTTTCTTGATATATGACATGGCAAAATAGTGGTTGTTTATTGGACGATGGTGTAAAATTATTTTACACCGTCGGTACATATCAATTAAACTCTTATTTTAATTAATCAAAAAGTGCCATTAGATGGACTTAATTAAGTAACAAAGGCTTGAGGCAAATTAAGTAACGGTCGTGCAACATAGACGAACAAATCTGTCGTGCTGTATAGCACTGCTGTTAAAAAAAATGTGTGATATCCTCTTTTAATTTATTTTTAAAAGTTGAGAAGTTTTATACGATTTTGTTTATAATTCAAAATTACAAATTTAGAAAATGACTACTATTGTACAAATTTATTTGTTGGTATTTATTTACACTTTTAATTTTAAGATATTTCATCCATAAATCAGGGAAAATAATTAATGTGATTATTTGATGTCTTTCTGTTCTTAGTTTTTATTTTTTATTTTTTGTTCTCATATCTTATTTTTCTTGCAAATATATGATGTATATTTTTTTATCAGTATTTACTCCCGATTTTTTTATTTTTATTATGATTTTGTCAATATGATGTTTTATATTGGATTTAATCATCTGTTATATTTCATTTGCTGACATGTAGAAAGAATGTGAAATGACTCAATTAAGACCAATATAATTGCAATTGAGGAGAAAATTGATTTATTTTTTATTAGGTTAGGATTATTTTCCGTATTATTTTTTATTTATTTAGAGAAGACCACCAAAGAGGAGAAAGGGCGATATAATTTCCCAGACTCCTTTATTCTTTTCTATTTGGTTAGTTAATCTTTATTGTTAATTTCTTTCAAAACTTGAATTTGATTTATTTGATCCAACTTTTTTCTTTTTTGCGCATGATTCAAGGTTTATCTTTGGTACTTTCAATATTATATTGGCAGTTTCAAGATTCATAAACTATTGAAATACAATTTTTATTGTTCAAATGAATATGTTATAGAGTCGATTGAAATTTGACTTATCATTTAATTAGTTTTGTGTGTTTGTCTCTTTTGGTTGATCTTATCGTTTTAACATGGAAATTTGGATATTTTGTCCAAAAAGTTTATATAAGGGAAACATGAAGAAAGAAGTGTTTATGTGTCCAAAAAAAATAATAAAAAGTTTATATAAGGAAAAATGAAGAAAAAAAAACGGAAAAAGGTAATTAAACAGAGAAAATTAAAGTTTATGTGTGTAAATTTTTGTTTTGTACGTGTAATATTATTTAGAAGTTTCACTGCCACTTTCGATAAAAAAAAAGTTTCATTGTCACTCAATTGCTCAAGTCAAATATAGAAATTATATATAGCTAGCGTATTAATCTTACACTAACACAAAATTGGGCACACAAAGGAAAACACATAGTATAGTTTTTTAACAAAAGAGAATAACAAGTGTACAAAAATATGCATTCTCACCCAACAAAATAAATTAATATGCATTAATTATGACAGGAAAGAAATCTATAGATTCATACATTATTACGGGATCTATTCTATTTTTGTAATATATATTATAGTTTGTATTTCTACTCATGTTAATATGAAGGACTATTTTTTTGTAATTTCTACGAGAACTTATATATCTATTAATATATATTAATATGAAGACCCATATTTTTTTTTTTGTAATTTTTATGAAATCTATATTTTTGTTCATATTAATATGATGACAATTTTTTTATATATATTAAGGAGGCCTAAAAGCCCAAAAGAAAAACAATTACATAGAAATCACTCGAGGGGTAGTGTTTCCCAAGAAATCAAAGTGAAATATAACCCTAATTTGAGTTGGACAAGCATAAAAAAATTATAACATACATCAATAGGGGCCTATTTTTTTATTGTAATTTCTACGATAACATATATTTATACTTCTGCATATATTAATATAAAGACCTATTTATTTTATAATTTTTACGGAATCTATATTTTTAGTTATATATTAATAGGGAGACTACTTTTTTTAGAACCTATATATTGTAGTCTATATTTCTATCCACAAACATTGTTTTTCTGTAATTCATATCTACCTCAAAGCCTTTTTACGAAACCTCAAAGCCTCTTCCATATATTCCATAGAGAAATTATTTTCCAACAACTTTATAATTCTTTTAGTGGAGAATAATATAAACAATAAGTATGATACAATTTAAATTTGATAAAAAAAATACGAACTATAGGAATATTTCTTAAAAAAGATCTATGACATTATACATAAATTTTACTGTTAGTTTTTATCACAAAGTGGTATTTTTATTATTAAATTATATAAGATTGTAAATATTCATGTAGTTGTCATTAATTATCTTCTATTAACAATTACAATTTTAATTTTTCAGCTTAAAATAAAATATATTGTTGATAAGTCAATAAATTTACAAACGCATTTTTACTCGTGGCATTTCGGGATAATGCCCTTCCATCTAATTTACAAATGCATTTTTACCCATGATATTATTTATAATGCCCTTTCATTGCTTATACCGTGACATTTTTACAAAGAAGAGTTTAACTTCATTTACAGCAATCTAAATCCTGCATTACACATAAACTCAATAAAAATGCAAGGATATTTTGGTCTTTTAAAAAATTAAACATACTTCTCTCTCTTCTATTTCTTTTCTTTTTTTCTGTTAAACCAATCAACACATCAAATCTACTATATTTCTCATCTATTTCTCTCTTCTCACACTCTCTCTCTCACCTATTTCTCTCTTCTCATTTTCTTATCACAACCACACACACCCTAAGAAATTATGAGCAAAGTCTCTGATTAACTTTTATTTAATTGCAAAAATTTACAGCTTCAACCTTCTTTTTTTTCCCTTCAAAATTTACAGTGACATCAAAATGATTTTGTTTAATAGCGAAGGACCATTTTCAATGTCACAGGTCTTAAAAGATCAAGTTTATGTGCACAGTTTTTACGGTCGTTCTACTCTACTATAGTTCCTTTGCTTTCTTTTTTCTTTTTTAAAAAAATAAAGATGATGTGGCAGCTGAGTCACTTAAGTGACTTATCACATCAGCATTGACTTTGTCAAAATTGACCTTTTGCAAAATGGGGTAAATATAGGGGGCCACAAGTGCTATTTTGAAACATAGAGGGCCAAAATTGCAACTTTGCAAAACTTGGGCCAAAAGTGCAATATAGCCAAAAATTGATTATATTTTTTTTGACAAGAGGTAAAGGATTAATTTTAGACTCAACTAATTAAGTTTTTAAGTTATCGCTTCTTTGCCACATGATGCGAATAACTCTAGCATGTGTTAAACTTGAAATTCTCATATCCTCCACCTTATGTGGACAAAATGATTCCACTTGACGAACGTTAAAATGATCGTTTATGAAAATTTACTTAGTGGTCATAAATAAAAACATGAAAATTTGACTATTTATCTACAATTTTTCATTATTGACTTTTTACGACTATAAAGACATCTTTTATAATTTATATTAAAAAATTGCAAATTTTATAAAGAGTTAAATAAATTTTTTATTTTTATAAATATCTCAAATTTCGTTTTTACTCTTTATAATTTTTTTTAACAAATTTTGGTTCTCAAATATTTTTCGTAATAACTTTTAGTCTCTGCTTTTAAGTCAATTCATCTGTCTTATTTTTCGTAACGACTTTTAGTCTCTACTTTTAAGTCAACTCATCTTTTGTTAAAAATTCTAAACTTCAATAGGAGAATTTCGATAAATTTTTTAACAAAAGATGGATTTTTAAATGCCAATTTTTTTTTTTGACGAATTAAGCGTCACAAACTTAAAAATTGATATTTAACTCATCTCATGTTAAAAACAATTAAAATTTTGCAAGATAGATTTCTATATATTTAATAAATATGACTGTGAAAAAAATTCAAAATTCCGATAGGAGAGATTCTAAACATGAATAAAAAAACTCTTTTAGAAATATAAAGAGTGCATATGAGTTGACTTAAAAACAAGAATCAAATATTGAGACAAAAAATATTTAAAGGACTAAAATATGCTAAAAAGAATACAGGGACTAAAAATAAAATTTAAAATATTTATAGAGATGAAAAATTTCTTTTAACTCTTTTATAAATATATTTTTTACCCGTGCTTGGCACGGGTCCGGATACTAGTAACCTTAAATGGTAAAATTTTATAAAAGTTTGTGCATTTAATACATTGAAAATTTAACTATTTGACTTTTTGAAAGAATAATTTTTTAATACGGAATCATTAAAGAGTGACCCGGGGCACTTGTTGAGAAATTGTTAGGTGAGTCCTCACCTAAGCATTAATGATTAGGCACAATCAATCATATAATTACAAATAATTAATAATTAATTTATGAAATAATTACAACTAATTAATAGAGTAGTAATTAAAACCAAATCTCTACCAATAAGGAAAGAAAAAAAAACATGTACACTTTATAAATAAAAAAAATTCTAATCGCTCAAATTTTTTTGTTTCTAACTAAGCTCTCTTTTTTAATTTTATTTATTTATTTATTTGTTTCAATTATTTTTTCTCTATTTTTTGGGGAAATTTATAGACTGCAAACTATTATGGTTTTGTTTTGTAAAAATGAAATAGTTGATAGTTGATAAACAAATTTATCGATGAGTTAAAAAAAAAAAGTTTATCGATGAGTTCATAACAAATAAATTATAAGGTAGTTTATAGTCAATAAGCTTGCTAATTCAATTTATAGTGTTTAGTAAAATTAATGGTTGGACAAACTTATAATCAATAACTTATTTTGTCAATTAAATCATTCTTCACCTAGGTAAACTTAAAATATAATGAAATAGTGCAAAATAACATGATTGGAACAATTTCTATAAAAAAATAAATAATTGGAATAAGAAATAAACGAAAATATTTTCGTCAAAAAAAAAAAGAAAAATATTTAAACAAACCAAAGAAATAAACGAAAAATATCAAATAAAAAAAGAAATAAACGAAAAATAAAAACTAGAGCTGGAACAAGAAATAATTATATAATGCACACGTTTTTTTTTTCCTTATTTTTAGAGAAGAGATTTGATGTACAAAAAAAAAAAGAGAAGAGATTTGATTTTAATGCCTACTTCATTAATTACTAGTAAGTATTTAATAAATTAATTATTTATAATTATATGATTGGTTGTGCCTAATAATTAATGCTTAGGTGAGGACTCACCTAAGAATTTCTCGCACTTGTTATCAAGACCCATAAAATTTTGATCTCTATTATCCCGTAAATGTAACTCAACTGATCGAGTAAAAAATTACTTTGCTCCGTCACTCGATGGACAGGCGAGTTGGTTGGTCGACGCGTAAAACAAATTATTACTCCAAAAGTTCATATGTTGTTACTATTATTACAACAACAAAAAATATTCTGAGTTATTCGTATAATTTGTTGTACGAAAAATTCCTTCAATAAAATAATTAATACCAACCGACTAATATTTTTTTGAAGCAATTCATATAATTTCTCAATAAAAAATGAAATTGTTATAAAAAAATAACTCACGGGTCGACCCTATCCGATATCTATCCGTTTTTTCAACAAGTTAAATAGGACATATCAACATAGAAGTTCAAGTTCAAAATCTCAACTCATTTTATTTATTTTTCAACTCATTTCATTTAAAATAATAGTTTAAATGAGCCGCCTCACGCGAGCTCGTCGAATTTTTCACACCTACAAATCATTAACCTAAAAATGTGAAATATGGTGAAAAAATCTAACAATTTCAACACAATTATATTCAAACCTTATATGATAATAATGAGTACATCAATATATTAATATTTGGTACCATAAATGTTGAAATGTACCATGATACCAAACATGTTTTTAGGAAGATTCATGGAGTGATAATTAACAAGATTTATTTATAAGAGCTAAATTAGACCTCAAGTTTTGTCATGAACCGTGGAAGGTTAACAACCAAAAGATGTACTTACTAAATTAAACTCTCATCACAAATAAAAGCTTCCAAAACCTAACACCTTTATATGCTGATTGCCTAATGCCTACAATTTCCTCATGTGTTCACTTGCACGGATCCGTAAGCTAGCTCATCAATTTATTGTCTTCAAGTCAATTCTGACACTATCTTGAAATCACAGTTTTACCCCTATCGTAGGTTGTACACTAGTACATATATACTTCCAATATACGTAATATGGTAACCGTATAAACAATTGCGTGGTAACGCTAACCACATGACCAGACAAATATTGGTGAAAAAAATGTTATTAATTAATATTAAAACTTTTTTTTTTGACAAACATTAATATTAAAACTTAAACAATCTAATATTTTAATTCACTAACATACATATATAAATTAACGTTTGACTATAAATGTTATTTTGTTTTTTAAAATGTGAACCTCGTTAATATTTAAAAAGTTGTTTTTTTAGAATTTGACTCTTTAAAGGGGCGTAAGAATAATTAAAGTAGAGAATATATGATGATTTTTATAGGCTAAAGAGTGTGGAGTATTAATTATAAGTCTAGCATATTACGACAAGTTTATAATAATATAGAGAAATTCTTAGATGAGTCCTCACCTAAGCATTAATTATTAGGCACAACCAATCATAAAATTACAACCCATTAATATATTAAATAATTCTAAATAAATAATAGAGTATTAATAAGAGCAAATCTTAACAGATTTTGGAAAATAAGGAAATAATAAAACTCATGCCAACTTGATTTGTTTTTGCGCCAAATTTTTAGTAAGTTATATTCCCTCCCAATTTGTATGTGTGGATGTGGTGACACAATAAAATTGATTTAATTTGTGGTGTTCGATAAAATTAACGGTTGAATTAGCTTATGCCAACTTTTTTATTTTTATATAAACCTTCCTTGCTCACATTAAATTTCACCATAGCATTACAATTTGTTCTTGAATATGCTCTCTCATAAGACACTTCACCTTCGAGATTATTGTTCTTAAACCCTTGTTTAGAACAATAAAATTCTTTTAAGCATGTTTGTTTCTTCTCATTATCATAATATAACTCCTTCCCCTTACGTACATGGTACACTAAAACCCATTTTGAAGGTATGTTCTTGATACAAGTTGTATGCCTCGTCCTTATTATTCACAACTTGACCAAGAAAAATTTCTTTAGATCCATCCATTTCCATATTTTTCCTACAAATAATATAAATGTATTTTAAATGGTGTGAAAGAAAATAGATGTATAATTCTATGATGAAATAATATATGTACCGTTTATAACAATAAAAAAGAAGATAAAGAATATGGACATTCAACCATGTAAATAGAAAAAAACATATAGAAACAATAATATAGATGATGTATAAAAAAGAGAATTACCCTAAGGAAAACAGTTCAACTTTCTTCTTGTTTTGGTTTTGACGGCAACATGACAATTTAGAGGGAATAAAACTGCTAATCACAACCTAGTGCTTGAGTTTTATTATTTCCTAATTTTTCAAGATATGTTAAGATTTGCTCTTATTAATACTCTATTATTTATTTAGAATTATTTAATATATTAATGAGTTGTAATTTTATGATTGGTTGTGCCTAATATTTAATGCTTAGGTGAGGACTCACCTAAGAATTTCTCAATAATATATTAGTTAGGTTTGGTGAATCATCACCAAAATGAAACAAGTGATTTGTTTCATAGACAAGATTCAAGAATCTTATTTAAGTGGTAATTATAGAGTTTGAACTCTGCCTCATGTTTATAGAAAAAATTTAGTTAAGAGATTTATTTTGAACCTAGTATTTTGGTCAAATATATTTTTTGTCTCTATATATTAGCGAATTTTGGTTTTCGTCTCTATAAATAAAATCACAAGTTTTCATCCTGAATTTTTGTTTTGTTGTTTTTTTTAGTCCCTAGAATCTTCTTTTTATATATTATAGTAGCGTTTGTTTTTCTTCAACATAAGTAAATGAATCCCATGAGAACACAATGCTCTAAGATCATAATTCACCATAAACAATTAGAGAATACATCACAGTTGCAGCTCTTTATGCTGTCTTTTGTAGTCGTAGATTGCAGCGCAACCCTATTCTTCTATCTCTTGAAGTCGCGGGTCGCGGCAATTGTGTGTTGAGAGAAGGATTTTACTTTTTTGTTAAAGGAAAATGCTAACTAGGGAACTAGTTAAAGAACCTAATATATAGTAAAATGATTTTGAAACTTGTGTAGTTCATCTTTTCAAAATACTAAAAAAAATGTTCTTTTCGACACAAAAATTTATCTCTTTTAGTTTTCTCGACTAGTGCGACAGATATTAGTTAACCCTTTGTTAAATCTGAGAGATACTTAGATTAAGGTCAATTCACTTTACGCCTTTATTATTTTATTTAAACAAATCAATTTTCTTTTTAATCAAAGCCAACCAAAACTACTTTTAAAGTAATTTTTTAGTATTTTTAAAGGGCCAATCTGAAGTCCCGTTGCCCGGCCCAACCCATGAATAATATAGGTTTGATGGGCTGGCCCAAAAATACATGGTCGCATTTTTGTTTTTTACATCCAAGCATGGATGATGGGACCGACCGATGTGTAAGACTCATTTTTACATCTCTAATAGTTGGGAAAAAAGGTAGAAAAAGGATGATCTAAAATAAATGATCTTGTAGAACATATGAAAAATATGTCATAGAGTAGATTCTTAGATAGAGAAATGATTTCATTTTCTTATTGCAAATAACATGTTAGCCCTAGTTTTAATTTGTATCCATAGGAGGTTTGGTCAAGACTCAGACCTAGGACCTTGGTTGGTTGCATTTTCGATTCTATTATTTTTAAGTTGAAAGATCTCTAATGTTCTCTTTTCTTATACGGAGTATTTTGGTAAACTAAAATATTCTCCGCACGTAACTACAACAACTAATTCTTCAAGTTAATTAAACTCAATTTAAAAAATTGAAAACAAATAATAACTAAATATCCACCACTTATATCACATAATTTCTTTTTCTCTTTTTTCATTACTATCTCTGATCTTGAATATATTAGTAACAAATTTGATGAAACTGAAAATTAAAAACATGATCGAAAAAAGTAACAAGAGAAAAGTGTGTATTTGTGGTGGTAAATATGCTTTAACCACAATCACACGGTAGTGAGTGGTGGCACCCGGGAATAAATGGGAGTGTTATTGTCCCCACAATGACAAGTAACCACGTGAAGTTTTTTTCCTTCATGAGGTTGTGAAGAAGGGAGTATGTGGGGTCCATTAAGGGACCATTTTATATTGTCGGTTACACCTACCGGACAAATGGAAGTTGAAGTTGCTCTCTCACTTTTTGGAGGTGGACTTGTGAATGAAACTGTGATGTCTTATAAGCCACCGTTTCTTCCTTCTAGCTTTCCATTTCTGTTTTTCTGTTATTACAATTTTGTATACTACCATTTGAGTAACATCACGTTATTGTATTATCAGAAGATAGGGCATTAGTTTAAGTGACAAGAGTTTTGAGACCGAAAGTTTGATTTTTGACTATTTTTTTTTTTTTTTTAAACAAGAAAAAAGTTGATGGTTTATAAGTACCACCAACTTATTTACAAAGAAAATACTACAATTGTTGCTGCCAAGGATCGAACCCCTGACCAACAGCCTACACCCGTTCAGTCAGCAAGTGACTATTCATTTGTATAAAAAAAGTTTGATTGAAAAGTGAGAATCAATCTTATGTATCTTTCAACGGAGATTAATTACCATAATCAATGGTAAAAACTTCATATCTATAATATATAGTAACCAATTTTTTTTGTCATTGTTATAAAACACCAATGTAAATTCTGGGATACCAAAGTTTTCACCATGCAATATTTTTTTTTGTACAAAAGAGAGCCTAAGCCCAATAAAAAAACAAAACTAAAGAGTTAGTCTAACATTTTTAGGCATGCAAGTCCCATATAAATCATAAAAAAAAAAACTACGGAGTTCATTAGGAGGAGACTCCACTATCGAACAAATAAAAGAACTCATTGAAATGCTATAATTAGCTAGCCAGTCAACATTTATGTTTCCCTCCCGCCATGTATGACGAACTTGGACTTGCCAATCAAAAGCCAAAAGATTGCGAATGCCTAATCAAAATGAGAGTCACCCCTCCAATAGTGCAATTTCCCGTAATCATGTCAATCAAGAGTTTTGAGTCACTCAACAATGAGATGCAAAATATAATCTCTCCAAGTCATATCCAAACCTATATATAACCCATATCCATGCAATATTTATTATTGTTTCCATTAACATATAGCCCGGCTATTTGCCCAACTAACTATTGATAAGACCCTATTTAATAACGTTACATTATTTAGCTTATATATACTAGTTTATAAGTTCACGTGAGAAATAGATTTGTTTGGTAACATTGTTTTTACAAACTTATAGCTTATTTGTATCATTTAGATTTTCTTTTGCCGCTACTTCTTGCGCGTCCTATACATTTTCATTTTTACTCTTTCACTATTTAAGTAGTGGATGCTATAAAAATGAGAAATTTTGTAAATGCAGTTGATGACTTTTTCGCAAGTGCACGAAAATCACGTAGTAATAAAAATATCGATCCACAGGGATTGTGTGATCAAACTAGTCGAATCGTGTTCATAGACATTATACAGAAAATACACATAAATTGGGGGTATGTTGAGTAATGAATTGCTAGAAAACGTGCTTTATTATAATGGAAAAACGAGGTAGAATCATCGGAATCGCCTAGTCTATAGTTAAACCACATGCAATCTACTATATCATAGGAATCTACTCAAGTGTTAACAACTAGATCGACAAATTAGTGAATCGCAATCTCTTGTCAAAATCCACTCTATTCGTTGTCGATACTCCCCCGATCTCTCGGGCGGAAGCTACCTACAACGAATGATATTAACGCGCGTCAATCGTTCGCTACACTCTATGCCTCAATCTCTCGACCGGAGACACTCGAGTGCTCAATGCAATTCAGTTCAGAAATTAAATCAATACTCTCGCACGTGACTTAACTCGAAATCATTACAACACTAATGAAGGATTATAAAGCATTAAACATCGAATTGCATTAAATCAACACTATGAAAAGAGTAGATTCTTACACATATAGCAGATTACAACTGATCTATCTACATTCTAGACTATCCTAGATCCTACCTCCAAGGAAACTTAGCTCCTCATCGTTCTTCGTTCGCTTCCTCGCTTCATCGCCATGGCTTGTGAATCCATGCTCTCGATGTGCTTGGAGCTATCCTCTGGAGTCTTGAATCGCGATCTTGAAGTTCCAAAACCCAGAATGTAGATCAATTTTGCAGAATTTTCCAACCCGAAAACAGAATTATGCAGAAAATATATATACAGAAGGCAACCACGCCGCGCGCCAGATCTATCACGCCGCGCGTGGTTGCAATTCCATCAACTACGCCGCGCGTGGTAACAGAATCACGCGGCGCGTGATCAAGTCAGAGAACAATCTTCTTCTTCAATCAAGGCTTCACGCCGCGCGTGGTCAAAGCTAGAGGGCAATCCAGTTCCTGAACAAAGCTTCACGCCGCGCGTGGTCAGGTATCACGCCGCGCGTGGTCAGAGTAAAAATCTTGGCTCCCTGTGAGCTCCATCACGCGGCGCGTGATGGACTACGCCCCCAGCGTAGTGAAAATCATTCATTTCCTGCAGTTTTTCCTGTTTTCTTGCAAAACAAGTAATCAAGCTAATGGTTAGATTTCTCTTATATTTATTGCTAAAAACCTACTAAAATGCATCTAATGTTGCTAAAATAGGCATGGATTAGAGAGTGTGACGATTTGTCATCACAACCCCAAACTTAAACCTTTCCTTGTCCTCAAGGAAACAACTTTTACCTCAAGCTTTTGTGTCAAGACCTTGGCATTTTCCTTAAATTCACTCGAATCATACATACGTGAGACTCACCTGATGATCAATGATCCACCTGCAAACAATGCTCAATTGCACAACCGTTCCCGCAAGACATTTTCAAGTAGTTCACACTTTTCGACCAAGGCTCTATGATTTCATCACACTACTCACATGCACTCTTCAGTTTTGGTAGTTCACTCAAATCAACACATCAATGCAAGTCAACAATAATTTTGCAAGTAGTCTAAGAATTCATTCGGTTCACTTTGTGCACACACATTAGAGGTCTTTTAGGGTTATAACGTGGCTTGGCTAGGGTGGATGGTGACATTTTTGGATAAGTAGTAGAAAAACTTGGAGTTAGATCCCCCTATGGTCAAAAATTTCATAAACCAAACCCCTTTTTCCTTTGAACTATAGTGGACTAGAGAACTTTTTCAATCATCAAACAAAGTGTTGCAATTCTTTTGAATTCAAGGCTATCACTTCTTTTCTATATAATTTTGTTTTTTTTTATTCATCTTTCCTTTTTTTTTTTTTTCATTCTCTTCTTTTTCTTCCTTCTTGCCTTGCAATTTTTGAAATTTTTTTTTTTTTTGAAAAATTATTCAATCAACACTTTTATAAGTTCTCTAGCACCCTCACCCCAAACTTTATTTGTTGCTAATTCCAAAGAGCAACCCCAAACTTAGTAGTGAGCAATGCGCATCAACCACTAAGTAGGTGCCTAACCTCCAAGAAAGTCATTCCTTTTTTCATCAAAAAATTTCTTTAAGGTTTTGCAAAAATAACATTTTCTTTTTCAGCTCAAATTGGTTAAGCAAAGGATAATTACAAGTAAGGGTGGATAGAAAGGCTCAAAGGTACCAAGGAACATGCCTCGTGTGTGCTACAAAAGTACCAATCAAAATAAAAAGACGACAAGCAAAATCGAGAGACAATACATGAGTGGATATCACACATAGAAGAAAAGGGAGTGTTTGGCTCAATACCTCTCGGTTGGGTCGAATCAAAGAACCGGTCAAAAAGTGTGCGTTCCCTTCCTTTGCCTCTTGATCACATGAGTGCAACAAGCTATTGCACTGCAGGTTTCACATATCACACACGGAGAAAATCAAGTAATTGATACTCAAGTAACTAGAAGGAACATGCCAAAATATTGAAACAAACTCTAGAGGTAAAAACCATTCCGCATTTAAATAAAAGAAGATTCAAATTCAGAGTACACAAATAAAATATCCAGCCAATATCCAAGCAACATCAAATATTATTACAAACCAACGAAATAAAAGACAATTAAGTAAAGATAGAGATAGAGTAGTAGAATAGAAGCAGCAGCAGCAGAACAGCACGCAGAGAGCCCTTACTTCACAGTTTTTGAACTTCTTACCAACAACAGTGCACGATCTATAATTGAAGAAAAGGAAGGTTAATAGTAGTCACGTGCATTGATTTTAGGACTCACATCTTTTTGAAATACTGAGATAGATGGGTGGATCTGAGGCCTAAAACCAAACACCAGACTGTATACCTTAATACCTGCAAGAACCCTCATGAGATTGAATTAATGAAATGAAGGTTACTGGATTCACTTGCACTGATTTTAGGCTTCACATCGCACTTAAGAACTTTAGTGAAATTGATAGATCTGAAGCCTAAAACCAAGCAGATGAATCTGAACCTTGATGAATGGTGAGTCTTTAGCTAGAACTTGAGAGTTTAAATAATCAGAACAGAGTCACCTGATGACGCCGCGCGTGACTTACTCCACGCCGCGCGTGACCTATTTCAAATTTCTCTCTGGCCCCAAAATCCAACGGTCATGTTGACCAAATTCAAACGGTCAAGTTGACTTGATCACGCCGCGCGTAGCTTTCCTTACGCGGCGCGTGATCACTTTAGCAAAACCACTTTCCTCTCTGCCTTGTTCACGCGGCGCGTGAAAGATACCATGCCGCGCGTGATCACTAGTCAGAGAGCTCACTTATCCACTTTCATCATCACGCCGCGCGTAGGAAGCCTTCACGCTGCGCGTGACTGCACCACGCCCCCAGCGTAGTTCATTTCAACAGTGCTCTGTTTCTGCTCTGTTTGCCGCTGAAAGCTGCGTACCTACCTACATCTTGCAAAACAAAACAACTAATCATTAGAAACCGTTGGGTTGCCTCCCAACCAGCGCTTGTTTAACATCCCGATGCTTGACGTTCCATACCCCTAGGGGTTAAGGAAAAGAAGTGCCACCATGTGGCAAGTAGTGTGCATTCCAAGGTAACTTAAGAGCATGTTTAATAATATGATCATAAACCTGGATTTTAAAACATTGTGGGTCTCCATCATCACACTCCATCTTATCAAAGACATTGAATGTAACCTGCTGATCATCGGTCCTTAGCATGAGCTCGCCCATCTCTACATCGATTAGGGCACGACTGGTTGCTAAGAAGGGTCTACCAAGTAGCAAAGGTTCCCACTCCCTAGTTTCTTCTATGTCTAAGACCACAAAATCCGCGGGAAACACAAATCCAGCAACCTTAACCAATACATCATGGAGAATACCTTCCGGATGCACAACCGATCTATCCGCCAAAGAGAGACTCATCTTTGTCGGCTTTGCTACAGCTCCCGGTATCTTCTTCATCATTGATAACGGCATTAGATTAATGCTAGCACCCAAATCACACAAGGCTTTTTCAATAGTGAGCGTTCCAATGGAACAAGGGATTGTAAAGCTCCCCGGATCTTTCTTTTTCTGAGGTAGCTTCCGTTGAATGAGGGCGCTGCACTCTTCCGTCATACTTACCATTTCATCATCTAATGGTTTTCTTTTCTTTGTGAGCAGCTCCTTCAAAAACTTTGCATAACTTGGCATTTGCTCCAATGCCTCTACTAATGGTATAGCCATCTCAAGCTTGTTCAACACCTTCATGAACTTCTTGAACTCCTTCTCCCGCTCAAGATTCTTAACTTTCTTTCTCCTAGGAAAAGGCATCCTAGCATATGGCGATTCATCAACTCCTTTACCTTTCTCAACCTTCTTACTCTCTTTTTCTTTTATCTCCCTCTGTTTTTCAACTTCTTCTTTCTCATCCTCACTAATCTCCACTTCCTTAGACATATTTTCCTTTTCTACTTTTCCCTCATGTCTCTCATTTTCAACTACAACCTCTTGCTTATTTTCAACTTCTCCCTCAATGACCTTCTTTTTCAAGGGTTTCTCCACAGCTGGCCTTTCCGGTATCTCTCTACTCCTCAAAGTGATTCCATTACAAGTTTCATTTTTCGGATTATCATGAGTGTTTCCACCGAAACCTCCTTGGTTTTGCAACATCGAAAACTGTCTTGACAGCTGACCCATTTGCACCTCAAGATTCTTTATCGAAGCTTCATGATTCTTGTTAGAGGTTGCTTGACTTGATTTCATCGCTTCAAAGTTGCTTTGGGTCATGAGCATGAACTGATTTAGAGTCTCTTCCATCCTTGATGGAGGCCTTTGCTGCTGTTGCGGTGCACCTTGACTTTGCATACCATTCCCCCATCCGGAACCGTTATTGTTGTTGTACGGCTTCCGGAAATTGGCCAAGTAGCGAGCCTCCTCTGAACCCTCCGGGAAGCATCCGCCATTTGGGTGGTCCTGCAAACAAAAATCACAGCGCACATTGTCAATTTTACCTATTGGAGAAGTTTGAACTTGTGGATTGGACAACAGCTTCATCATTGCTTCCATTTGGCTAGTCATGAGCTTTTGCTGTGCCAATAGCGCTGTTTGAGTATCCAATTCCAACACTCCGCCTTTCTTTTTGGCTCCTCTATCATTAGTAGCTCTATACTCGTTTTGAGCCATGCTTTCCACCAATTCTCTTGCTTCAGTTTCGTCACGGTTCTTCAACGAACCACCGGCTGATGCGTCAAGTATCATTCGCGTTTGAGCCCTCAAACCTTGGGTAAACATTTGCATCTGATTGTGGCCATCGAAACCGTGATTCGGACACCTTTTAAGACAAACTTTGAACCTCTCCCAAGCATCATACAACGTCTCACCATCCGCTTGTTCGAAGTTGCTAATTTCAGCCCTCCTTTCTAGGAACTTATGAATAGGGAAGTAACGATCTAAGAACTTCCGCTCCAGCTGTCTCCAAGTCTCAATCGTTCCGGCGGGTATCGTGTCTAACCAATCCTTAGCACGGCCGGTGAGAGAATGCTTGAATAACCTCAGCCTTTTGTCCGATTCGCTCACCCCCGGTGGATCGGTATAGTCGCATGCTTCATAGAAGTGAGACAAGTGTAAGTTCGGGCATTGAGCTTCCGAACCTGAATAAGGATTCTCTTTTAAGGCGGAAAGGACCGTGTTCTTGATGTCGAATGAGACAGGATTCGCCGGCTGAAAGCCTTGATTTGCCAATGCGTCATTGTCTCTCCTCCCATAATCACCAAGGGTACGCCTTGGCGGTTGAGGAACCGGTGGAACCTGTTCTTCCTCCATTGTTGCTACAGTCCGTCCTTGACAGTCCGGTGTATCCCTTAGCAAAGCTGTTCCCCTTGAAGCTTGAGCTTCCCTTGTTGCCTTTCGAATTGCGCGAGCTGTCTTTTCAATCTCTGGATCAAATTGCAGCTCTTGAGGACCTGTTCTCCGCATGCACAATGAAACACACAAGTAGAACTCTCCGGGAGAAAAATATAAAACAGAAAATAATAAAGAAAACACAGAAAATATGAACACTATTGCCTAGTTGAATCAATCACAATCCCCGGCAGCGGCGCCAAAAACTTGATGACTTTTTCGCAAGTGCACGAAAATCACGTAGTAATAAAAATATCGATCCACAGGGATTGTGTGATCAAACTAGTCGAATCGTGTTCATAGACATTATACAGAAAATACACATAAATTGGGGGTATGTTGAGTAATGAATTGCTAGAAAACGTGCTTTGTTATAATGGAAAAACGAGGTAGAATCATCGGAATCGCCTAGTCTATAGTTAAACCACATGCAATCTACTATATCATAGGAATCTACTCAAGTGTTAACAACTAGATCGACAAATTAGTGAATCGCAATCTCTTGTCAAAATCCACTCTATTCGTTGTCGATACTCCCCCGATCTCTCGGGCGGAAGCTACCTACAACGAATGATATTAACGCGCGTCAATCGTTCGCTACACTCTATGCCTCAATCTCTCGACCGGAGACACTCGAGTGCTCAATGCAATTCAGTTCAGAAATTAAATCAATACTCTCGCACGTGACTTAACTCGAAATCATTACAACACTAATGAAGGATTATAAAGCATTAAACATCGAATTGCATTAAATCAACACTATGAAAAGAGTAGATTCTTACACATATAGTAGATTACAACTGATCTATCTACATTCTAGACTATCCTAGATCCTACCTCCAAGGAAACTTAGCTCCTCATCGTTCTTCGTTCGCTTCCTCGCTTCATCGCCATGGCTTGTGAATCCATGCTCTCGATGTGCTTGGAGCTATCCTCTGGAGTCTTGAATCGCGATCTTGAAGTTCCAAAACCCAGAATGTAGATCAATTTTGCAGAATTTTCCAACCCGAAAACAGAATTATGCAGAAAATATATATACAGAAGGCAACCACGCCGCGCGCCAGATCTATCACGCCGCGCGTGGTTGCAATTCCATCAACTACGCCGCGCGTGGTAACAGAATCACGCGGCGCGTGATCAAGTCAGAGAACAATCTTCTTCTTCAATCAAGGCTTCACGCCGCGCGTGGTCAAAGCTAGAGGGCAATCCAGTTCCTGAACAAAGCTTCACGCCGCGCGTGGTCAGGTATCACGCCGCGCGTGGTCAGAGTAAAAATCTTGGCTCCCTGTGAGCTCCATCACGCGGCGCGTGATGGACTACGCCCCCAGCGTAGTGAAAATCATTCATTTCCTGCAGTTTTTCCTGTTTTCTTGCAAAACAAGTAATCAAGCTAATGGTTAGATTTCTCTTATATTTATTGCTAAAAACCTACTAAAATGCATCTAATGTTGCTAAAATAGGCATGGATTAGAGAGTGTGACGATTTGTCATCAGCAGTCTGCTATCTACTTAAGTAGAAGACATTATAATTTTTTTTGGTAGGGTGTCTTTGGGGGTATCCGCTACCTAAGTAGCGTATAAGGATATTTTGGTAAATTTGTACGGTGCACAAGAAAATGGGTAGGGTGGCAAAAGAAATTTTCAATAGCTAATAAGGCATTTTGGACCAAGAAAATCACAAGATGTGGGCCGACAACTAGCAATGAGCCCAATCATACTTATGATATTCCAAAGGATTCTCCTATTTTTTTAAACTAATTTCCCACACTAGATCCCCTTAACATGAGCAGACACTTGAAACTTGGTAAATGATGAGCTAGATTAAGAAACAGAATGTAATGGACAAGATGAATTAGTCCGATGGTGAAGACTTGAGATTTTAGAGTGTTTTTCTCAAGGTTTTATGTTCAAATTCTTTGAGTTCCACTTTTTATATTGGACCAGTCCATATAAAGCGAATCTTTGACTTTAAATGGATCCCTTGCTAGTGGACAGTGAAATTGGTGACCCTTTAATCATTCTGTCCTTAGGCCACCGTATACCAAATCTTTAAAAAAATGTTGCTAAATGTAGTTCAATGATTAACCTTGTCGTAAGGGATCACATTATTTGTACTAGTCCAAAACTCTCTTGATTTGACCCTCTGAGCCTAAAATGAGAAATAGTAACATTATTATATAGTGTGTGATTTACTATCAAAGAGGACTTTCTCATGTTACCTTTAAAAGTGACTCTAAAGTTGTTGATGCTATTGCTTCTAGGAGTGTCGGTATTTCCGAGTTTAGTATGTTAATTTTTCATATTAAGTTGTTATTATTATTATTCCCCAACTTTGAGGTGACGTTTAGTAAGCGTCAAGCAAATATGGGTGCTTACACTATAGTGAGGGCGGCCTATTCTAATGCTAGTCGCTGTCTATTTGAGTCGATTCCTCGTTGTATTGAAACATTTTTGATAAATGAAATGAATTAAGTTTGGTATTGTAAAAAAAAAAAAAGCATCATGCCATACTATTTTTAGGTTTGGAGATTTGAATTGCTGGGTGTGAACTTACTAATGCTAACTTTGTTTAGCTTATTGATTAATGTATATAAATTTCATTTTGATCCGTTGTCTTCCTTTTGAAAGTTATAGTGGAGTTGTTTGTAATAACTAAAATTCATTTAGCTCTGTCATTTTTTCATTTGAAAAGTGTCATTTTGTCAAGTGCAATGTTTTTTTTTGTTAACTATCTGGTTTTGAGGGGAAGGTAAGTAAAGTTGAATCAATGATAATTTTAGTCATTGAGTTCTCTCGAATGATTTATCTTTAACTGAATCTAATTAATCACTTAAGTCCAACCACTTAATCAATCCTATACTTCTACTCGTTTTAACCCTGTCCAAGACCCTTCTTTCTATCCAAGCCCGTCTCTCCCCTAAGCGCGGATTTAGGGCCCCCTCCCTTACTGAATGAATCCCTCACCTCACTTAATCAATCCTATACTTCTACTAGAATTTCTTTGGTTGTCATTGTTGATTCCACAATTTTATATAACACAACAACTAGCATAGATTGAAAATAGAGTGAAAAAAAAAAACCACGATATCGCATATATCTTGAGTAACACTTCTCAGCAATTTCATTGAGAGGTTGCATCAGTCTTGGCAAATGTTGTTTCAACATCAACCCTTGGATGTTGTGACTTCTAACCCTTGGATGTTTGTTATTGAAGTCTTCCAAGTCTTCTTGTTTGGATGTTTCTGGTTTTTTTCTTGCTTCTTTTATACGCCAACAAGTCACTAACTAAGCAATCACACTTCAAGACAAAAATTTTAAAACATGATGAGGTTCAAAGAAATTCCATAAATCTAATTAAGTCTTCATTTGCTTTTACAAAGTCTTTTTGCTTGGAGTTATTTCTTTTTTCAAATAATTAACAAAGGCAACCATACAATATAGTCACAACAGTCATACATCCAAAATGACACTTCGACAACCTGCTAGTTGGTCGCGGGATTTATGCAGCCGATTTTCAGTTAAAAGCTGTTATTTGACGCCACAAAACCTGCTATCGGACCTTGATTTTGATGCAGATTTTGTTGCGGCTGTTCACGTGCACCAACAAAGTTGTGTTTTCTATTTTAAGGACATTGAGACTGTCAGACAATTTGAATGGTTACCACAATTTATATGTTCTTATAGATATAAGAAGATTTATATATGTTAAAATAACACTTTTAAAACTCTTCTTATATTAAAAATATTAAAAACAAAAGTTTGAAGTTGTGTCAAAATAATACAACTCTTGTTATTTCAAAACTTGTATAAACCAAGCTGATATGGTTAAACTATTGTCCACATACTTTCTTATCACAGAATACAAAATTCCAAATGTAAAGCAAACATTTTACCAATAATAATAATAAATTACAAATAATTAGGTACCAAGTTTAAAACATGTGGTTCATAGAAATTATATAATTCTAAGTCTTCATTTTTTTTCAAAGTCTTTCGAACAATCAGTTCTCTGCTTTTGTCCAATTTTGAAACTTCCACAAACCAAGCTGTGAAGCTGATATGGTTAAACTATTGTCCACATACTTTCTTATCACGTAATTCAAACTTCCAAGTTTTCCAATTTATATAACCACACTAGAATCTCCTAAAAAATTATACTCCCATTTCAATTCGATCGTATTTCTTTGATCCAAACAATCACTCATGATGACCATTATCACTACACAAATTCCACTTCTTTTGCTTCTACTTTTATCTTTAACCACATTTCACAAATGCATGTCAATCAATGATCACAAATTGGTTCGATGCAATGAGAAAGATAAAGAGACATTATCAATCTTCAGAAAGGGAATCAATGATAGTTTTGGTCTGCTATCAACATGGTCAACCGAAAAAGATTGTTGTGCATGGAAAGGAGTCTCCTGTGACAACATAACCAACAGAGTTACAAAACTTGATCTCAAATTATCACCTTACTTTGATCCATTTAGAACTTCGACAGGTGAAATCAATATGTGTATTCTAGAACTTGAGTTTCTCAGTTACTTGGATTTGAGTGATAATGATTTTGATGTGATAAGTTTTACAACCATTCAACACAACATCACACATGCATCTAACCTTTTCTACCTTGACTTATCCGACAATGATCTTCAGATGGATAATCTTGATTGGCTTTCTCCACATTCTTCATTGAAATATCTCTACCTTAGTGGAATTGATCTTCATAAGGTAACCAATTGGCTTCAAGCTGTTAATACACTTCCTTCACTATTAGAGTTACAGTTGAGTTATTGCAACCTCAATAACTTCATCATCAACCCATCTATTGAATATTTGAATTTGTCTTCACTTCTAACTCTTGATCTTTCTGTCAACAACATCACCTCTCAGTTACCAAATTGGTTTTTTAATCTCACCAAAGATCTCACCTATCTTAACCTTAGGGACAGCAATATACATGGTGAGATACCTTCAAGCTTGCTAAACCTTCAAAATCTGAGATACCTTGAACTCTCTTATAACCAACTACAAGGTTCACTTCCAGATGGAATAAGCCAACTACCAAATATTCAACACCTTGATCTCTCTTATAACAAACTACAAGGATCACTTCCAGATGGAATAAGCCAACTACCAAATATTCAACACCTTGATCTTAACAGTAACATGTTAAGTGGTTCCAATATTCCTTCTACTTTGGAAAACCTCTCATCCTTAAATTACTTGTCCATTGGTGGTAATAATTTCTCAGGTGAAATTTCAGAAAATACTTTTTCCAAACTCTCTAATTTAGATTGGCTAGATTTGGCAAGTTCTAATTTTGTATTCCAATTTAATTTGGATTGGGTTCCTCCTTTTCAACTCAGTGATCTTTTATTGAGTAATACAAATCAAGGTCCAAACTTTCCATCTTGGATATATACACAGAAGTCACTGCAATCTCTCGACTTATCGAGCTCGGGAATTTCATTGGTAGACACAAACAAGTTTTCGAGCCTTATAGAAAGAATCCCCTATCTTTTTTTGTCAAACAATTCCTTGACTGGGGACATATCAAACCTAACACTAAAGGGAGATATGTTATATTTGAATCGCAATAATTTTACAGGAGGACTCCCAAACATATCACCGAATGCCGGTGGTTATGCCCGTGATGTTGATTTTTCTTACAACTCTTTCTCAGGATCAATTCCACATAGTTGGAAGAACTCGAAATATTTAACAACCATTAACTTGTGGAACAATAAGCTATCTGGTGCAGTTCTGGAGCACGTCTCTGATTGGACACAATTGGGGTTCTTGAACTTGGGAGAAAATGAATTTTCAGGAACCATACGTTTCAAGATGTCACAATACTTATCAGTATTAATATTGAGAGCTAACCAATTTGAAGGGACTATTCCAACACAATTATTCAATCAATCTTCTTTGTTTCATTTAGACCTTGCACATAACAAACTCTCAGGATCTATGCCAAAGTGCATCTATAACTTGACTGAAATGGTTACTTTAACTAGGGAGGACTCATTTGTATATGGTACACTTGAGTTGTTTACAAAAGGTCAAGAATATTATATGGAATATGCTGACAGTATTAGGAAAACTATTGACCTTTCAGCTAATAACTTGTCTGGAGAAGTGCCATCAGAATTATTTCACCTCGTTCAAGCTCAAACGTTAAACTTATCTCACAATAATTTGATTGGTAAAATACCAAAGACGATTGGAGGCATGAAAAATTTAGAATCTCTCGATCTCTCCAATAATAAGCTTTCTGGTGAAATTCCTCAGAGCATGGCTCTCTTAACCTTTTTAGAGGTTTTGAATTTATCTTGCAACAATTTTGATGGAAAAATCCCAATAGGAACTCAACTTCAAGGTTTTAATGTATCAAGCTACATTGGAAACCCAAACCTATGCGGAGCTCCTCTTAATAATTGCACTACGGAAGAAGAAAATCCTAAAAATGCAACTCCGTCTACAGATAATGACTCTATACGAGAATCATTGTATCTAGGCATGGGAGTTGGATTTGCAGCAGGTTTCTGGGGAATTTGTGGTTCTTTGTTTCTTATTAGGAAGTGGAGGCATGCATGCTTTCGGTTTGTTGATGGAGTGGGTGACAAGCTCTATGTAACTTTGATGGTAAAGTTAAATAGTTTTCGCAGAAATTGAGCTCCTGCTAGTGAAGGTTAGTGAAACCTACTTCACAATTTTATTTATCATAATTCATTTATGACTTGTTTCATAATTTATTTATTAATTGTTTCATTGATCAAAATATAGAGTATTTCGTTTTATTTTGTTATTCTATGCATAACTTTTGCTACTTGTTTTATCAGGTGATTCATCATGTGGCTGATTGATCCTGCAAATCATGGTTATGATTTTTCAAAAAGAGCCAAATTGTGATACCACTGTTGCTGAATTTATCTTTCACTTTTTGTAATGTATTTGTTCATTTTGTCAATTGTAATGTTTTGTTCATTCAAAAACTATTGCTCATGTTATGTATCTGTCATCTTATTGGATATTGAAAATAATTTTTCAACAAAACTTAGCTGCCTCAAACTCTACATTGTGTAAAAAACCAATATTGTCATATCTTAAATAAACTGGATTCGAATTTGGCGGGCCGTTCCATATAGACTAAGCTATTTTGACAGCTATAACTCTCCGTACCTGGTACCGGTGGTACATGGTAATATGTTCAGGTAGTTATTGCATTTCAAGATGACTCTAGCGATTAACATTTGACATTTCAAATGAAACTTCAGTCTAACACATTCATATAAGAGAAAATATAGTAGTACTTGAAATTAAAAAACTCCAATAGCATTCTGATGACTACATATGAAACCAGTTCAAATCTTTACAGATATGTATATTCAGATTTTGACTACATATGAAACAAAACACCTATGAAGTAGTAGTTAGCACTTAGCAGTACTAGACCATATGTAAGGTGCCTAGGAACAATATACAAAACAGCCGATCATTCTCAAGCATCTCATCCAAAATGCCATTGGAATTCTCCAACAAAATCACTTGAGCACGATCCATCCGGTTGACGTAGACATATATTCATATATTCAAGTTGCTGGATGCAAATAGTTCCTAGATGGTAACAGAAAAAAATATTTACACAAGCACTTGAAAGTTACATGAATATATTGACCAATTGAAAGTGATACTGAGAATGCATACATAACATAGCAAAACCAAGCTGTACTCAAAACCATGTAAAATTATAATTTAAGCAAATGATGATTATTATGTCAGAAATTGAGTGAAATTTAATTACCTGATCATTATTTTCTTAGGCTTGTGCATCCTTTTCTCAGAATGCTTAGCAAGTTCTTCAGCCTTTCCTTGTAGCAACTTTGTCACTAGTAAACTTTTCCCATTTCTTCTCATGAAAAGCCTGAATAAATTTTCATCCTTCAAATTTCAAAAAATAATTCTACTCATATTTATTATATTACAAACTACGAACATGAAGAATTGAAATATAGAGAGAAAAGTGTAATAACCTTATAAAAAGGGACGACGTGTGAATGAGAGAGCATATTGATGAAAGCATACCCCATATTACAGTTATTCTGTAAGCATAAACAGACATTAGGAAACAGAAATACCAAATGAAAACCTAATCAATTTGTCAATATCAATTTGGTAATGAGGGATGTATATGCCGCCACTTCTGTGATTTAAATTCCCTAATCCAACTGGACGAATCACGAGAAAAGGACTGTGATGAAGACCAGTGTATGTGTTTGGCAAACCCTTCCAATGAAGTTGTCCTAACTGAATTGGATGTCTTAGACAAGATGAAGAAGATCGTGGTCATGGATTCTCCTCGTTTTCATTTACCACAGAACAACGTGGTGGCTGCTTTTCATGTTCATTCTTTTTGCAGTGATATGGCTGCTTTTCATTTTGCATTCTTTTATTCATCCCACCAGAAGAAAGCAGTGATATGGCTGCTTCTCATGTTCATTCTTTTTGCTTACAGATGTAGTTTTGTTATCCATGCTAATCTTCTCCAAGCTACATGGATTTGATTCTAAACTGTTCCCATTCTGTTGCTTATATAAGACTGCAAAACAAACTAACAGAAATACTAATAGAAAAAACCAATCTAACTGACTAAACAGAAATAACTAACAGCCTAAAACCTTATCCTTTGGTTAAGTATTTATTTATGCTCAGACAAATCTTATACTCATGACATTTAGTTATGATAATTAATTACTTTAGTAGAAAGCTTAATTATGTTCTTGATAACTTACTTGGTCATAATTACTGTTTAAGGATCTTGACTTCTCAAATAAAATTCCATCTGTCTATAAAATTTAATCCATTCAAAGGAACTCCCTATTCTGTATTATGAAGAATTATTCCTCATTCAAGTAGAGGATGTTCTCAAGGAAGAACGAGTGGTCGTACAATCCAATAGAATATGAATAATATTCTATGCAGATTAGTTGTGGTTAGTTGGTCTCCAGATCTATGCAGCCAATTTTCAGTTAAAAACTGTTATTTGATGCCGCACAACCTGCTATAGGAAATATATTTTGATGCGGATTTTGTTGCGGCTGTTCAGCATGTTTGGAACACTTCAATTCTGTCAAAATTAGCACGTTCGGATGGAAAACAGAGTGAGTTTGTAATGTTACAATGGTAATGGAAAAGTTCTGCTATTTGATGATTGAAAATTAATTTGGAACAAAACCAAAAATAAACTCTCAAATGTCAGGTTTATATAATTATATTTCATTTTAATTTGTCCGTAAATATCTGTGATATATCATCACATACGTAGTTACTTTACTTAATTTTATTCTAAACATGTGTCACATTTCATTTTAATTTTAAATTGAATTAACCATTCAAAAACATATTTTTTAAAATTTGTGTCAAAATAACACATTTCTTCCTATATTGAAACTTGTACAAACCAAGCTGACATACTTTCTTATCACAGAATACAAAAATTCCAAATGTAAACCAAACATTTTCCCATTAATAATAAATTACAAATAATTTGGCACCAACTTTAAAACATTAGGTTCAAAGAAATTCTATAATTCTAAGTCTTCATTTATTTTTCAAAGTCTTCTAACAATCAGTTTTCTGCTTTTGTACAATTATTATGAAACTTCTAATGTCCACATACTTTCTTATCACTTACTGTAATTCAAACTTCCAATTCTTCCAATTTATATAATCATACAAACATCTCATAACAAATCATACTCCCATTTCAATTGCATCTTATTCTTTGATCCAAACAATCAATCATTCATGACCATTCTTACTTCACAAATGTCACTTCTTTTGCTTCTACTTTTATCGGTAACCACATTCCACAAAATCATGTCTAGCAATGAACACAGATTGGTTCAATGCAATGAGAAAGATCAAGAGGCGTTGTTAAACTTCAAAAAGGGAATCAATGATAGTATTGGTCAACTATCAACATGGTTAACTGAAAAAGATTGTTGTGCTTGGGAAGGAGTCCACTGCGACAACATCACTGGCAGAGTTACAGAACTTCATATTAGTCAATTGCAAGGTGAGATGAACTTGTCTATCCTCGAACTTGAGTTTCTTACTTACTTGGATTTGAGTGAGAATGAATTTGATGTGATAAATATTTCAGCCACTCAACACAACTTCACACATACATCTAACCTTTTCTACCTTGACTTATTCTCCCCCTTTGGTACTCTTCAGATGGAAAATCTTGATTGGCTTTCTCCACTTTCTTCATTGAAATATCTCAACCTTAGTGGAATTGATCTTCATAAGGAAACCAATTGGTTTCGAGCAGTGAATACACTTTCTTCACTATTAGAGTTACACTTGAGTCATTGTAACCTCAACAACTTAATGTTCAACCCATCTATTGAGTATTTGAATTTGTCTTCACTTGTAACTCTTGATCTTTCTGAAAACAACTTCACCTCTCAGTCACCAAATTCGTTTTTTAATCTCACCAAAGATCTCACCTATCTTGATCTTCATTGGAGCAATATACATGGTGAGATACCATCGAGCTTGCTAAACCTTAAAAAATTGAGATTCCTTGATCTCTCTTCAAACCAACTACAAGGATCAATTCCAGATGGAATAGGCCAACTACCAAATATTCAACACCTTGATCTCTCTGTTAACCAACTAAAAGGATCCATTCCTTCAACTGCAGGAAACCTCTCATCGTTACATTACTTAGATATTGGTCTTAATAATTTCTCTGGTGAAATTTCAGAAAAAACTTTTTCCAAACTCTCTAATTTAAATTACATAGACTTAACAGGTTCTAATTTTATTGTATTCCAATTTGATTTGGATTGGGTTCCTCCTTTTCAACTCCATGACCTTAAATTGAGAAATACAAATCCAGGTCCAAATTTTCCATCTTGGATATATACACAGAAGTCATTGCAATTGCTCGACTTATCGAGCTCGGGAATTTCATTGGTAGTTACAAAAAAGTTTTCAATCCTTATAGAAAGAATCCCCTTACTTTTTTTGTCAAACAATTCGATGACTGGAGACATATCAAACCTAACACTAAAGTGTGAAACTTTATATTTGGATCACAATAATTTCACAGGTGGACTCCCAAACATACCGCCAAATGCCATTCAAGTTGATTTGTCTTACAACTCCTTCTCAGGATCAATACCACATAGTTGGAAGGATTTGAAAGATTTATATCATATTAACTTGTGGAGTAATAAGCTATCTGGTGAAGCTCTAGTGCACCTCTCTTATTGGACAAAACTGCAGATCTTGAACTTGGGAGAAAATGAATTTTCTGGAACCATACCAATCAATATGTCACCATACTTAGAGGTGATCATATTGAGAGCTAACCAATTCGAAGGGAATATTCCACAACAGATATTCAACCTCTCTAATTTGTTTCATTTGGACCTCGCAAATAACAAGCTTTCAGGATCTATACAGAATTCTGTCTACAACTTGACTCAAATGGTTGATCATTCTATAACAGATTTTATTACTTTTAGTTCAGTTGAGTTGTTTACAAAAGGACAAGAATATTATATGAGTATAATTCACAAATGTAGAAAAACTATTGACCTTTCAGCTAATAACTTGTCTGGAGAAGTGCCATTGGAATTGTTTCAGCTTGTTCAACTTCAAACGTTAAACTTATCTCACAATAGCTTGATTGGAACAATACCAAATACAATTGGAGGCATGAAATATTTAGAATCTCTCGATCTCTCCAATAATAAGCTTTTTGGGTTATTTAAATTTATCTTGCAACAATTTTCATGGAAAAATCCCAATAGGAACTCAACTTCAAAGTTTTAATGTATCAAGCTACATTGGAAACCCAAACCTATGCGGATCTCCTCTCAATAATTGTACCATAGAAGAAGAAAATCACAAGTCTAGAGGGCATGAAGATGATGACTCTATAAGAGAATCATTGTATCTAGGCATGGGAGTTGGATTTGCAGCAGGTTTCTGGGGAATTTGTGGTTCTTTGTTTCTTATTAGGAAATGGAGGCATGCATACTTTAGGTTTGTTGATGGAGTGGGTGACAAGCTCTATGTAACTTTGATGGTAAAGTTAAATAGCTTTCGCAGAAATCGAGCTCCTGCTAACGAAGGTTAGTGAAACCTACTTCACAGTTTTGATGATCAGCCTAGAGTATTTAGCTTTACTTTTTTATTCTATGCATAACTTATATATCCACTTTATTTGCTACATATTTTATCAGGTGATTCATCAAGTGGCTGATCGATCCTGCAAATCATGGTTATAATTTTTTAAAAAGAGCCAAATTGTGATAACACTGTTGTTGCTGAATTCATCTTTATTCTTTCACTTGATGTAAGGTTTTTGTTCATTTTGTCAATTGTAATGTTTTTGTTCATTCAAAAACTATTGTTCATGTTATGTATCTGTCTTGTTTTTATTGGTTATTGGATATAATTTTCAACAAAACTTAGCTGCTTCAAACACTACATTGTGTAAAAACCAACATTGTCATATCTAAAATAAACTGAATTCGAACTCTACGTACCTGGTATCGTGGTACACGGTAGTTGTTCGATACTCTAGTTTTTCTCATTTGTTCGTTGCAAATGAAATTTGTGGCTTTCTCATATATTAATATAATCAGGTAGTTATCTTCCTATAAGAGAAAATATAGTAGTACAGTACTTGAAAAGAAAATGTATACCTTTCATCACAGCATTCTGATGATATAAAGAGAAACCAATTCCAATCTTTACAGATATGTACATTAACATTTTACATGAAACAAACAGTTAAGATGTTAGCTGTCCTATACCATATGTAACTAACGGCCAATCATGCTTCTCATCGAAATCGCGAATGGAACTCTCCAACAAATCACTTTAGCATGATTCATCGGTTTGACGTAGACATATATTCAAGTTGTTGGATGGAAATAGTTCTTAGATGGTAACAGAGATAAATATTTACACAAGCACATGAAAGATATATGTCAGAAATTGAATGAAATTTTAAGGCTTAATTACACTTTTAGTCCCTTATCTTTATTTTAGGTTTCAAGTTGGTTCCTTATCTTTTAAAAGTTTCAAGTTGGTCCTTATCTTTTCTGCATGTTTCATGTTGGTCCCTCCCGTCAAATTTTTCACTTTTTCCGTTAAATTTGGACATGTGTCATCTTTCCAAGTGTGGTTTCCGTTTTCCACGTGTCCAAATTTAACGGAAAAAGTGAAAAAATTGACGGGAGGGACCAACATGAAACCTGCAAAAAAGATAAGGGACTAACTTGAAACCTAAAATAAAGATAAGGGACCAAACGTGCAATTAAGCCATTAATTACCTGATCATTATTTTCTTAGGCTTGTGCATCCTTTTCTCAAAATACTTAGCAATTTCTTCAGCCTTTTCTTGAATCTGTCATGGACTCCTCAACTGCATTGTGACTGTGTATCTGGAAATGGCGTGTCTGTGACAAGTGAACTATGTATTTATGAATTGTATATTTGCGATTTGTGAGTCTGTGAAATCTGACAAGTGAATGTGTATATGAAGTCTCCTGTATGGATATGCTGTGTCTATTAAGTCTAACCACTTACTCAATCCTATACATTTCGACTGTCATTTTTTCTTTACCGTTTGTAGTCATTAATACATCAACGGCGATTCACCTTATCCGAACAGTAATTAATACATTACACTTCTACTAGAATGTCTTTGGTTGTCATTGTTGATTCCACAATTTTATATAACCAAACAACTAGCATAGATTGAAAATAGAGTGAGAAAAAAAACCACGATATCGCATATATCTTGAGTAACACTTCTCAGCAATTTCATTAAGAGGTTGCATCAGTCTTGGCAAATGTTGTTTCAACTTCAACCCTTGGATGTTGGGACTTCTAACCCTTGGATGTTTGGTCAGAGTTATTGAAGTCTTCCAAGTCTTCTTGTTTGGATGTTTCTGGTTTTTGTCTTGCTTCTTTTATACGCCAACAAGTCACTAACTAAGCAATCACACTCCCACTTCAAGACAAAAATTTTAAAACATGAGGTTCAAAGAAATTCCATAAATCTAGTGTTCATTTTTTTAAAAGTCTTTTTGTTTGGAGTTATTCTTTTTTCAAATAATCAACAAAGTCAACCATACAATATAGTCACAACAGTCATACATCCAAAATGACACTTCGACAAATAAATTTTACAGCAAATTTTAATGATAATTTTGATTGTTGTGAATTCGATAAAATCACACCAATAATAATCTTGATGTGTGGAGCAAATACGATTAAGCAATCAAAATAAGCGAACGGCAATAATAATCACAAATAATGATAAACGGCGAGAAAAGAAAAGGACACAATAAATTGTTTACCCAGTTCAGTCAATGTGACCTAATCTGGGGGAGAGAGCAGCTCTCCGTTCCACTATCAAACTTTGTTCCTTGATTACAATGAGATTCTTAAAAGAGTTGCAAGAAAAATAGAGTTATCCTATTTCTACCCTTTTCCCAAATCTCTTCCCGTGACCAAGAGATTTCAATGAAAGTGTTTCCCAAGGTGATAGAATGATTACCCAACCCTAGAGTCTTCACAAGATGTTTCTCTTATAACCCTAGTTTGTATGTTGGCCTCAGAAACCCTAAAAACTTGTTATGAAAAAACAGAAAACGTGACCCTTTAAATACCCTGCAGCGATTTCCGCCCGAGGCGCAGCTTTTTCCGCCTGAGGCGTAATTTCCGCCTGAAACACCAAAATTTCCGCCTGGGGCGCCAAAACAGAGAGCCCCCTTTTTCCTGCTTCAAATTTCCGCCCGGAACACAGGTTTTTCGCCCGGGGCGGAAAACAGCAGACTAGTGTTGTTTTTCTTCACGTTTTCAAGGCAATTTGCAACAAATCTCCACCTTGCCTTTAAAACGATGGTGATGTCAACTTCCCATCAACCACCGTGCTGCTCTCTCCAACCTCCGTCTACTCTTCAACGAAGTTAATTAAGTCCAAGCAATGCTTGAACTTAGCTCTAGGTAACGATTTGGTGAACATGTCAGCTGGATTCTCCTCTGATGCAATTTTCTGTACCATGATCTCTTTTGTTTCAATCATGTCTCTTACAAAGTGCAACCGGATGTCAATGTGCTTTGTCCTTTCATGATACACCTGGTGATTTGCCAAATGAATGGCACTCTGACTGTCACAATGTATCTTCACACACCCTTGACTAATCCCCATTTCTCCAATCATACCCTTCAACCATATGGCTTCCTTGACCCCTTCAACAAGAGCTATGTATTCTGCTTGAGTTGTTGACAAGGCTACAACAGATTGTTGATTGGCCTTCCACGTTACCGCTGTACCGAACAATGTAAACACAAAACCCGATAAGGATTTTCTAGTGTCTATATTACCTGCATAGTCCGCATCCACATATCCCTCCAAAGCATCTCTTCCTGGATCAGTTCTTGTGTACTTCAGACCACCCTTCAAAGAACCATTCAAATACCTCAGAACCCACTTCAAAGCTTGCCAATGAACTTGGCCCGGATTTGCCATAAACCGACTTACCACACTTATTGCATATGATAAATCAGGCCTACTACAAACCATGCCATACATGATGCTTCCAACCCCACTTGCATAGGGAGTACTCTCCATCTTCTTTCTCTCATCCTCGGATTGAGGACACTGTTTTATCGACAACTTTGAATGGTGACCAAGTGGTGTATTCACTACCTTAGAATCTGTCATTCTAAACCGCTCCACCACTTTCTTCAAATAATCATGCTGAGATAAGAACAACTCACCTTTACTCCGGTCTCTCAAGATATCCATACCAAGTATCCTCTTCGCATTTCCAAGATCCTTCATCTCAAATTCACCATTTAATTTCTCCTTGAGCTTTTGAATCTCATGCTTGTCAGAACTTGCCATAAGAATATCATCTACATAAAGAAGGAGGTAGAGAATGACTTTCTCATTCCTCTTCATCATGTACACACAACTGTCATAGTTGCTTCTCACAAATCCAGTCTTCAATAAGAAATCATCAAACCGACGATACCACTGCCTCGGACTCTGCTTCAACCCATACAAAGATTTCTTCAACAGACATACTTTAGAATTGTCTTCCACAAAACCTTCAGGTTGTTGCATGTAGATAGTTTCTTCTAACTCTCCATGTAAAAAAGCGGTCTTCACATCCATCTGTTCTAACTCAAGATCATACATGTTGACAATAGCCATAAGTACCCTTATAGAACAATGTTTCACTACCGGTGAGAAGATTTCATTGTAATCAATCCCCTCTACCTGAGTAAAACCCTTTGCTACAAGTCTCGCCTTATACCTTGGTGCTTCGACCCCTGGTATACCTTCTTTCCTTTTGAACACCCACTTGCTACCAACTACCCTTTTATTTTTTGGTAATGGCACAAGCTTCCAAGTCTGGTTTTTCTCCAATGAAAGCATTTCCTCATTCATTGCCTTCAGCCAGTCTTTACTATATATGCTTTCTGATGCTTCCCTGAAGTTCTTTGGTTCAGAGTCTTGCACTTCTTCAGCTGCATTCAAAGCATAACAAATAAGGTCAGCATAACCGAGTCTATTAGGTGGTTTAATAACTCTCTTTTCCCTATCTCTTGCAAGCTGATAGTCAGGAACAGTTGTTTCATCACTTCCACTCTCATCAGGTACTTGAGTCTCATCCTCCTTTTCCCTCTCATCAATGGAAGGCTCCACCTCAAACTGAATTCTCTCCATCCCCGTTTCTGGTCTTTTCTCCAGGTCTTTGCACTTCATCCCCATCCGGGTCTCATCAAAAGTGACATCCCTGCTTATGATAAACTTTGATCCTCCAGGCTCCATCTTCCACAGCTTGTAACCTTTCACACCCTCGGGATAACCAATGAAAACACACTTCACAGCTCTAGCATCAAGCTTATCTTGCCTGACATGTGCAAATGCTAAAGCTCCAAAGACTTTCAAGTTAGAGTAGTCTGCCGGCTTGCCACTCCAAACCTCCATAGGTGTCTTTAGATCAATTCCTGTTGATGGACATCTGTTGATCAAATATGCAGCAGTGTTAACTGCCTCTCCCCAGAAACTTTTGGGTAATCCAGCTCCCAACAGCATACATCTCACACGCTCCAGCAAGGTCCTGTTCATCCTTTCAGCCAGACCATTCTGCTGCGGTGTGTATGCAACGGTTCTATGCCTCTTTATACCTAGTTTCCTGCAAAACTCATTAAATTGCTCTGAAACAAACTCCAGGCCATTGTCAGTTCTCAACACTTTCAGTTTAGTTCCTGTTTGATTTTCTATTAAGGTATGCCATTCCTTAAATTTTTCAAATGTGTCACTTTTGTTCTTTATTATGTGAACCCATACCCTTCTAGAATAATCATCAATCATAGTAAGAAAATATGAACCTCCCCCATGAGTGGAAACAGACGCTGGACCCCAAAGGTCCGAGTGAACATACTCAAATGGTCTACTAGAATTATGCACTCCCACCCCAAACTTCACCTTGTGTTGTTTGCCTAATGTGCAGTTATCACAAAATTCTAGTTTGTTCAATTTTTCTTGTCCTAGCAAACCTTGTTTAGCTAGTTCAACTAAACCCCTCTCACTAACATGCCCTAACCTCAAATGCCATAGTTTGGTTATATCTGCAGCCTCTACACTAGTTACTAATGCATTAGAAATAACAGTGGAACCTTCTAAAATATAAAGACCATTAATTTTAGACCCTTTAGCAATTACTAATGCACCATTTGAAATTCTCATTACCCCACATTCAATTCTAGTACAAAACCCTAGACTATCAAACATGCTTATGGAAATTAAATTTCTCTTAAGTTCGGGAATATACCTCACATTCTTCAAAAGGAAATCACGGTCATCAAACATTTTGAGACGGATAGTACCCATACCTTGAACCTTGCACGCCTTATTGTTACCGAGACGGACAACTCCACCTTCTTTAAATTCCAAGGTTTCAAAGTACTCCTTTCTTGGACAAATGTGATATGAGCACCCTGAGTCCATGACCCAGCTTTTCTCAGGTTCCCAACTTGTAACTGTTAGTGCTCCTGCACTCTCATAACCTTCCTCCTCACTAGCGGCAATTTGAACTGACGAACTACCACCACCCCTTCTCTCGGGACAGTCCTTCTTGAAGTGACCTGGTTCATGACAATGGTAACATTTGAACTTGCCACCACCATCACCCTTTGCCCTAGACTTGGACCTGTGTTTCTTCCCTTTTCCTCTCCCTTTGTTTTCACTTCTCCCCCTTGCAATATTCAAGCCTTCTCCACTATCATCAATTTTCATATCTCTGAGTTTAGTCAACTCCTTGGTTCTCAAGGCCGATTGGACTTCATCCAAGGTGATAGTGCCTTCTTTGCCATATAGCAATGCATCCTTGAGATTGTCAAGAGACTTGGGAAAAGCACACAACAGGTGAAACGCTTTGTCCTCATCTTCCAGATTCACATCAATGTTCGCCAAATCGTCAATAATTTTATTGAACTCCGATAGTTGTTCCATTACCGACTTATTCTCCACCATACGAAAGAAAAACAACCGTTCTTTCAAACACTGCTTATGTGCCAAAGACTTCGTCATATACAACGCATCAAGCTTGGTCCACATAGCCACAGCTGTTTTTTCTTTCGCTACTTCTCTCAACACCTTATCCCCAAGGCACAAAATAATCGCACTCAGTGCTTTATTATTCATCTCGGTCTTTTCTGCTGGTGTCAAAGTAGCAGGCATGTGTGCCTCTCCTAGAAGCGCTTCATCACACTTTTGTTGAGTTAGTATTGCCCTCATCTTCACCTTCCACAACCCAAAGTCGTTACTCCCGGTGAACTTCTCGATGTCCCACTTAGAACCCATGATACTTAATTCGTTTGATCCTTTGCCCCACGGTGGGCGCCAATTGTTGTGAATTCGATAAAATCACACCAATAATAATCTTGATGTGTGGAGCAAATACGATTAAGCAATCAAAATAAGCGAACGGCAATAATAATCACAAATAATGATAAACGGCGAGAAAAGAAAAGGACACAATAAATTGTTTACCCAGTTCAGTCAATGTGACCTAATCTGGGGGAGAGAGCAGCTCTCCGTTCCACTATCAAACTTTGTTCCTTGATTACAATGAGATTCTTAAAAGAGTTGCAAGAAAAATAGAGTTATCCTATTTCTACCCTTTTCCCAAATCTCTTCCCGTGACCAAGAGATTTCAATGAAAGTGTTTCCCAAGGTGATAGAATGATTACCCAACCCTAGAGTCTTCACAAGATGTTTCTCTTATAACCCTAGTTTGTATGTTGGCCTCAGAAACCCTAAAAACTTGTTATGAAAAAACAGAAAACGTGACCCTTTAAATACCCTGCAGCGATTTCCGCCCGAGGCGCAGCTTTTTCCGCCTGAGGCGTAATTTCCGCCTGAAACACCAAAATTTCCGCCTGGGGCGCCAAAACAGAGAGCCCCCTTTTTCCTGCTTCAAATTTCCGCCCGGAACACAGGTTTTTCGCCCGGGGCGGAAAACAGCAGACTAGTGTTGTTTTTCTTCACGTTTTCAAGGCAATTTGCAACATTGATGGTTAATTATGTTGAGTCTGTTGGGAGCACTTGAAAAACAGCAGGGGTCTATGCTCTAGGGCCACAAAAGAGGGAGAGGACACATCTCAACTAAATTTTGTACAGCTTATATCAAATATTTTACCTATATAGTGGCTAATGACATTCATATTTAATGAGTTTTGACACTTTGTTATATCTATTTACTATGGAGGTCTTGGAGTAAAATATTTGGATTTTTTTTTTAATTTATTCTGTTAAGTAAACGGATTTTGATATGGACTGGTGCTGAATAGGTTGCTTCGTACGGAAGGTACAATTTGCGCAAGGGTGGATGTATTGAATCAATATAGGTCCTAGAGAAAAAATAGGCCCAAGATATATTGGTTAAGTTTAGGTGATTAATCATGTTCTTGGAAGAATCTAGAAGAATGATGAGTCATTGTTTAGTTTGTTAGGGTTAACCATGCTATATATAATGACATTGGGTGAATGTAAATGATCAAGCAAAATGAATGAAAGAAATTAGTTATTTTAGCTTAGTATAGTTTGTTAGTCTCTTTTAGCAATTATATCTTCAATTTATGAACAACTAAAAAGTTGTTCATAACAGTGGACTCTTCTTATGGCGCGATTTATGCTCAATCGGCAAGGAATATGATTATGAACCAAAATTGGCTTGCCTAATGTAATTCAAAGGGAGCCCGCTAACAGATAAAGTATTTTGTTCTGGATGGATTTTTGGATGGGGAACAACTGTTATGCCAACAGTTCCCTGATTTGTACATGTTAATAACGGACAGAGTCACAAGTCAAAACAGTTGCAGAAAAACGCTGCAGAGATGGTTTTTCGCAAGACGGAAGCTGGAACTGCAGCACTGGTTTCTGCTACAGATATGTTGGAGATTTTAGCAGGTGTGCAGATGCGGAATATGTTGGTCGCCGGATTTATGCAGCCGATTTTCAGTTAAAAGCTGTTATTTGACGCCGCACAACCTGCTATCGGAACTTTATTTTGATCCAGATTTTGTTGCGGCTGTTCAGCAAGTTTGGAACACTTTAATTCTGTCAAAATTATGCGTTCGGGTGGAAAACAGAGTTAGTTTATATGTTACAATGGGTAATGGAAAAGTTTTCCTATTTAATGTTATATTTCATTTACATTTTTTCCATAAATATCTGTGATATATCATCACAAGGAGATGCTTTACTTTCTTATCACAGAATACAAAATTCCAAATGTAAAGCTAACATTTTACCAATAATAATAATAAATTACAAATAATTAGGCACCAAGTTTTAAACATGAGGTTCAAAGAAATTCTATAATTCTAAGTCTTCATTCTTTTTCAAAGTCTTTCTAACTATCTGTTCTCTGCTTTTGTCCAGATATGAAACTTCTACAAAGTACAAACCAAGCTGATATGGTTAAACTATTGTCCTCTTACTTTCTTATTATCACAGAATATACAAAACAATCACCCATTTGAATTACATCTTCCTCTCTGATCCAAACAATCACTCATGATGACCATTCTTACTTCACAAATGCCACTTCTTTTGTTTCTACTTTTATCTTTAACCACATTTTTCAAAACCATGTCTAGCAATGAACCCAGATTGGTTCAATGCAATGAGAAAGATAAAGAGACGTTGTTAATCTTCAAAAAATATTGTGTAATTGTGTTCATGCAAGTTGGTGTCTTTTTTCTTTTTTTTCTCTTTGTCTTTCTGAATTTCACCTAAATTGGATTTTTGAGTATTTCCTTGTGTGTACTCAATGATATAATTTTCTTTAAAGGTTTTAATTTGTATACACCGACGGTATAAAACTTTTTTTCACATACATCTAACAAAATCAAATATTGTGACTGATTGTGTCTGTTTTTTCTCTCAATTTCTTTTTCATTAAACATATCAGTTTTGTTACAATGCATTTTCAAATAGTCCTTTTATTTAACACAGTACATTTTTGGTGCATGAAGCAATGAGAAAGTTTTGTTACCATTCATTTTTGGTGCATATAGCCAATGAAAGTTTGTTACCTTTTGCTGGCAATGTACATACGGCTATTGGTGAAGAGTACCTAAAATGTTGAAGTACTCCTAAAATGGTGAAGTACTCTACATGGTACATACCAGAACCGGGTACGCGTAGGGTACTCGTATGGTACACAACGATCTGTACCCATTTTATTTGGTTGATGGGGATGGTGGATACAGCAAAAACATATCGACAATTGAAAACTCTAATAAAATATTTTGATTTGTATTATATTTTAATTATCTCTCACTTTTGATGAAAATAGTGGAGACGATTGAAAAAGTAAATCTCCAAATCATGATGGTAATAATTCATGCAAAAAACATGTTGCTAATTTTATATTTTAATTTTCTAAAACTACCGTACCCAGTAACCCAGGCAACATGAAGGAAACTTAATAAAATCTTCTTTCTATTATTTTATATATCACTTTAGCATATTAGCTAACATTCTTTTGTATTATATAACTGACTTCAAAATTCAAAGTCTTCCACTAGCCAAGTTTTATCATCTGCATTCCCATTACTCAATGGTAAAAGTAGGGCACACTCTCCGTCCCATAAGAAGAAAAAAAAAGATACATTTATTAAGAAAAATAAAATATATTCGGTAATCGGTTATAATAAGACCTCTTTTACAAAAACATAAGAATTAAAAAAAGTTGTTTTGCCTTGTTAACAATATACTTTCTTTTTCCAAAATTACTCTTCAATTATTAAGAGAGAAATGGTGATCTTTTACTTTTCTTCATTTAATTAGGGGTATTTTGTGAAAAATTATTTAATGCACATTGAACTTTAAAAAGGGTCTTATAAAATGGGACAAATTCTTTTTTGTAAAAATGTCTTATATATTGGGACAGAGGTAGTAATAATTTGAAGTATGACTTTTTGTGTTTTCTTTAAAATAAGTTTCATTAGAAAATGACAAAAGAATTTTATCGGTTATTTTTTTGTTTTGTTTTCACCATGAGTATATATCTGCCCCACTAGACCAGTTCTGACATCAAGTGATTTCAGCTCCCTCCCAATCGTAGTTGCGGGGGATCGAACCGTGGTCCTACCTACCAAGTCCAGCGCTGATCACTACCGGATCAAATAACGATTGATATTTTTAATGGTTATTGATTATGGGAAAATAAAGAAAGAGTAAATTAAATGCAATTTGCAATAAATTTTATGAGAATAAATAAAAGTAAAATTTGAAAATAATAAAAGTCAGTTGTTTTTGTATATAATTTGGGATAATAAAAAGTGATTTTTTTTATGGCCTGTTTTTTTGGCTTTTTTTATAAATGATTTTTGTAGTGTATTGTATTTTTGTTAAAAAAAAATTAACAAAGATATTTTTTATATAAGCTTCAAATGAAAAATCGGTTTAAATAGTCTATCTTAAAGGAAAATGTTAAAGAGTGCATTACTATAGAATCTTCTTCTTGGAATTTGTGCATTTAATGTTTTAAAATTGTAGAATGTTACTCCCCGACCATATTTATAAGAAAAAATCAACAAATTTTTTTGCCCTTAAATATAAGCAAAAGCCACCAAAATCAACTTTATTTAATGCTATTTTTTCAAAATTATCCTCATTACTTGTTCTACTTTTTAAGATGATTATAGAGTCCAATATAAAATTAAAATATTATAAGGTCATTTTAGTAATTGTAATAGAACTTTTACATAAAATCAAGACAAAAAAACAATTTCTTAGTAAGTGTGCGCGCAAATTGAAATATTTGCTTATAAAAGAGACCAGATTCCAACATTAATTTACTTTTTAATTTCCTTTTTTTAACAAGTGTGCTGGGGGCAGTTAGCATGTCGTTGAAGACAAAGCAAAAAGGAAGCTTTTTTCATGCTTTTCCATTAGCTTTTTACGGCTTTTGGACATTTCTTGTTTGAATGTTTTTCGTTTTGTTCTTTCTTTTTTTATACGCCAAATTTCCAAGGGAAGTCACTAAGCAATCACACTCCTACTTTCAAGACAAATCTAAAACATGAGGTTCAAAGAAATTCCATAAATCTAAGTCTTCATTGCTTTTATATGGCTTTTTGTTTGGAGTTATTTCTTTTTCCAAACAATCAGTCCCACTTGCATCACCGTGTGCTATGTCTAGGGGTGTACATGGGTCGGGCAAATCCGGTTGACCCGATCAAACTCACCCAACCCAACCCAAAAAAGTGGGTTGGGTCGGGTAAGTGGGTGTGTATGGATTTCAAAAATGAAAAACCCATAAAAAAAGTTGGGTTACGGGTAAAACCGGACCCAACCCCAAAAACCCACTTACCCACTAGTGCTATGTTTTTTGAAATATTTTTTATGAAAATACTAAAGATTTTTCCATTTGATCCTTAAATATTTTTTATATTGAAAATAAGTTATACTATTTTTTAAGAAAATAGAAAGATTGAATAATTTTTATAAATAAATATGATAATTTATCGCACTATTTAAAAAATAAAAAGAAAAACTTGAATAATTTTCATGAATATATATTATAATTCATCATTTAGTCATTTGATATTAAAAAAAGCAAAAAAAATTATTTGGGTAGCAAACTATCTAACCCGTAAATTAGTGGGTTTACACGAAAAATATGTGATTATTTTTTATTGTGAAAAAAGTTACACTATTTTTCAAGAAAATAATATGGTTCAGTTATTTTTATGAAAAAATATGATGATTCGACATTTAAATATTTAATATAAAAAAATAGAAAATAATTTGGGTAACCCACTACCCAACCCAATCCAACCCGGAAATTAGTGGATTTACCCAACCCGACCCAATGTTATAACGGGTGGTTATTTTCCTCGACCCAATCCGGAGTATCCTATGTGGTTCGGGTTTTGGTTTTGGTCAAACCCAACCCAATCCGGCCCACGTACACCCCTAGCTATGTCGTGTAAAAACAAAAATTATGTATAGTGGATGACTTTGACTAATAAATATAATAATGTGTTGCGACTCATTCATCATACAGTCAAAGGTAATTCAAATATTACCAACAAAAATAAAGTATGGAAAATTGTGGCTAATGACATTCATATTAATTGTGTTCAATGAATGTTTAATGAGTTTTGACAGTTTGTTATATCTATTAACTAAGGATGTTGTTTTTTATTTTGAAAAAATTTCGAAATTGCTATTACTGTAAAAATATTATCGGCTGAGTCGCGGGTGAATATGCTTTCTTTAAGACGTTTCACGTTACTACTCAAAATTGTGCAGAGTAGACTATCAACCGTGAAGTCTCCAAGATAAAACAGTCATCACAATTTTTTTACCGAATTGTTACCGCACTGTAGAATTCGGGCAGAGATACACCCTTCTCTATTGATTCGATGAATCAATTCGATAATTGATACAAGAGTATCAATTCTCTATGGCTGCAAAGCCACTCGATGAAACAATAAAGAAGAAAGAAAGATTTTTTCGGTGAAGAAAAAGACTGCTATAGTGCTATTTATCGTATAATTGCAAAACCGAATTTAATATATCACCAAGACCCGAGTCCGGCCCTGCCCGAGCCGGCCAGACAGCGGCGTGCGTGATATTTGACAAGGAGTGCGTGGTAACCCGTTTACAAAACTAGGTACCCCTTGGGGTCCCCAAGGTGACATTTTTCAATATATAAACACTACTAAGGGTTGTGTTCCCTCCAATGTGGGACTTAAAATTCCTTTTTTCAAATTCACACTCCACTTAGTTCATAGCTTGTGTTTATACTCTACCAAGTTTCTTCCTTCAATTTCCAACAAAGGAGGTCTTGGAGTAAAATATTTGGATTTTTTCAATTTATATTCATGTTAAGTGAACGGATTTTGATATGGACTGGTGCTGAAATTGTTGCTTTGTTCGGAAGGCACACCTTGATAAGTAAGGTGGATTCTTTTTTATGGCACGATTTATGCTCAATCGGCAAGGAATGTGACTATGAACCAAATTGGCTTGGTAATGTAACTCAAAGAGAGACAGATAAAGTATTTTGTTCTGGATGGATTTTTGGACGGGGAATAACTGTTATGCCAACAGTTTCCTGATTTGTACATGTTAGTAACGGACAGATTTGTACATGATTGAAAAATGCTGAAGCAATGGTTAATTTTTCGCAAGATTGGAGCTGGGACTGGCAGAGGGAACTTAACCAGGAGGACCTGGTTTCTGCTGCAGATATGTTGGAGATTTTAGCAGGCGTGCAGATGCGAGACAGCGAGACAGATGTGGTTAGTTGGTCGCCAGATTTTTGCAGCCAATCTTCAGTTCAAAGCTGTTATTTGACGCCGCACAACCTGCTATCAGAATTTGATTTTGTTGCAGATTTTGTTGCGGCTGTTCAGCATGTTTGGAACACTTTAATTCCATCTAAATCAGCGTGTTTGGGTGGATATTGTTTCAAGATATATAACCAACACTTGTAAGACTGTGGAATAGAGGTGTGATCTGCGATGTGCAACAACAGAGTCGTGTTTTCTGTTTTAGCGACATTGAGACCGTTAGACAATGATTGAATTGTTAACAATAATTGAATTGTTAAAATAACACTTTTAAAACTCCAAGTTGAAATTGTAATATTGCTACTTTCGTATTTTCTTAACACAAGCTTTAAAATTTCATGTTTCTCCTATTTTTTCAAGTCTTGTCCTATTTGATGATTGAAAATTTGGAACAAAACCAAAAAGAAACTCTCTCAAATGCCAGGTTTATACAATTATATTCATTTAATTTTTTTCCATAAATATCTGTGAAGCTTCAATCCGGATCCTCGGCTGCCTTAATCCCTGCTGCAATCATGCTGCAACGTGTCCACCATTGGATTGAATTGGCGTGTAATATAATTGTGTGTAATGAAGTTGTAGACTCTGCCTCGCTTCATTCTTCTTTCAACCAGCCACACTGTTTTTTTTGCCACTTTACTTAATTTTATTCTAAACTTCTATCATTTTTCATTTTAATTTTAAATTGAATTAACCATTCAAAAACATATTTTTAAGATTTGAGTCAAAATAATACAACTCTTGTGTTATTTTAAAAGTCAGTTGTTTTTGTTTATAAATCATTTTTGTAGTGTATTGTATTTTTCTTATAAAAAAATTAACAAAGATATTTTCTTTATTAAAGCTTTTGGACACTTCTTTAATTATAAAAGTATTTCAAAATATATTATTGATGAAGTCTTCCAAGTCTTCTTGTTTGGATGTTTCTCGTTTTTTTCTTGCTTTTACAAAGTCTTTTTGTTTGGAGTTATTAGTTTTTTCAAACAATCAGCCCCACTTGCATCACCTTGCTATGCCGTGTAAAAACAAAAATTATGTATAGTGGATGACTTTGACTAATGAACATAATAATGTGTTGCAACTCATTCATTATACACTCAAGGTAATTCAAATATGGATTTTTCTAAACTGTGCAATATTAATATTGCACAGGATAGGATAAGCAATTTCGAGTTTTCAAAATAGCGTAAGGGTAATAATTGAGTATTAATTGTTTTGGCAAGTTTTAGGCAACAGTTTTGAGATGTTGCATAAACAAGTGTTCCCAAAGACAACAAATGTTGTAGTGTTATGGGCAATGTTGTAGTTGTTCTATTTGATGATAGAAAATTTGGAACAAAACCAAAAAGAAACTCTCTAAAATGTCAGGTTTATATAATTATATTTCATTTTAATTTTTTTCCATAAATATCTGTGATGCTTTACTTAAATTTATTCTAAACTTCTATCATATTTCATTTTTATTTTAGATTGAATTAACCATTCAAAAACACATTTTTTAAAATTTGTGTTAAAAAAAAAAAAAACTTATACGAACCAACCTGATCTGGTATAAGATAAGGACCAAAGTGTTACAAAAAAAAAAGATAAAGGACCAAATTGTTACAAAAAAAAAGATAAAGGACCAAACTGTTACAAAAAAATAAGATAAAGGACCTGTAATGTAATTTTGCCAAATAATAATTATTGCAATAGGAAATATGTATTAGGTTATTATTAATTTAATTTAAATATTAATTTTATATTATGTCAATTTACTTTTTTATTTCTTTTTAATAAGGCTTTAGCCTCATTTGGAAAGAAATCAATCAAATGTTTTATCAAACACGTTCTTCTCTAAAAAAACTCTCATTTAATACTATGCATCTATGTTTGCATGATCTTGGTAAAGGATTTTATTCTAAATCATTAGAATCCTTACTCTTGAGACTTGGATTTTATCGATTGGTCCCTAGAATCCACTTTATCCCTACACATACTTTCTTATTATAATCACACTAACATCTCATAACAAATCATACTTCCATCTTCCTCTCTGAGCCAAACAATCACTCATGATGACCATTATCACTACACAAATGCCACTTCTTTTGCTTCTAATTTTATCTTTAACCACATTTCACAAATGCATGTCAATCAATGATCACAAATTGGTTCGATGCAATGAGAAAGATAAAGAGACATTATCAATCTTCAAAAAGGGAATCAATGATAGTTATGGTGACCTATCAACATGGTCAACCGAAAAAGATTGTTGTGCATGGAAAGGAGTCTCCTGTGACAACATAACCAACAGAGTTACAAAACTTGATCTCAAATTACCACCTTACTTAGATTCATCTAGAACTTTGACAGGTGAAATCAATATGTGTATTCTAGAACTTGAGTTTCTCAGTTACTTGGATTTGAGCTTTAATGATTTTGATGTGATAAGTTTTACAACCATTCAACACAACATCACACATGCATCTAACCTTTTGTATCTTGACTTATCTAACCTTATCTACCTTGACTTATCCAACAACGAATATAGTACTCTTCAGATGGATAATCTTGATTGGCTTTCTCCACATTCTTCATTGAAATATCTGAACCTTAGTGGAATTGATCTTCATAAGGTAACCAATTGGCTTCAAGCTGTTAATACACTTCCTTCACTATTAGAATTACAACTGAGTGATTGTAAATTGAACAACTTCATCATCAATCCATCTATTGAGTATTTGAATTTGTCTTCACTTCTAACTCTTGATCTTTCTCTAAACAACATCACCTCTCAGTTACCAAATTGGTTTTTTAATCTCACCAAAGATCTTGCTTATCTTGACCTTTACCATAACAATATACATGGTGAGATACCTTCAAGCTTGCTAAACCTTCAAAATCTGAGATACCTTGATCTCTCTTTTAACAAACTACAAGGTTCAATTTCAGATGGAATAAGCCAACTACCAAATATTCAACACCTTGACCTTTACCGTAACATGTTAAGTGGTTCCAATATTCCTTCTACTTTGGAAAACCTCTCATCCTTAAATTACTTGTCCATTGGTGGTAATAATTTCTCAGGTGAAATTTCAGAAAATACTTTTTCCAAACTCTCTAATTTAGATTGGCTAGATTTGGCAAGTTCTAATTTTGTATTCCAATTTAATTTGGATTGGGTTCCTCCTTTTCAACTCAGTGGTCTTTTATTGAGTAATACAAATCAAGGTCCAAACTTTCCATCTTGGATATATACACAGAAGTCACTGCAATCTCTCGACTTATCGAGCTCAGGAATTTCATTGGTAAATAGAAACAATTTTTCGAGCCTTATAGAAAGAATATCTCATTATCTTGATTTGTCAAACAATTCCTTGACTGGGGACATATCAAACCTAACACTAAAGGGTGATACTTTATATTTGTATCGCAATAGTTTCACAGGAGGACTCCCAAACATATCACTGAATGCCCGTGATGTTGATTTTTCTTACAACTCCTTCTCAGGATCAATTCCACATAGTTGGAAGAACTCGAAAGATTTACTATTCATTAATTTGTGGAATAATAAGCTATCTGGTGAAGTTCTGGAGCACGTCTCTGATTGGACACAATTGTGGTTCGTGAACTTGGGAAAAAATGAATTTTCAGGAACCATACCAATCAAGATGTCACAAAACTTATATGTATTAATATTGAGAGCAAACCAATTTGAAGGGACTATTCCAACACAGTTATTCAATCAATCTTCTTTGTTTCATTTAGACCTTGCACATAACAAACTTTCAGGATCTATGCCAGAGTGCATCTACAACTTGACTCAAATGGTTATTTTTCATCGGGGGGGCTCAATGGTTGGTTCAATTGAGTTGTTTACAAAAGGTCAAGAATATTATATGGAATATGCTGACAGTATTAGGAAAACTATTGACCTTTCAGCTAATAACTTGTCTGGAGAAGTGCCATCAGAATTATTTCACCTCGTTCAAGCTCAAACGTTAAACTTATCTCACAATAATTTGATTGGTAAAATACCAAAGACGATTGGAGGCATGAAAAATTTAGAATCTCTCGATCTCTCCAATAATAAGCTTTCTGGTGAAATTCCTCAGAGCATGGCTCTCTTAACCTTTTTAGAGGTTTTGAATTTATCTTGCAACAATTTTGATGGAAAAATCCCAATAGGAACTCAACTTCAAGGTTTTAATGTATCAAGCTACATTGGAAACCCAAACCTATGCGGAGCTCCTCTTAATAATTGCACTACGGAAGAAGAAAATCCTAAAAATGCAACTCCGTCTACAGATAATGACTCTATACGAGAATCATTGTATCTAGGCATGGGAGTTGGATTTGCAGCAGGTTTCTGGGGAATTTGTGGTTCTTTGTTTCTTATTAGGAAGTGGAGGCATGCATGCTTTCGGTTTGTTGATGGAGTGGGTGACAAGCTCTATGTAACTTTGATGGTAAAGTTAAATAGTTTTCGCAGAAATTGAGCTCCTGCTAGTGAAGGTTAGTGAAACCTACTTCACAATTTTATTTATCATAATTCATTTATGACTTGTTTCATAATTTATTTATTAATTGTTTCATTGATCAAAATATAGAGTATTTCGTTTTATTTTGTTATTCTATGCATAACTTTTGCTACTTGTTTTATCAGGTGATTCATCATGTGGCTGATTGATCCTGCAAATCATGGTTATGATTTTTCAAAAAGAGCCAAATTGTGATACCACTGTTGCTGAATTTATCTTTCACTTTTTGTAATGTATTTGTTCATTTTGTCAATTGTAATGTTTTGTTCATTCAAAAACTATTGCTCATGTTATGTATCTGTCATCTTATTGGATATTGAAAATAATTTTTCAACAAAACTTAGCTGCCTCAAACTCTACATTGTGTAAAAAACCAATATTGTCATATCTTAAATAAACTGGATTCGAATTTGGCGGGCCGTTCCATATAGACTAAGCTATTTTGACAGCTATAACTCTCCGTACCTGGTACCGGTGGTACATGGTAATATGTTCAGGTAGTTATTGCATTTCAAGATGACTCTAGCGATTAACATTTGACATTTCAAATGAAACTTCAGTCTAACACATTCATATAAGAGAAAATATAGTAGTACTTGAAATTAAAAAACTCCAATAGCATTCTGATGACTACATATGAAACCAGTTCAAATCTTTACAGATATGTATATTCAGATTTTGACTACATATGAAACAAACACCTATGAAGTAGTAGTTAGCACTTAGCAGTACTAGACCATATGTAAGGTGCCTAGGAACAATATGTTGTAAAACGGTTTACTGACTTTATAAAAAAAAACAGAAAAACGAATTTTCAAAATTGGCAACGAAACAAATTATTGGCTGAGTCGCGTACTAGGTCGCTTTCTTTAAGACGTTTCGCGGAACTACTCGAATAAGTGCACTGTAGTATATCAACCGCGAAGTCCCCAGGATAAAACAGCCGTTTTCAAAGAAAATACCGATAAACTACTGCACTGTAGTATCGGTCAGAATAACACCAAGTATGGTCGAAAATTTCGAACCACTCTAATTGATATACGAATATCAATTCTACGGTTTACAACCGTTCAAATATTGAAACAACAATAATTTAACGAAGAAAGAAAAAATAGAGAGGAAAGAAAGCAGTTTCTCAGAATGCAGAGAAAAGAAAAGTGATTTACAACTGAAGAAAGTGAAGTGTATTTATAGGCAAGTAGGGAGCTGAAATCAGAGGATTTTTAGGAGCTGAGATAACTCAGTCAAAATTCCAAACGTGGCTAAAAAATAGGACACGCAGGCACACGTATTATTTGACCGTTTTAACAGATACAAATCTGTTCAGACTTGGTCTTAGCACATTTAACATGTGCGAATTAAGGGACACACTAAAAGAAATTTAAATTTCAAAAATTTCTTTTTCTTAGTATTAAAAAATTAATATATCACCCAAGCCCAAGCCCGGCCCGGCCCGAACCGAACCGAACCGAGCCGAGCCGGCCGGTCGGACGGACGGACGGCGGCGGCGGCGCGCGCGCGCGTGTGTGATATTCGACATTGTGTGTGGTCTCCCTTTCTTGATTTAAAGGGAAATTTATTTTCATAGAAATCTGCATCATTAGATTCTATGATCACTTTTTCATTTAGGTCGTAAAACCTATATGCTTTACTGTTTGCTGCGTAACCAATGAATACACATTCATAGGCTCTACTAGCGAGTTTAACTCGCTTCGGGTCCGGTTTACGGACATAGGCTAGACATCCCCAAGTTCTCAAATAAGACAAGTTTGGTTGTCTTTTCTTCAATATTTCATAAGCAGATTCGCTTCTTTTAGATTTGGGAATTCTATTCAAAACAAAGCAGACAGTCAAAATTATTTCCCCCCACCAATGTTTAGCGGCACCAGAATTTAACATAATAGCAACAACTAATTCAGTAAGAGTTCTATTCTTTCTTTCTGCTTTACCATTCATTTCAGGGGAATATGGTGCAGTCGTTTCATGTATAATTCCGTGTTGTTTATAAAAATCATTAAATAAACTAGAATTATATTCGGTTCCCCTATCACTACGAAGTCTTTTGATTTTCGTATTAAATTGATTTTCTATTTCTTTCACAAAAATTTTGAACATGTCAAAAGCATCACTTTTATTTTTCATTAAATAAACAAAAGTATAATCTGAACAATCATCAATAAAAGTGATAAAGTAACGTTTGTTATTCCTAGTCATGGTTCCATCTAGTTCACATATATCAGAATGTATAAGTTCCATTGGTTCAGATTCTCGTATTACTGATTTAAGTTTGCTCTTTGTTATTTTAGCTTGACTACAAAATTCACATTTTTCTATGTCATTAAAACTAAGTTTAGGAATTAATCCTAAGTTACTAATATTAAAAATAGATCGTTTATTAACATGACAAAGTCTAGAATGCCAAATATTAAAATCACACAAAGAGTAAACAGAAGGAGAAATTTTATTAATAATAAATTCATCAACATTCAGCTTAAACATGCCATCAGAGGCGTACCCTTTCCCAATAAAAATACCATTCTTAGTGATGGTGTACATATCAGCCCCAATAGTTTGATTAAACCCAGCCTTATTTAAGAGGAAACCAGAAACAAGATTCTTCTTCATCTCAGGAACATGAAGGACTTCCTTCAAGATAAGAGTCTTTCCAGATGTGAACTTCAGAACCACATCTCCAACACCAGCAACATCAGAGGTGTGAGCATTACCCATCTGCACCTTCTTATTTTCAGCATTCGTGTATGTTTTAAACATAGCACGATCATAACAGACATGGCGGGTAGCGCCAGTATCTATCCACCATCCATCAGTACCACCGACCATATTAATTTCGGTGATCATAGCAGCATATGGCTCATCAGCCACATTCACATTAATATGTGCAAGATTAGCCGGTTTAGGCCTCTTTGGATTTCTGCACTTCTTTGATATATGACCTGTTTTCCAGCAATTGAAGCAGTAAAATGGCTCAACAGCGTCATTTCTAGGAGGTGGTTGTTGCTGATGTTGCTTAGCAATATGGCCCCTAACCGGGTTACCATTCTTAACTCGGTTTTGTACGCGGCTCTGATTCTGATTTTTCAAAGGTTTGCCCGTAGGCTTCAGAGCTGCACCGAATTTCTTTTTATTGGTGTTAGAAACAACCAATATCTTTTCTTCCTCTTTCATATCCTGTTTCCGGGATTCTTCTTCTATACGAAGACGGGTAATCAGACCCTCAATGGAAAATTCCTTTGTCTTATGACGGAGCTGATTCTTAAAATCCTTCCAACTGGGGGGCAGCTTATCAATAATGACAGAAATTTGAAACTGCTCATGTAAAGGCATACCTTCGGTTATAATTTCATGAGCAATCTTCTGCAGTTCATGTGACTGCACTTCCACTGACCTTTCATCAACCATCTGGTATTTCAAATACCTACTCACAGCATACTTCTTCACTCCAGCTTCCTCAGTATCATACTTCTTACTCAGAGCCTCCCACACATCACTGGCTGTATTATAGGTTCTGTAATAATCATACAGATCATCCTCCAATCCATTAATGATATAGTTTTTGCAAACATAATCATTATCAATCCAGAGCTGCCTATCTATTTCTAGTTGCAGCGCTTTTTCTTTAAGCTGTTCTGCCGTGGCCTTGCCTTTGTCTTTCTCGGCAGAGACAGCATCACCGTTGGTGTTAACGGTCTGTTCATTAGTTCCAGAAGCTGAAGCTTCAGCAGGAACCACAGGAATAGGCTGTTTCAAAACGTAGGCACATTTTTTAAGAGTCAGGAAGAAAAACATTTTTTGCTGCCAACGTTTGAGATAACTCAGTCAAAATTCCAAACAGGCACACGTATTATTTGACCGTTTTAAGGGACACACTAAAAGAAATTTAAATTTCAAAAATTTCTTTTTCTTAGTATTAAAAAATTAATATATCACCCAAGCCCGAACCGAGCCGGACGGACGGCGGCGGCGGCGCGCGTGTAATATTCGACATTGTGTGTGATCTCCCTTTCTTACAAAAGTGGGTACCCCAAGGGCACACCCTTGGATTGCCACCTTGTGGTATATAAACACTACCAAGTGGTGTGATTTTTCCAATGTGGGACTCAAAGAGCCTTTTTTCAAATTCACACTACACATGGTTCTAACAAATGTGTTTACTTCAATACCAAGTTTCCTCTTATTCCTTCATCATGTTCCAACACAATATACAAAACAGCCGATCATTCTCAAGCATCTCATCCAAAATGCCATTGGAATTCTCCAACAAATTCACTTGAGCACGATCCATCCGGTTGACGTAGACATATATTCATATATTCAAGTTGCTGGATGCAAATAGTTCCTAGATGGTAACAGAAAAAAATATTTACACAAGCACTTGAAAGTTACATGAATATATTGACCAATTGAAAGTGATACTGAGAATGCATACATAACATAGCAAAACCAAGCTGTACTCAAAACCATGTAAAATTATAATTTAAGCAAATGATGATTATTATGTCAGAAATTGAGTGAAATTTTAATTACCTGATCATTATTTTCTTAGGCTTGTGCATCCTTTTCTCAGAATGCTTAGCAAGTTCTTCAGCCTTTCCTTGTAGCAACTTTGTCACTAGTAAACTTTTCCCATTTCTTCTCATGAAAAGCCTGAATAAATTTTCATCCTTCAAATTTCAAAAAATAATTCTACTCATATTTATTATATTACAAACTACGAACATGAAGAATTGAAATATAGAGAGAAAAGTGTAATAACCTTATAAAAAGGGACGACGTGTGAATGAGAGAGCATATTGATGAAAGCATACCCCATATTACAGTTATTCTGTAAGCATAACAGACATTAGGAAACAGAAATACCAAATGAAAACCTAATCAATTTGTCAATATCAATTTGGTAATGAGGGATGTATATGCCGCCACTTCTGTGATTTAAATTCCCTAATCCAACTGGACGAATCACGAGAAAAGGACTGTGATGAAGACCAGTGTATGTGTTTGGCAAACCCTTCCAATGAAGTTGTCCTAACTGAATTGGATGTCTTAGACAAGATGAAGAAGATCGTGGTCATGGATTCTCCTCGTTTTCATTTACCACAGAACAACGTGGTGGCTGCTTCTCATGTTCATTCTTTTTGCAGTGATATGGCTGCTTTTCATTTTGCATTCTTTTATTCATCCCACCAGAAGAAAGCAGTGATATGGCTGCTTCTCATGTTCATTCTTTTTGCTTACAGATGTAGTTTTGTTATCCATGCTAATCTTCTCCAAGCTACATGGATTTGATTCTAAACTGTTCCCATTCTGTTGCTTATATAAGACTGCAAAACAAACTAACAGAAATACTAATAGAAAAAACCAATCTAACTGACTAAACAGAAATAACTAACAGCCTAAAACCTTATCCTTTGGTTAAGTATTTATTTATGCTCAGACAAATCTTATACTCATGACATTTAGTTATGATAATTAATTACTTTAGTAGAAAGCTTAATTATGTTCTTGATAACTTACTTGGTCATAATTACTGTTTAAGGATCTTGAATTCTCAAATAAAATTCCATCTGTCTATAAAATTTAATCCATTCAAAGGAACTCCCTATTCTGTATTATGAAGAATTATTCCTCATTCAAGTAGAGGATGTTCTCAAGGAAGAACGAGTGGTCGTACAATCCAATAGAATATGAATAATATTCTATGCAGATTAGTTGTGGTTAGTTGGTCTCCAGATCTATGCAGCCAATTTTCAGTTAAAAGTCATCCTAACCTCGAGATAAAAATGCATGCGGTTCGGTTTGGTTCGGTTGATTTTTAAAAAGTCATCCAAACCAAACCAAACCAAACCAATGCGGTTTGGATCGGTTCGGTTGGTGCGGTTTAAAACATAACGATTGTACCGAACAATTTTAAGCATAAAAAAAAATAAAAAATTGAAGTTCCAAAATAACATTGTAGTACCAATAAAAATTATTTATCCAAAATAACATTATAGTAACTTACAATTTTAAATATATAAAAAAATTGAATTTTCAAAATAACATCACGGTACCGATAAAATTTGTTTATTTAAAATAACATTACAACACCAAAATAAAATTTCAGTACAAAAAATAAAAACAACTTGAAGTTCGATTAATTTGGTCGACTGACTTGGTAATTGGGCATGTATATTGGAATATAAATATATTTTCTTTTACGATATTGGAATATAAATATATAATAGTAACTTAATACGGTTTTTGCGGTTATCCGCGGTTTTTGCGGTTTGCGGTTTTGCGGTTTGCGGTTCAGTAAGAAAGCCATCCAAATACATCCAAACCAAATGCGGTTTTTGCGGTTTTCGGTTTGCTTTGGTTCGATTTGCGGTTTTACTTTTGGATTGGTTCGGATACGATCACCCCTAGTTACAATGGTAATAGAAAAGTTCTGCTATTTGATGATTGAAAATTAATTTGGAACAAAACCAAAAATAAACTCTCAAATGTCAGGTTTATATAATTATATTTCATTTTAATTTTTCCGTAAATATCTGTGATATATCATCACATACGTAGTTACTTTACTTAATTTTATTCTAAACATGTGTCACATTTCATTTTAATTTTAAATTGAATTAACCATTCAAAAACATATTTTTTAAAATTTGTGTCAAAATAACACATTTCTTCCTATATTGAAACTTGTACAAACCAAGCTGACATACTTTCTTATCACAGAATACAAAAATTCCAAATGTAAACCAAACATTTTACCATTAATAATAAATTACAAATAATTTGGCACCAAGTTTAAAACCTTAGGTTCAAAGAAATTCTATAATTCTAAGTCTTCATTTATTTTTCAAAGTCTTACATCTTCCTCTCTGATCCAAACAATCACTCATGATGACCATTCTTACTTTACAAATGCTACTTCTTTTGCTTCTACTTTTATCTTTAACCAAATTTCACAAATGCATCTTATTCTTTGATCCAAACAATCAATCATTCATGACCATTCTTACTTCACAAATGTCACTTCTTTTGCTTCTACTTTTATCTTTAACCACATTCCACAAAATCATGTCTAGCAATGAACACAGATTGGTTCAATGCAATGAGAAAGATCAAGAGGCGTTGTTAATCTTCAAAAAGGGAATCAATGATAGTATTGGTCAACTATCAACATGGTTAACTGAAAAAGATTGTTGTGCTTGGGAAGGAGTCCACTGCGACAACATTACTGGCAGAGTTACAGAACTTCATATTAGTCAATTGCAAGGTGAGATGAACTTGTCTATCCTCGAACTTGAGTTTCTTACTTACTTGGATTTGAGTGAGAATGAATTTGATGTGATAAATATTTCATCCACTCAACACAACATCACACATACATCTAACCTTTTCTACCTTGACTTATTCTCCCCCTTTGGTACTCTTCAGATGGAAAATCTTGATTGGCTTTCTCCACTTTCTTCATTGAAATATCTCAACCTTACTGGAATTGATCTTCATAAGGAAACCAATTGGTTTCGAGCAGTGAATACACTTTCTTCACTATTAGAGTTACACTTGAGTCATTGTAACCTCAACAACTTAATGTTCAACCCATCTATTGAGTATTTGAATTTGTCTTCACTTGTAACTCTTGATCTTTCTGAAAACAACTTCACCTCTCAGTCACCAAATTCGTTTTTTAATCTCACCAAAGATCTCACCTATCTTGATCTTCATTGGAGCAATATACATGGTGAGATACCATCGAGCTTGCTAAACCTTAAAAAATTGAGATTCCTTGATCTCTCTTCAAACCAACTACAAGGATCAATTCCAGATGGAATAGGCCAACTACCAAATATTCAACACCTTGATCTCTCTGTTAACCAACTAAAAGGATCCATTCCTTCAACTGCAGGAAACCTCTCATCGTTACATTACTTAGATATTGGTCTTAATAATTTCTCTGGTGAAATTTCAGAAAAAACTTTTTCCAAACTCTCTAATTTAAATTACATAGACTTAACAGGTTCTAATTTTATTGTATTCCAATTTGATTTGGATTGGGTTCCTCCTTTTCAACTCCATGACCTTAAATTGAGAAATACAAATCCAGGTCCAAATTTTCCATCTTGGATATATACACAGAAGTCATTGCAATTGCTCGACTTATCGAGCTCGGGAATTTCATTGGTAGTTACAAAAAAGTTTTCAATCCTTATAGAAAGAATCCCCTTACTTTTTTTGTCAAACAATTCGATGACTGGAGACATATCAAACCTAACACTAAAGTGGGAAACTTTATATTTGGATCACAATAATTTCACAGGTGGACTCCCAAACATACCGCCAAATGCCATTCAAGTTGATTTGTCTTACAACTCCTTCTCAGGATCAATACCACATAGTTGGAAGGATTTGAAAGATTTATATCATATTAACTTGTGGAGTAATAAGCTATCTGGTGAAGCTCTAGTGCACCTCTCTTATTGGACAAAACTGCAGATCTTGAACTTGGGAGAAAATGAATTTTCTGGAACCATACCAATCAATATGTCACCATACTTAGAGGTGATCATATTGAGAGCTAACCAATTCGAAGGGAATATTCCACAACAGATATTCAACCTCTCTAATTTGTTTCATTTGGACCTCGCAAATAACAAGCTTTCAGGATCTATACAGAATTCTGTCTACAACTTGACTCAAATGGTTGATCATTCTATAACAGATTTTATTACTTTTAGTTCAGTTGAGTTGTTTACAAAAGGACAAGAATATTATATGAGTATAATTCACAAATATAGAAAAACTATTGACCTTTCAGCTAATAACTTGTCTGGAGAAGTGCCATTGGAATTGTTTCAGCTTGTTCAACTTCAAACGTTAAACTTATCTCACAATAGCTTGATTGGAACAATACCAAATACAATTGGAGGCATGAAATATTTAGAATCTCTCGATCTCTCCAATAATAAGCTTTTTGGGTTATTTAAATTTATCTTGCAACAATTTTCATGGAAAAATCCCAATAGGAACTCAACTTCAAAGTTTTAATGTATCAAGCTACATTGGAAACCCAAACCTATGCGGATCTCCTCTCAATAATTGTACCATAGAAGAAGAAAATCACAAGTCTAGAGGGCATGAAGATGATGACTCTATAAGAGAATCATTGTATCTAGGCATGGGAGTTGGATTTGCAGCAGGTTTCTGGGGGATTTGTGGTTCTTTGTTTCTTATTAGGAAATGGAGGCATGCATACTTTAGGTTTGTTGATGGAGTGGGTGACAAGCTCTATGTAACTTTGATGGTAAAGTTAAATAGCTTTCGCAGAAATCGAGCTCCTGCTAACGAAGGTTAGTGAAACCTACTTCACAGTTTTGATGATCAGCCTAGAGTATTTAGCTTTACTTTTTTATTCTATGCATAACTTATATATCCACTTTATTTGCTACATATTTTATCAGGTGATTCATCAAGTGGCTGATCGATCCTGCAAATCATGGTTATAATTTTTTAAAAAGAGCCAAATTGTGATAACACTGTTGTTGCTGAATTCATCTTTATTCTTTCACTTGATGTAAGGTTTTTGTTCATTTTGTCAATTGTAATGTTTTTGTTCATTCAAAAACTATTGTTCATGTTATGTATCTGTCTTGTTTTTATTGGTTATTGGATATAATTTTCAACAAAACTTAGCTGCTTCAAACACTACATTGTGTAAAAACCAACATTGTCATATCTAAAATAAACTGAATTCGAACTCTACGTACCTGGTATCGTGGTACACGGTAGTTGTTCGATACTCTAGTTTTTCTCATTTGTTCGTTGCAAATGAAATTTGTGGCTTTCTCATATATTAATATAATCAGGTAGTTATCTTCCTATAAGAGAAAATATAGTAGTACAGTACTTGAAAAGAAAATGTATACCTTTCATCACAGCATTCTGATGATATAAAGAGAAACCAATTCCAATCTTTACAGATATGTACATTAACATTTTACATGAAACAAACAGTTAAGATGTTAGCTGTCCTATACCATATGTAACTAACGGCCAATCATGCTTCTCATCGAAATCGCGAATGGAACTCTCCAACAAATCACTTTAGCATGATTCATCGGTTTGACGTAGACATATATTCAAGTTGTTGGATGGAAATAGTTCTTAGATGGTAACAGAGATAAATATTTACACAAGCACATGAAAGATATATGTCAGAAATTGAATGAAATTTTAAGGCTTAATTACACTTTTAGTCCCTTATCTTTATTTTAGGTTTCAAGTTGGTTCCTTATCTTTTAAAAGTTTCAAGTTGGTCCTTATCTTTTCTGCATGTTTCATGTTGGTCCCTCCCGTCAAATTTTTCACTTTTTCCGTTAAATTTGGACATGTGTCATCTTTCCAAGTGTGGTTTCCGTTTTCCACGTGTCCAAATTTAACGGAAAAAGTGAAAAAATTGACGGGAGGGACCAACATGAAACCTGCAAAAAAGATAAGGGACTAACTTGAAACCTAAAATAAAGATAAGGGACCAAACGTGCAATTAAGCCATTAATTACCTGATCATTATTTTCTTAGGCTTGTGCATCCTTTTCTCAAAATACTTAGCAATTTCTTCAGCCTTTTCTTGAATCTGTCATGGACTCCTCAACTGCATTGTGACTGTGTATCTGGAAATGGCGTGTCTGTGACAAGTGAACTATGTATTTATGAATTGTATATTTGCGATTTGTGAGTCTGTGAAATCTGACAAGTGAATGTGTATATGAAGTCTCCTGTATGGATATGCTGTGTCTATTAAGTCTAACCACTTACTCAATCCTATACATTTCGACTGTCATTTTTTCTTTACCGTTTGTAGTCATTAATACATCAACGGCGATTCACCTTATCCGAACAGTAATTAATACATTACACTTCTACTAGAATGTCTTTGGTTGTCATTGTTGATTCCACAATTTTATATAACCAAACAACTAGCATAGATTGAAAATAGAGTGAGAAAAAAAACCACGATATCGCATATATCTTGAGTAACACTTCACTACAAGAAATTTGACATTTAGTGACGGCAAATGCCCGTAGCTAAAGATCACAAAACCGTTGGTATAGGCCAAAAAACCTACACCAACGGGCGTTTTGTTCCGTGGACTTTACTTCGCTGTACCCACGGAAATTTCCGTTGCAATAGCCTATAGCTACGGCAGTTTCAGTAGTTGGAAAAAATCATGGACCTATACCCACGGCCAATGACACCTATTGAATTTGCTATACCCACGGTGTTGTCCGTTGGTAAACTTTTGGATTTTTATTTTTTATTTTTTTTCTTCATATTTTTACTCAACAAATATATTTTTGCCCTATTTTTCTTAATAGTATTAAATATACACGACTGACTATATTTTTTGTATACATCACTATACTTATGAAACAAAACAAATAAAAAACTTCAATTATATTGAAAAAACAAATCTTACAAGCAAAATAGGTCAAAATGTCAACCTAAAGAGGATCATAATGTATTTAAAAATATACAACAAAGTCAGAACAATCTCAAAACAAAAGTTACAAGATATCATGTCAATTAAATTTTCAAATTACTATGTCAAAATCAAATTAGCTTTAATCTTCCACTCTTCCATCTTCTTTAGTGTTGTCTATACTTTGAGAATTTGTTTGGTTAGAGGAACTAGAACCCCCTGAAACATATTTTAAAAAAAGAATACAAGTTACAAACTGAACTTGATAAATATTTCCATAATATTGAATATGAACTCAAAGGGTAAAATATAATATATCCTAATAGATGGAACCTATTGACAATAAAAGGATACAATTCTATTTTTCAAAGACATCACAGAATCCTCAATGACATGTAAGTAGAATTATACCTAACATTTTTATGCTTGTTATTTGCAGTGTTTACTCTGAGACTAATACCCTGCATGTTCTTGTAAATTAAAAAGCAAGAACGAGTGACTAGATGTCTTAGGTATAATATGTTACAAACAAATGAACTGAAATATTATATAGCATATAGAATTAGGTACTGTAAACAAAAGAGTTATGTCATTGGTAAAATATTCAACTTATCACCTTGAACATACATGTATTGCAAGAAGGAAGTGACAATAAGTAATGTTCATTACAGCACCAGTAGCTTCCATGTGTGATTCAGTCATGGACATCCTGCAATCAATGGATAAAGAGGAAGTTAAATTAAATGAGACTTAAAGAGTAAACAAGTTTAAGTGGCAATAATACTAACTTAGACGTTTTAAGTAAAGTTAGCAAGTCTCTTTTATATAAAATGAATTTATTAACAGAACCCATAGTTCTACAGTAAGTAAGACTTGCCTCTTTTGAATTCACTTTTGAGTTTTTCAACCTTGTTGAATGATGACTTGAATCTACACTTGAACATGGTTATTTTATGTCTTCAAAAGAATCCATCAGTGCTTTTCATCTTAGCATTACCATGAGCTGATTTGGATGGGAGAGTAAGCCTCCTGTAAAATTAAAACATATACAACACAACCAATTATATAAATTTGTGAGATTGATGAGAAGATCAATAACTCTAAAAGACTAGTTAAACCATTTCATATTCTAGATCGGTGCATTGACAAAAATTATAACATAATTGATTGATAAGATAAATGAACTGATGCCAAGTTTGCAGTTCCTCCAAATGGCCTAAACTAAGGATGTAGCTGGAACATAAGCATTTGGACCAATTACCTCCAAATTGCTATGGGTATAGGGCAATTTTCTTGTAGTGTTCATTAGTGTTTGGATACTTGCAGAATTCGTTATATCAGAGATACTGGAAGCATTTGGAACCTATTGAAAATAAAAGAATACAAGTTACAAAGTATATCAACCAGAATATAATAAGAATTATGTAGAACTAATGGTATGTGCTCCACTAATGAGAATCACTTTGTTAAGAGTAGATTACTTCCTGCACCACAATTTTCAATTGCTTGGTAAGGATCCAATTTGTCTACATATTACAACAAATGCTTTTAAATATAAGCACATAATTATTTATCGAAACAAATTTGTGTACATTTACCTGCTTGGAGTTGAGAATTAATGAATGCTAACTTGATTTTGGCGACTATGCCCCTTTCTTGCTAATAGGAAATGCCAAGTTCTCCAATGTTAATTGACATTAATAAGCCTGCACAAAACTTATATATCATTTTTGTATAATTATTTAATACAAAGAGCTCATTTCCAAACAAGAAAACCAAATCAATTCATAAACTAGATAAAGAAATCCACCCATGATTCATGTATGTAATAGAAGAACAAACTAAATAGAGCCGAAAGATACGCCAATGGCTCACAAAACAAAATCGATAAAGCTTGCTGATTTCTAACAGTAATAATCGACCTGCAACACACAATGCAGGAACAGATACGCAGAGTAGATGTGTCATACCAGCAGAGAAGAAACGAACACCAGCTCCAAAAATCTGAACCTGTGAAAAAGATCTGACACAATGCAAGAGCGAGAATAAGGCCAAGGGATCATACTTATGAATTTCTAACCCAACATGGACAAAGATTTTGGATCCAAAAACCATTGGCTTAGAGAACCTAGAAACAAATAATCCCTAATTTTTCACATCTACATACTAGTAATTAGTAATCACTATATTTCATATCTACCAAAATCTAGAAAACCCAAAATCAAAATCCAGAAAGTATAAACAATTAACAACAACCTAGAAACCAAAAACCAACAAAGCGCCATTCAAATAGGACTAAATCTTGTCAGGTTTGAAATTGAGTCGAATATGAAAAACATACAAATATTAATAAAAAAAATTAACACCAAACTTCGAATTGAGCCAAGAACAGAGAAATTTAGTTTGGGATGAAACTAAAGCTAACCACAAATTTAAGGAACAACAAAGTCAATTAGGGTTTTTATATGGGATTTGAGGAAGAACACACAATTCAAATTAAAGCTAATGACAGATGTAAGGAGCGACAAAATCAATTGGGGATTTTATATGAGATTTGAGGAAAACACAATTGAAATTAAAGCTAAACACAATTGAGGAGAACTTACCTGGCGAAGAAAGCGATGGGAAAGAGCCGCGGGAAAGAGATGGGAAAGAGAGCGGCGGTCGACTCAGTGGGAGAGAGCGGCGGTCGATTCAGTGGGAGACCGAAGGATTAAGCGATGGGAAAGAGAATGTGATGATGTTAGGGTTTGAGATCCTTTGAGTTTTTTTTCTTATTATTTTCGGAAATCAAAATCAAAATAAGCAAAAGGTGTCCAGACCTATACCCACGGATAAGAGACACCTACACCTACGGCTAGAACTACTGTGGCTAAAGGTGTCCGTTGGTATATGGAATATTTCTTGTAGTGCTTCTCAGCAATTTCATTGAGAGGTTGCATCAGTCTTGGCAAATGTTGTTTCAACTTCAACCCTTGGATGTTGGGACTTCTAACCCTTGGATGTTTGGTCAGAGTTATTGAAGTCTTCCAAGTCTTCTTGTTTGGATGTTTCTGGTTTTTGTCTTGCTTCTTTTATACGCCAACAAGTCACTAACTAAGCAATCACACTCCCACTTCAAGACAAAAATTTTAAAACATGAGGTTCAAAGAAATTCCATAAATCTAGTGTTCATTTTTTTAAAAGTCTTTTTGTTTGGAGTTATTCTTTTTTCAAATAATCAACAAAGTCAACCATACAATATAGTCACAACAGTCATACATCCAAAATGACACTTCGACAAATAAATTTTACAGCAAATTTTAATGATAATTTTGATGGTTAATTATGTTGAGTCTGTTGGGAGCAC